>NC_045614.1:210043484-211243484 GCF_009829155.1 Mustela erminea | reverse complement strand
TTCAATATGGTGCCAAGATAAAGGACAGGGAGGCACATGCCCGAGTCTGGGGACTCCAGTGACTAGATTCACAGGGCCACCTTCTCCATTAGGCTCAGGAGTACAACGCTGAGGGCCCATGAGATTTCCAGGGGCTCATAAAGGTGTTTGCATTAAAAAAAAAATCAGAGGGGCACCTGGGTGGCTCAGTGGGTTAAAGCTTCTGCCTTCGGCTCAGGTCATGATCCCAGGGTCCTGGGATCAAGCCCCACAGTGGGCTCTCTGCTCGACAGGGAGCCTGCTTCCTCCTCTCTCTCTGCCTGCTTCTCTGCCTACTTGTGATCCCCATCTGTCAAATAAATAAATAAAATCTTTTTTTTTTTAAAGGTAAAAAAGTAAAAAATAAAAATTAAATATGATCTAGCCTGGATTTCCTTTATCTTTGTACCAAAACAGTCACAAAGTAATTTTGAATATTTTTTTACAGACCAAAGTGCCCAGGTCCAATCATATGTGCTGTGTTAGTTTCCCGAGGCATCTTTAACAAAGTACTACAACCTGGGTGACTTAGATAGTAGGAATGTATTTTATCATGGTTCTGGATCCCAGAAGTTTGAGATGATGGTGTGAGCAGGGTTGGGTGGCTTCCTTGTGAGGTTGTGAAGGAGACTATGTTCCAGGCATCTCTCTTTGCTTCTGGTGCCTCAGGTGCCCTTTGACTTGTAGATGGAGATGGTGTCTTCTTGTGTCTTCCATCTTTTTCCTTTGTGTGACTCTCTTTCTTCACATGACATTCATTTTCATAAGGACATCAGCCATATTGGATTAGGGGCTTGCCCTACGGCGGCATGACCACATTTTAACTGAACTAATTATATCTGAAACAATAGTATTTCCCAGTAAGGTCACATTCTGAGGTTCTGGGGGTTAGGATTTCAACATATGGATTTGGTGGTGGCAGTGGAGATTGGGGAAAGACACAGTTCTACCCCTCACAGTGACCCTTGGTTCCTAGGAGAATCCATGCGTCTCTCCTCCTGTGTGACCACTAGGCAGTAGTTGGAGTCATATCACTATCTGTGGTTATATGTCCCCTCATCTTCCTTCCAAAGAAATAAAGCAAGGAAATTTTTCTTGTTGATCATAAGACCATTGTGGAAAAGTTATATTGCAGACTTGATTGGAACTTTTTTAATTGACTTAACTTCTCTTAACTTCTATTCAAAGATGTCCAGATTCAATTATTATTTAGAAAAATAATCGTTACCCTCAGAAACGCTGAGCATGACGTCTTTATAAAGTTAAGCCTTCTTCTTGAACTCAAGTTCTGTAGTAAACTCCTCTGCATGCACCATCCCCAGATGGGCTGGCCTTGGTGGGTCCCAGGATGCTGGGGTGAAAGTCCCAGGTTGTACTGCTGTTTTCTCCCTATTTGCCAGGGACAGGCTCTAAGTCAGGAAACAAATGCCAGGAAATGGTGATAAGGATTTTGAGGAAATGGTGCTTCTCTGGTTTCCACCCTAGCATCCTCAAGGCCGGGGTCTAGAAGGGGCCAGAGCACATTTCTCACAGGTTCCATGTGCTATTTTGGGGAAAAGGCCAGGCAGTCACCCAGGCACAAACCTGGCACAAGCCGATCACAGCCTGTTTTGAATTTGCATTTCAGACTCTGCCTTCTGCCTAGGGAGTTCCAGGGGACACTGCCTTCTTCTTCCCTCACTGTGCAGGCCTGCTCGGCCGGTGGTGGTCTGAGGCGAGCCAATGCTACTTCTCACTCCTGTCCCGCCAACTCTGCAAATACTTCTGGGTGTCTGGTCCTCATTAGGGTTGGCTGAGTTGACAGTTTCTAGTCTCTCCCTGAAGTGCCACCTCACCTGTGGTTGACCAGATGCCCCCATCTTCACTTTTGAATAAAAGGCCACAAGGGACTGCTCAGGCAGTTGCCAGAGCTTGTCCTGTGGGCTCACATGCCATGCAGCTCGGCTGCTGCTGTCACCACCTTCCTGTCTAGGAGGCCAGCTCACCACGGGCCTCTCCTCCTTGCCTGGCCTTTGCCAAACTCTCTGGACAGCAGCCATCTTGAGTTTGTTCCTGGAGCCCATCGACTGTCTGGGTTCTCTCGCAGGTTGTAAGAGAAACAAACCGAAAATGTGCTAAGTCCTTCATCACCTCCTTCTTTTTCCAGCCTCTCATTTGAAGTCCTGTGCATATTTCCAGACTTGTACTTCTTAGTATTTTTCATAAAAATAACATGTGGCAACTCTGGGTAAATATCTTAGTTTTAAAGTCTGTATAATCAGACCTCCTCTTGCAACCAGAATGGAGCAGATGTAATTAAGAAAATGACAGAATAAAGGTTTTAAAGTGTCTCCCCTCTTTTTTTTAAACTTTTCTTTTAGAATATCTGAGCCTTTTTGTTATTAAAAGGAAGAAATATTTAGAAAAATACAGGGCATTTCTAAACATCTGACTGTTCAGCTGGATAAAAATACAATCTAAGTATTTCCTTTCAAATTTGCATCACTTTATGATTAGTCAGGGCTTTTGAAGTATGAATATCCTTTTCCGAAATGTTTTCTATTACAGCTGTGTCTTTTTTTTTTTTTTTCAGTGACCCAATTATATGACTCTTCGGCATGGAAAAATTCACGTTATTAGTTTAAAAATATGTTGTTGAATGTCAATAACAGGTTTTGTAAGGTTGTATTTCACGAACTTTTATGGAGTTTAATTTTATTGTTTTGTTCTAGCATGGAGGAAAAGGGGGTCCCGGGGAGGGTGTTTAGGGTCTTTTGAGGCAGGGCAGAGGAAGACACTGGAAAGGGTGGTAAAGACCCTTTTTTTTTTGGATTTTCTTTGCTTATATATATATATATATATATATATATATATATATTTTTTTTTTTTTTTTTTAAAGGACTCTTTCAATGCATTTGTTGCTGTAAGGAAGAAAGTTGGCAATGGATGGACACATTCCTGATTATTTGAACCAGGGCTGGTCTGGCTGTGGAGCTTCTTCCTCTTGGATATTTAGAAATCTCATTTTCCTTTACCTTATGCTACAACTGTGAGTCCGTCATCATCCATTTGCCCCTAATGCCTTTGAACAGTGAACTCTTTAAAAGATTATTGAGTTCATTTCATTACCCAGACATGTTCCAAGAGTTTTGGAAAAATGTTGCCTCAGATAGAATATAATCTGGAAGTTTACATTCCTTAGAATTTGTTACTCAGGAGATACTTCAGCACTTGGGTTCTTTAAAAATAAATTATTTATAGCTCCAATATTTTCTTTATAATTTGTTCCAACTAGTCCATCATCACTGAAGCAAGGATTTTGAAGCCAAGGTGTTTGCTTCCAAGTGAAAATTTAAAGAAAATTAAATGTTTGATTCCCCCCCCCCTTATCTTTTCTGGGAGTAGATATATTGTGTGAGTGTTCAACACACCTGCCAAAGTCAACTTTTAAGAGAGACATAACGTAAGACTAGCACACAGCTCAGCCTTGTTCCCTGGTGGAACTCTATCGTTGATGGTTCGGGTTCTCTAGGATTGGTCTGCCAGCTATGAAGCCCACAGAGATACATTTGTCAAGAAAGACAAATGATTGCATCTTGTTTTGAGCCACCTCATCCATCAATGGCATCATTTGGTTCAACTTGATAAAGAATTATCAGGAGTGCCCTTCCTAATGGCAGATGTGCTTTAAAAATGGCACTTGCCTGTAGTGTGGGGCAATGCTGTGTTAACACCTGCCACTACAGTTGTGCTGTTCACCTCCTTGTGGCCCTGTGTTTCTCTTGAAACAGGCCAGGGGCTCTGTAAACAGAGGGGCTTCCCTGTGATTCTAACAAGGGTCCTTGCCTTCATCATCAGGGAATTTAAGCACCGGGAGGTAAAAAGGGAGCTGGGAGCAATATGTACCACCTAGGATAGTGTTTTGGCGACTTCTAGGCTGTGGATTGGTACCAGAAACCAAAACAAACAATCCTATAGCATACAGGTAGTGTTCAGGTTTGGTATTTGAAATCTGGAGGTCAACTCATTGTTAGTATTTTAGGAAAAGAAGAGAAAATTTTTTAAAAACTGCCAACCTTCAAATCAGGAGAGGTTGAATGATCCACGGTGGGGATCTACCTGTAGTTTTATAAAGGAAGGAAATATTTCAGCTTCAGTGGTCCTTAGTTACTGTTTTTTATGTGCTATCTACCAGGCTTGAATAACCAATACAATTCTGGGTTAGAACTTATAGTGGGTAGAATTGTGTCCCCAAAGAGCTATGTTCAAGTCCTATCTCTTAGTACCTGTGAGTGGGGCCTTATTTGGAAACAGTCTTTGTAAATGTCATCAAGTCAAGGATCCCAGGATGAGATCATTCAGATATAGGGTGAACCTTAGATTCATTGACTAGTACTCTTATCAGAGAAAATGGGGAGGGTTGAGACACATACAGAGGGAGAAGAGCATGGAAGGACTGAGACAGAGACTGGAATGATGCATCTATAAGCCAAGGAACACCAAGGTTTGCTGGCAACTGTCAGAATTTAGGAGAGAGGCATGAAAGATTCTCCCTCAAAGCCTCCAGAAAGAGCCAAATCTGATGACACCTTGATTTTCAACTTCTGGCCTCTGGAATTGGGAGAGAATAGATTTCTGTTTCAAATAACCCAGTTTGGGGTAATTTGTGACAGCAGTATCCCAAGAAACAAATACAGGAGCTATATGGGGTCTTGAAAACATCTGATCCAAGAGCCTCATTTTATTTTTGAGAGACCCAGTGACTCATCCCAGTTAACATGATAGGTACACCGCTGAACTCAGATTAGAAGGCTTGATTGCAAACCCTGAATTCAGTGTTCCCCCTGCCCACTTACAGCATATCCAACCTGTGTGAAGCATGAGGTCAGGTGTTAGAGCAAGTGCAGAGGTAAGTCACACCAGCTTTACCATTAAAGAACTTCAAAGAAGTCATGGATTCAGTTTTCTATGATACAGGTACAGAATGCCCTGTCATGTCATTAGAGGTTATAAACCTGGACAGGTGGGACAAGTATGCATGACTGAAAATATCAGAAAAGGCTCCTTTTGGAATTGGCCTCTGTGGCTGGGCTTTTAAAGATGAGTTTTCAGCATGGACATTTGGTGGGGGAAGAGGGCCCAGGAGGGGAGCATGACATTTGGTGCCCTCTCCCTCCCAACTTAGTGAGGAGCGCTCAGGAGTTGGTGGAAGAAAACGCTGTTGCTGTAGACCTGTGGAGGCAGGGTCTTCCAGCAGGCTGTGGGGATGATATGCTGCCCAATGGGCTGGAAGGCAAAGCATCCAGCCAGAAGAGATTATTCTCCAGGATTAAGGTTTAATGCTGTTTGCCCAGTTAGATTTTAGACATATGGAGACCTGTCATTCCTTCCATCTTTCCTCTTTTTCCCTTTTGGAATGGGAATGTCTACCCCCTGCATATTCCACTATTATATTTTGGAAGCACATAACTTGCCTGGTTTCACAGGTTCATGGCTGGAGAGGATTTTTGCCTCCAGATGAATGTACCTGAAGTCTCACCCATACCTGATTCAGCTGGTATGTAGATGGGATTTGGACTTTAGAGTAGATGCTGGAGTGAGTTAAGACTTTTGAGGCTATTGGGTTGGAATCAATGTATTTTGCACGTGAGAAGGACATGAATTTGGGGAATATGAATTAACCCCCAGTGTAATGGTATTTGCGGGGGGAGGTGGCTTTGGGAGGTGATTTGGTCAGGTCATGAAGATGGATCTCTCGTGAATGTGAAGTATCCTTAATGCTTAGTATCCTTAGCAAAGTTCCCAGTGGGGTCCTGTCCCTCCTACCATGCAAGGACATGGTGAGAGACGCTGCCTCTGAGCCAGGAAGCAGTCCCTCACCAACACTGAATCTGTTGTTTGCTTGATCTTGGACTTCCCATCCTCCAGAGCTGTGAGAAATTTCTCTTGTTGATAAGCCACCTAGTCTATGGTTCCTGTTCAAGTGGACCAAGCCAGCTAGCCATCAAAGAAACACAGAATCAAATGTGAGGGAGAGTGAACTCTGGTTGCCTGTTGCATCTCAGTTCCTTCCAAAAAAAATCTGGGTTTTGAGCAGATGTCTTCTCTCTTCAACACCACCTTGTGCCTCGGGGGAGGCTGACCTCACATCCAGGTATGAAAGGTGGTTCAACAGGTAACACCAGTAATGCTACTCCCCTTGCCAGTGCTTGGCTGAGTGATGGACACATGAGCTGATCTTGGCCAGTGAAATGTAAGGGGAAGTCTGGTGGGGGTTAAGGAAGGAGGGGATGCTTCTAGAAATGTCTCTACACCCACGAGAAAGTATGGAAAGAAAACTCCCTTCTTCCCCCCTGGACATTAGAGCTTCTGGATATGAAGTAGAGCTGGGGGAAGCATTCGCTGAAGATGAAGTTGATACTAGGGGTGGCAAAGAAACAAGAGAGAGGTTGTTGTGGATGGTACGACACCCCTGAACCCACCTACACCCTACCATTGAGTCTCCTGTACAATGGCAGTAACATATTTCCTTATCTTCTCTGCATGTGAGCATCAGTGTTTCTGCCACTCATTGCTGAAAGCATAGCAGGCCTTCCTGGAGGAAGTGACACCTAGCTTGCCTGGAAGATGAGTAGGAGTTAGACAGAAGGAGAGGGGCTAGAGTGTTCCAGACAGAGAGAACAGCTTCTGTGGGGGGCTTCAATGGGAGACACTATCACCCCTGCTTTGGAGACACTGGAAAAAAACCACAGTCTGTCTGGAACAGGGAATGGGAGTGGTGATGTATGTGTAGAGATGGGGAAGAAGGCGGGGGAACAGAGAGGGATACGGCCAGGGGAGGGAAACAGGAGTCAGATTACAAGTAGCACAGAAGTTTATAAAGACTGGTGTGGGGGAGACATTAGGGTATTAATTATAGGTGGGGTATTAATTAGGGAGTATTAAATTGGCTCCATTGAGACATGATGAGAACCTGGCATCCAGCAGTGACAATGATAATGAAAACCAGGGATGGATATTAAAGACACCGGGGAGGTAGAATCCATGGTATTTGGCAGCTCATGAACTATGGGGGGAGACGGAGACACAGCAAAATCCATGCCAAGAATCTCGAGCAGGTGACTCAGAAGATGTGGTTCTCTGAAAGGCCAGTAGGAAGGAGGGCTGGGCGGGGTGGGCTGACATGGAGGAGAGGACAAGAGCAGCCATCAGCTGTGGGTTGTCTGTGCTGAGTGCGTAGACTCACGCCAGACAGGCGAGGCCAGCTGGAGCTCAGAGCTCTCTGGAACACCCACATGACTGAATGAGGATGCCCGATCGGTCCCTTCTCAGCTCCCTCGCTGGTGACAGGCAGGTTTTGGGCTTTCCCTGAGCCATCCCTCTGGGGTTGGTTCCCTCAGCCTGTCCTCGTCTCATGGCTTTGTGGGTCCCTTGGACCCTCCTCTGTTCCTGGGCAGGATCCAGGCTTTGCTTCTGACTTCTGAAGTGCCCAAGCCTTGTAAATCAAAAGCCTTGGGTTTCAAGACTATTGGCCTTACTCTATTATAGTGTGTAAAGAACTATCTGGAAATGCCACACTTTTTGTCTGTACATTCTGCTGGGCGGGTCTTCTCTACGTGTCTGTTTTCAGTGGGTGGAAGCCAGAGTTAGTATGTCAGACTGTTGCCTCAGCCCAGGTATAGCCACGGAAGGATGGCAAAAGATGGAAAGGTGACCTGCTGGGGTTAGACCTAGGGAACAAATTGGGTTAAACAGAAACAAAAATGCAGAAATCCATTCTGCCCATACCAAACCCCACAAGGACGGAGTGGGAGCTCCTCGCGGTCCATCTGACCATGCCATCTGACAGGGCTCCATGTTCACTGGGAAGGTAGAAAAAAGGTGGCTGCCTAAACTTCATGGCTCTTCTCCTATGGCCTCAAGCCATTTGGGATGTACAAGTTGGGGTATGGGTGGTTTGGGGCTAACATCCCAAACGCAGTGATGATCCCTGCTCCCCAGTTCTGGGAAGATGTGGAGGAAATCCTTTGGCACTAAGCAAGCAAACAAACACACACCCAAACAAAACAACGCAAAAAGTCTGCACTGAAAACTTTCCACTTGCAAACATGTTTTTGTCACTGCCAAGGGTTTAGGATTGCAACATTTGGGCGTCTTTGGCCCCAAACCCGAGGACTCTGCAGTTTTCCCAAAGCACCTAAAATAAAGAATTCCTTTTGGCAAAAACAGTATGTTTGTCAACAGAAAGCCTTTATTTTTGAGAAACTCAATTCCCCCTTAGATGTAGAGTATTCTGAATAAAGCCCCCGTGGCTATTTTCTGTCTGCTTCTCCCACTCCAGATTGTCACTGGCAGGTAGAAAACATCTCTAGTTTGTGTGTGTGTGTGTGGTTTCCATTAACTGGGTGTGTGTTCGGAATTTGTGATTGTCGGCCAGTTGTTGATTGCCTTCTGATGCTTCTTGAGAGAAAGCTTTGCAGATGAGGTGCTGGATTCCTCCAGATTCCAGGTTTCTTGTGCCCAGGGTCATGAAGCTGGGCGCTTCCCAGAGATAGGGCCAAACCTCCTTGCTTCTTGTCAGACCTACCCCACCCATTTGAACATTGAAACCTGGTGCAAAGCACAGATCTGAAGTTGGAGTAGCTTGTTTTTTAGCTTTTTTGTAGAACAACTTTGTTGCTGAAGATGAGCTGTTTTTTTCCCTTTGAGGGGCATAGGTGACATCTTTCCCCCCTATTTCTTACTAGCAGACCTTAGTCCCACAGAAGGCAGCACTAATCTTCTCGATTTGGAGGATGGTGGCCTCAGGACCTAGCTAAAACTTAGAAATAATTCTCAGTAAATACTCAAAACTTAAAATACCCTGGCCTAAAATCCTAAGATGGAAGACAGAGTTAAAATTTTGTGGTATTTCTGGGCTTGGCCACAGAAGGAAGTGTATCTATATTTATATATGTTTTTATAGAGGTGAAGTTTAATTAATATGAAATTAACCATTTGAAAGCAGATAGTTCAGTGACATTTAGAGCGTGCACGGTGTTGTGTAACCAATGCTCCTAACTTAGTTCCAGAACATTTCCATCACTCCAGTGCAAACCCTCCTAACCCATCAAGCAGTTACTTCCCACGCCTGCCTCCCCCAGTCATGGGCAAACTCCATTCTGCTTTCTGTCTCTATGGATTCACCTATGTGGGAAACATCATATATAAATGGAATCATACACCATATGTCCTTTTGCATCTGGCTTTTCCCCCTGAGCATCACGTTTGAAGAGCTGTTATGTCTCCTATTTGAGGCTGAGTAGGAATTTAGGAAGCGTTGGGATGAACCTTGATGGTTTCGAGGGCCTGGAGAGACTATCTGAATCTGCGGAGGCCAGCTTCTGCTCAGGGAAACACTCTCTGTCCTCCAACTCTGATGTACCCTGGCTCTGCCCTGGATGATGGCCCCTGGGGCCCTCTAGGCATGATGACCCTGCCGTAGTGTTATCTCCTGCTCATGGCCCTTGCCATCTTCTTTCCAGCTCTGCTCCTCACAGGAACGGGCTCCCACTGTGTGAATTCAGTGTCATCCTGCCTGTTGCTGTGTGGGTGGGTTCAACAGACCTTAGAGAAAATGAATCTCTTGGAAATCAAGGAGAAGACAAGTAGTGGTTCTTAAACTTCCAGCACTTTTCAGCTTGTTAGGAAGCCATGAGGTCTCATGGGATAGAGGTGGGAGCAGATGATCTCCTAACACCTGGACAGGAAGAGGGTGCTGGATTAAGAGAATACCTGGAAAAGATTATGAGTCATGAAAAGATTTTAGTGTATGCTTGTAATAAATTTATTATAAGGATATAAACTTAAAATCATTTGCCATATGGCCTTTTCTCTTTTATGTTTTATTACTATTGTATTTTCATTAAAAAAAAAAAGCAAAAACCCAGGCTGACATCATTTTTACAATTACTATTGACTTTACCCATTTTGATTTTTTTCCCCTCATTTTTATAGTCTCACGATATTTTAAAAACTTTTTCTGAAGGTCAAATTTCCATCCTTCTGGAATTGAAAGTCCCTCATTCTGGAATTGGAAAGTTGAGTCTACTAATTTTAGTAATTTTTCGGTCCTTAGTGGATCTTGCTGAAACTTAGAGCAGTTACTCTGAGCGGCCTTACGTAGCCACTAGGTGGCGCTCATACGCTATTTTAAATGGGTTCTGTCCTTGAAGTCGAAGAATTTGGAAAACAATTTGTCTTCGTTTAAGGTAAATACAGGAATTGGCCCTACAATCTGTATGTGCTGTGTGGATTACAGATTTTCTTCCTCCTTCTCTTTTCTTGATTGTCCTTTTCATTAGGGCATCATGATCAAGAACAGGCTACGTTTCAACACTACTTCTGTCATTCACTTGCTATATGAACTTGAGTAAGTCGGTTAACTTCAGTGTTCTTAATAGCAAATGAGGTTAATAGCAAATACCTCATGGGGTGGTTGTGAGAATAAAAAACGTTAATAGGTATTAAAACATTTGTGTTATATGTTTTTTTTAAATATTGCTATGTCTTTTTCTCCCCAGCTTCATGAAAAGTAATTGACATTTAATGATGCATAATTTTAAGGTGTACAACGTGATGATTTGATACATGTGTGTACAGCAAAATGATTGCCAAAAGAGGTCTGCTATATTATCAATATTATCAATATTTTTGTTCTTCTCCAGGACATTGCTAATAACTTAGACGAATGTTTCCCATATACCAGTTCAAGGACTAGCAATATCAAAATTACTTATGGACCTTTTTTAAAATATAGATTTATGAGCTCCATATCTGGAGTATCTATTTTAGTAATTTGGGAGAAGGGCTTAGAGATCTCCAGTTAAAAGTTTCTCAAGTAATTTTGATGCTCAGCTAGATCTGGAGACAAGTGACATAGATTACTCAGGATATCCCGCTGAGGTATAAGACATTTATGCTACCTGGACACTAGCAGTTTCTAATTCCCCTTAAACATGGGGGATGTGCCATCCAAATCTCTGTCCCTTGGGATGATTCCTTCTCCCTGTTGTCCTTCAAGGCCACCCTGGGAATGAGGCCATACAGAAGCCACTGGCTATTTTTGGCTTGTACCTTCATATTCAGCTGACCCCAGGATAAATCACACTTGGGCTTTTTCCTCCTCCATTAGCATTCAGAACAGACATTCTGTGGGGCATCAGGTATGAGTTAAGGAGAGGTAGTGATGCAACAGTGGTGAGCAACATAGGGGTCTGGGCTGTCTGCTTGGACGACTTACTTATGCCCTTGATACCGATGTCTGCTTCACAAGGATTGCCGCTGGGCCTGCCCAGCTGTGTGATGTGATAGGTGTGATGCAACCCAGCTCATCATGGACGACTGGTTACTTGGTGCTCTGGGGTCAGGTTCTCCGTCTCTAGGAGTCAGTAGCATGCTAGGAACTGTTTTCCCTAAAGTTGTGTAGTTATTTGCTGTATTGACATGGTCTGTCCCAGAACTCTAAGGTTTGCAATATACATTGCTAAAAATTCCACAGTATCTTTTTTCTCTCACTACTGTTCTAATGCCATAGGTTCTGCTGGGCCATAAGCCTCAAGTTGTAGGCCACGTGCCCTGCAGCCTAGATCTGTTTTGCAGACCCTTTTCCTGTTTGGTTCCTATTCAAAATTTTTGTGTCCCTTGTTAAGTGGATGTGAGCAGTATTCCTAACTGTGGAATCCAAAGAAGCCAAAGAAATCCAGTGGATGTTGTGTTGAAGTCTTTGCTTTAGGAAGGGTGAGATACAATACTTTGTTCTTTCCTGGCATGCCCCAGATGCGGGAGCTTTATTTATTTATTTATTTATTTATTTATTTGAAGAGTTTATTTTATTCATTTGAGAGAGGGAGCACGTGCTCAAGAGAGATAGGGGTAGAGAGAGAGAGCCTGAGAATGCACCAGCAGGAAGGGCAGAGGGAGGGCGGGGGGAGGGCACGGAGAAGTAAGCTCCCTGCTGAGCAGAGAGCCAACGCAGGACCCTGAGATCATGATCTGCGCTGAAGGCAGATGCTTAACCAACCGAGCCACCCAGGCACAGTCTGGGACCTTTAAAGAGTGTACTGCTGTGGCAGACCCCTAAGTCCTCACGGAGTTATTTCCCACTGTGTTACCATGTGAGTCTGCCTTACGAAGGCCCCAGTGTATTCGCCACTTGTTGCTCATCAGGCCTCGTTCACACCATGTCATCACCAGGGTCATGTTCTGCAGATGTCCAGGCCACCTCAGACTGTATGATGACAGAGAGGGGGGAGTTAACATAACTCTGGGTCAACACTGAAAGTGAATACCTTTGTCTGTTCTCAGTGAATGCAAACTGTTTCTGATCTTCCCTTTTGATAGGAATGGAAAGGGCACAGTCCCCAGATAAGGCTTTGGAGTGTTCTGTGTCCCTGAGCCTGTGCTTAAATTAGGACACCCTGTCTGGCAAGGGAGCCTCAGTGTCGGCTGTGGGCAGCTTCTTGTTTAAGTCCACAGGAGTCCGTCATCCTCCAGCACCTGTCTGGTTTCTGCAGGGCCCAGACTGATTAATTAAATGGTGATATGATAGGGGCCACACCACGCATCCTGTAAGTCTTTGAGGTTGATTCTAAGCCTTAAAATCCACCTCAGGTTATGAGATTGGTTTTAATTTGCTATCTTGGCTGGGGTAGGGGGCAGTTTTAGAGTTTTCACCTTGGGCTTCTTCACTATGGTAGCTCTTATCTGTGTGGGTATTTGCCACTGCCAAGGAATGCCATCCCTGTGATTCATGCGGGGTCTAGAGTAATAGGTAGGGCATGGGTTCACCCACCCAGTGTCCTGATCCTCTAGCGTGGAATCCTCTGGGGAGGGGAAGATGGGGCCGTACTTTGGTTAGTTGCTCACCTGGCCTCCGGGGGCGCTGTTCTCTAACACTCACCTTTTATCTCGCAGGGAGGGCCCCCAAAACATGCACTTTGACCTTGCTACTCATTAGGACAATTGTCAGTCCAACTTCCGGTAGCTGGGTATAGTGCCAGCCTCCCATATTTTGGGTCCATCGTTAAACGAGTGGACTGCTTCTGCTCTGCTGTTTCCTGCCAACCTGCCCTTCAGGGAAGGGCACCCACTGAGGTTTTCTGCGATGCTGTCAGCTCTTAGCAGCTCACTCCTCCTTGCTTCAGTAGGTGGAATGCCCTTGGGGTCTTCCCATGGACCAGCACCTACAGGGTTTTCTGGCCTCACTGGTGTGTTCACTCCAGCTGCCCACTCCCCTGAGCCTTTGTGTTCCTCCCTCACGATTCCTCCTGGCCGTTCTGGCTCTTCTCCTTAGTGTGGCCATCATGTGCTCCAAGCTTCCGAGAGCCCCTCCGGCAGCATGCTAATTCTGCCTCTTGGAGTTTTTGTCGGGGTGTTGTTACGGTATGGGTTGTGTCCCGCCCTCCCCCATAGACTCATAGTTTGAAGTCCTAACCTTCAGTACCTCTGAATGTGATTGTATTTGCATACAGGCTCTTCAAGGAATAACTAAGTTAAAATGAGATCATTAGGGTGAGCCCTAATCTAATCTGACTGGTGTCCTTATAAGAAGAGATTAGGAGGCAGACACACACACTGAGGCAAGACCTTGCGCGGAAACAGGGAGAAGACAGTTATCTACAAGCCGAGCAGAGGGCCCCCGCAGAAGAAACTAACTGGCCACACTTTGATATGAGTCTTGCAGGCTCCAGGACTGAGAGGAAATGCACTTCCCTAGCTGAAGCCCCCTTACCTGTCTGAGGTGATTTATTACAGCAGCCTGAGCAAACTGATGCAGGTGTTGCCTCTGCAGCACAGAATGAGATTCTTGTTGATACACTCTTCCTTCTGCAACTTTGTGTTCTGCCCCTGATCCAGAGTCCTGACAGCCAGCCTCTCCATCCTCCCAGGCTCCTGCCAGGGGCCCACATGTTGCCTCAGGCATGCAGCTCCTTCAGGGTTCATCCCTTGCCTCCCTTGGAAAGCCCAGCATGTCCCTGGCTCATCACGTGACCCGAGGTGAGGAGGGGACCCATCCTCTGTGTGTGTGTGCATCTTGTAGGACAGAGGTCTCTGCACAGTATCCTCAAGCAATAGGGAGGAGCTAGCTCTGACGGGACGTGTGGCCTCTGCGGAGGCTCAGAGAGTTGGGGGCATTCTAGAATTCAAGACTAGAGGGTATCCCCCTGGACAGCCCACCCTGTCTCTTAGCATGTCATTCTTCTGTACAGGAGCTCTGGTTTTGCCCTAATAGAGTTGCTGGGTCTGGATACAGTTCTGTGCAGCTGTGCCATTTTTAGGAGTGAGTCCTGGGCCTGATCCTTAGTTTTCTCTGCAATTTGAATACAAGGGGCAGAGTCTCTTCACAGACTGGAAGGAGGCTTCTGGCTGCCCTGCTTAGCATTCAGCTGATGGTCAATGTCCTTGGGCCTTCGCTGTGGCTCTGCCAAACATCAGTAGCACCCAGCAATAGCCACCCAATCTCATCCTTGGATAAAGACTCTTTCCAGGGTTTTCTCGAGCAGCTGATGCTTGGGTGTTTCCTGCCCCATAGGCCACCCTAGTTCACCCAACACTCAGCAACTATACTCCCTCTCTGAGCCAGGGGCTGTATGATGCAGTCTTCATCACTGGCTGAGCAGTGGGTTGTCAAGCTCCACAGTCTTGTCAGTGAGCTTCCATTCTCTTGAAGCACTTCTGGTATGAGGCTGGGTTCTGGAGAGGCTGACTCTGAGGGGACATTAGTATGTACGATGTTTGCTAGGGGACACTCCTGTGATCCAAAGGAAAGTAAGCAGGAGGAGGCAGGGTAGAGGCTGGAGAATGCTGCTGTTACCTCATGGGAAGCTGGCACGGCCCTCGGAGTTGTGCAGGGTTGGAGCAGGAGGGTCAGACGGTCCTGCTCCTGGCCTGTCAGTGGGTCCTTGGACTCCAGCTCTCTCAGGAAACGGGTGTGATCTTGTGCAAGGTGGCTCCCTTCAGCCAACGGCAGCCTCTGTGGAGGATGGACTGCCTTCCCAGCCCTGGGGAAATGCACCCTTTAGTCCTGAAAAAGTTCTGGAAAATCCAGAAGGTATTCAAGACAATAAGCCAAAAGTATTCGTTCTATGGGGGTCAATTTGAACTTCATGCTGGTCAAGGCTCAGTGCTGATGCCTCCTTTCGGGGGATGGAGTGGAATGCTGAGATTGTGCTGCAAACTGGAAGCAACACTTGGGCAGGCACACTGTCATTAAGGGGCTTACTCTTATTATCCCCCTAGTGGAAGTAATCTCCATGAAGGTGTGTGACCCTAGAAGGCTCAGGTCACGCTCAGCCACCTTGGTCTCTTGGATGCTGGTTCTCGGGTGTGAACTGGAGCTCCCACCTGCTGCTGGGCTGTCATCAAGCCAGAAGTGACACTGAGACAGTCCAGCTGCCATCAGCATGTTGGGAGCGGATGAAGGTGAACCCGGTGAGTACAGGCAGAGACGCAGCGGGCTCACGCACATTTGAACTGCACATCCCAGAGCCGACCACAACAAAAGCTCCAAAGAGGAAAGGTCAGACCCATGAAGTGCTATTTGTTTTCACTGAAACTTCATCCCCCCCACTTAACACCCGTCTAACCAGCAACGGAATCAATTACCACGTGTCAGCCCGAAATCTGACACAAGAAATGAAAGAAGGACACAACCTCCCCAGGGGGGTGGCAGGCGGGCAGAGAGGGCTGGGGGGATAGAGAGCTCAGGGAGGGAAGCTGTGAATGAGCCACTCTGTCCTGTAATTAAGGGTTAAAGGCAGCCCGAGACCCTGCTTCCCTTTCCTCGCGCCCTCTCCTGCTCCTGGAGCCCGGATCATGGTTACCCGTTTGTACTACTGGGTGTTTCTATCACAAAGGGTGGTCAGTGAGCCTGTGAGGCGATTCGACTTTGGTTACATAAGTTTCTCCATTTAATAATTGAAGACCAAAAAGTTCTAGACATTTATTATTTTATCGAACTCGAGGAGCGAGAATTCCTGGCAGATCAAGTTCGGTTGCCATGCCTATTTGAGCTGATTGAGTTCCTGCATTTCTTGGGTTCCTGTCAAATGTGGTGTCAGCTTGTCCAAGAGCACCTGGTTCAGGTGATGTCATTCACTTTCCACATTTATGGAAGTCTCGGAAAGAGAGCTCCATGGGCTGCTCAGGCAGAACACAGAAAAGTTCAGTGGACGAATCCCAGAGGGAGTGCCGTTTCACCATGTCTGTTAATTAAGATGTTTTTGTTCATAAAGAACCCTTGAACATTTACACTTTCATTCATAGGGTCCTAGGATAAATAACCCTCTTTTCTTTAGGTAGAGCATTACATGAGCGTTTTGTAATCTGTTCTGTAAATGGTTCTGCCTCTCAGATTGCCCTACCGAAATGTTCAAAGTGTGAAGCATTGATTAAAATGGAACAGGAGGCACCCCTTCAGAGACCCTGTTGGCATAAAACATATTTCCATTTATCAGAAGGAATTTGTAAAAAGCCAAATTTTTTGCTCAACCAAATGATTCAATGGCCAGTGGAATAGTGCGTGGCATGCTTAGGAATGAATCAGTAACTTGGCCTTTGATGTAGTTGTTAGTGTTGTCTTCTGGTACCGGTACCTCTTTATGACACTATTTTTGGATCCTTTTCTTCTGACCTACGTGATGCTCGGTTTTGGTTCTCTCGTCTGCAGAAAGAGATATGTGTGCTCTCTTTTCTTTGATTTTTCAAAGTGATGCCACCTACAGGCAGGGTTTTCTTTGCTGCCGGCAATGCAATGCTCCTTCCGTCTTTATCATCATATGGGCTCAGCTCTGCACCTTTCCCTCTCTGGGTAAAAACTGTCCTTGCTGGCTCCCTGACACCTTAAACCCAGCTCGGTCAAAGGGGCATCAATCATCTTTCCCTGACTTGTCTCCTCCTTCATATGTCTTCTCCGTTCCCAGCGTAGGAGCAAATTCCCAGGGGTCACTTAAGCTTGAAATCCGAGATACTTTCTTGATCCTCCCCATCTTCCTTATCCCCTACATCATCAGATGTTATTGATTTTTGTCTCCTAAATATTTCTCACATTGGCCCCTCTGCTATCCGGCCACTTGGCCTCATTTCATGCCGCCATCTTCTCTTCCTGCCCATTCTGACAGCTTCAGACTCTCCCCTCTGTGGCTTTACTCATGTTTTCCCCTTTTTCTAGAACATGTTCCTTTTTTTTTTTCTTTTTTGCTTTTTCTTTTTAACAGTGAATCTGAACACTTGAAGGCTCAAATCAGGCATCACTTTAAACAAAAGGAAGTATCAATTACTTAATTGTTTTCCCATATGTATTTTCTCGTGTGTTCTCCATCTTCTTTAATTCCCTCCCTATCTCGCCACCTTTCCCACCTGGAAAGTTTTGAGCCATCTTCTGCCCCCCAGATGATATTAGTTATCCAATGTTGAGTTATTCCTGATTGTAGCTGCTCTCGTTCCTGTCTCCACGATCAATTTTCAGGTTGAGCCCACCTGATTTTCACGTAAGCCATACACTCATCTCCCTGAGAATCTTTCCTCCTCCTTCCAACCTTCAGCTCCCTGTGGCATTCATCTTTCTAAAGTCCTTCTTTGTTCAAAGCCTTCTCTGGGCCCATTTTCTGCAGAGAAAGGTCCCAACTCCGTAGCACATGTTTGGAGACCTTTACAACCTGACTCTAATTTACCATTTTAAGGGCAGGTGCTCTCATGTTCCCCCATCCCACCCCATTTGCATTCCTAGTGCCCCCACCAGGCTCCCCAGACCCCCAAGTATCAGCTGCCTAGAGGTGACCATCCTTCTCATGTTCTTGGCCTATGTCTGTGCTATTCTTGCCTGGGGACTTCTCTGGGTGTTGTTGAAGTCCTACTTACCTTTTAAGACCTAATGTAAATGGAACCACAATATGAAGACCATCCTGATTCCACCACTGAGAACTGATCACTTATTCTTTATAGTCTTGGTGTCACTCACAACCCTAGTTCACAATTTTCCAGTCAGCCAGCCTTACAGGCACTTAGGTGTCTGGGTTTTTTTTGAGCTTGTGGACAACACCCCAGGGATGCGTTTGATTTCCATTTGTGTTCCTCAGCACCTCCATTTAGCAACTCCTCATTAAATCCGTGACAAGAAATGGAAGCCATACCTATTATATTTATGAGTTTTTTTATTTGAGTAGGGTTGACACATAATCCTACATTAGCTTCAGGTGCACAGCATAGTGGTTCAAAGTTTGTACATTATGCTACACTCATCAGAACTGTAGCTACCGTCTGTCACTATGCAACGCTATTAAAATATCATTGACTTTATTCTTTTTTTTTAAATTTTTTTATTTTTTATAAACATATATTTTTATCCCCAGGGGTACAGGTCTGTGAATCACCAGGTTTACACATTTCACAGCACTCACCGAAGCACATACCCTCCCCAATGTCCATAATCCCACCCTCTTCTCCCAAACCCCCTCCCCCCAGCAACCCTCAGTTTGTTTTGTGAGATTAAGAGTCACTTATGGTTTGTCTCCCTCCCAATCCCATCTTGTTTCATTGATTCTTCTCCTACCCACTTAAGCCCCCATGTTGCATCACCACTTCCTCATATCAGGGAGATCATATGATAGTTGTCTTTCTCTGCTTGACTTATTTCGCTAAGCATGATACGCTCTAGTTCCATCCATGTTGTCGCAAATGGCAAGATTTCATTTCTTTTGATGGCTGCATAGTATTCCATTGTGTATATATACCACATCTTCTTGATCCATTCATCTGTTGATGGACATCTAGGTTCTTTCCATAGTTTGGCTATTGTGGACATTGCTGCTATAAACATTCGGGTGCACATGCCCCTTTGGATCACTACGTTTGTATCTTTAGGGTAAATACCCAATAGTGCAATTGCTGGGTCATAGGGCAGTTCTATTTTCAACATTTTGAGGAACCTCCATGCTGTTTTCCAGAGTGGCTGCACCAGCTTGCATTCCCACCAACAGTGTAGGAGGGTTCCCCTTTCTCCGCATTCTCGCCAGCATCTGTCATTTCCTGACTTGTTGATTTTAGCCATTCTGACTGGTGTGAGGTGATATCTCATTGTGGTTTTGATTTGTATTTCCATGATGCCGAGTGATATGGAGCACTTTTTCATGTGTCTGTTGGCCATCTGGATGTCTTCTTTGCAGAAGTGTCTGTTCATGTCCTCTGCCCATTTCTTGATTGGATTATTTGTTCTTTGGGTGTTGAGTTTGCTAAGTTCTTTATAGATTCTGGACACTAGTCCTTTATATGATATGTCGTTTGCAAATATCTTCTCCCATTCTGTCAGTTTCATTGACTTTATTCTTTATGGTGTGCCTTTTATTTCCATGATTTATTCATTCCAGAACTGAAAGCCTGCATATATATAACTGGAACCCTATATGTAAAGACCAGTACTTTAAATGTATATTTCTAAAAGAAAGTTCTTATTTTTCCTTGAAATATAATTGACATGCATTATATTAGTTTCGAGTGTACAAAAAATAATTTGATATTTGTATGTATTTAGAAATGATCATGGCAATGTCAACATCTATCACCATACATACAGAATTTCCTCCTTGTGATGAGGACTTTTAATGTCTATTAAAAAGAATCTTTTATTTTTTACTGTGTTCATTTTTAAATCTGCACTATCATTTTTAAAATCTTTATCAACACTAAGCACATACTGAGTATCTTGTTTTTTAAAAAACTTAATCCAGTGGGTGTGGTTCATAAACAATGAATTCTGGAACACTGAAAAGAAATTTAAAAAATAAATAAAAATTAAAAAAAAAAAAAAGAAAAACTTAATCCAGGGACACCTAGGTGGCTCAGTTGGTTAAGCGGCTGCCTTCAGCTCAGGTCATGATCCCAGGGTTCTGGTCTGCTGCTCCCCCTGCTTGTGTGCTCTCTCTCTCTGAAATAAATGAAATATTAAAAAAATTAATCCATTCAAACATTTTGTAGCTTTGGAAAACATAAGGTAGAATTCATATAAATACAACAGAAAAGTGTTTCTGAATTGTGATTTAAAGGCAATCATTTGCTGCATTTCAAATTTATGTTTCAAACTGGATCCTGTACAGATGAAGCCTGAATCAGGTGCCATGCCGTTTCTCTGGTTTTGATGGGGCAGGGTTCCCACCCCAGGAATTTTCCTTTGCCGTGGCCTCTGCTGTTCAGGGACTGGATCAGTGGAAATGAATAGCCAAAAGTATATCTTGCTACATAATAAATGGTTGATGGATGCAATGCACGTCCTCATATACACACCACACACACCACACACACACACACACACACACACACACACACACAATGTGAACATGTGGACAACAGATGATTTTTAGATGTGACTAACATAATCATTAAGCATTTTTAGCAAAATGCTCCTCTAGTCTCATTGTCCTGAATTTGAAATACAAGAAGTTGACTGCGTTTCAGAATCCTGAAGTTTAACTTGGATCCCTTTGAAGTCTTTTATTATGATTGATGAATCATTTCAACATTTTCTTACATTCAAAGGCTCACAGTAAAAGATAAAATCAAGTACCTTGCTAATCAAGGATACCACAAAAGACTGGAAATCAGACGAAAATGTGACATGAGCAGTAATACTAAACTCAAAAACGTGTATCAATCACTACAAATTTCAAAAGAATTTGGAAACATTTAAAGCCCTTAAAAAGTGCACAGGACTTATTTCAGAAACCATTTGGGAAATATTTGGGTGCTATTTGTAATAGAAATAAACTTCACTTTGATACTTTTCTTGAGCAAATGTTTTGCAATAGAGTTTGGCATCACAAATCAAGGACGGAGAAAGGTTCTGTACCTGCCTGTTTGCAAGGGGATTCCCAGGATAGGGCTGGGTTTCCTCTCTGTGTCTATGTCAGCCGCTGATGAGATAAAACTTGCTTTTTTAAGGGAGGCTATGTTTATGTCCAGATGGGGAGGGTTATCACCCACAGACTACGGTTTTGGGGTTCTTAGAAAGGACTGCTAAAGACATGACTTGCCCTTTATTCCAGTTTCAACACACTGAGACAAGCTCTAAGGATGACTAAACCTTAGAACTGCTTGCTGAGAGCTTCAGAGAGAACTACCAGCACCCTGGGGGGAATGTCAGACTAGGTCCACAGTGGGAACCCACAGAAGAGGAGCTGCCCACCCCAGGGGGCCAGTGGGAGCACAGGGATTGTTAATGGGCTAACTAGCAAACAAAGCAGATGTAGGTATCAAGACCATCAAAGGCAAGGATCCAGACCATGCCCTCAAAACAACAAATTTCAAAGAATTTTTGAAAGCAAAGACCAGCAACTTCTTATAATCCGGCTTCACTCCCATTTTTAAAAAGAGGAATTGACCCCACCCCCACAGTTGGGGTCAGACAGCTGTTTGTCCAGCTCAGTCCTGTCATTGTCTTAAAGACTTGCTTCATTGTGTTACTTCCTGGATCAAAAATCTTCACCCATCCTCCCCTCCTTTAAGGGGCAGCCCAGAGTCTTCAGCTGGTGTTCAAAGCCATCTAAAAACTGGGTCAGACTTACTCTTGTAGGCTTATGTTCCCTGTTTTCCACCTTTGCCAGAATGATTTTCCTTCTTTGCTCTCATCCAATAGAAACTTTGCCCAGACTCCAATACCGTCTCACATCTCACCACCTCCAGAAAAATTTCCCAGCTCATCCAAGATAAATGAGACCATTTCCTCAATTATACTTGTAATGTGTCTTCTGGCCTGTCACCTTCGGGATGCTCAGTCCATGCTGTCTAATGCTGTTGCCCTGTATATACCCATTGAGAACCCTGGGCTGCCATAAGCTTATAGACAATAAGGGACACTTCATTTTCCCTTTTCTATTCATCAGTACTAGGCGCAATGCCTAGCATGCATAGCAGTGGCCTAGCACATACTGTTGAGTATGTGCTAACCAGGTGATTCAGGCTTTATGTAATGCTTGGTACCTAAAGTAGTTTACATATAAACCCATCCAGCCATCCGTCCATCCCTCCCTCCACCCATCCATCCATCCATCCATCCATCCATCTCTACATTGTCTACCTACTCCATCCAGCTCTGTGGTTGGCCCTGGAAATATTGCAACGAATAATAACATCATGGTGCCTATCTTCACAGAGTTTATAATTTTGTGGGAAAAGAAAGAGTCGTACAACTAACAATCATGATGTGGTGGATTACTCTTATTGAAGGCTTGCTCTGTGCTAGTCATTATGCTAAGTACTTCTTCATATTATCTTACTGAATTCTCATTACCACCCTTGGACATAAGCATTATTATCTCTTTCTGATGGATCAGAGAATAGAAACTTAGCATGTTTGTTAGTTTAACTGCCCAAAACCATCCGGCTAGTGAGTGGACAAGTGGGAGGCTGACTGAGATTGTTTGATTCCAGAGCCTCTGCTTTTTAAGCACCACCTGGTATAAATAATTACTAAGATTAGGGGGACGACAGATACCACAAATATGACACGTGTAACTTTCATACAGCTGCTATTACAAATTACCACAAACTCAGTGTCTTAAAACAACACAAATTTATTATCTTAAAGTTCTGTGTGTCAGAAGTCTACCATGGGTCTCACCAGGCTAAAACCAAGTGGTGGGCAGGATTGCATTCCGTCAGAGACCCTAGGAGGAATTTCATTTTTTTGCCTTTTACACCTAGAGTTGCCCACTTTTCCTTGACTCACGGCCCCTTCTTACATCCTCAAAGCCAGCAATGTCACTTCTTTCTGACCAGTCTTTTATCTTCATGTGTTTCTCTGACTGCTGGTGAGAAAGGCTTTCTGCTTCTAAGCACTTGTGTGATTACATCCAGCCCACTTGGATAATCCAGGACAATCTCTCTATCTCAAGACTCTCAATCACAGCTGCGTGGCTCCTCTTACCACGTAAGGTAACATATTAACAGGTTCTGAAGATCAGGGCATGGATATCTTTGGGGGGCCCAAACCCCCAAACCATAAGATGGTCTACTGGCCAAACCATAAGATGATGTAGCAGGGGAACAGTTTGGATGTACACAACGGGCTCAGGCTTCCTGGGAGGGACAGGCTACCCAGGCTGAGGCCCAAGGAGGCGTAAGGCCCCTGAAATGCCACAGACTTAGGGTCTTACCAGGTCTGAGAGTAATCAGCTGTGGTGAGTGGGGGAGGGAGAGTGGCTCCTGCGGTGGCTGGAGAGGGTGGCAGGGGTCAGATCATGAGAAACATAGCTGGTAGGTAGGGGAAGGATTCTGTTATGATTCTGGGAGGAAAGGGCAGTAAGTAAAAGGGTCATATAAGGGACATAATTGATTTGCATATTTAGATCACTTTGCTGCTGTGTAGAGAACACGTTGGTGGGGAGCACAAGTGTGTGCAATTAGTAAGGCATTTTAATAGTTCAGGTGGGAGATGTTGATGGCCTGGACTAGGATAGGGGCACTGCAGGTGAGGAGAGGCCAGTCTGGCCAGCAGATAGCAGGGTTGGTGATCACTTGGATGTGAGAAATATGAGACATATTCAAGTTTCTAAGTAGGATAAACAGAGGGGGTAGGGCCTTTATGTTGACACCATGGTGGCCAGAGAAGACCAGGCTTTTGGATGGCAGTGAGGATGACCAGAGCCAAGTGGCTGTAGGCGCAAAGACAATTAATAGAGGAAAGAAAATTTATCATGGTGGTAGGAGGCCACCTTGATTTGCCCTTGAAACAGGGCAAAATTTGGCAGATTCATTCCTTTTAGTTCTTGTGATTGAATATTTACAGGGGCCATACTGCCTTTTTTTTTTTAACTCCTGGAAAAGGCTTTATTGTTTCCATCCGGTTCACGGCTTGGGCGAGGTCTCCAGGGTGGTTAACCTGCCTAGTGGCTGCAGGGACAAGCCCTGGGACCAGAGGGATGCCAGAGAAGCCCCTCAATGACTGCAGGGCCTCAGAGGCTCCTGGTTGTGCTTGCAGGTGATTCTCTTGAAGAGCTACTGGCCCATCTCAGGCTGCAGGCCAGCCAGTGTGCAAGGCTGAGTCTGGTAGCCATTGTCTTTTTGATGAGTTTCACCTCCTTACCGAAGACATGGTTCTCCAGGAAGTCACAGAGATGGGGCTGTGCATGGGAAGAATCCAGGGCACATAGATCCATAAGGTCCTGGTTCTCAGGTTCTTCTCCAGAACCAGGGTGGATTCCATGGATCCAGGGCTTTACCCCATTCATCCTGGGATGTATCTGCACATCCTGGGAGAGGGTGCAGCTACATCCTTTTCCAGGGAATCTTCAAGGGAGGCTCAATGCTGTTGCAGTTCTCCTAAGCCAGCTCATAGAAGAAGTGGGCCAGTGCTTTAGCACCACATTGTCACAGTGGAAATAGAAACCTCGAGAGTGGTAGGTATAGGAGGCCTACAGATGTGGCTGATGGCGGCCTCCACCTCAGTGGAATAATTCTGATGAATCTGGGAGCTCATGGTTGATTGGTAATAAGGAGCTAAACTCATACTAAGGAGCTGACTGGTCCTGAAGGAAGGGGGTGGCTGAGAAGACGGTTCTGAAGGTTGTGCCTGTAAAAAGGTTTGAAGGATGGTTGCACCCTGTTGGAAGGAGTGTTCCTGGATTTGTTCTGCCTGAACACTGTTGAAACAAGAGACTGGTGGGTGCACTGCCTGCAGAAGTCATACTGTTCTAGGAGGACTCAATACACAATCTTAAACTGTCTTCTGGAAAATTATGCAGATGAAAAATTCTGATTGTTGGTTTGGTTTGATTAAGGGCAACAGATGTGTTATCATATTTCAGCCTCTTCATCTTAATAACCAAACATTCTTTTTCCTCCTTGCACATGGTACCTTAGTGTGCACAATATGCTTCCTCTGATCCTTAGTCTGATGGCAGAATGATTCTTTGGGCACAATACAATATGACCTTGATTTTTAGTAAGATTCATTTTGTTCTTCAGTAAATACATATAGGATTGTATATTTCAACAATATTGACATTTTGCAAAAAGAAGATTCTAGAAAAATGTGTTTTGGACTGAGTTAATTATGGGATGTAACAAGGAAAAGCAATCAACTCACCAGGTAACACTGAATTAACCAAATGGCATGCATGCATTTGTAACCTAGAAGTTACTTTATCTGCCCGTCCTAGGATGAGAGTCCACGAATACCTTGTTTAGAATTCACAGCATGACCTCATCTACTAAAACATGTTAGGCTTAGAAACTCCATACTGGAAGAGAATAGACTAGATTCTTCCAGCAAGCAAGAACACTTTGGAATTCTGAACCAGCTTCCCTTTATCCCCAGGGACTACCGTTGTCTGCAATGTGGGTGGACTTGGATGCCCCAACTTCTGTAGAGGGACATTCCTTTTGTTCTTTTCTATAGTCTGTTTCAGCGGTTTCCAAACTTCAGTGCGCATAAGAATTACTCTATGAGGCTGTGCAGATAAAGCCATGGATCTCATGCTTGACTCTCCATGTAAGACAATTTTCAGGGTACTTTGGACTTTCATTTTTGCTTTTGGCTCTGATTTTAGGACTTAAACTCCATTGGGTTCTCAGAACCTAGGGCAATCTGGGGCTATGATTCCAAGTCTGATTTTTGGGAGACATTTCAGCACCCGCCTCTGAATAGAAGAGAGGCTGGAGTTAGAGACATCAAGGGAACACATCATTGTGAAATTGATGAAATAACTAGAAGAGGGTAGTCATACGTGTGGTCACGTGTGTGTCAGAAGGGTCCTGGCACAGGAACACAGCAGATATTGTCACCTGCTGGTGTAACAACAGAGGTGGACCTAGGATATATGCAATGAGATTCCTTTCCACAGGAAGGACCATGGCTGTCACCTAGTACTGTACAAGCCTATCATAGTTTCAGTACAGAGAAGTTCTGGGAGCACCACCCAGCTCGTGGGGCGCATAACAATACCACAGCCTTAGCACTGACTTTGATAGTCATATGGGCACCTGCCGTGTTAAAACAGATTTATTAATTTGAAGTTTTGTGGTTTTTTATCATTTTGATTGCATATATTTGAAATGTTATTGTAATTTTATAGTGGCAGGGGTATTCTAAGTAAAGGGAACTTATTCTTGGTTTTGGATGGGTTCGTATTGAGGAAATATTACAATTTGAGCAAGTTACTCAGACTGGGGATGTGAGGCATTTGGTGTTGATAGAGATCACTCCAGGAGTTTACATGCTCCAGTCCCACTCTCAAACACGCACTGCACATGTGGGATCAGAAGGTGAGGAGGTGGAAAATGTGGGAAATGTTTTCCCATAAAAAGGGTCCATCTCTCGTTCAATTGAGTGGAATACTGCTGTTTACTATTCCTCAGAACAACGAGGCAGCGTGTTATATCCTTCATAGCCGCTGTGTGAAAATTACGTAAGGTAATTACGAGTATTACATAAAGAAGTCCTTATTAATTATGTAGTTTACAAAGTGCAAAGTTATAAAAATATCAGACACTGAAGCCTCTGCATGCCCCTAACACAACCCATACGAAATACGGTGTAAAATCCATTTAGGAAAAAAAACCGTATGTAAGTGAATTCAGCAGAAAAACCTCTTAGAAAAACAGCCACCAAGATAAGACTGGGTAAAAAGATAAAACACAACAAACAGAAGCCTGGAAAGGCTGTGGTCAGTGCAAACCTTGACTTTCAAGCTGTCATCTCCTTGCTTGGTGTAAACTAAGCAGAGGAGCCTTCAACTTTCTGTGGTCCCTTAACGCGCTGTGGGGACTGATACGGTCACATTGATCACCTGCTCATTTTCGAATCCCAGCATCTTGTACGTGCTCAGTGAGTGTTTGAGGAATGAAGGGAGTGTGTGCTTCCAGACTGATTTCTATTCAAGCATCACTTAACATGTGACTCAGACCATTGGCAGCTGCTGTAAATGAAGGGCTTCTTCTAGACACACGGGTTGTAAAGCTTGCATGTTGATTTTGAGAGAGACCGTGCAAGAGCATGCTGCTTTCCTGGGCTGCTGCCTTGCTTCTGTGTACCTGATTCATCATGACTGTGCTCATCCCGGCTTGGCCTAGCTGTGTATGCTGCAGCAAATCTGCCTACAAGCCCACCCTTGGCCCTTGAGCCTGTTCTGATGAATGCATTAACCGACCCGTTTTCACAGGTGAATGGGGCCTGGAATGACTTCCATTTCCTTCTGCCCTGAGTCTAGTGAGCCTCAGGTATCCTTCCTACCCCAGATATCCAGGAAAATTGAAGCCTTACTTTGCCCTCACATCTTTTCTGAAAGCTTGGGTGAGTAGTCCATTGATGAGACTTCTTCCTCAGAACGAGTCTGCACACCAGTTTTCCACTAGGATTGGAGCCCCATCCTGCCCCTGGCTAGACAAGTATGTTCCCATCTGGAGTCTTGCATCTTTTCTTCTCAGCAGACTCTGAACCCCTGGCACTGGCACAGGTTGGATTCCTGGAGGACTGTATGGTCACAAGCCTTGGCTCTCTGTCTAGAGCTTGGTTTAAGATTTTACTGATTTATTTGACAGACAGATCACAAGCAGGCAGAGAGGCAGGCAGAGAGAGAGAGAGGAGGAAGCAGGCTCCCTGCCAAGCAAAAAGCCCGACTCGGGGCTCGATCCCAGATTCCTGGGATCACGAGCTGAGCCGAAAGCAGAGGCTTTAACCCACTGAGCCACCCAGGCACCCCTAAGGCTTGGTTTAGATCTATGTCTCAGCACTCAGCACTGCTCCTTCCCCTCTGCATATGTGAGTTCACTTTTCAGCTTTATAGATTTTGCTCGAACAAAATCTTAATTGCCTATCATTGAAATGATAACTGTATTACTGCTTACTAAAAAAATGTACATTAGGGACACCTGGGTGGTTCATTTGGTAAGCGTCCAACTCTTGATTTCAGCTCAGGTCATGATTTCGGCGTTGTGGGACCCAGCCCTGAGTTGGGCTCCATGCTGGGCGTGGAGCCTGCTTGGGATTCTTTCTCTTCCTCTCCCTCTGCCACTTCCCCAATGTGTACAATCTCTTTCTAAAAAAAAAAAAAA
This sequence comes from Mustela erminea, assembly GCF_009829155.1. NCBI lineage: Eukaryota > Metazoa > Chordata > Mammalia > Carnivora > Mustelidae > Mustela > Mustela erminea. The sequence goes on along the minus strand of NC_045614.1, from coordinate 211,215,407 downwards.
AAATGTATATTAGGAATGGTGTGCACACGGATTCAGAGGTGAAGTCTAAGTTTAGGGTTGGTACATCTTTGGGATCCCTCTAAATAATCTGACAACTGTTGCGATATTGGTTCTTGGCATTTGGTGTAACTAGAAAAGGGAAATCAGAGGCTTTGAGCTGGTTTATAGGTTTATTATACCTCAACATGAAAGCTTTTTTTATTAGTTTCTTTTCTTAATTTATTTTTTATTTTTTTAAAAGATTTTATTTATTTATTTGACCCAGGGAGAGAGATCAAAAGTAGGCAGAGAGGCAGGCAGAGAGAGAGAGAGGGGGGGAAGCAGGCTCCCTGCTGAGCAGAGAGCCCGATGTGGGACTCGATCCCAGGACCCTGAGACCATGACCTGAGGTGAAGACAGAGGCTTAACCCACTAAGCCACCCAGATGCCCCTTTTTGTTAGTTTCTTTGTTGATTTTTTTGTCGCCTACTTTGCAGGAATAGCTCAATAGCTAACCAGTTCCCACTCATCTGTTTGTCAGTCCAAGCAGGACATACACCTACCAATCTGCACCGAGCAAATGGGGAATGGCAATGTTGGCCCATGACTGGACGTTAGGAGAAGGGAAAGCCTAGGGTGCCCTGGACTATTGGACATCCATTTGGTTTCTCAGATTAACATGGGCAGTAAAAGAAATATTAAGATGTAAGAGAGGTCTAAGGGGGGCAGTGAGTTCTTGTTCTTTTATTCTCATTGAGATATCTCCCATTATTTTTTGGGAGAAGCATCAGGCTCTTTCCCCAGTGAAAAAGATTAAGCCACTAGACAGAGGTCATGGATGGTGGGAGCATCTACTTGCAGAGACTAATTATTTGAAGCTCACTCTGCCAACTACCACACTACCAGCCTTTGCTCCTGTTCCTTTGCTTTTCCCTGTCCAACCTGTGATTTTTACTGATCTCCACCCTCTGCACCAAAATCCAGTGTCCAGATGCCTCGTTGGATGTATGTCTTTTCTTTGAAAGATGTATTTATTTATTTTAGAGAGAGAGTGCACATGCAAGAGAGAGAGTGAGCAGAGGATGGGGGCAGAGTCCACTGGGGAGAGAGAATCCTGCTGATCCTGGAGCCCGATGCAGGACTCTGTCTCAGGACCCTGAGATCATGACCTGAGCCAAAACCAAGAACTGCGTGTCTTTAAGCGTCATCCCTTTCCACAAGCAAAGCTATCTTCTTGTGGGCCTCTTGGTGGGATTTTAAGATGTTTCAGAGAATTGGATGCATAATGATGGTTTGTAATTTGAAAATGGATGACTTATTATAAATTTCAAAGGCAGTGCTAGCCAAAAAAGTAGGTTTGGGGTTTGGTTGTTGGGGTAGAGGATTATAATAGCTTCCTTTCCAATTTTTATAGGAAGCCAAGTTCCAAAACCTGGGAATAGGGGTTTGAGCACAGGGAGAAGATGAGATGATGACACAGGGCGGATGAGACTTCAGGCTGTGGATACTTGGAACCATCACAGGCTGTACCAAAGACGTGAACTTTCCCAGCATCTTCACTCACTAATGAAAACTTTGTGACATCTGCGATTGCATTTATCTTTTAAATTCCCTTTCTAACCATTGTTTCGGGTAGTCTGGTACTTCATTAGTAATGATTTTACTGACAGTTCCCTTAAACAGTCTCTGAATTCAGGTGGAGGAAGATGGATTTTTAACTAATCTTTTTTGGCATAAACATATATCATATAGGAGACTAACTATTCCTTCCATTTTTCATTTGTTTTCTTTGGTGTTATCTGACATTAGGTTGTCAGAACAAATTAAAGCAGTGACTGAGCAATAATTGCTTTGCGATATAAAAAGATGGGTAAAAATTGCTTTTTAACTAAGTAGATGCTCTATTTCCTCCATCTCAAACATTTAAGGCAAGCGACTGTGTATTTAGCAGACAGGCTTATGGTTGTATTTATAGACCTGGCTCGTCTTTTGAAAGTGGGGATTTGTACTGAATAATTTGGATTTGTGAACTTCATGGCTCAGCTTTCCTGGATCAGTGCCAACCTCCTCTTCCTTTTGCGTGAGCACACGTGGTCTTGCTGTTAATGCTAATTTTGTCTACCTACTGTACCCTGTCTTCACACCATCCACCGGCATCCTACAGGGCAGCTGACCCCCTTTCCATATAACTGAACTGTTCAGAGAGGCTAGATTCTTTCTAAGAAGACACTTCAAAACCCAATTCGAAAGCTGAGTGACAAACTCCTTAGGACCCTAGGTCCAAGATGCACGGAGGCATGCAAAACAAACAAACAAACAAACAAAAAACCCCCCAAAACAAAAAAAACCAAAAAACCAAACACAAAACAACAACAACAATAAAACCAAAAAAACCAAAACCATAAACCATGTACCACTGTCATTTTCTTAATTATTTATTTCAGCCATTTCCTTGGTAGATTCCATGGGTTTTTATCTATGTTATTATTTTCAGTGTGGGAAAAGTGAAGCAGAGCAGTCCTTTTGTTTCCCCTCCCAATTAGTATAAGCAATAATTAGAATTCTCGGTCCTTAGATCTCTATTTGGTCTCATGAAGACTAGAAGGTTGGTTGACAGGTGGGACCCAGGCATATGAGTCTGGTTGTGGGGAGTATAACTTGTATAGAAAATCTGAAAAGATAGAATGTCACCTTTTAAAAGAGAGGGAAACTCTCAGGTTTGGCCAAGAGAGATGCTCAGGTCATTAGATGAGTAAGGTAGATTCTCTGGGCAAAAGTTTCATTGGAAGATCACCCCTTACCAGCAGGTTACTGAAATGGAAAACTGTGGTTAGGCTCATTGGGCTTTCTCACTGTCCGTTCAGGCAAAGCCAAACCAGGATGAAAACTGACGGCCGACTGCATCTGAGCTTTTATCCTATAGATTCATGTGACTAAACCTCAAATCTTCAAGAGCAAGGTGTTGGATTCCAGAAATGCCTTAAAACTGGCTATGTGGTATGTATATGCACATGTGCATGAGTGTTTTAGAACAATATCTTGGGGGCAGATATGACTCAATTATTGTTTTCATTAACATAAAATGTATTATTAGCCCCAGGGGTACAGGTCCGTGAATCATCAGTCTTACACACTTCACAGCACTCACCATTACACATTCCCTCCCCAGTGTTATAAGCCAGCCACCCTATCCATCCAACACCCCTCCCCTCCAGCAACCCTCAGCCTGTTTTCTGAAATCAAGAATGAATCAATTATTAATTTAGGATTATTTGGCTACACAAGAATCAATACCAATAGGCACTTGTAAATTTCTAGATTGATTAGGTAAACAAAGAGTCAAAACAGATTGAGTATTTACTCTGTGTTGTGTGGTGGGGTAGTGAAGTTGCAGGACACAACCCAACCCAGGTCCCCAGGAATCTGTGGCCTCAGAGGAAATGGCCCAGAACATAGGTTGGAGAGGCCGAATAGAGCTGGGACCACAATGGGGGAACAGAGCGTGTCAGCAGTAATGTTCTGGAGGGCAAGTGGAGGATGGGGGAGGGGTGAAGTGTGTCCAGGGGTAGTGGGACTCAAACCAATCTGTGGAAATGAGATGGATAAGCAATAAAAAATCTAACAGAGGGGCAGTGACATTGACAAGGAAGGCCCTGGAAGGATTTCTTGGACTGGGAGCCTTCCTATTGCTCCAAATAATGAGGAAATGGCTTGTGGCATAATATTTCTCCTTTACAGAGACTATTCTGTTTGAATGAATGAATATTAAATCCCAGATCACTAGATAATTTTATTTAGACTTTGATCTTTTTCTTAAGGAATTATCTGGATGTTTGGAAATCTGTTTTCACCCTTTTACCTTAGAAATTCTAGAGAGTCGAGAGTGTCCCACTGTTTTTTAACTGGCCCTGATGTGTCATATTATATTAATACAATACCTGATGTTAAATGCCTGTGGATTCCTTGTGTAAATCTTATTAGGTGGGTCATTCTTCTAAAATGGTATGAAATTTACTTTATGGCTTTTTATTTACAATTTTTGGCCTGTAGTTGTGAGACTGGTCCATAGGTCTTATGTCTCATTTCTGGGTTTTCCTCTCATCTCTTGTTTTGGTTTCAGGACAGTTTGGTTTTAGAACAGTTGTATAAATAATGCTGGCCAGATTTCTTTACTTTCTGTGTTCTTCAGTGATTTATATATATTATAAAAACAACCTAAAAAAAAAAAAAACAACAACCTATTCCTTATTGAAAAGATTTTATTGCTTGGAGGTAAATTTTGGGTAACTTTTCTAATTTTTCCATAGTTTCAGTTTACTCAAAGGAGATGTTCTTACTTTTGTTTTTATAATGAACATTTTCTTTTTTTAAATTATTTTTTATTAACATATAATATATTATTTGTTTCGAGGGTATAGGTCTGTGAATCATTAGTCTTACACAATACACAGCCCTCACCACAACACATACCCTCCCCAATGTCCATCACTCAGCCACCCATCCCTCCTACCCCTCTACACTCCAGTAACCCTCAGTTTGTTTCCTGAGATTAAGAATCTCTTACGGTTTGTCTTCCTCTCTGGTTTCATCTTGTTTCATTTTTTCCTCCCTTCCCTGATGATCCACTGCCTTGTTTCTCAAATTCCACATATCAGTGAGATCATATGATAGTTGTCTTTCTTTGATTGACTTATTTTGCTTAGCACAATACCCTCTAATTCCATCCACCTTGTTGAAAATGGCAAAATTTCATTTTTGATGACTGCATGATCTCTCTCTCTCTCTCTCTCTCTGTGTGTGTGTGTGTGTGTATCTTCTTTATCTGTTCAACTGTTGATGGACGTCTGGGCACTTTCCATAGTTTGGCTATTGTGGACATTACTGCTATAAACATTCAGGTACACATGCTCCTTTGGATCACTATATTTGTATCTTTAGGGTAAATACCCAGTAGTGAGATTGCTGGGTCATAGGATAGCTCTATTTTCAACATTTTGAGGAACCTCCATGCTGTTTTCCAGAGTGGCGGCACCAGTTTGCATTCCCACCAGCAGTGCAAAGAGGGTTCCTCTGCATCCTCGCCAGCATCTGTCATTTCCTGACTAGTTAATTTTAGCCATTCTGACTGATGCGAGGTGGTATCTCATTGTGGTTTTGATTTGTGTTTCCCTGATGCCGAGTGATGTTGAACACTTTTTCATGTGTCTCTTGGCCATTTGGATGTGTTCTTTGCAGAAATGTCTGTTCATGTCTTCTGCCCATTTCTTGACTGGATTATTTGTGATGAACATTTTCTTAAAAGAATATGCCATTTCTAGAAGATATTCAGTTATTGACACAGATCTATATGGAATATTCTTTTATGTTAGAATCTTTCGATTTATGGGCATTTCTACTTTTTCCATTTGCATAGGTATATTTTTATTTTCTGATTTGATTTTCTGTATTTGAGTAATTAGAATTATATATTTGTGTATAAGTTTTTCAAAGAAATAACACTATTTAAACAATATAGTTTCTACCTTCTATAGATTTGCTTGCTTTTTTCATTGAGGGCTTAGTTCATCTCTTATTCTTTTTCTAGTATTAAGAAAATTTAAATGTGAACTTTCCTATGAGAACTATTTGATCCTACCACAAACATTTAGTTAATTTTAAAATATTATTTTAAAAGTCCACTTGTTGGTTTGTTCAAATATTTTATTCAAGGATTATTTAAGAGGATGCTTATTCATTTCTATGTAGTAGTTTTTTTGTTTAAATACTATTACTCATTTCTAATTATTTTTGCTTCATATTATGGTGCTATAGCATTCAGCAAGTATTTATGATTGTTATATATTCATTTTGGGTTCTATTTTTATTGATATAAAATTATAGTCTTTTTCCTGTTTAATATTCTACCTTCATCAGAGATAAACTGTCACACTTCCCTATTTTTTAAAATCTATTTTTTAAAAAGATTTTATTTATTTATTTGACAGGCAGAGATCACAAGTAGGCAGAGAGGCAGGCAGAGAGAGAGGGAGAGGCAGGCTCTCCGCTGAGCGGAGAGCCTGATGCGGGGCTTGATCCCAGGACCCAGGTATCACAACCTGAGCCGAAGGAAGAGGCTTTAACCCACTGAGCTACCCAGGCGCCCCTTAAAATCTATTTTTAAAATTTATGTAATCTTTGTACATGCTTCTTAACTTTTTTTTTTTGGTCATTTTATTTCAACATACTTGAGAGTGTGTTTGATTTTAAAAAATCCAATCTGATCACCTTTTAATGTTTTTATTTGTTTCTGCCATGATTCTTATGCTGTTTTTTTGGGTAAGTTGTTTTTTTCCTTTTGCCCATGTTTTCTGTTCTTTTTTTAAGTACTTATTTTTCACCTTTACACTTTCTTGGGATTTTGAATTGATGTACTTTAGTTTTAATTTTACTAGTTGCTAAGTAAAAAAATTTCAAAAATGGGGCACTGGGTGTGGTGAAAAATAATGAATACTGTTATGCTGTAAATAAATAAAAAATAAATTAAAAAAATGTGTATACCTAAAGATAATCAAAATTGAGAATGAAAAATATTTTTTAAACTCTCTATATCAATTAAGGGATTTAATGCATGTTTACTTCCCTTTCCCATTCTTGAGAATGAAAAAATATAACCTGTATTTTTACATTCAGATGATTGATATTAAATAATTATTTATGTTTATTATTCTCTATCTGCTAGAGGTATTTTACATGTGTATTTAGTCCAGTCAATGTTTCCATAATCTTCATTCAGATCATTCTTCATGAATTTCAGTGTTTACCACCAGTCCTTTTAGATCACAGCTTTATTTATTTATTTATTCTTTTTTTTAATTAATTAATTTATTTTCAGAAAAACAGTATTCATTATTTTTTCACCACACCCAGTGCTCCATGCAATCCATGCCCTCTCTGATACCTACCACCTGGTTCCCCCAACCTCCCACCCCCCGCCCCCTCAAAACTCTCAGATTGTTTTTCAGAGTCCATAGTCTCTCATGGTTCACCTCCCCTTCCAATTTCCCTCAACTCCCTTCTCCTCTCTAACTCCCCTTGTCCTCCATGCTATTTGTTATCCTCCACAAATAAGTGAAACCATATGATACTTGACTCTCTCTGCTTGACTGATTTCGCTCAGCATCATCTCTTCCAGTCCCGTCCATGTTGCTACAAAAGTTGGGTATTCATCCTTTTTGATGGAGGCATAATACTCCATAGTGGATATGGACCACATATTCCTTATCCATTTGTCCATTGAAGGGCATCTTGGTTCTTTCCACAGTTTGGTGACCGTGGCCATTGCTGCTATAAACATTGGGGTACAGATGGCCCTTCTTTTCACTACATCTGTATCTTTGGGGTAAATACCCAGTAGTTCAATGGCAGGGTCATAGGGAAGCTCTATTTTTAATTTCTTGAGGAATCTCCACACTGTTTTCCAAAGTGGCTGCACCAACTTGCATTCCCACTAACAGTGTAAGAGGGTTCCCCTTTCTCCACATCCTCTCCAACACATGTTGTTTCCTGTCTTGCTAATTTTGGCCATTCTAACTGGTGTAAGGTGGTATCTCAATGTAGTTTTAATTTGAATCTCCCTGATGGCTAGTGATGATGACCATTTTTTCATGTGTCTGATAGTCATTTGTATGTCTTCATTGGAGAAGTGTCTGTTCATATCTTCTGCCCTTTTTTTTTATATGATTATCTGTGCCTGAATTCTTAAATGCTTTTTCCTTCATTCATTTGATTTACAAGTTGTCAGAAAGTATCTTGATGTGGCTTCTCTCATCAATTTTGATTGGAACATAGTGAATGAACACTTTCCATTCACATACTCAGGTATTTTTTTTGTTTGTTTTCCTGTTTGTTTTTATTTTTGAATTCTAACATTTTCATAAATTATTTTAAGTCAAAACTTTCTTTTCAACTTTTCTGGTATTTTCCTCAAGAATTCATGTATGTTGGGGAGCCTGCATGGCTCAGTTGGTTGAACATCCCACTCTTGATTTGGCTCAGGTTGTAAGATCTCAGGGTCATAAGATGGAACCCCATATGGGACTCACACTAGCACTTGGTGGTGAGTCTTCTTGGTATTCTCTCTCTCTCCCTCCTTCTGCCCTCCCCCTCTCAAATAAATAAATAAATAAATAATAAAAAAAAGAGAAAGAATTCATGGTATGGACGTTGGCAGCATTGGTTCTGGATACCTGCCATTTTTTTTTACATTTCATTTTATCTTCTTATCTCTTCTCATTTATTCTGAACACCCAACTTTTCCTCCAAACCATGGGTTCAGTTTTCTACATGATCAAGTTTGCTTTTTGCCAGACATGAAGCGGGTCTTTAATTTAAGAGGGCAAATATGTTTTCTTGCCATTTTTCATTGTCTCACTGGCAACCCTTTTGATTTTATTCTCCTAATTTGCATTCTACCTTGTGTTTTTGTCCTTCCAGCTCTTTGCTAAGTGGAGCCCTCTTTTTGTTATCTGTTTTCCTGACCATCTGAATGGATAGAACATGGGAAAAAAGTATGACCCCTGCATCTCCTCTTAATGAAGCTCTTGACACCTTGCACTTGGAAATGCCACTCCCTGTGTACAATGCACCCTCACTGTTTACCCCCTTTCTCCTTTCTTCAAGTCAGTTAGTTAGTTTCCTTCTTCAGATAAAAGTAAAAAGTGAGGCTCTGAAGGGATTATAACTATCAAAAACCTGCGCTACCCAGCATGGAGATGGCTGAGCTATTTTCTGTTGCACCTACACCTTGGTTTCTGAGTACAGAGACAGAATAAGGGTCTGAGCTCTAACAGGGCAGCCGTTGGCTCTATTTAGTATAGTGACAGCTCCTTCCATATTCTGGGAATAGTTTTTCTGCCAATAGTTTCATTCTTCTTGTAGGGTTTTCCCTCTTTCTGTATCTTTTTCCCTCTATCTTTTTTCTCCTATGTGGAAACTGGGGGATAGACTGTATTTTAAGCCAGAGATCAATATCAATAGAGTTTTTATTTTAAAGGTTTTTTTTTTTTTTTTTTTACCACTCTAGCCATCATTCTCCGGTGATGGATCCCATTTAGTCAGAGTTCTCTTTAAACTATCTATAAATGCCATGAGACACACAGTGGCAAAGATAAGATGACATGCCTGGAAGGAACCAGGGTGGATAGTTAACAGTGTTCTCCCTGGGTCTCCCATGATGTGGATCATGACTTGTCTTGGTGGAAATAGACCTGGATTGGGAACCAGAAATCCAGGAGAACGCTACTGGACTATGAGACTATAGATTTATGTTTCTTGACCTGTAAAAGGAAGAGACAAAGTAAAAAGATTTCTACAGTCCTGTTGAATCACATTCTACATATTTTGTAATTATCATAATGAACATTGTGTGCCATTTCATCTCGCTGTTGCAGAGAAAAACGTGGGGGCAAGAAGAGGATGCTGCTTTCTGATAGGAATGTGGGAAGGTGTACTTGTGGATAGGCAGGATGTGACCTTGCCTTTTGGTGCCAGATCTTAATATATATCTTTATTCCTTGAATTGTTCCATTGGGTGAACAAGGGGAGGAGTTGCATACCAAAGGAGATTTTTCTTTAAGGAAATTAGGGCTGACCAAACAAGGGATTGGTTGCTATTATCAGACACTAATGGCCCTTGATAAGGTGTAATCAGATAGCCCAAACGGCAGGGTTTAGAGCTAAGTTACCAGCCTCTCTTTATGTAGGAGATACAGTGTGGCTATGCTTGGAATGGATTCTTTTCTCTGTAAATTTTTAATCAGCTCAAAAAATTTTCATGAAACAATTTACTCCTCTCCCTCCCCTCGCATTACTTAGCTTCTTTTGACCTTGATTAAGTGGAAATGTGAATATATATATTGATAGTAATTATTTCATGTATATGTTCCACAATTACTACAGGCCAAGGAGCTTTTTGCACAAACCACACAACTTTTTATATCTTTTTTTCCTGGTCATAATGGTGAGAGTCTAAAGTGCCACTTGGAGGGCATTTCTTAACCAGGCACATATATTTTTTGGAACTGGTCCACGTTTTTTGAAATATCAAGTTTCAATGTTCTTATCACACATTTCTTTAAAAAAATACACTATCTGGCTTTGGGGAATTGATGGCACAGACAGCAGAGGGAATCTTTCTCACTCTTTCAGGGGGGATTCCTTCTCTGCATTTTAAGTCTGTGGACCTCTACTCTGTCTGTGGCCATGGTGGGGATTTTTACATACACTTTAGCCCTTCATCCACACCTCACTGCATTTCCTTCCCTGGGCTCAAGTTGCAAATGCATGGATAACAGGATCTTTTCTTTCCCTGGATATTCAATCAGATTCATATCTGGTTTGCTATCATTCCTTGCCCACGGAAGTTAGATGCAAAACCTGGTGAGTTTTCTGGAAGCAGATGCAGAGGTGGAGTTTGGTGTGCAGCACATTTTTAGGGAACAACACATAAAAGAAACAGAAGAGAAGTAAGATTAGGGAGGAGACACCCACGTTTGGAACAAGCCTGATAATACCTCCACCAACCTGTAGGGGGAGCTGTAGAATGAATAGTATCGTGAGAGGAGCCCACTTTGGCCTGATAAGGCTCATCATCTTACTCAGTCCTTGGGTGTAGGCTGTCTTGAGAGGCCATGAACTAGGGTTAGGTCTTTCTGTAGCTCAAGCAATTCTGTAGGAATTAACAGCTGGGGCAACCCTTTTTTGAAGGAGGATATGTGTAGGCAGCGCATCTCTATGTCCATCATATATATCCATCTTTACCAGTTACTTGTGCTTTGGGTGGAATTAAGTCACACAGGACCTCCAGAAGTCTATGGTTGAAGTGTGCCACCGAACATGCATGGGATGTGCTTAGAATAGTTCAGTGAAACTTCTATCACATATTCCTATGAAAAAGACTTAAACAACTCTGGCTACTTGATTCCTCTGACAACACTGCTATACACTGGGCACCCTGGCAACGTAACCGTAAATGAGTTAGTGACACACAGTGACCACCTCCTAGTGTTTCACCTTGGGCAAGTTTCTTAACCTTCCAAGCCTGTAATTTTCTCATCTACAAAGTGGGTGAGACTGGTAAGTCCTATGAAATGGGGTTATTGTAAGAATTACAAATGAGAACATATTAGAGCACATGCTAGCAGTTCAGTACATTACCCCAGGGGTACAGGACTGTGAATCACCAGGTTTACACACTTCACATCACTTACCATAGCACAAACCCTCCCCAATGTCCATAATCCCACTCCCCTCTTCCAATCCCCCTCCCCCCAGCAACCCTCAGTTTGATTTGTGAGATTAAGAATCACTTATGGTTTGTCTCCCTCCCAATCCCATCTTGTTTCATTTATTCTTCTCCTACCCTCTTAACCCTCGCCATGTTGCATCTCCACTTCCTCATATCGGGGGGATCATATGATAGTTGTCTTTCTCTGATTGACTTATTTCGCTAAGCCTAATACCCTCTAGTTCTATCCACTTCGTCACAAATTGCAAGATTTCATTTCTTTTGATGGTTGCATAGTATTCCATTGTGTATATATACCACATATTCTTTATCCATTCATCTGTTGATGGACATATAGGTTCTTTCCATAGTTTGGCTATTGTAGACACTGCTGCTATAAACATTTGGGTGCACGTGCCCCTTCGGGTCACGACGTTTGTATCTTTAGGGTAAATACCCAGTAGTGCAATTGCTGGGTCATAGGGTAGTTCTATTTTCAACATTTTGAAGAACCTCCATGCTGTTTTCCAGAGTGGTTACACCAGCTTGCATTCCCACCAACAGTGTAGGAGGGTTCCCCTTTCTCTGCATCCTTGCCAGCATCTGTCATTTCCTGACTTGTTAATTTTAGACATTCTGACTGGTGTGAGGTGATATCTCATTGTGGTTTTGATTTGTAATTCCCTGATGCCAAGTGATGTGGAGCACTTTTTCATGTGTCTGTTGCCCATCTGGATGTCTTCTTTGCAGAAATGTCTGTTCATGTCTTCTGCCCATTTCTTGATTGGATTATTTGTTCTCTGGGTGTTGAGTTTGCTAAGTTTTTTATAGATTTTGGACACTAGCCCTTTATCTGATATGTCGTTTGCAAATATCTTCTCCCATTCTGTCAGTTGTCTTTTGGTTTTGTTAACGGATTCCTTTGCTGTGCAAAAGTTTTTGATCTTGATGAAATCCCAATATTTCATTTTTGCCCTTGCTTCTCTTGCATTTGGCGAAGTTCCTAGGAAGATGTTGCTGCGGCTGAGGTCGAAGAGGTTGCTGCCTGTGTTGTCCTCAAGGATTTTGATGGATCCCTTTCTCACATTGAGGTCCTTCATCCATTTTGAGTCTATTTTCGTGTGTGGTGTAAGGAAATGGTCCAATTTCATTTTTCTGCATGTGGCTGTCCAATTTTCCCAGCACCATTTATTGAAGAGGCTGTCTTTTTTCCATTGGACAGTCTTTCCTGCTTTGTCGAAGATTAGTTGACTGTAGAGTTGAGGGTCTATTTCTGGGCTCTCTATTCTGTTCCATTGACCTATGTGTCTGTTTTTGTGCCAGTACCATGCTATCTCAATGATGACAGCTTTGTAATAGAGCTTGAAGTCTGGAATTGTGATGCCACCAAATTTGGCTTTCTTTTTCAATGTTCCTTTGGCTATTTGAGGTCTTTTCTGGTTCCATATAAATTTTAGCATTATTTGTTCCATTTCTTTGAAAAAAATGGATGGTATTTTGATAATAATTGCATTAAATGTGTAGATTGCTTTAGGTAGCATAGACATTTTCACAATATTTCTTCCTTCAATCCAGGAGCATGGAACATTTTTCCATTTCTTTGTGTCTTCCTCAATTTCTTTCATGATCACTTTATAGGTTTCTGAGTAAGATTTTTAGCCTTTTTGGTTAAGTTTATTCTTAGGTATATTATAGTTTTGGGTGCAATTGTAAATGGGATTGACTCCTTAATTTCTCTTTCTTCTGTCTTGTTGTTGGTGTAGAGAAATGCAACTGATTTCTGTGCATTGATTTTATATCCTGACACTTTACTGAATTCCTGTATAAGTTCTAGCAGTTTTGGAGTGGAGTCTTTTGGGTTTTCCACATATAGTATCATATCATCTGCGAAGAGTGATGGTTTGACTTCTTCTTTGCCAATTTGGATGCCTTTAATTTCCTTTTGTTGTCTGATTTTTGAGGCTAGGACTTCTAGTATTATGTTGAATAGCAGTGGTGATAATGGACATCCCTGCTGTGTTCCTGACCTTAGCGGAAAAGCTTTCAGTTTTTTCCCATTGAGAATGATATTTGTGGTTGGTTTTCATAGATGGCTTTGATAATTGAGGTATGTGCCCTCTATTCCTACACTTTGAAGAGTTTTGATCAGGAAGGGATGTTGTAGTTTGTCAAATGCTTTTTCAGCATCTATTGAGAGTATCATATGGTTCTTGTTCTTTCTTTTATTGATGTGTTGTATCCCATTGATTGATTTGCGGATGCTGAACCAAACTTGCAGCCCTGGAGTAAATCCCACTTGGTCGTGGTGAATAATCCTTTTAATGTACTGTTGAATCCTATTGGCTAGTATTTTGGTGAGAATTTTCGCATCTGTGTTCATCAAGGATATTGGTCTGTAGTTCTCTTTTTTGATGGGATCCTTGTCTGGTTTTGGGATCAAGGTGATGCTGGCCTCATAAAATGAGTTTGGAAGATTTCCTTCCATTTCTATTTTTTGGAACAGTTTCAGGAGAATAGGAATTAGTTCTTTAAATGTTTGGTAGAATTTCCCTGGGAAGCCATCTGGCTTTTGTTTGTTTGGAGATTTTTGATGACTATTTCAATCTCCTTACTGGTTATGGGTCTGTTCAGGTTTTCTATTTCTTCCTGGTTCAGTTGTGGTAGTTTATATGTTTCTAGGAATGCATCCATTTCTTCCAGATTGTCAAATTTGTTGGCATAGAGTTGCTCATAGCATGTTCTTATAATAGTTTGTATTTCTTTGGTGTTAGTTGTGATCTCTCCTCTTTCATTCATGATTTTATTTATTTGGGTCCTTTCTCTTTTCTTTTTGATAAGTCTGGCCAGGGGTTTATCAATCTTATTAATTCTTTCAAAGAACAGCTCCTAGTTTCATTGATTTGTTCTATTGTTTTTTGGTTTCTATTTCATTGATTTCTGCTCTGATCTTTATGATTTCTCTTCTCCTGCTGGGTTTAGGGTTTCTTTCTTCTTCTTTCTCCAGCTCCTTTAGGTGTAGGGTTAGGTTGTGTATTTGAGAACTTTCTTGTTTCTTGAGAAAGGCTTGTACCGCTATATATTTTCCTCTCAGGACTGCCTTTGCTGTGTCCACAGATTTTGAACCATTGTGTTTTCATTATCATTTGTTTCCATGAATTTTTTCAATTCATCTTTAATTTCCTGGTTGACCCATTCATTCTTTAGAAGGATGCTCTTTAGTCTCCATGTATTTGTGTTCTTTCCAAATTTCCTCTTGTGATTGAGTTGTAGCATCAGAGCATTGTGGTCTGAAAATATGCAGGAAATGATCCCAACCTTTTTATACTAGCTGAGACCAGATTTGTGACTCAGGATGTGATCTATTCTGGAGAATGTTCCATGTGCACTAGAGAAGAATGTGTATTCTGTTGCTTTGGGATGAAATGTTCTGAATATTCTGTGATGTCCATTTGGTCCAGTGTGTCATTTAAGGCCTTTATTTCCTTGTTGATCTTTTGCTTGGATGATCTGTGCATTTCAGTGAGGGGAGTGTTAAAGTCCCCTACTATTATTGTATTATTGTTGATGTGTTTCTTTGATTTTGTTATTAATTGGTTTATATAGTTGGCTGCTCCCACATTAGGGGTATAGATATTTAAAATTGTCAGATCTTTTCATTGGACAAACCCTTTGAGTATGGTATAGTGTCCTTCCTCATCTCTTATTATAGTCTTAGGCTTAAAACCTAATTGATCTGATATAAGGATTGCCACCCCTGCTTTCTTCTGATGTCCATTAGCATGGTAAATTGTTTTCCACTCCCTCACTCCATCTGGAGGTTATTTGGGTCTGAAATGAGTTTCTTGTAGGCAACATATAGATTTTTTTTTAATCCATTCTGATACCCTGTGTCTTTTGATTGGGGCATTTAGCCCATTAACATTCAGGGTAACTATTGAGAGATATGAATTTAGTGCCATTGTATTGCCTATAAGGTGACTGTTACTGTATATTGTCTCTGTTCCTTTCTGGTCTACTACTTTTAGGCTCTCTCTTTGCTTAGAGGACCCCTTTCAATATTTCATGTAGAGCTGGTTTGGTATTTGCAAATTCTTTCAGTTTTTTTTTTTTTAAGATTTTATTTATTTGACAGAGATCACAAGTAGGCAGAGAGGCAGGCAGAGAGAGAGAGAGGAGGAAGCAGGCTCCCCACAGAGCAGAGAGCCCGATGTGGGGCTTGATCCCAGGACCCTGGGATCATGACCTGAGCCGAAGGCAGAGGCTTTAACCCACTGAGCCACCCAGGCGCCCCAATTCTTTCAGTTTTTGTTCGTGCTGGAAGCTTTTTATCTCTCCTTCTATTTTCAATGATAGCCAAGCTGGATATAGAATTCTTGGCTGCATGTTTTTCTCGTTTAGTGCTCTGAATATATCATGCCAGCTCTTTGTGACCTGCCAGGTCTCTGTGGATAAGTCTGCTGCCAATCTAATATTTTTACCATTGTATGTTACAGACTTCTTTTCCCTGGCTGCTTTCAGGATTTTCTTTGTCACTAAGACTTGTAAATTTTACTATTAGGTGATGGGGTGTGGACCTATTCTTGTTAATTTTGAGGAGGGTTCTCTGTGCCTCCTGGATTTTGATGCTTGTTCCCTTTGCCATATTAGGGAAATTCTCTCCAATAATTCTCTCCAATATACCTTCTGCTCCCCTCTCTCTTTCTTCTTCTTCTGGAATCCCAATTATTCTAATGGTGTCACTTATCTCTTGAATCCTCCCCTCGTGGTCCAGTAGCTGTTTGTCCCTCTTTTGCTCAGCTTCTTTATTGTCTGTCATTTGGTCTTCTATATTGCTAATTCTTTCTTCTTCCTCATTTATCCTAGCAGTGAGAGCCTCCATTTTTGATTGCACTCATTAATAGCTTTTTTTGATTTCAACTTGGTTAGATTTTAGTTCTTTTATTTTTCCAGAAAGGGCTTTTATATCTCCCAAGAGTGTTTCTCTAATATCTTCCATGCCTTTTTCGAGCCCGGCTAGAAACTTGAGAATTGTCATTCTGAACTCTAGATCTGATATATTACCAACGTCTGTATTGATTAGGTCCCTAGCCTTCAGTACTGCCTCTTGTTCTTTTTTTTGTGATGAATTTTTCTGCCTTGTCATTTTGTCCAGATATGGTGCCGGGAAAACTGGACATCTATATGTAGAAGAATGAAACTCTACCATTCTCTTACACTGTACACAAAGATAAACTCAAAGTGGATAAAAGACCTCAACATGAGACAGGAATCCATCAGAATCCTAGAGGAGAACATAGGCAGTAACCTCTTTGATATCAGCCACAGCAACTTCTTTCAAGATATGTCTCCAAAGGCAAAGGAAACAAAAGCCAAGATGAACTTTTGGGACTTCATCAAAATCAAAGCTTCTGCACAGCAAAGGAACAGTCAAGAAAACAAAGAGACAACCCATGGAATGGGAGAAGATATTTGCAAATGACAGTACAGACAAAAGGTTGATATCCAGGATCTATAAAGAACTCCTCAAACTCAACACACACAAAACAGACAATCATATAAAAAAATGGGCAGAAGATATGAATAGACACTTCTCCAATGAAGACAGACAAATAGCTATCAGACGCATGAAAAAATGTTCATCATCACTAGCCATCAGGGAGATTCAAATTAAAACTACATTGAGATACCACCTTACACCAGTTAGAATGGCCAAAATTAGCAAGACAGGAAACAACATGTGTTGGAGAGGATGTGGAGAAAGGGGAACCCTCTTACACTGTTAGTGGGAATGCAAGTTGGTGCAGCCACTTTGGAAAACAGTGTGGAGATTCCTCAAGAAATTAAAAATAGAGCTTCCCTATGCCATTGCCCTACTGGGTATTTATGACAAAGATATAGATGTAGTGAAAAGAAGGGCCATCTGTACTCCAATGTTTATAGCCGCAATGGCCACGGTTACCAAACTCTTGGAAAGAACCAAGATGCCCTTCAACAGACAAGTGGATAAGGAAGATGTGGTCCATATACACTATGGAGTATTATGCCTCCATCAGAAAGGATGATTACCCAACTTTTGTAGCAACATGGACGGGACTGGAAGAGATTATGCTGAGTGAAATAAGTCAAGCAGAGAAGTCAATTATCATATGGTTTCACTTATTTGTGGAGCATAACAAATAGCGTGGAGGACAAAGGGAGATGGAGAGGAGAAGGGAGTTGAGGGAAATTGGAAGGGGAGGTGAACCATGAGAGACTATGGACTCTAAAAAATAATCTGAGGGTTTTGAAGGGGTGGGGGGTGGGAGGTTGGGGGAACCAGGTGGTGGGTATCAGAGAGGGGACAGATTGCATGGAGCACTGGGTGTGGTGCAAAAACAATGAATACTGTTATGCTGAAAAGAAATAAAAAAAAGTCCTGATTTTGTGCTCATGGTGGATGATTCTTTTTTAAAAAATTTATTTATTTTCAGCATAACAATATTCATTATTTTTTCACCACACCCAGTGCTCCATGCAATATGTGCCCTCTGTAATACCCACCACCTGGTACCCCAACCTCCCACCACCTCACCACTATGGACTCTGAAAAACAATGAGGGGTTTGAAGTGGATGATTCTTTTAACATACTGTTGAATTCAATTGCTAGTATTTTATTTATTTATTTATATTATTATTATTATCAACATATGATGTATTATTTGCCCCAGGGGTACAGGTCTGTGAATCATCAGGCTTACACATTTCATAGCACTTATCATAGCACATACCCTCCCCAATACCCATAACCCAGCCACCCTATCCCTACCCTCACATCCCACAACAACCCTCCGTTTGTTTTGTGAGATTAAGAGTCTCTTATGGTTTTTCTCCCTCCTGATCCCATCTTGTTTTATTTTTTACCTCCCTACCCCCAACACGCCCTGCCCTGCCTCTGGAATTCCTCATGCCAGAGAGATCATGTGATACTTGTCTTTCTCTGACTGACTTATTTCACTCAACATAATGCCCTCTAGTTCCATCCATGCTGTTGCAAATGGCAAGATTTCATTTCTTTTGATGGCTGTATAGTATTCCATTGTATGTGTATATATACGTATATATACATATACACACACATATATATATCATATATAATATACAAATATATATATCATATATATATATATATGATCTATCTATCTATCTATCTATCACATCTTCTTTATCCATTCATCTGTTGATGGACATCTAGGTTCTTTCCATAGTTTGGCTATTGTGGACATTGCTGCTATAAACATTCAGGTGCACGTGCCCCTTCAGGTCACTACAGTTGTGTCTTTAGAGTAAATACCCAATAGTGTGATTTCTGGGTCACAAGGTAGCTCTATTTTCAACTTTTTGAGGAACCTCCATACTGTTTTCCAGCATGGCTGCCCCCGCTTGCATTCCCACCAACAGTGTAGGAGGGTTCCCCTTTCTCTGAATCCTCGTCAGCATGTGTCGTTTCCTGACTTATTTTAGTCATTCTGAATGGTTTCAGGTGGTATCTCATTGTGGTTTTGATTTGTATTTCCCTGATTCAATTGCTAGTATTTTTTGAGAATATTTGCGTCCATGTTAATTAGAGATATTGGTCTATAATTCTCCTTTTTAGTGGCCTCTTTTTCTGGTTTTGGAATCAAGGTAGTGTTGGCTTCTTAGAATGAGTTTGGAAGTTTTCCTTCCATTTCTATTTTTTTGGAACAGTTTGAGGAGATTAGGTATTAACTCTTTTTTAAATATCTGGTATACAGCGGCTAACTGAACATAAAAAAAATAAGTAATAATAAAAAACAAAAACAACATAGATACACGCTAAGATAAGATATTTACATAAATCTTTATCTCTGATTGTCATTCTGGTTTTGCTTCAATAAACACATTTAGATATTTAGAATTACATTCAATGGTTGGATTCTGACTTTGGGTATTTATTTGTGTATAATGCAGCATACATGAGTTTTTCTTTTACATTTTTGTTCCAGTGTTTATCTTTTTCAGTTTATCTTGGTTTTTTAAGAAAACTGTGTAAATAAACCTCAAAAATCTAAAAAAAAATATGTCTGGTAGAATTGCCAGAGGAATCCATTCAGTCCTGAACTTTTGTTTTTTAGGAGATTTTTGATTACTGATTCAATTTCTTTGCTGGTTATGGGTCTGTTCAAATTTTCTTCCTGTTTTAGTTTTGGTGATTTGTAGGTGTCTAGGAATTTTTCATTTCTTCTAGGTTGCCCAGTTTATCGATGTATACATTTTCACAGTAACCTCTTCTAATTATTTGTGTTTTTGTGATGTTGGTTGTGATCTCTCCTCTTTCATTCATGACTTTATCTATTTATCATGGCTTTATCTATCTATCTATTTATTTATTTATCCTTTCTCTTTTCTTTTTGATAAGTCTGGCTAGGAGCTTATCAATTTTATTAATTCTTTCAAAGAACCAGTTCTTGGTTTCATTAATTGGTTTTACTGTTTTGTTTCTTTTTTTTTTTTTGTCATTTCTATATTTATTTTCTCTCTAATCTTAATTATTTCCCTTCTTCTGCTGGCTTTAGGCATTATTTGATGTTCCTTTTTTTCCATTATTTTATTGAACCCTCACTCTATCAGTTTGCCAGGCTGCCTTTACAAACGGTAAAAAGCAGCAGGTTTAAAAGAACAAAAGCTTATAGTCTCAGAGCTCTGGAGGCAAGAAGTCCAAAATTAAGTTGTGGGAAGGGCAGTACTCCCTCTGAGTACTATATCCTCCAGGGGAGGATATGTTATAGCATCTTCTAGCTTTTGGAGAGTCCCAGACATTCCTTGATCTATAATGGCACAATTCCAATCTCTTATTCCTCCCCACATCATCTTCCTGCTATGTGTATCTGTCTCTATGTACATTTTTTTTTCTTTTCATAAGGGTACCTGTCGTATTGGATTAGGACTCACTTAACAACACAATCCTAACTCAAGTACTTCTGTAAAGACCTGTATCCAAATAAGGTCACATTCACAGGTACTGGAGATTAAGACTTCAACATATATTTTGGGGGGCACAATTCAATTCACAGCACTCACAAATATCTATGGGGTAGATATTATTATTCATATTTCATAGACAAGTGAACTGAGACTCACAGAGGCTAAATAATTCACCCAGAGTCATAAGGCTGGCAAGTAGGGAGGTGGGCACTTGCATGCAAATCCCTCTGGCTCCCTAGGGCATGCCCTTCCCACTAAAACATTTTTGCCTCCACATATGAAACTTTTAAGTAAATGAGGAAAGATTTAAAGTTCAGGGGTGAATTAGGAGTCTCAAGTTGCTACAACAAAATTAGTTTTTGTTGGGCAAATAGCTTAATGGATTAGAAGCTCATGAGCCATTTTGTTTAAAACAACAACAAACAAAACACCATGAAAGACACCCACAACAGGTAGCACCTGACAAGGGGTTCCAAACCTGTTTTTACCATATCCTCCACTTCTTTGAAATTCCTGGCATTTGAGATTGTTTTTAACCAGCTGGGCCTCAGTATTCCTGAAAAGAAAGTTGGGAATTTGTGTTCCATAAATTGTGACATGAAGTGGATTAAAAGGTAACTTGCATCTTACTTTAGTAATGGGAGTTACAATAACTTCAGTAACAAACACTTTACTAATACAGGTCTTATAATAATAATATTCAGCTTTGAGGATCTCCTCTGTGCCAGTGCTGTCACCAACTGTTTCCATGTGGAATGGTGTGGCCTCAGAAAAAACTCACTGCTTTCCTTGGCTCTCATACTTCTCTTGTGGCCACCAAATGTGTGGGTTCTTTTCATACTGAGCAATGCTCCAACACTAGCTGGGTATCCTATAATCAGTTCAGTTCTGACACTGTCTGCCTAGAATCAGATCCCACAGGTAAAGTGCTCAGTCCCATTAGACTGCTTGCCACTGCCCATTTCAGATACAAATCTCAAGTCCTAAGCATCACCTGTTCTCCTAACTGACAACTATAAATTAGGTTCAATAATTTGCTAGAAAACCTAACAGAACTCAGGAAAACAGTTTACTTGCTATATTATTGGTTTGTTCAGAAATGATATGACTTAGAAATGACCAGATGGGAGAGATACACGGGGCAAGATATGTGGGAAGGAGCGCAGAGCTTCCATGCTCTCTCCAGGAATGCCCCCCTCCTGGTACCTCCATGCGTTCAGCAGCCTGGAAGCTCTCTAAACCCCACAGTTCAGTAATTTTTGTGGAGGTTTCATTACATAGGCATCATCAGTTACTAACTCAGTCCTGAAGGGGCTGAAACTTCTAAGCTTCTAATCATGGCTTGGTGTTTCTGGTGACCAGCCCCCACCCTAAAGATGTCCAGGAACCTGCCAAGAGTCTCCTCATTAGAACAAAAGATGCTCCTAACATCCAGGAAATTCTCAGGGATTTAGGAACTTTATGTCAGAAATCAGAGTCAAAGGCCAAATATTAGAATATTAGAATTAGGGAATCACAAAGGTTTTAGGAGCTCTGGCCAGCAGCCAGGGATGAAAATTTATATTTCTTATTATATCACATCACAAGTGCTGAGAGGGGAGCTCTGACTCTGGTTCTGCTGATCAACTATACCTTCCTTCTAAAATGTTTTCTTACAAAATAAAATAAAATAAAATAAAATGTTTTCTTACAATTAAGTTGATCATGATATGGCATCTTGCAAATTCAAGACACCATCTCATCCTTTGAATTTCTAACATGAGAAAATGAAAGAGAACAGGCTGTTCTTTAGAGTGAAGGTTAGCAAGTAAGGGCTTGCAGAACAAATTTGGCCCACCACCTATTTTTTTGAAAAAGTTTTATTCAAATACACCATGTGTCTGTTTATGCCTTGTCTATGGCTGCTTTCGTGTTACAAGAACAGAGATGAGTATTTGCAATAGAGAGCTTCTGGCCCACAAAACCTAAAACTTTGACTGTCTGGCCTCTTCCAGAAAAATTTTACAGACTCTTGGTCTAGAGGATATACCTGGGTAACTAACAATTTCAAGATGAGAGACATTTGAGACTAAGAATCTAAGACCAGACATTCAGCCAAAACAGGAGCTGATAAATACACAGGAAGTTGGAAGGAGAGTGTTGCTACCTGAAAAATAAAACTAAAATACAGAAGATGATGATGAAAGTATTGCATGTGGTAACAAAAGCAGAAATCCAGTATGAACATTTTACTGCTTGAATGCATTTGATGGCCAGGGTCAAGTTAAGGCCTTAACTGAAGAAAACAAATGAGGTGTCTGTGGGTGCACGGGTCACCTCACACAGTAAGGCTCAATCAATCTCAGATGAACAGAAGTTGAAATGGAGTTTTAGAAAACTCGACTTGAAAATACTTCTAACTTTCATTTGCCTAATGAGGATAAGCATTTTTCATATGATTCACTACCACCTGTATATGTTTTTTGGTGAATCATTTGTTCAAAAATTTTGATAATTTTTAATTAAATAGCTTGTTTCCTAATTATTGAATTAAAAATTTTTTTTAATATATTTGTCACAGAGAGAGAGAGAGAGCACAAGTAGGGGGAGCAACAAGCAGAGAGAGAAGAAGACAGGAAGAAGCAGGCTCCCTGCTGAGCAAGGAGCCCCATGTGGGATTCAGTCCCAGGACCCTAGGATCATGCCTTGAGCCAAAGGCAAATGATCAAATGACTGAGTACCCAGGAGTCCCTAATTACTGAATTTTTTAAAAAAAATTTTGATACAATTTATACACAGTGATGGTTAATTTTATGTGTCATCTTGGCTGGGCTGTGGTGCTCAGTGGTCTGGTCAAATACCAGTCTAGATATTGCTGTGGAGGTAAACACAAAAATCCATGATGAACAAAGTATGAACTTTTATTTTTCTTATTTTTTAAATTTTTTTGACTTAAATTCAATTAGGCAACATATAACTTAAAATAAAGACAGGATCTATTATGACAAGGGAAGGGAGTTGTGTAATTATGGGGTTGATCCTGCAAAGAAGTCATTTATTACAGTTGGGATAATCTGACATCAGTAACTGAACATTAAAATAGTGCTTTCTAACCATTTTAAGATGACCAAATATTTGCAATATTTAAAATGCACAAGAGCAAATGAATGAAGGGAGCTGTGTGAACTTGTGGAAGAGAGAGAAATATGAGAACAGTGTGAAACAATGTCTTAAAGAGCCAGAGCTTTGTAGTAAGTTGGCATCACATTCAGAAGGCTTAATTTCAAGAGTATTTATCCCAACAATAGCTGATAATAATGCCCTAATAAGTCCTGTACTTTGTGCTAAGACGAAGTTAATCAGGGTTTTCTTAGGCTGTGTGATGTGCTGGAACCATCACACCATTGAGGCTCTGCCACTTACCAGCAAGAGGATGTTAGGAAGGTAATTAACCTCTCTGGGTCCTAATTTCATAATCTTTAAAATAAGAATAATACCTGCTTTGTTAACGTAATAGAGTTCTTACAAGGATCACATGAGATAATGGTTGCAAAAGTGCTTTATAAAATTGTGATCTGCAAAGTTGGCCATTGTTGTTTTGTGGTGGATTCTTTTTCTGAAGCCAGAGTAGGGAGCCAAAACTAATATCCACTGTGTAGACCATGTCTCCTAGGGTTTTTCTGTGTGTAGTTGTGTTTGGGTGGGCAGAGACCTGATTTGACTCATGACCTCTCTGAATCTGTGTGTAATTGAGTCAAAGAAACAGAAATTAACAAGTTGATGCAACCATGGGCAAATATTTTAACACTGAGAACTGGCAGACTGTAGATTTTAGGTGTTTTGTAAGGAAAGCTGTCTCAAAATGTGGATGACATTTTTTGGTATTGCTAAAGTTTGATGTGAGGGACAAGAGTTGGGTTTACATATTGGATGACTGAGAGACAGAAACTGGGAAGTGGTGGGGTAGATGACCACAGTTAGACATAGCAAAGAAGATGGTCCGCAGTTTAGTCATGTCTCAGAAGTCTGGTCATTCACTTGTGTGAGCAAAGATGTATCAATATATCCTCTATTATGACCATTTAAAAAGTACAGATAATGTGTTTTGAAACAAATGTGCTATCTCTACTAATATATCAAGAAGCTATCTGTGTTAAAATGGATATCAAAGACACTATTCATATGCTTCAAGCCCTTGAAACTTAATAAAAAAACTTTATTTGATGAAAGTATAAGGAAGCAGGTCATTTGTTGAAGGAACAATATCGAAAGATTTTTAGCAATACTTCTTTGACCTCAAGTCTAAGCAATCTGGTTTGATCTGGAGTTAGTATTTGGCTGCTGGAAAGGCTTGTCAAGGTAGAGTGTTTTGGTTTCATTTGATCTGTCATCATACTAGGCTCCTGAATTTTCTCCTGAACTTTAGAACTTTAGCTTTGGTGAGCTCCACCCTAATTTCAACACCAACAGAGCTTTTGTATTAAGTTCAGAGTGGGAGATTGTTTGGACAAATAATTCATACCCTTTGATGGGAAGGGAAGATTTGTTTCAGGAAAGAGATTATCTGTGCGTGTGCCAGAATGGGGGCCCTAGCCCTCAATTTGCCAGTGCATTAGCGTGTCCATTAAAGGAATTGCATTTTTATTGGATCATATCAAGCTGTTGATTGGAAAAATAAAAGTGGCATTTAAATTTTTCACTACCTGCGACAGAATAGTGATGGCACATCCAAAGAATGGGCTGGAAATGGTGAACAATTATTGATACCATTTTTCTTCCAGCCCATCCTATAGGAAGAACTATCCATTTCCTCGATTGCTCTAAGATTGGCCCCATGCATTATGGAGGGTGGGGTGAGCCTCCCTGTTAGGATAACAGCGTTTAAAATATCTCTCTTTTAATATTTCATTCTATTAACCTTGCAAGTTTCTCCAAATAAAGATACATTAACATAGTAGTGGGGTGTGAGGGGAGGGCAGCAATGAATCTAGAAGGGTGAAGGTGGTTTACTTTTACTGTGATATGCCTTAAGGAGGGCCCAAGCACTTTATAGCAAATGAAAACATCAATCTGGTGTTTGTGAAGGGGTTCTGTAATAGGTGAGTACCCATAGAGATGGGGAGGAGTCAGAAATTAAACAGATATTATCTAGTTCTTAAACTACATAGAATAAAGCCTTTTTCACAGTTTTAAACCAGAAGAACCATCAATGAACTCCTCACAATCATTAAATTCCTAAGAATAAAGAGATGGCTGGGCTGTGTAAGAAGTTCACTTTTTCCATGGTGTGTGGTATATTTCTAGCACTCCCATTTCTGCACCACCTTGGTTAGATTTATATTCAACATGCTTGTTCTAATTTCTGTTTTTCCATCTTCCTCAGTGCAGCAGTTGGTGCATGGAGTAGCTTAGAGGCAATTTTTGCAATAATTGTATTTAACACCTTTTTATAAATAGAAGCAATCTATTATAAATCTGGCTGCTTTCCAGTTTTTGTTTTTTTTTAAAGTCAGTTCTTTTTCTGTTTTGTCTGTGTGAAGCTTATTTTGACTGGAGGTGGGGGATTGTGAATTGATAGTATCCTAACAGAAAACAAAGAGTTTATTTCAAGCATGTCTTAATCACAAGGATAAAACTGATAGCTCTTTGTCACATTGGTTTTTTTTTTTTTATTTGTGGTAAATATAAATTGAACCTGAACTAGAAATTGTGTCTTCAATTCTGTCAACCTGGTCTGTCTATAAGAAGTGATTCTTACACAAAGTGAAATGTCCTTTGGACCTGCAAATGACATAAGCACCATTTAAAAGTTCTATAAAATCCAACAATCCGGCTAATTGTGCTCTCTTTTTATTCTAGTTTCTTCTACTATTAGTGAAAAATTGGGGGTCTTTAATGAGCATCAAGTCACCAATGACAGAGTCTGTTATAGAGGAGGGAAGGGGGGGACCTCTTCATCTAGGTAGGATGTAGAAGGTCTTGGCCTATGCTCTTGCTAAAACAATAGGAAGAAACAGATAATTTATAAATTTACAAGAAGCCTACTCTTATAGCCTCCAGAGATCTAGGAAAGCAATGAAAATTAGATAAACTAAGCTCTCAAGCAGGTGAGTTGCCAGTCATCAGTTACCCTCACCCCTATGTGGTCACTCACCAATTCTGGATGTGGGCTGAGGAAGGCGGAGAGGGCTCGCATCAAATAGTTGGCATCAAAATTTTCAAATTCTGAACATTCTACATTGGGTGGGAGGATAGGGAGCTACGTTGAAACCTCCACAGGGTGACACTGTAACTCTTAGACTCTTTCAGGGCCAAGGAGACAGTGGCCCCATCACTCTAAATAAAAACTTCAGAAATCCATATCCTAGAAATAAAAGAAAATTGTAAGTGTTATTTACTAAAACTAAAACCTAGTCCATTTCTAGATTAACCCATTTTTGGCTTGAAATGATTAATCTTTCACACTATCTGCATAAGAGAGAAAAGAAATTCTCTTTGGTGGATAATAAAACCACCTAGAGTCTCTGAAGTTTTGTGTATCTTATATGCAATAGAAATTATAAGACATACAAAGAGCCAAGATTATATGACTAACAACCAAGGGAAAAAAAACGATAATAGAGGGAGACCCACAGATGATTGAATATTAACAGGCAAGATTTTAAAAATATGATTAGTACATTGAAAAATAAAGAAAAAAATGATTAAAAAGTACAAAGATGGAGAAGTTTACAAAAAAGTTGAAATCTATAAAGAATTAGATGATTATTCTAAAATGGAAAAATGTTATATCTGAAATTAAGATTCTATGAGAATTAGTGGTTACTGGACCTAGCAGAACAGAGGACTAGTGAACTGGAAGACAAGTTAGTAGCATTCGAGTTCAGATTTTAGAAAAGACAGAAATGTAAGACACATTCAACATATGCTAAAAAGGTCCAACATACAAATAACTGTATTCCTTGAATGAATGGAGAAAGAAGGGGGGGCAGAAGAAATTTTCAAAGTGGTAACGGTTAAGAATTTCACCAAATGGGATCCCTAGATTTGATAAAATCATGGAATCCTGAGCAGTGGAAAAACAGAGAAAAGCATACACACATCATAGGAA
Source organism: Mustela erminea (assembly GCF_009829155.1). Classification (NCBI taxonomy): domain Eukaryota; kingdom Metazoa; phylum Chordata; class Mammalia; order Carnivora; family Mustelidae; genus Mustela; species Mustela erminea. The sequence goes on along the minus strand of NC_045614.1, from coordinate 211,188,092 downwards.
AACTGTTGAAGAACAAAGTAAAAAATAAAATTTTCAGATCTACCAGAAAAAAGACATATTACCTCTGAAAAAAGCCATGGTAAGACCAACAGTTGGATTCTTATGAGAAGTAATGGAATCTGGAGAGCAATAAAACATTCTGAAGGGGCGCCTGGGTGGCTCGGTGGGTTGGGCCACTGCCTTCGGCTCGGGTCATGATCTCAGGGTCTTGGGATTGAGTCCCGCATCGGGCTTTCTGCTCAGCGGGGAGCCTGCTTCCCTTCCTCTCTCTCTGCCTGCCTCTGTGCCTACTTGTGATCTCTCTCTGTGAAATAAATAGATAAAATCTTAAAAAAAAAAACAAAAAGAAAAACCAACCAACCAAACAAACAAAAAAAACAAACAAAAAAACATTCTGAAAGTGGTGAAAGAAAATCACTGCCAATTTGGAATGAAGAATATCTAGAATATTTTTTCAAGAGTGAAAGTAAAAATAAATATAAAATAAAATAATAAAATGAAATAAAATAAAAAATAAAAATAAAGATAGAGGGAGTTCATTGCTCTTATGTTTGTACTAAAGGAAAACTATTTTATTCTAGGCTGGAGGAAAATGATTCCATATGGTAATATGGAAATTCTGGAGAAAATGAATAATACTATGAGGGATAAACATGTGACTAAATAGAAATAGTTTTTGATTGTGCAAAGCAATAACTGCAATTCTTATGACGCTTAAAGTAGATGCAGAAAAAATGTATAATAATGCTAAGGCAAAGATGGGAGGGAGGTAGATGGAATTAAACAGTTGTAATGTTCTAGCAGGATTCAGATAATAAAAATTATAGTATGTATTAGATTGTGACAAGTCAAGAAATCATGTTGTAATTCTTAGGTTAATCACTGAAAGAAAAGCAAAATGACACATAGCATGTTGATAGAAGGAAAATAAATAGGATAATAAAAGTATTTAATTACTAAAAAATAAGGGCCTCTGTCTCCTTGGTCCTGAAAGGTTCTAAGAGTTATAGTTTTACCCTGTGGAGGTTTTAACTTAGCTCCCTAAACTCCCACCCCAAATAAAAGTATTTAATTACTAAAAAATAATGGGTCCTCTCAGCCCTGGCTGGTGGACAGTATAATTCCATTTGACATAGGAGAAAACAGATTGTAGGTGTGAGAGAATTTCTAGTTCTTGTTAAGGGGACATTCTTCTTTCTCATTTTTTTTTTAATTTTTTATTTTTTATAAACATATATTTTTATCCCCAGGGGTACAGGTCTGTGAATCACCAGGTTTACACACTTCACAGCACTCACCAAAGCACATACCCTCCCCAATGTCCATAATCCCACCCCCTTCTCCCAAACCCCCTCCCCCCAGCAACCCTCAGTTTGTTTTGTGAGATTAAGAGTCACTTATGGTTTGTCTCCCTCCCAATCCCATCTTGTTTCTTCTTTATCATTTTTAAACTTGGTGTACATTATCTTTTTATTTTGGTTTCTGTGTTTCTTCTAGGGATAGAAGAATGTAGAACTAACATTTGAAGGATACTTTTTTACCTGTGTTCTAGGTGCTGCTACCTGGTTGCTCCAGGTAATGCTCCATATTTTTGTGCTGTAACCCTATTATTGCCATTTGTAAATGCTACAACGGAACTGTTGAGATTCTTAATTGGGCAGAGGAACATATTCTACTTTGCATAAATATAAATGGAACTTATATTGGATTATTAGGTAGCTCACTGACTCTGGCAAGAGTGGAAATTCTTTGTGAAGACCACCCTATCACCTTCACAGGATACAGATAGCGTAGTTTTGCTACTGAGGTGTGAGGCTTTTTTTGGTTGAGTTCCCCAAAGCTGGAGGTTTCCATTGTCTGCAGCACAATGACAAAAGCTGTAGGACAGTGAGGAGGGGGGAAATTTCATTCTTCCCTCTGTTACTCTCTGCATCACGAACATCTCTAGAGAGTACATCTGATTCACAAGGCCTAGATCACATAGCTGTACCTGAGCTTCAGTGAAAGCTTGGGAAATGAATTTCTGGCATATTTCTAGGAAAGATAGGACCGACAAAGGAGAGATTTCTTTAAACATATGCAGAATGTTCAAGCAATGTCTGTGTGTGTGTGTGCATGCACATGCGTGTGTGTGCAAAGCTGACAGATATCCATTACAAGAAGTAGAGCTCAAGGATGCTGAGTGCCATCTAGAATTTCAGAACATTTAGTGATGGCCCAGGGTTGGAGTCAGGACTGTTGGTTTCAGGATGTGAACAACTCTGAACCACCATTTATTTGATCTTTGTGAGGTACACTGTAGCTTGGCTACTGGGAGGATGCCAGCACTTGCTGAATGGCATTTCAGGACCAACGGGCTAGCACTTGAGATAGATAGTGGGCCAGGAAAGCATTTAATTCTGTGGCGGTAATGTCTTCAGCTTACACTCCTGCTAGCCCTGGACATTCCAGGAGTTATAGGTTTAGAAACTTCTGCATCAATTTACTGACAACTTCTCACATCTCAGGTACTTTGTGTTTCTACCCAACTGACAAAGACAAAATTTCAGTCATCTAACAAAAGCAAGTAAACCAAGGGATAATGGGATTTTTTATGGTCCAATAAGAAAACACCATCTCAGACCAGATTAAAAAAAAAAAAAAACAAAATATATATTGTGGATAGTCAGTTATGGGATCTGATTGCGTGTATGACTATTTTAACCCACAGCACGTAATTAAAAACACTAATTTGATAAATGAAACTTTTAGGTCATACAGATAATATGGAGGCATTTTGAGGGGAGAGATTTTCACATTAATGCATTTATTCTGCCTGCCTCTTTAGTGATAAGGACGTGTGTTTGTGAAGTGCTTGGCAAATTGTAGATAATTTCCCATGGCTTCTCTTATTTTCTCCTCTCAGCTCTGGTAGGTGGGCAGTATAATTCTATATGACATAGGAGAAAACAGATTGTAGATGTGAGAGAATTTCTAGTATATTTTGTTAAGGGGACACTCTTCTTTCTCATTTTTAAACTTGGTGTATATTATCTTTTTATTTTGGTTTCTGTGTTTTTCCTAGGGATAGATGGAGGTTTTAGGGAGTATTACCAATGAGCTACTGGTTATTTGTCAGCCTCTCAACAAATATATTTATTATTACAAGGATCAGATTTGCACGTTCTATGTCCTATCTGTATACTAGTGTTTATTTAATCCTATCTGATTGCATAATGGTCATAATATGCTTCTTTTAATTGGCATCAGTACCAAACCAACAGCAGATATCAATCAAGGAAGCTTTCTGAGATTGAATCGTAAAAGATAGCAGTGGAGGTATAACTAGTATAATCTGATATTTCTGGTTTATTACATGGTGCCAGTGGCTCTGATCTTAATGGACTAGGCTATGTTCTCACTGTCAAAGAACTGCTCCAAAAGGCCATGTGAGAGATGTTTTTTTAAGTCTTCTTTTTTTCAATAGATATGTCTTGCTACCCTCAATATTCTTTTATTCATTTTTTGAGTTGATGCAGGAGGTTGCACCAACCACCTGGCTAAGCACTGGGTTGTTAGTGTACATTTCTAGAGCCCCCAAATTATAGCTTGTTTTTAGGCAGTAATGCTGTTCTTCCAGAGTCCCTTATCTCCAGGAAAATAACAACCCAATGAAATAAAGCATCTGATTCCAGTGGGAAAAATTACATGGTTTAAAGGAACCAAACCACAAAGGTTTCAGTTATCAAACTGGTCAGAAGACATTTTGGTATTTTATATCACTGGAACCACATTGCTGGGGCAAGCTCACCTATACTTTTTGTTGCATGAAAGTCCAAATGTCAAAACCCTCTTTTCTCTCTTGAGCAGGAGAAGTGTTTTATACCTACTCATACCAAGCCTAGAGGCTTTAAGGGTACCTGCATTTAGGTGAACTCATTAGTCCTCCTCACATGTGTGTGCACTAGACTATTCAAGGACAGTGCCAATGCCAGCACCTATTAGCAATGAAGCTCTGAAGTACTTTAAGATGAGGAACGGAATTTGATTGAGCACCGAGCATGGCAGTCTAGTTATCTGAAGTCAGAGGCCAGCCACCAGTGCTCGTGACTGATTTTGGAGAGTTGAAAGTGAAAATGTTTCTCTACATTTAGGATGAGTCTAGAGGCCCATCTCCTTTTAAAAGGGGTAGTTTTTCTATCATAAGAGCAAGGGGTTGGCACACGGTGGCCAATGGGCCCAACCCAGCCTTCTGCCTGCTCTTGAGAATAATTTTGCAAATGGTGTGGGTCACAGCCACAATCCCTCATATTTGTATTGCTAATGACTACTTTATGCTGTGACAGTGGAGCTCAATGAGTGTGCCTGAGACTGTAGGGGCTACAACGTCTAAAATACTGACTCACTAGCCCTTTATAGGAATTTGCTGGCCTCTGTCTTAGTGTGTCAGGTTGAAAGTACGTACATGCAGAGACAGCCATGTGAGGCTGCCTGTTGCTGTGACTCTAGACATCCTTCTTCCGTGTTTCTTGCTTCCTTTAGAGTAGCCCTTTAAACTTTTTTTAAATGTCTTTGAATACCCAGGTCCTTTTGCTTTCTTAGGATTCAATAGGAGTGACAAATCTCTCCATATAAAATGGTCAGGGGCTTACAATGCTGAAGAAACTCATATAGAAACATTATCAGAAGTTCAGTGTAATGTTCTTGCAATTTTTCCATAGTCCTAGAATTTCTTCAAACCTAAGATTTTAACCAAAAAATTTAGAAGTAACTAGAAATTTATTTACACACACATTAACAGAAGTATATGTGTAAAAGTAGTCATCATAGCACTCTGCAATGAGAGAAGATTAATAGTCATAAATACCTGCCAGTGTGGGACTAGTTAAATTGTGGCATATCCATTCATATAATGGTGATACGGTTTCTTTGGTATAGAAAGAAGGGAATGGTAAAATGGAATATATAAGTAGAACTTTAATTTTTTTGAATAAAAGGGCAATCTCCAGGTTGTTGCCACCAGGAGGAGGAACTGTAAGGGTATGGAGCTAGGAGGGGGGAATTTTTCTGTAGAAACATTGCTCCTTTTGAGTTTCTAAACATGTAAGGAAATGATCTTTTCAGAGAATAAAAACCAAGATAGAGAACATTTTTTAACAGGAAACAAGTATAGGTGTGTTGCTCAGATTGATTTTCCTGAGTGATGTAACACCCTTGCTGGTAAAGACCAGCCTGGACCCATGTCTAAGCCAGAGCCCAGAAGCGACTCAAAAGGGGGTTCAAAGAAGAATGAAGACTGCTGGTGACAGAGATGAGGTAACGTTCATTTTCTTTTTAAAATTCATTGATTCTGCCAGCAAAAAAAATTGAACAAACTTCAGAGAGAAGCAAACATCAGCTAATTAATGTGTTTGACCATTTCCACTTTCCTCCTCTGACAGCTGCTTAACCTGACTGATGAGTGGGTTAATGCAATTATAACCACTGAAATTTCCTATGGAGTTAAGGGATATGGAAGTATAGTGCTTACATTTTAATTATTAAAGCTTAGGTTGATTCATGGGCTATGCCCACTGTGGGTTTCTACTGCCCAGTCAGATCCCAGGGACTATTTTTTGTACCAGATGCAGCCACCCAGGGACGTTTTCATTGGTACAAGATCTTGCAAGAGTCTTCCTTCTGCTTCCATAGTGGCAACAGTTACCCAGAGTCAGGTGTTATTTCTGATGCTCTTCTTTGTTCTTCTTTAATGTCTTAAACTTTTTCCAATGCAAATATCCTACCTGAAGTAATTGTCACTTATGCAACCTAAAAAGAGTTAATTTAATCATTTTTTAAAAAAAAAAACTTTTTATTGGGGGACCTGGGTGGCTCATTGGGTTAAAGCCTCTGCCTTCTCAGGGTCCTGGGATCGAGCCCAGCATCGGACTCTCGGCTCAGTGGGGGTCCTGCTTCCCCCTTTTTCTCTGCCTGCCTCTCTGCATACTTATGATCTTTGTCAAGTAAATGAATAAAATCTTAAAAAGCAAAACAAAACAAAAAACCACTTTTTATTGAGGTAGAGTCTAGGCACAGAATAGTACCCGAACTACACATCTATAATGAATATTACAAGCTCAGTGAATTTTCATAAACCGACCACCAGTGTAACCAATGCTAGATCAGGAAACAGAAACTTTATTGAATCTAGAAACCCTCTTCAAGCCCTTATCCGGGTTCTACCCACTGGTGTTCCAAGCATAACGAGTTGTTTTTGTTTTTGCTTTTTTTGTTTTGTTTTGACTTACAACAAGATTTTGTTTAACTTGTTTTATATTTTATATAAATGGACTTATACAGGATATACTGCTTTGTGCTGGCTTCTTTTGTTTTACATTATATAAGTGATGTTCATCTGTATTGTATGAAATTTTAGATTGCTTGTTCTCTTTGCTGTATGGATTTCTATTAAGTGACTACATCACGGTTTATTTATCTGTTCTACTGATGATGGGTGTTTAGCTAATTTCTGTTTTTTTATTGTTTTAAGTAGTACCATTGTGAATATTCTTGCACACGTATTGGTGAATATTGGACCCATATTTAAGTGCAGTTTCTGGGATACAGAGCATGCATATGTTTAGCTATAGCATGGTGGGTCTCAAGATTTTGCACGACTCAGAATCACCAGGATGGTCTTGTTAAACTACACGTCTCTGGGACATACCTGGAAAGTTTCTGACCCAGGAGGTCTAGGGTGGGTCCCAAGAATATACACTTCTGATAAGTTCCAGGTGAGGCTGATGCTGCTGGTCTGTGCTGGTCTGTGCTGGTCCAGCAGCTGATGCTGCTGTACAGTTCTGGAAAGTTTTGCGCCAGTTTACTCTTCCACCAGAAGCACATGAGAATGCCAGTTGCTCTGTTTGGTATTAGCCTCCTTTTAAATTTCAGCCCTACAGATGGAAACATAAGGTATTTTCTTGTAGTTTTAATTTTTTCCCTAATAATTTTCCCTAATGAAGTTGAGCTTTCCATGTTTATTGGCTATTCATATATCTTCTTATGTGAAGCACGTGTTAAAGTCTTTTGCTCATTTTTCATAAAGTTTGTCTTTCTTTCTTATTGAATTGTAGGAATTCTTTATATATTCTGGGCATCATTTCTTTGTTAGATTTTCATTGCAGGCATCTTTTCCCACTCTGTGGGTTGTATTTTCACTCTCTTAATAAATGATGAACAGAAATTTGTAGTTTTAATATAAACTAATTCATCATTTTTCTTTTAATGGTAGTGCTTTTTGTGTTATTTAAGGAATCTTTGCCTGCTCCAAGGTCATGAGGACGTTCTCATATTTTTTTTAGAAGATTTATTTTCCCCCCTCTTATATTTAGATTTGAAAATCATCTGGAATTGATTTTTGTGTTTTGTTGAGTTTCAGTAAGATTTTCATATACTAAAGTCATCTTCCTTAAGGCTCTGTTTAAAATTCACTTCTTTGTATCCATTTTTAGTACTTTTTAGAAAGATCAATGCCATATACCAACTTTTAGAAAACTCAGGAGATTTTTTTTTAACCTACAATTGTATTGAAAGCAATACCTCAAATAATAAATGCTTTATATTTACTCAGGATAGGCTTACTTTCGATGGAGCCAAATTTAAGGCAGTTATTGAAACTTTTAAGTAACATAAAGCACTTTTTTCATCTTGTGCCAAATATATGATGCCCACAATAATTTATATTTAATTTTTAATACAGTTATCTATCATGAGTAATTATGTGGCTGCTCCCAGTATTCCATTCTCTGTTATGTGGTTTTTCTGAAGACTGTGGTTTCTTTGTATAGCTACTGGGAATTATTACCTTGCTGATGAATTCTCTTCTGAAGAGATATCAACTACGAGTTTCAGTGTTGCATTTTTTCACTTTAACTTACAAAACAGGCATAGTGTCTGGGTGCTTCCTTTATTTCTCAGAGGTTTAGGAACAAAGTACTCTTTGTGTTTAAAGAAATATTTTAGCAAGACTGTGGTGCTTTGTGATAAATACCTTTAAAATTGGCTGAAAGAATTGATTAAAATTACTCTACATGTTTTGCCATGTCATTTTGGAGCAGCCGGCTTTCTTTGGCCAACAACATACTTGAGTAGTTAAGAAAGCCTCTTGGTATTTGGTTCTCAGACCAGCCACGCCATTTTGCATAGAAGGAATGAAATTTGGCTTAGACTGGGGACAATTAAGAATGTTTAGAAGGATTGAAACAAATGTCCTATGCCAACTGTGTTATTCAGATTCCTTTTTCTCACTACCAAGAAACAGCTCACTCTAGAATGCAAGCTTCATGAAGGCAGACACTTTGCTGGTTTTGCTCACAGATTTACCTCCATCATCAAAAGTGAAGCAGTGCTTGGCACATTGTAGGTGCTCAATTAATATTTCTGAATTTTAAAAGGAATGAATCAGCCCTATGGCTCTAAAAGGTGGGATGCAGGCATGTGTGGCATTGGGGAAGCTGATCAATGGCTTTCATCTTTGTTGTCCCTTGTCTTGGGTCCATTATAAGGGCCTTCTGTAGGGATACTGAGGAACAGTCATATTGGATGTTTTCTACCCCAGAAGTTTTGAGCTCATAGATGTAGAGATTCTGGATATAGATGCTCCCCACTCCCTGCTGCCCCTGAGGACGAGGGAGTGTTGAAGATGACCCCAAAGCCACAGACTTTCAGAAGCAGGAAGGTTATGGTGTTCTTGCTGGTCATAGGGTGATTTAGGAAAGATGAATATAAGATAAAATGATGAGTGCATTATAGACATGTTTAGGGGTGCTTCAACGCTATGAAGTTTAATGAAAAGCACTCAGTTAATTTCGCTGAATAACTATTCAATCAGAAAACAAATTATAAACAGGATTGTAAGTTACAAATGACTAGGATTTAACTTATTTTTTAAAAATGAGTGGTTTGAAGTGGCGGGGGGGGTGGGAGGTCGGGGTACCAGCTGGTGGGTATTTATTATAGAGGGCACGGATTGCATGGAGCACTGGGTGTGGTGAAAAAATAATGATACTGTTATGCTGAAAATAAATAAATGAAAAAAATGCAGATGAATACAGGACTTGCTTATGATTGTTTAAGGTCTTTGTAAAATATCCAGAAGGAAATCTCTATTTGATGGAACTGGAATTGGAACAAGAGACATCAAACTTAAATTTGAGGACCATTCAGAGTTAGGTGCTAACTGAAAGCAGACGAGTAGGTGAGTTGTCTGAGGCTCATTTTCTTGTCAGGAGGTCTTGGGAGTAGAAGGACAAGGAATATGAGATAGCCTGCCATCCTGCTTCCAATTTTCAGTACCTAAGTATATTTGCCAATTTTTATTGATTTTAGATTAATCCAAAACTTCGACGTTCAGTCATTTAATTGACAGTAATGGCCTGAGGCACTCTGCTGTCTTTTCCTCTTTCAGTTTTTACCTATCTGCTCATATTTGACCTTGTATATCTTATATCCTCTTCACGTACATGACTCTACCTCTGTGTTTTCGGTTTTCATCTCTTCTCAAGTTCTTAGAAGGAAACAATACATTTTCTTTCCAACCATCTGTGATGCCTAGGACAAAGGAGTCTTTGCTGAGCTTCTTAAATTTGTGTGTATCCCTTTAACCATGACACAATGCAAAAAGAAGTTACATGGAACATAGAAGCTTCTAGAAGAGCATTTGACTGTATCTCCTCTCTTCAAGGTAATGAGCAATCCCACATTTATTGCAATGAGGATGTTTATGGATATATGTTACTTAATTGTATTTTGTGGCCATCAACAGGCTGTTGACTTTGGGAAAATTAGAGCTAGTTTGTGATGGAGGAATATATGCATACTTTTCTAAAATACTGTGTAGGCTATTTAAGAAAGGTCTAGAGAAATTTGCATCCAAGAATTTGCATACTTTAGTATTTATATCTGAACACTACAAAAACTGGGTTCACTTTCCTTTGATATTATACACTACAAAAAGATAATGCCTCTTTTAATGCATCTTATACAGTGTATGAGCAAGAAAATTTTCTCAATTTGATATGCAATGGTACTTAACTTTTAAAGCATGTTATAGGGTTATTCTAAAGTTTCATGTAGATAATAATGATACTACTACTGAGGTAGTCATCTGAAGTAGACTTTATTGTCAGGCGCTTTGCTGTTTTATACATATTATTTTATTTAGTCCATAGATAGCCTTGTGAAATAAGTATTAAGGTTCTTTAAAATGAGGCTCAAAGAAATTAAGTGACTCACAGAACTACACTAGGCAAGTGGCAGAGCCACATGGTTGAATGTCTGACCTCAAAGCCCTTGTTCTCCATTACTAAGATGAACCTTTGTGTATGCAAGAAAGAAGTATTGCATTGTAAAACTCTGGAAAAAATCATGGAGTCATACCCTTAAAAAGATCTTTGTTAGACTTTGAGTATAGGAAAGTGGCAGAAAAACTGAATTACTAATTGGAAAGAGCCATTTAACATACACAAAAATTTTTATTAAGTATCTATTATATGCCAGGTAATGAACTAGATACTCAACGTTGATTAGATCACATGCCTGCTCCCCAGATCTAACAGCCTAGAGGAAGTATTTATCTATGCTTTACTACCTTCTTCCCTAAGAACTCAAAAGAGAAATAGGGAAATTCATTAAAACACTGTCTGCTAAACTTTCCAACCTTATAATTAATTGGTTTCATGAGAAGAATGGAAAATTTTTTTCCAACAGAGGAAATATGTAGGGTATGAGCAGATAGACATCTTTGAAGAAATGTTTCCTTTCTTCTGTTAATATTGGAATATCATACAATTATTTTCCTAAGATGTTGAAATCGGCATAAAATATTTTTAGATGACATCCACTGTAAATTCTTTTTTCTCCCCACCCCGTTTGGCTGGAGACGCCTGAAAACTGGATATGTTTCCTAAGAAAACCGAGAATGAGCAAAGAGAAAGAGGAGAGCGAGAACAAATTCTAATCAGGACTTTTCTGATACAGTCAAACTGCTCAACACCCGTGAGAGTGCCCTGTCCTGCACTGTCCTGGGAAATTAGAGCTAACAGCTGGTAATTGTTATATATATAGATTTTTCTATTTTTTCTTTTAAGTAAACTGTAGTAAGTCCACACCAAAAAGAGCTGACCAAAAATAATGAATACTGTTATGCCGAAAATAAATAAAAAATAAATTAAAAAAAGGATATTCAAATATTAAGTAATAATAAAATATTTAATTTTTTAATCTAAGGAAAAAAATACCTTGTTGTTGTATCCCATTATATCTGCCTGATTTTTACAACTCCAGGTCATGTGACCTGGAGCTCTGTGGACATATTAGAATTGGCCCCATTCCCCAGGCACATGAGGATGTCTCTATGCTTGTCTTGCATTTCATGACGGAAAGTCCTCTTGGCTTTTATTGCTGCTCTTTTCGTCACCACACATCAGCGGGCATAGCAACAAGCAATAACGTATTGCTGCTCTTTGGTTTCCCCTGCTCCTATTCCAGTCCTGGTGAATGCTGAGAAGTGGTCCTTAAGCAAGTGAATGGACAAGAATAACCAACAAATAAGAGTATCAATTTCAGAATAATTAAATGTAAGGATTTATCTAAATAACAATAGCCTCTCTGTCAGTGTTTCTTATATACCCATACTTAAAAAAAACAAGTGTTGGAATCCTAGTGAAGTCTCCAGAGACAGGGTGGATTTGCCCACAACCAAATGCCTATTTGGAGTTGTCCTTGAACATCCTCAGGGGCCATTTCAAATGGTGTCAATGCCAGTGATGGAGGCATATGGCATTACTCTCTGAAAATCAGTATCTGTGAGGCTACAATAGTACACTTAAATTTTTCCATTAGTATTTTTATAAAGTCATTTCTAAAATATATTAACTTTATTTTTAAAAGACATTTTGTATCTTTTTTTCCCATCATTTTGGACTGTTCTTCTGGGAGCATTTCCATTTCCATTTCTTTCTTTTTTTTTTTTTTTAGCATTTCCATTTCTTTATCTCTTGTCATAATTTGCATGACATGCTAACCAAGAAGGAAAAAATGATGAATAGAAAGAGTAAGCATTTAGCAAATTATCAAATGAATGGATCATTACTCCCTAAGAACCAAGCCTCCTGTAATTTTCTGACCGCATGTGATTTTCTTATAGAAACCACTTGACTCTCGGGAGCAAATGAAGCAACTGGGAACTTGAGGATGATGAGTTTTGCCATGTGTTTAAATCTGTGCTTTGGAATAAAACCACATTATCTTTTACTTTGCTTTGTGAATCTGAATCTATATTGAAATGTCTTTGAGGAATGTAATGCTAACTAGATTATATTCAGGTTCAGTTCTGGAAAAGTTAGGTTACATATGGACTCCTAAAAACATGAATGTAGCTTCTAAAGTTTCTCTCATTCTCAGAAATGAGAGCTAAAGTTATTTTTAGAGATTACAGTTGAGTGGAGACAGTGATCTATTGGTCTGATGCCTCTTTTTATGACATTAGCCCTGAAATGTTGCATATTTCCATGCTTAGAAATACCCTCTAACTTTGTAATGTACTCTGAGGGTTGTATTGTACCTATTCTTTGCTCCATAAATCTCATAATGGCTGTTGTCCAAAAGCAATAAGATCTGACCTGATGTCTGATCTGTGGAATGAATGTCACATGGTTCATCTTAGGCTGGAGGGGGTTGTTCTTCATAGGTCAGCATTCTGGGCACGAGGCCATGGTAGTTTTTATTCCGTAGGAAAGGTTGTCTGAGTGGAGCAGTAGCACCACGGTTTAGACTTTCCCTTCATGTTTTAAACTTTCTCCAACAGCCAGAGTACAAATCAAAATGCAGTTTTCACATGAAAGTTGAGGTGATTATAGTCATATGTAAATTCAGTTTACCAAGCACAGGGCCATGACACCACTCAGTTCCAGAAGGTACTGGTCATAGAGAAGTAGTGCCACGGTAGGACTGATCAAACAGTGCCATCTTTAAACACAAATGAGGGAACTGTGCTGTTTAAAATTCATCTCTAATCCAATGATTTTTAATATAAAGAGAACTTGGGAGATATATATATATATATATATATATATATATATATATATTTGTGCATATAGTCCATTATGCCAATGATATTGTTTCATTGATCATTATGACAATGATATTGTTTCCAATGATATTGGAAACACTGACAACACATTATATTCCAATAGAAGTCAAAGTAACTGGCCAAGGCTGGAGGGCTGTGATTGAAAGTGAATTCAACAATCTTGATTAACAAGAACATTAGACTAAAGTAGATGTATCAGGGTAATGGTTAGAGAATGGAAGATGTTCAAAAGAATTGACAAGAACTTGGGGTGCCTGGGTGGCTCAGTGGGTTAAGCCTCTGCCTTCAGCTCAGGTCATGATCCCGGGTCCTGGGATTGAGCCCCACGTTAGGGCTCTCTGCTCGGCAGGGAGCCTGCTTCCTCCTCTCTCTCTCTCTCTCTCTCTCTGCCTGCCTCTCTGCCTACTTGTGATCTCTATCCCTCTGTCAAATAAATAAATAAAATCTTTAAAAAAAATTGACAAGAACAGATTTTATATTATTTCATTCCCTTCCACCTCCCCTCTCTCCTTCCTCTTTCTCCCAGGTGACAGAGACTGCAAATCAACCTCATTATCTATTTACTCTTTGCTCAGTTGTTACAGATCCCCAGTCTTTGGGTGGATATATGGACTTCTCCTACCCCTATTGTGTTTCTCAGTTTTCTTTGTAGTTGGGTGAAGATACATGGAATAGTTCTGGAAAATGAACTGGTGTGGTAAGTATACCTTCAGGCTTGTGACTTTTAGGGAAAGTGCCCTTTCCCTTTTCTTCTCATCTCATTGGAACGAGGATGAGATAATGAACCACCTTAGACCACGTAGTTGAGGGGATGGCAGCGCAGCAAGGTGGGAGAATCCCAGGTCCCTGCCACCTTGATGCCTCTACATTAGTTCTGGATTATGGCCATTCAGATCGTTATATGAAATAGAAATAAACTCTTTTTGTTTAAAGTACTACTGTATTGGCTCTTCTTTTCACAGAAGCTGTTCCTTTTTCCTAACTAATGTATTTTCCTCTTTTACCCCTTGACCTTCTTCATTCCCTTGTCTTTCCACTCCTCCATCCTTTTTTTCCACCTTCTGTGGGACCAATGTCTCTCAAATTTTAGTTTGAATAAATATTGGTATGGTGGACCTTATTGAAAAGCAGGCATTCATTGCTGCTATAAACATTGGGGTACAGATGGTCCTTCTTTTCACTACATCTGTGTCTCTGGGGTAAATACCCAGTAGTGCAATTGCAGGGTCATAAGGAAGCTCTATTTTTAATTTCTTGAGGAGTCTTCACACTGTTCTCCAAAGTGGCTGCACCAACTTGCATTCCCACCAACAGTGTAAGAGGGTTCCCCTTTCTCCACATTCTCTCCAACACACGTTGTTTCCTGTGTTGCTAATTTTGGCCATTCTAACTGGTATAAGGTGATATCTCAATGTGGTTTTAATTTGAATCTCCCTGATGGCTAGTGAAGATGACCATTTTTTCATGTGTCTGATAGGCATTTGTATGTCTTCATTGGAGAGGTATCTGTTCATATCTTCTGTCCATTTTTTATATGATTATCAGTTTTGTGTGTGTTGAGTTTGAGAAGTTCTGCCAAACTGTGGAAAGAACCAAGATACCCGTCAATGGACGATGGATAAGGAAGATGTGGTCCATATACACAATGGAGTATTATGCCTCCATTAGAAAGGATGAATACCCAACTTTTGTAGCAATATGGACTGGACTGGAAGAGAGTATGTGGAGTGAAATAAGTCAAGCAGAGAGAGCCAATTATCAGATGGTTTCACTTATTTGTGGAGCATAACAAATAACATGGAGGACATGAGGAGATGGAGAGGAGAAGGGAGTTGAGGGAAACTGGAAGGGGAGGTGAACAATGAGAGACTATGGACACTGAAAAACAACCTGAGGGTTTTGAAGGGGCGGGGGATGGGAGGTTGGGGGAACCAGGTGGTGGATATTGAGGAGGGCATGTATTGCATGGAGCACTGGGTATGGTGCAAAAACAATGAATACTGTTATACTGAAAAGAAATAATAAAAAAAAAGGGGTGCCTGGGTGGCTCAGTGGGTTAAAGTCACTGCCTTCAGCTCAGGTCATGATCCCAGGGTCCTGGGATCGAGCCCCACATCGAGCTCCCTGCTCAGCGGGGACCCTGCTTCCTCCTCTCTCTTTGCCTGCCTCTCTGCCTACTTGTGATCTCTGCCTGTCAAATAAATAAATAAAATCTTAAAAAAAATAAAAAAAAAGAAAAGCAGGCATTCAGGCTCTGCTTCTAGAGGTCCTGGTTTAGGACATCTTGGGTGAGGTGTAAGAATATGAATTTTTAGGAAGATGGTCAGGTGATGTAGATGGAGGGGGTCTGTGGGCTACACTTGAAGAAGCATTAATATAGTATCTATCCCTATCATGAAGTAGAGGCTCAAAAAAAAAAAAAAGACTTGAGAGAATGGATTACAGTAATGAGTGAGATCTGCTGATGCTAAACAAAGATGAGACTTATATGATACTTAACAGCTCCATTGATTCAACTGCCTCAAAAGTATCAGATAATATAATGGCTTAAACAACTATAGTGAGAACCCAGAAATGGACCCGCAACTATGTAGTGAACTATTCTTCAAGAAAGCAGGAAAGAGGGGAGGAGTCAAGATGGCGGAGAAGTAGCAAGCTGAGACTACTTCAGCTACCAGGAGATCAGCTAGATAGCTTATCTAAAGATCGCAAACACCTGCAAATCCATCGGCAGATAGAAGAGAAGAAGAACAGCAATTCTGGAAGCAGAAAAACAACCACTTTCTGAAAGGTAGGACTGGCGGAGAAGTGATTCCAAAACGACAGGAAGATAGACCCCGGGGGGAGGGGCCGGCTCCCGGCAAGCGTTGGAGCAACGGAGCACAAAATCAGGACTTTTAAAAGTCTGTTCCGCTGAGGGACATCGCTCCAGAGGCTAAACCGGGGCGAAGCCCACGCGGGTTCAGCGTGGCCTCAGGTCCCGCAGGGTCACAGAAGAATCGGGGGTGTCTGAGTGTTGCAGAGCTTGCGGGTATTGGAACGGGAAAGCCGGCTACAGAGACAGAGCCGAGAGTAAGCTCACAGCTCGGTGTTACCTTGAACTGGTCGCAGGCTCCGTGAGCTCGGAGCGCGGCCGGAGGTCAGGCAGACGGGAGTAACTGGGCGCTGTTCTCTGAGGGCGCACTGAGGAGTGGGGCCCTGGGCTCTCGGCTCCTCTGGGCCGGAGACCAAGAGGCCGCCATTTGTATTCCCGTCCTCCGGAACTCTACGGAAAGCGCTCAGGGAACAAAAGCTCCTGAAAAAAAACCCAAGCGGATTACTCACCCCGGCCCCTGATAAGGGCGGTGCAATTCCGCCTGGGGCAAAGACACTTGAGAATCACTACACCAGGCCCCTCCCCCAGAAGATCAACAAGAAATCCAGCCGAGACCAAGTTCACCTACCAAGGAGTGCAGTTTCAATACCAAGGAGAGCAGCAGAATTCCAGAGGAGGAGAAAGCAAAGCTCGGAACTCATGGCTTTCTCCCTGTGATTTTTTTTTAGTCTTGCAGTTAATTTAATTTTTTTTCTTTTTCATTTTTTGTTTTTTTTTCTCGCCTTCTGGTAAATTTTTTTTTTTAACTGTTACCTTTTTCTTTTTTAACGTTTTTTAACTAGTTTATCTAATATATATATTTTTTCTTTTTTATATTTTTCTTTATGCATTTTCTTTTTTTTAAAATTCTTTTCTTTTTTTTTCTTTCTTTCTTTTTTTTTCTTTCTCCCTTTTTGAACCTCTTTTTATTCCCTTTCTCCCCCCTCACGATTTGGGATCTCTTCTGATTTGGTTAAGCATATTTTCCTGGGGTTGTTGCCACCCTTTTAGTATTTTACTTGCTCCTTCATATACTCTTATCTGGATAAAATGACAAGATGGAAAAATTCACTACAAAAAAAAGAACAAGAAGCAGTACCAAAGGCTAGGGACCTAATCAATACAGACATTGGTAATATGTCAGATCTAGAGTTCAGAATGACAATTCTCAAGGTTCTAGCCGGGCTCAAAAAAGGCATGGAAGATATTAGAGAAACCCTCTCGGGAGATATAAAAGCCCTTTCTGGAGAAATAAAAGAACTAAAATCTAACCAAGCTGAAATCAAAAAAGCTATTAATGAGGTGCAATAAAAAAATGGAGGCTCTCACTGCTAGGATAAATGAGGCAGAAGAAAGAATTAGTGATATAGAAGACCAAATGACAGAGAACAAAGAAGCTGAGCAAAAGAGGGACAACAGCTACTGGACCACGAGGGGAGAATTCGAGAGATAAGTGACACCATAAGACGAAACAACATTAGAATAATTGGGATTCCAGAAGAAGAAGAAAGAGAAAGGGGAGCAGAAGGTATACTGGAGAGAATTATTGGGGAGAATTTCCCCAATATGGCAAAGGGAATGAGCATCAAAATTCAGGATGTTCAGAGAATGCCCCTCAAAATCAATAAGAATAGGCCCACACCCTGTCACCTAATAGTAAAATTTACAAGTCTCAGTGACAAAGAGAAAATCCTGAAAGCAGCCAGGGAAAAGAAGTCTGTAACATACAATGGTAAAAATATTAGATTGGCAGCTGACTTATCCACAGAGACCTGGCAGGCCAGAAAGAGCTGGCATGATATTTTCAGAGCACTAAACGAGAAAACATGCAGCCAAGAATACTATATCCAGCTAGGCTATCATTGAAAATAGAAGGAGAGATTAAAAGCTTCCAGGACAAACAAAAACTGAAAGAATTTGCAAACACCAAACCAGCTCTACAGGAAATCTTGAAAGGGGTCCTCTAAGTGAAGAGAGAGCCTACAAGTGGTAGATCAGAAAGGAACAGAGACCATATACAGTAACAGTCACCTTACAGGCAATACAATGGCACTAAATTCATATCTCTCAATAGTTACCCTGAATGTGAATGGACTAAATGCCCCTGTCAAAAGACACAGGGTATCAGAATGGATAAAAAAACAAAACCCATCTATATGTTGCCTCCAAGAAACTCATTTTAAGCCCGAAGACACCTCCAGATTTAAAGTGAGGGGGTGGAACAGAATTTACCATGCTAATGGACATCAGAAGAAAGCAGGAGTGGTAATCCTTATATTAGATCACTTAGATTTTAAGCCAAAGACTGTAATAAGAGATGAGGAAGGACACTATATCATACTCAAAGGGTCTGTCCAGCAAGAAGATCTAACAATTTTAAATATCTATGCCCCCAACGTGGGGGCAGCCAACTATATAAACCAATTAATAATAAAATCAAAGAAACACATCAACAATAATACAATAATAGTAGGGGAGTTTAACACTCCCCTCACTGAAATGGACAGATCATCCAAGCAAAAGATCAGCAAGGAAATAAAGGCCTTAAACGACACACTGGACCAGATGGACATCACAGATATATTCAGAACTTTTCATCCCAAAGCAACGGAATACACATTCTTCTCTAGTGCACATGGAACATTCTCCAGAATAGATCACATCCTCGGTCCTAAATCAGGACTCAACCGGTATCAAAAGATTGGGATCATTCCCTGCATATTTTCAGACCACAATGCTCTGAAGCTAGAACTCAACCACAAAACGAAGTTTGGAAAGAACCCAAATACATGGAGACTAAACAGCATCCTTCTAAAGAATGAATGGGTCAACCGGGAAATTAAAGAAGAATTGAAAAAAATCATGGAAACAAATGATAATGAAAATACAACGGTTCAAAATCTGTGGGACACAACAAAGGCAGTCCTGAGAGGAAAATATATAGCGGTACAAGCCTTTCTCAAGAAACAAGAAAGGTCTCAGGTACACAACCTAACCCTACACCTAAAGGAGCTGGAGAAAGAACAAGAAAGAAACCCTAAGCCCAGCAGGAGAAGAGAAATCATAAAGATCAGAGCAGAAATCAATGAAATAGAAACCAAAAAAACAATAGAACAAATCAATGAAACTAGGAGCTGGTTCTTTGAAAGAATTAATAAAATTGATAACCCCCTGGCCCGACTTATCAAAAAGAAAAGAGAAAGGACCCAAATAAATAAAATCATGAATGAAAGAGGAGAGATCACAACTAACACCAAAGAAATACAAACTATTATACGAACATACTATGAGCAACTCTATGCCAACAAATTTGACAATCTGGAAGAAATGGATGCATTCCTAGAAACATATAAACTACCACAACTGAACCAGGAAGAAATACAAAGCCTGAGCAGACCCATAACCAGTAAGGAGATTGAAGCAGTCATTAAAAATCTCAAACAAACAAAAGCCCAGGGCCAGACGGCTTCCCGGGGGAATTCTACCAAACATTTAAAGAGGAACTAATTCCTATTCTCCTGAAACTGTTCCAAAAAATAGAAATGGAAGGAAAACTTCCAAACTCATTTTATGAGGCCAGCATCACCTTGATCCCAAAACCAGACAAGGATCCCACCAAAAAAGAGAGCTATAGACCAATATCCTTGATGAACACAGATGCGAAAATACTCAACAAAATACTAGCCAATAGGATTCAACAGTACATTAAAAGGATTATTCACCACGACCAAGTGGGATTTATTCCAGGGCTGCAAGGTTGGTTCAACATCCGCAAATCAGTCAATGTGATACAACACATCAATAAAAGAAAGAACAAGAACCATATGATACTCTCAATAGATGCTGAAAAAGCATTTGACAAAGTACAGCATCCCTTCCTGATCAAAACTCTTCAAATGAAGTGTAGGGATAGAGGGCACATACCTCAATATCATCAAAGCCATCTATGAAAAACCCACTCTCAATGGAGAAAAACTGAAAGCTTTTCCGCTAAGGTCAGGAACACGGCAGGGATGTCCATTATCACCACTGCTATTCAACATAGTACTAGAGGTCCTAGCCTCAGCAATCAGACAACAAAAGGAAATTAAAGGCATCCAAATCGGCAAAGAAGAAGTCGAATTATCACTCTTCACAGATGATATGATACTATATGTGGAAAACCCAAAAGACTCCACTCCGAAACTGCTAGAACTTATATAGGAATTCAGTAAAGTGTCAGGATATAAAATCAATGCACAGAAATCAGTTGTATTTCTCTACACCAACAATAAGACAGAAGAAAGAGAAATTAAGGAGTCAATCCCATTTACAATTTTACCCAAAACCATAAGATACCTAGGAATAAACCTAACCAAAGAGACACAGAATCTATACTCAGAAAACTATAAAGTACTCATGAAAGAAATTGAGGAAGACACAGAGAAATGGAAAAATGTTCCATGCTCCTGGATTGGAAGAATAAATATTGTGAAAATTTCTATGCTACCTAAAGCAATCTACACATTTAATGCAATTCCTATCAAAGTACCATCCATCTTTTTCAAAGAAATGGGACAAATCATTCTAAAATTTATATGTAACCTCTCATTATTCTTGTTGCAAAGAAAGGATCTGTGTTGATTAGACTGTAGAGGTACTAGAGTAATTTTCTATGACTGGACGTGGGAGACAGAATTAAGAGATGCTGCAGAATAAATAGAACAAATGCTTTATTTAAAAAAAAAATTCAAGATTTATTTATTTATTTAGTACCCTGGGATCATGACCTGAGCTGAAGATGGACAAGTTAACCAACTGAGCCGCCCAGGCATCCCCAGACAAACTACATTAAAACAGTGCTTCTCTGTAACTGGTGTTCATGGCCAACCTTGCTCATGTTTGACAAGTATTTTTTTTAAGAATATGAATAATTGGACAAGTGTGGACAGTTTGAAATCCTTTTTGAGGGCCATTTACTTATGTCAAGATGGTGGAATGAAAAGCAAAGCAAATTAATATTTTAATATTAAATGTAATTTGATATTTTAATTTAAAAGGTAATAGTAAATGTTGTAATATCTTGGTATTCTGGGATTCTATAGTACTGCTAATTTACATTCATTTATAATCCTTCAAAATTTAGAGGAAATGAGCAAACAGCTAAATACAAAATTCTTGAGAGTTGTGAGTTGGAGTGTGTGTACCGATTGGTTGCCACGTTAGGTTCTACCTGGATAATAGAACTAAGTTTCTCTGTTTGAGGTTTAACCTGTGAAATATGTGGTTTTGTGAACTGGATGAAGTATTTTTTTAATGTGGAGATTCTCATATGTTATCATGTTAAGAATCACCTGGATGTTGTAAATTCTAGACCTGAAGCCTATTTTATCATATACATTAACTAGAACTTCAATAAAAAAGTAAGTAAAAAAAAAGATGAAAAAGAAAAGAGTCATATGGAGAACTTCTTAAAATGCAAATTCCCAGGCCCTATCCCCACATATTCTGATTTAATAGACCTGGGGTGGGAATAAGGATATGCATTTTAAACAAATGCCCAAGGAATTTTGGTGCTGCTGGTCTGTGGAACCCTCCTACAGAAGCAAGGGTCTAAAATAATTGGAAAATGCATTTTCTTAGTCACAATTCTCAGTATTAAACCAATCAGTATGGTGATTATTAAATTAACCCTATTCTTTTTTTTTTTTTTAGAACATTTTATTTATTTATTTGACAGACAGCGATCACAAGTAGGCAGAGAGGCAGACAGAGAGAGAGGGAAGCAGACTCCCCTCCAAGCAGAGAGCCCGATGCCGGACTTGATCCCAGGACCCTGAGATCATGACCTGAGCTGAAGGCAGCGGCTTAACCCACTGAGCCACCCAGGTGCCCCAAATTAATCCTATTCTTAATATAGTTTTTCTTAACTAAGAGAAGAAAGAGCATGAAGTCCAATAAAAAAATTTTTTTTTACAGGACAACTTGGCATTGATTCTGACTTCCTCAAATTATAATTTTATTGATTCTCCTTTTTATTAAATAAATGTTCCTTGAGCTTGCTTTAGCTGGGTATGAGGGCTGTTTTCAATGCAGTTTTACTGCCCATCTATTGCCTGCTTGTTGAAGTGCAGAAGAAACATTTAAATCAAATGGATGAAAAGAATCATCATAGAAAAGGGATGAACAGAAAATTACATTATCAGTTGTATTAAGACAAACAGAAGAAAAAGTGTATTTGCTTAGTGTTTGACAAGGTTACTATGATAGTTAATTTTATACAAATTTGGGTCATGAGGTGCCCAGATATTTGGTCAAACATTCTGGATGTTTTCCTGAAGGTGAGGTTAACACTTAAAATGTTAGACTGAGTAAAGCAGGTTGCCCTCCCTAACGTGGGTGGACCTCATCCAATCAGTTGAAAGCTTTAATAAAACAAAATGACTGGTTCTATCTTGAGGAATAAAGAATTCCACCTTTCTGAATGGAACACTTTTGAACTGAACACTGGGTTTTTCCTGCCTTTGCAACTGAACTGAAACATTGGCTTTTCATGGACCTTAATTGAATATACATATATTTACATCTCTCATCAGTTTTGTTTCTCTGATGAACCCTGACTAAAAGAGCTATAGCTTTATTTCTCTTATTTTTTCCTTTTATTAAAAAGTGCCATATTTTCATAGTGTTTAGAAATATAGAATGTTCGAACCCCTATTTACAACATGTTTTGTGCCTCAGCAACTTTTTTCAGGAATGAGATACATCTCATACATATCCAGCAGCACGGCCCAGTGGAAATTGGAACCTGGTGTGTGGCCTGGAGCGTCGTACAAGCTATTCTGTCATTTCCTTTGAGAGCACATCTACCCAGGGTATCATATCATAGACTTTGTCCAGGCACTGGCAAGACAGGGAAGGGCAGGGGAGGAATAAAGAGACTTGACAGGTGTGCCTGTCACTGAATGTTCGTAGCTACATCACATGCTGTCTGTCCACTGTGGTATCTTATGATCCCAGAGTTATCATTTGAGAACCCTTCATCAGGACAAAGATGAGCAGTTTCTGCAGCCCACTGCAATCTTAGAGAGTTGTCCGGCTCCACTGTGTGTGTGTGTGTGTGTGTGTGTGTGTGTGTGTGTGTCTTTCTTTACTTATTTAATTGAAGCAGAATTAACATACAATATTATGTTAGTTACAGATGTAGAACATATTGATTCAACAATTCCATACATTACTCAGTGCTCACCATGATAAAGTCAGAGTGCCCTGAGTCACTGTAACTTCTTAAAAAGAGAATTGGCTTTAAGAGAATATGGCCTTATTACCATCATGGCATATAAACATGTACACATACACTTGCATAGAATCCTGTATGAAGGACTCATGTGAAAAATACTATTCCTTCTTTTCTTAAAAATACTGACTTCATTAGTAAAATGAAGATGTTTACTTAGTTGCAAGAAAAAATAATCTGTTCAGCTGAAAATGGGAAAGAATTTACTAAGTTTGAAAAACTAAAAATAATTCCTGGCTGGTCTTATTCCTGTCCTCTGTATTTAGAAGAATTTACTCCTGATACTATTATTACAGGAAATTCCAAAAGCATGAACATTTTCTGGTATTTTCATAAAAACAAGTGTTTGTATTTTATTTAATTTAGGCACAGAGGAGAGCAGGATTTCTTTGTATGCATTGAAGTGTCTAATGGATGCCGTGACAATGTGATTTTGTGTAAAATGTAGATAATGAAAGCATTTAAAAATTCATAGAAGGGTAATAGAGTATCACACTTACTTTCAAACTTTAAGTCCACTACAAACAATGGTTCTTAACACTAACAATGTCATCATTATTGTTTTAGGGAAGGGACATTGGTATCTTTCTCTAGGATCAGCTTTTAGGTTATTATGAAAATGATCAGTGGTTAATAATCATGAACATATCTGATTACTGTGAGATGTCCAGTTATTGTTGGCAGCTAAGTAAGTACGGGGAATGAAGAGTGATAAAATAGGGTTTTGAAGGGGCGGGGGGTGGGAGGGTCGGGGAGCCTGGTGGTGGGTATTATGGAGGGCACGTATTGCATGGAGCACTGGGTGTGGTGCATAAACAATGAATTCTGTTACACTGAAAAGAAATAAAAAAAAAAACCTACACGGGGTAGTGTTTGGTTAATAGCATCTCTTGCTGGTCTCATCTCCTCTTTCATCTTATCTAATAAATTTTGGAGCATGGAAACACCATTGTCAGATGTATCAATATCATACATGTGTTGGACAAAGATAAAGTTACTGAAAATGTTGACCTCCAGTTTAAAATGTCCTCAGACCACAACTCTGAATTTTCAAGTTCACTGTGCCTTTCCAAGGTTCTATAAAAATTCCATCTTGATTTGTCATTAGCATTTTTTTATGGCTATGAGTGGATTTTAGGAAAGGAGAGCTAGGCAGTGAAGAAAACTCTTTGCATGCTCATGAGTTCAGTTCTTGTGAGTTTTATATAATCACCACCACGGATCATGTCAATAATTCACTGAAGAAAGCTGAAAGAAGTTCTGTTCATGGAATACACTGGTGACATTTGTCTGAATATGCTTTAGCAGTCAGCTGAACATGTGCTTTTATTAGAACTATCGCTGCCACAGGTAACTGTATAAAAATCTCATCTAACAACTTTGACTTAAATGTGCATCGGACAATACCTTTGTACCAGCAGGCCACATTAATTTTTTTGCATCTAACAAAATCAGTATTGAGAAATTTGGAATTGCTTTGCTAAAGTGGGTATCTACTGAATATCCCCAATTCAATTCTTTCCTCTAATATGGTAATCTGTTATCTGTATTCAATTATCTGGAAGGTGAAAGTTGCCGGGCTGCCCAATGGAAAATTTTAAGCCCTTTCACTCTGGGTCTGTTGTCTTTTCAGATCAATCTTTCTCCTAATGACAACCAATACTTTCATATGTGATTACAGGCCTGCTCCATCTTTTCATGAGCCGAGACTCTTTGGAATCATATGTATTGATCTTTTTAATAGAAGTCAGGAAAAATAAAATTACTCTGGCTTCTTGCGGCAAAACGATGATAAATGAGAACTTAGAAACTTATGGGAGAAATTTTTTCTGCCTTGGATTATTTTAATCACTAAAAATGATTGTCTTTTTAATAATATTTGCTTTCCATTATGCACATTTGCAGCAAAGCCAAAAATTGTTTCTGTATTGCTTTATGAAACCACATTGAGGCAGGGGCCTGTTTGTATTCCCGTACCTGCTGGTGACTCAGGTATAGTGGCCCCTAACAGGAGGCAAAGAGCCAAGCTCCAGAGTCTTTGCAGCAATCTCAAGTTGAGTTTCAGCGGAGCACTTCTGATGAAAAAGAACTTGCTGTACTAGGCATTTTTGGAAAGGACTTTTGTTTGAAGCTCATTGTTAATACTATTGTCTTAGAAGCAAGCTTATATTTCTTTTATCACTCCTCCTTTTTGATTTCTCCTTGGCTAAGACTGATTATTTCCCAAGTGAGGTTGCTTTTTTATTTAAGAGAAAGTACATGTAATTCTTTGGTTTTGGTTGCTTTCTCTGTGTGTCCAGTAGCTGCTGGTGTTGCCATTGGTGATGATTGGGAATGAAACATATGGGGTCACTGTTATATCAACTTTTCTCTGAAACCTAAAACTATAGAACTTGCTTTGGACCTCATTTTAGAAACGGAGCTCTGTGTTTTGTATCTGAATCAAGTTCCCAGTTCCCAGCTGAAGACAGGATTGTTTCCCTGGCTTCAAGGGAACATGTGGCCAACAGAGATGATCAAAGAGAGTCAATGCCACTGCACACAGAGATCAGATCTCTGCTGGTATGAAGGCAGGGATGAGGATCAAAATTTTGCAGATGTCAGGCCAAAGTACAGCCAGGCTTCACTTTTTTTGGCCCTTGGAGACCCATCTGTAAGAAGAGAATTTTATCCCAGCAGGGCACCACATGAATAGCCCCCATGGCTCAATGGGAACTTTTCACCGTGATGCAGGGATGAACCCCACTCCACCTACCGCCCTGCCTCAATTTCTGTCTCCCTTCTACCTAAACATGATGAAAAGAGAGATCTTATTCA
The DNA here is from genome assembly GCF_009829155.1 of Mustela erminea. NCBI lineage: Eukaryota > Metazoa > Chordata > Mammalia > Carnivora > Mustelidae > Mustela > Mustela erminea. The sequence goes on along the minus strand of NC_045614.1, from coordinate 211,162,037 downwards.
GATACAAATTGGTTCAATGAACTTGTCATTTGACATGGTTTAATCCAGTCCCATGAAGACTTGCCCGGAGTGTACTATGTATGTGCGAGGCGGTGGGACGTAGACAAGAACAGGGGAGGCAGGTTTCCAGATTGTGTGTATAGGATTGATGGTCATGCAAAGATGATGGCCGGTAGACCTCATTACAAGCCTGAGGCATGTGCTAAGCCTCAGGTGCCCAGTGACGCTGAGGAGAGCTAGGGTTTGATCTGGGCCTACACGGGAGGCTACATTTAAGTTGAGAGCTGAAGAATAGGAATAAATTAGAGGAAAATTGGAGAAGATGGTGGGGAAAGAGTATTTTAGGCTGAGGAAACTGCCATGTTGGGTGGGAATTTGAGACCTGTGGTCTTTGTGAGGAATGGATATTATCCCAGTATGGCTGCAATACAGAAAGTGCCCAGGGATTTGAGTAATTGTCCTCAATGTCGCCTGGTAGTGCAGGTGATCTCTGAGTCTAAATTTACTCACCATGGAGGTAATGATGATTCTAAAGCAGATTTTGGGCTTCAACTGTTGAATGAGCTGGGTGTGTGGTGCTGCCTTTGTTTAGACTGTTCAATTTTGGCTCTTTGCTATCTTTGACTGAAAGGCAGTGTTTGTAAAATTGTTTGAATATTTCTAAAATTTTGGTCTTAATTTATAAAAATGAGTGGAAAATATTAGAACCCAAATGCTGATATCTGTGATAAGAAACATAGGCTTTAAAAAAATTTCTAAAATTAGAAGAAAAATGGTAAGTTTTGTGGTAAATTAACCTGAGGCATGCATTACTTTTAAGACTGACAATCATGTGTTCAGATGTGAACCTTTAGGCCTGTCATTTGTGTATTCACATGTGAAAAGCAAATAAAATATTAAGAGGCATGCTTGAAATACTAGAAATAAACTAGTGTAGAGTACAAGTATGTCTAAAGGTGAGGTTTAATTAAAGAGTTTTTAATAGGACTCTCTGGGAGTCCCGCCATCATGAAAAATATATCATTAAATATATGAAATATATGAAAATATATATTATTTAAGTCATACTTCACTTGCTCTCTGCAATCCACCCCTCCAACATACACACACACACAAGCACAGATTTTTATTTTATTTGAAAGTAGAGGACTATCTCAATTTTTTTTCTTTTGAGAATTTGTTAAATATGGTTAGAAATTACAGTTTCAAAATTTAGTAGCTTACATGATATCAATTCTTAGTTCTGTGTATTAGATGAAACAATGGAATAATGTGAAATTAAAAGGAACCATAAACATCTGTTTGTACCTACTTTGCTGAGAACTTCTGCAGATGCCATTAACTCTTCAATTTCCAAAATCTAGATCTTGGTATTAGAAAGTGACAACAGCTCTTGGTAAAGGTCAACATTACAGAAATTGATAATAAATGGGATAAATGGAAATAGGTAGCAAAATACGACTATAGAGACAAAAAGGAGAAAGAGGAAGAGAATCTTTAATTCTACTGAGTTAGGAATTCTGAAGTTTTATTGAGGTGAATTCTGTAAACAAAGTTTGTTATATAGTTACTTAAAGAGTTCTAAAGAAATATTGTACTTCGGTTACATGCTTGACTGGCTACAGGAGGTTTAAATACCTTTAAATACAAGAGTGCCCACTGACACCAAGATATTTCAGCAACTGACAATTTCAAAAATCTACCTTACATCACACCTTCCCAAGGCTGTTTCAGTTCAAGCCAATCTCTCACTTGATCCTCTATAGGCTTTGGTGGTTGCATTAGGAAGAGTCTAATATCTTGGATAATTTAAAAGTCCTTTTGTAAACCAAAGGTTCAGCAGGTAGGATATAGACTCTAGGTTATCAAACTTTTAAGTTCATAATTAACAAACTAAAATATGCAAGAGGAAAAATACCTTCTCTCTTCTCTTTCATGTGTTAGTGAATCTTCCACTTCCCCATGCCATATAAGTTCAGCTAGTAATTTATTTATAGTTGCGTATTCTCTTCTCTTTATCTATTGAAAACATTGAGGCCTATACTGTCATTTTGGTTGCAATTCCATCCATACCCATTTACCTTAAAATGACCTTTAATTTTTTATGACTCAAGCCTTCAGAAAAACATTGTTGGTTAATTTTCTGGGCTGGTTTTATCCATCACCTCTTTCTTGATACTCTGCGTCACAACCACCTGTCAGTCTTTTGATATCCTAAAGGGTTGGGAAGATTAAGTTATTGATCGTAACCCTGAGGGTGATTACTCAAAGCTCTTTCTCAAAGCTGGTATGTGCTCAGCCATCCACCTGAACAACTCTCTAAAAGTCTGCAGGTGAGACATTCCCATCAGCATAATCATGTGATGTGGACATTGCATGGCCTGCTTGTGAGAATATGTTGGCTCTTGACTATGCACCCTTCTTTGCATTTCTCTCCTGTTTGCTGTTTACACATACTTTAATTGATTACTTTATTCCCTTTATTCCTTTGTTCAGGTCGAGTTGTTCTTGCTCTGGAAACTACATAATCCCTCTAGCAATACTTTTAATTATCTGGGGATAGCACTTTAAAAATTCTGTCAGCTGGGACACTGTGGCATATCTTAGGCTTCAACCCATTGCTGAGTCACCCTGTGGTGAGCAGATGAGCACCTCAGGTCTAAGAGGTCTGTCAATGCTGACTTCTAAAATCAGAGAGTTCAGTTTATTTAGAGCAACCAAACTAAAAATACCCCATATTGACACTAGGAGATATAGGGGACCTGATAACTGAAAGTGTTTCTGAATCATCCATACGGGGCAATCTAGGCAGTATCTGTATTAAGCTTTTAAGAATTTAAAATGCTTATTTATGTATTATTTAACTGAGAAACAATATCCTATTAGGTTCAGGTGTACATCTTAGTGATTTGATATTTTTATATATTACAAAATGGTTCCCACAATAAGTCTAGTTACCATCTGTTACTATAAAAAGTTACTACAATATTATTATTGATTATATTTCCTTTCAAATTTGTTAATTCTTTCATTTGTTTACTTGTTCATTTCATAAGTGCCTACTTAGTACCAGAGAGATGCCAGGTACTGAGGTAGGCACTGGACATCCAAAGATTTATTAAGCATTCCTCCCTCAGGGAACCCAAGGACTAGTGGAGGATCTAGATTCTCAAGAATGATGACAATAATTGGTCCTAAAGCTATGAAGGAGGAATGCTTAAGTGCCGGGAGAGGAAGGAAGTACCCTAATGCTCCAGAGCTCATGAAATGGTGTGGACATTTTTTCCCCTTACAGATTACAGAGCAGGGAAGGCTAGGTATGCAGAGGTGGTAGTTTTGGGTTGAGCATTTAGAACTGAGTAGGAGTTTTCCAGATGGATACAGGTGTTTTGTTTTGTTTGTTTATTTTTGTTTTCGTTCTTTTTTTTTTCTTTTGCAAATTAAACAGCAATTCTGAAGACCCAGGGAATGGTGGAGATTTGAACATCCACTCAAAACAGTTTATATTCATATGTGTTATTTATAGTAAGAACACAGCTTTCCCTTAAAGATCTATGTTTGTTCAATGTTTTCTATTTGCATTAATGCTTGATTTCCACATTTTAAAACTTAGAGCCATATTTTATATGCTTTAAAATGTAGGTTAGTGGGAAAGAAGATTCAATGACCAATTTTCATTTAACACCACTTTTTTAGGGATCCACATTTAATTTGTAAGTTTAGATTGATTTCTGTCACATCTATTTAAGTATATAAAAATAGCGTACTTTCTGTGGTTCATTCTGGATATTATTTTTTTTTAAAGATTTTATTTATTTATTTGACAGAGAGACTGAGAGAACACAAGTAGTGCAGTCAGTGGGGAGAGAGAGGGAGAAGCAGACTCCCTGATGAGCAGGGAGCCTGATGCGGGGCTTGATTCTAGTACCCTGGGATCATGACCTGAGGTGAAGGCAGACGCTTAACCATCTGAACCACCCAGGTGCCCCATTCTGGATATTCTTAGCATGAAAATATTTGAAGTTGATATGTTGCTATGTTTTTTTCTACCTCAGTGGAAGTTGGTCACCTGTAAATGTTTGGATTTACTATGGACAGACATGGATGTGCTAAGGAGTTACAGTACTCTCATTCCTGAATCTAGGACAACACAGAATTTTGAAAGTGCAAATTGGATGCTTGACCGCTGGCAAGGGAGAAACAGAGAGAATTTGTTTCCCTTTGGGATTTGATAACTGTTAATTCTTCATAAACTTGGCTTCTGCCAAACATACATTATACTTTCCTCTGAATGGAAATTCATATTGTTAAACTCTATGTGAACTCAAGGTATTAATGTAGAGTGCTTACTAGCAAAAATGACTTGCAAATGTCAGATAAAATTAAATAACATGGCTTAATAAAATAAGCTTGTTTCCGAAAATCTGTTTTTCATATTTGTGAAAGAATTATCTGTCTTGTTATTTAAACCAAGATATTGCCAGGACAGGGAAAAGAGACACTCTCTTATCAATTATCAAGGGAACCATTGATTTCACAAAGCCAATTAAAGTATTTCTGGAGGAACAAGTAAATATTAGTTTTAGAAGCATTTCTTTTTAAAAGAGACCAGGTGACTAGGATAAAACTACTAAATAAAAATAAGACATACCATTCATTACTTAAGTCACAGTGAGCAGCTGGGCATGCTTGGACACCACTGGTTCTCCAATTTAACTGACTTAAACAGTATGAACAATTAGCTTTCACTAAGCCACAGACATAAAATAGACTTCCTGGCTATTTGGAATGAATTTTGACTTGAACAAATGTCTCATGGTTTGAATGGATATTTGTGAGCAATGAAGAGTTATTATCAAAAAGCAAGTCTGAATATAAGGTATTCTCTGGGGATGATGAGAACACCTATTTGTTCTTTGTGGTCCTTGTTGGAATTAGGTGTGAATCACCATTTGTCCAGCCTAGTGATGTGATGCAGTACAGAAACAGGGGATTCTTCCAGAGTATGTTGGCTCCTGCTTACAAGACACTTTAGAGAAAGTGTGTTAGCTTGATTCATGGTGGAAGTGAGTGAGGGCTGTTTCTTGGAATAATGTTCTTAGGTGATGCTGACTTGGTCTGTGGTGCATGAGAAATATTTCTTCTGGTAAAATTGATCTAAGATGACTTTTTAACTCTGTTGGATCTACATTGAAGAGTCCATCCAGGATCTACTGGATCTCTGTTCAGAACCAACTCTTTTGAATAAGATATAATTAAAATCATTGCTGTGGGTGAAGTTCAAAATCTTTCTTCTTGGAGGATATGCTATCAATCTCAGGACAAAGACTGTCATAACAAAACTCCTTTCAATAATCCTTTATAATTCTGTCAGCTGTGAATGGCCTTGTACCTTTTATTCACCGTGGGAATAATCAGTTCCCTGAATCTACTCACCAACTGCACAAAATAGTCTCCGATTTTATTTATTTTAATTTTCAAATGGTCTATTTCATGTTTCTCTAACTTAAGGAGATACTACCAAGTTAGAGTTCACTGGAATTTGGTAAAGAACCAATAATAGTTGGGAATTGAAGAACGAATATCAATGTAATTCAAGAATTTTCCAATTATTTACTCCTCTGTAGACATTAGCTATCCATTAATCTTTTCATACCCTAATAATAGAGTCAAGGAAAATGTGAGTACCACCCATGAACACAGGAATTCTCTCCTTTGACTTTTTTTAAAATTTTTTATTTTTTCAGCATAACAGTATTCATTATTTTTGCACCACACCCAGTGCTCCATGCAATCCGTGCCCTCTCCAATACCCACCACCTGGTTCCCCCAACCTCCCACCCCCCACCCCTTCAAAACCCTCAGATTGTTTTTCAGAGTCCATAGTCTCTCATGGTTCACCTCCCCTTCCAATTTCCCCCAACTTCCTTCTCCTTTCTAACTCCCCATGTCCTCCATGCTATTTGTTATGCCCCACAAACAAGTGAAACCATGATACTTGATTCTCTCTGCTTGACTTATTTCACTCAGCATAATCTCTTCCAGTCCTGTCCATGTTGCTACAAAAGTTGGGTATTCATCCTTTCTGATGGAGGCATAATACTCCATAGTGTATATGGACCACATCTTCCTTATCCACTCGTCCATTGAAGGGCATCTTGGTTCTTTCCACAGTTTGGCGACCGTGGCCATTGCTGCTATAAACATTGGGGTACAGATGGCTCTTCTTTTCATTACATCTGTATCTTTGGGGTAGATACCCAGGAGTGCAATGGCAGGGTCATAGGGAAGCTCTATTTTTAATTTCTTGAGGAATCTCCACACTGTTCTCCAAAGAGACTGCACCAACTTGCATTCCCACCAACAGTGTAAGAGGGTTCCCCTTTCTCCATATTCTCTCCAACACATATTGCTTCCTGTCTTGCTAATTTTGGCCATTCTCACTGGTGTAGGGTGATATCTCAATGTGGTTTTAATTTTAATCTCCCTGATGGCTAGTGATGATGACCATTTTTTCATGTGTCTGATAGCCATTTGTATGTCTTCTTTGGAGAAGTGTCTGTTCATATCTTCTGCCCATTTTTTGATATGATTGTCTGTTTTGTGTGTGTTGAGTTTGAGGAGTTCTTTATAGATCCTGGATATCAACTTTTTGTCTGTACTTTCATTTGCAAATATCTTCTCCCATTCCGTGGGTTGCCTCTTTGTTTTCTTGACTGTTTCCTTGGCTGTGCAGAAGCTTTTGATCTTGACGAAGTCCCAAAAGTTCATCTTCGCTTTTGTTTCCTTTACCTTTGGAGACATATCTTGAAAGAAGTTGCTGTGGCTGATATCGAAGAGGTTACTGCCTATGTTCTCCTCTCAGATTCTGATTCTCCTTTGACCTTTAACTAATATTTGGTCCTTGTCTTAGTCCATTTGAGTTGCTGTAAAAGATATAGACTGGATAAACAACAGAAATTTGTTTCTCATAGTTCCGGAAGGTGGAGGTCTGAGACCAATGTGTCAGCAAATTCCATGTCTGGTGAGGACCTGCTTCATAGTTCATAGACAGCTATTTTCTCACTGTGTCCTCACATGGCAGGAGAGGCAAGGTAGCTCTGTGGGTTCTCTTTTATAAAAGTACAATTCTGTTCATGAGGGCTCCACCTTCATGCCTAATTACCTCCCAAATTCCCCGCCTCCAAATACTATCACACTGGGCTTTGAGATTTGACATATGAATTTTGGGGGACCACAAACATTTAGCCTATAGCATTCCTTTTTTTTTTTTTTAAAGATTTTATTTATTTATTTGACAGAGAGAAATCACAAGTAGACGGAGAGGCAGGCAGAGAGAGAGAGGGAAGCAGGCTCCCTGCTGAGCAGAGAGCCCGATGCAGGACTCGATCCCAGGACCCTGAAATCATGACCTGAGCCGAAGGCAGCGGCTTAACCCACTGAGCCACCCAGGCGCCCCTAGCATTCCTTTTTTATATTTACATTTTTTTCTTATTTTTATTTATTTTTAAATTTCTTGTTAGTGTTCCAGAATTTATTGTTTATGCACCACACCTAGTGCTCCATGCAATACATGCCCTCCATAATACCCACCCTCAGGCTCACCCAACCTCCAAATCCCCCAACCCTCCCAAACCCTCAGATTGTTTTACAGAGTCCACAATCTCTCATGCTTTGCCTCCCCCTCCAATTTCCCCCAACTCCCTTCTCTCCATCTCCCCATGTCCTCTGTTATTTCTTATGCTCCCCAAATAAGTGAAACCCTATGATAATTGACTCCCTCTGCTTGACTTATTTCACTCAGCATAATCTCTTCCAGTCCTATCCATGCTGATACAAAAGCTGGGTATTCATCCTTTCTGATGGAGGCATAATACTCCATAGTATATATCAACCAAATCTTCCTTATCCATTCAACCGTTGAAGGGCATCTTGGTTCTTCCCACAGTTTGGCGACTGTGGCCATTGCTGCTATGAACATTGGGGTACAGATGACCTTTCTTTTCATTACATCAGTATCGTTGGGGTAAATACCCAGTGGTGCAATTGCAGGGTCATAGGGAATCTCTACTTTTAATTTCTTAAGGAATCTCCACACTGTGTTCCAAAGTGGCTGCACCAACTTGCATTCCCACCAACAGTGTAAGAGGGTTCCTCTTTTTCCACATCCTCTCCAATACACGTAGTATACTGTCTTGTTAATTTTAGCCATCCTAACTGGTGTAAGGTGGTATCTCAATGTGGTTTTGACTTGAAACTCCCTGATGGCTAGTGATGAACATTTTTTCACGTATCTATTAGCCGTTTGTATGTATCTTTTGGAGAAGTGTCTGTTCATGTGTACTGTCCATTTATTGACATAATTATCTGTTTTGCATGTATTGAGATTGAGAAGTTCTTTATAGATCCTGGATATCAGCCCTTTGTCTGTATTGTCATTTGTAAATATCGTCTCCCATTTTGTGAGTATTTACATTTTTATTTTAATTCCAGTTAACATATAGCATTCTTTTAGTTTCAGGTGTACAGTATAGTAACTCAACAGTTTCATACATGTCACCCTATGCTCATCACAAGTACGCTCCTTAATCCCTGCAAACTGTTTCACCCATCACCCCACCCCACCCCACCCTTCTGGTAACCATCAGATTGTTCTCTAAAATTAAGAGTCTGTTTCTTGCTTTCTCTCCCTCTTTATTATTTTTTCCCTTTGTTTGTTTGATTGTTTCTTAAATTTCATGTAGGAATAAAATCATATGGTATCTGTCTTTCTCTGACTGATTTATTTTGCTTATACTCCCTAGCTCCATCCATGTCATTGCAAATAGCAAGATTTCATTCTTTTTTATGGCTACATAGTATTCAGTATGTATATATACAGACACACACACAACTGAATACTATGTATAGTATGTATATATACAGACACACACACACCCCACATCTTCTTTTCCCATTCATCAGTCAATGGATGCTTGGGCTGCTTCCATAGCTTAGCTATTATAAATAATGCTGCTGCTATGAACATAGGGTTGCATGTGTCCTTTGAATTAGTGTTCTTGCATTCTTTGGGTGTATTCCCAATAGTGCAATTGCTGGATCATAAGATAGTTCTATTCAATTTTTGAGGAACTTCTATACTGTTTTCCACAGTGGCTGCCTCAGTTCACACTCCCACCAACAGTGTACGAATGTTTCTTGTGTTGTTGATTTTAACTATTCTTATAGATATCTCTGTGTGGTTTTGGTTTGCATTTCCCTGATGCTAAGGGATGATGAGCATTTTTTGATGTGTTTGTTGGCCATTCAGGTGTCTTTTTTGGAGAGATGTCTGTTCATACCTGCTGCTCATTTTTTATTTGGATTAATTGTTTTTTAGATGTTGAGTTTTATAAGTTCTTTATGTATTTTGTACAATAGCCCTTTATTGGATATGCCATTTGCAAGTATCTTCTCCCGTTCTGAGGTTGCCTTTTAGTTTTGTTGATTATTTCCTTCACCATGCAGAAGCTTTTTATTTTGATGTAGTTCCAAGAGTTTATTTTTGCTTTTGTTTCCCTTGTCTCAGGAGACATATCTTGAAAGAAGTTATCAACTATGGCTGACGTCAAAGAAATTATTGTCTGTGTTCTCTTCTAGGATTTTTATGGTTTCAGGTCTCACATTTAGGTATTTAGTCCATTTTGAGTTTATTTTTATGTATGGTGTAAGAAAGTGGTCCAGTTTCATTCTTTTTCATGTTGCTGACCAGTTTTCCCAACACCACTTGTTGAAGAGACTGTCTTTCTCCCATTGGATATTTTTTTCTGCTTTGTGAAAGATTAAATGACCATATAATTATGGGTGTATTTCTACATTTTCCATTCTGCTCTGTTGATTTATGTGTCTATTTTGTGCCAGTATCATACTGTTTTGATTACTACAACTTTGAAATAGAACTTGAAGTTGGAATTGGGATGCCTCCAGCTTTGCTTTTCTTTTTCAAGATTGTTTTGGCTATTTGGAGTCTTTGTATTTCCATACAAATTTTAGAATTTTTTTATTCTAGTTCAGTGAGAAAATGCTAATTTTTTAGATTTAAATTTAAGTTAGTTAACATATAGTACATTATTAGTTTCAGGAGTAAAATTAGTGATTCATCAGTTATATATAACACCCATTGCTCATCCTAATAACTGCCTTCCTCAATGCTCATCACCCATTCAGTGCAGCCCCTCACCCTGGACACCTCCAGCAACCCTTAGTTTGTTCTCTGTAGTTAAACATCTCTTGCGGTTTGCCTCCCTCTCTGTTTTTCTCTTATTTTATTTTTCCTTCCCTTCTCCATGTTCATCCATTTTGTTTCTTAAATTCCACATATGAGTGAAAGCATATGATATTTATCTTTCTCTGATTTCTTTTGCTTTGTATATTATATCTTAGTTCCATCTATGTTGTTGCAAATGGCAAGATTTCATTCTTTTTGATGGCCGAGTAATATTCCATTATATATATAATAATCCATATATAATATTTCATTTAATATATATAATATGTAATATTCCATTATTAATATTCCCTTACATTATACACACACACACACACACACACACACACACATCCATTCGTCTGTCAGTGGACATTTAGGCTGTTTGCATAATTTGGCTATTATTGATAGTGCTGCTATAAACATCAGGGTGCATATGCCCCTAAGAATAAGCATTTTTGTATCCTTTGGATAAATACCTAATAGTGTAATTGTTGGGCTATAGGAGTTTTATTTTTAACTTTTTGAGGAACCTCTCCATCCTGTTTTCCAGAGCGTCTGCACCAGTTTGGTTTCCACCAACAGTGCAAAGGGTTCACCTTTCTCCACATCCCCACCAACATCTGTTGTTTCCTGAGTTGTTCATTTTAGCCATGCTGACCAGGGTGTATTGGTGTTTCATTCTGGTTTTTATTTGTATTTCCCTGATAATCAGTGATGTTGAGCACCTTTTCATGTGTCAACCATTTGTAAGTCTTCTTTAGAGGAATGCCTGTTCATGTCTTCTGCCCATTTTTTAACTGTATTATTTATTTTTTGGGTGTTGATTTTGCTGAGTTCTTTATTGATTCTGGATACCAGCCCTTTATCTGATATGTCATTTCAAATATCTCTCATTCCATTGGTTGCCTTGTAGTTTTGTTGATTATTTCCTTCATTTTGCCAAAGTTTTTTTTTTTTTTTTTTTTTTTTTAAATCTCGGTGAGGGTCCAGTAGATCACAGAAAATGTATAATCAAACTTTTTAAAATATCCCAGAAAACTATTAAGAACTGCTATGGAGATCCTGGGAGCTTGAGAAGATGGAGGACCCTGAGTTCACCGCATCCCACGTTTACAACTAGGTATCATCCACCTCCAAGTCAGTAAACCAGAGAGCAATCTGAAGACTGGCAGAAAAAAAACTTCACAACTACATACAGAGAAACAGCTGCATCTGAAAGCTTAAGAAGGTCAGAAAGGCAGAGGAAGGCTGCCTGCAGAAGGGAGGAACTGTGTACTGAGAGGGCAGAGAAATGGGCCCTCATACGAGGGAGGTCACACAGGGAAGACTAATGCCCATAGCATTGGGCTTTTAAAACCAGGGGTGCTGAATTCTATGAGTGTGCAAAACCAGTAGGACTTGGAACTTGGAGCTTTAAAGCCAGCTGACTCAGAACTAGGCAGACCGGGAGGGTGAGGGATGGCTGGATTGCCACCCTTAAAGAGACAGCAGCCTGCACAGATAGGCAATCACAATGCTGGGGGGCAAACAGGAGACAGATCTGTTCATACTGATTTCAGAGTGTGTTGGGGGACTTTCCTGAAAATGGGGGAGCTTCCAGGAGCCTTTTTCTTCTCCCATCTCCCAGCATAAACTCAGAGACACCTGCATGAGGTGGGGCTGCACTGACACTTGGTACCTAACCCACTAGCAGTGTGCCATGTCCATGAGTTCTCCTTAGGACTCTTCCACCCCACACCTGCTGGCCTCAGCCTTGGGCTCAGGGCAAATTCTGTTAAAGCTAAGCAGGTACCCCATGCAACCTCCAAGTGGACAGTTCCCACCAAGACCCACACAACCACAACACCACTCCTAGCCACATACTCTCAGCCACCATCCCATGTTGTACCCAGCCTTTTCCCCCTGGCCACCCTGATATGCAGGCCCCAGAAGCTGCAGTGCTTCAGGGGGTCCTGCAAAGAACTAGTGACCCTGTGCAAATTTTGCTAACACCACCACCCAGCTCCCAAGTTCCCCAGCAGTTCTTAATAGTTTTCTGGGGAGATTTAAAAACTTTGATGATACTTTTTTTGTAATCCTTACTAGACCTAGCTTTTAAAATTTCATGTGGAGATTTGAATGAAGCTAAAAACCCAATGAAATATCACTATTTTGATACATATGTTAATGAGAAGACTATATATATTGTAATTTCTTAACACAATGTGGTAAAAAACAGAAAAATATTCCTAAAAGGGACAGCCTTCATGGACTGTGAACCCCCTACCCCACCGCTCATCGTTGTCCCTGGCTCTCCTGTAGGAGATTCAGTAGTTGTGTTGACCTTTGTGACTGGCTTTTGTACTAACAGAGAAGCTTTGAAATTGAGTTTCTGGAGCTTCTCTGCAAAAATGACCTTGGTGGTAGATCACACAGAACAACCAGGTGTGTTTTCCACCCTCATGTTCTCTTTAGTGAACAAACTCTATAGGTTTTCCTACACAGAAGAGTAAGAATAATTATTTTCTAGCTTGCTGTATGACTTTATTGAAATGCATATTTTACTAGCATATAGATAATTTCTACAGTATTTCTAGGTCCTGAACTGTTCTGATATATATAGAGAGATATATATGTCTATATATATATATATCTGCACATATATAAGCAAATAGAGAGTTTATTATTTTTTTTTAAAATAAACTTTACACCCAATGTGGAGCTTGAATTCACAATCCTGAGATCAAAAGTTGCACCCTATAATGACTGAGTCAACCAGGCACTCCTAGGATATTTTTGAAGTTCCTAATTAAAAAAAAAAAAGGGCACAATCTTGAAGGAGGAGGGAAGTTTGTAGCAGAAACAAATTTGAGCTAAAAAAAAATCAGTTGTGCACAAAATGTAACCTAGTTAATTTTTCTGTAATTATTTAATTTCTGTTCAGAGTCTCTAGTCTGCTAGATGGTAGAAACTAAATAACATGAATTTGGAATCTCTCTCCCTTTTCTTGAGGTTTCATGCTTATTTGGGGGGGCTCATAGAGATCCAAGATATCAAGAGCAGGAGGCCACCAGGCAAGGGTCATGTTCAGGTGTTTGATGACTTCTCACCCCTGTGTGGCACATCAGGCTGATTCATGCCCCAGGACTGCTCCACAATCACTGGTGAGGGCAAAGTCCTACCAGGCCTGCATGTGCTAGGGCACAGGGGCTTACAGGTGTCTTACAGGAATCTGTCCAGATACCCCCAAACAGACATTTCTCTAATTGTTGCCATGAGTTCGGCATAAGAAGATTTGGGGCCTTGCTTCTTTTCCTCAGACTCTACCTGGGAAAGGACCTCTCAGATTCCCTGACCTACCGGAGGTTCTCTTGTAAACCTTCAGGTTGTAGTCTCGGAGTCAGGACAAGGAACTATCCTTTCAGGACCTCAACTGATGTCTCAGCTCTTTTCTTCCCCTTTGAACATTTTCTTCCAACCTCCCAGCCCATAGATGTTTCTCTTGCCTGGGGCTGGACAGTACAGCTCATACTTCATTTCTTCTTATCCCTTGTTTACTACTTACATTTTAGGTCTTGAACTTTTTTGTGTGTGGTAGCAGAGAAACTACAAAATAGATGTACACATGACAATGGGGATAGATAAATTCTTATTAATAAAATAATTTATTATTAACTTAAAACACACACACACATAATGGTTCTCAATATTTTGAAAGAACAGTGCATACTGGGGGTTAAACAAATAATTCAGATAGACTACCTACAGAACAGGGGAATGGAGTAGAGATCATGGCCCAAAGGGAAAAATTAACCCGTGAGGGGCTTTGCATGTACTGATGCTCTTAATAAAGTTCTCAGAACTGAGAATCATGATTAACTTGATTTCTGTGTCTGGGACCCATAAAATGAAACCAACTAGCCCTTATTTCCTGAAGCATGTAGGCCAGGGGCAATTCAAGCTCAAAAGCATGTCCTTTGGAAAGGCAAAGTCTGTAGATTCGGAATAAGGAAAACCACATTCAAAGTCATATTCAAAACACCTAACTTTTCCTTCTTCTTCTGTTGTAAGGCCAGTTCCTTAAATTGATGGCTGTTTCTTATTGACTTTGAGTTGCAAAAGGCCAGGGGGAACTGCATGGGTACATGACATGCAAGGGATATTGGGATATCTTCAGTTAATAAAGCAAGTTCTACTCCCTTGCATTTCTTTCCCTAGTACAAACAAGATTTGCTTGTCATCCTGATGTCCTCTCCATTCCTTTGGGAACAAGGCATTACTTGCATGCTTTGGGTGGTTGGATTTCTGTATCTTCTACCATATGGGTCACTAATTACTATGACCTCCTGCAGCAGGAGGGATAAACTGTGTACTCTTCCATAAACGATTCTGTAAGCAAGAGGGAAACACACTTATGGAGCAAAAAGGTTAATTGCAGGTGCAACACATCAAGTCAACATTTTCCATGAATTCCCCTGATAAACAGTTCCATGGAATCTTATGAATGACACATTTAACCCTTTTGTGAACCTCCCCTAAGCATATCTGCAGTTCTGGAGCAAAACTCCATCCTCACAGAGTTAAGAGGTTTGGAGACTAGGAAGTATCAGTGTGGAGATTCCTCAAGAAATTAAAAATAGAGCTTCCCTATGACCCTGCAATTGCACTCCTGGGTATTTACCCCAAAGATACAGATGTAGTGAAAAGAAGGGCCATCTGTACCCCAATGTTTATAGCAGCAATGGCCACGGTCGCCAAACTATGGAAAGAACCAAGATGCCCTTCAATGGACGAATGGATAAGGAAGATGTGGTCCATATACACTATGGAGTATTATGCCTCCATCAGAAAGGATGAATACCCAACTTTTGTAGCAACATGGACAGGACTGGAAGAGATTATGCTGAGTGAAATAAGTCAAGCAGAGAGAGTCAATTATCATATGGTTTCACTTATTTGTGGAGCATAACAAATATCATGGGGGACAAGGGGTGTTAGAGAGGAGAAGGGAGTTGGGGTAAATTGGAAGGGGAGGTGAATCATAAGAGACTATGGACTCTGAAAAACAATCTGAGGGGTTTGAAGTGGCGGGGGGGTGGGAGGTTGGGGTACCAGGTGGTGGGTATTGGAGAGGGCATGGATTGCATGGAGCACTGGGTGTGGTGAAAAAAATAATGAATACTGTTTTTTCTGAAAATAAATAAATTAATTTAAAAAAAAGGAAGTATCCTGTGTTGTGTGTGTCAGTCACTAAACAGGGAACTTAAAACTGTGTACCCTCCTTTCTGCAAAAACCCTGGTCTCTCCCTTTTGCAAAACCTCTGCTCCCAATCATTGGTGTTTTCGTTCCAATCCAAAAATGAGTAAGAGAGTGCAATTGTGGGATTCTGGTTTCCATGTCTGGCCTCCCCATGCATGGTCCAAGACTCCACTCAGTGGACTGAAATTCTCTTATGGCTCCACAGAGATGCCACCTTTTCTTTCTGCTGGCATCTGCTCTACCTTTGTGGGCACCTGGACTAAAATGATGTCTTTACTTCTTGCCACCCAAAAAACCACAGGGTAGGTGGCTGCTACATCTGGCTTCTCTGATCTTGACCAGCCCCAATATGGTTACATCCCTCTTGCCTTGTTCAGAGGAAAGAGGGGTTAATTATATTTGCTGCTGCTTACCCTGTTTTTCCTTTTCTCTGGCTTTCCACATCTACTGGGCTCTCAAATAGTCTCTCTGTCCCTTTGATTTCTTTGGCTTTCTTTCTTGATTCCCTTCTAGATTGTATCTTTATTACCTAGGGTGGGAATCAGAACTTTACAAATGTATGGGGAGAGACTTATGCAGACTTTTGAAGTCCTCTGTGTCAGTACAAGTCTCAGGCTAGACACCCAGGGATCCTGGGGACGCCGCTGCCTTGTCTCCTTGTCCTCTCCAGCTCCCACCTCTGCCTGAACCTACACGTGGTCTCATACATGCTGATCACCTGGTCCTGTCCATCCTGCCTCTTGCCCACTTTTACAGCTCCTATTGCCCTGCCCCAACCCACCCACCACACCTCCTCCCTTTCTGGTGGTGAACATCTCCCATCTCCTCTCTTTTACTGCCAGAGTCATCTTCAAAACCTGGATTCCTCTACTTAGAACCACTTAGCAGCTTCCTCCTGCCTTTAGAATAAACACCATCCAGGCCTAACTGCCTGGGCTGGCTCTTGCTTACTTCTCCCATCCCTTCTTCCTTCATTCCTCAGAGCTCCTGGAAAATGCCATATTCCTTCTGTCTTGGCCCTGGTTGGTGGTGTGTGCTCTGTTCTCATCATTGTTTTCTCTTCCCTTTGTGGACACCCGCTCACCCTTCCCATCTCAGCATGACTCCCTAGGCCAGGTTGATCCCCCACAATGCACTCCTACAACACCCCTACTTTTCCTTTGCACATCTTCTGTAATGTATAATCACTTTGCTTATGCCATCTTTCCCTTTAGGCCATCAGTTCCACAGGGGGAAGTGAGCAGGTTTATTTTGCTTCCCATCGTCCCTTCCACGGTGCTTGGAAGACAGAGTTCTTCAACAAGTATTTGTTGACTGGCTAATTTCCCTAAGTTGGTTAATTGCTTCTCCAAAGTTCAGTGCTTTTGAACAATACTAGGAAAATTTACCTTTGAAGCACAACTCCTATGTGCCCAAGTTAAATCCTTCCTTCTTGCCCATGATTATAAATACTACAATCTGGATGAACTAAGACATTTTCTAGTTTAGCACAAGACTGTCTACTGTTTGAGTTTCAACGATTTCCTTATGTCTCGTGTGTTTCCTTTGGGCCACGTCTGAGCTGCAGTCCTGCAAGAATGATTTCTCATCTGTTTCTTGTGCTAGATAACACCATATTAGTCTTGAATAAATGTGACAAAGTTCCAGCCAAATTCATCATCCCAGTAGAAACCAATGCCCAGGATTTCAATCAAATGGAAAAAGGAGAAAGAAATAGGCTACCCTGAATTTATTTATGAGTTGTGTGCTCCTAAAATTACAGTCTACAAGGGCTGAAATAAAATAATGAGGCTGCCATTTCTCTCTAGCTAGGAATATATCCAAGCCAGTTGTGTCTTCTTTGGACACTACAGAGAAAACTACATAGGCAAAAAAAGTGTTTTCCTCATGTGAATCAGGAGGCAGGAATGTTTTAGTAAATGGCACCACCATCCACGTTAGCACAAGCCAAAAAGTAAGAGCTATCTTTCACTCCTTTCTCTCCACCTGTTAGTGGTCTCTTGCCTCAAGAGCTTGCAGATTGGTACTACCTCTCTGTGTCTCCACATCTCCACCACCATCTCCTTACCCTTCCTTGTAGCTCTGGACTTCCACTTTAACCTCCCGAAAATTCATTCTTTGCACAGCAGCTAAAGTGATCCTTCAAATCTATAATCAGTGTATATCATTCCGTTGCTTAAAACCTTCCCATAATTTCTGACAACTTGAAAGAAATTGAATTTCTTAGCTTACAAAGTAAATGCCCCTTCCTTGAGGAGAGATTCATGAGATCCCCTTCTCTGAAGCAGCAGCTCCCACCAGGACCGGTCTCCTCTCTGGCTTTGTTCTTTCTCAGAGCACCTATTGCTACATGACATAGTAGGTACTTACTGTATTATTATTATTATTATTATTATTTTTTTTTTGTCTTGCCCACCAGAATTTCATCTCCTTTTGGGCAAGGACTTTGAAGATCTTGCTCAGTGTTGCATATGCTACATCTGTGATAGTGCCTGGTGCAAAATCAGTGCTCAATGAATGCTTGTTGAGTGAATAATGAAACAAACAGATGGACTCAGCCTTCTTTGGATCCCTTCCTCAGGAAAATTTCCTATAAATCAAAAGGAAAAGTGGCACAAGGCAGTCACACTTGAGCAGTTACTATTGTGACTAGGTGGCTTTCTGGTTATCTGCCTTGATGTTTGGAGAACACAGACATGAGATTTAGCATGTCCTTCTACTGAGACTGTGGCCTGATAATTAACCAGGTCTCCTTTCGGCTACGCTACCTAGCAATCAATGCACGACTGTGCCGCCCGGCTGGTACCTGCTGGGCACAGAGCTCATTTCCTCGGTGGAGCTGCTGACTGGAGCTGTTTGTCCCCCAAAGGGTGCTAAGCCCTCATTAGCAGCTTATAAACGTTTTCCTGCTCTTCAAACCTGGGTCTTTAGTAAACAGTGGGGGCATTTACTAAGTCCTCTGTAGAAGTTAGCCAAATTTTTGGAAATGTGCATATTGAGAGACTTTGGAATAAAAATTCACTTACAATAATGCAAATAGTATGTTTCTTTGTAGACAGAATCACCAGGCTTCAATTAGGTGTTTTGGAAACATCTATCTATCTATCTTTCTTTCTTTCTTTCTTTCTTTCTTTCTTTCTTTTTCCCCATGAATTATCCCAGTGGCTCAATTTCAGGAATTATTTCCTCAAGCCCCTACTTTTACTTGCTCCTCTTTTCATAGGGAGCCAGGGAGGGTTCTTCCTTTCAGTAGTGGGATCAGAGGATACCTGATTAAGGGGTAGAACTCTTGTGCTTAAAAGTTAAAACTTTTATTTTTTTATTATTTTTTAAAAAAGAGTATTTATTTATGTATTTGAGAGAGAGAGAGAGAGAGAGCAGAAGAGCAGAGGGGCAGAGGGAGAGGGAGAAGCAGACTCCTTGCTGAGCAGGGAGCCTGACATGGGCTTGACCCCAGGATCTGGGATCATGACCTGAGCCAAAAGCAGACACTTCACTGACTGAGCCACCCAGGTGCCCCCAAAGATAAAACTTTTAGTTGAAGTGTCCCATATATACAAAAAAGTACATATGCTAAAGAGTACGGCTTGATGAAATTTTAGGTTCTGTTGTCGATGAACACTTGAGTAGTTTCCAGTCTGGCAAACATGGGCAGAAAGTCTGCTTCTCCTGCTCACTCTTGCTCAATCTCACCTTCTTCCTCCTTTCTTCCCTTCCTCCCTCCCTTTTTCCTGCCTCTATCCCTTCCCTTCCCACCTTCCCCTCCTCCTCCTCCTCCTCTGTTTCTTCTCCTTTTTCAAAATGGAGACCATCTACCAGCGAAAGCTACACAGAGATACACATTGGTTTGGGGATCCCACTTTGAGGATAAATCTGTATCTTGTGGTCATAAAGGTCTTTACTCAGTGTCGGTCCAATCTGCTGATTCTCCCCTGGAAGAACCTGGTGCTTTCCTGGGGCTGGACCCAAGCATCTTTTGATATTCCCTCTCTCATCTACCAAGACTTGAAGGAGCACCTGCACCAGACCTGGGGTAAGGGATGGGACAGCCAGCAGCTGCCCAGGCACTGGACTCTAATGGTGAATTCAAACATCTCTCTAAATGGTGCACTGGTTAACTCATTTCCCTATTCCGTGATTCACACAACCAAGGAAGTTTAACTTGGGCTGCCAAAGATAATGCCCTCCAGTGCAAAATTAAAATACCCCAAACCTCTCCCCACTTGCCCAGACCTCTGTCTGTGATATATCTAATGTGGAAACACTCAGGCTGAAATTCTGTTCCCAAACAGTGCTTTCTACCAGGAACAACTGGTTTAATTTGCCTCTAAGTTTTAAACCCTTTATATGCTTCCCAAAGATCTGCCTAGTTAGTAAGATAGAAAAATGAAAGGCGTTTTTTCATTATTTCTCTTATAATGTGGATGCTGCTTTGGACTTGGAAAGTGAATTGGGAAGTGCATTGGTTTCTGTATCTAATTTTTATTAACTTAAACAAGATTGTCCCCACCAAAAAATGTACAACAAATGCTTAAAGCTCAGATTATTGGCTGGCTTGAGCGCCTGAAGCACGTGTTTACTCTGGCCTTGTGTGTAATTCTGGCCCTCTTTACTCTGGAAGCCCAGAGGGAAAGGGTTGGCCCGGCAGCCCTGGGGCTGGCGCTGAGTCCTGGGGCCCATGTGAACTGGTTGTGTGGCCTTGGGTGAATCACATGATCACCTTGGTCCTTAGTTTCCAAAAGATGACAGGGTTAGACAAGATAATTCTGAGATTCCTTCCAGTGTTGACAGCTGTGAAATGAGAACTGTGTTGTGTAGGCAGTTGTATCTTGTCCTGAATGAATAAAAGGCTTTATAAAAGTACTGTGAATGCCCAGTGACTCAGCCCTAATGAAAAGACTGTTGCAACTCAATTTTTCTTTGCTGGTTTTCCCCTGACCTGTGAAAATGCCTGACTGGGTGGAACAAGAAAGCTGGTGTCAACTGCAGAAATCTGACGCACGAGTCTTAATGAAATAGCGATTATTATTAAAGTCCTCCTTGTTAACCGGCTGGAATGCCCAGTGTTGCCAGGAGAATCCTGTGGCCTTGTCCTTGGCGCTGGTGGAATTCCCCTGGGAGAAGCAACCTCACCGTCGGTGTGTGGGTGTGCGGGTGTGTGTCTGTCCTCTTCGCTTCTGGCTTCAAGTCCAAAGTCTGCATTTGACTCCTGCTTGTTATTAATTAATTAATTAATTTACTTATTTATTTTCAGCATAACAGTATTCATTATTTTTGCACCACACCCAGTGCTCTATGCAATCCAAGCCCTCTGTAATACCCACCACCTGGTACCCCAACCTCCCACCCCCCCGCCACTTCAAACCCCTCAGATTGTTTTTCAGAGATGGGGAGTTAGAGAGGAGAAGGGAGTTGGGGGAAATTGGAAGGGGAGGTGAACCATGAGAGACTATGGGTTCCTGCTTGTTTTTTGTTTCCTCTGTTTGTTTTATTTTTTCCTATCTATGAAATCTTAATACAGGCACCTCATCTCTCTTGATTGCCCAGCACAGAAGCTTCTCAGAAGACACAGGAGAGTTGACCTCTGTCTCTTTGACAGGTCTCATTGCCCGTTACTGTGAATTTTTACATTTGTCAGTTGTCTTGATTTATATTAGTTTTCCATGGTTGCTGTAGCAAATTATACAAACCTAGTGGCTTAAAACCACATGAACTGGTTCTTTTACAGTTGTGTAGGTGGAAAGTTTGTTGGGGTCCCACTGGGTTAAGATTGAGCTGTTGTCAGATGTGCATTTCTTTCTGGAGGGATTTGGGAAGAATCCATTTCCTTGTCTCTTTAGCTTCTGTCATGCACCCTCCCTCCTCCCCCATGACTCCGCTCCTCTTCAAGCCAGTGATGTCCCATCTCCCTGATCTTTCTTCCATAGCTTTACTTCCCTCTGACCCTAACCAGAAGAGGGTCTCTGCTTTTAAGGGTTCATGTGATTAGTTGGGCCAATCCAGAAAATCCAATGATATTAATAATCTTTCATCTCAAATTCCTTAACTTATTCATACCTGTAAGTTCCTTTTGCCATGTATGGTTCACAGGTTCTATGGATTAGGACATGGGTGTCTTTTAGGGGAACATTATTCTGTAGAACATTGTATTTTGTGGAGAGAGTTATAAACTTCTTCTCCAAGTCAGGGTTGCCATGGATTGTTTCACTCAGAAGCCAATGGAGCAGTTGTTAACTTGCAGGATGTTCTCTAAGGAGTGTCCTTGGAAGCAACAGCTATGGGTGGGTGGGGAGGCAGGAGTGAGCAGGACAGAAGTTGAGTTCCAGCCTCAGCCAACCATACAGGGGACTCTGGAGTTAGAATGGCCCTCAGAGCTGTCCTTCTCAAAGCTGAGATGTTCTTAGAGTAGCTAAGAAATTGTGCATTAGTAAAATGGTAGAGCCAATAGTACATATCATATTCTTTGGATATAAACCTATATTCTTATCCATTGTACATGAATGTAGTCAACCTCCAGAAAAAGCATAAGCAAGCTTTTTCTGTAAAAGGCCTGATAGTATACAATTTTGGCTTTGTTGGCCATGTTGTCTCCATCTTAATAACTCAACTCTGCACTTGGGGTGCTGGAGACAATACATAAAAGAATGACAATACTGTGTTTCAGTAGAATTTTATTTACAAAAACAGGTGGCTTGCTGGACTTGGTTGCAGGTTACCAACTCCTGCTCTAAGAAGTCATTGGGTTGAACAGGTGCCAGGGAATAAGTTAGTGGTTCTCACATTGGTGCATGCATCACAATGACCGAGAGGACTTGTTCAAACACAGGAGAGGCTCAACTCAATCTCTCGAGTTTTGGTTCAACAGATTTGGGGTGGAACGCTGCAAGTTGTGGTTTTAACATGTTTCCAGGTAAAGCTGATGCTGCTGGTACAGGGACCACTCTTTGAGAACCACAGGCTTAGTTTTCACTCATGAATGAGAAACAGAGATACTTTCTCAAAGAAAAGTTTTTAAGCTATCCTTCAGTAAAACAGTAATGCACATCTGTCTTCTGAATGCATAACTAAAGTGCATACTACCTACATGGATTCCTTTCTTCAGGTCTCAACGCTTTCTTAAGTTGTGCAATTTGAGGGATGTCAGAATGGCTTCCCCAAAATGTTTTTTATAATCTACTGATGAGTCAATGTTCTAATTTTCAGCAGGGATCAGCCTCCAGGAATGCAAATTCTTTATTCATGAAATGAAAATACCCTGGATAAAGGGAAACAATTTGAAAGCGGGGAGATGAGTATAAGATTTGGGGGTGATAGACTACTTACTGGTTTAGTGGACATGGAAAGGAAAGATTTTTCCTTCTTAGCTACAGTTTCCCAATCTGTAAAATGGGAATGATATTTATTATTCCTCAGATTATTATAGGATTCAGATAAGATCAAGTGAACTAATGCATCTAAAATCTCTCTTCCTGTTCATATAGTTATTTAAATTGGTTTTATTAATTTTTTTAAAGATTTTATTTATTTATCAGAGAGAGAGAGAGGGGGAGAGAACGAGCACAGGCAGAGGCAGAGGGAGAAGCAGGCTCCCTGCCGAGCAAGGAGCCCGATGTGGGACTCGATCCCAGGACGCCGGGATCATGACCTGAGCCGAAGTCAGCTGCTTAACCAACTGAGCCACCCAGGCGTTTTATTAATTTTTTTACCTTTGGGACAGGAAGGCTGGAGATGGCAGGAGACAGTATTTTGGGGAAGAAGGTGTTGTCTTAGTGAGGGTGAGGGAAAAGCAGGATGGACAGGGAGGTTGCTGAGGACAAACTACATATTTTACATTATATAAAACATAATGCGTAATAATATCTAGGGTAAATTTTAAGATGAACCAGATGTATCAGTTCAGTTTTCCTGCATAACAACCTGCAAATCACCTGGATTAAAACAACAATGATTTATTTAACTCATGATTATGCTTAGTAGCTCTTTTGGTCTTCTTTGAGCTTGGCTGATCTTGGCTGAGCTTGTGAGTCTGGTCTTTGGTGGATCAACTAGGTGCTGGCTGATCCTAGATAGCCTCTTTCATATGACTGGTTGACTAGAAGCTGAAGTGATGGGGTGATTATATCCAAAGTTTTTCAACTTCCAGTAGGCTCACAGGGTCTGTTCATGTGGTGGCAAGGTTCTTAAAACCAGGCCAGAGCAACAAGGCCTCTGGAGGATTAAGCTAAGAAGTAGCTAAAGATCACATCTGCCTTCTATTTGTTAAAGCAAGTCACATGGCCAGATTAAAGGGGTGGGGGAATAGACTCCACCTCTTAATGGGAGAGGCTAAAAAGCTTTTGAACTGTATTTGAAATCTACTGTACTAGGTATAAACTATTCCAACTCCTTAGTCTGGTCTGGCTTTATAATTTACTGCTTCAGGTTTTTGGTATTCAAACTCCAAAATTCAAATGAGCTAAGAATTGCCCAGCACATTCCAGGCATCCCATTATTCTTATTCTGATTTATAGAAGAAGGTATATAAAGACCTCTAAGAACTTACACAATTCTGAATCAGAAATATGAATGATCCCCTTGTGTCCCAGGTAGAAGAGAAAAGCATTTTGGGTAATTAGAATTTTGAAGAATGTGGAAAAAATCATTTTATTTTAGTTTTTAAAAAATGTTGGTATATATAGAGAAAAGATACAGAAAGTTGTGCCTTAAGATGTGTGGGTAGAAGAAAAGACAAATAAAATAAACCATATATAAATGTTCTTTGAGATAATTCTGAAGCCTGAAGAATAAAAATAAAATGTTAATATGAAAATAAAGTAAAATTTTATGAATATTTGACTTGAAACTGGTGGGTTAATCCAGATTTATCTCCAATGTTGGTGGTCTTTAGAGAATTTTATAATTTTGTGATTGTTCTCTTTGTGTTGGATCTTTACATGAAAAATCTTTAGGAAATTGTGGCCCAGACAAACTGAATTATCTTAGGAAACCCAGCTAGTTAGTAGTAGAGTTAGGACTAGAACCTACATCACCAAGTTGCAAATCCAATATTTTTCCATTATCTCCTACTGTTTCTATCATAGCGGCTGTGTTCAGAGGCTCCTACTTTTAGGGAATATACTCACAGAGAGGAAGTCCATTGGAAAACTGCAAAATATTAGTCATTCCCATCAGAATGGGAAGTTGAATGGGTGAGGGCATCCCTTGTTCTTCCTATTTGAAAAGGCAGCCGTGTCTTTCAAGGCATTTTGGAGGATGCGCTAATAGTGCCTCTTGCCTAGCTTTTGGTTGGGCATGTCTACATTACCTACTAAGTAGGTGACAACATTTTCCTTGGTGGAAAGTGCATTAGGTAATGATATTTTTCCTATGCACTCATCAACAACACTGTCCCTGTCCAAGACATGGCCATGAGTTAGCTCATGTTCTGTCTAGGGGGAGCGGTGCACAGTCACACCTCTCCCAGACACCCCTTGTTGATTTTAAGCTACTGAAACTACTCTTTGTGTTGCGGGGTGACTATTAACTATATTTGACAAAAAGAATGTTTTCCATGTTCTGGTAAGGAAATCCTCTGTCAAGATAAACAGCCCTTCCCCTCCTCTCCTCCAACTTGGGTCTTGCCAGGAAGGTCTAAATAGGTTCTCTGTAGTCATTTTCTTTTCAATATTTCACACTGGAGTTCAGTTATAAACTTGAAGCCAGAAAAATTAACTTTTGCTGAAAGACCACAGAACCCACAGAATAGAGAGCTATTTTAGGTTCAGGTATCCAGCCCTAGACCTCTCCTAGACATTTTGTGTCTAGGGAAATGTCCTTTTTCTCTCCTCTCCTTTTCTGTCATTTTCCTATGCAATTAATTTAATAACTATGCCCCTGTCTTGAATTTTCGTGAATATAATTTTCTACCCAAACATGCAGCTCCTCCATTTTTATATTCCAGACTACTTTGTGAAGGATCTGGTTTGCCAATGAGCTGAAATCTACCCTTAATCCTTTATGATGCTGCTGAACAGTGTTTGGAGATGACTGACTTCTCCCAAACAGTTCCTTGGCCAAGATACATCTTTTTGTTACAACAAATCGGTGCTCTTGCCCTTCAGTAGGGGTGGGGATGCCTTATGTTACTGGACAAATGGGCTGTAACTCCACACACAGGTGGTGCCTCAATGAACACAAAAACTAGTTCAGGCCCATTGACATGAATAGGAGCTACCATTCTCATTCCAGCTTTCTCTCCTTTCACCCCTTGTACTCTTTGTAACTTCTTTTCTTCTTCCCAGTGGCCATCAACATGAATTCTTTCTTCGAGACCCCCATCTTGAAATTGGGGCGGTGGTGAGATGGGATGTGTCATGGGGAAGGGGGTACAAATGATGTTTTGCTTTTGGATTCACACATCAGAAGAACCATCCTACCCACAGATTTTTGCCTTCTGGAGAAGGCTAAATTCTCCCCTGCCCTTCCTAGGCCTACACAGTGACTTCTGCAGTTGGAATCTGACTTGGATGCTAAGGTTGCCTGTAGGAAGTGATCTGGCCCAATCAAAAAGTGAGTTGGAAAAAAAAAAAGTGAGTCTGACTTCTGGATAAGAGGTATCATGAAGCCTTAGGGTCCCAGAGTGCCTCCCCTCGTGACTCTGCACTTCTCAGGGATGGAGGCTTAGGACTGCAGCATCCCAGGCCTTCTCTCCATCTTGCTATTTCTTTTTTGCAATGCATTGAACCATTGTGTGTTTCTCTAAGACCCGGGAAAGTAGGGAATTCTGAATTATTGTCCTGGGCTGCCCTCAGTCATACCTGAATGTGCTTGGCAAGAAAAGGACACTCACAAATAAGTGAAACCATATGATAATTGACTCTGCTTGACTTATTTCACTCAGCATCTCTTCCAGTCCCATCCATGTTGCTACAAAGGTTGGGTATTCATTCTTTCTGATGGAGGCATAATACTCCATAGTGTATATGGACCACATCTTATCCATTCGTCTGTTGAAGGGCATCTTGGTTCTTTCCACAGTTTGGCGACTGTGGCTATTGCTGTTATAAACATTGGGGTACAGATGGCCCTTCTTTTCACTACATCTGTATCTTTGGGGTAAATACCCAGTAGTTCAATGGCAGGGTCATAGGGAAGCTCTATTTTTAATTTATTGAGGAATCTCCACACTGTTCTCCAAAGAGGCTGCACCAACTTGCATTCCCACCAACAGTCTAAGAGGGTTCCCCTTACTCCACATCCCCTCCAACACATGTTGTTTCCTGTCTTGTTAATTTTGGCCATTCTAACTGGTGTAAGGTGACATCTCAATGCAGTTTTAAATAGCATGGAAGACATGGGGAGATAGAGAGGAGAAGGGATTTGGGGGAAATTGGAAGGGGAGGTGAACCATGAGAGACTATGGACTCTGAAAAACAATCTGAGGGATTTGAAGGGGCGGGGGGTGGGAGGTCGGGGTACCAGGTGGTGAGTATTATAGAGGGCACAGATTGCATGGAGCACTGGGTGTGGTGCAAAAATAATGAATACTGTTATGCTGAAAATAAAAATAAATTAAAAAAAAAGAAGAGGACACTCAGACATTGAAAATCACTTTGAATTTTCCTGGACAATAAATGGTAAGGAAATGGAACTCATAATATTAAAGAAGAGGAGAAATGGCTGCTGTTTCTCCCTGTCACATACTTATTCTTCCATTTAATTAATGTTCACTGAGGACTTTTCTCTGTAACAAGGACTGTGCTGGGTGGCCAAGCTTCAAGACTAAGGTGCCTTCCTCCCACATAGTCTCCAGTGTATACACACTCTCACACATATAGGCACACCTAATTTGTTATTATTGTTATAATTAATTGCATCTGTCCTCTGCATTTTACTTTTAGGCTATTGTCTCATTGTTCTTAGTTCTAACTTAGAAGGTTTAAATAAGTCTCTACTGTCTGCCCTTCCCCCCACTTCATCACTCTCCCTTTCCACAATGACATCGATTTAATCTCTCATTAAGACAGTGATGTATGTGGGGAAGATCATGGGAATGGGAGCAGTGAGAAGTGTTCAGACCCTGAGGTTATAATCACTGCTTTGTCTCGGTTACTTTATCTATAGAATACAGGGTTAGCAGGGTAGAAGGATTCGTTTTCCTTCCAGTATGGATTTTCAGTGATTCTATTTCCTGCCTCCTGACCACACCCTCACCCCCGATCCCCAGCTTTAACAACCAACTATGGCCTAGAGGACATGATGCAAACTCATTTGTTGTCTATTCATGACCCTACCAGTGAGGTCCCTTGCAGAGCCCTACCTGCCTCCTGCACATGGAACCTCCAGGACAGCAGACTCCTGGTTTGTTGGCTTTCCCCACTCTCCTTCCTGTCTACTTCCTCATTAGGTTCTCCCTATTTACAAAGCCACATCTGTGTCCAGATCTTCCTCATCTTTCCAAGGCAATGTCTTCCAGAAGACTTCTCTCTTCTTACCCAACTGACTGAACTGCTTTCTCTTTGTCTCGCAGAGGTTCAGTCTTTCATGGGACATACATACCTAGGCATCATGTACATGTATAATGTTTAGGTATGTATGTATATATCCATATCTCTATCTGTATATATCCTTTTTAAAAAAAGATTTTATTTATTTATTTGACAGACAGAGATCACAAGTAGGCAGAGAGGCAGGCAGAGAGAGAGGAAGAATTAGACTCTCCGAGGAGCAGAGAGCCTGATGTGGGGCTTGATCCCAGTACCCTGGGATCATGACCTGGGCCGAAGGCAGAGGCCTTAACCCACTGAGCTACCCAGGTGCCCCCGTGTATATATCCTTATTGATATTATAGATATTGATATCTCTCTCTCTCTCTATATATATATGTTTATATATATATGTATATGTATATATGTGTATATATGTATATATACATATAGATATGATAGATATAGATATCTATATATAGATATTGATATCTATAAGAATAGAAAATTCTAATCTTATGTCATTTTGTATCTGGGATGTATGACATGAAAAATACTCAAGAATGGACATTCACAACTCTTCCTCACTTAAAAGAATTCACAGCATTTTTTCCACCTGGAGGAAAATTCTGTATATTCTAGGTTGGCACACAAACTTTTATTTGACAAAACCTGAGTGATGGGAGGGGAAATATCTGCATTGATTAATTTCCAAGAGCTATGGGTAGAAGAAAATACAGTCAAGAAGATTGAAAGTTTCGTTCCCTGGTGTGAAATTTAAGCTCCATGAGAGCAGGGATTTTGTGTGACATGTTCTCCAGTTTATCTCTGTTCTTGAAATTCTGGGCACACAGTAGGTGTGACTGCACTTTTTCTGAAAGAATGAGTGACAACGGCCCATTCCAGGTGGGCTGTTGGTGATGGAAGGGAGGGATCTTGGAAGTTGAGGGAGATGGATGGCGCTGATGTGTGGCTGCTGTGCATGTGAGTTTTTGAGAAAGATGGGGAAAGAGTTTAGATTTTGCTGTGAGTTATGAACAAATCCTTCCTTAGCTTTTTTTCACATGCTAGTAAAGACAAAGATTCCTTAGATGTTGGACCAATGTTTCACTGAATGAGGTATCATTCCATAATCTCTTGCAAGGGATGGGAGTCCCCAGAAGGGAGGCACAGGCCCCCACAGGAGAAGGTGCTGCACTGAGTGGAGAACAGGAGAAGTCCACTTTCTCGTGTGCACTTTTGCCACCACAGGCGAGACCCTGGTGTGTGTGCAGGCTTGGCCATGGGAAAGTGAGTCACTTTCCTTGAGGAATGAGGTAATTCTCAGGTGCTGTGTCTCACTGGCTATTTTGGATACTTCCGGTCACTGGTTCAGTGATGTTCTGCTTGGAGTGAATAAACAGAGTGCCAGAAAGTACATCCACACTCTGTAGGGGTATCTAGGAAGAAAGAAAATTTCAGCAGATAAAAACTTCATGGTCTGCATTTTGAAAAAATAAGATGTATTGCAATGGAGGTGACTCTTTCTTTGTGTTTGGGTCAAAGAATCCGAATTTAAGATATCAAAAATTTTTCTATAACAAAACAGAGCTTTGAGTGTAAAAAAAAGCCAGATGTACACAGGAGACACTGCTCTCTAGATGAAAGAGAAATGTTTCTTTTTCCCTTATTTTTGTATCCATTCATTTTGTAAATTTGTACTGAGTATTCCCACAGTAGGTCTTGGGGGTAGAGTAATGAATAAGAGAAATCCTAGATTCTACTCCCTGCCCAGGAGATTATAGTCTTGTGGAGAACAGATATTAGATCAGCAGAGCCAAATATGATGCCTACTTTGAACAGGAAAGTAGCGGGAATGCGGGAGCCTCTAACATGACTAGACTGAGGGGTTCGGTAAGACATATTTGAGAAAGTGACTTTTTTTTTTTTTTATTTCCAGCATAACAGTATTCATTATTTTTGCACCACACCCCGTGCTCCATGCAATCCGTGTCCTCTATAATACCCACCACCTGGTACCCCAACCTCCCACCCCCCGTCCCTTCAAAACCCTCAGATTGTTTTTCAGAGTCCACAGTCTCTCATGGTTCACCTCCCCTTCCAATTTCCCCCAACTCCCTTCTCCACTCTAAGTCCTTTTAATTTGAAGGTTGAATTTGGGAATTAGAGTTCATCTGAAAAAACAGAAGAGGGTTCCAGGAAGTGGCAGTAGTGTGTTCTAGCCTCAGAAGGAAGGAGTGTAGTCCTTTTGAGAGTGGAAATGTTGGTGGCAGTGGGGACGGGAAGGGAGGGTGGGTTGAAGCAAGGCTATATATAAGGATTCCATGTTCTTTCCCGAAGGCACTGGGAAGCTATTGAAGGATATTGCACTGTTTAGGTGCCATGAATTCTATGACACAGTGATCCTAGTTTTCTATGGCTGCTGTGATAAATGACCACACACATCAAGGTTTAAAATAACAGTTCTAGAGGTCCAAACTGGGGCCTCTTTCAAGGCATTGACAGAGCTGTGTTCCTTCTGAAAGCTCTAGGAGAGAATCATTTATCCTGCCTTTTCCAGTGCTTAGAGGCCACCTACATTCTTTAGCTCATGTCCTCCTTCTATTAGGATATGGACATGTTTGAGGCCTTGGCTCTGCCAACCACACATATAACGCCTGGAAGTGACAATATCTGGTTGGTATGTATTCCACAAGGACAGGAGCCATGGCTCTTTTGCATACCAGTATATACTGTATCTGACACTTTGGCACATAATAGGTGCTTCAGAAATATTTGCTGGAAGAGTGAGGAGAAAGATATTTAAGAAATTCTGGCTATAAAAGAAAGAATGTACTGAATTAGGGCAAGAGTAGTTGTAGATAGACCAATTAGAGAATTGTTTTTGTTCAAAAGATGGATCAGAGTTGCCTGGAAGAGGTGGTGTCTGTGGCTCGATTTGAGAACAGTTTAGGAGACAGTCAACAGGACACAGAGGTTGATTAGAAGCAATTAGATTGCTTGAGCATGGAGGAAGGTTACATTGCATCTAATATCACAGGGCACCTGGAGGAACAGCAGGTTTGGATGAGATGAGCACAGTTTGGGATGGGCTGAGTTTGAGTTGCTTGAAGTTGGCGTACCTAAGTGTCAACTCCTAACAAGCAGTGACCTATGTTGAATCTGAGTCTTAAGCATGAGTTGGAGGTTGGAATTTGAGATTTGGAAGTCAAATAAGCACTTCAGAGGTGGTTCATGGAAGTCACCGACTCCGACATGGTCACATAGAGAAGTGTAGATGGGGACGGAGAGAGGGCCTAGACCAAGCCCTGGAGCACTGTTCACAAAATCTGTTTCTCATTCTTGTATCACTACTCTGCATGTTGAAACTCAGGATTGGAAAGGATCGTTGTTTGTGTCAAGTGTTTTTGCCATTGTGTTGCTCTTATGAACATTTCTTTATTAGGATAAACCCTGGGGGGTTGGCATGGAATATGGAAATCACATATTTTTAGAAAACCCACTTGGAGATTGCCTGCACCAAAGTTTTTGGTGTGAGATTTGGAATTTGGGTCTAGTTAGGTGAATATTTATCAAGTGTGAGTGGGGAGTGTGTTAGTGCCTCAAAGATCTGCTATGTCCAAACAGGCACTCCCAGTGACTGGAGGGAGGAGGGACTGGGTGCATCCTCTCTTTCTTTCCTTGTTTACCTTCTTACCATAAAGGCTTGGACTGAACGGGAGCTAGGGTCCCTTCCTGAGGGCAATGGCCCAGTGAGAGTTTAGAGATTTTGGAGTAATGGTTATGAAGGATGGAAAGAACAAGGACACTACCAGAGCCCAGTGACTTCATCCTGGGAAACTGGATAGAATCCCATCACCAAAACTAAATGGCACAAAAGAAGAGAGGGTGTTTAGGGCCTTTGTACTTAAGAATATTCGTTGTGAGTGGACAACCTTAATATATCCTTACCAGGATTTTAAAAATGTTGAGAGAGGCCCAGGATACTTCAACGTTTTTGAGATCCTAAGTATAAAAATCCCAAACCAGAACAACAATGAAAAATGGAAGAAATGATGACACAATGTGGCAGATATTCTGGAATATCTAAATGTACGTTAAACAAACAAATTCTTTTAAACTCCAAAACAGACACTGTAATGCAGTATAACTGTCTTAGGCATGAGATATTTATTTATTTATTTATTTAGGAGAGTGTGCAAGCAGTGAGAATGGGTAGAAGAAGGAGAGAATGTTAAGCAGGCTCCACACCCAACACTGAGCCCAACGCAAGGCTTGATCTCACGACCCAGAGATCGTGAACTGAGCCAAAATCAAGAGTTGGACGCTTAGCTGACTGAGCCACCCAGACCCTCTAGGCATGATGTATTTAAAAGATTTATAAAAGTCAATTTACTGAGTACCTTGTGGTATGGCCTCTTGATGCAACATGTGATTAGAGTTGATTGATGAATGTTATTATCCTTCAACCTTGTGTGCCATCTATGTGTCCTATATATATCATGAAAGTCAAAAACTGAGACCCTGTGATTGCTAGGCTTAGGTCAAATGGCCCTTCAGTGACTGTTCTTAGTACATTTTAACCATTATTTAAAACCCCAATAAAGTGTTCTTCCCCTCTCTTCAACATTAATCAAGAGCCAATACATGCCAGGAAATGGGCTGTGCCAGGTATGGGGGGCACAAGGATGAATACCATGTTGCTCTCTGCTGGAACAGTTTGCATGGCTGAGGACGCAGCCACAGCTCGCTCTAATTCCGGGGCACTTTTCTCACTTTTGCTATCTTCTCTTGAGTTCCGAGGATTTAAAAGTTGTCCCATTTCCTTCTGCTCCTCTTGAATTTAAATTCTTTACTACTTTTTAAACAAACCCTATGCACATTATATCACGATTTATTTTAATGTGAAAATAAAATTTATTGTCACAATAATTAATTGTAAATTACAGACAATTTTGTTGAAAAATGTAATAAGCAAATGTCTTATCTTTGGGTGTAGACTCTACAACATGCAGCCTTGAGCCTTAGGTACTCAACTAAAGCTATTTTGCTGGTTGATGCTTTTGATGTTATGGTCCCTTTTGGACTCCCACATGACAATGGTTTAAAATGACAGGAGCAGAAACTGTTAACTGTCACCCACTAGTCAATTCTGTCTGTCTTCCTTTTGGTAAAGGGAACTCCACCACTTTAGGAAGTGATGTCTGCTCACCTGGAGACTACATTTCCCAGCTTCCTTTGCAGTTGGGTGTCCTGTTTAGAGTTCAGGTCAATGGGATAGGAGAGAGATCCACTCCTGCTACTTCTGGGTTTTGCCTTTAGACAGAAGCTTCTAGTTAGCTCTGAGAGCTGCGATTATCTCTACTTTTGGCACTCTGGGGGAGAAGCTTTTAGCTCTCCCTGACTGCCAGGTCACGTGCAGGGGTACCTATTATATCACTTACCTTACTCTGTTGTAAGAACTTTATCTGCCAGGCTCACTGTGGAGCTCCCTGAACTCTTGGTCATATTTGCCTTTCCA
Organism: Mustela erminea; assembly: GCF_009829155.1. Taxonomy (NCBI): domain Eukaryota; kingdom Metazoa; phylum Chordata; class Mammalia; order Carnivora; family Mustelidae; genus Mustela; species Mustela erminea. Next base: position 211,128,564 of record NC_045614.1, on the reverse strand, counting down.
GCACTGAGTAGCAGACGGTGTTCCTGCCCCTTCAGTGTTTGCTAAACGGTGAGGGAACCTCCATATCGGGTTTCCTATGTCAATTTGGGTCAGTCTATAAAATGGTGCAAGGAGCATAGAAAGCATCTCATTCATGTATGTTAGTCACTCAAAAATAGCTGATAGTAACTGTATTTCAACAACGAACTCCTCACCTTTTCCCATCCTGTAATCTTACAGAATGCATCCATGCCTTTGTGTTTCTACCATCCTCACAATGCCCACATAGCTAGCCAACAATGAAAACCTGTAATTTTCAATAAATATTTTGTAGGGTGTTAACACGTGATTCGACCAAATGGTTAAATGTCACTCTCAGAGATTTTGCTAATTACCTTGTGGGAAATTCAGCTTTTTTTTTCTTAAGATTTTATATATTTATTTGACAGAGAGAGAGAGAGATTATCAGCAGGCAGAGAGGCAGGTGGGGGTGGGGGAAGCAGGTCCCCTGCTGAGCAGAGAGCCAGATGCGGGGTTCAATCCCAGGACCCTGAGATAAGGACCTGAGCTGAAGGCAGAGGCATACCTCACTGAGCCACCTGTCCTGAAATTCAGCTTTAAAAAGAGGTTGATCAGGATGCCTGGGTGGCTCAATCAGTTTAGCTTCTGCCTTTGGCTCAGGTCATGATCCCAGGGTCCTGGGACTGAGTCCTGCATCGGGCTCCCTGCTCAGTGGGGAGCCTACTTCTCCTTCTGCCTGCCACTCCCCCTGCTTGTGTTCCTTCTCTCTCTTTGACAAATAAATAAATAAATAAAATCTTTTTTTTTTTTTTTTTTTTTTTTAAAGATTTTATTTATTTATTTGACAGAGAGAAATCACAAGTAGACTGAGAGGTAGGCAGAGAGAGAGAGAGAGGGAAGCAGGCTCCCTGCCGAGCAGAGAGCCCGATGCGGGACTCGATCCCAGGACCCTGAGACCACGACCTGAGCCGAAGGCAGCGGCTTAACCCACTGAGCCACCCAGGCGCCCCAATAAATAAAATCTTAAAAAAAAAAAAAAAGAGACTGATCATCTTTTTTCCTTTAAACAAAGTTCATTGGTTTGTGACTGGAGGAGGGACTTTGCCTTGTGGAATTGTCGTGACAAAAATGTTACGTTTTCGAGCATCTCTGGCTAACACGACATCCCTGAGCCATGCTAGACACTGCTCATGGCCATCAATGCCATCATCCACTGCCTAAGCTACTCTGATTTCCTCCAATTTGGGACTCCCAGGCTAGTTTTGTTTGGACTCTGAAGATGATCTTGGAATACCCTCCCTCATTTGTTATTTGTAGGCAGGCAGGTAAACAGGAAGGCAGGGTGGAAAACAGAAACAAGTTTATTGTACTTAAATGGTACCAGCAATAGCAATCACTAATCACGGTGGAAATAGATTTTATTTTCTTTCCCTCTTGTGCTTTTCTATAAATAGCGAACATGTTGAGTCAATTTTTCAAACAAACTTGTAAAATCAGAAAATACAAGGACCTTTAACAGTGGGTAGCATGAATTATCAGGGGCCACAAAGAGGTTTTTAACTATTGAAACACATTGGCAATGTGACAAGTGAGTGTTTCCCCCTTCCAAACCATTAAAAATAGCTTTTATAAACTCTTAACTCCCTCTGATGGTGAGCTCACCATTAATCACCTTTATGACATCTTATATTTAGGCCATGGATAAATCCATGGGTCCTAATCAACCACTTTCCTGAGGAAATTGGCCAAATCCCGACTTGGGGGAGATGAATCACAACAACCGTGCTATTCAGACAAATCTCTTTTCAAGTGCCCTTAAAGCTTTTTTTCATACACCAGCGAAGACAGCCACACAGGAAACAATCATAGTTTAATCTCTTGAAAAATTTCCTTCCTGCATTGCTGTGCTTTCAGACAGGTAGTCAGAGCCAGCCAAAGAAAATTAGCAGTGGCCCCTGCCAAGAGCAGGCCGCTACTTGAGCCTCTGAGCTCCCCGCCCCTTCCTCCTCTTCCCGTCCCCTGTGTGGGGGCCTGAAATGGGGTGTTCTTCTGCCTGGTGGCGGCCCTTACTGCCATTGGGAAGGAAAGAACAAGGCGCAGAAGGGCCATTGGTGACTCACTGTATGACGAGGCATTTTCAAAGTATCTCCTCCCTCTCCTCCTGGAATTCCCTCAAGCTCCTGGTTGGGACGACGCATGTAGTCTGGAGGAGCACATTTGGTTTTCAGAAGTGCAGTTTCTCTGAGAGGGCATCATGACAAATGTGTGTCTGTCTTTTGCTGGTGGAACCTCACTCTTAGTGGTGAGCAGTCTGGGCTGGTGCTCAGTCCCCCTGGGGTGTGCTGTTGCTTTCACAAGGCTCCTGTGAATCTGAGCTAGTTCTGAGATGGGTGGGAGGGACAGGTCCTACTTTCTGTAGGTCTGCTTGGTTCACCCCCTGCCACCAGCCACGGCCAGCACTTCACTGCAGATTTTGTTGGGGGCTCTCATGGATGCTTTCCCCCAAGGATTTGGTCACAGGTCTCGGGAAGGTCTTAGGCGGGACCTTGCTTGAAGGAGCAGCTTCCAACCAGCAAGTTCACGGAAACTGTGGACCAAAAGTGAGCCCCTTCCCCATTGATTCCTATAAACCATCAGCCTCTGGCTCAAGTCCCTGGATGGCCTGTCCTCATCTGTTCTCTGGTCCCACTAGGTGCCCACCCACCGCATGCATGCTTTTGCCCACCACACCATCTCACTCTCTTGCCTCTTGGTGCTACCTACTCATCCAATATCTTTTCATTTTCCCTCTTGGCTTGGCAATTTCATGAACAACCTGGACAAAATTAGCTGCATTTCCATCTTTTGTGCATTTCCCTCCTCCTATATTTGTGACTTGTAAAAAACAAAAACAAAAGCAAAAACAAAACAAAAACTTTCTCTGTATAGACCAGAAAGTTGCCCAGTCTCTCAGATTAGGAGAGAGGGAACAAAAGGATTCATTGGCCAAATTTCTGATTGGCACAAACGAAAGTGAACAAAATTAATGATAGTAAAAATAGTCCCTCCAGGCCACCCACAGTGTGTAGGAATTCCCTGGATCTGTTCTCACACATTTTCAGGCCAAGCAGAAAGTACTTGAAAGAGGGCCTAATGGTTTTCATCTCTTTCTTCCTCCATTGTTCAAGGATAACTGAAAGAGAGCTTTGTAATATTTCCACGAGACAGATGCATCGGCCAACTGGGAACGTTGTCTCAGCAGCCCATGTTATAACATCGACAATCCAGGTCCCCACTGTGGCTGAGGAGGGGGCCCCTCTCACACTGTTGTGAAGGAATGTCAACAGCTCAGTGGCACCCTAAGATGTTCATCATAGAGTTATTTACAAAATATAATTAATGACTTACGTTTCCAGCAATAATAGGATACTTAAATCAATGTTAGTACTGTCCATTCAATGGATACTTGTCTCAGTGATAAAAGTCATGTTTTCAAAGAAAACTAAATTAATGGGAATATGCTTATATTATGTTCAGTGAAAAAATTTAGCAGGCACTGTTTATACTATTCCACTTTCAGTGTATTTGTTATAGAAAAAAGGACTATTTTTGGTAAATGGAATTATGAGTGGTTTTAATTTTACTCTCACAAACTTCATTATACCTAAAATGTTTTTAATGAAAGCAACATTGTTTTATAACCCCAAATCCCATTGTCATTATTTCTGATTATATCACTACACTCCATTTTACTTTTTAGAAACTTGAATCTCACTTGAATTGTCTTCTTTTTTTTTTTTTTTCCCCCCACAGTCTTTGCCCATGGAATTCTATGTAATTATTATCTGATTTAAAAAATTCCTTTTGGTGGGATGGGGAGAATTTTTCAAATGTATTCTTCTTGGCTACAAAACCACAAGGACATGCAGTAATTTTCTTTGGATTCCCATTCCTTCTCCTCTGTCAGACAGTTTATTTTGGTTAATCAGAACTTGGGCTTGAGAAGGACTTACTATTTTCCCTGCCTTCTGATAGATGAAGTTATCACTAAGGTGAGTGAAGTATGTATTAAGTATGCTGCTTTCTAGAATCTTCTGAAGGTAAGTTCCCTATTCCTTGCATCTTGTTCAACTTCTGAGCTAAATCAGGCCAGATTCTTTAACACTTTCCTCTGGCCTTTGATCTATTGACATACTGTCCCCAAGATATCCATTCTGCTCATTTTTTTTCTCCTTCTTGTACACATTCAAATGTCTTCTACTCTTGGCTTAGTAGTTTCCTCCCACATGCCCATACCCTGTCTCTCTGTCTCTGTCCCCAAGACATGGTTGGAGGTCCAGTCTTCCTCTGTTCTTGCCTCAACCCTGCCCATCCCTGGTGTCACATTTACCACCACACAGGGAAATTACCTGTCTGTCTCCCTCTGCAGGGGCAGGGTTCACTTCCTGCTAATCTGTCTGACCCCAGTGTGTAACATGACACCCCATTTCCCTAGATGCTCGGAACAATAATATGAACAGAATTATGCTGGTTGTAATTTCTGTTTCCTCAGCTGCAGGATCAGTTTATTTTAGACATTGTTATGTTCCTGTTGTGATTCTTAGCACATCAGGTTCTTGTGGTCTGTTTAAAGTCTTTGTACTAAAACTTTACCTTTTCTTTATTGGCTCATCCAGCTGCATTGGTTTCTAGCTGGTTAGCTGGTCCTTTCCAGTTGTGTTTGTCTTCTCTGACTCTGTCAGGTCACACAAATGTAATGATATTCATACAGAATTATACAGATATTATGGTTGATGAATTTGCCTGTATAGTTTTAAATTCTTTTTTTAAATTAAATTTAATTTTTTCAGTGTTCCAAGATTCATTGTTTATGCACCACTCCCAGTGCTCCATGCAATATGTGCCCTCCTTAATTAAAATTTATGTTAGAAATAGAGAGTTGGGAGGGAAGAACAGAGGGAGAAAGAGAAGAGAAGCAGACTCCCCACTGAGTGCAAAGCCCAACTCGGGGCTAGATCCCATGACCCTGAGATCACAACCTGAGCCAAAATCAAGAGTTGATGCTTAACCAACTGCACCACCCAGGCCCCCCTGGACTGTTTAGTTTTATTTGGGAACTTTCCTCCTTTCTCAGTTTGTCTTTGAAAGTCTTAAAAGGAAAAAATTGTAGAGGAGAGGAAGGGAGAAAAAGGGAAAGAAAGGGGGCCAAATGATTATTTCTGTATTTTGTCTTTAAGATTCTTGTACTCTACTTCAGTGAACACCACAGTGGTTCTTAATTAAACACTGTATTTTTCCTGGAGTTTTGATACTAGGTGGAGTCTAAAGATACTGAGATACCACCTTGGCAGAGAAAAATTACGTTGACTCATACATTCTAAGGAAATTTTGGGTCAGTAATGTTATATTACAATGTCCTTGGGTAGTGGCATTACTATATAAACAACCTCTGACATTTGTCAAAGTCAAGATCTTTGAAGATATTTCTAAGGCAACATTAAATTTTATCTTCTGGGCCAATGAAAGACTGTGAATGTCCTGAATTTGATGTTTGATAGGAAACTTACCTATTATACATAATTGAAAAAGAATGCCTTCAAAGACTGGCTGATGAACCAAAATAAAATTCAGAACAAACAGGACATAACTGAATGACAAGGAGCGGGGTCATCAACCCTCAACAAGCATCTCTGCCTTATCACAACGGCTCTTCCTGGGTGCCTGTAACTGTAGCTGACTAAGCCCTGATTTGTCTGACTTAACTTCAGGAAACTCTCCTAATAATCAAATAAGGTGTGGTGGGAACCAGCGTGAGATCCAGCCTGGCTGAGCCCAGACTAAGCTCTCAGCAACAGGCTCATCCTTGCCCAGGTTAAGTCTATGGCAATGTATTAACACTTTACTTACTTCAAATCCAAGTTCAGATGAGTCAGAGAATATCCATGTGCCTCTGGCTTCCACCCCATGATGCTTATTTCATTTAGTTGTTGAGAGAGACCCTGGCCCAGAGAACTCCAAGGATTGATTGTTCTTGAAGGCACAAGAAATCACAACACAATTTCCTGGCCCCAGAAGACGTATGTGGATGTTGGCTCTCTATATGGGGCAAGATGAGGAGGGAGCATGGCATGCCACACTGGATAGGTGGCCAGGGACCAAAATTCTTCTCTTGCTCTCTCTCCTTTGCCCCCACCTACCCTAGGCTTTGGTGATCTTTCCAACTGTGAGTTAAGTGTGCACCAAACTGCTCATTTTCCTCCTGCTCACATAGGAGCACCATATTGTAGGTTTCTTTATTCTCTACCAGCTGGTCATGGCCGCCCAAGGAGAGCTCCAAGGGCCAGAGGTTAGTGAAATCACCAGAAGGGATGAGCCAGGGTCCCTGAATCCCCTTGTGGTAGGCTGCTGCTGATATGAGTGGTACATAAACTATGATGAGACTGTGATATGAGTGGTACATAAACTTTGATTAGGGTATGCTGCTGAGATTCAGGATTATTTGTTGCAGTAGTTAGACTGACCAATACAAGGTGGTTGCAAAATTCAACTTTCCAATGGCCAGGATACCTTACTTGTTCTCTGCCTCAGGTTAATAATTGGCTATGTTTATGTTTGGGATAATAACTGATAATTTGGGACACTGATAATACTTATATGATAAGGATGTGAGGAGTTAGAACCACAGAACAGTGTCTGGTACTCAATGAGATGTTTGCAACTACTACCATTAGGTGCCATGATTACTCCTACTAGTACCTCTGCTGGAATGTAGCCTCAGTTCTTTCTTTTGGGAGGAGAGAGCCCACGAAGTAAGTGGTTGCTCATCCCAAGAAAGCCTACCAGAGCCCTCAACCTTCCTGAGAGGAGGAGGATAGGTTTCCTGATGAGAACTTCTGTGAAGGACTAGCTAAACTAACAAAAGAAGTCTTAGATCGTGTTACTCAGGGATTATGTGCAAGGAACTGATACATTTCCTGTTATTACTGAAGCTGAATGCCACCTAATGGCTCACAATGGATTTAGAAAGAAGAGATCATTTTGGGTTACAAGAAAACCACTGAAGAGTTCGTGGAAAGGCAGTTAATGATTTAATCTTCCCAGCTTATTTAGGAGTAGTGATCTCACCTACTGAAAAGAACAGACAGTGAACTTGGCCCTAAAATTTAATAGTGGTCATTGAGTAAATTTGACTTTTCAATGGGAGAGTCACTTAATTAAACTTAGGTAATGGGATTTTAAACAAAAACAGGTGGCATTTATAGTGACGTCCCAACCAGTCCATTAGAATAATTAAAACTGTTTCAATTGGCTAGCAGGTAGATGTCCGAGTCCAAAGAGGGTCTAGTTAAGGCATCTAGGGTGATCATTAAAAATGTGAGCTTTGGAGTCATACTGCCTGAGCTTAGATTTGTTGGCTTACCAACCATGTGACCTCAGGTGACTAACTTAGTTTCTCTAGGCTTTGGTTTCTTCATTGGTAAAGTGGAAATAGTCATAATACCTCTCTTATAAAGTTATGATGATTAGATGAATTAATACATATAAAAGGCTTAGGACAGAATGATATTAATTATTATTATTTATCGTCATTATTAAGAGAAAATATTATTAGTAATCTGGCCTGGAACATAGCCATCTATTTCAAAGGTGTTTTAAGTTTTAAAACATTGCACTTCTATTTTAAGAAGCCCCCCCTAAGGGTTTAGCATAGAACTGCACTTGCCTGATTTAATGGATATTTCATCAGCAGCAGGAAGGAAAGGGTTCAGAGCCAAGATGGTGATACACATTGTTTGCACCAAGATGCTCTTTTTCATACGTTTTGTTTGATGATATTTTTGAGCTAACCCAAATGCTTTTGAATGCTGTTAACTGATAAGGAAGATTGAAGAGATAAGAATGAGCCTGGTGGAGAGCAGTGCAAAGAGCATTTATGGCTTCAACTCATCTCTGAAGATGAAGATGGCATCTTCCTATTTTGCAGACACTATTTTCCAGGAAATTAACTTTTAACATCGTCTTTCCTTTTGTCTCTCGACTTTTCAACTCTTCTTTTTAAAACCATATGGTTTATTATTTAACCTTTTTGCTTGGAAATAATTTCAGACTTACAGGAAAATTGCAGTAAGAATATTTACAAAGAACAACACATACCTTTACCCAGATTATTCACCTGCTGAGAACATTTTATTGGGTTTGGTCTATCTTACATTCTCTCTCTTTCCATACATATGTGTACATAGTATTTTTTTTTCTGAACTCTTGTAAATCAGTTGCAAACATCATGGCCTGTCATCCCTGAATACTTAGTGTTTATTTCCTAAGAACAAGGATAATTATTCTCTTACATAATAACCACAACACACTTAACAGCTTTAGTAAATTTAATGTTAGTATAATACTTTTATCTAATCTGCTGTCTATAATAGCCCTTATAACATTTTTTCCTTCAATACGGGATCCAGCCTAAGATTGCATTATTTGTATGTCTTTTTAGTCTCCAGAAGGCTTGTATTTAAAAAGACAGAACACTTTTAAGCACTAAAAGGTTAATCTTACTTTATTGCTCTTAATAACAAAGACAAACCAACTTGATCTATTTATGATACTTGATACTATAATAAAAAAGAAATAAAATGTTCATCTCTTAGAATGGTTTACTTTTTGCATGCCATTTAGAGGTAAGTGGTTAATTTTTCTAAGTTATCTCATGGTTCCATCCTGGGGCTTCTGTTCCCATAAACTTCTTAAGGATAAGCACTCTCTGCCTTCCTCAAGTTTAATTTGATAAATGTATGGACATCAACAAAATGAAATTCCAGGGAAATCTCTCAGTAAATAGTTGGGAAATGCATATTTTTATAGTTCAAATGGAATCTGTACTTTTTCAAGTTCAAGTTTGCTCAGACAAATGCACCATATTTTTATATAAGAAAAGTTCTATTAATATTTTTAAGTGCCTGTCAAGTTTCTGGAACAGTGAACACGTTACTGGGGGGAAAATGAACCAACCCATAACACCTCTTCCAATGACTTGAACAAAGAAATAGAAATAGTCTTCAAATTTGAAGTTCTACTTTTCACTAGTTTGGGTGATTACTTTTTTGGCTATTTCTTCTGCTCTTATTAACAGACCTCTGTAGGCAGGATCAGTGGCTTTCTAGAGACAGCTTCCTACATGTCTTTATGGATTCCATGAAAAGAAAAAGGTGTGTGTGGTGGTGGTGGTGGAGGAGGTAGGGGAAATGAAGGGTAGAGGGAAGAGCCGAAGTTATTTGCTGTCCCATTCTTTAGAAGCTAGTATGGGTGAATTGGCTTAGTCCAATCCAGTGGTAGGAGAAAAGTAGCTGAGGAAGCAAGAGAGATGGTGGGCTCTGGAAAGGAGGGTTAATGGATAGATGGGATATGGCAGAGGGCAAAGAAGGAGTTTCCTTTGCAATCTTTCAAAGTTTAAATGTTCCAGGGAGTCATTATCAGGTAATTATTTGTAAAAGAGTAGAACTACCAGAGGACCAAAACAAACAGAAGGCCATGTGGAGAGGGAGATGCTTGGCTCCCTTTTCAGATTGAGTGGAGTGAATGGTTGGTTGAGTACTCTGGCAGAAAACATAATAATGAAAAAGAAAAACACCAGGGAAACTGGTATTTGAATTTTGGATCAAGAGGATAATAATGTGAGAAGTAAGGAAAGTTCTGGAACCTCAAGTCTAAGGAAGTGAAGAGTGAAAATGAAATTCTAGTCTAGGTGAAGAAGGAGTCACTGTTGGCCAGTGGCTAGTGGGTCTGGAGGAGGCAAGGATGGAGCAGAGGGAGCTGAAGCATAGCAGTTTTTGGCTTAGTGAAAAATGCTGAGGTGTTCTAATTCTCTAGCTATAGAATTTAGTTCACTGGGGTCAAATGTGGATGAATTTCTGTCTTTTAGTGCATAAACTCACTTCTATTAGGAAGGTTTGGGAGCTCGTATTTATTCCTTGAGAACAGCCATTTTGTGTGCATAGAAGAGCCCGACTCATGGACAATGGAGACCTTAAATATTTGCCTCAGATGAGGCAACAAAGGAAGGCAGGCTGTTATAAGGCCTCTCACCTCCATTTTGTGGGCTCACGGGCTGTTTGGTGTGGGAATATCCTAAGTATGTTCTTTCTACAGCTTCTCAACCAACAACTCTTGGCAGCTATTCCTTGTTGTGGAAGCTAAGCATGACACTGAATAAATTAAGCAAGTGAGACCTAAATATCGGTGTTCAATTGTTTTTCTGAGTGACTTGTACAAATTAGTTTGATTATTTTATAGACTGACTCTAAAAGGAATAAGGATCTGGAATACAGTCCAAGTTTTTCTTAATAGGTAATATAAGTGGGATTAAACTTTAAATGGTTTTGGTCAACATTGAGGACTTAGATACCACACAACTAGTGATGTTTAATGATCCCTGGCATTTTTTCAGTGTGTATGTGGGAGGGAACAATGAATAAGATAAAGATAGATAAAATCTACCTGTCATATGATAGCTGATAGCATCCATCCATTTCCAGAACAAAAACTTTTATGTCTTGATTTAAGTAATCCATGAAAGAGAAGAGGGTGTAGTTCCTTCAAAGGCAAGTGCAATGGGCCTTTCTCCAGCAAGTATTTTTCCTGCTGTGACTCACAGATTGATGACAGTGGTGAAACTTCCTTAGTTTCATAAAATACAGTTTGATGTTTAGATAATCACGTTTGTTGTTTTTGACCTTTTTCCTTAGAATTTTTGTATAGCAAGTAGTGCATATAGCAAATAAAAGTTAAATTATATTAGCTGTGGGGTTGAACAACACACATGAATACATATATTTAGCTCTATAAAATTGACATTCTTTAGGTAAAAGTGGACAAATATTTCTAATTTTGTGAGAATCAAATTAAAATATATATATAGGCAAATTGCATTTCTGCTTATCAAACAGTAATGTAACACCACAATTCGCAACAGTAAAGTATGTTGTGAATAATGACTATATTAAAATACTCAGCAGACTAATTTGTATAGTAGTTGTCAATAGAAGTCACTATACTGTTGTGTACAGGTGGTGTACTTCATTCTGTGAGGGAATTAGGGCTTCAGGTTAAGGACGAAGCAATCAGAAAGATCTCAGAGGGTGTAATAGTTGAGCAAGCCTATTAATAGCTTTTCCTCCAGTGAGTAATGGGAGAGGGTGTTGGATCGGGTGTGAGGATGTTGGGGGAAGATCTTCCTGCTGGGAGCACATGTACAAAGGCTGGTGCACATGGAGAGCTATGAGCAGTTCACTACTGCGCAAATAGCATTCATTCTGCATAGGCCAGATCTTGGAAAGCCTTCTGTGCCACCCTAAGAGATGCAAAACAGCTTCTGCTGTTATTCTAATACCCTCTGTTTATGGAGTTGAGCAGAGAGCTGGGTCTCTAGTGTGGATGGTGAGCTAGGGAGCCAGCTCAGAGGCAACACTGAGTGTGGGTCCCGTGTACACCTCCTCCCCCAAGCCATCTATCTAGCCCAGGTATCTTCATAAGTTTATGGTGTAGACCACAGAGGTTGGGATAAATTAGACAATTCATGGGTGTGTGTTCAAAGGTGGTCTGGGTGCTGCGGTACCATTTCTAGCTGTGCACTGGAGAGGGAATGATAGGGTTGGAGAGGAGAGGACAGATTCAGGGGACTTTAGGTCAGCTCTTCAGTAGGATTTGTGTCTGACTTAGAGATGGCAGGGGATGGTGGAAAGGGAGAAGTCCAGGAGAACTTCCAAACCCTGCCTTATTTCACCTGCAGAGGGGGCAAAGAAGTTGGTCTTGGTGGTAACATTTGTCTCTTGGACACCTAAGTGCCTCTGAGACACCTTGAAAGCAATTCAGTCTGGAACTCGTGAAGTGGTCTGGGCTAAACAGATGGACTTAGAGGCAGGTGGTCCTCCAGTTCTTGGTGCTTCTTTTATCTTGTTTTCTAGCTCAAGATTCTATGACTGGAAGATATTAGAATTAACGGCAGAAGCTCACTCTCTAGCTTCTCTACCAGGGTCACAAGAAACCTCATGATCTTTTCCATAAGGCAGATCCAAAGGTGTAAGGTGAGAAAGGGGTTGGGGTGAGGGAAGGGACTATTTACTCACTTAGGAGCACCCTAAAGTGGTACCTTAAGGGTAGGAATTAAGGGGGTAGGAATTAAGATTGTGTTTGTCAAGCTGGGCTGAGCTTTCTGTATAAACATGGAGGACCTTTGCCTCAAAATAACACCTTTTGTAGGCAAGGAGCATTTGTGAGCTTGGAAGGAATGACTTTGATTTAATATACATATAGAGAACTAGGATTTAATGCATATTTGTAGTGTTATAATTTATTATACTCTTAGTGCCACTGGGAGTAAGAGGAACTCTTGTTCTCAGATTGCAGCACAGAACTATATATCCCAAATGAGAGCCAGCTCATGGAGGCTGGCCCCCAAAAGTCAGTGTCGTTGCACCTATTACAGTGCAAGTAGGTCAGGGAGGTTCCCAAATTGGACGGGGAGCACCATAACTATTGACTGGCAATACTCTGGAGGCCTGAAGTTGTTGTTAGGTGAAGTAGGACAGAGCTGGCTCTGTGAGGTGATTGCAAAGGGTCCCTGGAAAGGTGGGGAAGGGGGAGAGCTGGTGGCTTTGAAACAGAGCTATGGATGGAGGAGGTCAGGGGAGGAGGCGGATGGATAACGTTCATGTTCAGAGGAAAGTGTCAGGGAGTCCTGGGTCCTGAAGAGGGAAAGGGAATCAGGTTGATGCTGGTTTCAAGAAAAGAGACCCAACCACCCCCAGTAAGCAGGGTTGGACATTCCTGAAAGGTGAGACTTGGGAAACCTGGTGGGTCATCATTTGAGTATCTGATGGATAAGCCACAGTAGAAATACATGAGGTGAGTTTTTTTGTTCTATTTTGTTTTAAAATATGGAGGAAGCTCATTGAGATTGTAGATCAGGGACAGAAAATGCAGAACATGTTTACTTTCTCCTTGGGCAGGAAAAGAAGGAAGAAAACCCCATCAGCCTTAGAATTTGCATATGTTTGTTAAATAAAGTGCCAGAGTGACCTCTGGAAAGAAACCTTGCAATTGAAAGTGGGGTGCTGGTGAGGTGCTGAGTATTTAAGTGACCAGGAACAAGTGAGAGAGAAGACTGGGTTTGCCCCAGGAAAACTTTAACAGCAAGTTAAGGGTCTGGGGACAAGTGGGTTAAATCCAGCCATTTTTATGGAAGAGGAGGAAGTAGAGAAAGTGGAGTCCTCAAAATAATAAAAAAAGTAGGAGCCCAGAGAGTGAAAGAAAAGACCACGATTCAGTATAAAGTGAGCTAAAAAGCCTAGATTTGAATCCAGATTTGACTGTTTCCATCTGTGTCCCCTGGACAAGTACCAGCTTCCCCAAGCCAAGTTGTCCGGTCTCTCCTTTAGAAAATAGGTCCTAACTCACCTTCTCTTAAGGGTTATTGAGCAAATTAAACAACCCAATTTCTCCTATTTTAATTTCTTCTCTTACATGGAACCTCTCTGGATATTCATGGAGACAATGTGGTGGTGGGAAGCAGGAAGGATGCGAGGCTCGGGTGTGAGACTTATGTAGCAGAGGAGCCTCCAAGCTCATCTGGTTCGGTAGGAAAAATCAGAGAGTTCTCTTGGGCCACAGTTACAGGGTTTGGAGTTAGGAACACACATGGCTGCAGAGGAAACACTTGGCTTACCGTCTTCCCACATCCACTGGAGTTCTGATATTTCAGGTGGTCAAATACAGCAAAGATCCACAAAGCCTTTTCTGAATCCACCCTAAGTGGCTGTGCAAGGGCCGTCCTTCTCCCGTCTTCCCATGCGAGGTACATCTATTAATTACACTAAGTGACAAAGAGTCTCCTTGTTGCTTGATGGACACAAGGATGAATCTTTGTTACTGACTGCAAATAATAGAAGTCTGGTGCTGATAAAGAGTCAGGCCAGGAGAACACGCTCGGAGACACGCAGGGGGCATATGGCACCTTCTTCTGAACCAACCCAAGAGGCTTCAGGGAAACAGAGTGGGTATTATTTGGTCAAGTTCCTCCTATGAAAATATAGCCTGCATCCTTTTCTGCTTGTTCATTTCTGGCACTGGAACAACCTGTCTCTTTACATTAGTTCAGTTCTGTAGAGAAACGGTCATTTAGAAGGAAATACTTGGAAAATTCAGGCACCCGTCCATTTTTAAAGTCACAACTGAATGATTGCTTTCTTATTGTGCTACACAGGCCTGGAAAAATCATTCCTTTCTGTACATATTTTTCTTTTTTGCTTTGTGTTTTCATTCTGCTTAAAACACACATATGTGCCAGAAATGAAAACATTTTCAAAGGGCAAGTTTCAAGGACAACTAAAAATAGGACCTGTTGCCAAATATACATTTCCCCCGTATGTAAATGACTGGAAAGGAGCACAATGAAAAGCATATGCTATTCAAATTTTCTTTGGGAAAAAAAATAGCTGGAGGATTTGACTTCTGGCCCTGAAACTCTTTAAAGTAGTAGTTTGCACTTAAATTTTAATCCTACGTCTTCAGACATGATCCTATGCATAGTTTACATCTATCTTCTCATGAACATTGAAAAAAAAAAACCCACTACTAAGAAAAATTTCATTCTCCAAATGGGAAAATTTTATTTCATTGCATCAGTCTGTGACTTGACATGAAACATTCAAGTCATAATCGAGGCTGAGAAAGGTATAAAACCAGAACATCTAATTCTCCAGCAGCCGCATCATAGACCCAAGGATGAACCAATGAGTTGAGAAATAAGTACAGATCTATTAAGAGAAAGCCTTTGGTTTCTTATCTTCTATGGTCTGCAACCAAGAATCACCTCAAATTCTTTCTAGGGAATAGAAAAAGGATAGAATGAAATACATTAATTAAAATCAAAGACATCAACAGTTACAGGGATTTGCTTCTGATTCGGGGGTGTCACCTTGTGTGAAAGAATTGCCCTCTGTGCTTAAAGCTGTGCCTTGTAACTTAGCAGAACCAACATTCATTAAGAAAAATCCCACTGGCAAGCCAGTCTCTCGAATGCCTTGTTTTATCATCTGGAAAAAAAAAAAAGGTTTGATCAACAATGAGTCACAGACACAGTTGTTCCATGCTGTGGTATAGTAGAGTCACAAACCTGAGTCGTAGTCTCCGTTGTGAGGGAGCTTCTGCGCGGCTGGGGTCTGCTGAGCTCCCTAGAGCCCTCATCTCCATCTGACAGAGCTGTGGAGGCAGCGCTGGCCCACACACTGTGACTGCAGGTCTCGACCTCCACCCTTGGAACTATCTCACTTTCCCAGTGCTGGTTAAATTTTGCCTTCCATATCTTAATATTTCCATGATAGAACATGGAAAAAGAAACTGAGAAAAGGTTTCACCTTTGCGATGAAAAAGTTATGACCTTTGCTCGCATTTGCCAGAGAAAGTGGCTTACAGCACCAATTAACATGAATTATTAACTCCCAGATTAATAATTTATTAGAAGCCCAACGGCCCGAGGCACTGCTAGATCACACTATTGAAAGAAAAACGAAGAAAACAGCATAGCTCTAATTATAATCATTCGTCGACGGTGCTTGGAATAAGTAATGGCATTTACACTTTCTAAAGGGTTTTAAAAATTTCCCCTTAATACCACATGGACTGCACAACTGGATGAATTAACTAATAATTCCTATAATGACTCGTGTGATGTTGATTTAAAAAAAAATTAACAAGTGCTCACACACCCCTTCCTTTGTGTCCACTTTTCTTTGAAGCTGCTGCGCATGTTAATTTGAACACGCACCTGAGCTGGACACCTGCTGTATCATCGACATGCGCCTGAGGCTGTGCCCGGAGCCACACAGAGACATGGGGACTGGGCGTATTTGTTTGTCACGGCTGCTCTGACAAAGCACAGCACACTGAGGGCATTTATATCCCCGAAAAGTATTCTCTCCCATTTTTGGAGGCCAGAAGTGCAAGATCAAGGTGTCTGCAGGGTTGGTTCCTTCTAAATGGTCATGAAGGAGAACGTGCTCTAGGCCTTTCCCCCAGCTTCTGGTGGTTTCTGGCAAGGTGAGGGTGGGGGGTGTTCCTTGGCTTGTGGAGGCATCACCCTGATCTCTGCCTGGATCTTCATGAAGAATCTTCCATGTGCGTGTCTGTGTCCACATTTCCCCTTAAGTTTGGCAGTCATGTGGGGTTAGGGGCGCACCCTAATGACCTTGCTTCGACTGGATTACCTCTGTAAAGACCTGAGATCTGAATAAGGGCATGTGTTGAGGTGTTGGAGGACTAGGACTCCAACTTAGGAATTTTGGGGGAGAGGTGGGGCAGTGAACACTCTTCACCGAAACTGGTAAGTCTGGTCTGGGTCTGTCCTCTTCACCATCAGGCTAGGCCGCCTCCCATTTGTTGGTCTTTTTGAAGAGAAAGAGCTCATGAAGGCAAATTCAACTTAGAGCAGCTGATTGAGTCCTATCCAAGAACTGTCCCCAGTGCATTAGCTCTTGGGGACAGTGTGTCTGTCAGCTCAATCAGGGATCTGGCTCATTTAGGGGATCAGACTGGTTAATAACGAGGGGCTCTCTAAATTCCCTTCAAGGCCCAAGCTCACTGTATTTTGAAATCTTAAAGATCTTTCAGCTCCTTCTATTTGACTCTGGAGCACATGTTTTCTTAAATCACATTTTAAAGGCATTTTAGGAGGGAAAGACCTAATTACTTCCCTTTTTCCTTCCAAATTCCTGTTCTTAGAGCCACAATTAGGTAATACTGTGCCACTCTACCTTGCAAATCAACCTGACCTCATCATCTCTTGAAATGGAAAGAGAGAAACCAAAGGGCCCCTGGTTCTTATTCTTTGGCCTTCTGACTTGGCAAGGAGGCAAAGCTTGAAAATCCCTACTCTCTAATGGAAGAGGGAAAAGGAAAAAAAAAAGAGCGAGGAAAAGGAGAATTAGGAAAAGGAAAGGAACAGAAAAAGGAGTTTTGCAAATAAAAGTAAAATTTGGGCAGGGGATTTAGAAAACTATGCTTTGCTTCATCCAATGTCAGTTGTCAAAGGTGAAACAACCCATGGTTATTCCAGTGGTGAGACCCAGTGTGGGGATTTGCACGGACCGCTTCCTATCACCTCGTCCCGCTCCCTGCCAAGCTCACCCCAGGGCCATCTGGAGGATTCATTGCAAAGATCAGATTCTCAAGAACATATGCTCTATTTGGCACCCAACTTCAATATTTTTAGGATTTTCTCCTTTCCTTCTTTTTGTTTCTCTGTGAGTGCAGACTTAATAGCATTTTAGTGCCATTTACGTGTCAGATCACTTCCTTGTTTTTCTTCTCTTTTGAACCAAAGAAGGTGATAAAAGTCATACATGAGCATGCTAGGCAGATTATAGAAATTCGTTCCTATTTTGCTTGAATGGGTTGTCCACCTTTTTTTTTTTATGTTTACAGATGTGCTCCCTTCTGAAGGCAGAAGTCATGGAGTCGTTTCTCAGTTGACTCGGAATGAAGCATAGAGAGGTCGTTTTGGAGGGTACAGTGAGTTCAGGAAGGTCAGTGCTTTGTGTCTTTGTGTTTCTAATAGAGGATCATCAGATATGTTTAGGACTTTTTGATTCTTGCCTTGAAACACTGCCTTAGAAGTTTGATCAGGTGCCTATGTCCCTCCCTCTCAAGGGAGCCACTCTTCTTTGGGACTCTCCAATAACTGGTCATTGATATACCATCTAGCTGACTGATAGATTGCAAAAATGGCCACACTTTCCAGCTGCTCCGTGTATCTGTGTTCAATGTGAGATGGTTTTGCAACTGTCTCATCAGAGGGTAGAGTCCGTCTGTTTCCCCAACCTTTGAATCTGGGCTGCCCTGGGACTTGAACCTCACTGTTCCTTTCTCCGTACTTGGAGGAGCCATGCTAACAGCCAGTGTGCAAAATCTCCTGGGGTCCTTGCTGAAGAAGTTTAAATAAACTCTAAGCAAGGCCAGCCCGCTCTGCCAATGTCAGGGCTCTGGCTGGGAAAGAACGGAATCCTGGCACCTGGATGCGGGGCGGTGATTAGGAAGAGGTGAAGGAGGCGCCCAGGGTGTGGGTTAAGGAAGCACTCCCTTTGAGGTCCATGCAAGGACAGGGGTGAGTCTGTGCCTCTTTGATGTTCTTGAAAGTCTTGAATCTCCAGATTCCCCTATAGCTGATGAATCTACAGAAGTAGCCTGTATCTCTCATGAAGAGTGAGTACTTCCTTCATGCCTGGAGGCAATGAAGAGACCTCTCCCCTCCTGGCCCCAAAACCTATAACCAGGGTTTCATCATGGCATGCCACAGGGGAGGATGGGACAGCCCTGAAAACTGAAGGAATGAGCTGCAACGAACCAGCAGGACCTGCGAGCATATGTGGCCCTCGTTCCCAGGGCTCTGAGGACAGGGAGCTTGGGATATAAGGTTGGATAAGAGAGAGTTTATTGATTTGGGAGCACTTTTCCAAAATCTAGGACTATAGGATGATGTGCAAGTTTGCCATAGGGGACATCCAGGCAGTTGGTGTCAGTCCCTCTGGAAAGGTGATTGGTGACTGGACTGGGGTGGGAATCCATGGAACATGGAATTTTGATTTCTTGCACTGGGAGAGCAGGAAGTCTATAATTAAGACTTTAAATCTGATACTTTTACTCCATCTCTGGTGCTTGCTCTACTCACTAACGTTAAGAACTGGCCATATAAGCAGATGATATATGCTGATATCTGCTCCAGGAGATGGGTCTTCATCAGTTAGCCTCCAGACTGCTGCGCAGAGTCTACCCATGGCAGATGCTGAGTAATTCCTTGTCGAATGAATGAATGAATGAATGAATGAATGAATAAAATCTGAGTTTAACTTTGGAAACTTCCCATTCGCATGATCAAAGCCTGTTATGGGAGAGTCTCCTCTGAAGCCCAGCACCTCTCTGCACAAGCTCGCCCCTGATGGTCCTGAGGGTGCCCCCCTGGAGTATGGCTTCTACTGAAGTGAGGGCATCTTTGTGAGCAAGTATGCAGATCTTCCGTGGTAGGGCTGGGGCCAGGGTGGAAAACCGTGTGCTATACACAAGGAAATCTGGTGCTGCTTCTAGTTACTTTTTATCGAAACCCAACCTCTAGAATGTGGGACACTTAGTTGAGCTGTGTTATGGGTTGAATTGAATGCTGAAATTCATATGTTAAATCCTAACCTTAGGACCTCAGAATGTGATCTTATTTGGCTAGTGAGTCCTTACAGAGGTGCTCAAGTTCAAGTCACATCGTTAGGGTGGCTCTGATCCAATGGGAGCTGTGCCCTAATTCAAAGGGGAAATGCATAAGAAGAAGGTACCTAGATTCACAAGGAGAAGACAGCCATGTACAAGCCAAGGAGGTAGGCCTGGAACAGATCCTTCTTTCGAGACCCTCAGGAGGAGCCAACCCCACTGACACCTTGAGTTTGGATTTCTGGCCTCCAGAAGGGTGAGACAATACATCCCTGCTGTTTCAACCACCCAGCTGTTGGCACTGTGTTATGGCCGCCGTAGCAACCTGAATGTCGGTTTCCTCTTCCAGGAACTTGTGCTCCTTCCTACGAAAATGCTGAGGCCTCTCTATCACAACCCCTAAATGAGAAGTCTTGTCATCCCCTTCCTGTTTATCATTAAGATTTAGAATCAAAGATCCCAGCTTTGCTGGTTGTGTTTATAGTGCCCAGGCCAAGAAGAACATGTGAAGATACAGCAGTCCCACCCCGGGGCTGGGACAGGGAAGGTCAGCAAAGAGCAACCTATTAGGATGTCAACCTTCTGGAAGAAGAATTAAAGGCGTGTAATCTCGTTTGCTCCTGAGACAAGTAATGATTATCGGGCCCCAACTTCTGGAAAGTAAGATGCTTTTGCGGATATCTACAAGGATAAACAAAGTTAAGGAACAGGTTATAAATGGGGCCTGTGCTTGGGGACCGTGACTCAGTGACATGGGCTGTGTCTCTAACTAGATTCCCTGGCTCTGCCTCCCCCTTGGTATGACTTTGCTTCTTCCCAGCATCACTCTGCCTCGACACCTCTGAAAAGCAGAGCCTAGGAAAGAAAGTGAAAGATTTTCTCTTGTTTCTGATATGTTTTGGAAAGACATTTATTTCTTAATGGAAGAAAGTTTGCAAAATGCTTGCTTCAGTGTTTGCAAATGATGATTTCTCCCCTCTGAGGCATGTTTTCATTTATTTATAAGAGTTCTTTACATCAGTAAAGAACTCTTTACTGATGCCTGGTGCTGCCCTGACCTAGGGAGCTTGACCTTCGGGTGACTTTCAGAGTTGCCATCTGACTGTGACCCTTGTTTAGGGAGGGTCATTCAGTTCTAAGTGTCACAGGGAAGTCCATCTGCACTCACTAACCCCCCTGTTCCTGTCTTAGGTCAGTCCCTGGGGGTGGAGAAACACTGTCTTAGTTAAAGCTAGAAATAATAATGTTACTGGGAAATACTGCATCATAGATGGTGAGATTAGGAGACTAGTCATGCCTTCATTGAAGGCACATGTCTCAGGCCTCCCGGCTATGACTGCAGGGACATGGGGTAGGGCAGAAAGAAAGGTGGAAATGAGATCCGAGTACATGTATTGGGCAGGGGTGGAAGCCATGTGCTCTGGTTGCTTTGCAGGGAACACGGATCACAGGCGGGTGTCCCAGGGTCCCAGACAAGAGTAATCACACTGCAGAGCAATGGCCTGAGGGGAAGTAAGTTAAAAATGAATAATAGGTTGGCCCCAAGGGGAAGGAGCCAGGCAGCCAGTGTTAGCAGTTGTGAGTTTCCAAAGCCCTGAGTTTAGGCTTACCTGCGCAGGTGCTAATGTGATGAGGTCTGATCATGGCGGAGCTTCTACTCCTCACCCCTAAGACCGGGGAAGCTGGTTTACCCTGACATGTTCAGAATGATAAAGTCCAAATTTCTGAGTGACAAGACATTTGGGGAGGGACTCAAGCAGGGAGGGTGAACATAGATTTTTACCTGACACTCAGGTAGGCGGCTCCACGCAGGTGTCTGTACGTGCTTTTAGGGAGAGGACAGATAGGCTAATGGTGGGACTGGCAGGAGGCAGGGCTGACTCCTCACAGAGAGAGGGCCCACCTGGAACACTGAAGACTCCACCTGTCTCCCTGGTTGATGCGCTCATTCACTCTAGAGTGTTGGAAAAGTCACCACACCTCTCTGTTTTCATTTTACTTGTTTGTAAATAAGGAAACAATAATGTCCACTCCACTTGTCTCCCAGCAGAAATGCTGGGAAATTGGAAGTGGTTTAAAGTGGTTTTAAAGAGTGGAATTGGAATTGGTTTAAAGTGGTTTTAAAGGATGTTTTGGAGTTACAGAAGAAAGGAAAGAGGAAGGGCGCAGTAGGGAAAGGACGAATGGAAGAAGGGAAGGAAGGAAGGGGAAGGTGTCTTTGTCTGGACCGCTTTAACAAAGATGCTTATAAACTGGTTTTGTAAACAAGAGTTCTCACATTTCTGGATGCTGGGAAGTCCATAGTCACAGTGCCCTCAGATTCATGGTCTGGCAAGGGCCTGCTTTCTAGATGGCTGTCAGTTCTCTATAACATGGTAGAAAGGGGTAGAATGCTCTCTGGGGTCTCTTTTATTTATTTAATTTTTATTTTTTAAAATATTTTATTTATTTATTTGACAGAGATCACAAGTAGGCAGAGAGGCAGGCAGAGAGAGAGGAAGGGAAGCAGGCTCCCCGCTGAGCAGAGAGCCTGATGTGGGGCTCGATCCAGGACACTGGGATCATGACCTGAGCCAAAAGTAGAGGCTTTAACCCACTGAGCCATCCAGGTGCCCCCTGGGGTCTCTTTTATAGGGGCACTAATCCCATTCATGTAGGCCCCACCTGCATGATTTGATTGAATCCCAAAGACCTACCTCCTAACACTATCATTTTCAGCTTTTCAGGGTTAGAATTTCAGTTTATCAATTTGGCAGGGGTGGGAGGGACACATAAACTTTCAGACCACAGCAAAGGGGAAGGAAGGAAGGAGAGAAGGAATGGGGGGAGGAAGGGAAGGAGGAAAAGAAGAAAGAAGGGAAAGAAGAAAGAAGGGTGGGTTAGGAAAGGAGGGAAAGAAAGTAGTTACTTAAATCTTCTCTCTGCTCTGTGTTGGGATTTCTGAATTAATTCAGTGAAAGTTGGGTGCTTTGGGGGAATAGATATAGAAACTCTCAAGATTTGTGTCTTGAATATTTAAGTCAGAAAAATGTTGGGGAACACTGTCACCAATCTTATATCCTACATGGAAAACCTGAACTCCTGGTCTCTGGAAACTTAATGGCTTTGCACGAGTTCACTTTGGTTGTTGTTGTTGGCCGCAGCTGTCCTTAAACTATCAGGATTCTCTTTAAAACTGCAGAACTGTGCAATATACCTTACGCATCCAGTCCTAACCACAAACCCCATCACAAAGCGTGGCAGAGCAGATCAGCAGTAAGAGGATATCTTTGAAAGACTAAGATGAACATTAAATTAATCAACCAATGCTCTGGGGGGAAATGACCACTAATTTCAAATTTTTCATCTCTAGAAAATCAATTATTATTATGTTTATTGATGTTGTATTTGTCACTATTTTCAGCCATTTCCCCTGATGGCATGGGTTAAAATAAGAACATTGTAATAAAAGAGATTAGACATGTTCGATTCAGTTTCTGGACTTTCCACCTTTTAGCTACCTAGGGTTCGGGGAAGAAATCAACTGCCACCTGGCAGAGGCTGAGCTTGCTTTTCTTCATTCCTTTCTGTGGCAATCCCTTTTGCCTCTATAAGATTTTAAATATTTAGTTAAACATCAGCTAATGGTTTGTACTCATGAGGAAGGACTTTGGAGACATGAATGTATCCATGAACACTCCCTTTCCGGTAGAATGGTTGGGGTTCAGAATTTGTTTCCTTACTCCCCAAAGGTTCTCAGGACCTCTCCATGTCAGGAGAGGGTGGAGCTCCCCATTGTCAGTTTCTAAGAAAGAGGCCTCCATGCTGATATGTTTGGTCCCCCAAATGGCCCAGCCTCTGCTTCTCATTACAAGCTGCAGACCTGATGCTCCATTCTCTCTGAATGGCTCTTGTCCTTTTTGGAGCACAGGGTGATTTGGAGTTTTCACAGCAGTGAGCAGTGATAGGGTGCTGGGTGGCTCAGTTGGTAAAGCGTCTGTCTTCAGCTCAGGTCATGATCCCAGGGTCCTGGGTTGGAGCCCTGAGTGGGGAATCCCTGCTCAGCGAGGAGTCTGCTTCTCCCTCTCCTCCTGCACATGCTCTCTGTTGCTATCTCTTCTTTCTCAAATAAATAAATAAAATTTTACCAAAAAAATGGGTCTGTCAGTGAAATAACAAAACGCAGATCATTCTTCCATTCAGGGGCATGTATATTTGCAGATGCAAATATGCAAAACCAGTGATATATATGGCCTATGTAGAGCATTAGAAGAATGATTCTAGAACCACAATCCATGTTCCATGTTCCATTGATAGAGAAATTGGTAGCATTCTGGGGAAATACAAAGGTGAATTAGACCAGATTTTGCCTTCAATGAGAACACCGTCTAGTGAGTACGTTACGTTGTTGAATTTTAGGTTTATACATATACATATGTTAATGTACTCCAAATCAAAATACAATGGGAACAATTTCTATATGGGACCTTCAGATTACAGATGCATTTATAAACTCTATATTGGCTTCAGGTATTTAAAAATGACATCTGGTGCTGTAAATATATGTAAGCATTTATATAACATGGGAGCTTAGAGGGCACGGATTGCATGGAGCACTGGGTGTGGTGCAAAAACAATGAATACTGTTACACTGAAAAGAAATTTAAAAAAAAAATGGAAGGTTATGAAATAACAAGAAGAAAATATCACTTTCTCCCCTGATCTCTCTCTTTTTTAGTGGCACCTATAGGTTAACTGTTTGGTATATGTTCTTGTTCAATTTTTTCTTTTTTGTCTGTAAATCATAAAATTAAGACACATCTATGGTGGATATTTTTGTGTGCCATCATCTCATTTTTCAAAGGACTGCTTAATCATTTCATATCTTGGATGTACTAGAATTTGTTTAATATTCCCTTGTTGGTGGACACTGAGGTTATTGCCAGTTTTTTTTCTTCCTTTAAATGGATTATGAATAAGCAAGAACTTGTTATAGCAGGAATATCAGCACTACAAGTGGTACCTAAGAAATGTTGGTAGTTGACCAACTACTGAAACTTTCAATAGAGGAACAACATGATGAGGGTGTATATTGGAAGGATTCAAGGTGGAGCCTTAATTGGATTGGAGAGACTCCAAGCAAGGAAGGCCAACAGGCGGTTTATACAATAATGTAGAGGAGAGATGCTGAAGAATTGGGGTTCTAGTGATAAAGGAGGAGAATGTTCTAGAATTATAGTTCATATTCCATTAACTGGGAGAAATTGTTAATAAAGAAGAAGATATTCATTTCTAACTACAATGAAATAAAAACTACTGTCAACGTTTGATTTTCTAGGGGTGGGACAAGTATGGCTAAGGCATAGAAGACAGCTGGAACATGACTACAAGCCAGCTGATGGACATTAGTGTCCACACTTGGGGACCGATCTTGGAGTGAATGCTACATGAGGTAGAGTAAGGAGGCTGAGATAGGAAGGCAAGTTAGAGTTGTGGTCTTTCTTCCCCACTGACATCAAAGGCAGCTTTTCTGCATTTTGGGTTCTTGCTTCCCACCTTGGCAGTTGGCCAACAAGGAGGGTTCTCATTCAGCTGGAATGGTAAAGGTGTGCCAGCTTATGGCTCAGTCTTAACCATGGTTAACTCTACCTCAATAATCAAAATATGACCTCTTTTAGAGCCATAGAATAGGTAGGAGCTGATAACTGATAAGATATAGAAATAAAGGAAATAATTTGAGTGGTTCTGAGATCCAAACCCAAAGAAATGGTTTTATTATAGTGATAGCAACTGAGAGTACCCGGAAAAGGTATCAAATTTTTTTGGGGGGGTGTAAAATCAGTGTGAAGAGATGTACTTAAGTTTTTAGAATGCAAGATGGAGCATATATAATTGACAACTGAAAATTTTGTGTTGTAATTCTGTGGAGAGTTCTATGAGAATTATCATGACCTGAGTGATGGTTGGTCCTGGGAAGGATGAACTTGCCCTGGAGAAGGTGGGGAAAAAAAGTCACCTTTTGGAGAACAGCAGTGTTTGGTTATGAGTAGAAGAAAGTTCTTCCCAGAGTCAGAAGATGATGCAATTTCAGAAGGAAGGTGTGTTTTAGAGCATTCAGTATTGTGCAGGGACAGATGAGACAACACTGGGAAGGAGCTGTCAGGTGTGCAGGCTGAAGGCGATGGGTGCCATTTAGGGTACAGTTTTTGGGCAGGCTGGGGTGGCATTTTGGTATGCATCTCTCCAATTTCTTCATTTGGGTCATAGAACTAAATTTTGTTACATGTGCTGATGGCAAAAAAATACTGATTTCTTTCCATTCAAAGAACTTTCCTTGTGATTGTGTTTGAGTTGAGCTTTTGGTTCTATCATTTTTAGGTTGTTCATAATAATAAAAAGCTCAAATGGTCTAAGTGCCCAACAACTAATAGTCGACGTAAATAGATTTGGCCAGTATTGTACTATTAAATGGTCAGTGTTATAATATTTTCCCTCTTTTTTTTTTTTGTCGAAAAGCAATAATATATGGATACATAGGAATGGCCAATCACTTATTCAAATGTACCCTGGTATGATATCAACCATGTCCATGACTGGGAGCCTTGCAGGGTGGAAAAAGCCACATCCATTTTTTCTACAAACTACAGAGTTAGAAAAAGAAAGATTGGCTCTCTTGACTTTCCCCAGCCAGAGATGGAAAATTTAGTCATGAGTGTGGGATTTTTCCAGATGGGTCTGACTAATGATTAGAAAGGCCTAGGGAGGCTATACCTGATTTGCAAGATATGAAATGAACATGATTTCTTATATAGGTCTGATGACGTGCTGCGTGTGCACAAGAGAGAAGGTTAGCTCACACACGTGCTCCCACCTTTAGATTGTCAGGTATTTGTGCTGATAACAAAACTAGGAGCCAACATGAAGTTTTGTAGTTTACTGCACTCATGAACTGACAGTATTGTAAATATCTAAGAACCAAAAAAGTTCAAGGATTTATCTGTTCTGAGTAGAACACACAGGAACATTGTCAGGTTATGATGTGTACATACTAGATTTTGAAACTACTTTAGCTGTTTGCCAATTAATAACATTTAAAGGACATATTTTGAAAGAATAATCAGATTCACAAACATTTTCACTTGGTAGTAAATTTCAGTGAAATTCACTTGCAGGGTTCAAAATGTGGTTCTAAGATAGTCTGGTGCTATGGAATTCTCTAGGAATATAATTGTCTATGTGACTCATAAGCAGCTAAAAAGGAAGGGGTTTTAGAAACTACCTTGTAATCATTTTTTTAAGAGGAAATTGAGTCTTATAGAGGGGAGAGGTCATACAGCCAGTAGTTAATTTTCAGCTCTCTTGACTCTTAGTCCAGTGCTCTTCCCAATGCACCATAATTTCTCTTGTATAAACACAACAGAGTGATAATATACATATCAGGGGATTTCCAGGATGTTTTAATAAAGTACCCATGCAAAATTGTATGGTGGCTCTGGGTAATTTGGACTTCCTAGACAGTACCAAGGACTACATTAAAAATTATTTTTTGGGAGAAAGGGTATCATATACACACACAGATAAGTTACTGTGGAATAACTTAAGGATATGTCTTTCTCTATTCAGAAAGAACACATGTGCTGTGCACATGTGCACAGTGACTTGCAGTGCCTCCACAAACGTGGATCTCTAAGGCCTTGGGTGCTCTCTACCCGACAGCGAGCCCATTTATTTTCCTCCACCACCAGGGACAATCAGCCCTCTGTCCTGTCCATGGACATCCCATCCTCATGGGTGGTACCATGGAGAGTGTCTAGAGTGTGATATTCACCTCTGAGAATTCATTCTAAAATGAAGATGCGCAATGGAGTTGATGGGGACTGGGATGGATTTCTGGACAAAGAAATCAGAGTCTGCTTACAAAGGATTAACAACAATGGGGACTTTTGAAAATCTTAACTGGAATAATAATTACACAAATCTGTGGAGGTAATAAAAGAGAGCAAGGGAACTCACATGGCAAGCAGTAGTTCTTGGCCTGCCCCGAGGTCCCCTACTCCCAGTTCTACCCCTCCCTGCACCCCAAAGCTTTACCTTTAACAGCTTCTGTTTTGAATTACTTTTTTGGTCAATCTCATATCTCTAAATGCCACTGGTTGTTGCCCACATCTTGCCCGCCTTTCCTTCACCTCCCTGTACAGGTGAATTACTGCTTTTTCCTCCATTGCTACTATGAAAACATCTTCTCTAGATGAGTGGAAATAAAACTGAATCCCAACCTTGTTTCATATGTAAAGTAGACTCCAAATAAATTAGAAACCTAGACAAATGAGTGGGCAGTACAGCCCTGTGTCTGTCACGTGTGTGTGTGTTTGCATATGTGCGTACGCGCGTGTGTGTGAACATGCAACTGGGGAAAACTGCAACCTTCAAGTATTGTTGATGGAAGTGAAGGCTTATGAAGCCCTTTTTAAAAGCTATGAGCAGTCCTTAGGCTAAGTAGGTGTGTCTATTATAATGCAGAAATTCTAGTTCTAGTGATAAATTTTAGGAAAATTATCCTAAGGGCCCATAAATGGATATGCAAAAGAATTTCCTGTGTAACAGTGTTTGTGCTGCATAGAATACTATGCAGATACCAAACTAGGTATACACATAACAGAATGAACAGACTTTAAAAACAGAGCGAAGAAAATAAAAACAGAATGTTATCTTTAGAACACTACCATATATTTCATAAGGATATATCCAAACTCAACATCACTAGTCAAACACAATGAGGTGACCACCCATGGTGGGAGAGATGATTATGGGAATAAAAGGCAATCAACCAACCAGTCAATCAATCAGTCATGAATCCAACATAAACTGATGATGGCACGGCCCACCATTAACTAGGAAGATGATTAACTCAGCTCTGTGCATCTGAGGCTGAAAGGGGTAAGCCAAACAAAACACAGTGAACCCTTCCTGGTCGCAGGTTTGCACCAGCATCTGCTGCTGGTACCAGGGTCCTTTGGTCACTAGTGTCCTTACTTGGCCCTTCTTTGTCCCAACTCTAGCCTGCTCCAGTCTGTTGACCTGTTCCAGCACTAACACTCTAAGAACTTCTGGATCTTCCCAGGATTTGCTGCTCAGGCTAGGTATCTGGGATGGGAACTACTTCATAGCCTCCAGACTCCACTCTGTCATTTCTGCTTTATTGGGACCACCTCATGTTATCTTTGGGCTCCCTGTAACGTGTTCTCCTTCCAGAATTTCAAACAGAAATTGGGGACCAGACCTTCTCCTTCTCAATCCCCTCAAACTAATTGACATTTTTATTATTGCTCCTGCCTCAAGGCCACCTAGGTAGAAGCTGGACTTATTCTAGGACCTGGGCAGCATATTGACCCTAGCCTCACTCCCTGTGAACCCCTCCAAGCTCCTTTTGGCAGGCTTGGAACAAATGCATTTATCCTTCTACTGTAACGGGAGCTGCTTTCACTTCTGCGTTCTGCCCTCTGCTTTGCTGCTCACTCTTCCTGGTGCCTCCCAGCTCAGACACCTTCTGGGATAAACCTGTTCAGAAACATTTCAAGAGTTCTATTTTCACTTAAAGGTAATACATGATTGTTGGGACAGTTTCTAAAATATGGGAAAGAACATAGAAGAAAATAAACAGATATGTCCTATCTCAACACCCACAGAACCATTGTCAAATTTTGGTGCAATTGCCTTTTCATCTTTATATCCTTTCTGGGAACCGTGTTTATATACTTGGAAGTGTAGTGTGTATGGCATAGTGTATATGTAACATTCTGTAAGCATTTTCTGCGGCTGGGCCATACTTTATTAAATCATGCCCCTCCTGTCAGAAAATTAGTTGGCTCTATCATTTCTGACCATTAGAAGCAACAGAGTGATGGACATTCTTGAATGCAATGCCTTTTCTGCATTCCAGATGATTTCCCTAGACTGAGAAGTAGGATTATTAGGTCAAAGGGTATAAATATTTTTTAAAGGCTTTTTGTTTTACTAAATGATTTTCCTGAAAGGTTAAGTCAGTTTGTCCGAGTTATGTATAGGGTTTAGAGAGGATAAGACCCTTTTAGCCCATCCCTCGCTAGCGTTTGCCAAACAGCTTAGTTGCTGCATGAAAGGATTATGAAAATGCTGAACTTGAAAGACTCCAGAATTAAGAAGTAGAAGTGTCCAAGTCACAACAGATTTATCTCCTCCTAAGTTCATTATTTTGGGGGCAGTGACACTCTCTGTCCCTCTCTATGTTCCATTTGTTCTGTGGCTGTGCGTTGGTGACCAGCCAGCTTGGCAGTAAGTTGGCAATGTTTAATAAGATTGTCCTCCATGATTGAAACAAATGACTCTCTTTTTGTCATCAGAAAGGGAACCTTTATGCATTTGTTTTAGTAATATAAGATCTGACATCATTAATAATCTGGGCTTGCAGCTTGTGCTTGTTGAATACAATAGATGAATGAAAAATTAAATTTTTTAGTAGATCATAAGAGATGTGCCAATAGATCAAAAATAATTTAGGCCGAGTACCTCTGATGCCCAAGACATTCCATTGTTTCTACCGTTTGTTAGGCTAGCATATACGTGCTGATATCATTTTTTGTGAGTCCTCTGAATGTCATAGTCTAGTGTCCAAAGACTTGCATTAGCTGGTTCTCCCTCTGGCTTTCTCCCCCATTACTCTCCACCCTGTTTCACCAATCAAGCCAATCTGCATGATGTCCCCAGAGGATAAGCTGCAAAGCCCACCTTCATGTTTCTGTCCGTGCTATACTTCCCTCGAGGAGCAACCTCTCTTTGCTGACAGGCTGTATAACTCTTTCCATGACCCCATTTAAAGCTCACTTCCTGGTTTCATTTCCCAGATTGCTCTTTCACACTGAGCATTTGCATCTTGAGGCTCGAGTGTTTTGCTTTTCATGTGGTTGCAGCTTCTCCAGGGCCTTTATTGATGCTTGGTATTGGACAGATAATCAACTTCAGGAATGTAGAGACCAAGACTTTGTTTCTTTGCCTTTGTATCCCCACCAACCGGTAGAGTTGGAGCTTCAGAGTCATTTTGGTGTTCCTTCAACTCCCATTTCTCTAGCATGTGTTTGAGAGGACACACTGGGTTTGTGCCTGTCTGAAGCAAAGCAGCAGCCAGCACCATCTGCGCAAGGACTGTTTAAAAAACTCCCAGTTCTACTTTTGTTCACAAGGGAGAGGGAGCTTTGCAATAACCCCGGCACCAAGGCTGGCTCCTCAGCTGGGGACCTGCAAAGACTGCCCAGCACAGGGACTGGTTCCTGTATGAGTTTTGTTTGGAGCCAGGGGGCCAGGAAATGCTGCTGGGGATGGCACTGGGGGTGGGGAGTTCAGGGGAGAACAGGTGATGGCTGGCAAGCAGTTGATTTTTGCATAAAAGAAAGATTCTAGAAAATGTACTGAACCATCACCTTTGCCCTTTGTTCCCTTAGAACGTATATTTCACAGTGTCAGGATGAAAATGTAATTCAATACTTGAGTAATGATAGCAAAAGGTGGTCCCATGACATCACCATGCTTCCTCTCCTTATTTGTTGGTGAAATTTCCTGGCCCCTCAGAACTTTTGTTTTTCTGAAATGTACATGGAGTTAAAAAAAAAAAAACTTATGGATTTTTCTGTTTTATCTCTTGTGGTGTATTGTTGGGTGCAGTACGACATATCTGAGCTGGGATTTGAGGAACAAACTCTTCCCAGGCTATAGGATCAGAACCGCAGTCTCTAAAATCAATCAATCAGTCAATCAATCAATCAATCTATGGATGCTGTGATCCTTGCAACTAATTCCCTCGGTGGCCACTGGGAAGCTTAGATCAAAGGGTGAGACCACTGCTAACTGCTGCAGAGGGTTGCAGGCTTGTGTTTCTGTGCTTTTTAATTACCCTCAGGCTGACATTTTTCCTGCCCATTTTCCCTTTTGCCATGATATGCTCAATTCTTGGTATTGTACCTTTTTGATTGTATTTATTTATCCTGAAATTAAACGAGTTATTTTGAGATCATTGTAAAGTCATATACAGTTGTAAGAAATAACACAGAGAGATCCAGCGTATCATTTACCCGGTTGTCCCAGTGATAATACCTTGAATAACTGTTGTAAACTATCACAGGCGGGAAATTGACATTGGTATAATCCAGTAGGCATGCTCTCCCCTCCTGACCCTCAGTGACACCTGGTCATATCAGGTAGGTGGCGTCCCTGTATCAAGAGAAAGGAAAGTATTTGTTCCAAGATATATATATATATTTTTAAAGCATTTTGCTTTCTGTGCCTCATCTGTCCTCTTTTGGCTCCAATCTACTAAGTAGCCATAGAGATTTCACAGAGGAAGGAGAGAAAAATCCATCTTGCTCTCAAAATGGCTCAGATGCTCTAGGTGCAGGCAGTCCTTAATTCAGCCGGTAGTGTGAGATTAGGTGAGCTGAAGCCATACAAAGACACTTAATAATCACAGAAAAATGTTAGAGAGAGAAGGGCTAGTGTCAATATTCCAGAAGAAAGTTTTGAGGTATTTTTAGTTAAGAAATCACAGTCTAAAGCAAACGACTTTTATTTAATACATCTGGTAATCTTTTCATGTTTTTTTTTTTTTTTCTCATATAAAAAGTCTTTTGCTAGTGCATGAATAAGAAAATCTGAGTTTTGGACACAGGTGTGTGACTACTGGAGAGGAGGAGGAGGAGAGAGACAGACACAGAAACAGACAGAATGATGTAGGTAAAGACAAGAGCAAGCATAAAGGGAATTGTCACCCAGGTCCAGAAGGGGATACTGTTGGAGACCGATCAGGTTCTTGATGCACTTGCTCTAGAAAAATAACTAGTATTGGAAGGAGAGAGAAGAATTTCTGGTATTAATGGTACTGACATTTCTCTTAGGATTTATATATTTTCCCATTCTTGGCATGTTGCTTTTCCTAGACTCTGTTGGTTGTAAGGAGGATTGGAGAGGTGCTTCAGGACATCTGCTCCTCCCTTAGGCATGGGGGAATAAGGGAGGGAGAATGCACCTGGGGCAGAGGGGCTCCTGATGGGCAGCTGGGGCTATAGGTGGGAGGTACTATAGGGAGAGGAGCGCAGACATAGCAAATTACAAGATGGAAGGAGTACTTGCCCTGCATTTGCTCCTCAAACTCCCAGCATCCTGCCAGCACCTTCCATGGCACACAGACTAAGAGAAAGTTGGGACTGTATCTCATTGAATTTAAAAGGATGGGGTCAGGTCCATTGTGGTGGTCGTGTTTTTTTTTTTTTTTAAGATTTTATTTGTTTATTTCACAGAGAGAGAACACAAGTAGGCAGAGAGGCAGGCAGAGGCAGAGGGGGGGGAAGCAGGCTCCCCGCTGAGCAGAGAGCCCGATGTGGGGCTCGATCCCAGGACCCTGAGATCATGACCTGAGCTGAAGGCTGAAGGCAGAGGCTTAACCCACTGAGCCACCCAGGTGCCTGGTCGTGTGGTTTTTAAGGCATAAGTAATTTATAAATACCTTTCTGATTTTAAAATAAGCAAACAAGAAATATCTCAGCTATTCTTTTTAGAAGCTTTTACATTTTTCCTTTCTCTAGATGGCCTCCTTATATGACTAACTACAAGCTGTGGAATCCTTAGGAAATATCCACCTTCTCTGGCTGCTTATTTCTCACTATCATTTAGTGCAGGCTCTTTACAAAAAGGAAAAAAAAATTATTGACCTCTTCCTTCAGTCATACATTTTAATATAGTTTGGCATACCAAGCTGTCAGGCTTTGATCTCCTGGGTCAGAGTTCAAACTCCTTCTAATCCTAATGTCCATATTTCTAAATTTCTTGGGCAGTTTCAGGCATAAGCCAATCAATGTCAATAAAAAATCATAACAGGGTTATACTTTGCACAGAGCCTGATGGCTTTTTGGGTGGTGTCCTCCCGTAAAGTGAAGGTGTTTATCTTTGTTATGTCATTAGGCACTTTCCCCCTTTATCTTCTGTATCAGAGAATAGAAGTGAGTACAAATTGCTCTCAGCCCTTGTTCATTTTTGAGATAAAGAGGAACCTCCTTACCCAAAGGAAACTGAATCTTTGTGGTACATGGGTGTGGTGATTGATTTTTATGTGTCACCTGGCTAAACTATGGTTCACAGGACCCTGGTGAAACACTTGATAGATATTGCTGTGAAGATAATTTTAGCTGTAAATAACATCTGTAATCAGTTGACTTTTTTTAAACTAACATATAATGTATTATTTGTTTCAGGGGTACAGGTCTGTCTTACAGTCTTACACAATCAGTCTTACACAATGCACAGCACTCACCATTGCACATACTCTCCCCAGTGTCCATCACCCAGTCACCCCATCCCTGCGACCCCCTCACCTCCAGCAACCCTCAGTTTGCTTCTTGAGATTAAGAGCCTCTTATGGTTTGTCTCCCTCTCTGGTGACTTTAACAAAGTACATTACTTTCCATAATGTGGGTGGCCTTCACCCAATCAATCAAAAGCCCTCAGAGCAAAGACTAAAGCTCCCCAAAGAAGAAGGAATTCTGCTTCTGGACTGCAATGTAGGAAAATTAAGGCTACAATGTCAGCTCTGACCTGAATCTCCTGTCTTTCAGGTTGCCCTGTGGATTTTGGACTTTTCAGTTCCAACATTATACAAACCAATTCCTTAAAATATCGTATTGGTTCTGTTTCCTGGAGAAACCTGACTAATTGAGTGGGGGAAGGATTTGGACATCAAGACCAACCACCAGAAGTCTGTCTGCCCAGTGACCACAGGCACCAAGCATGAGCGTCCTGAAGAGGTGTGTGGTTCTATAGCCAGGCTTCTGGTGAGGAGCCAGAAGACTCAGCATCATTTTCCCCATCAGGTCCCTGGCAGGAAACCTATGACACACCCTTAAGAGTTCATTGAAGAGACCATTTCAGAGGTAAAGAGTAAAGGAACCAAGAGGGTGGTGCACCGGGAGGTTAGCCTCAGTGGGAATCTGTTAGTGTCCTTAGGCTTAAATGAGCAGAACAGAGAATGAGATTTATCGGGGGTACCTCCTTTGATGGAGATTGGGACCATGGGCAGAGGAGTGCAGACATTGGCAAAACTGAGGGTTGAGCAAGAAGGTGTGGGGGGAATAAGTACCTTAGCCTTTGTCTCTGCCAACCCCAATCTCCTACTAGGACCTCCTATTGTCAGACCCCAACCCACAGCCATGGGGTGAGGAGGATCACTGGGAACATTCATAGGGCTGACTTCTTGGGATACTGAACAGAGGAGAGAAGGACAGAGAATGGATCTGGGGAACCAAGAGAGAATAACCAGGTCATGTAGGAATCAATCTCTGGAGAATTCATAGTAACTTACTTTCAGTAAATTGTAGGCTTGATTTTATCAATTAAAGAAAAAGAACCAGTTATTTTGCGGTGATGTTGTTCCTCTATTCAGTAAGGCAGTAGAGGGATATAAATATATATTCCATGATAGGGGGGAGGAAAATTCTTGGCCTCCCTGCGCTCTGGGGCTCAGGTGTCCCCTAATTCTCAGTCATTTGGGATGGGAGCTCCTGGACTTATATCCTAATTTCCTTTCTCTTTTCCAATCCCTCCAAAAGAGCCAGACCCTAGTTCCTGCCTATTGTCACATGGCAGCACAATGCGGACAATTCCAGAGTCATGCCTTGGATAAAAATCTATTATCTGCATTATATGTTAATTAAAAAAAAGTCTATTATCCATGGGCAGATTGCCTCGTGCATAGATATCAGCATCCAGTTTCCTGTGATAAGACAAGGGTTCAGCCTTTTAAGTGAGCATTTGATTATATGCTTATGGGTTCCTAAGTAATAGCTTTTGATGACTTGGAAGTGATTTATAATGCTGACTGCATATGACTTGCTTTAAAGCAATTGAAATGAGAGCTTTTGAATAAAAAGATTTGTTTAATTTATCCTGAACGCCGTGCCCTTAGTGGGGTTCTTAATCCTTAGCTGTTATATTGATTTTCTATTAAATTCCAGCACACCATCTGTTTGCATACGAACAAGCTCTTGAGTCAGGATCTGTTGGGTACTTATGGATCACTTACCCAACGCCAGGAAATGCGCTAACTCCTGGTTTTGCAGAGATCACAGTTCTGGCTTTTTCTGGGCATGCACAGAGAGGTGAGGGTGACAAACACACTGTAGCAGCAGTGAGATCAGAGTGGTGTTAGAGGTATTCACAGAGAAACAGTGTTGTCCCAGACCCAAGACCTTGGGAAGGTGACCCAGAAGTGGAAGCACTTCAAAGCTCCTAACTCCTGAAGGAAGACCTAGAGCAAGCCTGGTGGCTGAAGGGAGAGCAGAGGAGTGGAATTCTGGGAAGGACAGTTTGGAGGGGCAGAGGGTGAGTGAGCAGGGGTGGGTGGGGGTGAGGACTCATCGGGAGGAGCTGGTGTCCATGTTACTGCTGGACCTTATGGTGAGTTCAAGGAGGGAGCCCAGTCCCTTCCAAGTAGGGAAGCAGCACAATAGGATTTTAATCCTATAAAGTAAAAGTGTGTGTCAAGATGGGTGGAGGCTGGATTGGGGGGCTGGTGGGGCAAGTCTGAGGAGGCAGGCCGATGAGGAGGCTGATAGACCAAAACCAGTGAGAAATGCAAGAGCCTGGATTAAAGCCATGTTTGAGGCAAGGGAGGAGGCACATAACGATGTCTGTGAGATGCACTGATAGAACTTTGCCTGAAGCATGGCTTTGTTTCCAACTTGGTTGGCGAGACAGAGAATCACCAGTACACACAGAGAAAGAGGAGGACAGGTGGGTGGGTGGAGAAGAGGTCCGTGTGGTTGCGCTGGCTGGAGGGCATCCAGGTGCGGATGGCTGGAGGTTGGAGGATACACAGACCCGAAGAGAAGGAAACCGTTGTGGAAAAGACTTTACAGTTAACACTCTTCCAGGGGAGGGGACATAGAACAGTGGGTGACACCACCGAGAACAACCCAGGCAGTGAGAAAATGAGAGAATCTGAGAGGAGCACACTATTCTCCATGATTTTATGAACATTTGAGAGAGTTTATCATTTAAAAAAAATGTAAAATTACACAAAAAGATGAGACGGAGAAAGAGGAAACTTCCACGGATAAAGATGCAGTAACCGAGGGTCTGGGAATTCAGGAGTTCATGGCACGGGAATGTTGGGAAGATGGGAACTCATGGCCCCAGGGGATAGGGGTAAATAATGACAGAAATAATTCAATTGGATTGAGAAATTAATAGGGTGTTGGGGAGTTCAGCCAGAGCAGTTTCATGGGGGTGGGGATAGTGGGATTGGGGAATGGGAAGGAGGGGTGGAAGCAGAGACAAGTGTGAAATGTTGCTTCAGGAAATTCCAGCGAGGAGAGAAGGCACGAGGGGAGTAGCTAGAGAGGCGATTGGAGTCTAGATCCAGACTACTACTGCCTTTCTTCTTTTTGAAGGCAGGAAGAGCTCAGCTCAGAGGTTATCAGGATGAGGGCGGAGTCAGAAGGGAAAGGTTTCAGCCCCCCGTGAAGATGCAAATGTGAAGTCTCTCAGGGGGTGGAGATAAGAGACTGGACAGACGGTTGAGGGTCAGAGGAGCGGAGGGTGTACGCACAGTGTCCCAGAGTTTCCGATTTCAAGGGCAGAGCAATGCCTGGTGAGGAAAGACTCAGGGACGGTTTGTGGCAAAGCATGGAGAAGCTCGGGGAACTGAGGTGTCCACACGGACACTAAACAAATCCGAACATACCAACCAAAGCCTCTGGTGAATGTGGGGCCTGAATGAGTGCAGGGGTAAGTGAGGAGGGAACAGAACCTACGGGCCCAAGACTCAAAATCCTTTAAAGACTGGGAAAGAGAGGAGCAAAGGCAGAGTCCAGTGGAGCCCTGGTCCGTTTAGACAGCCCTTTACAGAGGCTGGAGATGGGCACTGACCCAGTAGGCTCACAGGGGAGGCAGATCGATCCAGATGTTGGGCGAAAACTGTGAATCCGTGAAAGCACGTTAGGGGAGCTGCTTTTTTGGTTCCGTGTTTCTCTAAATGTGAGGGCTGCAGAGGGTAGGGCAGATAAGCGAGAGAGAGGCACCGGAGAAAAGTACAGCAGACAGAGAAACACTAACAACAATTCTTTGTTATGAATCGGTTTTAAACATATTTTACCCAGGAGGACTGTTTCTCTGTGACAAAGAACTCTGCATTTGATGACCCTTCTGTCTCACCAGGGCACAGGCATCGTTCTGATGGGCCTTGTTTATGGTGAAGGTCGCGCTAGCAGTAAAGCATATGAGTTTTGACAACAGGAGTGTAAATAGAATCATATTTCATGACTCCCTAATTTTTTATAGGTAACTATATATCTGAAATGTCACCACAATATTGTTTAAAATGCAGAGCTTCCTATTAAAATGGGCATTTAAAAACAATTGTATTGTGTTTGTCTATATGTATAAATAAATATATATAACCTAATATATTATGCTATGGCATACTATATGACATTATGCTATGTTATATTTTGTACAGGAAGTTAAGAATAGCATTTTAGTGAAGTTCATTAGAGTCACATTGGTGTATATTGTTATATATCTATACCTATGCCTATTTGTTGCTACCTGTTTTATCTCAAATTTTTTAGACTAGATTGTTTATTAAACTATTCTGGGCTGACATCTTTAGACTCACCAAAGCTGAATTATTTTGAATTCCGTAA
The DNA here is from genome assembly GCF_009829155.1 of Mustela erminea. Taxonomy (NCBI): domain Eukaryota; kingdom Metazoa; phylum Chordata; class Mammalia; order Carnivora; family Mustelidae; genus Mustela; species Mustela erminea. The sequence continues at coordinate 211,090,639 of NC_045614.1, read as the reverse complement.
TTTTAAAATGGACGTTTGGGTAAAAGTTCATCTGTGGATAGCTGAATGTAATCACTCTACCCGAATTTTTACCTGAATTATAAGACTATGTTGCTGTGCAAAGACCTTGAAAGACCAAGAAACGACATAAATTTATGATATAATTTTCTAAATGACCAGCCGTCGCTTCTTTAAGAAATGCTATCTTCATTTGTAACTCTCAGGATACCCTGAAATTTATAATACAAATAAGATTTCTGTGGTATTGAGTCCGCAACCCACACATAACAGCCCAGTATATCTTCATTAACAAGAAACATTTCTATTGATTTCATTTTGCGATGTTTCATATTACATATAACAAATATGTATGGTCACCTAAATGAATTATTACAATCCAATTTGAAATGATTGCATAGGGTTATTGTATTATCTCTAGGATGCTTTAGTCTCTGGGTGTCAAAACTGTTTTTATTTAATGGAATAACATGGAAAAGTTAATCAGAGTAGGTTAACCTCTGTGGAACTGAAGGTCACACGCATTTACTCTCAGTTGGAAATGGAGGAGCTTTTGGTTTTGAACTCTCGCCGGAGGTGGGTGAAGGTGGAGGAGGGAATAACCAGGAGTGATTTAATGCCTGTGTTTCCTTGTGTCCCGTTACTCACAGTTGGCTTATGGGGCTTTTCAATAACTGGATTTTTGATTAAAAAAATTTCCTGTAAGGGAAATAAAATTAAACAGGCAATACAAACATAATAAAAAATCAATATGGCAGTTAACATTTCTATTATATGTTATTGAACGGCTCTGCTTCAGCCTCATTCAGCTTTGCATATACGTGCGACTGCTCAGAGTTTCCGACCAGAGCTGCGGTGAGGATAAGGAGATGTGAAGAGTCTTCTTGCCAAAATTATATTTTCATGGTAAACGGTGCTGCTTATAATTTGGGTCCTTTCACTTCTGAGCCAGGAGCACAGGGGTAGAAACCTCTTTTTTGCTTCACTAGCCTCTTTTATTTGGTGAACACACTGTGGACGCCAAGTGGGATATTTGCTGATCCTATCAAAATTCGCTCATGCACATGATGCTTTCCCCTTCAGAAGACTTTTTTTGAAGTTCAGCTTTTGCCTTAGTGAATGTGTTGGGATTATTTATTTATTTATTTATTTAGTCTTGCTTTAAAGGTATTTGCTTGCTCTTATAGGACTCAGATGCAGAGGTGGATGGCTGGAAAGACATTTACTTAGAAGCTGAGGGTAAAGCATTCCCCATGCATTAATTCCTCTAAAGTTGCAAAGTTGAAACTTCTGGTTTAAGATCGTCCACTGAGGTAGTTGCTGAAGTCCTCCCTTCTACTCCAAAAATAACCATAATATGAAAATCCACAGGTCAGTTCAAGAGCTGAAAATGGAGTTCTCCAGGCACCAGAAATAAGAAGTCAGATTTGCAGCAGAAGGCAGCCTGGGGACTCTAGATGTGGGCTGACCATGAACTTGGGCTGTAGCAGGGTCCCCGGGGGTCGGGAGTTCAGGTGTCGAGATCTTTGGTGGACAAAGCAAGACTGAACTCCCAGTGAGAAGGACCATCCTTACTGAAATAAGAATGGTCATAAAAATGGGAATCAAAAGCTCCAACCACCAGTCCCAGATATGGATTTTGTGTTCTGGAACTTGGGTAGAAAGAGTTGCTTGAGGGAAATCAGGAAGCACAAGGTGGAGAGTGTGAGTGTGAGACTGAATGCACACAGCCAGATTGCCAAGCCAAGAAACCCCATTACAAAACAGTCTAGCACAGAAAGGAATATAAAAAACAGCCTGGAACTCCACAGGGTCTGCAGGATCCAAATGTGCACTGTCGTCAAGGGTAACCTCCATTACCCAGGGTACACAGGAGACATTCCTTCGGGAGCCAACATATGCCAAAGACAAGCTTTCAATCTGACACATTGTGCACGCTTGTATGTTCTGATCTCCCCCAAGCCACTAAAAAGGCTACAGAACACACAGAGACATTTACCCTTGGAGTGAGGTTCAACAGATGCAAAAACAGAAGCACTTATAAAGAACTGCAGATAGATGTCCGAAGAATTTGAAAATAATCCTGACTTTGATGCTCAAAGAGGAAAGTGAGGAATAGATGGCCAATGAGAGAAAAGCAGGTGGGTTTGCAGGGGGAAAAAAAAAGTTGACTGATAATGCAACTGAAGAAATAAGTAATTTTGAAGATAAAACTGAAAAAATAAAACACTCAGAATCCAACTCAAAGAGACAAAGAGATAGTAAATATGAAAAGGTTGAGACAATGAACACGGATTGAGGAGCTCCAAAAATAGCTAATCGGAGCTTCAGAAGGCAATTATAGAATGGGGAAGGTCAAAAGAGAAATATTGGTGGAGAGTTTTCTGTAACTAATAACCATTAGACAAGTTTGCAGGAGCATCTTAAGCCTTGAGGAAGCTACGTCACATAAGCCCAAATCTAACACCCTGCAGTAAAATTTCAGAATGTGTAAGATGATATTAGGGGTGCCTGGGTGTCTCAGTGGGTTAAAGCCTCTGCCTTCGGCTCAGGTCATGATCTCAGGGTCCTGGGATCGAGCCCTGCATCAGACTCTCTGCTCAGCGGGGAGCTTGCTTCCTCCTCCTCTCTCTCTGCCTACTTGTGATCTCTGTCTGTCAAATAAATAAATAAAATATTTTTTAAAAAAAGATGATATGAAAGTCTTTATAATGTGCACCTAAAATGGAACAGCAATCAGACAGACAGCAGACTTTTCGTTAGCAGCAACAGATGTCAGAAGACAATCACATACTGTTTTCTAACTGCTAAGGAAAGGTAATCATCAGCTTCACGTCTATACTCAGTTAAATGATCGTTCACAGGGGAGGGACCTCTCCTAGCAGCTACAAGCCTGGGATGCTGGCAGGGTCCTTAGGGTCTTCCTCCTCATTTCCTCTTTTCTCAGTCCCCCTAGACTCTCCTGATATGATGGTTTCACTCCTTGCTCTATAATGAGTGAAGGTAAAATAAAGGTGTTTTCAGAAAAAGAATAAGAGACTTACTACCTGAAAGAGGGGGAAAAAAATAATGCGGCCCTGAAAAAAGGAAAGGAAGCTGTAAGGAATCTGTGAGCAGCAAGAAGGAAGGCACAGTTAAGAAATTGGTAAAAATATTTTGTGAGTCTACTATAAGAATAATATAAATGGTATGTGAGAGGCTATTTCAAATGAGAAGGAATTACAATATTGAAAAGCATTATGATGAATGATAGAAGGACAGAATTTGGGGAGATATTAAAATAGATCCAAATGAACAATTAGCTATTAGAATAAATAAAAGCATATTAAACTCTTTTTTTTTAACAGCAGAGCCTCAGATGAGATGCAAGAGTCCTCATTCCTTGATTACTCTGAGACCCCGATGTTGTCCTATTTTTCCAGCATCAGCATGGGAAGAGAGAATTTTTCATGACAAGAGCACTTCAACTTATGCTTTGGAAATGAAGCGACACCTGTAGTTTCTTTCTGCAGATAGGATCAGAGCCCAGACCCAAAGTCTTCTCTAGTGTCGGGACGGTTTGCCTCCAGGGAGCAGGGGTAGAGGAGCTGATTTTGGTCATTCTGCCCAGGTCTAGTGAACAGAGGAAGGGCTGAAGAAGCTGTGAGTTTCCTCCCATACGGAGCCAATGGAAAGATGTGGAAACATGGTCTAAGTAGTTAGATTCTGATTCACAACATGGTTGAATAGCTTCTCTCAGAGAGTGCTGATAACCAGATCAATGGCCACACACAGAGAGGCTCTCAGTGAAAAAAGACTTTGGGGTTTTAATTGAGTTTTGGCTCAATAGGATGTGGCTGCTAGATCAGCTAATGTGATTTCAGAAGGCAATAATGGAGGTAGAGTGTCCATAATAAAGGGTGTGGTAGACCTTCTCTCCTTGTGCTTATCGGACCACAGCTGGATGGCTGAATTCAAAGGCAGATCCAGAGGGCAGTGCCCAGGTGTTAAAAGTTATCATATTCTATCACATGGATACTTAAGGGATAAGAGTGGTACTTATTTTAGAACAGACATTCCATTTGTTCCTAAATATTCCATGAGCTGTCAGGGTGCGCAGGGATTGGGCCTAATCTTTGCTGGACTTCGGTAAACACCATTGGAACCACTAAGAACTTTGTAACCAAACAGTTAAAAAATAAATGGACAGTTTCAGGAGGTAGATAGCCTCCCACTACAGGAAGTGTTCAAGCAAAAGCTAGACCGCTTTCTGTTGGCAGCATTACGAGGGATTGATACTGGGTCTAGGGTTGACTTTCTTGGCCCCAATCTCCCCCTCTCACCCTAAGATCCTGCTTCTGTGTTTCTCCCTACCACTTTCAGTGAATACCCAGGGTGGGAACAGTTTGCCTTTTATATCCCACTTCCGACTTCCTCTACAAGTCACATGTGTATTTGTGATACTGTTACTTTAAGGCAAACCCTGACAAAAAGCTAAAGGGAAGAAGAGGTCTCTGTGAAGGGGGTCCCTTCATTCCAGTCCAGGAGATCACAATCCCTGCGGTGTCTTCAGAATTACCCGAGGATATACGTGATCCTGGATTCTTACTAAATTAGAGCCTTGCCTTTATAACCAGAATCTAACAAGTTTGCCAGGTGGTGTTTTCCTCACATAGGCATAGAGACCAGGGCTTCAGGTGCAAGGTTGGTTCCCCCCAGCTTTTGATGAATGATTGAAACTTGTTTTTCTCAGAATTTTTTTGCTCATACTCCCAATTGATGGCATTCTCATACACATCCTTTCAGATGTCTTTGCTGGTGGGACAGAAAATAGGTTACGTGAAAATCACATTTAATAAGTTATAACTCCACCCTTGTTCTTGCTCAGAATGCAAGAGTTTTAGACATTCTTTGTAGACTGATAACAGCTGTCTATTCCTCCATTCACCCATCCATCCATCCATCCATCATCCACCCATGCATCCATCCATCCATCATCCACCCATGCATCCATCCATCCATCATCCACCCATGCATCCATCCATTTACCCATCTCTATCCACCCACCCACCCACCACCCATCATCTATCTTCTGTCCATCTCCCCAACATCTATTTATTGAACACTACTGGTTGTAACATATGCTAGTAGAAGATGGGGTAAGCTTTGCTGCAGATGAGTAGAAACTGATTCACACCAGACATTATAATATTGTTGGCTCAGCCTTATACCAATTTTAGATTTTACCAAGAGACACGTTGAATATAAGTGAGCTTTCTGGAAGTCAGTCCTTGGCTGTCCCCTCCATTGGGGCAGCATTGTGCTGTGGAAAAACCAAAGGCATTGGAACACCTAGAAATAGTTTTGAGCCCAATATTTGACTCTGGGAAATCTATTAGCCTCTCTAGACTCAGTTTCCTAATTCCTAAAATGAAATAAGAACAGTAACAAAATTGATGTAAGAAACAAATAGGATAATGTTACCAATGTGTTGTACAATTTAAACCCTTATGTGGACAGTTATGTGTGTGTGTGTATTTATCTCCATTCATGCAAATGTATGTGTGTGTGTGTGTGCAAATGTGTGTAAAATACACCCAAGATTAGGTCTCCCTAGAAGCACATTCTGAGACAAGGATTCAAGTTCAGCAAGTTATTTTTGGGGAAAACTAGAGGTTAATACCTTGGGGAGCTCCAGCAAACAGTGCTGAAGGTCAGATTGTTCCTACCTTGTGGTGTTCCTACCAACACTCGTCAGCCAGTCATGGCGGGGAGATGTTCCTGGTGGCATTGATTTTCTGTCCATTCCAACAGGCAATGTTTGTGGGGAGATCAAGCTCTGGTGGCCACAGAAAGCTTCAGGCAAGTAAGTGCAGGTGCTGGAAGTGGGCAGTTGGGCTGGAGTGCGCTGACAGGGTGAGACAAAGGGATTTGGATGGGCACCTGTAGTGTCTGCCACCATGTGTGTCGGTAGCAGTGTGTCTTGGTTTTTAAATACACCAGATGGCCTTTAACCACAGAGTCCACTGTGATAGACAGCCGTTGGTCGCTAGGTAGGATGCAGGCAAACTGTTGAATGCTTGACAGTTGGATGCCCATTTGCAGCCACCACTTTGCAACCCGGTGCCCAGAGCCTGCCTTCCTTCCCTGGGCTTTCCAGGCACTTTGGCCACCACTTATGCAGTCGTATCCCACTTTCCAATTCTGTCTTTGCAACTTGGCTTTTCTTCCCAAACCACTAGGCTTCTGTAACTTCTGCCAGAACACATCTCCTTGAGAGCCTTGTTTAGCAGGGGTCCAAGGGCCATTTCCAGACAGTGCTGACATAGAGACATGTCCCTAGGTGGTTCAGGAATGCTTCTGATATGAACAATTGGGTGCAGACGCAGAATCTCAGATTGGAAGTACAGAAAGAGCTAAGCCTCTTTTCATGTGTGCACTCTGAGGATAAATCCTGAAGCAAACTTTCCTCTTGGGTTGCAGGGCTGACAGCCATCTGGGCCCATATATGACATTTGTCCCTCCACCAGTGGCGAGGGGGCTCCTTACCATGACGTTTGGGGTTAGAATGGAAATGGAATTCTGTTCTGTGAGCAAAACTTGCTCAAAGCCTCTGGAATTAAATTGAAGGGAAGGAGTGGGCCTGTGTCACTGTCACGGCATAAAGGATTTCCATTGACCCAAAGACTTGATGGAATTTCAATCCCAGGCTCTGAGTCCATCTTCTTGGCCTCTGCCTCCTCTAGGGACAGGTTCTGTGTCCATGGTCAGCAGAACAAAGGCCAGCCAGGTCCATTAATATTTCAAAAAGGTGAACATGGAAATGGCATTGCGAATGATGCATTGCCCCCCAGGGCATCTCGTGGGAGGCTGCCGGTGAAGGGTCCTTCAGGAAGTTCCTCTGGCAACGTGGCGTCAGTCTGGTGTCAGGTTCTTACAGCCTGCTGTTGAAATAGGCCTGGACTGTCCTTCCTCCTTGTCTCAATTGTGTCCTGACTTCCGTGAGGAGCTGTGGTCCTCCTCTTCTGCCAGTCAGGGCTCACCGTGCTGCTACTCCCTGGGAGACTCGTGGCTTCCCTCTCTCCCCCTCCCACTAAATCAACAGATGACATCAGATGGGAGGCAGCATAGGTGTGATGCTCTGTGAGAGTGTTTACTGAGCCCCGCTGCATGCTCCAGTGGGGAGGTGCCAGGATAGAGGAAGACACAGTCTCTGATTCAGAGGCCAATCATGTGGCTGGTGAGATGATGAGGCAATTCATATAAGGTGAGAGGAACCAGGTCAAGACACCGTGGTCACCACACCAGCTTCAGGGTTGAAGTACATGCAGAAGGAGGAGTGATAGCTGTTGGTACCAAGACTCAGGAAGGTTCGGGATAGAGAGGACAATGACTTGCTTCTTGAAGGAAGCACCAAGGAACTATTTTAGTGATGTCGCAGATGCCTGAAGATTACTGGGTCCAACACACACAGAGCTCTAGGGAGAGAAACTTTAAGTCCTTCTTTCTTTCTTTCTTTCAAGATTTATTTATTTATTTATGGGGGGAGGGGCAGCCAGAGAGGGAGAAGGAGAATCTCAAGCAGACACCCCACTGAATGTAGAGCCCGACACGGGGCTTGATCTCATGAACCTGAGATCATGGCCTGAACTGAAATCAAGAGTCATACACTTCACTGACCAAGCCACCCAGGCACCCCACATTATTTCTTAGTGAACTTAATGTACTTGGAGGTGGTAGTAAATGGTTGGGAAGACAGGCTCTAGAACCAGATGCTGATTCTATCGCTTACCAGCAGTGGAACCCCCGCACCCATTTCCCCAGCTGTAGAATGGGGATGACGAGAATGCTCCCTCATGAGGACTGAGGGGTGGGTAATTCCAGAGCACTCCAACCCATGCCTGGCACACATTAGAAGTAAGGTTGCCATTGCTGTCATTTCTTTTTCTTTTCTTTTCTTTTCTTTCTTTTTTTTTTTTTTTTAAAGATTTTATTTATTTATTTGACAGAGATCACAAGTAGGCAGAGAGGCAGGCAGAGAGAGAGGAGGAAGCAGGGTCCCCACTGAGCAGAAAGCCCGATCTCAGGACTCTGGGATCATGACCTGAGCCGAAGGCAGAGGCTTTAACCCACTGAGCTACCCAGGTGCCCCTGTCATTTCTAACCTTATAATGCTGCAGGGGGAGCCCTGCTTACTGACCAGATGGGAGACCCCCACCTTGCCTGTGGTGGCAAGGTGATCTATTTATTTATTTACCTTTAAATTTTTATTTTATTGTTTCAGTGTTCCAAGATTCATTGTTTATTTATTTTTAATGATCCCTCAGCTGGTGGCCAGCAGAGGTGGAACTGGAACCCCGCTCCCAGGTCCCAGCGGATTACTCCCTATGTCAAGCCTGGGAAGCTTTGACCCTTTTACCTCCCTCTTTGTAGGATAAAACAAAATTTGGTCTGAAAGTATCTAATATGTAACCATATTGTTCCCAGAAACCAAGATCAATAATTCTGAACTGTATCAAAATGCCACAAGAAAGTAAATGATTCCACAACTTTGACCACAACCCTGATGCATCTAGCTTCTGCTGAGCACCACACTGTGGGCTTGGGGAAGGAGAATCACTATTTTTTTGTTGTTGTTCATTTGTTTTGTTTTTTTTTTTTCCTGTTCTTCAGAAACTTAAAGTTGAGGGGAGAAGACAAGGCAGAAAAGAGCTATAATAAAACCATAGCAGCAAAACTTGTGGGGGTGCTTGCTGTGTTTCAGACCCTGTCCCAAGCACTTTTCAAGTACACACTTGGTGAATCTCTCCGGAGCACTTTGAGGTGGGTTGTGTTATTAAGCCCATTTTCCAGATGAAAACATTGAGGCTCACAGGATGGTCATTTTGCCAAAGTAATATGGTTAGAAAAGGGGGGGAAATGGGACAGAGCCAGGCTTTTTCCTGGAGTCTTTGCTATTGATCCTAGCACGACAGCATTTTCAACTAGAGGTGCTAGAACTCTGGGTCCTGGGGGTAAACTTGGCCTCTTGATGAAGTACACGTCCCATAGAGTCAGCACCTGCTTGACTCTGCTGACAGGTGACTTGGGCTCATTTTTCTAGTACCTTCTTCTAGAGACAATGTGAGTTGTGCATGTTGAGATTTTTTTCCCTGAGCTCCTTCTTACTGGGAAGGTTTCTGTGGGCATGTAACCTGTCATAGCCTTAAGTTGGTGACTGTCTGGCTCTCTTAAGAATGTGAAAAGGTGGGGTGCCTGACGGTTCAGTCAGTTAAGCATCAGCCTTTGGCTCAGGTCACGATCCCAGGGTCCTGGGATCAAATCCCAAATTGGGCTCCCTGCTCATGGGGATCCTGCTGCTCCCTCTGCTCACCCCCTCTCCCTCCCGTGTCTCTCCTGTCTCTCTGTCTCTCATGAATGATTAAAATCTTCAAAAAATCTGAAAATGTGGGGCACCTGGGTCGTTCAGTTGGTTAAGCATCTTCCTTGGGCTTAGGTCATGATCTCAGGCTCCTGGGATCGAGTCTCAATGCTTAGCAGAGAGTCTGCTTCTCCCTCTACCCCTTCCCACCTCCCTGCTCATGCTCTCTCTCTCTTTCTTTCTCAAATAAATAAATAAAATATTTTTAAAAAGAAGGAATGTGAAGAGGTGCCACATGCTTCAACAGAAGGCCTGTCAGAGCTGAGTCATCTTACCTCCATGCCTGAGAGAAAGTCCCAGGGCCTCGCCTGGGGTACCAGGGCTGGTAACAGAGCCTGTCCTTTCAAGTTCCTTGTTCAACCCCTGATTCTGTGATCTCCTTCAGTTTCTTTTTCTAGGATCCCACACTTCACTAGAGTTGGCCAGAATTCCTTTCTGGCAAAATTTGCTGAACGTTTCAAGCTGCAGGAGCCCTAGCGGACACAGACCATCCTGACTGATAGATGGAAAGAAGATGGTCAGCTGTCCAGCCAGGTTTGTCCTAAAGGGAAAGACTAAGTGCAGCATGAGTTCAGAAAAACTCTCCATAAAGCTCTGCAAATGGGGGAGAAAGCAACTATTTCTGCTTTTATTTATTTCCTCCAACCTCAGGAATTTCTGAATGAGTTAGCTGGAACATGGATTATTTTAGTCTCCCAGCATTTAAACTAGTCTTGTATTATGATTGATGGTAAGATATATAAGGTATCAATAAGTCTTGATGTATTAATTTTTAAAAGTTAAAAAACTTAATGAGGCACTAAAATTTAAAAGCAACCCTGAGTTCCCATCAGAAATATTGATTATATACTTGTCAGATAGGTTTCTTTTAAATGTCCAAACTCGGATGCTCAGATTAAAGAGATGTCTACTATTCATGGCCAAATGTTTTCAACTATAATGTGTCTCGAGAACCTACTCTCTGCCCATCATTCTGCTAACAGGTGCATCTTAGAAAAGAAAATACATGTGCTCCTTGACATTGGGCACAGAGTGAAGGCATTTCAAAAGTCCCCAAGCAATTAAAAAAACTTTTTGTGGGTATTTTTCGTCTCCTGAGGTCATACTTTCGTTCTGTGATAGCTAATTACTAGTGACTTTCAGTAGCGTTTCTGGGTAATGTGTGACCAAATATTATAGAATGAACAAGAGGTCAATGTACTAGGAGTGCCTGAGAGTTCATTTGCTATGTTTCTATTTTGATTACTTTTAAAAAAATGTACTCATGTGTATTTATTAAAAAGGCAATGTCATATATCAATGTTTGCTAATAAATAGACATCATTTGCAATAAAGTATCTAATTTAACTGGAATTGGGCCTCAACAATATTTGTCCCAAGTTATCAAAAAATAGTAAATATAATTTCCATTTTTAATCTTGAAAATGGTGCACGATTTATTTTGAATAATTGATTTTAGTAACTACTGAGACATAGAAGGAATTATTATCAATTTGGGGAGAAGCGTATGGACTAAATTTCAAAAATACTTTTAATGAGAAAATGGCAAAGAATAGTTGGGGTTTTCCTATCTTAGGAAATCTGGGGGCAGACAAAATGAGAAAGCTGGCTTAATGTGCTACATGCCCCCCAAAATCATACTGCAGATCTGCAATTCCTTTTCAAGTAGAAGAAATATAATTGTCCATCTTCAGAATATGCCGAGTATCCAACTTGCAACTAATCCTGAATTTCAAATCAATAAGGTTTAATATTTCACCAGTAATCATAGGTTGAAATCAATGCTGTCACGGCTCTTTGGAAGAATAGAAGCTTATGAAACAAAGAATTGAAGGCAATCATCCAAGGCTGAACTAAAGAAATATGCTTTGCAAGGGCTTTTGTGAAAGGAAAACACATGGCAGCTTGACCCTTCCCTGCGACCAAGGTTTTTTCCTTCATTTCAATGTTAGGTTCTGCTGTCCCAAGAAAATGGTTTCATTTTCAAAAGATCCCGTAGCAGAAGGAGCAGGATGTCATCAGCTTCCTGGGTGTTTGAGAATGAACAGGAGAGGATTTCTTTCAAACGGGGAATGCTGATGTTTATGCTGATAAACTATGGAGTCTGTATCTGTTAGTTTTTGCATAACAAACTACCCCAAAATGAAGCGGTACAAATAGTAGCCAATTGTCTCACTCAGGTGTCTGTGGCTTGGTGTGGGCTCTCAGCTGGACAGTTTCTCTTGCGTCTGCTGGGTTCCAGCTTTGCTCAGTCTGCAGTCAGTGGCTGGGTTGACTGGAGCTTGGCCAGTCCAGAACGGTATCAGATGGGACGACCAGCTTCCCTTGTGCACTATTTCCCACAGGCTGGCCTGGGCTTGCTCCTTGCAGGATTCCAAGAGGTGGAATTAATGCAAGGCTTCTTGACGCCTGGGCCCTAGATTTTAAGACTGTCCTTTCCACTTCATTCTTTTGCCTTAGTTAAGTTATAACGACAACTCCAATTCAAGGTATGGAGAAGTATATTACACTTATTAAAGGGAAGTGTCCCCAAGTCATATTGCAGAGGACGTGACTCTCTCAAAGATCCAAGGATTGTGGCTGTTTTTCGCTCTACCACTGTGGCAGTCTTAGCACTGGTCAATTCTCCAAAGAGCATCAGACTTAGAGCAGTTATGTACCATTGGAAACACCATCTTTCCAGGGAGGGTGCCATGTCTGGATGGAGCAAATGGCTTGGATTGGAAGTGCTCTATGATGATCTCCTCTGCAGTTTTCACACCATTTGACAGAAGGACAAAATAGCCAATCAGTCTTCCCCTAGGATCTCCAGAGGCAGGTCTTAAAAAGAAGAAACAAAAAGGACAGGATCTTCATTGCAGAATGAAACATTATGGTGATTAATTCCTAAATGGCCAGTTCTCAGGGGAGGTGACAGCGTCCTGAGAAAGCTGAGATGATGGCTCCAGCACTCCGGCTCTGAGTGCTCTGTGGAGTTGCAGCTGCTCAAAAGGAAGTGTTCCATCTGGGCAGCTGGTAAAGTCTGGGAATTCCCGGATGTAAACACATGGTGTGAGGGATAATGTCACTTAGGCACAGGCTGGGGGCCTGTGTGATGGTTGAGCCCTGTAAATCCAGCTGTGTCAGCTACCACCACTGTGAGGGTCGGTGCCCTCGAGGGAACTTCCAGAACTGAGAATGAGAAGAACTTAAGAAGGCTGGCTGAGAGCAGCCTCATCTCAACTGCTGTGCTGGGTATACATGCATGCCCTGAAAGTATTTGCTGGCTTTTTAGTTCCCAATAATTAACTAAGTCTTTTAAAATTGACTCCAGAATGTTCCTCAAAAAGTTGAAAATAGAGCTACCCTACGACCTAGCAATTGCACTACTGGGTATTTACTCTAAAGATACAAACGTAGTGATCTGAAGGGGCACGTGCACCTGAATGTTTATAGCAGCCATGTCCACAATAGCCAAACTATGGAAAGAACCTAGATGTGTATCAGCAGATGAATGAATAAAGAAGATGTGGTATACACACACACACACACACACACATACACACACACACAATGGAATACTATGCAGTCACCAAAAGAAATGAAATCTTGCCATTTGCAACAATGTGGATGGAACTAGAGGGTATTATGCTGAGTGAAATAAGTTAATTGAAGAAAGACAATTATCACATGATCTCCCTGATATGAGGAAGTGGAGATTCAACATGGGGGGTTTGGGGAGCAGGAAAAGAAAAAATGAAACAAGATGGGATCGGGAGGGAGACAAACCATAAGAGACTCTTACTGTCACAAAACAAATTGAGGATTTCCAGTGGGAGGGGGCTAGGGAGAGGGTGGTGGGATTATGGACATTGGGAAGGGTATGTACTATGATGAGTGCTGTGAAGTGTGTAAACCTGGTGATTCACAGACCTGTACCCCTGGGGCTAATAATACATTATGTGTTTATAAAAAAATAAAAAAAAATTAAAAAAATAAAATTGACTCCAGAGGTGACCTGGTGACTAAACTGTCCCCTCCCCCAATTACACTCATAGGATAGCTTTGCCTCTGCCCCGTCTTTCTACCTCCTTGCTCCAGGCCACTACTGACTTTTGTTCAGCATCTGTGGTAGACAGACCTTTGGGTGGCCCTCATATGCCCACCCAGTGTAGCCATCTCTTCTTGAACCTGGGAGGGATCGCTGACTTCTGAACAGCAGAATATGGCAAAGGTGACAAAGGGACATTCCTGGGATCAGGTCAGCTTACATGGCAGAAGCGGTGGAATGCCACTCCTGATCCAGGGTTCTGTCTGACGTGAAGGTGGGTCCGAACAGTGAGGTGACAAGGAAGTCAGCAGGTCACGTAGATCTAAGCTGTGAAGTTGCCAAGGGTTGACCATATCTCCTCAAGGAAGCTGCACAAGGAACTTCAAAAGTGTTAATATAGGGAAAGTTGCAGGAATGAGTGCCTTTAGAAGATCACTAGCAGTGTGACCTGGACTGGAGTCCCAGCAGCTACTGAGGTCAAATGCTACCTGTTCTGCAAAGCTTTCTTTGAACGGCCTCCAACACAACGTAAGTTAAATGCCGCCGTCTCTCCATCCTGCAGCTCTTGCTTTGTGTCTTTACTACAGTCATTTTCATTTGCCTTTTACTTCATCAATTACTTAGATTTTCAGCTCCTCCAGCGAAAGCCACAGGTCACGTTTATCTTTATTTTTTCAGTCGCATTTTCCTGATGTACACAAGGAACCTTGAAGTCCTAACTGGCTAGTGCATATGTGATGGATTTAACCAATAGCCCAGAAGTATGGCAATTCCATTGTCAACACATCACCACAGACCAAAAATTTTGCCCTGTAGGACCACACAGAGCAATTTCTCACTCTGGGAAGGAATAGTTCTTCCAGTAGCCGAGCCTATAAACTCAGCACTGGAAACTCCATCACTCATGGGTCATTGCCCATGCCCTGAAATTTCTGAGCTTCTGTAATTCCTTCTGTCCTCATGGAGCAGTGGAGACAGTGGAGAGTGTGTTTTCTCATTCCTCCTGTGTCACTCTCCGGATACTAGAAGGTGGCCATCCTTGCCTTTCCTTGGGTAAATATCCCCAGCCATGTCAATCATTTGTGACCTAGAATGGCAGCAACATCTGTCACTGGTATTGTCCCCCTCCAGTGAATGGTCTCTAATCTGTCCTAAAATGCAGTGCCTGACCTGAACCTGGGTCTCCCCCAGCCCAACACATAGCAGGATCAGAACTACTTTTGGAGGGGACCCTACGTGTCGACTAAGGCAGTCTGAAATCTCTTGGGTTTGTTGTTGGCTACAGCAAATCATGGAAACACATCATGCCTGGGGCCAGGTCTTCTCTCCCTGAAATTCTCCTAAGCCAAGATTTTCACACCCTCTCTTCCTCATTTTGGAATACATTAAAGGACTTTATATTTATTCCTATTACATTTCTTCTTGATGTTTTTTGGAGCCATTGGACTAGCAGGATAACATTTTGGATCCTGATTTTTTTGTTTAATGTATTAGCATCCCTCCCACATTCATGTCAGTTCATGTTCTAACAAGCATGCCTCTTACAATGCTGCTCAAGACACTGATGAGCTTGCTGAACACATCAGAGCCAAAAATAGAGCTCTGGGGCACATGGCTATGGTCCTCTCTCTAGGTGGACATCACTCTATTAATCAACACTTTGGATACGCTTGTCTGACCAGCTACAAATTCACTTAGCTGTACTACAGTCCCACTCCCATTTCTCCTTCTTGTCCACAAGAATATCCTGAACAACTCTGTCAAGTGCCTTGCTGAAATCCAGATCCACTGATCAACCATCCTAATAACCCTATCAGGAGAGGAAACGAGATTAGATTGGGGTGACTTGTCTTAAAGCGGCCAGTCTCTTGGCAGTCACTGTTTGTCCCTGAGCGCACAGATCAACCAGTAATGATTAGTTCTCCTGTTCTGCCAGGGATCAATATTAAGCTCGCTGGTCTGTATTTCACAGACTATCCCTTCCTCTCCACTCTCTACCTCCTTATCTTGAAGCCTCCTCCAGCCCTTTTGAAAACAGAACCTTCTGCCTGCCTTAAGTCTGAAGGAATCTTCCCTTTTCTTCCTGATTTCTTGAATAATCCTTATGTCTTCTGTTACTTTCAGGTCTCCTGATAATTCCTTTGGATCTCTTACTGTCCCTCAGCCTTGGTTTCTTCCTCTCAGGAAAATGAAGTCAATCTTCTCTAACCCCTGGGTCACTTTGAGCACAAGATTAAGAAATGTGTGTGAAAGCTCCTTGCACAAGCCCAGCATAGAGTAGATAATTGTTAATTGAATAAACTACAAAGAACCATATAAATAAAGAGTTTACTATAATTTCATGAGATACTCATAGATATCCACACAATACTTTTCTAGGAAGCCAACTAAATTACTTTGAATTTCACTGTGTGCTGTCATAAATTCAGAAAGATATTCCTCAAAGAATCTAAAAACCTTTGTCCTGATTGTTGATTCGAAATTAGCTTACCTTAAAATCAGATTTAGTAGAAACCTAAGGTTTTGGTACACACTATTGTTTATTTCTACTTAAGGAATTTTAAGACGGTTGGTATAGTTTGCACCAGAGTTTTTTTGTTGGTTGAAATGGATAAACTGAATGATGGAATTTTTGATTAAATAGAATGGTATTTGAAACTTGGAAAAAAAATCAGCTAGAGAAAGAATATTGCAAGAATGAAGGAGATCTATTGAACAAGCATTTCTCAATGGAAATAGAATTTGCATGATAGGTGTTAATTTCAATGTTGCTACTGTTAATTGGCAAATTGCCCAGAAGTAACAACAGTGTTATTTCAATCAAACTGATAGTCTTCATCCTTGCTACACAGAGTATGATCTTATTCTTCCAGAAGTAAAATAACTTTTAGTCTGGAAGGAGCTTCAGCCTTCAACCTAAGTTAACACCCTTCTTTTATAGAAGCAGAGAGTGAGACACCCAGAAGATAAGTGACTTGCTCACGCAGACTCCTGGGGGATGGCCAAGCTGGAACTCACAGCAGAGTCTCCCAACTCCAGGCCTGTGCCATTTTCAAGGATCTGTAGCTGCACTGACATGTCTGGGATTTTTGGGGTGACCCACTGTGGGTGCTTTTGATTCCTTTGGATGGTGGCCAGAAAAAAAAAATACCTCCATGTGTTTGTCATCCATGCTCTTTCTGTAGTTTAACTCAGTCCTTGGAAATGCTAAGTCTTCAGCTCTGGGCTATCTGGTGCCAAAGGCAATGTGGATGTGAAGATGACAGTGTGCATCTCTGTGATGCACAAATTAAAGCTGATTGATAGAAGGCCACAGATAGGATGTCACATCTTATAGATGTGGATGGGCCACAGGGCCAGTGATAAAGTGAGACTGGTGGGCTCTGACATCCACGCAGCCCAGCCTTATTATTGACAGTGGGAGATAGTATTGATCGAGCTGCCAAGATGATCCTATTATGCAATTAGAATATTAGATTTGCATTTTTAATTCCTTTAGAAGAAATTGACTTGAGGCAATTATGGCAGGAAAATATTAAGATGGATCCAGCTTCTTCGAAAATAACTCAGAAGAAGCTTTTAGGAAGATGCAGTCATTACCAGAGAAAAGTTTGACTTATACAAAGGGGCAGTAAGGAAGCCATAAAAACACAAGGCGAGGCTAGTGGAAAGGGTTCATTTTCCAAGTTTTTCCCTGTGAAGAATAAAACTACCTAACCCTAGGACACAGTTCAGACAGGTTTGGGTATCGCTTGTATTCCATGTGAAATCCCCTGCACACTGCACTTTGGGCTTCTCATTTGGGCAGATTTCCAGGCTTCATCCCACAGTGTCTGGGGAGAGTTGCATTCTATGATGCTGCTACGGATGCATTTCCTCTACCGGCTCAGCCAGCTGCCGGTTTCTCTTTAAAAAACTTTCCACCAGGGTTTCTGTGGTGGCTTGGCTCCATGGGCAACTGAAGACAGTCCTCCCTCCCCTGAGATAGTAACAGATTTTAAATGGTAGACTCAATTTATAATGGCTTATGGAGAAATGTTTAAAATCCGAGGTACTAGCAGATTCTTTTCAAACCGTAAACTTTTGGAGTGTGGATGGCTCTGGTTCCATTAGGGCGGTCCAGGCTGGATCTGTGCTCCCAACTGCTCCTGCGCCTTCGGAAAAATTTCTGGGTAAGCTGAAGCCACAGCTAGGTAATGTCTGTATGTTCAGTAGGAGTCCGTAAACTTTTTCTGTAAAGGGTCAGATAGTGAATATTCAGGTTTTGTGGGTCCGCCTCCGGTCCCTGTCTCATGTTCATAGACTTTGCAAAAGTAAACTCTGTCCTAACTTCTCTGTGCAAACTGTCGGGTTCATTTATTCCCCAGGTTCTGTTGAACTTTTTTACCCAATGAAATGTATTCATTTCCTGGGGCTGGTATAACAAACTGCCATAAATCAAGAGGCTTAAAACAAAAGAAATTTATGCTCTGGAAGTTTTGAAGGCTAGAAGTTCAAAATCAAGCTGTCGATAGGCTGGTTCTTTGTAGAAGTTCATGATGAGGGAGAATCTCTGGCACGCCTCTTTCTGGGCTTCTGGTGGCTGCCTGCAATCTGCGTTCCTTGGCTTTTAGCTGCATTCCTCCAATCTCTGCCTTCACCTCACATGCCTTCTTCCCTGTGTGTCCATTCTTCTGCTTTTCTCTTATAAGGATACCTGTCATCCTAAATATAGGATGATGTCATCTTGAAATCCTGAGCTTAATTATATCTGTAGGGACCCTTTTTCCAAATCAAATCACAGTCACAGGTTCTGGAGGTTAGGACTTAGATGTATTTGGGGGGGGGTGGGGCAAAGGCTAGTCCTATTCAACCCACAACACTTGATAAATAATGACACTTGTGATTTTTAAAGACCATGCTAGTTACATCCAGGTTGCTGACTCTGTGGTAGAGAGATGAGGAAAATCTCCAAGGCTTGTCCCTGTCCTCTCTAGGGGGAACAAGGGCACTGCTGTGTGACTTCAAGGCAAGA
Organism: Mustela erminea; assembly: GCF_009829155.1. Lineage (NCBI taxonomy): Eukaryota > Metazoa > Chordata > Mammalia > Carnivora > Mustelidae > Mustela > Mustela erminea. The sequence continues at coordinate 211,072,198 of NC_045614.1, read as the reverse complement.
GATAAGCATTATGAATGCAGGAGTTCATGAGAATTGAGGCACGGCAGTGTTCGCCCCTGAGGCCAGCTGCTTTAAGCAAGGCTGCTCATGGAGCTCAAAGTGGGACTGTGGGCAATGTCACCCTGTAGTCCAAAAGACAAAGATGAATGGAGTAAAAATGTAGTACTCTTGATTTATCAAATGATTCTACCTAATGAATCCATCACATTCAATAGAAACCACGTTAGCAATTCCTGTTACAGGTCTTATCCTCCCAACCCCCCTCCAAGGTCCCCCCCCTCCATGATCCACTTAGGAGAAAAAGAATGCAAAGTTTAAATAGATTTTTTTTTCTATAAGTGTGAAATGCTTGGACAAAAGAATGCAATGCCTAGTGAAGAGGTGGCAAAGACAGCCAGCTTCTTGTTAGTATTATAGAGCTAGAAAAATGATTATTATGCAGCCCAATAGAAAAGCCAAGATCTTCACCTGTTGATTAAAGCAACAATATGGTGTTTGGAAAAAGTGTGACTCAGTTTTTCATAGTTGGTAATCGCTGTGGCATGTTCCTGATAATTTCTGTAACTGTGTTTCTCAGTTTCTGGGGCTGTGTTTTTGTGTCCTTGCTATAAATAGCTGAATGGTCCCTGGCTCTCAGTTACTACAATTGCTTAGTTCAGTTCAGCAAATATTTTTAAGCACCCACTGTATACCAGGTGCCAGAGATTTAAGATGCTGAATAAAATTACTTAGATATAAAGTGGAACACATGAGTCTTCTACTCTGAATATCTTAAAGCTTTAAAGTCTGATATTTTTTATTGTTTTTAAATTAACATAAAATGTATTATTTGTCCCAGGGGTACAGGTCTGTGAATCGTCAGGTTTACACACTTCACAGCACTCATTATAGCACATACCCTCCCCAGTGTCCAACACCCAGCCACCCTATCCCTAGCCCCCCATCCCCAGCAGTCCTCAGTTTGTTTCCTGAGATTAAGAGTCTCTTATGGTTTGTCTCCCTCCTAATCTCATCTTGTTTCATTTTTTCTTTCTCTACCACCCTAACCCCCAACTCTGCCTCTCAAATTCTTCATATCAGAGAGATCATATGATAATTGTCTTTCTCTGATTGACTTATTCTGCTCAGCATAATAGCCTCTAGTTCCATCCACATTGTTGCAGACGGCAAGACTTCATGGCTGCATGGTATTCATATATATATATATATATATATATATATATATATATATATATCACATCTTCTTTGTCCATTCATCTGTTGACAGACATCTAGGTTTTTTTCCATAGTTTGGCTATTTTGGACATTGCCTCTATAAAAACTTGGGGGCAAGTGCCCCTTCAGAACACTACATTTGTACCATTAGGGTAAATACCCAATAGTACGATTGCTGGATTGTAAGGTAGCTCTATTTTCAACTGTTTGAGGAACCTCCATGCTGTTTTCCAGAGTGGCTTCACCAGCTTGCATTTTCACCAACAGTGTAGGAGGGTTCCCCTTTCTCTGCATCCTTGCCAACATCTGTCATTTCCTGACTTCTTAATTTTAGCCATTCTGACTGGTGTGAGGTGGTACCTCACTATGGTTTTGATTTGTATTTCCCTGATGCCAAGTGATGTTGAGCACTTTTTCATGTGTCTTTTGGCCATTTGGATGTCTTCTGTCCATTTCTTGATTGGAATATTTGTTCTTTGGGTGTTGAGTTTGATAAATTCTTTATCGGTCTTGGATACTAGCTCTTTATCCGATATGTCATTTGCAAATATCTTCTCCCATTCTGCCAGTCATCTTTTGGCTTTGTTGACAGTTTCCTTTGCTGTGCAAAAGCTTTTGATCTTGATGAAGTCCCAATAGTTCATTTTTGCCCTTGTTTCCCTGCCTTTGGTGATATTTCTAGGAAGAAGTTGCTGTGGCTGAGGTCAGAGAGGTTGCTGCCTGTGTTCTCCTCAAGGATTTTAATGAATTCCTATCTCACATTGAGGTCTTTCATCCATTTTGAGCCTATTTTTGTGTGTGGTGTAAGGAAATGGTCCAGTTTCATTCTTCTGCATGTGGCTGTCCAATTTTCCCAACACAATTTGTTGAAGAGACTGTCTTTTTTTCATTGCACATTCTTTCCTGCTTTGTCGAAGATTAGTGGACCATAGAGTTGAGGGTCTATTTCTGGGCTCTCCATTCTGTTCCATTGATCTATGTGTTTGTTTTTGTGCCAGTGGCATAGTGCTAGATGATTACAGCTTTGTAATAGAGATTGAAGTCTGGAATTGTGATGCCACAACTTTAGTTTTCTTTTCAACATTCCTCTGGCTATTCAGGGTCTTTTCTGATTCTACATAAATTTTAGGATTATTTGTTCCATTTCTTTGAAAAAACATTGGTAGTATTTTGATGGGGATTGCATCAAATATGTAGATCGCTCTAGGTAGCATAGACATTTTCACAATATTTTTTCTTCCAATCCATGGGCATAGAATGTTTTCCCATTTCTTTGTGTCTTCCTCAATTTCTTTCATGAGTACTTTATAGTTTTCTGAGTATAGATTCTTTGCCTCTTTGGTTAGGTTTATTCCTAGGTATCTTATGGTTTTGTGTGCAATTGTAAATGGGATCAACTCCTTAATTTGTCTTTCTTCTGTCTTGCTGTTGGTATATAGAAGTGCAACTGATTTCTGTGCATTGATTTTTTATCCTGACACTTTACTGAATTCCTGCATGACTTCTAGCAGTTTTTGAGTGGAGTCTTTTGGGTATTCCACATAAAGTATCATATCATGCACAAAGAGTTAGAGTTTGACTTCTTCTTTGCCAATTTTATTCCTTTTATTTCCTTTTGTTCTCTGATGTGAGGCTAGGACTTCTAGTACTATGTTGAATAGCAGTGGTGATAGTGAACATCCCTGCCATGTTACTGACCTTAGCGAAAGGCTCTCAGTTTTTCCCCATTGAGAATGATATTCACTATGGGTTTTTCATTGATGGCTTTGATGATATTGAGGTATGTACCCTCTATCTCCACACTTCAAAGAGTTTTGATCAGGAAAGGATATTTTACTTTGCCAAATGTTTTTTCAGCATCTATCAAGAACACCATATGGTTCTTGTTCTTTCTTTTATTAATGTATTGTATCACATTGACTAATTTGCAAATGTTGAACCAAACTTGCAGCCCAGGAATAAATCCCACTTGGTCATTGTGAATAATCCTTTTAATGTACTGTTGGATCCTATTGGCTAATATTTTGGTGAGAATTTTCACATTCATGTTCATCAAGGTTATTGGTCTGTAATTTTCTTTTTTGATGGGGTCTTTGGTTTTGAGATCAAGGTAATGCTGGCCTCATCAAATGAGTTTGGAACTTTTCCTTCCATTTCTATTTTTTGGAAAAGTTTCAGGAGACTAGGTATTAATTCTTCTTTAAATGTTTGGTGGAATTCCCCTGGGAAGCCATCTGGCCCTGGGCTCTTGTTCGTTGGGAGATTTTTGATGACTGCTTCAATCTCCTTACTGGTTATGGGTCTGTTTCTTCCTGGTTCAGTTTTGGTAGTTTATATGTCTCTATGAATGCATCCATTTTTTACAGATTGTCAAGTTTGCTGGCTTATAGTTGCTCATAATATGTTCTTATAATTGTTTGTATTTCTTTGGTGTTGGTTGTGATCTCTCCTCTTTGATTCATGACTTTAGTTTATTTGGGTCCTTTCTCTTTTCTTTTTGATAAGTATGGCCAGGGATTTATCAATCTTATTAATTCTTTCAAAGAACCAGCTCCTAGTTTTGTTGATTTGTTCTACTGTTCTTTTGGTTTCAATTTCATTGACTTCTCTTTTTTTTTTTAATTTTTTTAAAATTTTTTATAAACATATATTTTTATCCCCAGGGGTACAGGTCTGTGAATAGCCAGGTTTACACACTTCACAGCACTCACCAAAGCACATACCCTCCCCAATGTCCATAATCCCACCCCCTTCTCCCAAACCCCCTCCCCTCAGCAACCTTCAGTTTGTTTTGTGAGATTAAGAGTCACTTATGGTTTGTCTCCCTCCCAATCCCATCTTGTTTCATTTATTCTTCTCCTATCACCTCACACCAGTCAGAATGGCTAAAATAAACAATTCAGGAAATGACAGATGCTGGCGAGGATGCGGAGAAAGGGGAGACCTCCTACACTGTTGGTGGGAATGCAAGCTGGTGCAGCCACTGTGGAAAACAGCATGGAGGTTCCTCAAAATGTTGAAAATAGAACTGCCCTATGACCCAGCAATTGCACTATTGGGTATTTACCTTAAAGATACAAACGTAGTGATCCAAAGGGGCACGTGCACCCGAATGTTTATAGCAGCAATGTCCACAATAGCCAAACTATGGAAAGAACCTAGATGTCCATCAACAGATGAATGGATCAAGAAGATGTGGTATATATACACAATGGAATACTATGCAGCCATCAAAAGAAATGAAATCTTGTCATTTGCGACAACATGGATGGAACTAGAGCGTATCATGCTTAGCGAAATAAGTCAAGCAGAGAAAGACAACTATCATATGATCTCCCTGATATGAGGAAGTGGTGATGCAACATGGGGACTCCTCTTTTTTTTAAATTTATTTATTTTCAGCATAACAGTATCATTATTTTTTCACCACACCCAGTGCTCCATGCAATCCATGCCCTCTATAATACCCACCACCTGGTACCCCGACCTCCTACCCCCCTGCCACTTATCTTTATTATTTCTCTTCTTCTTGCTGAGTTTATGCCTTCTTTGCTGTTCTTTCTCCAGCTCCTTTAGGTATAGGGTTAGGGTGTGTATTTGAGACCTTTCTTGTTTCTTGAGAAAGGCTTGTATTGCTATATACTTTACTCTCAGGACTGCCTTTGCTGTGTCCCACAGATTTTGAACACTTGTGTTTTAATTTTCTCTTGTTTCCATGAATTTTTTCAATTCTTCTTTAATTTCTTGGTTGACCCATTAATTCATTAGTAGGGTGCTCTTTAGTCTCCATGTATGTGAGCTCTTTCCAACTTTCCTCTTGTAATTGAATTCTAGAGTCAGAGCACTGTGGTCTGAAAATATGAAGAATGAGCCCAATCTTTTGGTACCAGTTGATACCTGATTTGTGGCCCAGGATGTAATCTATTCTGGAGAATGTTCCATGTGCATTAGAGAAGAATGTGTATTCTGTTGCTTTGGGATGGAATGTTTTGAATATATCTGTGATGTCCATCTGGTCCAAGTGTGTCATTTAAAGTCTATTTTCTTGTTGATTTTTTGCTTAGATGGTCTGTCCATTTCAGTGAAAGGGGTGTTAAAGTCACCTACTATTATTATATTATTGTTGTTGTGTTTCTTTGATTTTGTTATTAATTGGTTTATATAATTGGCTGCTCCTATGTTAGGGGCATAGATGTTTAAAATTGTTAGATCTTGTTGGACAGACCCTTTAACTATGATGTAGTGCCCTTCTTCATCTCTTACTATAGTCTTTAGTTTAAAATATAATTTATCTGTTATAAAGATTGCCACCCCAGCTTTCTTTTGATGTCCATTAGCATGGTAAATTGTTTTCCATCCACTGACTTTCAATCTGGAGGTGTCTTTGGGTTTAAGATGAGTTTCTTTTAGACAGCATATTGATGGGTCTTGTTTTTTTATCCATTCTGATACCCTGTGTCTTTTGTTTGGGACATTTAGCCCATTTACGTTCAGGATAACTATTGAAAATTATGAATTTAATGCCATTATATTGCCTGTAAGGTGACTGTTACTGTATGTTGTCTCTGTTCCTTTCTGATCTGTTACTTTTAGGTTCTCTCTTTGCTTAGAGGACCTCTTTCAATATTTCCTGTAAAGCTGTTTGGTGTTTGCAAATTCTTTTAATTTTTGTTTGTCCTATTTCCAATGATAGCCTAGCTGGATGTAGTATTCTTAGCTGCATATTTTTCCCATTTAGTGCTCTGAGTATGTCATGCCAGTCCTATCTCAGCTGCCATGTCTCTGTGGATAAGCCCACTGCCAATCTAATATTCCTACCACTGTATTTTACAGACTTCTTGTCCCAAGCTGCTTTCAGGATTTTCTTTTTGCCACCAAGACTTCTAAATTTTACTACTAGATGATGGGATGTGTACTTATTTTTATTGATTTGAGGGGGTTCTCTGTGCCTCCTGGATTTTGATGTTTGTTTCCTTCACCAAATTAGTGAACTTCACTACTATAATTTGCTCCAATATACCTTCTGTTCATCTCTCTCTTTCTTCTTCTTCTGGGATCCCAATTATTCTAATATTGTTTCATCTTAGGGAATCACTTATCTCTCGAATTCTCCCCTCTTGGTCCAGTAGTTGTTTGTCTCTCTTTTGCTCAGTTTCTTTATTCTCCATCATTTGGTCTTCTACATCACTAATTCTCTCTTCTGCCTCATTAATTTTATCAGTAAGAGCCTCCATTTTTTATTGCACCTCATTAGTAGTTTTTTAGAATTTCAACTTGGGTATATTTTAGTTCTTTTATTTTTCCAGAAAGGGTTTCTCTAATATCTTCCATGTATTTTTCAAGCCCAGCTAGCACCTTGGTAATCGTCATTCTGAACTCTAGTTCTGACATAATACTAATGTCTATATTGATTAAGTCCCTAACCATCAGTACTTCCTCTTGTTCTTTTTTTGGTGGTGAATTTTTCTGCTTTGTCATTTTATACAGATAAGAATAGATGAATGAGAGAACAAAACAGTAAAAAGTTGGCAAAGACCCTAGAAAAATATACACTAACCAAATCAGAAGAGACCTAAAACCAGGGAGAGAAGGGGGAAAATAATAAATTAAAAAATAAAAAATAAAAAAGTATATATATTTGTCTGGTGAATAGAACAGAGCCACACACACCTCCCAAAATTTTAAAGAAAAAAAAATTATATACAAAAATAAGGGTAAACGCAATGAAGGGATAAAATATGACTATAAAGATGAAAATTTTGAAAGATTCTGAAAAAGGAATTGATAAGATTAGAACTTGGTTGGAAAAAGGAAGAAAAAAAGAGGAAAGAATGTGATCAGGCTGGAGACTAGAACAAAGACATGTGCTAGATTTAGGATATATTTTGACCTATTAGATGAAATTTTATCCCAAAATTTTAAAGAAAAACTTATGTATACAAAAAATAAGGTTACATATAATGAAGGGATAGAATAGGACTATAGCAATGAAAATTTTTTAAAAAGATTTTTTTTAAAAGGCATTGATAAGATAAATTAGTTATCAGACACATGAAAAAATGTTCATCATCACTAGCCATCAGGGAGATTCAAGTTAAAACTACATTGAGATATCACCTTACACCAGTAAGAATGGCTAAAATTAGCAAGACAGGAAACAACGTGTGTTGGAGGGGATGTGGAGAAAGGGGAACCCTCTTACACCGTTGGTGGGAATGCAAGTTGGTGCAGCCACTTTGGAAAACAGTGTGGAGATTCCTCAAGAAATTAAAAATAGAGCTTCCCTATGGCCCTGCCATTGCCCTACTGGGTATTTACCCCAAAGATACAGATGTAGTGAAAAGAAGGGCCATCTGTACCCCAATGTTTATAGCAGCAATGGCCACGGTCGCCAAACTGTGGAAAGAACCAAGATGCCCTTCAACAGACAAGTGGATAAGGAAAATGTGGTCCATATACACTATAGGGTATTATGCCTCCATCAGAAAGGATGAATACCCAATTTTTGTAGCAACATGGATGGGACTGGAAGAGATTATGCTGAGTGAAATAAGTCAAGCAGAGAGAGTCAATTATCATATGGTTTCACTTATTTGTGGAGCATAACAAATAACATGGAGGACATAGGGAGACGGGGAGGAGAAGGGAGTTGAGGAAAATTGAAAGGGGAGATGAACCATGAGAGACTATGGACTCTGAAAAACAATCAGGGTTTTCAAGGGGTGGAGAGTGGGAGGTTGGGGGAGCCAGGTAGTAGGTATTATGGAGGGCACGTATTGCATGGAGCACTGGGTGTGGTGCAAAAATAATGAATACTGTTATGCTGAAAAGAAATTTTTAAAAAAAGATAAAATAGTTAAAAAACATTAAAATAGGAAAGAGGAAAAGTTAAAAAAATGGAATAGAAAAAAATAAAATAAAAAAAAATTAACTTTGCAAGACTGAAGGATAATGTGGAAACGCTATGAATTGTATGTGTTGCTTTACCCAGCTCTGGAGTTCCACAGTTCTCACTGATTGGTAAACTCAGTCTTGGCTGTATGTTCTTGCTGATCTTCTGGGGAATGGGCCTCTTGCAGTGGTTCTCAAATGTCTTTGCCTGAGGTGGAATTGCACCACCCTTTCCAGGGGCCAGGCTAAGTAATCTTCTCAGTTTTTTTTTCCGTTTGTCACCTTAGATTCAGTTTTCCAAACGTCCTAACTTCCAAGAAAACAGTCAATTTTCTGTTCCTAGAATTGCTGCTCTTCTTCTCTTCTATCTCCTTTGGAGTTTGTAGGTGTTCAGAATGGTTTGATAACTATCTAGCTGAATTTCTGGGACCTGATGATATCTCAGTCTCCTACTTCTCTGCCATCTTGCTAGCTCCCATAAGATTTATTTTTATTTTTTATTTCTTTGTGTGTTTCTGAGTGGGGGAGAGATGGGAAGAGGGGAAGAGGGAGAGAAAAAGAGAGAATATCAAGCAGGCTCCACACCCAGCATGGAGTCCCACATGGGGCTTGACCTTTCAACCCTGAGATCATGACCTAAGCCAAAATCAAGAGTGGGACACTTAACAGACTCAGCCACACAAGACCCCAAAGTAAGATTTATTTTTGATGTGTGATTTTGAATGGTCAAGAAATGGAGGAACTGTAGGTGAAGTCAATCCTCTGAAACTTTAACTCATGTTCCTCACCTTCTTTGGCATTCGGTCAGTATGAATCATTGCCTTAAGCCCTCCTCTCTCTAGGTCTTTTGAAGGAAACACACCATGTTAACACGATGATGCTCTTTCCAGTGAACAGCACCATTAATTGGGTCTTTGCTATTTTCTGTATAGACTGAAGCTTGATTTGAGTGTCAGCAAGTTGAAACTCTAGCACATCCATCTTTTCTGTAAATTAGGCTATTCCCTGCCCCCACCCCATCAATTGCAGTCAATACAGCTGCTTTTATCAAGATTCTCCAGTAAGAAAGGGAAACATGGAAGAAATGTCTTTGCATTTTCTTTAAATTCTAGAATCAGTGCTTCCCAGTAGAAACATGAAGCAATAGAAGTTAAAATTGTCTAATGAGATAAAATTAATTTTAATGGTATTTATTTAACACAATATCCAAAATATTATAATTTCAAAATGAAGTCAATATAAAAATTATTGAGATATTTTATGCTTTCTTTCATATTGAGATTTCAAAATCTGGTGTGTTCTTTACATTCATGGTACAAATTGATTTGGCTCAGCCACATTTCACATGCTCAATAGCTTCATGTGTTTCGTGGTTATCACACTGGAAATTTCAATTCGTTTATAGGTGAATATATCAGCATTAGGATTTGATAAAAAGGATATATCAATCTTTTTAAAGAAGCACTGAGGAGTTAAAGTGGATCACTTTGTGTGAAGTTTAGGACTTTATTTCTCAAGAAGAAAAACTTTGTGAGAGTTTTTGCTGTAAAAATATCTTCAAGGTTTGATGTATAATAGAGACTTATATTTTAAAGTTTTGTCAATAAAGAACGTGAATTGAAAACGGGGTTCACTATTTACTGATCGCAACTTGAGCCTAAAACCAATTAAAGGCTAACAGTGCCAATGATATAGGCACTATTATCTAATAAGAATCATTGCATAGGGGACCTGGGTGGCTCAGTTAGTTGAGCATTTGCCTTCAGTTGAGGTCATGATCCCAGGACCCTGGGATCAACCCTGCATCAGGCTCCTGGCTCAGGACGGAGTCTGCTTCTCCCTCTCCCACTCCCCCTGCTTGTGCTCTTTCTCTCACTCACTGTCTTTGTCAAATAAATAAATAAAATCTTAAAAAAAAAAAGAATTATTGCATAATGATTAGGAAAAGCAAGATGGACCAGAGTACAGAGAGCACACAGGCAGTGTTGTGTGTCTATGCTCATGTGCGGCCTATACATTGTCATGTTGTTGTGAGGGAAAAAGATTGAGAACTGCCAGGTTGGAGAAGAGAAAGAAAATGAAAATCTGCTTGTTGAGGCCACAAATTTATCACATGCTCATGCTTTGTACCTAGTAGCTTGATATTAATATGGATGGGGTATTAATTTCGATAATATTCTTACCAATCCTCATCTTGTAATGTTCAAATGTTAAATTCTTTATCATTTTTGCACTTTTTTCTTTATAATTTCTTTATAATTTGTATATATATACACCACATCTTCTTTATCCATTCCTCTGGTGAAGGGCATCTCAGCTCTTCTCACAGTTTGGTTATTGTGGACATTGCTGCTATGAACATTGGGGTGCATATGGCCCTTCTTTTCACTACATCTGTATCTTTGGCGCAAATACCCAATAGTGCAATTGCTAAGTCATAGGGTATTTCTATTTTTTAATTTTTTGAGGAACCTCCACACTATTTTCCAAAGTGGCTGTATCCATTTACATTCCCTCCAACAGGAAGATGACAAGGATGCCCACTCTTGCCACTATGTTCAACATAGTACTCGAAGTCCTGACAACAGAAATCAGAAAACAAAAAGAAATAAAAGGTATTCAATTCAAATTGACAAACAAGAGGTCAAACTCTCTCTCTTCACAGATGACATGATACTTTAAATGGAAAACCCAAAAGACTCCACCCCCAAACTACTAGACTCATACAGCAATTCAGTAATGTGGCAGGATACAAAATCAATGCACAGAAATCAGTTGTTTTCTTCTACATTAACAATGTAACTGTAGAAAGATAAATTAAAGAATCAATTCCATTTACAATAGCACCCAAAGCCATAAGATACCTAAACATAACCAAAGAGGTAAAAGATCTATACTCTAGGAACTACAGAATAGTCACAAAAGTACAGGACATTTTAAATTATTTTTAGCATTAAATGGTGCATGGCAGGAAAGAGTTAATCTACCCAGCATCATGGAGAATTAACTGAAGCATTGAAACATTAGTCATCTTTGAGGATTTTTTTATATTCCAAGAGCTCTCTTAAATACTTTGCGTCTATTAACTCATGTAAGCCTCACACTCACCATATTATGTGTTAGAAATAACTAGTTTCTCCAATTTTCAGGTGAGGACACTGATGATGAGAAGAAATGTTTAAGTAACTTGGCCAAGTTGGCAGGTTGATAAGTTGCAGAGCTGTATTTGGAAGCCACAGAGCTTGGCTGAAGTGTTCACTTGTTAACCACTCATTTGTGCCTGGCTCCGACCCTGTCGGCTGGTGCGTTATGTCCTCCCCAGGGTCCTTGTCCTGGTGCTCCAGGCTCTGATGCTCAGAGGGCCGGGGAGTTGGTGGGAAAGTTGCTGATGTCGTGATGAAGTGGTGAGCGCCACATTGTTGCAGGGTACTTAGCTGCTAATTGCCATTTAATCACAAGATGAATACAGTTATTTCTTTTCTCCCTCTACCCAACTGCCAGTGAGATGGTAATTACTTTTGAACTAAGTGCTGAAGATGTGGCTTTGTACAAAGTTGGAGCTAAATGCCACATCCTTTGAGCCACCACATTCCTGGCAACACTTGTTTACCCACGTGGCTAATTAAACACATCATGTTGATAACAGATGCTCATTCCAAGCTTCCTATTTCCTTTAAATGATGACTTTTCCCCCTGGGAGATTTGATTTAAACACACACACACACACACACACACACACACACACACACACAAAAGTTGGACTTTATATTTGGCAAATTAACTCAAATTTTTTAGAGGTGACATTACATTTTGGTCAACAATGAAAGAGAAAACTTTGGGGACACCTGGCTGGCTCAATTGGTGCAGCATGTGACTCTTGATCTCAGGTGTGTTAGGTCCAAGCTACACGTTGGGTGTAGCAATTACTTAAAAATAAAAAATCTTGTAAAAGGGACGCCGGGTGGCTCAGATGATTAAGTGCCTGCTTTCTGCTCAGGTCATGATCCCAGGGTCCTGGGATTGAGTCCTACATGGGGCTCCCTGCTCAGCAGGGAGCTTGCTTCTCTCTCTCTTTCTTCCTGATGCTCTGCCTACTTGGTCTCTCTCTCTATCAAATACATAAATAAATACTTTTTATTCTTTTTTTTTTTAAAGATTTTATTTATTTATTTGACAGACAGAGATCCCAAGTAGGCAGAGAGGCAAGCAGAGAGAGAGGGGAAGCAGGCCCCCGCTGAGCAGAGAGCCTGATGCGGGGCTCAATCCCAGGACCCTGAGATCATAACCTGAGCCGAAGGCAGAGGCTTAACCCACTGAGCCACCCCGGTGCCCCCATAAATAAAATTTTTTAAAAATCTTAAAAAAAAATCGAAAACTTTGCATTTGAATAGTTCTAAACTTAATGAGTCAATCTAGAGTTTGTTTCTCCACAGTTCTCTATTTTCAGCTGTTGTGTCTGAAGTTGAAGAGGGGTTGCTTTTTGTTTTCTGTTGTTTAAAGTTTGAAGAACATACAAGCAGAGTTATATGGAATTTCTCTAAGGCCTGGAAATACAATTTATTGTGTTATGCTTTTCTGAAGAGATTTCCTCCAGGTAACTTGTAAATGGGTTAGGGTTGATCTACTTTTCGCAGAGGGTAATAAAATGAGCAGGTTAAGTGACTTGTCCAGAAGAACTCAACAAATGCAGTCCTTGTTTTCTGGCTACTGGTCAAATGTCACAGGTAATACCTGAGAGTGGCAAGCCTTCAACCTTACAAAGACCTCATCAGTTTGGTCCTGGTTTGGAATAAATGTGCAGATCTAAATTATGTCATATGAGTTGTAGAGCAGCTAAATGTTCAAAAGCAAGAAGTCTGCAACATGAGTGCGACCCTCCCAATGGACTTTACAGTAGCCTCATGGGTGATGGAACCATGTCAAAGGTCCCTAGTGAGGTGGTGGCTAGTTCTTCATTGGTTATGGAGGCCTCAGTTCATGGGTTTTGTGTTGGAACTCCCTGGATTTTTATCTAGGTGCCTTGACAGACAGCTTCCCAATCTCAGTGTCTGCACAATAAGGCAGTGTTTCTCAAACTTTAAAGCATTCAGATCACTTATTAAGACACAGACGGCTGGGGTACTCTTTCACGGTCTCTGGTTCAGTTTTGACGGGGGCCCAAGAATTTGCATTTTTAACAAGTTTCTGGGTGGTGCTGATGCTGCTTGTCTGGGAATCACACTGTTGGAATCAGTGCATTATAGGCTTATTTCTTCCTATCATCATAGCTCAGTGTGGGTCTTTCTGGCTGAGCAACTTTCTGGGAATGCTCTCCTCCAACTGGTAAGTCAGGGACTTAGTCTCCTTTCCTAGAAGCTCTATCACTCTCAAAGATCTTGGACTCTTGTTCTATGGGCATCTGGTGGGTTCTGGAAGAGATAGGGCACAAAAGATTGTGCTAGAACATTCTAGGCCAGGCCCAGAAGTGGGGTGTATTACTTTTCCTTACATCTCATTGGCTAGGATCAGTCATGTGGCTCTACCTAATTGCAAAGGAGGCTGGAACAGAGTCCAGCTGGGTCCTCAGGAGGAAAAGGAAAGTGAATTTAATAAAAACACAGCCATTTCTTGCCACACCGAAGTTATGGAAGTCCTCTTCTTTACTTTCTCCAGCACCTAAGATACTGTGAAATTATTTATCAGCCACTGATTTTGAAAAGTTTAATAATGTTTCTTGACCCATTTGGACATATTCTTGAGTTTTGGTTAATGGAGGTGGTGAAGCATGTTGTCTGTGTTTGGTAACAGTTCCTAAGATGAAGGGTGTGTCTTCCCTGGAAGACAGGCCAGGTCTGGAATGGGGGCGGGTCTCCATCTGGGCCAACTTTCATTTTATTGTCTCTCAGCTCCAGATCTACACTTCTCTGCCCTGATTTGTGATGCTACAGCTGGACCCTGTAAACACACTTTTTTTGCTCACTTGATAAATACTAACTCCACTGGAAGGTTCTAGAGTACAGTGCAAGGTGAAGAAAATTTGTTTCTGAGTTCCTGGCCCCCACTATTGTTGTTCACTGCAGTAGTCCAGCAGTCTATGGGGCTGAGCCCAGCTGTGCCCTCAGGCCATGCTCTCTCCACTGGTGGCCACTTCCCAGAAGCTTTTCCCACTATACCTCCTGCAATGACAGGCTGCTTCTTCAGACCATCTCTGGCCTTTGCCTCCCAGAAAGGTTTATTGTTTTAACCCTACGAGTAGGTTGTGAGTTCTTGTGGTAGCTAAGCTCTCTGATGAGGACTGAGTCTCAGCCTTGGGGGTGGCCAAGCCTAGAGAGAGAGAGTCTTCTTTCTTCATTCTTGGTCCCTTAATCTGTTCTCTCAGCCTGGTAGTAAAAGCTACTCTATATATGCTATCTCCATTTCTAGCCATTTTTCATAGTCAAGCAAATGTTAACTTTTATAGTTAACAGTTCTTTATATTACATTTTCCTTATTAAAATAACTAGAGTGATTTCTTTTGACTGGACTCTGACAGAAATGACCTCTTCTGGTAATTTTTTGTTATAGAAAGACCAAGTTGAGTGTCCTTCCTCTCAAATCAAAAATCAGGACAGTAGAACTATACCTACTCAAAGCTCAATTCCATTGAGCCTACTTTATTCTTTGCTCTATGATGTTGATTTCCTGTCCTGAGAAAGGCTGGTATTCTTATCAAAGATTCAATGGGAACAGGATTAGAGGGTCTTCAAATCTCAGACTTCTAGACTCTATAGTCTTGTGCCTCAATAACCAGGGGCTCTGTGGGTAAGGCCCTGGGGAGCATTCCTGGGTTAGTGGGGAGCATGGGAAAGAAAGAGAAAGCACACATGTCATCAGTAACCAGAAACCAGTCTTTCTGCCTTGGTCTCTGTCTGGGAGTAAAACCAGAAAGTGAACTGTGTGTAACTACCAGCTCTTTTGCCTTGGCTTTGTTTTGCTGCCACAGCAGTAGGGAATCAATACAAACTAAAACAAAATGAAATGTAAAAGAAAAAAAAGCCCCCCCCCAAAAAAAACCCCCAACACAACCCCCACAAAATCCCAAGAAAAAGTTGAATAAACAACACATGATCTAATTTTAGGCCACAAAAAATGAAAGGTCAGTAGAAAAAGAATAATAATAATAATAATTCCAGTCAGCATTAGCTACTTATTATTTCTTTTTCTCCATAGAGGATGGATTCTTGCCAATGAAAGGCTGAGGCCAACTTTGCTTCCTTCCTTGCATGCTAACCTTGGCTTCCCAGACAGCCACAGTGAGGGCTTCCCATCTGAGGAAGGCTCAGTCTTGGACTGAGCAAACAAAATTCCTGTGATTTAAGGACCCTGAGAAAGCTCTTTAATAGGAAATCTCTACCCTCTTGTTACCACATCTAATGTTTCACCGAGAGTGTCATGGACGACCATCTATAGAGCCCCCCAACCCTTTAAAAAATTGTGTTGAAACTCACATATCATAAAATTAACTGTTTTAAAGTGAAGAATTCAGTGGCATTAAGTACACGCACAGCATCATATAAATGCCAGCTCTATCTAGTTCTAAAACATTTTTATCACCCTAAAAGAAAATCTTGTACCCAATAAGCAGTCATTCCTTATTTTCCCTCCCTCCAACCCCTGTTAACCACCTGTCTGCTTTCTGTGTCTATGAGTCTAGAATTAGTCTATTCTGGGCATTGCATATAAATGGGGTCATACAACATGTAGTCTTTTGTGTCTGGCTTCTTTTACCTAGAATAATGTTTTCCAGGTTCATCCATATTAGCTTCTTTTTTATTTGGCTGACCCCAAATGTCCATCAGTAGATAGATAGATACATGGATAAACAGACTGTGGGGTAAATGTATCAACTTACTTTTAAATTATTTTTAAATAATTTAAGTAATTTTTAATTTAAAATAATTTTTAAAAATTATCTATTTAAATAATTCTCTATTTGAGGAGGTAACACATAGGAGCACTGCCACCATTGTCTTACTCTGATAAGCTCTGAAAAGACCAGGGGAAATTGCATGGTAGAGGGGACTCTCAAACTATAGAGAGGTGGTGGAGGGATAGAGCGGGGAAGAACCAACTGCAATTGAGTGGACGTCTGTCTCTGGTTTGAGTTCTAGGAAATGATTTCTGTGGCTTCTCTCTCCCTAAATGCAACATGGCATTGCTGAGTGTAGAACCAGAACATACACATCTCTTATTCTCAGAGATCAGTGCTAAAAAAGGGTCTGGGTGAGAGAAGATCTGCCTTCTCTTTTTTATTTATTTATTTATTTATTTATTTATTTATTTATTTATTTATTTTTATTTCCAGCATAACAGTATTCATTATTTTTGCACCACACCCCGTGCTCCATGCAATCCGTGCCCTCTATAATACCCACCACCTGGTACCCCAACCTCCCACCCCCCGTCCCTTCAAAACCCTCAGATTGTTTTTCAGAGTCCATAGTCTCTCATGGTTCACCTCCCCTTCCAATTTCCCCCAACTCCCTTCTCCACTCTAAGTCCCCATGTCCTCCATGCTATTTGTTATGCTCCACAAATAAGTGAAACCATATGATAATTGACTCTCTCTGCTTGACTTATTTCACTCAGCATAATCTCTTCCAGTCCCGTCCATGTTGCTACAAAAGTTGGGTATTCATCCTTTCTGATGGAGGCATAATACTCTATCCCCAGGGGTACAGGTCTGTGAATCACCAGGTTTACACACTTCACAGCACTCACCAAAGCACATACCCTCCCCAATGTCCATAATCCCACCCCCTTCTCCCAAACCCCCTCCCCCCAGCAACCCTCAGTTTGTTTTGTGAGATTAAAAGTCACTTATGGTTTGTCTCCCTCCCAATCCCATCTTGTTTCATTTATTCTTCTCCTACCCACTTAAGCCCCCGATCCAAAGGGGCACATGCACCCGAATGTTTATAGCAGCAATGTCCACAATAGCCAAACTATGGAAAGAACCTAGATGTCCATCAACAGATCTGCCTTCTCTTTATCCAGCATACCTCTGGACCAAGTCTCACTGGATGAGGACCTCCGCTGCAGAGCACATAACCTCATCCGCCCCCCGTGGGTCCAAGGAATTCCGTGGGTTGCAGCTTCTACCTCATGACTGCCTGGTGATCACACTTACCGCAGGAGCATTGTCTATACAGAGCTGAGTTTCTACTCCTAAACTGGGGCAATAAAATACCTTTGGAAGGAAATAGTCCAAGAGGCAAGGAGACAGATTTCCCTCTTCATCTTCATTGGGAATTAATTTGCTGGCAATTATAGTGTCTTTACCATACACTTAGAGTCTCATTCATTTACACTCCAGGAAGAAGAATGACTCTTTATGACTTTTTTATTTTAATTATTGATGCTTAAAACCATGAGCCATTCATTTCCTGCTTTCTCAACATTGGTAATTGACTAATTCAAGGCAGGTGTGGGTTTGAGAAAGCTGTTTAGTTGGCATGAGGAATGATTGCTGCAGGGACCATGCTGTTAATTTTGCCCACAGATAATTATCAGTCATGTAACACTCTAGTGTCTGCATTGGAGCACACAGGTGGCTCCCTACGTGCAGCTGTTTTCTCTAGACATCAATGCCAGGATTGGGGAATGGGTTATCTCTCTATATATACATATGGGGTATTTCTAAAGTAGTGCTGAGGTACACAAAAATCTTTCACTTTACCTGCTTTTCCCTATGTACTTCCTGTAAGCATCCAACTAGGGATAAAGTTTGTACCAAGTGCTGCTTGGAAACAATTTGCTCTCAAAAAGACCAAATAGAAACAACCACAAAGGGAGAATGAGAAGATGTGCAGCCAGAAAAATCATAAAAGCTTAAATTGGGAATGATCACATTTTGACCAGATGTCAGTTTATTAGACAGAGGATGGCATCATATAAATACGAACTCTATCTAGTTCCAAAACATTTGGTACAAACATCCTGAGAGAGTGTACCATGTTTCAGGAGGGGTGTTATCCTTCCAGAGACTTGAAAAATAAATGGTCTCAAAGATGAAGAAATGCACATGTTTATCAGAGGACAATGAGTCAGTTACCTCAAATCATACTAGAAATGGAGTAAGTGTTATATAATCAAAGAGAGAAAAAAGTAACAGTGAATCTAGAAGAGATTCATTTTTGGAGAAGGAGGTAGGATATGATGAGGATGACAGGAAGTGCTATTTAGCTCGGGCTGGAAGGGTGAGGGGGTTTGTCAGGTGGAGAAGGAAGGAGGGAGAGAGAACTCCAGGAGTGTCCAAATGAGAAGACACCAGCTGGCTGTCAGATTGGTAGTGAGCGCCATTTCAAAGGCAACTGGAATCTTGGGAGATTGGTGATAAGGCAAGATGGTGGACTGTTGAGTGGGGCTGATTCAGGCAGATATTTGGGAGATAAGTAGTAGCTATGAGGAGTCCCATGGATGTAGGGGTCTAAGGAGAGAGAAGGGAGAGGTCGATGATGATGGTGTTTCCAGCTTAAGTGGACAGGTGGACACTAATACCATCAATGGAGGGAGAGAATGTTTGGGGAGGGTGATAATGGATTCAGCTCTGGCCATGGTAAGTGGGCACAGCCTGAGAGATACGTTGGGAGAGGCAGCTAGTCGGCATTGGGGTTGCACCATCATGGTCAGCATAGATGGCAGCTCCAATGACCTGTAGGTATTACCATAACTAATTCTGATCTTACACAATTAACATATTTAGGAATGACATTCGAATTTCTGTCACTTGTGCTTGAAATCCTCTTGAGTGCATACTTCATCATATTTTTTGTTTTCTTTGGAAGAAATGAAGCTTGCTCATGAATGCCTTAGTATTTTACCTGGTGATGTGTTTTGTTTCTATTTTCTTAGGCTCTGGAGAAAAGACCAACACATTTTAATTACGTACTACTACGATTACCACAGTGTGAATCTCTGGAATGGTGTTTCTGTTTGCAAAGCCAGTATAAAGTGTTACTGAAAAATTCAAAGTTTATTAAAGAGCAACACCTAAAGAGTTAGTCATCAATACATTTCTCCTCTTTCTTCTTTTCCTCGTGAAAGACAAAGGGAGTAATCACTAGCAAAAATAACTGGCAGCCTAAGGATATCATCCATCTGACAGTGGAAGAGCATATGGGTATTTCCAACTGGACTTTGCCTTTATCAGCCTCTTCTGGTTATGAAGCAAAAGGACTCCCCAGGGATGGAAGGATAAAGCCCAGGAGTCTCAGCCTGATTTTTTTTTTTTTAAGACTTTATTTATTTGACAGAGAGAGCTCACAAGTAGGCAGAGAGGCAGGCAGAGTGAGAGGGGGAAGTCGGCTCCCTGCCGAGCCGAGAGCCCGATGCGGGGCTCGATCCCAGGACCTTGAGATCATGACCTGAGCTGAAGGCAGAGGCTTAACCCACTGAGCAACCCAGGTGCCCCCCAGCATGATTTTTAAGCCTCAGGTTTGAACCCCCTTCACTTTTACATCCCAGTCTTATATAACTTTTACCGATAAAAATTCCCATTCAAGCCAGTTGTGTCTTCTTGCCATCACCCAAATATGACATAGGCATTTCTGCTCCTGTACCTGCTCAGGCTTGTCTGTATCATTTCCAGAACTTTCCCAATCCTCAGTGCTGGTGACTTACTGGGTTATCTGGTAATATGAAGCCCACAGCGATTTTCAATATGATTTGACATAATGCATTTTGTTGATTTCAGAAGGATTTCTCCAGTAGAAGAGAGTGGACCAGAGATACTGGTAGGCTTTTAGGAGGGCTTGTAGGGGTTCAGATGACTAGGAAGGTAGCAGCAACAGGTTAGATATTAGGGGGAAGGAGTCAAATTAGACATTTCCTTAATGGTGTCAACCAGTGGTCCTTGGTTGCTTTTTGGATTTCTCTTTTAGATGGTGATGGTGATGGTGATGGGGAATCCCGTTGTGGTATGTGGGAAAACAGGAAGAGGGACAGTGAGCAAGAACATAACTGTCTGATCCAATTTGGGACAAATAAGTTCACAGTGTCTGGAATATCCAGGTGGACTCGGTCAGCTGGGAGCTGAGAATACCATTCTCAAGAGAAGCCAGAAGACAGAGTATAAAATAACTCTAAAAGGCACCACAAGTATTTGCATGTTAATTGTGGCTTCTAAAGTCTTTGAGGGGGTTTGAAAATAGTTTGTTTTTCACATAGTTTCAACATTATTCTGCTATCTTCTTTTTAAAATTCTGTTTGCAGGGTCTGTGAAGAAAACGCTTGCTTAGCAGTCTAACCCATATTAATCACAAATTCCAAATCCATGGCATCAGAATTACAAGAAGTTTCATATTATATAATTAGAAGAAGATTCCGGTCCTTGGTTCATTGACTCTGGAGGCATATTACAGTCTTGTTATATTTGATAATGACATAGCAGACATTCTATCAGAACTTGGCTATATGGAGAGAGATTCCAAAATGCTTTAATCTTGTCACAAATCAGAAGCAGCTGTTCCTTATAAAATGGAAAGTTCAAGTTTGGATGATCCACAGAAAAGCAAATGTGACTTATAGTCTTGTGTGGCAGATTCTGGGGTTTTCAATGGGCAGGTGTTCCCCATCAGACAACCAACCATCTCCCCACATTGATTCTTGTTGCTTTTATTTCTTTAGACTTCTCCCAAACTGAACAGTGCATTTGTGCAATGAACTTTATCTTAAGAACTTAGGCATTTTGTAGGTAAGACTAAGCATTGTCTTGAGACTTTTACACACTGATGAAAACAGATACGTGGAAAACGTGATTGAAACACAACTTAGCCCCTCTGCATGAGTCACTAAAGAGAGAACTGTGGTGATTGTCAGTCAAGGACTGCCAGCCTCAAATGCTGATTCTACAAACCTTCCATAGGTTCTACGATGACATGAAACTGCTGTAGTAGAAACTCTAAAACTAACAAGGGTATTAGCTTCATTGATTTTCTGAAAATGGGAAAGGGAAAAAAAAAAAAAAAGCGCTCAGCTAAGTCCAGGAAAGAGATTTAATACAACTGTCTTTTAATAATATTAAGTTTCCTAGAATCAATATTTTCTCCCCCTCATATTATGCTATGGGTTGCAACACACCAGTTGCTATGTAGGAGAATGGGAATCAATAGAAGGCTTACCTTCTTTGGAGACTATTTCAAAGGCCTGCATAATGGTGCATAGATCAGGAAGAGTGAAATTGAATTTTAAGTACACTGACATTATGCTATCATCTGCAACCCGGGGAATATAGATTGTTCCAGGGCCCATGGGACCCATGAGGCACAGGGTGAGAGGTGCCAGCTACTGATTGGCCCACGGAACTCCAGTGAAAACAGGTTCCTTTAGACTGTTTAACAAATGCTAAATACAGGGTTTTGGGCCACACCTCCAAGTATCTTCAAACACTCCAAAGTGAGTAGGGAGGAGATGTATTCTTTCTAGTTCAGCATAGTGGCTTATAAGTTAGGCCAGACCCCAGTGTGTGTTAACTCAGTGTCTAATGTTAAGCCCACTTTCTTCTCAGCATTGTTTTATTTGACCTTATTTTGGAAAATGGAGAGACTATTTCTTAGCCAATAAAGATAACTCTTGATAGAATCACTGACTTGTTTTTGTTTTTTGTTTTGCAGTGCTAAAATGACACTTTTTAAAATTTCTTTTCAGTGTAACAGTATTCATTGTTTTTGCACCACAACCAGTGCTCCATGTAATCTGTGCCTTCTTTAATACCCACCACCTGGTTCCCCCAACCTCCCACCACCCCCCGCCCCTTATCTACAGAAAACAATCGTTCCACAAAAATAATAAAAACTCATATTTGTAGAGAAGGTAGAGAACATCAGTTTTTTGGAATGTAGATTATAGTGGTATCCATCTTTTATTTTAAGAGGTTGACTTGAAAAAAAAATTCTGGAGATTTAATTGTGATGTTACATCTGCAAGTCACTGTTTGTTTAAGAAAAAAAAAAATGGAATGACTCACCAAGCCCACAACTAGGTGTTTCCCCTAGCAAATCAAAAACTTATATTCACACCATCACCTATACATGAATATTTATAGCCACTTTATTTGTAACTACCAAGAGTTGGAAACCAACCAGATGTCCTTTAGTAATTAAATAGTTAAAAAAAAAAAGCCATGGGATAATATTTAACAATGAAAAGGAAAAGACAATAACTTTGATGATTCTCAAAGATGTTACACTGAGTGGCAAAAAAAAAAAAGTCAGTTTTAAAGGCTGCATACTGTATAATGCCATGTATGTGACATTTTTGGAGATCAGACTGGACCAGAAGAACAGATCCATGACGTGGGAAAGAGAATGTAACTATAATGGGCATTTTTAGGGGGATGGAAATATTCAGAATCCTGATTGTGATGGTGTTGGGCAAATCCATGCATGTGTTAAAATTCATAGAACTGTACATTGAAAGGGAAAAAAGTGAAGGTTAACTTTACCGTATAGTGGAAAGAATTTTTTTTCAATTGCTCTTGTTCTGACTTTTTTTTTTTTTAAATTGGAAACAGCTGCACGAGTATTATCTTTCCATTAAAAACACATATTAAATATCATAGATAAAATCCCTTGTATCAGTAGCTAAAGGCACATGCACAGTTGGGCTATGGAGGAGATCATATAGTAGTTTGGCTAGGAGGTCGAATATGTGTTGGTTTACGGGTGACTCGAACATAACCCGTATGTCCCCCAATGATTATTGTGGACTGGACCAGCTACAATCAGAGGACACACTTGTGTGATTTTTAATTCCTAGCACTTTCCCTTTCCCTCATTTTAGTGCTGTGAATTAGGTAGTGCAGGACCCCTTACCGGAGTCTTGTGTTGAGGGAAGCTGAGGCATGGGAAGTGTTGGAAACAGGTCTCACCAACAGCAGAGTAGCTGGGACTGGTGTCCAGAGCCTTTGATTCCTGGGAAGTTCTAACTCTGGGTTTTCTTTTTAATTAAAAAAACTTTTTTTATTTGCACTAGCCTACATCTAGGTAATTTCTTATGAAGCTAGAAATCACTGAGACCACTTAAGGAGATTTATGTGCGTAACCAAAGAGTCTCTTGTTACGATACATAAACAATACACTAGTACGTCACTGAACAGAATAGTACAGAGACTTCTATATCCTTCCTGTTTTTTAAATTTCTGGCTCAGCTAGGAACATTTACTAAATTCCTTAAAATGAAGTTATTTCATCTTAAAAAAAAGCAATATATTGAGGGTATAGCTCTCTAATAGAAACCTAGGATAAATGAAACAGGTACAATGTGGAAAGAGAGTGGACCTCAGCTGTGGCCACACTTAAAAAAAAGTTTGTAGGGAAAAAAAAAAAAAAAAAGGTGGTGTCTGCCAGTGGCTGGCACAGCAGGCATTTTGGTGTTAGTCCAGAGAGGGGCAGCACCAGCCAGAAAATGGTCCATGTCCCTGAGGAGCAACCTGCTCTTTCTAGGAGAAATTTACTGTTTCGAGCATTTAGTTTAAGCTGGAGTCCCAGAACACTGAAAGTTGGGCCTTTCTTTATATTTTTCCCATCCTCACAATTCCAGAGCTCTGTGCTTCTAACTGCCTGCAACTTGTGTCAGGGAGGTTCAGGTCTGGGGAAAAGTGCAGAGGAAGAAGTCTGATGCCATTCTGAAGAGTTGTTGGCAGACCTGAAAACAAGGGCAATCAGAACAAAATGAAAAGAGAAAAAAATAAAGCCAAAATCTAAAAAAACAAAACAAACAACCCCCCCCCACACACAAAAAACCCAAACAAAACAGCAATAACAAAAACCCTACTGTCTCTTCTCAAGGCGGTTCAGTGTTTCCCACGGTGCTCATACTTAGAAATGTTTGCAGAATATTTGGGAGTTCAGGAATCTGTGAGTGGATGGGAGCATACACGATGCACCCTGGTGCTAGGGGCTGGAACCCTGGTTGGCCTCCTGGTTTTCTAAACCCTAGGTAAGTGAGTCAAGCTCATACATTAGCACGGTTGCTGATGTTCTATGATGGCAAAGTACCTTTTTGTGCAATGTATGTCACTGGGGCAGGTAAGTGACACTTTGTCTATGAGCATACTGCAGGTTACCCTCATTTTTTCATGCCAACTTCTTACAGTGACCTGCTGGTGTGCTGGCCATACAGAGTCACCTGTATCACAGTGGGGGAGCCTGTGGATGAGTGACAGGTCAGCTGAGAGTGGACAGTGCCCTGGGCAAGGTAGAAAGCCAATGCATACGCAGCAACCCTTTCCTCATATGCGGCATCTCCCATAACCCCATCAAGGCACATGAGAGTTTACAGAGATGAAGCGACTATCACTTTGAGGACCCTTCTTATTCTCATCTCTGTCCCTCCTACTCCACTCCATCCCATTATCCCATTTTCCCCCCTCCCTGTTGTTTCTCTTCCCCCTGCTCTTTTTCTAGAAATCTGCTTTTTAAATGGATCCCTTTCTTCCTCTGTAGGTGGCGATTTGCAATCCAAATCCAGGTTGTGCAATAAGCCTCCTCTCCAAAAGATTCCTTAAGAGGCTTATAGAGTAAAAAATAAATTCAAAATGAATGAAAGACCTATATGGGAGACAGGAAATTATCAAAATTATAAAGGAGAACCCAAGCAGAAAACTTTTTGACCTCAGCTGCAGCAACTTTTTACTAGACACAGTTCCAGAGGTAAGGGAAACAAAGTAATAATGAACGATTAGGGTTCCTCTGGGGCACTCAGTAGGTTAAGCGTCTGCCTTCGGCTCAGGTCATGACCCCAGGGTCCTAGGATTGAGCCCTGCGTTGGGCTCCCTGCTCAACAGGGAGCCTGATTCTCCCTCTCCCTCTGCCAATCCCCCTGCTTGTGCTCTCTCACTCTCTCTGTCAAATAAATAGAATCATTTTTAAAAATAAACTATTGGGACTTCACCAAGATAAAAAAGCTTTTGCACAGCCAAGAAAGCAATCAACAAAACTAGAAGACAGCCTATGGAATGGGAGAAGATACTTGCGAATTAAATATCTGATAAAGGGTTAATATCTAAGATCTATAAAGGATTTATCAAATCAACCCCCCCCAAAACAAATAATCCAGTTAAGAAATGAGCAGACACAAAGATAAACTCAAAATGGATAAAAGACCTCAACGTGAGACAGGAATCCATCAGAATCCTAGAGGAGAACATAGGCAGTAATCTCTTTGATATCAGCCACAACAACTTCTTTCAAGATATGCCTCCAAAGGCAAAGGAAATAAAAGCGAAAATAAACTTTTGGGACTTCATCAAAATCAAAAGCTTCTGCACAGTAAAGGAAACAGTCAAGAAAACAAAGAGGCAACCCACGGAATGGGAGAAGATATTTGCAAATGACAGTACAGACAAAAGGTCCAGGATCTATAAAGAACTCCTCAAACTCAACACACACAAAACAGACAATCATATCAAAAAAATGGGCAGAAGATATGAACAGACACTTCTCCAATGAAGACATACAAATGGCTATCAGACACATGAAAAAATGTTCATCACTAACCCTCAGGGAGATTCAAATTAAAACCACATTGAGATATCACCTTATATCAGTTAGAATGGCCAAAATTAACAAGGCAGGAAACAACATGTGTTGGAGAGGATGTGGAGAAAGGGGAACCCTCTTACACTGTTGGTGGGAATGCAAGTTGGTGCAGCCTCTTTGGAGAACAGTGTGGAGATTCCTCAAGAAATTGAAAATAGAACTTCCCTATGACCCTGCCATTGCACTACTGGGTATTTACCCCAAAGATACAGATGTAGTGAAAAGAAGGGCCATCTGTACCCCAATGTTTATAGCAGCAATGGCCACGGTTGCCAAACTCTTGGAAAGAACCAAGATGCCCTTCAACGGACTAATGGATAAGGAAGATGTGGTCCATGTACACTATGGAGTATTATGCCTCCATCAGAAAGGAGGAATACCCAACTTTCGTAGCAACATGGACGGGACTGGAAGAGATTATGCTGAATGAAATAAGTCAAGCAGAGAGAGTCAATTATCATATGGTTTCACTTATTTGTGGAGCATAACAAATAGCATGGAGGACAAGGGGAGTTAGAGAGGAGAAGGGAGTTGGGGGAAATTGGAAGGGGAGGTGAATCATGAGAGACTATGGACTCTGAAAAACAATCTGAGGGTTTTGAAGGGGCAGAAGGTGGAAGGTCGGGGTACCAGGTGGTGGGTATTATAGAGGGTACGGATTGCATAGAACACTGGGTGTGGTGTAAAAATAATGAATACTGTTATGCTGAAAATAAATTTAAAAAATGGAATTAAAAAAAAAATCTAAAGAAAAAAAAAAAAAGAAATGAGCAGAAGACAAGAATAGACGCTTTTCCAAAGAAGACATCAAGATATCTAGCAGACACATGAAAAGATGCTCAACATCACTCATCATCAGGGAAATACAAGTCAAAGCCACAATGAGAGGGGCACCTAGGTTAAGCCTCTGCCTTCGGCTCAGGTCATGATCTCAGGGTCCTGGGATCGAGTCCCACATCAGGTTCTCTGCTCAGTGGGGAACCTGCTTCCTCCTCTCTCTCTCTCTGCCTGCCTCTCTGCCTACTTGTGATCTCTCTCTGTCAAATAAATAAATAAATTCTTAAAAAAAAAAAACAAAACACAATGAGATACCACCTCACACCAGTCAGAATAAGTGAGCTAACAAGTCAGGAAACAATGGATGTTGGCGACGATGTAGAGAAAGGGGAACCCTCTTGCACTACCGGTGGGAATGCAAGCTGGTACAGCCACTCAGGAGAACAGTTTGGAGGTTCCTCAAAGGTTAAAAGTAGACGTACCTATGATCCAGAAGTTTCTCTACTAGGTATTTACCCAAAGGATATAAAAAATACAGATTCAAAAGGATAAATGCACCCAATGTTTATAGCAGCATTATCAGCAATAGCCAAACTATGGAGAGAACCAATGTCCATTGATTGATAAATAGATAAAGATGTGGTATATTTACACACACACACACACACACACACACACACACACACACACACACGAATATTAGTCAGCCATCAAAAATAATGAAATCTCACCATTTGCCATGACGTGGTTGGAGCTAGAATTTATTATGTTAAGCAAAATAAAGACAGTTACCATATATGTGGAATTTAAGAAAGAAAACAGGTGAACATATGGGAAGGGGGAAAAGAAAAAAAGGAGAGAGGGAAATAAGCCAGAAGAGACTCTTAGTGATAAAGACCAAACTGAGGGTTGATAGAGGGAGGTGGATGGGCTAAATGTATGTCAGGGATTGAGGAGGGCTCTTGTGATGAGCACTGGGAGTTGTATGTAAGTGATGAATCACTGAATCTATTCCAGAAACCAAAATTGCTCTATATGTTAACTAACTAGAATTTAAGTTTAAAAAAAGTCACATAGTTTAAATGTGTATATCTGTGAATATTTCAGAATTGTTGCTAGTATTTTCTTATAACATTATCACCAGCATGTTTGAAGGCCAGTGGTCCAGATGAGACTTTTCTAGTCTTTCATCCGAGTTGAACCTCATACCAATTTGCTGCCACCGCAGATAAAACATTTGTAACCAGACTCAGGCAGCCAGATCCACAGAGCTATTACTGCCTGTTAGTCCTCACATTCCAAAGTGACAATATTATAAACATGGAAACAAAATTAATTATTACAGTGCTACATGCCAACTGTAGTTTGAAAATTATGTATTTGTTGGCTGACCCTCCTCTGAGCCTGATAGCAGGAGCACATGACTTCTCCCTACAGAGCTCCTGGGGTCACCTCAGGTACGCCTTCCACTAGTTGTTCCTTGTTAGCAAAGTTTTCCTCCCAAATAAAGAGCTTTCCTAATTCAGAGAATTCCCTCTCAGATTGCAGCTGCTGTTCTGCTCACCGGCTGTAGTACGGAGGGTCTGCTCACCGTGGCTCTCCTCTTGCTTACTGGAAGTCAGTCTTACTGGAAGTTTCTTTCGCCTTCCTCCTCCAGTCAACACCAATTTGCTCCCCACCTTCCAAGTGGTGAAACTCTCAGCTTTCCCTGACAGCGGAACTATTACATCAAGAGGGGAGTTTCACTGTGCATTGAAATTTAGGAAAAGAATGAAAATTAATTCTGGTTCCACGCTGCACAAGTCAGGAATTGCTGGCATTCAGTGTTCCCATGTTACTGGGGATGGGAGGGACTCTGGCTGAAGTGAGTTAGAGTAAGGATTTATGCAGAAACACCA
The DNA here is from genome assembly GCF_009829155.1 of Mustela erminea. Taxonomy (NCBI): domain Eukaryota; kingdom Metazoa; phylum Chordata; class Mammalia; order Carnivora; family Mustelidae; genus Mustela; species Mustela erminea. Next base: position 211,043,859 of record NC_045614.1, on the reverse strand, counting down.
TTCTCTCTCTCTCTTTCTTTCTTTCTTTCTTTTTTTTCTGAAGATTTTATTTCTCTTTTCTGGGTTTTTATTATTTTCATTGCTCTTTAATCTATCAGTCATTTTAATGTGATGGATTCACACTGTACCAGTAATCTACCTTTTTTTTTTTTTTAAGATTTTTATTTATTTATTTGACAGAGAGAGACACAGTGAGAGAGGGAGCACAGGAGGGGGAGTGGGTGAGGGAGAAGCAGGCTTCCCATGGAGCAGGGAGCCTGATGCGGGGCTCAATCCCAGAACCCTGGGATTATGACATGAGCCAAAGGCAGACTCTTAACCACTGAGCCACCCAGGTGCACCTATTCAGGGTTTTAAATTCTGAGTGTTAGGTGGGAGTTAGTGCCTGGATTTTGAATGATGTTTTTCTGTTACTATGTTTGGATGTCACATTTCTTCATTGTGGTAAAAAATATCATGCTTAGCGAAATAAGTCAAGCAGAGAAAGACAACTATCATATGATCTCCCTGATATGAGGAAGTGGTGATGCAACATGGGGGCTTAAGTGGGTAGGAGAAGAATAAATGAAACAAGATGGGATTGGGAGGGAGACAAACCATAAGTGACTCTTAATCTCACAAAACAAACTGAGGGTTGCTGGGGGGAGGGGGTTTGGGAGAAGGGGGTGGGATTATGGACATTGGGGAGGGTATGTGCTTTGGTGAGTGCTGTGAAGTGTGTAAACCTGGTGATTCACAGACCTGTACCCCTGGGGATAAAAATATATGTTTATAAAAAATAAAAAATTAATTAAGATCAAATAAATAAATAAATAAATAAATAACCCAGTTACTATTAAAAAAAATGAGTAATATAAAATCTACCATCTTAAAAGTGTACAGCTGCAAAGTAGACAATTCAGTGCATTGTACATTCAGAATGTTTTGCAAGCATCTTCAGCATTTAGTTCCGGAACTTTCTTATCACCCCAAGTGGAAACTTGTACACATTAAGTCGTCACCCCACTGTCCTTTCTCTCCAGCCCCTGGCAACACTTAATCTGTTTTCTGTCTCTATGGATTTGTCTATTCTGGACATTTCATGTAAGTAGAATCATATAATATTTGTCTCTTTGTATCTACCTTCCTTCACTTAATGTACCGTTTTCAATATCTATTCATGTCAAAGCATCTACCAGTGCTCCCTTCCCTTTGTCCAACTGAATAACATTCCTACATTAAGCTTTATTTTATTTTTAAATTTTTACTTATTTTTATTTGAGATAGAGAGAAAAGGAGAGAAAGCACAAACAGAGTGGAGGAGCAGAGGGAGAGAGGCTTCCCACTGAGCAGGGATTCCCAACTTGGGGCTTGATCCCTGGACCCTGAGATCATGACCCGAGCTAAAGGCAGATACTCAACTGACTGAACCACCCAGGCTATCCTATATGAAGCTTTTAATTGAAGCACATTCTTTTTAAAGTTATTTTTATTTTATTTTTTAATATAAATATTTTACAAATTTTATTTTTTTGAAAGAGAGAGAGCAGGAACAGGGGAAGGCAGAGAGAAGCAGATTCCTGGCTGAGCAGGGAGCCCAATGTGGGGCTCCAACCTGAGCCAAACGCAGATGCTTCACTGACTGAGTACCCAGGTGCCCCAGTTGAAGCACATTCTATTGCTGACTTGAGACTCATGGGCCCTGTGTTCTCCACAGATCCTTAGTTTATTCCTTTCCAAAGCATAGCTTGGACTTTTCCTTGGGAGCCTTTGTTTTATTAATGAGATGATGACGATGACGATGACGATGATGATGGTGGTGGTGACGGATGGCACACATTTTCTCTTGAGCCCCTACCATGCAACCATAATCGTGCTTGGAAATTTACACCTACTGTTAAATCTAATCCTAAGCGAAGTCATGCCAATTTGAATTTCAGGCCCATTTGACCCAGAGGTGACTGAGGTACAGATGAGTTGAGTAACCTACCCAGTATCCTTAGCGAGTGAAAACTAGTGTTGCTTTGGTGTCCAAGATCGCCTGCTTCAAAGCCTAACCAGTCATGGGCTCTTGGCTTGCCTTGCTTCTTTCAAGATGTTCCAGATCAGAGACTGAGAGAAGAACCTAGGTTTTGATCTGGTCTGTGATCCCCATCCCACCCCCAGCTTTTATCTCTGCTTTAGACACAGAATTATTATACTTTGAAATATTATTTGGAAGTAACGAATAAAATAGTGGAATTCAACCCTGCACCATCTCCTCTGAACCAAAGCTAACCAAAGGTATGAATTGAAAAATATGAAGATACAAACACAGGGTGAGTTTGGAAAGGAACTGTACTAGAATCTTATAGAAAGTAGTTTTGGGAAATTAGGAGGATAGCTCAGTGGTTAGTATGGAGATTGGTCAGCAATGTTTGGCATGGCCCCTCTGGGAAGATGTTTGCTCATCATAGCAAGAATGGAAACCTCCAATTTCCTGCTAAAGAAGACTGAACATATATGTTCAGTATTCCTCTACAAAACAATTTGGGGATGGTTGGTTAAAAGTTAAGTAACCTGATTGCTTTTGAAGTATTCTTTTAATACTGGAGATATACTCCCCCAAGGTAGAATTCTTTCCTACTTTGGTCAATATGATGTTTAGAGGATGATCATTGACTCCTTTTTTTTTTTTTTTTTTTAAATATTTATTTATTTATTTATTTTAAAATTATCAGCATAACAGTATTCCTTGTTTTTGCACCACACCCAGTGCTTCATGCAATCCATGCCCTCTCAAATACCCACCACCTGGTTCCCCCAACCTCCCATCCCCCAAGGCTTCAAACCCCTCAGATTGTTTTTCAGAGTCCATAGTCTCTCATGGTTCACCTCCCCTTCCAAATCATTGACTCCTTAAAGTCTTAAGGAAAGGAAAATATTCTATTTGGGGTGGGCAGGAATAAATGCTACCAGTACTTCAGGGGCTTTACACAGAAAGAGTATACTATTATTTCACATGGGTTGGTAGAGTAGGGGTTGGGGATCTCTCACCCCCAAAGTCACTCCGCACCATCCATGCTGGTTTTAACCCACTGAGCCACCCAGGCACCCCATCCATGGTGGTTTTAAAATGCTCTCCCCAACTCCTGCCATGCACACATATCTTTGACACTCCTCTAATGGAGACATGGCACCTGTGTGTGCTCTTCTGGAACCTGAGCCAGCTTGTTAGTATTTTAACTACTTTAACATGGCAGTTGTTTGCTGTGTGGCTTCCAAGCTGGTTTGATGAATTTAGAGGGTCCCAGCACTTTGGCAAGTGACATGATTCAATAGACTGATAGATATGGTATGCAAGAGGCAGCTGCCAGCCTGCTTTGGCTCTCTTCTATGAGAAGAAAAGTCATGCTCAGATCCTTCTGGAAGTGATAGATTTCTATACCACATTCCATTCCTGCCTGGTTTCATCTGTCACATCCCTCCAGGTAAGAGATCAAAAATATCTGTGTGATCGGAAGAACCAGGTTAATGCTTGGACTCTCAATACCCTTACCATCAATGCTGATTGGGCTGCCAAGTCATAGTTAATGCACAATATTTTTTTTCCATTTTTAAAATTTTATTTTGTTAACATATAATGTATTATACACTTCAGGGGGTACAGGTCTGTGAATAATCAGTCTTACACAATTCACAGCACTCACCATTGCATATATCCTCCCCCAATGTCCATCACCCAGCCACCTCATCCCTTCCCCTCTTACCCCCCAGCAACCCTTAGTTTGTTTCCTGAAATTAAGAGTCTCTTTTGGTTTGTCTCCTTCCCTGGTCCCATCTTGTTTCATTTTTTTCCCCTTCCTACACCCACGACCCCCTGCCCTACCTCTCAAATTTCTCATATCAGAGAAATCATATGATAATTGTCTTTCTCTGTTTGACTTATTTCACTTAGCATAATACCCTCTACTTTTAAAGGGGAAAAAAATCACTTTAAAAATGACCCATCATGGGCGCCTGGGTGGCTCAGTGGGTTAAGCCGCTGCCTTCGGCTCAGGTCATGATCTCAGGGTCCTGGGATCGAGTCCCACATGGGGCTCTCTGCTCAGCGGGGAGCCTGCTTCCTCCTCTCTCTCTGCCTGCCTCTCTGCCTGCCTCTCTGCCTACTTGTGATCTCTCTCTGTCAAATAAATAAATAAAATCTTTAAAAAAAAAAATGACCCATCAATTTGTACCTGGGTGGGTCAGTGGGTTAAGCATCTGCCTTCAGCTCAGGTCATGATCTGGGGTCCTGGGATCGAGCCCCATGTGGGGCTCCCATCTCAGCAGGGAGTCTGCTTCTCCTTCTCCCTCTACTCCTTCCCTCGACTCATGCTTTCTCTCACTCACTATCTCTCAAATAAATAAATAAATAATCTTTAAAAAATGATCCAGGAAATGGTGCATTGTACCAAAGTGTAATTTTGGGTACTTGGTATTCACCAGTGATATTCTGGTTTTGAAACAACATTATGAATTTCTCACAGGCTAATGGACAATTATGAACAGATTTGCTATGCTTTGTTTTATTACAGCTAACAGGATAAATTAATATGATTTTAGTGGATGCTAATGAACCGGGTCCCTTCTGAGGATTCATGGAATGGTTGCATTTTGGATTGTCTTTAGACAACTAGAGTTGTGCACCAGGGAAGGTGCCATTTTTAAAGGAGGAAATTTTATCACGGAGAAACTATTGACGTCTGGCTGAATCCTGGGGAGGTTTGCCTTGAGCATTGTGCAGTGCACACACCAGCTGGCGTTCTCTCCCTACTCTGCCTACAAGTGCACTGTTACCAAAATCAACGATTAATGGTTGAAAAAGTCTGAAAAATGGATATCCCTTTGACCTTTCTAAGGTTTGTCATTTAGTTGACATACCCATTACCTCAAAAATCAAATGTGTTTGTCTAAACATTATTCTGATGTTTACTTTGGGCATGAAAGGGCAGACGGCTGACCACGGACCCGCTGACAGTGATCAATTCCGCCCCGGATCTTGTCACTTTCCCTGTTTATTCTGCTATCAATCTCCCCTTTGCCTGCCACCACGGCCACTTTCTGCTGCTCAGGCGCTTTTAAAACTAACAATAATCCAATTTAGAATTGATCAATGAGAATGTGTGGTCAGTAAGCAAAATGACAAAGTCCGCATGTAACCGCTGACCACAGTCAGGGGTATATTTTATATGGGCTGAAGGCAAATTTCAATTAATTAATTATTAATTAATTAATTAAATGCTAACATTTTCCTGGGGCTTTTTAAAAGTCAGATCCTCTAAGTTTTATTGTCTTAGAAATGGAGAAACTAGGCTAGAGTATCTTCTGGAACAGCGAGAATGTCCTGTGAGGGTGGGAAGCCAGCGGCCACTTGTAGCTGAATTTGAAGTATGGCTTATGCAACTGAGGAACTGTATGTTTAATTTTATTTAATTTAAAATAATTTGAAGTCGAAGTTAAGTAACTTTGTATGGGTAGTGTCTCTGATCCTGGACAGCTCAATTCTAGAATGTTGAGATTTTTGTGATCAGGTGAGGTTTGCCAGTGCTGTTAAGAATATCATTCTGCCCAGACTCTGTGGTCACTGTCTCTGAGGTCTCTGAGGTCACTGTCTCTGGCCTGATCCAACGAGGCCACAAACCAAGCAAGGGAAGTTCAAGGAGACAGTCAAAGTCTTGCCCGTGTCCTAAAGACACTGTCATTTCTGACCAGAGCACCTTTCTTGGTCCACAGAAGTGGGGTTCCCTCCATGGTGAGAGGGCCTGGATGTGGTCTGCAGGGATGGTTCCTACCCAGCAGAGAGTAAAGCACCAACATGCAAAGGGAGCATGCCGGGCTGGTGCAGCAGAGAGAAATGGTTTACTTTTCCTAAGAGTCCCCCAAGGCAAACCCCATTTTGGCTGCATCCCAGGTCTGTTTCCAAGACAGAATGTTTCTTTGGGTTCCCAGTGCTACGTGGCTCCTGGCTTCCAGGCATGACCAGACCCCTCTCTGAGCCATAGGTTTCTGGTTCCTGAATTGATTGAGTTCCTGGACTCTGCTTTTTTTTCCTCCTTCCCTCAGCCTCAAATTCCATTTTTGCCAAATCCAACAGTGGGGAGTCATTTGATGGATTTCATAAGATGACTTGGAAAAAATCACTTCTCATATTGAACACATCTGAAACCAGTGATGTGCTACTATAAGTTAGCTAACTGAATTTAAATTTTGAAAAGTTTAAAAATATTAAAAAAAAATCACCTCTTAAAATGTTACCTTCAATGAATATAGATTAAAAACTAACTGCTATGAAGTTTAGAGCTACATATGGAATTTGGGAGTCTTTTTAAAAACATGAAGTCAATTTAGCTTTTATCTCTAGATAGACATGTGTCAAAAGCTGGATTAGAGATTTGGATTTTAGAGGGAAGGGGGATGGGGGGAGGGGTGAGCCTGGTGGTGGGTATTAAGGAGGGCATGTATTGCATGGAGCACTGGGTATTATATACAAACAATGAATCATGGAACTCTACATCAGAAACTAATGATGTACTGTATGGTCACTAACATAACAATTAAAAATATAAATTAAAAAAATCACTTATTTGATTTCAAAGTTTATGGGGAGAAATTAGGAGCAAGTAGAAACATTTTTTGAGGGCTGTATTATAATGAATGGAGATTTAGAATGCTCTCCCACAGTATTGTCTTAGAAGGAAAGTGGTCTGGGTATTCTCTTGAGGGAAATTCCAAATCCATAATTTCTGTGTTATTTATCTACCAAGAAAAACAGCAAAAGAAAAACAAAAGCCAGTTCTTATTTAAAAAAAAAATGGAAAAAAGTTTATTTCCTGAACATCTTAAATAGGAAAACACATTTTGATTTGGGGCATTTAAAAAATATAGTTTTTAACAAAGCTTTATGTCACATATTGAAAGAATTTGACAGTGACGACAAAGGGATATCTCAAAATGAGAAGGTCCTTGAATGAAAAAAATATATATATGTATCCCATCTGTAGTTCTTCTACCCAACAACAGACACTGTTAATACTTTCTTATATTTCTTTCTAGTCCTTATTCTATTTGTTTTCAATCTAAATGAAAAGGCGATGCATATAATATTTTTATCCTACTTTTTGCATTCAACGTATAACACATTTTCCATATATTGCATACTATTTATAAATATAATTTTTAAGTTACTAATAATTATTGAGTACACATATTTGTGAAATATTACATTTTTTGTCTGATTTAGATTATTTCTGAAAAAAATTTATGCTATGTAAATAATGCATCGCAATATTCAGGATTATTTTCTTAGGCTCCATTCTCAAAAGTGGACTTCCTGAGATATAAACATTATAAGGCTCTTTGCCAAATTGCTTTCCAAAAGGCTTATCCCAAAACACCAGTAATATTCGAGAGTACCCTTTCCACAGTCCCCACATCAGAAATGGATACTATGATTTTTTTAAAAAATCTTTGCTAATTTGATAGGGGTCAAATGTGACTTCATTGTTATTTTAATGCACCATTCTTTGATTACCAGTGAAGGAAAGCATTTTCCACACATTTGTTGATTAGTTACATTTCCTTTCTGGAAATTACCTATTCACATCTTTTGTCAATTTATTTATTAGAGCTTCAGTATTTTAAAATTCCACTTGATTAACCTCTTTGTATATAAGGATATTAGTACTTTGTATGTATAATATTTCCTGTGACTCTTTTCCCCAAAATATGATGTTCGTCCTTTAATTTTGTTCTATTTATTTATTGTGGATGAAGAGGGGTTTAAATTTTTAACTTAACAAAATAGATTACTGTTTTTATTCTATACTTAGCAAATTGTATCTCCTCCAGCGATAGTAAATTAAAAAAATTCTTGATTTTTTAATATTGACATTTTATATTTAATTTTTAAGTTTTCTGGAATTTACTTGGGTGAATACTTTTAGCTGAGCATCTAAATAAATTCTTGTTTCATCAAATAATCAACTGCACAAAGGGAACTTACTCATGAAATGACTTGTCCTTAGTCATTCATTTAAAATGTTTCTTTTACCATTATATACACATATATTTTTTAGTTTATGAGACCCATTTCTTGATATTATGTTCTGGTGATTTTCAGTTTAAACTTGTTCTAGAATTTCAGTGTTTCACTTACTATCAGTTTATACCATTGGTCATTGACTTACTGGTCCAGAATCTTCTTTTTTTTTTTAACTTTATTTTATTTTTTCAACATTCCAAGAATATTGTTTATGCATCAGAATATTCTCAATATTACTCTTTTTTAAAAAATATTTTTATTATGTTAGTCACTGTATAGTACATTATTAGTTTTTGATGTACTGTTCCATGTTCAATGTTACCCTTTTTGAAGGTTTTTTTAAATTTTATTTATTTGTGTGTGTGTGTGTGTGTGTGTGATGAGAAGAGTGAGTATTGAATATTGACTTATTAACTGACATATTTTGAACTTTACTTTTTCCAAATTCTCTTCATTTCTGCAGCCCAGAGTCTTTCCTGACCCTTCTGAGTGAAAGAATTTTATTTCCTCTTTATCTCCTGCATGGCATTGTCTGCACCTCTCTTAGAACATCATGGGGTGCCTGGGTGGCTTAGTTGGTTAAGTGGCTGCCTTTAGCTCAGGTCGTGATCTCAGGATCCTGGGATTAAGCCCTGCATTGGATGCTCTCTCTCTTTCTCTCAAATAAATAAATAAATAAATAATTTTAAAAAGAAAAAGAATATCATTACTCACTTGTTTCCTTGTACTATAGATGTTTGTGGACAAAGCTCATTTTCATTTAATTACGTATCTATGTATGTAGACAGAATAATGGCCCCCAAATACATCTATATCCTAATCTCCAGAATCAGTACATGTCACCTTACATTGCAGGAAGGACTTTGCAGAAGTGATTAAGGATTTTGAGATGAAGAGATTGTCCTGGATTGTCCAGGTAACACTAAATGTGTTCATAAGGGCCTTTGTAAGTGTGAGACAAAGAGGCACTTGACCCAGAGAAGGAGGTGTGACTATAGAGGAAGAGACTGGGCCAATGTCATCAGGAGCCAGTGGAAGATGGAAGAAGCAAGGGACAGATTATCTTCTGGAGCCTCAAGGAGGAACCAGCCTGGCTGCCATCTTGATTTTCACTACTTAAGACCCATTCTGGACTTCTGACCTCCAGAACTATGACAGAATAAACTATGGGGGTGTTTTTGGTTTTGGTTTTGTTTTGGAGCCAGTAAGTTTGTGGTAATTAGTTAAAACAACATTCAGAAACTAAAACTGGTCTCCCCCACATCTTCAAGGCAATAGGATACTTAACCAGAGCACCCTTCATGTCTTGTATGGAGGGCGCTCTTCAGAATAACGAGGGTAGGAGCTGTCCAAACCCTGCCCAAAGAGTGATGCATAGAGAGGGCCTTCTGATTTTGTTCTGCTTTGCAGTATTGGGTCCAGTTCTGGATCTAGGAACAGGACCTCCTACACATGTGATCCTTTTTCCTCCGAGGTCATAGATTTGTGCTCTGGTTTTGTCTCCAAAAGAAGTTTTAGTCCATCAGTTATCAGTCTTCGGGAGATGAATTCAAAATCACTGTGGCCAAAAATTAATTCTACTTTATAGGAGTTACTTTCAGGATTACCACTGAAGGCCACAAATTAAAAAGAAGTGAGTTCAAGAGAGAAGGGTAAATAACCACATTGATATAAGTTTCTTATTTGCAGCCTTCCTATCATATCAAGTGAATTTGAACACATTTTTTGGAATAAGCAATTATGTACTTTATGTGGTGTATATGTATGAATTTATTATTTAGTGTGGCATATATTTATTTAAACAAATGCTTTCCTTTTGATTGCCCAGCCAATATCTTTGTGAGTAGGAAAAGAACCATCGTACACATTTTCCTGACTAGGAAAGAGGACTCAAAAGGGGAAGTCATTTATCCAATATCTTATTTTTTTATGCATCAAGATTTAGAGGATTGGGAAAAGGCTAGGCATTGTGTTACATTTCCATTGATTTGAAGATGAAAAAGACACAGCACTGGCCTTGAAGGGTATCACAGAAAATAGGATGAACAAGCCAGGAAACACCTTCAGTTCATTTGGTGAGGGTCTCACTTAGTGGGAAGTATGGAAGGGACCATAGAGGGGTGCTGTGGTTTTCAACCTTGGTTGCATATTAGAATAATCCCTAGAAGTTAAAAAAAATACTCAGCTATAGACCATTCCCCAGACTATGTAACTCACAGTCTCTGTATGTGGAAGTTGGAATCATCTGGGTAGAGAGAGACAAGGAGGAGAAGGATGAAACACACAGAGAACTTCATGCATACAAAGGACTTTAGGGAGCACCAAATAAGTTGTTGACCTACATAGGCTGCTTCATCTCCACAGCTTCCATTCTGGCTGGCTGAAGGCTTATTGGAGAGAACCATAGAAGAACAAAGATATGAGGAGCCATGGGGTGAGGGGAAGCTACCATTTGCTGCTTGCCTCTGGGTGCCAAGGACTGTACTGGTCTCACACATTTTTCTCATTAGTTGTTGTAAGAGTTGCTAATTTATGTGTCATTATCCAGTCTTACAGATAAGGAACCCAAGGCTTGGGGTGGTTGGGAAGCTTTCTCAGGGTCACAAAACTGGTTAGTTTCTAGAGAGAGTTGACTTCCATATACTGGGCTGCCTTGTTTCATTGAGGTAAGTAGTGGAAGAAATGCCCAGCTCTGGGAACTTTATTAAGGGCATTGATGTTTGAGTTGGCTCTGTTGACCAGGTGGGGATGGGAAAGAGGATGAAATAGCATTTGTGACACATACAACCAGTGGATGGTTCAGATTAATGTAGCAGTGGAGCTTTTGTTGAGGGATCCAAGCAATTTGGTACTTCTTAGGATGGATTGATATGGAGGAGAGGGACAACAAAAATCCATTTATGAATTACTAATCCATTGTTAATAACATTATGCTACCACCCATTGTAACGAAACTTTTGGGCAGAAACAGTACATTTTGACATTCTAGATTGTCAGTAGAGAGTTCCATGCTACTTACTATGTAGGACTTTCCAGGCTGGTGTCAACACATAACTGTGTGATATCAGAAGGAATGCTTCAGCTTTCCAATATCCTTAGAGACTTGTTTCTTTCAACTGTGTTAGGATAAATTAGGGGAAATTGTAAATATGATTACCTTGACAGATGTTTCTTTTAGTTGAGTTTTTATCTGCTGTTTTCTTTGCCCAGTTTCTTTTTTTTTTTTTTTTTGTAAAGATTTTATTTATTTATTTGACAGACAAAGATCACAAGTAGACAGAGAGGCAGGCAGAGAGAGAGGGGGAAGCAGGCTCCCTGCTGAGCAGAGAGCCCGATGTGGGGCTCGATCCCAGGACCCTGGGACCATGACCTGAGCAGAAGGCAGAGGCTTTAACCCACTGAGCCACCCAGGCACCCCTTTGCCCAGTTTCAATAGTCAGTCTGATGTGGTTCAAAGTTTTGCTAGGGGAATGTTTTCATAAGTTAATATACATAAATTCTATATTTCTGTGAATAAATATTTACTTTCTCTTAGGAAAATACGAGCAAATCTTAAGCTCTGTCTGGTTTCAACCAACTCTAGCATTCATTGTCTCTATAGTCATTTTTGAATCCCCACAAATACACGAGCCTCTACATACATACTTAAATCCCACTCGATGGACATCAGTTTGTTATTAAGATAATAATCTCTCAGCAGGATAGTCTCTCCTGATGGCCTGGTCAATATATTTATAGAATTTAATTAAACCATATCACTTCCATGACAGGAAATAGATGACCTTTTAATTATTTCAAGATAACTGAATTTGTAATCATTTTCTCCTTTAACTGGGAGAGAACTGTATATTTTGAATAAATTGAAAGTAGAATATAAATACTTACTTGTTTTGTTTATGAGCTGCACTTCTGCACTCACATTGCACAAGACATCATTTTGGGATGGTTTCCATAGGATTTAGGAAAACAATTTAGAAAAGCCAGTGTTAAACACAGAGATTAATGTTTAGTAAATAGTGATTCAAAGACACTAGGTGATTACTGGATTTAGGAATAATCTATCACTACCATTGTGGAATTTAGTATTGTAGATAAACTCACAATAATTTTTAAGATTGTCTGGTGGGAAATTACTAGCTAGGAGCTTTCTAAAAGAGTTAAACTAGACTGAGTTCTGCTTATAAAATCAGAGCTGTAGATGGGATTAATTCCCATGGAGAGGACTCAGTTACAGCACACATTTATTATGGGTCATTTTGGGTGACCTAGTGTGATGGGACATTACAACATCCATATTATCCAAATCAAAGACCAAACCCAATACGTGGTATGTGTAAGTGTTCTTATGAGGATAATGGAATATAATATTTCAAATCACCATTATTTCACACATCGGATGACATAGCTTTTATATCTCTAGCGTGGCTGATCTTCCCCACTTGAAAATATGTTTTATAACTCCCTTGAATAAGAAAATTCTCAACTTCTACACTACATGTATGGGTGATTAAAAAAAAAAATCTATCCAAATGGGATCATTACTTTGCAATCAGATACAATAAAATAATTTGTCTCCCCACATGGACTACAAATGTGAAAAACACTCTTCTTGCCATCTTCCATTAAGAGAAGGGAGAATTTGTGCTACCACGTGAAAAATTAACTACTTAATCTTCAACTGAAATTCCAGTCAGCAAAATTAATGGGGAGTGGGACAATTTCTCCTGAAACACCCCATGGTTAGTGCTTTTGATTTATAGCCGGACAGATTCAATGTGTAAGTTATGCCTAGAAGCAGCTCTTTACTGGATATATTTTACAAATAAATTACTATAGCGACTTACACACATTGTATTTAAAATTTTCTTTTCTTTAAAAAAATGTTGCAAGCATGTTCTGAAACATTTCTTTTTTTTTTAAATTTTTTATTTTTTATAAACATATATTTTTATCCCCAGGGGTACAGGTCTGTGAATCACCAGGTTTACACACTTCAGAGCACTCACCAAAGCACATACCCTCCCCAATGTCCATAATCCCACCCTCTTCTCCCAAACTCCCTCCCCCCAGCAACCCTCAGTTTTTTTTGTGAGATTAAGAGTCACTTATGGTTTGTCTCCCTCCCAATCCCATCTTGTTTCATTGCTCCTTCATATACTCTTATCTGAAACATTTCTTTAATCCGAGCTTCTCTTTAGAAAACAGTTTGGAATGTTATGGATCTTTTCCCTTAACTGTGAAGGATCTTTAGGAATATTCAAATGTTCAAATGTTAATTTCAGTGATCTGAAACAATTTTATGATTTTTTTTTTATTATTATGGCCTTGTGTGTTGATTTGGAGTATCAGCCCCTCCTGCCAGAAAAACAGGTTGTTTTTGTGCTCTTGACAAACTGGGTGAATGAAGGCAGGGCAGTAAATGGAAAGCAAGACTTCCTTCTCTTTAAACTCCAGAACGTGAAGTACTAGAGGGCAGGGGTAGATCAGAGTGGTTATGGTCAGCACTTAGTATGTGTAGGAGGACCTCAGTGAAATACTTTTTTATTTTGTTCACCAATAAACCATTTTAAATGCTGGCCTTGTGCTGGGGGCTGGAGATTGAAGGGTTGATGGGAAGTGGTTTCTTGTTTTTAAGAAACTGGAAGTTAAGTGGAAGAGACACGTCTTGCATCATGAAGTAGGTATAAGAATAGAGATTCCTATGCTGGAAAACAGAAGAGGGAATAATCAGTCCTGCATGAGAGGGGAAGGCACGTGTTCACACAGAAGTGATATTTATAGAGAAATAAATATAAATATAAAATATATAACAAAATATGCATATTTTGTTATTTCTCTATAAATATAGAGTAGGTGAGGTTCCCCCACCTCTTCCTGGCTTGCTCTTCTTAGACAAGTTTGTTTCATGAACTAGGGATGTGGATGTTAATGAATCTCTCCTGTGTTATTCTGGGCACTCATGTTTCAGCAGATGGCCCACTCTGATTTTTTTCCCATGAAAATGGCTGTGTGCAATAGTCTTAATTTTACCAGCATTAAAATATTAGTAACAATAAAATAAGCACAGAAAGCTTTGAACTTTTCATTGGTGGTAGCTTTCAAGTGATCAATGCAGGGTGATGTTAAGAAACACGGATGTCGTGAGAATGAGTAGGAACGCTGCTTAAAATGGATTGAAGCATCATTTTATTCTGAGCTGTGAATTTCTTGATTAAAAAAATTCTTTTCAGTGACCTAATTTCCTATGTATATATATCAAATGACACCTGAATCATGTTAAAGCCTTAACCTTTTCCCATTTCCTGTTGTAAAACTGCCTGAATGTGACATCTTTTTAAGTGGAGTTGAAATTGTTTTCTCTTGTGATGTCAGAATTCAGATAATGCTCAAATTGATGCTTGGCGATATTTATTTTAAATACCTCATTTTCTGAGATGTCTTCCTTTATTTTAAGGAAGAATAGAATTCCATTTTGGGTCTTCCTAGAATTAAAAATTGTCACTTCATACAAAATTCGCTATTGATTATTTGAACCCCACAGTTCTAGTGACTGAACAGATAAGAAGCAAGTACATTGCAAGGCTCCAGTCAGATGCTGGGTCTTAGTGCAAAGCCTGGAGTAGGAAAGGTTGTTGACTGGGTTTATATTCCAACCTGTCTGACTCTCCCACTGGTGGGCAGGGTTCCCCACCAGTTATGCCCCCATCCCTTCAACACTGGCCCTGAGGGGATGATCTCTTCACTATTCTCTCAAACTGGTTTCTCAGATCCCTGCCATAGTCCATCTATATTTATGTATATTCATGTTCTCATTCAAACAGCGATAGTGAACCCATACTCTGTGCCAAGCACTATCCTAAGCTAACGCAGTGAAAAATCAGACAGGATTTCTGGCTTTCATGGAAATAAACTTTAAGAAAGTAAAACAAGAAGAAATAAGGTAATCTGGAGTTGCAATAAGTGCAATGGAATAAAACATAAAATAAAATAATAAAATAAAACAACAAAATAGTGGTGATGTAGTAGACAAAAGGGGATGCAGAAAAGGGATTAACTTGAGACAGAGTGGCCAGGGAAGGCTTGTCTGAGACGGTGGGGAAGGAGCCAGCACAGTTCTTGGAAAAGAGTATCCCAGGTGGAGGAAAAAGTGGGAGCACTGGGAAGATGAGGAAGAAGACCATGAAATCCAAAAAGAAAGGGAAAAGTGATTTCATTCTGAGGGTGATGGGTGACAAGACCTGTTTGATGAGTCTGGCTGCTCTGTGCAGGTGAGTTGTGGGCAGGAAGAGGAGAAGCAAGAGGCCAGCTGGGAGGCCCTGGCAGTGTTCTGAGGAAGTGGGGAGGAGGGATTGAGGATGACTCCTCATTTCTGATAACTGGGTGGTTGGAAATAAGGAGTCCGAGGGAAAGTATGTTGTGGTAAAATCAGGCTTTGCTTGAAATCAAGTGTGAGAATAGTTACTAGATGTTGAGATGCGAATATCTAATAGGATGATGGGTTTACAAGTCAGGACCTGATTAAGATCATTAATGTATAGAAGGTGTTTAAAGTCAAGACAAATGAAACTTCCCAGGGCCAGGGTGTAGAGGAAATGATTATGGCAATTAGAAAATTAAAAAAACAAAAGTATTTAGAAAACAGAAATAGTCCATAAGAAAAGTTGAAGAAATAGGAAACCTGAATAATTCTATAAATATGAAAGTAAATGTTAAAAAAATCTTCCCATAAAGAAAATATTTAGATTATTTGTAGAGAACTTACTGACAAGTTCTACAAATAATTCTAACGTTTTATTGTTTTAAAAATGTGGGCTTTAGTATTATTTGGAGATGGCAACGTCAGCAGATCCAAAGATGACAGTCATTGAAAAGATTTTTTACTCACAGATCCCATGGATGCCACAGGACTGTGGGGGAGCCCCAGATTTGGTCAGGAGACAGGTGGAGAGGGAACTATGACAAGAAACTTTATTGGAATTATTATTGCTCAGGAAGAAGTGAGGAAAGGCTAGCAGATTTAAGATTGGTTAGTTTGAATAATTCCAGGAGGCTCTGGGGTCTAGGAGCCATCCTTATTGTTTGGTATTGGTACCTGACACTGGAGTGATTAGGACAGGAGTATAGTGGTCTGGAGTGTGGGAGTCTGCAGAGGAATGCAGTTAAGGGTATGGGCTGTGGATTGTTGGTTTGCATTTGAAAGACATGCTCTCAGAGGTGAGTAGTACATTATCTCTGAGATTAGCTAATTCAGGGAAGGAGAAATGAGTAGTCCCTCCAGGGTCAGCAAGCCCCTCCCCCCAACTGCCACCCATGTCAAAGCATCAGAAAATAAGAGACATTGCTAGTACATATGTAAACTATTCCAGAATATTGAAAAGTCTAGCATAAATTTGACTAAGTCTGACATGAGTGGGAGGTGACTATGCAAACTTACCCATGAACATAGATGCTAAAATCTCATGTATCACTTATGAATAATGAAAGTTTTATTTCTTTAATAACAATCCTTATGCATTTAGCATATATTTTCTTGTACTTGCTAGAACTTCCACTAAAATGTTGATAGAAACTATAATAACATGCATCTGAGTCTTGTTCCTGATTCCCCTAGAGGAACTTTCAGTTTTCACCAGGAAGTGTGATTATTGCCATAGTTTTCTTTATAGCTTAAGTATGTCCCTTCACAGTCTTAGCTTGCTGAAAGTTGTTTTTTCTTTAAATATGAATGAATGTTGAATTTTATTTAATCGTTTTTCTATATCTAGTGGAAGGCTCCTATGATTTCACATTTAATCTGCTAATGTGGCTAATGACATTAATTGATTTTCTAATAATCCCTCTGCCTTCTTGAAATAAACTTGAATTTATCATATTTTCCTTTTCCATACATTGCTTGATTTCATTTGTGAATAATTTGTTCAGGATTTTGTATTTTTTAAAAATGATTTTATTTATTTATTTGACAGAGATTGCAGGTAGGCAGAGAGGCAGGCAGAGAGAGAGGAAGGGAAGCAGGCTCCCTCCTGAGCAGAAAGCCCTATGCGATGAGGCTCTATCCCAGCACTCAGAGATCATGACCTGAGCTGAAGGCAGAGGCTTTAACCCACTGAGCCACCCCAGTGCCCCAGGGATTTTGTATTTAATAAATGAGTTTGTTAGATTTTGGTAACACAGTTGAGCTGAACATTTTCTATAAAGAATTTTGTATATAATGGATGTTATTTCTTCTTTACATATTTAAAAGATATTCAAAGATGAAGCCCTCTGGAGCTAGAATTTTCTTTGTGGGAAGATTTTTATCTATAGACATAATTTCTATGATAAATACAGAGCTATTCATATTTTCTCTTTCTTCTGGTGTCAGCTTTGATAAGATGTGATTGTCAAGAAATGTGTTCATTTCATTTAAATTGTTGAGTTTATTGGCATAACAATTCTCATAATATCTTTTTACCATCTTTTTAATGTCTGTTTCCTGGAGGATGAGAGGAGTATTTCATTGGTTTATTTCAGAAAGAACTAAAAGTACATAGCAAAAGGAAGTATAGCATTTAGGGAACTCTAATCCATTGTGTAAACCTAAACACAATACCAAAGTAAGTATTACGTGATATTTATAATAATTAGAAAAAACAACAACAACAAAAATCATGATTCTTACCTCTCAAATAATTTATAGTCAATTTACATTGAGATAAGACTTCTACACATTCAGATTTCAAGTTGGAAATTCTAAGACTACATTTATGCCAAGTGCCTTATGGTGAATTTCAGACTGCATACAGGAATGCAAAAGGAAATGTCATGTAAGGGAGAAAATGAGTTAATACTTTTAGGTTGTTTAGAATGTAAAAATCTATGTTTAGTGGATTTTTAGGTCAAATATATCATGTTTTATGCATTTTTAGGTCAAATATATCTTTTTTAAAAAGGAGTTGTTTATTTGTTTTAGAGAGATTGAGTTAGTGTGAGGAGGGGGGAGGGTCAGACGGAGAGGGAGAGAGAGAATCTCAACCAGACTCTGTGCTGAGTGTGGAGCCTGACATGGGGCTTGATCTAATGACCTGAGATCATGACCTGAGCCAAGGTCAAGAGTTGGATGCTTAACCAATTGAGCTACCCAGGCACCCAAGGTTAAAAACAAGTAATCTTTTGCTAAAAACAAGTAATATCTGCTTCTCTTAAGGAAATTTGATTTAAATTCATACTCTTTCAGAAGGCTGTATGTTTATGCTTTTTCTTGGCATATTTTTCTTGGCCTAATGGATCCCTGGTTCCTTTTTAGCCTCTCAAAAACATTTTGTCTTTCTCTTCCAAACACTAAATTAATAATTTTATGATGAAATAAAACTCAAAACAACTTTCTCTTACATTTTTGGCATAAATCAATTAGATTTGCCACAAATATAGGTGGTTTAGAGATGAGACAGAATTACCCAATTTCACCAAAGTAAGGTACTGGTAATCTAGTGAATGACAAATGTTTATCTAAGTTTACCAGCTGAAAGCAAAAGACAAAATTACAAATATAAATAGACCTTAGTGTCTGAGCATCGGTCTTATGTCTGGCTTTCACACGCGGAATTAAAATAAAAAGTTTAATATATTTATTTAACTTAAGGATTTTTTAAAAATTAATAAAACTAGGTATAACAGTTCTGGCTCTGTTTTAAAGTATGGCAATGTACAAGAATGCTCCTAAGCTCTTCTTACCATACGAAGCTAGATAGGAGAGTGCCCCCATTGCTGAGTTTTTTGGAGGAACATTAGTAAGTCAGAGGTAAACAAAAGAAATAAGTTAATTAGAGTTTGTGGAGGAAATTGAAAAATGATTCAGTTTTATGGGTAAGGTTGGTCCCAAACAGAAGTTGGGAGGAAGCCAAGTCTTCTATTGGGCTCCACATCATTGGTCTGTGTCCCTGGCACCATCATTAGTCAATTTCTTTGGCCCTCAAAGTATGGAGGGATAAAAACCATCAACTTGAATAAACAGTTATTCAAGGATGAAAGCAACATGAAAATTATTTCATATAAATACTGGATAAATTTCCTGCTTATAAACCCTCACTAAAATAATTCTTGAAGAATATACTTGAGGAAAATAAAATTGAACCCAATAGGAATGTGTGGAATACAAGACAAGGTAGATGAGGCTGGAAGAGGTACAGGAAGATCATTAAGGGACATCTCATTTTGAATTTTAACTTGATCTTTATAGCAAAGTCTACCAGATACATTTAAGCATAGGAGAGACAGCCCCACTAGTTGCTGAATAATGGTTGAAAGGTAGCAAGAGGCGGAAAGATGGATTCAGAGGTTTTCCATGTAGGGAGTGATGAGGATATCCCCCAAACAGTGGAGATAGATTCTAGAGGTGTAGAAACAGAAAAGAAGAATTTACAGGTATGTCAGACTGGATATGAGTAGTGAAGCTATGACATTAGTTAAGGATGATTCAAGTCTTTCGCTTAAGTTG
The DNA here is from genome assembly GCF_009829155.1 of Mustela erminea. NCBI lineage: Eukaryota > Metazoa > Chordata > Mammalia > Carnivora > Mustelidae > Mustela > Mustela erminea. Next base: position 211,024,342 of record NC_045614.1, on the reverse strand, counting down.
TTGGTGGTGTCCTTTACTTTGGTCGGGAAGAAGAAAGGGTTTGGAAGAAGTTTTGTTTTGAATACACTGAATTTAGAGGCATCTAAGTGGAGATAGGCCTCATAAATCCACAAGACTTGGTGTTATTATGTTTTAGAACTTTTTGTACCTAGCATAAATCTGATGACTGTATGGTGATGTCTCTTGCCTTCCCTTCCTCCCTGATGCTGCCGCCGCCCCCCCCCCCCAGTTAAATTGTATTCCTTTGATTACTAGTGAAGCCCACTACTTTTTATTGGCTTATTAGTCATTCTGGTTTGTTCTGTCAATTGCTTGTGAACTGTCTGTGGCAGATGCTATATATTATTTACCTAGCCAGCATTTACCTCCTTTCTTTCTTGTTAAAAGTGATTTGATTTAGGTGTGAGATTACAATGTCTTTTTTTTTTTTTTAAAGATTTTATTTATTTGACAGAGAGATAGAGAGCACAAGTAAACAGAGTGGCAGGCAGAGGGAGAGAGAGAAGCAGGCTCTCTGCTGAACAGGGAGCCCGATGAGGGGCTTGATCCCAGGACCCTGGAATCATGGCCCAAGCCGAAGGCAGCCGCTTAACCAACTGAGCCATCCAGGTGCCCCGAGATTATAATGTCTTTAAAAAGGAAGGCATGTCCTCCCTAAGCTCCTCTGGGTAAGCAATGATTGGTGATCATCTGACAAATATTTCTGGCCAATAGGACTAAAAGAAAATCTCTTTTGTGGGTATTTGTGTTTTCATGTCTTCTCCAATATTTGCTTTATAGATTTTAAGGTGTCATAGAGAGGTTTTAAATTTTAACACAGCAAAAATATACCACTCTTTTCTCTCTTGTCATTTTTGTGCCTTGGTTTAGAAATGATTCTCTACACTGGAGTTCTAAAATTGTTCTGTATTGTTTTCTTCTAGAAATGTTAAGTTTAAAAAATCTTTAGGCTTTATGTACACCTGGAATTTATTTTTGTATCTAGCATAAAGTGAAGATTTTTTTTTTTTTCAAATAGATAGTCAATCAACTCAGAAACATTCTTTGAATTGTCTCATATTCTTTACAGGTTTATACTATCACCTTTACCACATATTAAGTGCACATGGGCATTTTGGTTTATTTTAAATTTCCTTAATCACTTTGTTTGAACTATTTTTCTATTGCTATAACTCTATCACTAATAAGTTGGAGTTTGTCTTGAATTTTCCTTTTTTTTTAAAAGATTTTATTTATTTATTTGAGAGAGAGAGAGAGAGAACACACAAGCTAGGGGAAGAGGCAGAGGGAGAGGGAGAAGTAGGGTCCCTGGGAGCCTAATGTGGGGCTCAGTCCCAGGACCCTGGGATCATAACCTGAAACAAAGTCAGATGCTTAATCAACTGAGCCACCCAGGCACTCTTGTCTTGAATTTTCTATGTCAATAATCCTATAGTCTACAAATAATAATAATTTCATTTGTTCCTTATCAATGCTTGCAGCAATTATTTCTTTTTCATACTTTATTGTGCTGGCTAGGATCGCTGATACAAGATTAAATAAAAACAGTGAGGGTAGGCATTTTTTTCTTGCCCCTGACTTGTTCCTTTTATAAGAATGTCACTGATTCTTCACCATTATGTAGATTTAGATTGATTCCATTGATCATATTAAAGGATTTCATTCCATTCTTGACTTGTTTGTGTATTTTGCTGTTGTTGTTGTTATCCTTAAAGGCATTGAATCTTTGTGTATTTCTATGTATTGTGATATTCATATTGTTTTTCTCCGGTATTGTGTTGTGAGTTATATAAATAGATCTTCTAATAGTAACCTAACATAATGTATTTATTTAATAGTTTCATAGATTTAGGTTACTAATATTTTATTTAGAGTTTTTCCATTTATGATCATATGATAGATTGTCTATAGCAATTTTTGCTTTTAAAAAAAGTATGTGCATATAATATATCATTATTTGCAGATGGAGAGCTTAGTTGTTCACGTGATGTGATGAGCACTGGGTGTTATATGCAACTGCTGTATAATAGCAAGTTTTACTTGTAATGTCCCTGCCTAGTTTTAATGTCTAGGTTATACCAGCCTCATAAATTAAAGTGGGATATTTTCCTTGGGATTACGTGTGTAAAAGAGGACAGTTTGTGGAACATATTTGCAAAATTATATAGGTTTTCACAGTCTGTCTTTAGCATTAAGGACACTCCAGGCAAAGGAGCCCACTTCATTGTCAACTGAGGCTTGGCCTTCAATCCCTAGCTGGTCTTCTGTCCTCAGCACCTTGCCTGGGCTACAACGAGTCTTGACTCCCTCTTTCACTTAACCTGGAGGTCCTCTTAGCATTTGCCTTCATCTGACCCAGCCAAGCCCATTTGCCCCAGCAGACCCAGGATCATCACATCCTGGCTGAAGGAATTTTAAGAAACCAAGCAACTAGATTAGAAAGACACACCCTAAAAAAATATACGGAAGTAAGAACTTTTAACATCTTTGCCCTTCCCACCTCAATGGGGAAAATGGAGGCTTCTACCATAGTTAGAATATACAGATAACATGCTAGACAAATGATAAGTGACTCTTAATCTCATAAAACAAACTGAGGGTTGCTGGGGGGAGGGAGGTTGGGAGAAGGGGGTGGGGTTATGGACACTGGGGAGGGTATGTGCTATGGTGAGTGCTGTGAAGTGTGTAAACCTGGCGACTCACAGACCTGTACCCCTGGGGATAAAAATATATTATATGTTTATAAAAAATAAAAAATTAAAAAAAAAGAATATATAGAACGTGCTGAGTAAAACTTGTCTTGATTTCCCTCTTGCTGTCTATTTTACAGAAAATTTGGAACAAATTCCGATTTGTATAGCCTTTGGAGAGAAAAAAAACTAAATCATATGTTTATTTTTTTTATCTTGAAGGAAAAATCTGAATTTGAGCTCCTTAAGGGCGTTAACTGGTATTCATCCCTCTGAATCTAATACAAGCACAAGGTCTGGTATATCACAGATGCTAAGTAATTAACTGTGTAGCCCATGTTTGCTCTTCACCAAATAGTTTACAAAATCAGTGTCAAAATTAGATTGGGCAATGAATATAAATTAAATGAATATAAATTAGATTGGGCAAATATAATATTTGGAGTGAAAGCTCATTTTATTTCTGTTTGAAACTAAAAGTTCTTAAACAAACACAATAATGGAAAACTGAAGTGTTTTAGGACACTGTTAATACCTCCCACTTTATTACATGAGTGTATTCATTTCTAATAAAAAATGCTCTTTAAGAAAAGGAGTTTGCTTGTGTTCACTGCCTGCATTTCTTATCTTGGCCTTTTGGTGTCATTCTTAGATTAATCTGAAAATCATATTAAGTAAGAGTGAAATTATTGCTCCAGCTTTGGGTCTTTTTGGTCTCTGATTTCAAATGAAGATTATCATACCCATAGTGCCGTTTAACTAACCTAACCTTCTTGATGTTATCTTAACAGAGTACTTTATAACTGACATGTGCCTGCAGAAGTTTAAATACAATACAGAGAAGCGGTAATAGTAGAGAAAGCCTTTATGTTTATGGGCAGTTTAGAAAGATCTTTTTCTGAAATGACTATGTCATATATAATTCTTACACATAATTCTAATGTATATAATTACACAATCATATAACTATACAATCATTTAATTCCTGTATATATACGTTTTTAAGAGAGTTTGAAAGAGAAGGGGGTTATAGGTTTTTAGTAAAAAACCTATATGTTATAATTCCTGTGTATACACACACACACACACACACACACACACACACACACATGTTTTTAAGAGAGTTTGAAAGAGAAGGGGGTTTATATAGGCTTTTAAGTCATGACAGGCCTGATTCATTTCCAAGTGAAAGAAACCTAACTGCTTTCCATGCAGCTACAGGAAGCTGATAAATTTCTTAATAGTTCTTCCTTGTGTTCTATATATGGAGCTACTCACACTCTTTGTCCACCTATGAATGAATGTGAACATCCTTTGGACTTCAAATATATTGCCAATTCCAGTGTCAGTCTATAGCTTGCCTTCCTTCTTCACCTGAAAAAGTCTTAATGCCTTTTCTTCTTTCCACCAGTAAGTGTTATTTTCTCCTCCATTGTCTTTTCGATGCATACGCTTAATGAGATTGACTCTTGGATCCTGTAACAAGGGAACCAACAAACAAACACATATTGTCCCACAGTTCCATAAGTAAAAAGCAAGAGTAATGAGTGTTTGATTGTTACCCTGGGAGCTGGAAAGGTTGCAGTTGTTCTCAGGAGAGGGGGCTCTCCTTGTCCCCTGGATCTTTGAACACCTTCACTATCTGAGAGAATCAGCATATTATGTCTTATTAGATCTATAGCCCCTGGTATATCTGGCAACAGCTGGGGGCTTGAGGGGTTCAACTTCAAGTTCTGTGGCCAGAGGAGATCTGGATATATATTTTTCAGATATATATCCAGATATATACTAGAGATCTATTTTTCAAAATATTCCACTTTAATGAGGATCTTACCTGAACACTAGAGCTAAGTTTTAAAATAAACATTATTAGGAAGTGATTATTCAAATTCAGGCTAAATTCAAATTCAGTCAGCAATTGGTCATTTTCCATGATGTGAGATCAATGCAGTCTAAGATCTCCACCATACTTTCAAGCTAACAGGTTGTCGGTTGTCTTGGCACAGTTTCATGGGTGCTGGCAGAAGATACGAGATCCTTGTATCAGAAACAAAGGACTTTGTTACTTGTTGTACAGTAAGTAGACAGTGTGAGCTTTATTGTGTTGACTCTCCTTGACCCTAGTCCCATGGGTATGGTCCAGTTGGGCCTATATTTTGCCTATAAAGGTAGTGGGTTGGAATTCTGTACTCAGGGAACCTTAATCTTACATAATGGACAGTAAACATTCTTGCCCTTTGCTCCTGAGGGAGACTATTTGCTTTACAAAGCTGTTCGCTATACAAACATCCTTGAGAATGTGGTCCAGAGCAAAGAGTGATCAGTGCCTCATTTGCAAGATTTGTCTTTGGGAGACAGAGTGGAAGAAGCTTTCAGAGCCGCCCCCCCCATAGAGGAGAAGGGTAACTATTTCTCCTCTAATTCCCTTCTTGATGGTCCGAGAGCTGATCCAAGGGCATTTGCCATCTAGCACCTCCAGCCTCCATTACACTGCCAGAGAAATCATGGGGGTGGGAGTTACTTATAGCAGGTACTTATAGCGAGAACTGAGTATTATGTATGACCAGTGTATACAAGGAGAGTGCCTAAGGACACTGATAGCATCTGTCACAGTCCCGAGTTTTAGTCCTTTCTCCCCCTAACTTTACCCATGTTTACTTTGTTTCCTTTCAATCTGCAGTTGAGTAGCTAGGCCCACGGGAAATACCTGTGGGCCTTCAATGACTGGTAGTGATATTTTCAGTTACATTTCCCTTCTGTCAATTTCTCTTAAGCATGTATTGCTGAACAGTGTACCTGTTATATGGTAGGGAGTGGAAAGGAGCAAAACAGAATTCAAAGAAGTCAATTTAGCTACTTATTAACATCTTTGGAAATATCGAGAGGAAAAGGTGGGAAGTAATTGCTCAAATTTGTGCTTTAAAATAACTGTGTCTTTTGTTCCTGATCTCTGTAACCCCAGCCTTGGAAAATCAAGAGTTGGTCCTCAATCAAAGAGTGTGTCAAGGATTATTTTTAAGAACAAATTGAGGAAATGTAAGCGCAAGGCTTTCATCACCTTTTCACCACGATTAGATTTATTTGCTCCTGCGTTGACAGCCCCCTTCTCTTTCAAGCTCTCCAAACGCTTTAAAATCAAGGGTGAAAAATGAAACCTAGTTCCTGCTTTTAAGAAAATGAGAGAAGGCACATACCACGTTGACAGGTGCATTTCCTGGGAGCATAAAAGTATTGAGGATTTTTAGAAAAGAACAGTATGACCCTGGCCATTGAGAAATCCACTAATTCAGGATCTGGGATACATTTAAAATGCTGGTGGAGTGCATTGATATATTAGGACTAGAGGTGGGGGCGGGGTTTGCCAAACAAATGAAAAGTACAAACAGGGAAATATATAGTCTTCATAAGGATGTAGGCCTCATAAAGTGCAAAACTAAAGTGTAAAACCACTTTGGGTTTAAATGCTTCTGAGAAACAATGAATGTTTTAATTGCTAATGTTTTTTTTTTTTTTGTCTGTTATTAAAACTCTTAAAAATTCTCTAAGACATTCCGTTGTTTCCCTTCCTCAGGGCCCTGTCATCCTTGTTGCCGTGTGAACTTGAAATTAGGTTGAATTTTGTGAAAATGTTTCTCTACTTCAGACTTTTCCAAAACTTTCCACCCAATTAGGGAAAATTAATGAGGTTTATTACACTTTGTGTTGATGCTTAGTCACCAGCAGACAGGCAGCCTCTGTGCCTCCCGAGGAAGTAGGTTTGAAAGGGGAGAGTTGTTTTCTTAACTTTCCTGAAGTTTAGGAAAACACTTCTCCAAAAAGTCCGTTTCTTACTATGGTAAGAGTCCATGGCCCTCTTTGCCAGTGTGCTTTCTTCATGCTTTCCCGATGGGTTTGGGGCGTTCTACTTCATCCATTATTCTCTTATGGTATTTAGACCATCATTACAGATTATGGAGATTGGTGTGAAGTGGGACTTGAGATTTCAATTCAGCGTCTTTATTTGGGAGATGGGGAATGGAGATCAATAGAGGTAAAGAGTTTCAGCCAAGGTCTTTCTGCTTATTTCCGTCAGATCGAGAACAAGAACCCACGAATAATCAGGCATGGACACGTGCTTTTCCCAGCAAGGCACATCTCCCGGATAGAGGGGAGGGGACAGAGAGATAGACAGAGGGGGAGAGGGAGGGCATGAGGATTTGCATGAAGGTTAACTCAGCATTTACTGTACTGTTCTGGAAACTTTTCTCTAGGTTTGAATTTTTTCAGGCTGAAAAAAGCCCAAGAAGGTATGTCTTAGTTGTGTTTTTGAAAATTTGATATAGTGCAGAAATAAGGCACTGTTAATGGCTGGGTGTTCCTATTGTCACCAGAAGACGTATTTGTCAAATAAAACAGCCATTAACTTTCAATTAAATGATGTAGAAGAGCAAGATTTTTCTTTTCTGATGTGTTTTCTTTCTAAAAAATATTCTTATAATCTTTATTTTGAGTCACAGATAATTATTCATGAATATTATGCATGTGGTTTCTCCCCCTAATCATGGAATTTTGAGGCAGCAAAGTTGACATTATGCATTTCATTCTGACCAGATAAATTACCTTTTCTTGACAGATTCACAGCCCGAATGGAATTAAATAACGAAATAAATAACTAAAAATTCAATACAGCTCTTAATGGGTATTTTAGTTAATGTTGTGAGGACTAGCATACCAAACAATCGTATACAGATTATAATCCAATATAATCTAATTTCTATTTTCTAATTTGCTCTGTTACTTAAATTTCTATAAATATTTCTTGATTTAAAAATGTTATCTAACATTCTTTTAATCGCTGTATCATGAGATCTTCCGTTTTCCACCTTAATATAACTATTAGTACATCTTTAATAATTTTTTTAAGATAAAATGTAAGTTTTTAATATCAAATTAATCCTTACTTTTGCTAAAATAAAAATTCATATGTCCTTAATCTAACTGATAGAATTTTAAAATGTAAAGGTTATAAGGAAATTTTATTCCTTTTACCTATATTTGAAAGTCTGAGTGCAGACGCCATAGTGGATGAGTCAGGGCTTTCCACCTTCAGATAAAAACCTCCTACTCCCAGTATCAACCAAATGTCCAATGGACCAAAAGTTTAACAATAAAATCATTGTATTCCTAGAGAATTTTAAACCCATATCTCTTTCTGTGTATCTATGAATGTATATGTCTACATATATATTCTTAGAAAGGAAGAGGCATTTGTAAACATGGTACAGCTGTCTGAAGTAGGATGGGGGGAAAGCCTAGGTGGCTCAGTCAGTTAAGCATCCGCCTTTGGCTCAGGTCATAATCCCAGGGTCCTGGGATCGAAACCCTCATCAGGCTCCCTGCTCACTGGGGATCCTGCTTCTCCCTCTTCTCCTACTCGTGCTCTCTCTAGCTATCTCTGTCTCTGTCTCTCTCTCAAATAAATAAAATATTTTTTAAAAAATTTAAAAATTAAAAAAAAATTAAAAAAAAGTAGAATAATGGGGGGTGCCTGGGTGGCTCAATGGCTTAAAGCCTCTGCCTTCGGCTGAGGTCATGGTCCTAGGGTCCTGGGATTGAGCCCCACATCAGTCTCTCTGCTCGACGGGGAGCCTGCTTCCTCCTCTCTCTCTGCCTATCTCCTCTGCCTACTTATAATCCCTCTCTGTCAAATAAATAAATAAAAATCTTAAAAAAAAAAAAGAAGTAGAATAATGGGAAAGTGATGAATTTAACTACTTAAAGTTGAAACCTTCTGATGACAAACATACCATACATGAAACCAAAGACACATGGTGAGCTGGCAAAAGCATTTTCAAACATATAGAACAAGGTCAATTTCATTGTTACATAACATATTTACAAATCAACTTAAAATTAAAAACAAGGAATCCACAGAAAGAAGAAATGGTAAAGGGCCAATAAACAACAACTATTTAACATTTTTCAATAGTAGGAAACTCAAATTAAATCAGAATGCTGATTTTGTTAATCTACCAGATGGTCAAAGACGAAAACAAATTTGAAGTTGCCCAGTGTGGGTGCTTGTACACACACTGGCCTGAGGGGAACACAGTGGAGCATAATCTTTTTGCAGGTTGACAACGAGGATTCCTTTAGGAGTTTAGCAATGCATTTTGCATCTGTGCTCAGCTAGGTCCATAAAGAAGTATGTTGAAGGATGCCCATTACAGAATAGTTTTATGATACCAGACAGTTAAAGCATCTGAAATGTCCACAGGTGGAAGTTTGCCTAAATAGACCACACTAAATCAGACAATTAGGGAGACAACATACCCAGCTAATGAGGTTCAGTGGAGTCCAGTATAAGACAGCAGGTACAATGATTCCATAGGTGGAACGATCCAAACACCTATTTGGGGTGATTATTTCTGAGACATGTGTGGGTAACTAGAGCCGGATGGGAGAACTGTCTTATTTTTGTATCAGTCAGGTTTCCATTGCAGGAGCCATAGTGACTACAGCTTTTAAAGCAGAAATCAAGGTAAGGGTTATTTCTTTTGTAATCCAGAATATGTGTTCCTGAAAAACCCTGTGTTCTTTGAAATTAACAATGGAGGCCACAGATTTAGTGCAGAGCATTAAAAACTTATATAATTTTGCATACACAGTACCAGCACATAAAATGATTGGGAGCCTCAGAGGGCTCTTGGACAGGCAACAGAGCATGGCCAGAGTTAGCCTCAGGGATGTTCAAAGTGAACAGAAACAGATGAGTAAAAATATTTGGTTTTGGCCTGAGAAAGTGCAGATGGAAGCTCTGAACCCAGGAGAGAGAGCAACCTATTCTGTGCGAAGCTTTGCAAGCCTGGGGGTGCCTCTGGACCTGAAGGGCATTTTTGTGTAGGCAATCATGTTCATTTTTTGGAGCAGAAAGTGGAGAAGCATCATGGAGCCTAGTTGAAGATTTTTCTTTCCCTGTTCTTTTTGTTGGGAGAAAATTATATATGAATCAAGACAAGTGTCATCTTAAAGTGACATCATCCTCTGATTCCCAATCTTACACAAGCAATATATTTTAGAGTCTTAGAAAGATGCATTGTGGCAAAACAGACTATACAGGGGCTGGGGGACCTATAGAATTTTGGGGGAGGGAAAAGGAGCAGGTGCTAGGCTGGCCACCTAGAGGCTCCAAGGGCAAGTCAGGGGCATTGGCCCTCTAGGGGAGCCACTAATTCAGGCATGAGGAGACTAGGAGACCACCAGCAGAATAGGGAATGATGTGTGAAAATAGGATGGACAGGTGATGAAACAATTCTAACAAAACGTTAACAATTACAGAATCTAGGTGGTGGATATTTGGGCATTTGCTACATGATACTTGCAACTATTATGTATGCTTGAAAAGAATCATATGCTAACAGAATGAAACACACGAAAAATCCCAACATGGACTTGTTACATGTCTCAGCATCTCTCTGCTGAGACTATTGTTCTGACTATCCCCTGGGGATTCCTGGGGATGGGGACTGACACTGGAATGGTGAGTCTGGCTGTTCCCCAGGAACACCTGGCCTTGCCCCTGGGGAAGGGCCTGAGCTGAAGGCGATCCCCCTTCACTGCCCACCACCCCACTTACCTTCTGCAACGTTCAAGTGCAGGAAGATGGCCTCCATTTCGTCTCTGCTTTCCTGTCCTTTGCAAATTTTACATGATACCAAATTTGAGGAAGCCTAGTCTGACTCCTTGATTCAAGAAAATCTGAGAAATTCTTCGCTTCTTGTGTGCAGTTTAGGGACGAACATGAGAAAATAGCCGCAATGGGATTCTCTTTACCCGCTGCAATCTTATACGCGTTTGGACCGTTTTCTCTTTTTTTCCTTTTTACGGCTTTTAAAATGGAGTATAATTTACATATATTATAGTGCACAGTTTGAGGAGGCTTGATGAATGTGTATGCTTGCCTCGTCACTGGCCCAATCAGGATACAGAACATTTCTGTAACCTTGGAAAGTTCCTTCGTGCCATCCCTAGGGGCGCTGTTCTGATTTCCAGCCCTGTAACTGGTTTTGCCTCTTTTCTACCTCAGAGAAATGGATGTGTATTTGTGGGGGGAAGTCCCCTAAAATGATTTGTACAAGGATGTTGTTAGCACCATTATTCATAATAGCCCCAAACTGGAAACATCCTAAATGTCCCTCAGCAGGAAAATAAATAATGAAACTATGATATATTTGTACAATGCAATGCCACTCCTTAATAACACAATATGGATTAAGTTGAAATGCAATATAAATTAATTTTTTAAATATTAGAAGAAGTTTTAGTACCTTTTAATGCTGGGGGCAACTTTCACTTCTGCTTTATGCAATTCAGTAGTGGTTAAGTTGCAATAATTACATATTTATATTAACAGTTTAAATATGACATACAGTAAGCCTGTGATTAAATGCTAGTAGCATTTATAGCAACACTATACTATTGTAAAATTAAGTATTTAATTATCTTTATAATTCAAGTACAAAACATGAGTTATTTATATTTTAAATATAAAATTAAAATAATAGATACACTATTTATTTGGAACTGAAGGGAAATAGAGCATGTCACTCCAAAATATGCCACTTTGGTATATTGATAATTTTTAGCTGAAGAATTGAGCAACAGCGGATACAGGAAGGCTAGCTACACTTACCCTTTCTGCCTAAAAGCAGGACATAAATTTCCCATGGAGATACCCTCTTGGTACGGGGAAGAAGAGAACATTTTTTACCAAGGGAGATGGGGAGTTGATGACAAGATTAATTTTGCACAAACAAAGTTTACTAAAATAACACTCTTTTCCCATGAGTTTCATATATTTTCTAGTCACTTTCCCATGGTTAGCCACCCCTGAAAGTCAAACCCCTGTTCTTTGCTTTTCCACTTTTCCACAAATTTATCATGTTTTGTTAAGATGGTATATAAACTCCTGAGTCTGATTTTGTGATTTTTCATTGTTTGCCTGTGAAATCCTCTGTGTCACATAAAAAATATTAACGTCACATAAACTTTGTATGCTTCTCTCTTGTTAGTCTTTCTGTTGTTTAATTTGCATGTCCCTGTCAGGTAAGAAAATGGAGAAAAAGCTCTTGCTCCCCATGACTGAGTCAAAACTCCAGGTCATTAATTATCCTTCTAAGTGACTTTGAGAACTGGAACCATATTTAGAGTAGGTAAGTCAATTACTCACTGAACAAGCTCAAATTTCATTTTCAGAATAGATAAAAATTGTCTTTTGATTTGATTTCATAAATGTATCATTTAGGATGTGTTTGAAGTAACAGGAAACTTACTTACAGTGGCTTAACCCATAAAAACACTTACTTACCTTACAAAAACCCTGGAAGTAGATGGTTTCAGTGTTCCATCTGATGGCTAACAATGACTTCAAGCCCCTAAACTTTTTTCCTTTTCATTCTGAAAAACGCCCTACCTTCCACTAGTGCTCAGAAGATGGCTGCCCCCATGAAATCATTGGGTTCTCACATTGTTGACTGTTGCAACTGGTGGGAGGAGCTGGTACAAAGGGGCTTTGTTCTCTGTGTGTCTTATTTGTCAGGGAGGAAGATATTTTTTGGAACAGATTTCCTACATCTCTTTGGTCAGAGCAAGGTCAAATGGCAACCACTAAACCAATCACTGGCTGAATCGATTGGGATTGCCACCGTTCAGTTAGACAAGCTAAATCACCCAGAGTGACACACCGCTGCCTGAACAAAATGAGGGTGTGTGGGCTGGGAAGTGACTGCCTGGGACATTTCCAGTGTCTATGGATATCAATAATTACAGCTTATTTCAATAATGTCCTGCCCCATCAATGTTAAAGTGTAGTCCTTTTCTACTGAGGAAACTGCGGAACAGAGAAAAAAAAAATGAATTCTGGCTTAAATCCCACAAGCTCTGTGTCCTTGAGCAAGTGACTCTGGACATTCAGTTTTTTAATCTGTAAAAAGGGAATAATAATAATTGCTGACATGTAGAATTTGGTGAGGAATATTAGAAATAAGATGTGGAAAATCCTTGGCATCATGTCTGGCGCATTGTGCTTAATAAATAATAGACATCATTATTTTCAGGAGGAGACAGGCTTAACTGGTGCCCTGTATCAGTAAGCCAGTGTGCACCTTTCTGTGTTCATTCCCTCTGAAGAATTAGAGGCATGCATTTGAGAGCCTTGGGCAGGGTGCTGGAAGGAGTAGTGCATTTCAGTATTTAGCACAGGTCTAGCCCATAGCTGGAGCTCAAAATTCTCTTTGGAGTCCAGTTGGGAACCACGTGACTGTTGTTTCCTGACTGTTTTGTGACCTTGGTGATGGTAAGGTTGGGAAGAGGCATATCTCCCCTCTCATCCCTGAGGAAACTGGTGTGCCTCTACCCTTACCTGCCTGTCTGTTTCCCTCTCTGTGGAGAACTGGTGAAGTTCTGGGCTTGTAGGTTGGGATCTGTGAGAAAATGCAGGCAAGGAATTAATGAGACATGCTCCAAAGCCCCAGGGTATTTTCTTCACAAGATTGTAAACCTTAATTTTGGATTTTTAGGCTCTCCCCTTGGTTATACCTCAGCCTCTGAGGTCACTAAGCAGGCAGGTCCTTAGAAAATGTGCAACGACTTGGACCTTTCATCCTGCTTGCGCCATCCGTCAGGAAAGGAGCCAGTAACTGGGTGCCAGTCTGCATCCCCAGCTTCTCAGGGTACAGAGCGTGTTCGCTCTTCACCCCCCGTCACATGGGAGCCCATACACAAAAGAAGTAACTCCTTAATTTCTGTAAACGAGCAAGATGAAGCCTCATAGAGGTTAAACAATTTTGCCAAAGTTATCTGCTTAGTACTTTATTCAGGATTGGAATTAGAAATCTGATCTGAGTCCCCAAATATAATCAGGAGACAGTGGTTTAGCCGTCACGCACCAGAGACATCCTTCCCTTCTTTTTCCTTCCAGGTTTCTATAAACTCATCATCTTGCTGTACGTGACTGTACATGACTGAAGAATTAAAGCAAACCACATCCGTATCCCAGCAGTATCCAGGCTCCCCAATTTATGGATCACGGGACAAAAGACTACCCTTTAGCCTTTTTTCCTTGGACGGCAAAAGCCATCATTGGTGTGTATGGTATGGAGACCTTCTCAAGTTAAGGGACTTCTAGAACCTTCAAAGTTAAAAAACCAAAGGGTGAATTCACTCTACCTTTCTGAATCAAATGTGTATTTCTTTTCATGATTAGTAAATGGGAGAGAGATTAAACCATAGTTTTGGGTTTTGCTTTGCTTTTCTTTCCCCCAAAATCCTCTAAGACATTGAAATTACTTTCCCTCAATCCCTGAGCTTTGAAATGAGATTTTTTAAAAATTTATTTTATTTATTTATTTTTTTTGTTATGTTCAGTTAGCTGGCATATAGTAATCATTAATTTTTGATGTAGTGTTCAATGATACATTAGATTTTTTTTCTTTTAAGTTTAAAAGTGAATGGGCAAGACTTTGGGCTAGAGGGGTGACTGAGGAAGTAAGTGAGAAAAGGGGCTGTGGAGTTTGGGGCTTAACTCAGGGCCCCACTCTTCTTCTTCTTCTTTTTTTTTTCATTATTGTTTTATGTTCACCATAAAATACATCATTAGTTTTTGATGCGGTGTTCCAAGATTCATTGTTAGGGCCCCACTCTTGAGGGGCTGCCTTGGCTGGCCTGCCGCCAATCCTATGGGAGGAGCTGAGTGGGGACCCCGGGCCTGAGCTGGATGGAGTCCAATAGAAGGGGTCCAACAGAGGATGGCATGGTGACTCTAGAGCAGGCTCTGGGTTACCTAGGGGGACATCCTGCCCCTGACTTCCCAAGCACCCACTCCCAGAAGCCTTCTAAGATTCAGGTTCAAACGTTCCCCCATATCCTGCAAAGCCTGCTCTTTCTTTTTAGGTGGAGTCAGTAGATCACATGCAAGGCCCAATGCCCCATGAATCGCTTGGAGTACCCTCCTCAACTAGTAGCGGTCTGTCCCTACAACTATGTACCGTGAGCCTTTGAGGATCCATCTGGCGCAGCTGAATATGCATTCTGAAGGCTGCAGGTGCCCTCTGCTCACTTCGGGTCCCCCGGGCCGCTCCTCCAGGCCCGCACATAACAGGCTCCTGGCACTCACTGAACAGCTGCAGGAAACATAGTGGTCTCTGCGGTCTCCACCTCTTACTGCACCGCTGAAATCTTACCTAATGAGTACTGTACACTGCTACACCCTAGGTCAGTCATTTTGGATCTCCCTCCTCCCATTCTCCTCTCTTGGCTTTAACCTATGGAACATGAACCAAATTAGCAGTTTTTTTTTTTTTAAGATTATTTATTTATTTATTTGACAGAGATCACAAGTAGTAGGCAGAGAGGCAGGCAGAGAGAGAGAGAGGAGGAAGCAGGCTCCCCGTGGAGCAGAGAGCCTGATGTGGGGCTTGATCCTGGGATCATCACCTGAGCGGAAGGCAGAGGCTTTAACCCACTGAGCCACCCACGCACCCCCAAATTAGCAGTTTTATTCAGGATTCTGCAGTCAGAGCCAGAGCCCCATGTTTTCGTTCTTTATTGAAGACACTGGCCTACGGGTGGTTCACATCTGGATACCTGGGAACCGGGATCTGCAGTGTCCCCATTGGAGGGCTCTGCCCAGGGTGGCGGGGAGCGGGGTTTCTAGGTGGGATCAAAGTCTGCCAGGAAGTTGGGTCCTTCTCTCAGTCCCCGAAGCTGTTGTGAAAAGGGACAAGAAAATGGCCCAGGCAGAGCCCTGCACAGTAACTACACCCCACAGAGTGACTGATCCTCTAGGGAAAATAGAATTTGCCATTGTAATTGTTCAAAATGACAGTTCTGATCGATTTCACTTGAAAGCTTGGGAAGTTCCCCTCCTGGAGGACTCCATGCTTGCTGAGAGGAAGAGAAGATGCCCTTGATTCTGGTGTCCATGGCTCCAGAGCCAGGGTACATGGTTTGGGGCGACAGCCCAGGCAGGATCTCAGCTGCAGCCCTCTGGGTAACACATAGATACCTGGACAGGATTCTGGTGTTCCTGCTAATCTGCTCACCCCTCCTTTCCACCCACCTCCAAACTCTGTGTGGCCGTCCATAGCATCCTCGGCTTTCCCTCATCAAACTGCACTGTGAATGTCTGTTTCTGTGCTCATTTCCCCTAGTAGGACGGCGTACATGCCCTCCAGCGTTTCTGTGCCAACTGCTTATGAGCCAGACGAAGCTGGAACTGTGTCACATGTGTTAGCTCATTTTATCTCCACAATAACCCACCAAGCTAGGGATTGCTATGGTTCCCTTGGATATTTGAGGGCAAAGGCTCCGGATTCACCCTTCTAACCCCAGAACTCAGGACACCGTGGGGCTCAGAGTTTGTTCACGGGGCGTGGCGTCGGAGGAACGGATGAGCTGGGTAGCTGGCTGTTTAGAGAAAGGAGCAGCTCTTGTCCACTCAGCAGTCTGGGGCTTTCTTCCCTCTGCCGTCAATCCTCCGTCTTATCCTCCTATTTTCCCGATCCCTCCTCCACCACCTCAAAGACAAAGATTTAAGCCAGCTGAAGTAAAGTATTCATTAAGAAACAAAGTCTCTTAATTGGCTAAAATTACATTTTTCTGTTTGCTTTCTGCGGTTTGGTACAAGAACGAGATTGGTGTTACGTCTGTTTGGAAAATGCCCTTTGAGAACAAGGACAGTTAATGACTGTTTCCCACTGAGTCCAACAGCCGGTGCCAAGTACCCTGCGGGCACAGAGAAAGTATTAATTGATGATGATTTCCTTACTTATTTAAATATGCTAAATGGCCCCTGAGAAGCTTCCCTAGAGTTAATATGTTACCCCAAATATCTGACTTATCCAGGGAGTACTTTAATCACTGGGAGTTCAGTGTCTCTGGGATGCCTCTTCATTTTGTAAATTTGATGAATTTATATATGAAGAAGTGGAAAAGGCTTAGTTATAAAATGGCAGAAAAAAATGGCTTATTTCAAGTGCAAGTCAACTTGAATATTCAGTATTCAACAGGCATGCATGAATCCACATGGATTTGAAAATTTAATGACATCTCTTTTAACCAATGCTATTATCATTAAGAATTGTTTACAAGTTAAAATATGACAAACTTCATCGTTTTTCTTATTTCCCTACTTTGGGAGCACCTCGACATAAGACTAAAAAATTAGACTATTTGGCATGTTTGACACTTTAGTGATTGGGAAATAATTCTATTTCAAAACCAAGTGACAGAAACGTATTTATTTTAAAATAAGGAACAATTTCGAGTTATCTGTGACATATATTGTTGAGAGATTCCAGAATATATAAGGCAGATGAATATTTAAAGTGGCATAAAAAAGATTTTTGTTTTCATCACTTTTGTGAATTAAGGTCTGAGAATTTCTGTGAATGTCTTAGAAGCCACCAACAACTGCAAAAGATGATTTTCCTGTGCTGATTTGGCTAATACTTTGCCAGGTAATGAGCCCTGAGGGCTTGTGAAATCTGGGCCATGTGGGGTTTATGATCACAGAGGACAGACAGTTTGGCAACAGGACTTTGATGCTGTTTTTAGAGTGTATTGATAATTAAGCAGTAAAATTAGATAAATCACAGGGTCACCATCCAGGGTTCTCTTGAATCCTTGAGCTGGATATGTCTTGAAATGTGGAGGTTTTCAGTTTAGGGAAGCTAATTTAATAGTCATGGAATAGACTGTGTAAACCATGGCAGGGTATACGGCATTAATCCATAATCTCAACTCTTAATACATCTTTATTTATTATTTTGAGAGAGAGAGAGAAGGAGAAGAGGGAGGCAATCTCAAGCAGACTCCCCACTGCTGCAGGGCTTGATCTCATGACCCTGAGATCTCATGACCCTGAGAAACAGAAATCAAGAGTCAGGCACTTAACCAGCTGAGCCACCCAGGCGTCCCTGTTAATACATTTTTAATCAAATATATCAATATTCCCATAGCCACATGTCATTTCAGGACAGATTTTACCCCAAATGAGTTGGTGTAAAAGTTTCAATTTCAAGAAATTTTTGGATCTTGAAATCTTCGTAAGAGATTGTTGAATGTGCATAATTCAGGTCCAAAATGTTCATGTTACCAGCAGAAACTGTGAAGGAGAATCAGATCAGTAACCACTGCATGTTTGATAAAGTGCCACGCAATTCAGTCCCGGGAAGACTTTTGTATTTTTAGATGCACTTGCTGAAATTATTTGCAGTCTTTATCCAGAATAAACAGTCAGCCTCCCCCTTTTGTTTTGGAATATGTTCTTAATTATATTAAATTTTAATTTGTGTTTGAATAAGTAAGAAACTGGTAGAATTTTAAGAATCTGTAAACAGAGCAAACCTTTTGTGTTTTCCTTAAGACTTTATTTTTTTTTCATTTATTTATTTTCAGCATAACAGTATCATTATTTTTTCACCACACCCAGTGCTCCATGCAATCCATGCCCTCTATAATACCCACCACCTGGTACCCGACTTTAGATGTAGATGTAAGTTAGTCAATGTAGATACGTCTTTTGTCTTTTGTAATTTAAAATTATAGCAAATATTTTTCTTTGTATTTTACTTTCTTTACGACTTTCTTTTAAAATAACATGGCATTCTACTGCATTCTAAGAGAGAGGATGCAAAAATACAGAAAATAAAGCAAAAAAATGAATTATCCTGTCACATGGCTTAAACACAGCTGTTAATATTAGACAAAATAATTGTCAAGATTCTGATCAGCTACACTTTAATAACATCAAAATAAATACCATTTCAGTAATGTACGTATTTTAACAGATGACTATGGAACCTAAAGCAAGTCACTTAACCCCAGGAGGACTTGACTTTCTCATCTGTAATGTAGACATTTTCTGAAAATGTCTAAAATGTCTAAGCCACTGATGAAGCGATCAAGAAATATTTATGTTATGTATGTAGTGGTGCTGGTGACAATGAACATGGTTAGCTTGAGGAAACAGTGTATTAACATTTATCAATGATAATATTATGATAATATTTGTAAATTAAAAAAAATTCCAAATAGATTTGATTTCTATTGGAGCTAAGCTAGTAAGTTTGTATTTTGGAGTCTTTGGGTCCATGCCAATTTGTCCATACATCACTTTGCTGGTGTTCTTGTCATTGTTAGCGCAGAACTGATCATGATTGAAGTGATGACAGCAAAATGACCGTTCCGAGGATGTGAAATTAGATGTAATGCTCTTCAACAAGGGAGGTCATGTCATGCTCTCGAATGTTAAAGACTTTTTCGGGGGGCCAACAAATATGAAATCTTTGGGCTTACACTGAAATTTTAAAAATCCAACCAAGGAATCCTACAGAGTGACATTTGTATGAATATATGAATGACCTCTTTCATATGCAGGCAAAGAGAACTCTGTGAACTAAAACCTATGAACTAAATTCATGTCAAATTAATAGAGTTATATAACTGTTAAATGCCTGAATTTCAAAGAGAACTTGGAGAAGTCCTGCCTATTTCCCTTTTTTCCCTTTGATTTTATTTCTTGATCAGAGCTGTAGTTTAATTGTCCTTTCCTCATGGTCACTGGAAAAAGATCCTCAGCTCCATTCTAGAAATTGCTTTGATTGGCCTTTTGTGTGAGATGCTTTGCCACTTTGTCCACTTGGCCTTGAGATAAAGTACTGTCCTGGAACATGTTGTACCCTTTCCTGTCCTCACAGAGTTTTCCATAGTGATGATGGCCACCCTCCTAGTAATGGAAGACCTCTACCTCCTTCCTCACATTTTGGTTGCATAGGGAAAATGGAGGAGACACCAATCTGAAATAATGGGAGAACAGTAATTGCCAAGGCCAAGCAGAGCAAGGGCCAGCTTGGCAGTTTTTCTAGAACTTTCTATCTTTATGGGTGCCCTTATTTCTCAATAGGTATTTATGGAATAGCCTTTCTTCTACTGTGGTGGTAGACTCTGATGTTAAAGAAGTGAAAAGGGTATTTGACCTCATGTGGCTTGGAGTCTAAAGAGGAAAGCACGAAACAGATAAATAGATAAATAAATAGATAAATAAAATTTAAATAAAATAAGCAAATAGATACAACAGATGACTTGATAGATAAACAAAAAGTTAAGCATAATTATGATGTGTGTTTTAAAGGAAGACTTCAGATGTAAAGAACCTGCCTCAAGGAGAAACACTGAACCCAAGATGAAAACCAAGGTCTAGTTGCTCACGGGCTTTTGGAAGCATGGTTGGGGAGTCCTCCCCTTCAGTGAACTCTGACCCAGGAAGCACTTCACTTCAGGAATCACATTAACTTTCCTCAGCACTCATCAGGTTCTCTCTGGGAAATTTCTTGAGCAAAACTTATTGAGCAAGATTACCTAGATATTCTTGCCAAGGTTCATCTTTCATTAGCTGTTGACTTGGGCATTATTTGTTCTTGTTTCAGAGGAGTGTAAGATGTTGTTTAGTTTCAGAAGAAGTAAATGAGACTGGACCTATAAGTCCTTGGTCACATTTTTCTCTGCAAAAGTTTTCTCCTTTGGAAGATTCTCTGTCATAAAGAATTAATTGTCTTAGACCAAGGGATATTGGGGTTGAGTTGGAAGGGGCTCCTGGGAAGTGGCTATTTGAAGCATGGTTCTGGTGGTTTGGACATCATTGGCATCTGTGTATGCTTTTGTGAAATTTTTTGGAAAAACACTTGAGAACCAAAATGATTTGTAAGTTAAGATCTTTAACAAATCTGGCCTTTCTGGTTCTTCAATTATTATGTGAGACAAAGGAAAGGAAAAAAAAAAAAAGACAGGTGTTGTGGGGGAGATCTGAGTTATTTTTACCATTCTGCCATGGATTACCCTTGAAATCTTGTGTGAATCATGTTACTGCCTTGGAGAAGATAATTCCAAATTCACATATAAAATGTGCTGTGATGACCACTGTGTGTTATATGCAACTGATAAATTACTGAACACTAGATCTAAAACTAATGATGTACTATATGTTTGCTAATTGAATTTAAATAAAAAAAAATTTAAAAATGTGAAGTTGGTAGACCAGATAGCCTCCAGAACAATCTAACAACTCTTGCATTCTAAGATTCTGGTGATCATCTTGAAAAATTTTAAAAGCAGGAGATACTTGGAGATCAAAAGTGTTCACTGAAACCATTGAAAAGCCTACTATTCTGTTTATTATTTTATCCTACCCTGAAGTCTGAAGTATCCTGCAAAGATTTCCCATTGCACACCCACCTCATTTCATGTGTTCCTCTTCACTGCTGCCATTCACAATGGCAATGAACATTTTGTTTTCATAGAAGAGGTCAGAAATACTTCCAAATTTGAAACTTTACTTCAATTGGGAAACTTATAGGATGAACAATTTATTTATTTAACTTTTTATAAATTTATTTAATGTAATAAAAATGATTAGGGAGACTACAGAATTTCATTTGATAAAGAATGGCAAACTTTGTAACACATAGAATGAATGAAGAATGATAATGGGAAGAATTAGACAAATTTTTATCTTATCAGCAAAATCAGGATTTCTTCTGAAAATTCAAGAGCAGGAGCTTTGTCCTTGAAGCTGAACAATATTCCCCAAAAGCCTTTGTTTGCCCTAATATTCCATAATGTTATGCTTTTACAGTCAATAAGCCATTAGTAATCAAGGGATGTATAATTTATTAATTATACTCCACATTAATATTTAATCTTTTTGGTTGCTGAGCATATTTCTAAATCTACTTTTTAATTACATTTTAGGGATATAAATCTTCCAGGCAACCATTAGAAAAGTAATTTTTCTGCACATTATGATGCCAATTACTTTAAAGCAGCTGGTTGGGAACCCTTGTGATGATACTTGGTAAAGTGGCAATCTTGGTGCATGGGTAATCTTCACTCATTTGAAAGCTAATTGACTAGTAGAGGGAAGGGAGTGTTACAAAGAATTTATAAAGACATAGGACAGCTAGAGGGAGAAAAAGAAAGAAACAACCTATATTTGATAAGGTGCCATCCACGTTGAGCTCCTTAAACAGGCATCACCAACGGTGACCCTTTTCTGAGTTCTATGCAGATCTTGGGTTTTGGTCTGAAAATTCTGTTCTCTGAAATAAGCAGGGCTTTTTCTGTTGTGAGTCTTGTCCAAGTAACGGCATTTTTAGAGCCATTAGCAGAACTTCCTTACTCTCTTTTTTTTTCCCCCAATAGTGATGTCAGATGTCAGTGAAAATGATTTTATCTTTCTGTCTCCTTGAAACTCTGATGAGCGGCTTACTAACACTGTTTTAATTTTTTTCTCTATCTGATGCCCATACTTGGGGAACTTGAGTGCCAAATATTTTGTTCATTTAAGTTTCTTTTGCCTTCCTGATATTTTATATGTTAGTTCTCTGTTACCTCTGTGCTGGGACAATTTTTAGAAATGAGCTCTAGGTTGTTTCAAATACTCAAGCTTTGGTGCTGGGGATAGTGGTCTCAGCAAGAGGTAGATTAAGGCACTGGATTATATTTGGGGAAAAAGTATCTGGTTATTTATAAAAGGTCATCATCTCTGAAACTCTGCCTTTCCAAAATCACCCCTATGGGAAGAGACATTGATCTATTGAGTCTGAGATTTCCACCATATAAATCGTTCCTTATGTTGGACAAAACATGAGAGCTGCTGGTTTGAAAAGACCATTGGTAAAAGGCCCATGGGTCACCTGGGAGAAGCAGGTACATACACCACTGTCCTTAGCTTATTTGGATGACTTAATAATGCAGTCCAGCTCCTGTAGCCTTTTGAACTTTTGTTTTCACAAGTTCTCACTATTGAAATTCTTTAAAAATCTCATCATTTACTTGGGGGCATAATTATTTTCTTCTTTTTTTTTCATTTTTAAATTCAAATTCTATTAATTTATGTTTTCGTTTAAAGAAATGAAGTGTATCACATATACAAGAATGCATAAAAATTAAATATACTGAAAGTAATTTAAAAAATGTTCCTTTCCCCCTACTAGTTTGTAAACATCACAAAATCAAGGATCATCTCATTTTCATTGTTGAATCCATGGGGTTTGACAGTGCCTGCTAAGTTGTAGGTCTTCCAAAAGTATTTTTAAATAAACCACTGAATAGATGGAGGTGTATTTTTTATTTACAGAATGAGGAATCTTTGGAAATTTCCTATAAAGAAAGTTAGGGGGGTAGACAGGACCCAGTTACCTCCCAAGGAATATATTAAGGAAATTTGAAAATAAGAATGACTTTTCTTTATTCTCATATGAGGTTTAGAAACTGTTTTTTGTTTTATGTCTTCTTTTCTTATTGGGAAAATAAAATGACCTGAGTTTTAAAGTAAATTTCTTTTTTCTCTTCTTTCTTTCCTCTCTTCCTTCCTTTTTCCTTCCTCCGTCCCCCCCCCCCCCCCCACCCCAGCTTCCTATTTAGGTAAGGAAGTTTTTTGTTGAAATTGGAACTTACAACTCCTTTCCCAGTCTGGAATGCATAACATTCCAAGTACCCTGGTGAGCTTTTCCTTTCTATGAAAGTCAGTTTCAGTTTTTAATAACCAAAAAGTGATAGCCTAAAAATACTCTTGATAAGCCCAAGTATAGTGCGTACATTTGCCAACTCCTGCCATTTAATGTGTGGGGGTGATTCATGACAATTTTGTGTACTTAAAGGTCAAATGGTCAACAACACTTGAACCAGAACTGTGAAGTATCTCTAGGGGAATAATATTTGAGATGATACATGAACGACTGTGTTTAAAAGGATTTTATAATTTGGTGCAGTGTTCCATACAAAAGAGACCTTTTGGTTTTAGAAATTTCCATCATAGAACACACATTAATAGTTACTTGTACAGAACTTTCTATGGCACTGACTCACTCCAATCAGGCCAGTGGGTCATTGAGGGGAGGGCTGCAGGAGATACAGACCACAGTATTAGGTCTTAGGTTCTAAGATGCTCTCAGGGAAGAATTAAAACCAAGAAAGAAAGATGAGGAAAACAAAGTAGCAGAAGTAAAAAAAAAAAAAAAAAAAAAAAAAAAAAAAAAAATTGGTCAGGATCTCTGTGAGATAGGAGGGTCAAAAAAAAAAAAGATGACAAACATTAAGAGAAAACTAAGCAGCATTTGATGATTTCTCTAGACAGGCCATTTCTCACTGCATGCACATATCTTAAGAGATGGAGACAACTTTAAAAAATCCTTTCTTGGAGGGGTGCATGGGTGGCTTAGTTGGTTAGGCGTTTGCCTTCAGCTCAGGTCATGATCCTGGGCTCCAGGATTGAGTCCCACATCGGGTCCCTTGGTCAGTGGGGAGTCTGCTTCTCCCTCTGCCTGTGCTCCCCCTGCTTGTG
Organism: Mustela erminea; assembly: GCF_009829155.1. Taxonomy (NCBI): domain Eukaryota; kingdom Metazoa; phylum Chordata; class Mammalia; order Carnivora; family Mustelidae; genus Mustela; species Mustela erminea. The sequence goes on along the minus strand of NC_045614.1, from coordinate 211,000,273 downwards.
CTCTCTCTCTCTGACAGATAAAGAAATAAAATCATTAAAAAAAAATCCTTTCCTGGAGAATAATGTCTTTAGGTGCATGAAAGCTTATATTTCTTTTTTTTTTAATGTTTTTTATCTTTTCAGCATAACAGTATTCATTATTTTTGCACCACACCCAGTGCTCCATGCAATTCGTGCCCTCTCCAATACCCACCACCTGAATCCCCCAACCTCCCACCCCCCGCCCCTTCAAAACCCTCAGATTGTTTTTTGGAGTCCATAGTCTCTCATGGTTCACCTCCCTTTCCAATTTACCCCAACTCCCTTCTCCTCTCCATCTCCCCTTGCCCTCCATGCTATTTGTTATGCTCCACAAATAAGTGAAATCATGTGATAATTGACTTTCTGCTTGACTTATTTCACTCAGCATAATCTCTTCCAGTCCTATCCATGTTGCTATAAAAGTTGGGTATTCATCCTTTCTGATGGAGGCATAATACTCCATAGTGTATATGGACCACAACTTATCCATTCGTCCGTTGAAGGGCATCTTGGTTCTTTGCACAGTTTGGCGACTGTGGCCATTGCTGCTATAAACATTGAGGTACAGATGGCCCTTCTTTTCACGACATCTGTATCCTTGGGGTAAATATCCAGGAGTGCAATTGCAGGGTCATAGGGAAGCTCTATTTTTAATTTCTTGAGGAATCTCCACACTGTTCTCCAAAGAGGCTGCACCAACTTGCATTCCCACCAACAGTGTAAGAGGGTTCCCCTTTCTCCACATCCTCTCCAACACAGAAAGCTTATATTTCTATCCCCATCTGGCAGGATTAGGAGGAACAGTTATGAGACCTCACATCCTTGTCTTGTAGCAACTAAGTTCCAAATCCGGCCAGAATGTGGAATGTGATGTGTTACTTCATTAATAAAAAAGGTGTGTGTGTGTGTGCTGTAGCAATGGGCTGCTTCCATGAGATGGCCCTTTAGTATTTTGAGGGAATTCAGTGTTTGTGGCAGAACCTTTTGTTGTTCACACAGCTTTGTATGAGTGGATGCACAAAAGGCTGAGGGGACCCTGGCTCAATGTCGGCTCTACTTCCATCACTGCTGCTCCTGCAGAAATGTCTGCTATTGATTTCCTTTCTCTCTGGAAGAAACTTTTTCTCCCTCCCTTTCCTCTCTCCATTTCTTCTCTCTCTGTTTCCACCTGTCTTCTTTCTCCAAATCACAAGGATGCTGATGTTCTCCCTTCTTTGCTTTTAGTTTGATTCATTGTCTCAAGCTCTTATTTTCAGAGGAGACGACTGGTCCTTAGCAGACAAGGAATGCCAGCAGTCACGTATCCACCAGTGGACCCACACAGGTGAGAGCCAGTTGTCACTCCTGAAAGGATTTTCCCATGATTGGAGATGTGTCTGCGGGGAACATCTAACACTCCCTCTGTAATCTCAGTGTCTTTTCCTGATTTTTCCCAGTGGTTGTTGGAATTGAAGCATTCATGTGAATTTAACTTGGTGAGTTCCAATGTAATTTTGAATGGCAAGAGCAAGGGGAAGGGTGATTAGCTAAAGATCTTAAGGTTTAAGATGATTGAAGGACAGAATTCTCTGCACTCCTGCAGTGACTCATACTGAGGATGGGCTATTCAGAGAATAACAATTGGTAGAACAGACACTGATCATGGATACTATGTATCTATCATATGGAGTGCCTACTGTATCTTAGAAACTTGTCATTATTTCTAATCCTAATGACTGCTGTATTACTGGGTGTTATAATCTCAGTTTAGGGATGGAAATCTTGGATCAGAGAGGTTCTGTCATAATCTCAAGATTTGGGACACCTGGGTGGCTCAGTGGGTTAAGCCTCTGCCTTCGGCTCAGGTCAGGATCTCAGGGTCCTGGGATCGAGTCCTGCGTCGGGCTCTCTGCTCCACGGGGAGCCTTCTTCCCTCTCTCTCTCTCTCTGCCTGCCTCTCTGCCTACTTGTGATCTCTGTCTGTCAAATAAATAAATAAAATCTTTAAAAAAGAGAGAATCTCTGGATTGCCTGGGTGTGAATCGGTGCAGTGTGGATTCATATCCCAGTTCTCCCCACCGGGTCCTCTTCGTTGTACATTATATTGACCCTGGAAAGTGTCAAAGGTGCCCCCCCCACCATTAGAATAATGCTAGATATTCCAAGATACATTAAGGAATCTCTAATGCAAAGTCAGTCCTCTTCCTCTTTCACGTCTCAACATTTGAACTTAATTTTTAACGTTGATCCTTCATAAAGTTAGATTTTATTCTCTCAAAGCCCCAAATCATTGGACCTCTTTCTTTTCTTTTCCTTTCTTTTCTTTTCTTTTTTTTAATAGAAAAATCTTTGTATCCAGTGTTTCTGAGGAAAGGACAATAGAAAGAGTATAATAGTAAGAACATGGATTCTGAAGCCAAACCACTGAAATTCCCAATTCCAATTCTGCTGCTGGTGTTGCCACTCTAGGGCAAATGACTTACTGATCTTGTGCCTCAGTTTCCTCTTTGTATAATAGGCATTAGAATATTTTACATGTTATTGAGAGAATAAAGTGAGAATATATGGACAGTGTATATGTAGAACCCACGGTGTTGACTCTTCTTGTTTATGTTTTCTTTGTATCAATTGAAATTTTAAAATATGTAATATAATAGCAGGACAAAATCATGGATGGTGATTTTCATTCAATAGAAATTAGGCCGTATTAACTTTCATGGAGATTCAAAAAGATACTCAGTTTTTCATGAATCAGCTACATTGATCAAACTGCAATAAAATAAGTTACTCAGTCTACATCAATTTTTTGTGCAGTAAAATTGTGTAATTTGGAACTTTGTGAAGTTAGGGGGTTTGGAGCCCCCTAACATGTGGTGTAGGGAAAGACTACAGGCACCATCAACTCCAAAGTTTGCAGAAACCAGATCAAATGCAAATTCCAAGGGAGAGCAATTCGGTCCTATTGTTAACTTCTCATTAGATTGCTTTGAGCTAATGTTTAGTGTTAATGCCTGGCAAATTCCAAGCAGGGAAAAACATAGGTACTTATTTTTCATATTATATATGACTAAAATTAAAGTTGATTTGTCCATTAAGCAGTGCAGTAACAGGTCTTCTGACTTTTCATAAGACATTAAGGGAATGATGCATATCAAGAAGACATTCTATTTCAAAAGAACACTAATCAATGCTGAGAACATTTGCTATAAATTATTCACATTTGTTATAAACTACTCCATCCCTTTAAAAATTAACGGTACGCAACCTATAATCTGGGAACAAAAGTAAGGCTGCCTCACCTTGAAAAGCTTGACTAAGAAGGGCTGCTTATAATGAGAGAGCAAATAGATACTGAGACTCGCGTTCAGCGTATTAGGAGGAATAAATCACGGAGCAGCCTTACGTCTGATAAAACAGGATCCCTGCTCCTTACTGTGTGTTCTTTCACCACACATTAATATTTTATGCAACCATTTCAAAATAAAGTCATAATGTGAGTCATAAATCACGGAACAGTGGTAATAAACCACTTTGGTTTATATTAGCTGTATACGGACGATACTTAAGTATTTCCACCATTAGCATGGACTATTTGAGCTTTCTCTGTACCACATTTGCTCTATTTCTTCCATTTTAAGTGGTGGGAATGTGGAAAACAATGCTAAATCCATTCATTAGTGATAAAACAGTGCTATTTGTTCTCCTAATTGATTTCGCTTCAACTTGGACCTGTGAAAATGATAGCACAGTTGAAAATGACGATATTATTGACTTCGTTTTATCAAAGAACATGTCTTCCCAGTGAATCCTGCTGATGGGGTCAAAGGGCATCATATGGAAATAAAACACTGAAAGAAAAAAAAGTGGGACAATGGGTTGAAGATTGGGATGATTGAATGTATAATACTGTTTATACGCGTTCAGGAATGACTTATTCTTTATATAAGATCCCCCCCCCAAAACAAGGCTATTCTAATGTATCATCTAGTTGTAATTGTTATTTTTAATTTTCTTTTAGTTTCATTCCAGAATAATCTGCACTACCCTATAGTTTGAGTATTCTTGAGATTGTGAGTACTGATCTCTGAAGTGCCTCAGAGTACTAATCTCTGAAAAGGCTGGATAAGGTTATATCTGGAAAAAGTATGTGTGTATATATTCTAGATGTGAATATATATTTTGTGGATCTGAATACAAAGCCCATGAATTGAAGTATCCCGAACTCTTAAAAACAGAGCTCCCACCCATTAGATAAATTGACCAAGACACAAAACACACACACACATTAGAAACTTGTTAAGTATTTGAAAGTGATGTTGCTGGTGGGCTTTTTTTTTTTTTTTTTTTTGATACCCTATACTTCATAATCTTCAGGATGAGGATACCATTCATAGATCAACAGTTGGCTTAGTCCAGAGGTTATAGCCCTTGACACATTCATAAGTGTGAGGTAAACATGGAATGCCCTGGATGGGTACTCATGGTTTCTTTCCTATACCAGTTATGCAAAGGGACTGACCCACCCCTTCCCATCATTAAAAAGAGGAAATGGGCATAGTCATTGGATGGGGGTGTGGTTGATGAGGATATAAGGAGGAAGTACACAAAAGTACACTGAAAATTTAAACATTAAACACTATGAGTAGACATGTATTGATTTTTTTTATTCGTCAAAACTTTCTTGATTTGGAAAAAGTTTATTGATCAAGAGCGGACCACTCAAACCCTTGGGGAGCTGCACAGGTTACATATTTGAGAGACATGAGCTGGGCTCCCGAAATCCTGGAAAATGCATGTTGTATCTGAAGGGTATACAGTAATCGTTTCGTCACTATGTATGAATGTGGTCCCTGCTGTAAAGACATCAGATTTCTATGTATTGGCAACCAAATCAACTTAAAAAGCAAACCAGCCTGTGTGGGCTAAACAAAAAGCATTTGCCAGATGGATATGCCAGTTCCCAGAGCTTGACTCTAAGTCCATGTTGTTGTTCATAAAAGACTGCATAGTGTGCTTCAGGTTCTCTAATCAGTCCTTTAAAGTACTTAGATGCTTGTTCTTAGCTGTGATCTCCAGGTGGCCCTAGATTTTTGTGAAACATATTTTTTTTTCTTAAAGTACAGTCGGGTAGCTGGTGACACTGATGTTTCGATTTTCAGAGGAGGACCACGTAAGTAGTGTGTATATGTAGCATCTCGTGAAGACTAAGGTAATACTGGAAGAGAGGAAGGTAAAGCCTAGCTAAGCATTTCTGCAGCTCGGAAGCAGGAGGGGTTATTACTGCGCCCTCCACTTTAGCACATGCGGTATGCTTTTATGGAGGACAGGAGATTGCCGAATAGCGGGTCATGGTGGGCAAGGAGAAAGCTGAGCTTTGACCTCAGAAAGGAATTTGGTCTTGATTTCAAGGAGGCATTTAAGACAATAATCCAACACTTTGGAGTACCTAAATGGATGGTGGAAACTACGAGAAAACCACAGGTAGTGTTTGGTCAAACAGCAAGTGGTGGGAGGTGTGTGGAGGTGAGCAAGCAGAGGGAGAGGGCCTCGGAAGCCGGTGGAAGGGCACACAAGTGCTCCAGGACTGCAATATTTATAACTATGTGAGACCAGCGAGAGGAGGAGGGTGACAACAGAGGGAAGGTTGCGGCCAGAGGAGAGCATGTGGAAAGATTCTTGCGGGCCAAGACTCGGGAGGATGTCCATATTGCCTCAAGGTAACACCTTCTTTCTTCGGAAGCCAGGTCTCAGAGGCTCAGCTGACTTCCAAAGAGGGAACTGTCTTCCCCATATGACCCATTTTCTGTGTACTTAATAGCTGCTACCCATTTTGTCCCATGGCTGGAGCCCTTGGGTCTGTTATCTCCGCTGGACAAACCCAGAAAATTCCCCAGACAAGTCTGTTGCCTTCCAGGAGTCTGGGTTGTAGATGGCTTACTGCATTTTGGGGTGGGTACCATCTCTACCTTCAGAAAGGCTGTCCCTTGCCGGGGCCCCTGCAACCCCAATGCAGGCAGAGGACGAGCTGAATCCAGGTAGGCTGTGAGCGTGTCTGTCTGTCAGGCTCTTGTCACTCAACGTTGGTGGTGTCTCTCCCCATTCCTGGCTGTGCAGGTCATAGCTAATTGCTCATGGGCCTGCTTCAGGGGTTCATCCAGCTCTGGTCCCGCCCTGCCATTCCTTTTCTTATTGTTTCTCTCTGAAATGAACTGGGATAGAATTCCTGTCCTAACAGGTACATGGAAGGTTTCTCACTTCTTTTGAAATGAAGCAATCACCAATCAGTTGCTGGCATTCTTTCCCCCCCTGCAAATGTGAGTTATCTTGGTTGCTTCTCATTGGAAACTTGGCTTAGAGGGGTTTAATTTCTAGAAATTGTGTCCTATATTTCTTAGAAATATAATTTATCCCAGAAATAATGAACATTTCCAAAAGTATTTTCCATAATCTTCTCCTCAATAAACAATTGCTTTTTCCCCTGGATTTACATAGTATTGAACTGAAGGATTCATGTCCTGGTGACCATAATTGTTTTATAAGTTCCATTTCATGAGGAAAATGAGGCAATCTCTTTGACGTGGGTCTAACTAATGAAGAATTGGGAAAGTTGTCAGTAAATTTTCACCCGGTGAAGTCGAAACACCATGCCTGCTGTATTTAGCTCCTGAAGAGCAATTAAAAGTTGCACGAAAATCCTGAAATGTTTGGAGTCACAATGTCTTTTTTCCCCTTACTTCGCTGTAACGTCTCTTTTTGTTTGCTTTAGTTATGGTTGTGCCCGAAATAGTGTTACTAGCAACCTTTAATTTAAAACCTGAATGCAAGTCCTTTCCCCCTAGTTATTATAGGGAAAGGTCAAGGTCAAGGTCAAACATGGGACATTTGTCTCCATTTCAAAGATGGAACACTGAGGTCACTTTTGACATAATATATCTCTCACAAAATTACGAAATACATTGCAATTATTTATTTATTAGATTAGGTAGGTCCTGAAACCATTAACAAAGTTCTTTTAAGACGTAAACAGTAGTGAGGTATTGATTAAATCAGCCGTGAATGCATGTTGACTCCACAAAAAGTCCCGAAGCTTCCTATAACTCGGATCAGCACAGTCCAATTCCTTTTCATCCTCACCTCGTTTTAAACTGTTTAAGCCATGTTACCACTTAATTGCTAACTCATCTGTAGCAGGAAACAATTATTCTGAATAAGCCCACGTACTGCTCTGGTTTTGCAGCAGATTATTTAAAAACAATATTTCCTCAAGATAACAATTTTGATAATGATGCAGGAAGGAAATATATTTGCAATTAAGCGAACATGCTTTAGCACAACAAGCAATAAAAAGCTTAACACTGAGCCTTTGTGAATTAAACGCCGGAACAACATTGGACAAAAGTCATGGTTCTGCTGACACATTTATTTCTCAGTAAATGAAGACTGTTTAGGTTTAATGCATTTGTGGTTAGCAATAGTTTAAGAGATCAATGTAAATTCATTCTGAACTAGTAAATAAGACTTTAATGAAACTTCTAACAGCATGCTTTCACACCTTAGATCTCTTTGTCATTCTGAGGTGACACAGCAGGATTCTCCTTGAGTCTGATGACACGCACATAACATTATGAAGTGTTTGACAGATTTCATTTGATGTTTATTTGATTTATGGGCTTGATATTGGGTTTCAGCATCTCTCTATCAGCCCTTTGTTCTGGCTTAGTGCAGAGTGCTTTTAAAGATAGTTTTCTTAAATGTACTTATTAATAGTATATATATATATATACTATTAATGAAATGCAGTTTAAGACTGATCATTAAACATTCCCACTCCACTAAATGAGGTAGTGTATGAGAAAGCACTTTGCAAACTGTAAAGCCATATACAGATGTTAGTTATCATAATTATTGTTGTTACAGGAAACCCGGGTTTTCTATATTATTATTCTGTTTTCCTTTAACACTTAATTCAAAGAGTAAATACAGACAACCAATTTCCTTAAAAACCTGCTGCAGCTCTTTAAACAGTTCTGAGCGTTTCATTAAGGTTCTATTGTAAATCATGCATGATGCTATTAATTTAGTTCAGCCTTAAAAAGAATCTACTGACATCATAAACATGACTTGTTACATTCAACTTTGCCAATGCCGAACTTCACATAGAGGATGTTGGAGAATTTCCACCTGGGTCCAGGGAACCGTTAAGGGGAGCACACCCAAAGGTTATTCTTCTGGATGTAAAGGTGCCTCCTGTTGCTGTTCCCAGCTGACTCGGCCCCTCGGGGATGATGAACTTCATGAATTACTTTTTGTCAGGAGGAGGCAAAGAAAGGGTTTTTTTTTTTTTCCCCTTTCCCTGTCTCTCCCTTTTTTGGTTTGGTTTAGGACAGAGTAGGGGCTGGAAGACATTCACATCCTATGATTCACAGCCAAGATAAAATTATTGAGGTAAAAACAAATGACTTTTGGAGTTAGAATTTGAACCTCATCCTACTGATGTGAGGAAAGTTTGGTGAATTTTATGAACAGGGAAGGAACTTACCATGAGGATAGATGATCAAAGTCTTTCTGCACAACCCACCTCGGTGACAAATTTGAAAGTGTAGGTTCCTCGTTACCATATAGGCTTTACAACGTGATCACACGTTTTTCCCTTTCTTTTTGGTTTAAATACCTAAGGAGCACAAAGGAATTGTTAATGGTTTATTGGGTATTTAAACAAATGAAGCAAAAATGAAGCAAATATTTAAAATAAATAAAGGAACTCATGACCCAGTCCTTGGGCTTGGGATATCCAATCTGTTTTTGCTTGATGTGTAGTTCAGAAGGAAGCATAAACGTTAAGAGGCAAATGAGCAGAAAGTACTTCTTCCATTAGTAAATGGTGCCCCAAAGTTTTCATCATGTAGAGCTTGTGAGTAGACCCTGTGGCGTAGTGTATCCATTTGGGAGGAGGGTATGCTAAACATAGTTACACATGCTTGAAAAGTAAGAAAGCACAAACAATTCAGATGGAAATAATACTACCAAAAACTAGAGAAAGCAGCTATAAAGTATCCAATGTGAGAATTCAAAGACAAAGTTCATTACGACCAGGTTATCTGCTCCCTGAGATTCACAGAGCTAGTCCATCCTGACTGCAGGCCCCCAAATTCTGGCAACTTGCCCCTTAATGCACCCCAGGTGCATTCCTACTAGAATATGAGTGGAAATGATACTCTGGTAGTCCACATTTATCCCAGACCAGTAACGGGCCGCCATTACTGGTCATGCAGGCCACAGTAGTATTTGCTTTTTCAGTACCCATGCCATCTTAGTATTAGGATGAAATGTTTAAAATGCGCACATAAATGAGTGAAAAAAATCAAACTCAGTTCCGTGTTCCATTTAGAAAAGGTTAAAGATTATTAATTATAATAATCAATAATAATTATTAATATTAATTATTAAGATAAGGGAACACAAATCAAAATTATTCAGATGCCGGGTCTTGGCACATTGTCCCATAGAGAATATATGAATGTTCTCTTTGGAATGGTTGAGTATCTAATTTTGTCCTGTTTGCTGGCTGATAATAACTTAAATGTCAATGAAATGTATTTGTAATAAAAAAAAGATGTTCTGCACTCTTGTTTCAGGTTATCAAAATGAGTTTTGATCTAGTCAGAGCCCCCGCATCTTAGAGTAGAATCTAAAATTTGATGTGTCTTTCTTCTAAAATTCTACTCAGTGGTGCTTGCTTTTCTGGATTTACAAATAACAGTATAACAATATAACATGGAACCCCATTACAGTGTTATGAGTTTTTTTGTTGTTACTCAAGTACTAGTGTCAGTGAATTAACTGAATATCTTATAATTCAATATCACATTTTGTTTGTCACCTAATGAATTATGTATATTGGAACTCCATTGTCTTGGGCTCAAAATAATAAGTTTGAACTAAGCTACCCCCTAGATTTGAATTTACTTAATTATTAGAACTATAATTGTATAAATATGATTTTCCTATTAAAAAATCAGAAGATAGAAAGTTTTCTGAAAGAAAAATGAGAAATCCTAATTAGGGTCCAATAATTTGGCCCTTACATTAGTGATGATCAATCCTGATATTGTGACACATGGAAGTGTGTGGAATTTTCTGATGTGAACTTTCAGCTCTGAAAATATGTTTCTGTTCTCTTCAGATACAGGAATATATATGTTAATAGTAGGGTTTTGAAACTAAAATTGTTAGGAATACTGGCAAGTGTGTATAACATACAATGGAAGACAGGGAAGGTAATCCTTAAAAAGTGTATTAAAGGAATACAGCTATTTTATTTTTATTAGGCATCAAAATAATCTTTTAATATTTGAAATATGTTGGGAGGTGAATTTACTTGTCAACTTAAAACATTGATTGTATAAAATCAATTAAAGTTAAAGCTAATAAGATTGTCATTTTGATCTTAATGCCTCATATGGGAGGATTGGGAATAACAGCCCTATTTTGCAAAACATTTTTGTGTCATAAGGTAAAGAAGAAGAAAGGTGAGGTAGATGCAAGCACCTATCATGAGTTCTCTATATCTATTTTTGATCAATAGCAAACATTTCTATACTCTACTGATTTTAAAAATATTCTCAAAAGGTCCACACTGTTTACAGTGTGCCAATTTGAATAATGATTTAAGGAGTTTACCTGTGTTTAGATTTATAATTGAAGCTAAATTATTACATTTCTCAAAGGAGTACTGATTTTTAGATGTTGGCTTTTGAAGTATATATGGTACTACAAAGAATTTCCAAAGTCATCATTTGTATGATTCCAAACTACTGACCTTCAGTCATTAAGTTGCACACTGAGAGTGTCAAGGAATCTAAGTGAAGGAAACAAACAATAAACTTTATTGATACATGTGGAAGTACAGACTTGCTGGCAAACATATCAAGTTAATAAACCCAGGGAAACAACTGGGTTTTCTTCGTGCCATTTTGCAAATCCTAGCCATGTTTTCCCATGGAAGCGCCAAAACTAAGATAAGGAAAGAGAAATGATCAGTTTGGTTCTAATAAGCTTTGAGCGAAGGCAAATAACAATCAGTCTCAAATAGCAGTTAACTGTAGCTGACGGAAAAGTGAGAAGGTAAAGATAAGCAATTGTGTCGAATGTGGGGTTTAATAAGGTGGCGGGTCTTGAAAATGTACTTTGATAACTAAGGTCAGTTATTAATGACATGTTTTTTCAACTCAGATGGCTTATCTGCCTGCCTCAAAGGTCACATATGTTTGCAATAAAAACTTAGAGCATCTTCCTGAATTAAAAAAAAAAAAAAGTCTTTTAGAAAGAAAAAATAAACTAACCTTTTTGGTGTTTTTTTCTGATGCGTACATTCTGGTCCTACCTTGCATGCTCTTTCCCCTTCCCAAGTAAAACCTGAATAATTGCCTTCCTCATGTCTTCCTCAATTCTGGACAGTGGAAAGAAAAAGTGGAACTTGTTGAGGAAGGTGTTCTTTGCTGCATTGCATAGACTCATTTATTCCCCATTGCAACATGCATCCAATGCCCGGAAAGCCATGATCTCTCCTTAAGGATTTATTGAAGCCTGGGAACTTCAACCAGTGTTAAGGGTACCTTATTAACTTGCTATTGCTTGCTGAGAAAACATTGTTTATATGGAATTGGCTTATTGCTAATGAGAGAATATATTAAGGCATAACACTGGCAAGGCATAATATGGACTTTTTTTTTTTTTTCTAAATATTTTCTTTCAGATCTCTCTCATTCCAGTTGATGGTATTAAAGGGTCAGGAATGTCATCACTCAATCCTTTACTTACTGGAAAAGGCAAACAGATTTTATTAGGATTGGAAAATTTCCCCCACCCCATTTGTCTCTTCCCCACTAGCATCTCAGCAATAACCCCTTCCAGCGCAAAGGCTAAGTAGTTCCAATGTTTCTCTCTTCCTGTAATAATCATGCATATATGCCCAGCTTGTGTGCCTTCTTGCCTCATGAATTTGCAGAGTGTCCCCAATGAGGCACCCTCTTGTCTTGGGGACAATTGCCAAGGCTGATCCACAGAGAAGCACATTGTGGAAGAGAAGCCTCACTTATTTAGCTGAGCTCTGACCCCTTTAGGGTCTCTGTGTTTCGGATAGGGTTATGCAACCCTCCACCCTTGCCCGCGTCCTCCAGTTTACCCCACACATCCCCGTCCATTGGCTGCTGGGGATTCTGAGGGAAGATCCTCATTGAGGACTGAAATGTACCTTGCCTTTTGCACAGCTGGGTAATAAGGGAATCTGATTCTCAGGTCTCTCTCCTCCATGTCCTTAGGAACCAAGTGAATTCTAGTGGGCAAAAAGAAGAGAAGAGGAATCAAGACATTGATATCTTAGTGCTACAAGCAGCAGGTTCTGGACCCCTGCCTATGATGTGTCAAATGTACTGTGAGCCCCTTGACCCTCTCCACTTCAGCCTGCGCACCAGGTGAGCTCTTCAGGATTCCTCCAGATGGCGGTCACCGGCCCAGAGTCATTTCTTCAGGAGGGGGACTCTCCCTGGGAAAGCTGATCTACATTTCTGCTGGGATCGATGCTGTGGAGACTGCATAAATTGGTGTGTAGTGTAGCCACTAGTTTTGTCTCAGCTGACAATAATTATGGATTAGAGTGCCCAGAGCAAGAATGAGCAAATAGTCTGGAGGAAAATCAGCAGCGGAAATCTACATTGGGGGTGGGGAAGATAACATCTAAATCAACAAGGAAAAGTGCTGCAGAACGAAGTCCCAGGGGTCTAGGAAAATATGGGGAGGGCTCCAGGCAGTTTAAGGAACAGCTATCCCCAAGTCCCTCTGCTCCACACCCGAACTTCTAGGAGAATTTGTTACTCTCTGTCCTTCTCTTCTCCCTGGCCCTCTTTCCTAGCTCTATTGATGTTTCCAGCCCCGTTTCTGCCTTCATTCCCTGCCCCTCAAGGTCCCTGTTCTGTATTCCAGTAGCTCCTTGTCAGGGCAAAGTCATGGTGGACAGAATCTGTTTTGGTGATTTGCTTGTTTTGCTTTGTTTCAAAATTCATGATCCGCAACTCATTTGTGAAGTTTGGTTTCTCCCATGGGCTAAGTAAAAACACAAAAATTAAGAGCCATGGAAAGTTATGGTAGCTCAAACACAATCTCCTGGAGATTCCACCTGCCTGCCCTTCCTCAGATGGGCTATTTGGCCATTCCCTTCTCTAATTTTGTTTCCGTACCCTCCTAAATGTTCTTCATGCACCAGTCACTACTAAATAAATGGAAACAGAAAACAAGCAAGAATACGGACAAATACTATCTCACCAAACTTGATCAATGCCTTGACTTATGAATGAGTAATAATTGCTTAATAACCCATTGCCATAGTGTGCTACACCGAGCGTTAGTAGCTTCCCAACAAACAGCATTTTCTTTGTGACAGAAAAAAAAAATGAGACGTTTTTCCTCAAATATTTTTCTCAAATATGTCACCTCAATATTTTGCTTCATTTCAGATTTATTTCAGTCGATTTTTGATAGAACACTGTGAAATCCTTCTATGAGTTGTTAAGGGTTTGAATTCAGAATCAGACATGGCTGGGAGAATGGGGTCTTTGATAATCCATGCTTTTTGGTTCTTGGGCAACTTTTTTTTTTTTTTTGGCCTTATCCAGTGAAACCACTCTCCGGGCTATACTTGTGTTACCCCAGGAGAGTAAGTCTGTTCACACAAAAGCCCTCTGTGACATGGCGCTTTCAATGTCCATCAGCTTCTACTTTGAACAAGGAGAGTGTTGTTGAGCTGTAGGGCATGAGTTATCTCAGGAGTGGTCCCATCTCTTTGCCAAATAGCACAATGATGGGCCATTCAAGGGCGCTGGAGTTAGATGAGGTTAGCAGTGTTCCTCCAGTTGGCGTGGCACACAGAAGAAGAGGTAAAATTGTGGGTTTGATGACTTTGGGGGCCGCGGGTTCTGTTTCGTTCACAGATTTGCCACCTGTGGGCATAGAGGCATGTGATGTGAATAGGGCTGGAGTGGAATCAGCACAAATGAATCCTTCTTACTTGAAAAACTGAAACAAAATATAAGACCGCGGGAATCTTTGGTGAACATGTAGGCGAAATCTCAGTCCGTCTCTCCCTGCTTCATTCTCCCTCCTCCTTCCCTGTTCTCTGCATAATCATTATTTTATGAACTGAATGACATTGCCTGCTTCCATCCTGTATGATTCAGGATGTGTGTACCGTGTGACAACTAATTGGAGTTGTAAAGGAAGGCCAGAATCTCCCTCTCTGTGCTCCCACCTAGGCTGACCCTCTGTCGGTGTCTCGAGGACCATGGTACTGACCCCTTGTTTATGTAGCTGAACTCCATGGTTAACAAGATGCTGTTTTCCATCTAATGAATTTGCCCTGCAGGCACAGGAAAGGGGCTCGTTCCACCATTTTCAGAAGCCAGGCAACCGATAAATTTAACAGGATTTTGTTGACATTAATTGGGTTCGTGTTGGTGTGAGGCATTCTCACTGTTGGCTCATTTGCTTCTGGATCATTTGAATCAGGTTCTGGCCAGCCAGTCATTCACCCATGTGATTCCAGGCTTAACAATATCTCCAAGTCACTGGCGACTCAGTCACACTTTAGTTTATTGCTCAATAAAATAATAATAACAATTCATTCAGACATTTGACCAGGCTACATTTCTCCAGGGGCAAAATAAAGCTTTCTAGCTTAAAGAAGTATATGCTTTCACTTCTTTCTCTTTCTCTCTTTCTTTTTCTCCTTCTTTCTTTCCTTCCTTCCTTCCTTCCCTTCCTTCCTTCCTTTCTTTCTTCCTTTCTTCCTTTCTCTCTTTCTTTTCTTTCCAAAGAAATAAGTCAAAATGAACAAAAGACTCTTTCCAAAGGTGTGGCTACTGACACCTGTAGCGGATTGTAACAACTGGATTTAGGATTGAAAAAATAAAAAAGAAAAGTGGAGAAGTTGGTGGCCCTCTGATTATTTCCATGGTGGAGGTATACACACACACACACACACACACACACACACACACACACACACTTTAGCTTATATGATAAATTACTTCATAATTATTATGTTATTATCAAACTGGCTTTGCACATTTGCCCACAGAGAAGTTGTACTGCTTTGTTAAGTGACAAAATATGTGAATGCTAAGTTTTTTGTTTAGTTTTTCTGGGGGATGCTAACTTATGCAGTCAGCCTCTGTTCTTGGGAAGCTTGCAGGTGGGCTGTGTAGGAGCGAAGGTACTCTTGAAGCTGAGGACTAGTTTGCAAACTGGGTCTTTATACCCACAAATTGCTAAGTAGAACCCCTTCCATCTGGGGGGAAAGGTGGTTTTTCTAGAGATTTCAAATCTGTTTAGAGCTGATGCTTCTGTGATTTGCAATAAAAATGGTCAGAAAGTGCATCATGCTTTTGGGTCTCACGGCGATCTCCTGTTACTATAAATGCCTTTAAGTACTTGACTCCTAAACTCCGTGCCTCTGTTAGCACAGACTGATTACAAATAATTACCCACCCACGCCTGCCACGGACCCCACTTCCAGCAGCTACATCTTGAATTTACTCTGGGTTCAAAGCAAATGAGATGTCATTAAATACATACACACGCACACACACACGCATGCGCGCACACACACACACACACACATGCCCACAATGGGGTAAAAAGCAATCAGTTCCAAATTCATAAGATTATTAAATTATCAAGTTAAAGGTCTTCTTAAAATCAGTTTCTTGTAAGAGCTCACCGTACTGGAATGTATGTAAAGTGCTTTTAAATATATTTTCTTGTTTATGCATCCCTAATCTAGCACCTTTTTAATCCTGTTGATGGTCAGCGTGCAAATGGTTGGAACATTGGCAAAGGGGCTGTTTTCTGTGAACTTGTTTCAACATTTAAAAGAAAATAAATTATCGAACTCCTTCAAAACCCCTGAAAAAAAAATCATATGTTCTTTCATGCTATTTTACTACTAAACATTATTTTTTAGCATACATATAATCATATATTATTTTTTTAAAGATTTTATTTATTTATTTGAGAGAGTGCAAAAAAGAGAGAGAGCACAAGCAGAGGAAGGAGCAGAGGGAGAGGGAGAAGCAGATTTCCTGCTGAGCAGAGAGCGCAATGCAGGACTTGATCCCAGGACCCTGAGATCATGACCTGAGCTGAAGGCAGATGCTTAACCAGCTAAGCCATCCAGGCACCCAATTGTATATTGTTTTTTATGACTAGGATATATCTTTGTGCAATGGCTGACAGAGCACAAGGGTGACATTAGTTTGTCCCCACAGGAGAGGAAGATGGTAAATTTCTGACTCTGTCTTTGCTCAACCAATTAGAATTTTGAAAGTTGGACTTTTATATATATATAATTTAAAATTTTATTTTTAAGTTGTATCTACATTCAACATGGGACTTGAACTCACAACCCCAAGATCAGCCAGGTGACCCAGAATTTTGATATATTTTTAGTAATTGTTTATGTACTCAGACATCCATATGTGTAGAGCTGATCGAATGACCAGTCTGGCTCTGAGTCCGTATGTTGATAAGGACATAGGTTTGTCGATTGTGATGAATCTCCTGGGCCAGACAGAAGTGCACAAGTTCAAACTGATACGGCATTTTGCTTAGTGATAGCAATGGGGCTCACACTCCTGTCTTGTGTCTCCATCTCCCTAGCAAGTTGGTCACGTCTGTGTGGTCCCAGGTAGTTCATGGCCCAGCTCCTCGGTAGCCAACTAACAGGAGCATGTGGAGGATTAAGGGAGAATATGCCCCTTTCCTTTCTTCCTCTCACACCCCGTGGGACAGTCTGTACCGAGAGGAGGACAGAAATCAGGGGTCAAGTGCTTAAGAGGTTTTACAGCGTGAAGTCCAGATGCACAGTTTGTTTCCTTGTCCTCAATTTCATTGTAATTTTACAAAAGCATCAGTTCTGGACACATTAAATTTTTCAGAAAAAAAAAAAAAGCCCTTTACCCCAGATAGCGATGGTCTCATTACCAATTTGCAGTGTAAAAGCTCATTTGCAAATTAACCACTTCGCTGCAGGGATGGAAATGTGGTCCAGAGATGATCCGTAGCCTCGGCTATCAGAGGCCCATGCAAATATGGTGATACTGTGGGGAGAGGACACACAGACACATTTCCAAGGCCCAGTATTGGTTGATTTGGGTTCCCAAATAGCGTTTCAGTTACTCACCTCATCATCATTCACTGAGGCACAAGGCTGCGATATGTGATGCAGATTTGCCAGGAGGTTTCACCCACCAGCCTCTGCTCCCTCTCAAAGTCAGCTTACCGCATGACGACAGCACCCAGCCATTTGATCTAAGTGTTGAAGGAAGATGTACTCGAGATCTAAAGCATGAGGATCGGTGATGAAACACAACAGAAAGTTGAAACGCCCTAAACCAAATGCTTCACGGTAGAATGAAGAAGACTTGTCTTTGTGTGACCTGTGGCTCATGGATAGGGATTGCCAAATAGACAGGACAGGGAGCATATGGCCAAATGCAAACGTTCACAGTTTTGTTTCATTGCAGTAAATTACCTAAAGGCTAAAGTATGGGTAAAGCTTCCTTTCCGGAAAGAATTCTATGGGTGCCCTGAATAATAAACTCAAAATCACATCTTCTCATTGAACTACTGATTCTTCACCAATGGAAACACCCAAGAATGGGGAACCAGGCCTTTGTGTGCTCTCTGCAGCCGCTGGGGCTCTGTAAGGGCCAGGAGCCCACCCCCTATCCCAAACCACATCTGACATGACCAATCCAAAACCCACTCTGAAAACCAGTCCTGTTTCTCCTGTCGTTTCTTTCTCTCCTCCTCTCCTTTGGTGGAGAAAGTCAGGGCCATGGTTGTTGGGGCCTAGACCTTCCACCAGAAGTACTGTGCTCCCTTGCTCTGGTGAGTTAGCTGCCAGTGACTGCCTGATAGATAGCATTTTCCTGGCTTTTTGGGGTGGAGGCCAGGCTGATGACAGGAGGGAGTCTGAATCAGTCTCTCTTTCTGGGTCTCACTGAAAGTTGATCTGAGGAACATAGCTAGGTAGAGGGGATGATGGATCAAGGGGGAGCAGGCAGTGAAAAGTACCTCTTGCTGCTTTCAGGTCGGTTGATAATATACAAAGGAAGATCCAAGGCCTTTCCAGAGGTGACCCGATAGAATTCATCACACGGCTTCTATAGAGGAGGTAGACATTGGGCTAATGCTATAAAGTCTTTGTTTATTTATTCATTTTATTTTTAAATTCTGACATCTGAATGTCTCTGGAAGAGATCTGTCTTTATTTATAAAGTCGCTCTGATATGCTGTGGGGGTTGAGAGATGGGATTAAAAGAGATTGGCTGCAGGCAAGAGCACCAACGAGCTACAAAAAAAGAAACTGAGGGATTTGGAGGGGAGGGGGGTGGGGGGGTTGGGTGAGCCTGGTGGTGGGTATTAAGGAGGGCACATATTGCATGGAGCACCGGGTGTGGTGCATAAACAATGAATCTTGGAACACAGAAAAAAATAAAATAAAATTAAACAAAACAAAACAAAATAAAACAAAACCTGAATTCCAGTGTTAGACACAGAGGAGGTGGGGAAGAGGGAAGACCAGTGGGAGACTGGAGCTCAAGCTCTCAGAACTAATGAAGGAAGTTAATAAGAAGCATGTCTTGGCGCTGTCAATCTATTAAAAATGATTCAGCCGTACTTCTAATAGGTGAATTTTATGGTATATAAATTATATCTCAGTAAAATTAAAAGAAAAAAAAAGCATAGGTGTGTCTAGTATTCAGTTTCGAGTTGCCCGTGATTATACAGCTGCAGTAGAATTTCCAAAGCCCTCCCCAGCATTTTGTAAAGCCTACTAGACACAAACAGGACTTGTGAGAAGTCTGTTTAGTTGTGTGGTTTTGGTGAAAATCAAGGAAAGGGGTGGCATTCCATATTTGGTTAACGTGCGGTGGAAGGAGACAGTGTAGACCAGAGCAGACATGATCCATCGATTGAGGCTCAGGGGAACCTGGAGCTCAGGGCCATAGCAGCCAGAATAGGAGGCCCTGATGATTTGCAGAGATCTTGGGAATGGCATTAGATTCTCCTCACAGTATAGGCTGGAGGTTTACCTGGAAATTGTGGAACCTCTAGTGACAATAAGTTTCTCTTAAGTACAATGGATATATATTTTTTAAATTTTATTGTTATGTTAGTCACTCTACAGTACATCATTAGTGTTTGATGTAGTGTTCCAGAGTCATTGTTTCCTTTTTTTGTTTTTTGTTTGTTTTTTTTTTTTTTTGCTTGTTTTTTTGTTTTTTTTTTTTTGCTTTAATCTCTACTTTTATGGAATGCTCACTCTTCTGGCTGCAATTATATTACTCTATTACTTCAGCTTTTTCAAAAGTGCATTCCTGGGATTAATAATTCTGAGGAATAGGCAGTGAGAAAAGACATTAGAAAGAGATTAGAAGGTCAAGTAGATTTTGGGAATCTCTGCAAACTCTTTCCTCCTCTTATAGAGTAAGACATAACATAACATAACAGACCTCTGAGGGGGTCTGTAGTCAGATCCATGTTTCTGTTTAGCCCACTTTTTCCACACTTAGCTGATCACGGAATTCTTTTCAAACAGCACACATCATCAGAGCTGTGGAAGATGTCACTTCACGTGAAGACTGTTTTGCGTTTGAGCAAAACCCTTCCACCCAGAGCCAAGATGGGACGTTGCATGAGTGTGCTTGGTGTTCCTCATTCTTCCACACAGAGCATTCTCCTAAAGTGGTTGAGGCCTTTTTGATTTCGTTTCAGTGATGTCTATGCAATCGGCCTTGTCAAAGCTGGGAAGCCTGCCTCGCTATGTATTTGTCAAAGGCAGCAAACTGTTGAACAATAATCATTCAGCAACCACAAAACGCATCCAGGGAATTGGTGTTGTCAGATTTGGATATTAGTCTTTGGTGGCCTGACTGTAGTAATTAATACACAATGATAATGCAAATGCTAATGAAATTAGCAACACAATTGCTGTTAATATGGTTGAGACATAATCATTACTGGGCTACTGTCCTCAATGAAGAAGTCTTCGCTAAAGCTAGCCTGTCTTCAGGCTACTAGGTAACACCGTGAGTTAACATTTTTTGTCGGATTCCCTGTCTTGCATTTAGTAATCTCTGATTGCCCCTAACTGTTGCATGCTGCTATAGAATTCTGTTTTCTAACTTCTGAGTAATAATCACAATATATCCTATAATCACAAACATAGCCAATGTTCCCAGTAGTTGAGAGGAATCCCAAATATCAGACAGGAGGAAATAAAATGGAAATTTTATTTAGCAGTTTAGAACTCAAATGTAGCAAATACTGTGGGGTAGGAACAGCGGAAAGCCCATGCAATGGTAATATGCTAGTCAGTGTAAGAGATAATTCACTTATATGTCTCCAAAGTATGGATGTGCAGACCTTCCTAACGATGCCCTCATAAATATCTGTCCATTTATTTAATTTCTGCCTTTCCCTAAGACCTGATAGAAATTCATAACACATTAGGAGAATATTGTTTGATGCTGGAACTTTCCTGATTCAGAAGTCAGGTGGAAGGCCAATTTGGGCTGCCCGCAGTGGCTACCGGCATCTCGTCTTGCCTGGTGATACGAAGAGGGCTCTTTGGGCTCACTCTTCATTTTCCGCTTTTGACTCATGCTTTCATTCCCCTGATTTCTCTTCTGGAACATTGTCGCTTCACTTCCCGATTTTCAGTTCTCTCCACTTTGCCTTTGTCTTGTGATCCAATCTACATATGTCTCCTTAAGTGAGAGTACATGCAATTTCAGCACAATTTTGGTTATCTGTTAGTAAATTCCAGCATGAGTAAAATCGTTTGTCAAAGAAGACTTTCTGTGAAAATCCTAGGTAACGTGACACAGCCAATGTTTAAGAATCCTGTCCTCACTGTGGAAGAGAAGAGAAAGCGCAGAGTGGGCTCATTAGGTTAGCAACATAGAGCAGCTAACCCATAATGGGTTATGTAATGGAGCCATTTAATAAAAAGAGGGACAAAATACTGTTGTAATTAGACAAGAAGGTCAGAGGTATCGTCAATTTAGACGGAGATGATGTGAGAAGTAGGACTTAAAATTTCCAGGAAGAATATCTCCTGGAGATTGTTAGAACCACGGAAAGAGGTCTGCATTTCCAGCTTAATAGCCAAAGGCACACTATGCCTTGTGCAGTGTGGCTGGGGGAGCACTCTGCGGGGCATTCCTGATTGGACGTGCTGGGGGCTTGTCCCACACCTTGTCTGATGCTAGGAAAATATCCCTGCCTCAATTCCCCCTCCATGGGAGGGACTCACCTGCTCCTTGACTCGTCTTAGTGAATTGCTTTCCAGGATAATTATGGTTATTTTCTCCAAAGGAAAATTTATGGTCAATTTCTCTAACTTATTTGCTTTTAAAGGGGAAAAATAATTTCATAGGATTTATCAGATTTTACCTCTAAGATGTATGGGTACTGCCTCAGGACTCTGTTTCTTAGCGTGTTTCCAACTGTGACATTCAAACCCCCTTTGTTTGCTCCTCTCTATTAAACCTGTCTGCATGTAAGTTGAACTAAAGCTGCTTCTATCTGAAGTGACCCCTGACCTCCACAGGCACCACCTTTGGGTCTGGTTCTTCCTCTTAGGGGTGTGGCTTGTCTCTGCCGAGAGACTACAGGCAACTGGGTGGTAGGCTCCTCTCTTGCCCATGGATGTAGTGTTTTCTTTATTCCTCCTCACTTCCTCAGTGCCTAGATGAGCACTTGGCTCCTGGTATATGCATGGTCAGTATTTCTGAATAAAATAAGACACAGGAGACAAAAGGGGTTGGCTTATAGAGGGATGGTAAGAACTGTGAGTATGATTGTTCCCTGTGGTGGCCAAAAGAGAACGTGTCTTAAAGAACAGATAGGCTGGGGCGCCTGGGTGGCTCAGTGGGTTAAAGCCTCTGCCTTGTCTTAGGTCATGATCTCAGGGTCCTGGGATGGAGCCCCGCATCAGGCTCTCTGCTCAACGGGGGGCCTGCTTCCTCCTCTCTCTCTGCCTGCCTCTCTGCCTACTTGTAATTTCTGTCTGTTGGGTAAATAAATAAAATCTTAAAGAAATAAAAAAAGAACAGATGGGCAGGGGCGCGTGGGTGGCTCAGTGGGTTGGGTCTCTGCCTTCGGCTCGGGTCATGATCTCAGGGTCCTGGGATCAAGACCCGCATCGGGCTCTCTGCTCAGCGGGGAGCCTGCTTCCCCCTCTCTCTCTGACTGCCTCTCTGCGTACTTGTGATCTCTCTCCTTCTCCCTCTCTCTCTGTGTAAATAAATAAATTAAAAAAAAAAGAAAGAACAGATGGGCACCTCTGTCTTCAGGGATCCAGTGTTTGACACAGGCAAAGGCTGTTAGAACATCCGCTCTAGTGATCAACCCCATTCAGATTCCAGGGAAACCCTCCTCCACATCTCATCTTCTGGGATGCTCCGAACATAAGATAACCAAACCCTATCACATGAAGGAGTATAGGTCTGTTGTGGGCAAATCAAAATACGGGACACAGATAAATTTGAATTTCAGATAAACAGTGGATACTTTCAGTATAAGGATGTCCCAAGTGCATTGTCATTTATTTGTTCACCCTATGTGGGTCTTGCTCGTGTTGCTGGAGATAGACTCAGCTGTGGGGACACCCCTGGGGAAAGAATACATTAATGAACTTGTCCATTTTTCTCTTAAATGTCCTGGTCACGATGTATTCTTGCATAATGAGTGATCACTTTCCAGTAGTTTCAAGCATTCCTATTCTTGCTTCTCTTTATATTCCAATGAGTAGCTTTAGACATGCTCATGAATCAGGGAATTAGCATGGTGTTCTCAACAATTGCTCATAGTAGCTGAGAAATAGTTCGCAACATTGAACACTTGCAATTATTCCCGATTTTTATACATCCAGGTTTGTTGTAACATGCATGAAGAATGACACCGATGCTTCGTATATGCTTAGATATTTACATAATACTTAGTAAAAAGATAGCACTATAAGTGATCTTAGGATGCAATTAAAATATGTTGTAGTATTTTCTATTTGAACACGCTATGCAAAATTCATGTATTGCTTCCAAATTTACGAACTGCTTTAGGGGTGCCTGGGTGGCTCAGTCATTTAAGTGTCTGCTTTCGGGTCAGGTCATGATCTCAGGGTCCTAGGATCAAGCCCAGCATCAGGCTCTCTGTTCAACGGGGCATCTTCTGCTCCTTCTCCCTCTGCCCCTTCCCCCTCCATGTCCTCTCTCTTTCTCTCTCTCTCTCTCTCTCTCAAATAAATTCAATATTAAAAAAAAAAGAAATTAAAAACTGCTTTAAAACTGTTATTGGTAATTTCACTCTGTACTACTTGAACAGAGAAAAGGTTTTCTTTGAAATGTAAATGTTTAAAAACTATATTGTCTCAGTTGGCTTACCATCAATAAAGTGCAAACTAAGTGATCGTTTTGAGTATAATGATATTTGAAATGAAAGTAAAAAAGAAATTTTAAGGAATAAATATTTAAGATTTAATCAATTTTATACATTTAAATTTTAGTACTGTGCTAAAGAGGCTGACCCACGAGAACACTAAAATATTAATTATTGCCTAACAATGTTAATTACTATATTTTGCTGACATTTAGTCATACAAAAACCATAGCTTCACATTCTCTTCTTTAACAGTTTGTTAATCTGGCTTATAACATGTGGATATTTATACATAGGCAAGGGAACTCTCCAGTCTTAGCCTGCTCACAAATTTGGGGACTCACTTGCACGGAAAGGCCAGCAATATTTCTCCTTCTCCCTCAGTATCTGGTAAATACTAGCTTGACCCAGCAGTGACCCCTCCTAGAAATAAGTAGTAGTTACTTTCCTGTTACTTTCTCTCAGCGAGATGTGAAGACACATTAGTTTTCTAGGGCTGGTGTAACTAAAAGTTGGAGGCTTAAACCACAGAAATTTATTGCCTCAGTTCTGGAGGCTAGAAGTTTGAGATCAAGATGGCAGCAGGTTGGTTCCTTCTGCGGGCAGTGAGGGAGAATATGCTCCACCCTCTCCTAGCTTCTAGGGGTCTGGAGGCCATCTTTGGTGTTCCTTGGCTCGCACACGCATCGCTCTGATCTCTGCCTTCACCTTCCCATGGAACTCTCCTTGTGTGTGCACACGTGTGTGTGTGTGTGTGTGTGTGTGTGTGTGTGTATGTGTTCAAGTTTCCCCCTTTTTAATAAGGACACTGGTCCTATTGGATTAAAGATCACCCTAATGGCCCTATCTTAACTAATTATATCTGCAGTGATCTTATTTCCAAATAAGGTCACATTCCAAGGTACTGGAGGTTAGGACTTTGATACATAAATTTGGGAGAAGGACACAGTTCAACACATAACAACATTCTGTCTTGCCTAGTGACAGAAACAGGACTTTAAATTCTCTTAGACTTGAGGTAGGGGTAAGGGATGGGGTTGGGGTGAGAACGTAGGTCAGTCATGGATGGGGGACTTCAATTGACACATACCTGGGAATTGAAAAAAAAAAAAAGCAAACATTTTTGTTGTTTGGTGGAGTGGAGTGATGGGGTGAGGGTCTGCCAATAAGCTCCCACATCCAAATATCCTTCGTATCCAACGGGTGCTCAGCCAGCAATGTCGAATGTTGAGCTTACACTCTATCTGCCATCCTTGGGTAGAATCTTAATTGTTTCTTTCAGAGGACTAGTGAGAGAAGAGGAAGATCTATTTATTTATTTATTTATTTATTTTCAGAAAAACAGTATTCATTATTTTTCACCACACCCAGTGCTCCATGCAATCCGTGCCCTCTCTAATACCCACCACCTGGTATCCCAACCTCCCACCGCCCCCCCGCCACTTCAAACCCCTCAGATTGTTTTTCAGAGTCCATAGTCTCTCATGGTTCACCTCCCCTTCCAATTTCCCCCAACTCCCTTCTCCTCTCTAACACCCCTTGTCCTCCATGATATTTGTTATGCTCCACAAATAAGTGAAGCCATATGATAATTGACTCTCTCTGCTTGACTTATTTCACTCAGCATAATCTCTTCCAGTCCCGTCCATGTTGCTACAGAAGTTGGGTATTCGTCCTTTCTGATAAAGGCATAATACTCCATAGTGTATATGGACCACATCTTCCTTATCTATTTGTCCGTTGAAGGGCATCTTTGTTCTTTCCACAGTTTGGCGACCATGGCCATTGCTGCTATAAACATTGGGGTACAGATGGCCCTTCTTTTCACAACATCTGTATCTTTGGGGTAAATACCCAGGAGTGCAATTGCAGGGTCATAGGGAAGTTCTATTTTTAATTTCTTGAGGAATCTCCACACTGTTCTCCAAAGAGGCTGCACCAACTTGAGAAGAGGAAGATTTAAATGGTTTTTATATACGAGGTTAATTTAAAACTTAATTGCATGTAGCTAAGGTCACATTAACACAAAATATAAAAATAGTACATTCATTAAATCAGCCATTGTTTCCCAGATTAGATGAGTGGGATAAAAATTTCCAGATTTTGGAAGATATCATCATCAGCGCTTTTAATTACTCTTTGTTAAATATCAAAAACATACAAAAGATTTTCTAAAAAGAAGGTGAAAGTTAAAACATTCAGTTATTGGGCATTTAGAAGTTCTGCAAAGAGAAAATGCCCAAGATACAGGCACGGGCAATGCCAACTTCACCCTTGGTGGATGGCAGATAAACATCTCTGGAGTGGAGAAATACAAGCTCAGCATTATAATTGCCTATGTTTGCAATCCATCAATTGGTAAATTTCAAATATTTTTCTACCCTGTCCGGTAAACATCCCAGTTACTCTGTGATCATCTTACCGCTGTGGCTTTAGGACTGTGACCTTCATGGTGGAAATTGGTTGTCCATGAGGCTTAGTTCTCGAAGCCAGTTTGAGATTTATTTAATGATTTCCATCATTACCTGTGGCTGAACATAACAGCTGCCTACACAGTCAGGACTTTCCAAAGCTATTTTTTGGTAGGTGATATTGGGGAAGTGAGTGGTAATCATCACTTTGTCTTGGGCAAAACACCTTGGACAATCAGTTGTCTCCACCCACAGGAAAATGGGCAAGCTCTTTGGGGATGGGGTTTGTTTTTCGTTGTGTTTGTGGTCGCTTATCATTAGCACTTAGGACAGTGTCCAGAGAGGGGTAAGAACTCGGAAGACTGATAGCCAAAACTATCCACTCATCACACTGTCACGACACGGTGGACTATCTTAACAGAAAACAACTTAGTTATTCATGTTGTGCGACAGTAACATCTTCCAGAGTATGCTGGGGCAGCAGTGGACGACAGACCAGCAGCGTATCTTACTGCCCCTTTCCCTCAGTGTTGTGCCTGACTTCCCGCTCTCTGGATCCCCACCCTGGATTTCTGCCTGCTGCCATTTTTCAGTCACGTGCAAGGCCTGAGATTTTCTTTTTCCACCTCTGGTGCTTTTCAACAGTGTTATGTCATCAAAAGGACACAGTGATGGAATCAGATCTGAATCCCGTATTTGGGTTACTTTTTAGTTTTATGTAGTTGAAGCTGAAGCATATGTACATTTTTTAATCTACAGGATGGGAAGGGTAATACCAACCAGTGGCTAAGACAAATGAGATCCTGCACTTAGGACAATCCCTGGAAGGACATCTATACTCTTGGGGACACAATTCACCACCAGTCTCTCATGTCCCTGCATGTCTTATAGTAAGAATATGAACTGTCCTTTTTTCTGGACTATCTTTTTAAGGATATTCCTAGAGCTCTTATCCTTGAATGATAGAGATGGTGTCTCCAAATGGAACAAAGGTTTAAGCAGGTTTTTCTAATGGCTCTCTGGGAAGATCTGGGTTTCCTAAGCTCGAGGGGTGACACCTCACTCTGTCTGTAGTGTCTTTCTGGACTCCTCATCATCATGTCTGTGGAGCTTGAGTGACAAAGTGAGCTTAAAGTCCTTTGTCTCTGACCCAGGGAGTCTTGTGTCATCTGTTGGCATCTGTGAAACTACAGCTGGCTCATTCATTAGCTCTTGCAAGGAAGATCAAATCTCAGACCCTTCACAGTTCTCAGCGATGCTCAGTATATAATCAAATTTATAACCACATTCTTGTTTTGTCTTCCTTGTTCTATGGCAAGTTTTGGAAGGCAGGGACCATGTTGCTGAATTTAGTCTCTTCAATCTTATTGTAGAATAGACTCACGGTCTATTTCCGATTTAACTGAACTCAGCTGCACTGGTTGATCTTCAGCTCCATTTTTGCTACCTCAGTTAACTCAAATTCAGCAACATCTGAGGGTCAGCCAGTAGAAAGGGAGGCTGTAGGAAGTAGACGGATGGGAAGTAAAAGAAAAAGCCCAAACACCTTAATTCTTTTGCCATGTTATACCTCTGTACCTTCTATAACCATTTCTTTTCATGAAAAAAAAAAAAAATCCCTAACCAATGTCCTCTTTGGAAACACATGGAAAAATGGTCAGCAGTCACTACACGTGACACAGAGTAATTGTAGTCCAGTGTGTGGGGGAACAGTGCAGCTCTAGCAAGAAGGGCCCAGTTGAGATCTGAGGAGAGGCATGGCAGGGAGAATTCCACCTTCCTTTCATGAGCAGAAGTGGGGAGGCTGGAGGCAGAATATGGGAGACTCCTCAGTATAAGAGGACAGTTGGTCAACGTGCTGCTTAAGACACTTTAATTTTGGAGAAAGGAGTTTCTGCAACTCTGGGTGCTACCCGTGCATCTTCCGCAATTGCCCAAAGCAGCAAGGGGATTGAGACCACCTGGTGTCTCTGGATAAGACATCAGGCTATGTGGACCAAACAGTGGCTGTGGCCATCTCCCTTGCCCCAGCTCCTGCACTGTGTAGCCTTGATGCTGTTATCTTAGCTACTGGTGCCTCGGCCCTAGAAGTACCCTTTCCCACATTCATCCCTCAAATGAACTTCTATGTACTCCTCAGAACCCAGGGCCCTGCACAAAAACCTGACTGAGTCTGTGGAGCCATGTTCCAGGGCAGGAGGCGGAATGTGCTGCATTTCCTTGATTCATGTGCCCGTCATTCACCAAGTATTGCTTGAGTGTGCTAGGCATTTGTGTTTGCTATGTTTGCTTACTTTCTGGATTTTTTATGTTTTGTTTTCTTCCTCTCCTCCTCCCCCTCCTCCCCTTCTCCCTCCCCCCCTCCCCCTTTCTTCCTCCTCCTCCCCCTCCTTCTCCTCCTCCCCCTCCCCCTTCCTCCCCCTTCCCCTCCCTCCTCCCTCTCCTCCTCCTCCCTGTCCTCCTTGTCCCCTTCCTCTTCCCCCTCCCTCCCTCCATCCCCCTCCTCCTCCTCCTCCTCCTCCCCTTCTTCTTCTTCTTCTTCTTCTTCTTCTTCTTCTTCTTCTTCTCTTTCTGTATTCTTGATGCTTTGCCATATGAGGACTCAGTGGCTGCTCGGGCACTGCCCTTCTTTCCTAGGGCTAAGTAATTCCTAGAGATGACAATCAATTCCCTGGGAGGACAATTTTTTTTTTAAATATTTGCTTATTTATTTTAGAGGGAGAGAGAGCATGAGTGAGACAAGGGCCAGAGGGACAGGGAAAAGCACCCCTTCCCCCCACTGCTGAGTGTGGAGCTGGAGGTGGGCATGAGAGGATCCCAGGAACCCAAGATCATGACCTGAGCTGAAACCAAGAGTTAGAGGCTTAACTAAATGGACCACCCATGGGCCCAGCAGGGCATTTTTCATATGCAAACCAACTGATCCCAAACCCATACCCCTCAGTCTACCTTGGTTTCTGGCCTTTCAAGAGCTCCTACACTGGGGGTTAATATTACTCTTCCCTAATCCCTCCAGGACTAGATACCAGACTACTCTGGACACTCCTACAACCCAGAGCCCACTGAACTTATTCCTAATAGCCAATCCTAAACTGACTTACCTTGCTTACCCTGCCCTGCTTGTTCCTTCCTGTGAAAACAATAAAGGCTCCTGCACAGGTTCCTCTCCCCCCTTCTGAAGGCTGACCAAAGCTGGTGCTTCCCTGTGTGGCCCTGGGGGAACAGCCTGCCCTCTCCTCTTGGGAACCGTGAGTGACAAACTGTCCCTTCAATAGCGGTGGCTTCCAGATCTGTCCCCTGGTGGTACCTGAATACTAACAAGACCTAGGCTTTGACAGAGTACTGCCCTCTGCATTGAATAGAAGACAAGCTTGCGTTGGTTTTCAAGGGGGAGGCTCTCTAGTTCTTTGTTAAAGGAACTATATTTAAGACCAGTAAGTATTCTTTTTTCTGATGTCCAGTGGAAAGTTATGGAAAAAGAGCAGGACTGTGTTTCAGGCAGCTTCGCCCATCCAGAGGGGAGTGGCTGGAAGACGCCGGAACCTCCCACATTCTGGAATAGCGGGTGCTGTCAGAGACAGAGTCAGAATTGCATGGGTTGCCTGGAGGAATTTTCCTAAGGTCTAAAGAGAGAGAGGAGCAAAATGCAGGGAAGAGTCTGTAATAGCATCTCATTGGTAGAAATCAGTGACAGAAGTGATCTGTCTACAGGCATAGATGTCTGTGTGTCTGTATACAGTTATATGAGTGTAAAGAAGACGGAAGGACACAAGCTGTATTATGAATATGAGTTAATGTGGCCAGGTGGGCTGATGTAAGAGAGCTAGAAGAGGGGGCAGAGGAAAGCCAAAGGAGTCGGGGAGATGATTGCTCTTGAAACCCCAAGTTTACATATTTACTTATGTTAAATTTAAATACTTATGTTAAATTTTATAAGTGTGTGCATATATATACAAGTATACTTTTTAAAGTCCTATAGTTTCATGACTCAGCTTTTTAGCAGAACTGTGTTTGTTTTGAAAGCCTTTTTCCATGACTTCAATCTGTGATTTATATTAAGGAGGGGTGTGAAGAGGCTTTTGCTTGCCATCCGCCTGTTGAGCTCAGGCAAGCGGATCCCCAGGTTTCAGTGTCCTACATTGTTGTGGGGGCAGAGGTGGGTGGAGAGGTGGATGGACTTGGACCATCGTGCCCTTATGCACATTTCTGATTTGCAGCACCAGCACCAGGGAGCTGATCTCTGCAGAGAGAACGAAGCGGTTCTGACCCTCTGCTCCCTGCACACTCACCAGCTCATTGCCCTGTGGTCAGCGGGGCCAGACAAAAGCAAGCTCTTTTCTCACAGTGCGGGGCCTCCCACCCTGCCAACGTAGCCCCTTCTGCTGGGTGTTACTCAGCTGTGAGTCTAAATATGGCACAAGGCAGTTTGATGGAAATCATTTCCAGTAAAAGAGGATGTTTCTTCAGCAGTTTTCAAGTTGGCGCTGACTCAAGCGTCCTCGAGGGAGCCCATTTAACTGGTCATTAGGGAGCCGGCAAAGAGGCATTGAGGAATTCTGTAACAAGATGCGCTTCCTGTGTGGGAAATCTCCTGGGACCCCCTGACCATTGGCTCCCTGTGCCTGCTGCTGAGGTTTTATTGATGCCCCTGAAACTACGTTTGTGGCTGCTAATCTGTTATTTGTGCACAGTGTTAAAGATTCAGTTTGTGAGAACAGCTCGGGGGGAGGTGAGACCCGGCACCCAAACAGTAATGAAATGTTCAGTGTTGTTTAACACCCCATCACTTCCTCCTTAGAGGCGGAGAGGTGAATCGAAGAGACCCCCAAAAGGAAAGATGAAAGTTTAGACTGAGTTTGTTCTAGGCAAAATGTTTATGCTACTCTAAAGGCAACAAACACCCTATTTACAAATGCAAAGTTTTGAGAATCAGAACCGAAACAAATGGAGAATTTCTTCACATGGTACCATACAGGGCAAAAAAATAGTTTACTTGAGGGTCTATCTGCTTTATTTTTGTTTGATTTCAGGTCTGTCTGTTACGGAAAAAATGTGATCCCTACAAGAGAAAGTATAAATGTCACAAAGCTTCAAGGATGATGCTTGCAGACTGACAGATGGAGCTGCCGAGCATGGTAAAGAGACCAGTGTTCCAAATTCTAGTGGAACCTTCGAGATCCAGATCTTGACCACCTGTGGTGGGTCTGGAAGAGAAGGGGTTAAATTTTTAAAATGAAGCTTAGGTTCATAGACTCTTGAGAGCCGGAACTCTATTCCATTAAGCTTCATTCCTGTTCCCAATCATTCATTTTTTTCAACACTATTGACGTAGATCTGGAGGGAAGCATTTTAAATGATTTGAATGGCGAGAATGAGAAAACATATTTAAAAAGTGGAAGATATGCTGAAAATGTATTGTTTTTAAAGGACCAGAACAAAACCACAGCTCCTTAACTAAGGGACAATGCCACTAACCACAGCGGCAAAGTTCTCAGTGAATTTATGAATGTGTGTTGTCAAGAAATGTGTCCTGGGCATGCACTGAGGGGTCAGATCCTTGTATTTATTTATTTTTTAAGTCTGGAAATCTCTTCCTAGGAAATACATATTTATAAAGTTTAGTAATGTGCTTTTTTTTTTCTCTCTCTCTAAGAGTCATTTGAAATATTTCTCTTTAAAACAGAACTATTTTTAGGTGCGAGCAATTTCTGTTGGCAGGGAAAGTGCTGCTCTGTTCATCTTTGGGCCAGTTGCTCCTTTCGCACTTTACTCTTTGGACTGTGTTTTGGTTTTAAATGGATGGAGTTTATCCTTAGGATAACTCTTGATGTTTCTCCCATGGGAGGTCAAAGTCAGGACTCCTTGTAATTAGTGCTTTCTGCACATGGTCCTGCAGCCCCTCAAGATGTGGGACCTGTGATAAGATTTTCGTGGAGGAAGGAAATTCTGATGATCCCACCCTATTCCAAGGCAATCTAGCTCTAGAGAGACCCAGGCCCCATGCTAAGATTGTGGCTTCAGTGAGGACCTCCCTTGGATTCCTGGGAATCTGCTCTCCGCGGCCTCGCCAGGGCCATTAGCTGGGTGTCATGGGTTGAGGGGTCTGGCTGCTTCTATGGCCGTGATGATGCTGGGTGTTGCATTCCACGGAAGGATCACTTTATATGGTGATTTCCATGGACAAGGTGGCAAGGTTGGCAGGAGACCGACTTCACCAAGTGAGGCTGGATTTGGCTTTCGTGGGCTAGAGATTTGTCGTAAACAGAGTAGGAATGAGCCAAATGCTTCTCCTGTATGTTGGCACTTCTGTGAAACTGGAATAAAACATTGGAAGCTTGTAAGCAGAAGCTGTCTGGTTAAAATATTTAGTTTCCGTAAGGTGTTAACTATGTGGTGTTAAAATATTGGGGTAGAAAATATGTAAGTTTCGTCTGTCATCTGAATGCATGATTTTCGAACTCTCCATTCAAATGTTGTGGAGTAATGTCAGCACAGGGCACGGTCCAGTGGCCCCTCGCTGTCATTCGCCGCCTCCTCCCCTCTTGTCCTTCCCCTTCTCCCTCTTCGTCTCTCACTCCCCCACTCCTCTTCCCCTCCTCCTCTCTTTCCTCTCTCTCTCTCTCTCTCTCTGGCTCGTTCACTCTCCTTTTAGGAAGACAGATTGGAAAATGGGTCTCTTGGATGACCCTTTAGCCCACTCCAGCAGTGGACCCATGTAATCTCTCGATGTATCTACAGTGGTTGCACACACTGGTCCGGGCACGGAGGGTCCAGCTATGGACACACTAGACGGGTTCTTGCTCTTGTGTGATTGACACTCCAGTGAGGGTCAGGCTTATGGGGTTCGACACATGGAGGATGCTTGGGATATTTGTGATATGAGGCAATGTCAAGGAAATATCACAGACTTTGATTTTTCAAAAAGCCTAAAGATAGTCCACCACTGGCCTTCCAAAAATGTCAAAATCATTGCTTAAGAATTTTATTTTTTGCTTTTGATACAATCAGACTCTGCCTAATTGCTTCTTTGTCCTGTTGCTTCATCACCGCAGGGTGATCTCTCCCTGACTTGGGCGGATATGGTACAGATTGCTGATTTCCTCAGAATTACATAACTACAATGAAGAGATCCAGAGGACAGATGTGTACAGTCCAGACTGTGCTCCTAATAAGACGTGTTAAGACCAAGTGTCCTGAATATTTGGCTTTGACATGAAGGACAAAGATCCCCTCTGGGTTGTGTTGTAAGCACCTCTATTTCTTTTCTTTTTTTTTTTTTTTAATTTAATTAAATTAGATTTTTTTCAGTGTTCCAAAATTCATTGTTTATGCACCACACCCAGCACCTCTATTCCTGTCTCAAAGCTAGAGATAGTTATTCTAGCACCTGATGTGGAAAAACACAAAACCATTGTTTGGAAATGCCAGTATAAATATGATATGATATATGATATGATATGATACGATATGATGTGACATAATATAATGTTACTATGCTCACTTTTAAACTACTACTATTAGCACATCACACAAACCACTGACCTCATACTCTTTGGCTCAGAATGCACCCAAGTCTTGACGGGCACTGGGATGGCACAGTCGGTTGAGCGTTTGACTCTTAGTTTCGGCTCAAGTCACGATCTCGGGTTATGGGATCAAGCCCCAAGTAGGGCTCTGCACTCGGCAGGAAATCTACTTGAGATTCTCTCCCCCTCTCTCAACACCTCCCCCTACTTGCATGTACTCTCTCTTTAAAATAAGATAAATAAATAAAATCTTAAAAAAAAAAGAATGCACTCAAGTCTTTAGTGTTTTTTGAGAAAATGCTCAAAAATCCAAGATCGTTCTTCCTGCTTGCCATTAACAACACTCATGCTTTATAGCTAACGTTGCTCTGTATGACTCAGCACCAGGGGTCTTAGGGATGAGACTGCTCAGTTCTTAGAGAGAGTAGTGGAAGCATCTAAAATAGAAGGACTTCCCAGTCCTATAAAAGCTAGGGTATGAGAGAGATATCAGCACGTTGGGCATGGGACTTGCATGGAAGTTGGAGGATTTGAAACCACCTTTGCTTGCTAGATAAGCATCCTCCTCAACTCTCTCTGCCTCACTTACTGACCTTGTGGGGCCCTAGTAAGCATAGGTAGTATGATACTGAAAACCACCCCATGCATGGAAATAATGCAAGAAATGGGGATGACCATCAGTAAAAGTAAAATTATACATAAAAATAGTATGACTCATTGGTTTGGGGCCATGGTGTTTAAGCTATCTGCATCCACTCACACCTCATGAATTCTCACTCAGACACAAGCAAAAGAGCCAGGACGCTGGAGCACTGATTTATTCCCAAAGCCAAATCTTTCCATAAAACCTATCTGCTGCAGAGATGTGATTTCTTATGATATTTGTCTAAAACACTGGGATTAGCCATAAAAGGAAAATTAGATCTTGAGTCTCACCATGGAAACAGACAAACTCCATGTGTCTCATAAAGGCCCCAGGGGACCCAGGGTGGCTCAGTCAGTTCGGTGTCTGACTCTTGACTTTGGCTCAGGTCATGATATTGGGGTCGTGAGACTGAGCCCTGTGTCAGACTCTGCACTGGGTATGGAGGCGGCTTAAGATTTTCCCTCTCTCCCTCTGCCCCTGCCCTCCATGCTCTCTCTCTTTAAAAAGAACCCCCCCCCCAAAAAAAACCCAATGCACCCAGGGGTCCTGTGATGAGCACAGTACTATTCAATACAAGGGACAGAGAAAAATGCCAAAGCACCATGCTAGTCTTACTGACTAGAAAAATAAATCTGGCCACATATGGTGCTTGAGGATTTCTGCAGTGAGCACCAAATATATTCTCCATATAGAAATTATAGACCCAATTGTATAAGCACACAATTCCTGCCTTCCTCTTCCTTCCCTCCTCCCCCGCTTCCTCCTGTCCATCCTTCCTTCCTTCCTTCCTTCCCTGTTGTTCTTTTTTCTATAGAGTTCTCTAAAAAGCCACTCACAAGCAGAGGAAGGAAAGCTGATGAGTAACTGCCAGTCGCTCGGAGGCATAGCCAGCCTGCCCTGAAAACCCCAGACTTCCAGTGCTCTTTGCACCTGGAGGCCAGCGTGAGGTGGAGACTAGGCTTAGCCCTTCCTACCAGGCAGGAGGAGCCACCAGAGTGGCCAGCATCGCCAGATGACCCAGAGAGAGACACCACCATCATCCGTTAGACCCTCCTGCCCAACTCTCCTTGGTACCCAACTGCGGGACTACCTGATGGTTAAGGGAGTGAGGTCCTGGCTTCTTCAGAAGAGAGTGGAACAGTGGCATGTTGCATACGCAGAGTTTAAACTCTCAGCTGTGTGTGCAGCTGGGTTCACAGGGCTTGCTTACACCCTATGGTAAGAAATCGAGGTGATGGAGACACCAGTACAGGAGTCACTACATAAGATCAGCCTGGTTCCCCTCTCACTGTTTTTATATTGTGCAGGCTCTACGTTTCTTCTAAGTATAAGATTTTATGCTTTCTGCTAAGTCTTTTAAAATCCCAGGAAATGTGCATTCACGGCAAGTTACTAACTCAGTGACTGAAGGGTTAAATGCTCACAGGATATGGCATAAATGAAAAAAAAAAAAAAAAGCTTAAAAGCCTGTATTTTCTCTCCATATCTACACCTGTGATGGGAAATACATTTATTTTGTGGTAAGAAAGGGCGATAGGTCCTTCAAATATTTTCTAATATTCGACTTCCTTTTTTGAACTGTAAGTTTTTTGGCAGTGTGCTAAATTTCCAAATATTTGGAGACTTTCTAGATGTCTGGGTGTGATTGCTTTCTAATTTCATCCCCTCATCAGTAGAGAAATATGGTCTCATAAGTTTTTTTTTAATTTTTTAAAATTAAATTTATTTATTTTCAGCACAACAGTATTCATTATTTTATTGATCTCTCTTGGTGACTATTTCATGTGCAGCTGAAAAAAAAAGTCTATTCTGAAGTTTCATCCTTATTACGGTGGACAGATGTCAGATTGTTTGATGATGTCTTTCAAAACTCCCTGATACTGGTCCTCCCTTTTTTTGGGGGGGGGGGTCTAGTTCTATCACTTACTGAGAGATGGTTATTAAATCTTTACCTAAGACTGGATTTCTCTCTCTTTCTCTCAAATTCTGTCAAATTTTGCTGATGAATCATAGTCTATGTTCACAAAACACTGATCACAAACCAGTGAGGAGAATGACCCTGACCTCAGTGGGTTCAAGGAAGGATGACAAAGGACCTGCTTATGAGTCAGATTAGGGGAGTTCAAAGTGCCAGCCAATGCCAGGTGTAGTCCGATAATAGAATGGGTGCAGTGGCTGAATTAAAAGGCAGAGAGAACCCGTGCGGGGCACACCCACAGAACAGCTGGCAGATGTATCCCCAGCTGGGAACTGGACTGGTAGCAAAGCTGGAGTCTGTGCGAAGATGAAGTTCAGTGTTCAGTCCCCTCCTTCCCATGGGCTCCTGAAAGTGCTGGAGCACGAGGGGCTCTGGAATGTTCCAGCTGCGGTGGAAAGCCAGACTGAGATAGGAGCCGTGTCTCTAAATTGATATTTCATCAGAAAGACCCCGAATCTCCAATCTCTAGTAGTTTGTTATGATTTTTCCCATTCATACCCAAGTTTGTATCTACAATTCTGTATAATTTTTCTGAGAAGTTAATATAAGCCCCTCCCCCACCCTCCACCATCACCCAACAGCTATGCAACCTTAGACAAGTTGTTGGGCTCTGCCTAAGTTCTCTCCACAGTACCAGGCTGGTAATGGTATACCCACTTCCTAGGCTTTGAGCGAGACTTAATTCAATGAGTTCATATGTACAAAGCCATGGACAACAGTGCTAGGTGCACAGTAACACTGAGTCAAGTGTTTGTTAAATAAAAATAAAAGAAACATGGGTTTAAGCTTCGAAGTAGTCATACTAGGGTTCTAGCTTTGACCACTGACCCGGTTCTTGGTGTTCTCATCTGGAAAACAGGGATATGATTTTCAAGCTCTTAAACTTCTGTGCATCTGGTAAATTTCCACAGTTTGATTCACCCCCCGCCCCCAGGCTACTTCTTGCAGATCTTGAGTTAGCGACTTCTCCATTGGCCCTGAGTGGAAAGTTTTGGTGCAAGTAAATACATTGCAAAATCATCACATTTTGCATTTCCAAGCAACATCTAAATTTAAAAAAAAAAAAAGGTATCTGTGTCTTTCTTAACACGAATTTTGGAAGGTTGGCTATATTTTCTTCTTTTTTACTATTAACTTGGTTTGGAGTTAATTTTTAAAAAGATTTGACTTGAGACCCGGGGTTACTCAGTCAGTGGGACATCTGCCTCCAGCCCGGGTCATGGTCTTGGGGTTGTGGGATTGAGCCCCACATCAGGCTCTCTGTTCAGCACAGAGTTTGCTTGTCCCTCTCCCCCTCCCTCTGTGTGCACTTTCTCAAATAAAAATATTTTTTTCTAAGAGTTTATTTATTTATTTGACGCACAGAGATCACAAGTAGGCAGAGAGGCAGGCAAAGAGAGAGGAGGAAGCAGGTTCCCTGCTGAGCAGAGAGCCCAATGTGGGGCTCGATCCCAGGACCCTGAGATCATGGACCTGAGTGGAAGGCAGAGGCTTAACCTACTGAGCCACCGAGGCACCCCAATAAAAATATTTAAAAAATATTTGCCTTGATGGTAGATGAAATATTAATATATATCTATACATAGGTATGTTTAATATACAAATACACCAATATTTCAATTATGAGCAAGCCAAATATATATACACATGATGATTCTCTCTGTGTATGCACACATGTGTATATTTATGGAGTTTTGAATAACTTAGACCTTTCAAAGTGTTGGGACTGGTTGGGTGTCATATTTTATTTTTCATGAGCATGCCATCCAATTTTAAAACAATTTCTAAAGCTGAGGATATTCTAGTTAATAAAGGCATTAATCCTCACGATCACTTGTTCTGTTCCATGTTCCAGTGCCATCTTTACGGTATTCCATTTTTTGAAAATATCCCCGCAGGCCTGAGGTGCCATGTGTATGTGGAGAGATTTCAGGCAGGCAATGACACAAGCCACTTGAATATCAAGTATGTTCTGCATCTCATGCCTGCGCACTTTGACCCTTCAAATGGCAAACGGTGCTTTAATATGTCAGCCAAAGGTGACACTAAACAGACTTGAAGATTGTTTCTGTGCTGTTATAAAGGTGAAGAGCATGAAGGATTTGGCAGGCAGGCTTTTAGGTTATTATTGATGACAAATTAGTTCAGTCACAAAATCTTTTAATAGAGCCCAAACCAAGAACACTATTTATTGAACAACAACAGCATATTTCATATAGGAAATATGTATAGTATAGAAGAACAAAATTCTTAGCTGAGTATTATAAGTGCAGCACTTAAAATGAAAGAATAGGAGTCTGTGAATTAACACACATGACTTGGATTCATGTGGCATTTACATGGGCCTCAGTGCTCTGCTCTGAAAAATCACCTCCTTTAAATAGCCTGGGTGGCTCGGTCGGTTAAGCTTCTGCCTTCAGCTCAGGTCATGATCCCAGGGTCCTGAAATCAAGTCCCACACTGGGCTCCCTGCTCACTGGGGAGCCTGCTTCTCCCTCTCCCACTGCTGATACCTCTGCTTCTGCTCGCTCTCTCTCTCTGACAAAAAAACAAACTAAAAACAACAACAACAACAACAAACTAAAAAAACAAACAAACCAGGGTTGCGGTTTTGGGGATGATGTTTTAGTTTGCACCCTCCAGAGGACAGTTACAGGTAAAAGTCAGGAGTACTCATGGCATTGGAGGTGCAGAAATTGAGAATCCTGGGAAATGATTTAAGTCTACCCCTTACAAGCTAGCAAAGACAGCCTCAGTAACTGAAATAGCTAACACTTCACAGAGTCAACAACCTGTTTGCCCTCTTTGATTCTTGTACAATGACACTAGGAGAGAGTCTTTCCAGTCCCATCTTACAGGTGACACACCTGAGGTTCCAGAACATACCAGTGTTGGAGCTAACACCCATGTCTAGACCTATAGACTCCAAATTTGGAACTCTTTGCACTAAGCTGCTGTGAGGGTCCTGAGATGCCAAAAGGAGTGATTTCCACATATGCCATATGGTTTATCTCTCATCACATCTCATCGGGGAATCCTAGACATTTGCTGCCTTTCAGAGCTTTAAGAACCCGAGTAACAAATGTGCTGCAGTCGCCAACTGATAAGTATCTTCTTGACCTCCAACACATGATGTTATAATCTTGATGTAATGAGATGCACACAGACTGCCTCCTCTATGTCAGAGAGAGAATGGAAAATGGTTATCAACAGACTTTTGACTGCTTGGATTTGTACCAGGAGCTTTCTAGTGATGTGTCTGCTGGGATGCTCAGATGAGTGAAATTCCCTAGGACTTTGCCAGCCATGATCCAAGTAGCCTACGGAGCCAACTAGAGGGGCCCATGGAGAGAAGAGTATGGCGAGACCCCCAAACAATGCCCAGGAGGAGAGAGAGTTTTCCAGAGACAGCATCCAGAGAGACTGGAAAAGTTCAGGGACATTTTGCTTCATGGAGCATTTACACCGACCTCACGGCTCTGACCTGAAAAATCACCTCCTTATACAGAGTTGTGGTATGAGGGATGATGTATTAGTTTGCACCTGCCAGAGGAAGTTTACTGGAGAAAACGTAAAGCATTTAAAGCATTAGCGTGCAAGACATCTGGCTGTGTGCATCAGTGATCTTGTTCTCTGTGCATGTGTGTTAAGGTCAGTGATTGGACATGAAGTGACACCTGTAAATAAGAACTGGACAGTCCAGTCCTATGTACACTTCTGGTGTTACAGAGCTTGCCCATTACACCACACACTAATATAGAGACTGAAGGGCTGCGGTGGAGCTAACATTTATTGAGCAGCTACTATATATAACAGGCACTTTATATACATTATCTCATTTAATCCTCATGACAACTCAGTGAGACAGTTACTTTTATAAACATTTCACAGGTAAGGGAATGGTTCAGAGAGGTTAAGAAATGTGCCAGGGGTTACACAGCCATTAAATGGTGAGGCTAGGGGTGCCTGGGTGACTAGCCATTAAGCATCCACTTTCGGCTCAGGTCGTGGTCCCAGGGTCCTGGAATTGAGCCCCATATCAGGCTCCCTTGCTCAGCAGGGAGCCTGCTTCTCCTTCTGCTTGTACTCTCTCTCTCTCTCTCTCTGTCAAATAAATAAATAAATAAATAAAATACTTCTAAACAATTAAAAAAAATAAATGGCAAGGTTAGTATACCAAAAGCTGACTTTAATGAAAGCCCATGCATCCGAGCTACGGCATGTCTCATTTCCTCCAGAAGATTTATAGGCTGCCTGTCTCTGAAAGGGAGGTTCCTTTCTTTGACAGGAGCTCATCCTGCATCAACAGTTTCAGAAAAAAAAAAAAATAGCGTTTTAGGGAAAGGCACAAGTTTGCACATGGATTTAGATACAGCTATATCTTTAAACAACATGGCTAAATGTGTAAGGTAGTGATTTCTGTACATCAGTGCAAAGTGCTTTTTAGAAAGGGCTTCTGTAGCCCTGAAAGATTCCACAAATAACCCTAACACAAAATAAGAAGCGACTTATTACTCCTCAGAGCAGAATGCTTTTCATGCATGCCTACTTTTAAAAGTAGCATCTTATGAGAAGAGGCACTGTTTTTAGTATAAAATATTAAAGTCAGTTCATTTTGAATTGGATTACATTTTAAGGTTTTCTGATAAAGAATCTGTGGTTTTCATACTAGGATTCTTTCTTAAAGTAGTCATCCTCAATTTTTCTCACTTTAAAAGCTTTTCATGGAAAGTGTTGATCAGGTTGTAGAAAACTGATAAGATTCCAGAGGAGAAGAGGAATCTTTGGGAAAATAAACTGGGTATATGTTATTGATTTTTTTCACTGTGAGAAAATTCTTGTTGGGGGGAAATAAAATAAAGCCCCGATTGATAATTGCATTTTTTTAACACTTTAAGTCTGGGTAGGAAATAAGAGCTTTGAGGGGGGGAGTACGTGAATTTTGTAGCCACACTGTAGCTTTATGAACATCAGTGTAGGCTCATCCCTGGTTTAAAAAAAAAAAAAAAAAAAAAAAAAAAAAGGTACATTTTAGTGAGGGATGTTGATCTTGAGGAAGGTTCTGTGTAGGGTTGGGGTAGATGGGAAATCACTGTATCTTCTTCTCAATTTTGTTGTAATCCTAAGCCTGCTCTAAAAAACAGTTCTTAAAAAGGAGTTTGTGAAATAGGTGTTTATTATTTGCTTCCCCCTAACTGAGGGCCACTCTAGAAAGATGAGTAGTTCCTCCCTGGCTGTCCCTGAACTCATCATGACTCTTTTTTGAGCTCGGGTGAGGGTGTCTACCTTGTGCGCAGGGTGAATGACATTCTCTATTTTCAGAGACATTTACTAAATTGCCATGTGGCTGCAAGGAAAGGGACTTATTTCTTTAAACAATTTTAAAATATGAATAACCATAACCATTAAGCGATAAGAAAACCATTGCCTTTAAACTAGAAAATGAGGAAAGAGTGTTTGGTTCCAGAGTTGTTCGCACAAAGCATAGAAAAAGCAGTGACTTATGGTATATGTTCTGATCAATTCTTTTTTTTTTTTTAATAATGTGTTTTAATTTTTTTTTAAAGATTTATTTATTTATTTGACAGAGACTACAGGTATGCAGAGAGGCAGGCAGAGAGAGAGGAGGAAGCAGGCTCGCTGCTGAGTAGAGAGCCTGATTTGGGGCTCAATCTCAGGACCCTGAGATCATGACCTGAGCTGAAGGCAGAGGCTTTAACCCACTGAGCCACCCAGGCGCCCCTGTTCTGATCAATTCTTCTGTGTTCGCTGGAGGAAATAAAGGTTCCTTCACATTCATAGACAGAGGTCCTTACAGCAGTTAATACACATTCATTTATTCTTCCCACATTGTTATCATATGCCTATCACATGCCTCGTCAAGCACTACTCTAGGCTTTGCGAATAGAGTAGAAAACCTGATGGATGGAAACCTGCCTCCTCAGGTGAGATTTTTGCAAACAACACACAGTTAAATTTGAAAGTCAGATAAACAACAAATAGGTATGTCCCATGAGCTATTTTATGCCATATTTTATCCGGCAATGCTAATCCTGAAGGAACCCATAGGAAACACTCCGTAAAGGTCAAGAGGAAGAACATTTATGCTGCAGGAAGACGGAGAAAGCTGTGCTAAGGCCCCATGGGGCGAGATGAGGACGGAAACTTCTTCTATGGGGCCCCATGGGGCGAGACGGGGACAGGAACTTCTTCTATGGGAAGGCAGTGTGGCTGGTGGTCAGGAACTGGGGGCGCTGGAGACAGATTGCTTAGAACGAAATTCTGTCCCCACTGCTTATTTGCCATGCCACCCCTGGGTCAAATCACACAATCTCTTTTCCACAGTTCACACATTTGAAAAATGGGAATAATAATGGTACGTGGAGGAGCCCCTGGGCGGCTTAGTTGGCTGAGCGTCTGCCTCCTGATTTCTGCTCAAGTCATGATCTCAGGGTCCTGTGAGGGCCAGCCCCATACTGGGCTCTGCTCTCAGCAGGGAATCTGCCAGAGATTGTCTCCCTCTTCCCCTACCCTGCCCCCATGCCTCCCAAAATAAACAAATAACTCTTAATAAGTAGTACCTGTATCATAGAGTCAGTGGGAAGATTAATATGGTTAATACACATAAACAGAATGTGCCATCTAAGTATTTGCTATTATTATATATATTTTTGATTGCTATAGAAAACTCACCATGAAATGTTCCCCTTGCACATCAGGGCCATATTCAGTATAAAATGATTCATGCCTATCAGACATCTTCTTTGCTTCCAAAAGAAATCTCTGACAATATTAAGCCCATTGTTCCCTTCATAAAACAAAACATGTGGATACCTGACTGGCAGCCATGTCCAGGGTGCCAAGCTGAGTATCTGCTTTACGAGAACTATCTGAAGTTTTTCGTAACTATTATTGTCAGAGCTCCTGGCTTCTCTTAGCAGTGCTAGGATGGATCATATCACTTAACGAAGGAAGCTGCTAAAGCTTCTTTCTCTGTAACTGGTCCTAATATTCTGTATTCTGTAGTCTGT
Source organism: Mustela erminea (assembly GCF_009829155.1). NCBI lineage: Eukaryota > Metazoa > Chordata > Mammalia > Carnivora > Mustelidae > Mustela > Mustela erminea. Next base: position 210,957,182 of record NC_045614.1, on the reverse strand, counting down.
AGTCCTTTCCAGTATAGAGGTATCATAATGTTTTTTAAAGTATGGTATGAAGCAACCCTTTGTTGACACACAAATAAAAATGTTACGTGAGGGGTGCCTGAGCGGCTCAGTGGGTTAAGCCTCTGCCTTCGGCTCAGGTCATGATCCCAGGGTTCTGGGATCAAGCCCCTCATTGGGCTCTCTGCTCAGTGGGGAGCCTGCTTCTCCCTCTCTCTCTGCCTGCCTCTCTGCCTACTTGTGATGTCTGCCTGTCAAAAAAATAAATAAATCCTTAAAAAAAAAAATGTTACGCGATGTGACAGTTAACGCAAGGGTTTTTTTTTGTTTTGTTTTGTTTGTTTTTTGTTTTTTGTTTTTTTTTAGATTTTATTTATTCATTTGAGAGAGAGCACAAGTCAGAGGGCAGGGGGAGAGGCAGAGAGACAAGCAGACTCACTGCTGAGTAGAGAGCATGGCATGGGACTAGATCCAGGACCTTGGGATCGTGACAGAGCCAAAGACAGACACCCAACTGACTGAGCCACACAGGAGCTCTGGAATGGTGTCAACCCAAATGTACCAGAATCTCTTTTTTATTGTAACTCAGCACTCCCTTCTGGACTTCAGTATGGCCAAGGCCAGGCAGGCTCCATTCACTATAGTGACATGACTGCCATGCTCAGACAGCTGCGGAGGGAGGACATGGAAGCTGGAGATATCATGTCTTATGGAAGTCATGGTGGGCATTGGCTTCCACCCTTCTGTGCCAAACACGCCAAGTCATAGTGCCGACAGCATCAAGACACAGGAGGATAAGGTGATGAAGAGAGAGTATGGGCTCTGGTAGCTCAGTAGCTAGTTGGACCCATCCTCTTCTCCATTACTCCATACCTCAGTTCCCTCAATGGCAACGTGGGGATAAGTCTCTCACAGAGTTCTTGTGAAGGTCACATGAGTTCATATATGTAAAACGGCTCTTACTACTATGCCAGACACATAGTAAATCCCACATAACATATACATATACCTTGAGCACTCATTGTAAACCATTATTATTTTTATTTCACTGGGGTTCCATTGACCTTGCAACCCAAAGTTCCCAGATGCTGCCCAGACACAATGGGACTTCTGCCCTGTGATGCACTGGGACATGCTTAGTGTCCATGGCTAAGTGAATTTTCATACATCTAAGTACTAGCGTTATTATTATATTTGTTGTTATTATTGTTTTACATAGAAGAGCTAATGACACAGGCTAATTTTTAATCAACAAATCTGATATTAGTTTTCAAGTATTGTAGGCCCCTTCAGAAGGGCTTTCTTTGCTCCATGCAGTTTTGGAAAGTGTTTACTTGCCTATGGACTCAGGGACCCATGTTACGGATTTGTGATTCTTTTGGTGCCAAGACTGGTGGATGAATTGAATGAGCCAACAGGGCATTATTACCCTGAGTCAAAAGCCAAGGTTAATTTCAGAATACTAGAACTAATTTTAGAGTTACAAAATTGTCTCTAAAGCCACTCTAAAAACCAATGTTAAAGACTATTTCTTTTGAGCAATGGTTATAATTTTGGAATACAGTTTCCTTGACCACTTTGAATGGAGAACAATTATTAACATCCTTGAACTCTTCATTAATATTTTTGGTACCAATGGACCAGCTGTATCCTAGCATATCGGCATACCCTGAGAACTTGCTAGAAATGAAGACTTGCAGGTCCCACTCCAGACCTGCTGCATCAGAATTTGCATTTTAACAAGATCCCCAAGTAATTTGCATATTAAGTTTTACAGTCTGTCTACATTAATGTCAGGCCACATTCAGTCCCCAATCGTTACCTGTAAAAGGTTTGAGGTCACTAAGCTCATTACAAGGTGATGTAGTTCTTAACTGCCCACACTGACGACAGTGGGATCCTTTGGCACATGTATCATTGACCCACATAGCTGGAATTTTAACTGGCTCCTCTGGTGTTTATCTTGTAGAACTTGTAACACCAAATAGAGCTGACCACAGAGGTTACCACTTCACCACTAGGAAAAGCCACTATCGGAATGTCCTAGTTAAGGCAAATTGTTGGTATTGATAACAGCCTTTGGGGTTTGGTGATGGCTGCAGGGATCATAAATGTCCTGCTGGCTTGTGCCAAACCTCAACTAAATGAGAACATTGCTGCTTACTATTACCATGTCTGTGGGTACTTTTCAGTTTAGCTCATCACACAAAACAATTCTACCAAGAAGAGGCCTCAGCTCATCCACCCAAAACTCGTTTCAGTGAAAGTATTTCTCCATGGAAGGAGGGTGGAGAATGTGTCATTGTTGGTATTAACTAATCGAGGTACAAACCATTCTTTGCTCAGTGGCACTGCCACAGAATATTTGGAGATCTGCCTCCACCCACAAACTACTTAATGGGAAAAAAGCCGTTTGCTGCCAACCCGCTGTCTGATTCTGAGTTTTTATGACTGCATTTCTCTGCATGGTAATCTGGGTCTAAATGTAGACCTTGTTCCCTGCTCTGCTGTTTTTACTCTTCCCAACCAAAACACCCATGGGGCTAGAGCCCTCAAGATCCTGAAACTGGTGTGTCTCTTTTGATTGAACAGTCTGCATTGTCCCCGCTGCACTCTGTAGATGTTTCTGTTTGGTTCTTAGAAGATGTCTGCGCCCAGTCTCTGAGCACTGGAATGGCTCTTTGCCACCCTGGGAGTGAATTTTTGCCTTTCTTGCTGACATTTTAAGTAGACCACTGGGTGTGGGCTGCTATTCTATTTCCCAACATGCTTGGTGCAATTACACTAAAATATTACAAAGCCTGTTTGTGGAAAGGGTGAGGGCTTTGGCCCCAGAGCCCAAACCTCTCCGGAGGACAGTGTGAGACAGAGCGTGAACAAAGGTGCCGGCCTCTTGGAGGGATTGTGGGAAGGTCCTTGGAGGTTTAATCAGCCCGATCAATTCCTGTCAGTGCCTGGAGAGCTCCCTGAATTTCCAGGACTCGGTCTTCCTGAGGAGATCCATGCCATGTGGACAGAGTTTCCCAGAAAGAGATGGCAGAAGAGGTGGATGTTTTATTTCACTGCAATGCTTTGGCAAAATTCTCATCCATGATGGCTTTTTCTTATTTTGCTACCATGATACTCAGTTGTGGCTGCATTTTACAGCGGCTTGTTGTTAGTATACATATGCTCCCCTCCTCACCTCCAGATCTGAGCCTATGGCTGAAAGCAGAATGTAACTGTGAGATGTCCTTGTGAACATACCTGACACAGACCGATGAGCCTCTTCTCACATCCTTCAAAGAGTGGCCTGGGGCCAAGGCAGAAGTGTTATATTGTTGATTAGGATAATGTGTTCTAGACACTAGTATCCATGCTAGGTGAGTCCATTCTAGAGGCATATTTTGAATGAGGAAGGGAAAATCAAAGATGCACTGTGAAAGTCGTGACATCCACAATGATCAAAAAACACATTTCTGGAAAGAGTTGCCAAGAGCTGTATCTGTGGCCCTTTACAGTTTCCCTCCCAGGGTGCTGTCATTCCAGGATAACAACCTTGGTTGCTGTAGAAGGGAGAGAGAACTTGAGTAGCATAGTGAAATTTCACCAGAGGGAGTGAAGAATTCTGGAGGGGGTGGAAATGACCACCATCAAAGGGAGGTCGGGGTTTCTAGGTAATCAGGAAACGACTGTAGATGTGGGTAGAGACATCAAGGGAAGAAAATGCTTTGGTTCCAAATTAAAAGGACAACTGGCTAAAAGGCAAATTCAAGCTATACCAAGATACCATTTTCCAACTGTGGGAGTGATCAACATCCAAAAGTTTGACAACAAAATCCTGCTGGGGAGGCAGTGAAGGAAAGTCCCACTTTGTACGAGGCTGGAGGGAATGCAACACAACACTCACAGAGGAGCATCTGGCAATATCTAGAAAGAGGACTTGTGGATGTGCCCTTTGAAGCAGCAACACTCTATCAAGAAAGCAACTGCAAACATACTGGCAAGATGGGAGGGGCTGTTTGCACTGGACTCATCACTAAAGCATGGTTTGTAAGCAGCAAAAGAAACAACCCAGATGCTCATCAGTGGGTTGGCTGGTTGTATACACTGTAGTGCATCTACACAACGAGGCAGCTATACAAGGAAACTAGGAAGATAGACTACTTCTGAATATAGTATTAGGATGAGGACGAGCTCAGCTAGTACTTTGTATAAGAAAGGAGGAGAAATGCCAACAGAGGTTCAAACATACTTAAATTTTTTGAAAGAACCAATAGAATAAGATAGAAAAAAGGGGCAAGGATGGACACTAGATCTTTCTGAATAGGTCTTGTTTGATAGATCTGACTTTGGAACCAAGTGAGCATTTTAGGTAACTAAATATTACACAGCACAAATAAAATGGAATTTAGGAACTTGAGGCACAGTGAAACAAAAAATTCTGATTCTATGTCAAGTGGATGAAAAAAGAAAATCACATAGGAAAAAACGGCTTCATATGACAGCACAGAAATTTGAACTGTAAATACTTTCCATGGAGGGGATACACTCTGAGGAGTGAGTATTTAAACAGTTTTTAAACGGCATTTTACAGTTTTATTTTTAGTAATAATATTGGTGTTGTTAATTAAATTATATAGATATACATGTAGATATATTTTAGGATAAAGAAATAATGTTGGTTATTACCAACATTATTGTTGGTAATTACCAACATTACAAATCTGAAATCAGATTTTTCAGAATAGAGATACAAAATAAAAGCAATAAGTCAAGTAAAAATTCTCGAATTTTCATTTGAATTAAAAGTAGGATAAACCCATTATCTATTTTTCCCTCTGTTTAGAAAATATGTATTTCTTAGTCCCTTCAAACTGGAAACATCCCAGTATCTACCCACAGCTGAATGGATAAACAATGTGGTATCTCCATACATTGAAATACTGCTCTGTAACAAAAAGAATGAACGGCCAGCCCACACAATGGCATGCGTGAATTTAAAGAACGTTATATTGAGTGCAGGAAGTCAGATACAAAAGGTTACATTCCATATGACTTCATTCATAGAATGTTCTAGAAGAAGCAAAACTCCATAGCAAAATGGATCAGTGTTTGCCTGGGTTGCAGGGTGGAAGGACTGAATGCAAAGAGGCAGCAGGGAAGTTTCTGGGACTGTAGAAATGTATATTTTAGTAAGAGTGTGGGTTTCATGAAGGTATGCATCAAACTTTATATTTAAAATGTGTATAATGGATGTAAATTCTACCTTAATACATCTAATTTAAACAAAGAGAAGACAAGAAAACCTGACGGATGGGGGGTTGGGCCAGGAGCTGTGTACAGCAATCCTGAGCTCTTGCTACATATCCGAAGGGAACTTGCCCAGTACACAAGTAGGCAAGTAAGCAGGAATGGGGCCAAGAGTAACATGCACACCCTGTCTGCCATCAAAGGTCAGGTCTGGAGAGTTCTCCAATTGCTTAAGAATGAGCAATCAGGAAAAAAGCCACACAAAGCAACAAAAGTCCCATTTAAAACACGCATGAATAAGAGAAATGGCACATCATGTTATAACACATCTCTGCAAACGGTTTCCTGCTGGAATTAAAAGAAGATGTGAGAAAGGCATCTGCTCACTGCACAGGTGATGGGGAGACAGAGCCTCCTAAGATAGGATTGGGGGGATTGGGGTGCCTTGTGGAGAGAATGTGCTTCCATGTCATTTGGCAGGATTTAGACACCTCAGACCTTGTCTGGGTAGGATTGTAAAGAGTTCGATGATGCATTAAGGAGTGTGCATTTTTATTTTGCAGGTTTCGGATTTTTTTTTTCTTTCTTAAAGCTCAGGGGAGTAATGCAATCAGGCTGTTTTAGCTTTGTTTTAATTGATGAAGATTATCCTAGCTGTAGAGGGAAGAATGCCTTGGTTATGGGAAAGACAGAGGCAAGCAGGATTGTTGGGCATCCTCTGGATGAAAGATGATCTCATTCCAAACTGAGGCAGTGGTGGTGGGGATAGAAAAGACCAGATGGAGAGGAACCTGGGTGTCTCAGTCTAATAAACATCTGTCTCTTGGTTTCAGTTCAGGTCATGCTCTCAAGGTCTTGAGATTGAATCCCTGTGTCGGGCTCTATACTCAGCATGGAATCTGCTTCAGATTCTTTCTCCCCCTCCTTCTGACTCACTCTCCCTTTGTCTCAAATAAATAAATAAATAAATAAATAAGTAAATTAAAAAAAAAAAAAAAAAAAGACCAGATGGACTTGAAGGGAGTTCTTGATATGGACATGGAAGCAACTACTGATCAATGTGTTCATTTGTGGGGCCAGATGGAATGGAAGACAAGGGGAAGTAGGAAGCATGAGGAAGGCAACGGGTGAAGAAATGATAGGAATTAAGGTTTCTAGTGTTGGGACTCGGGGTAAATGATGACTCAATCAACAGAGACCAGAGTACAGAGGAGACACAGGCTCGAAAGGAAAATAATGGGAGCTGTTAGAGAAACCGGAGTATGATTTGCCCATGGGATATCCAGGAGTTATAACCCAGTTGTATTATATTAGGCTTTTACAAGTAATTCTGTTTAGGGAGATATTATTAGACTCGTGTAAGTCTAAGTCTTCATGATCATAAGCTATTTCATAACAACACTTCTGCATGTGTGCCAAAAAGTTCATTTTACTTTTTGGCACTTCAAGGATCATCTTGGTGTTAACGCCGCTCCAGAAAGGGCCTTAAATCTTACATTTCTTAAATCTGCAGGTTTAAGCTCTCAGATTCAGCTTCATGATTTAATTACTCCTAAAATGTATCGAATGCTTCCCATATGCAAGACACTGTGCTAAGTGCTATAAATACAGGGACGTGTCCAAACTCTGTTTATGTGTAGAAATTAGTCAAAGGAACCCATGGAGTACCCAGCTTGAAGAGAACAATTTAAGATGTGTGTCGAGCCTCAAGGCTGGTGAGCAGTCCAGGAGCTGAGTTTATGCTTGGCACGGAATCAGAAAGTGCCAGGTGAAGGATGCCTCAGGACTAAATGTTATCTACCGCAAAGAGGATTTGGAACAGTGGGAACGACCCTGTGGTCGTTCCTGTTGAAGGTTGCCTGTTGAAGAGTTTACTTCCTAGACCCATAACCCTGTCTCTGCCTGTTTGCTGAATTCATTCCATTGCATTGCAAACACTTTGTGCTCCGTCTGGTGGAGACTTTGCAGCTATGGTAATGAAGTGACTATTGAGGGAGTATCATGCAGGCTTTATGATACAGGAGTCCTCTCTTAATTGGGAGGTGCTTATTTGGGAAATCTACTCCTTCAGGATGTGATCAGAGAACCGATTTAGCCCTAATGATATTTAATGGCAGTGGCTGGAATTTAATGGGGAAGATAATTTCATGTAATTGGGGGGCCTTCAGGTGAGTTAATGCTCTTGAGGGCACAGCATCTGGGGCGGTGTCTGAGTCAAATGTGTTCTTCCTGTCTGCATTTCTCCTCCTGCAGCTATGATGAACATGAGCAACCCTAGAGAGCTGTGGAGGGTTGGCTGCTGTGTTCTGATCTCCGGGTGGATCTCTTCCTAAGAGAATGGCCCAGGGCAGGTGTTATTTCCTAAGGGAGACACCAGTCTGTTTCAGTGTCAGCCCAAGGTTCAGTGTAAATTTCTCTTTTAGTTCCTTTCCTTTTTTAAAAGCCATAAGTCAGTTTACCTGAGTCATTCTTTAAATGGACCTGGCAGAGACCCTGACACGTAGGTGGGGAATGAACCGATTGTAATTGGGGCTGCTACCTCTAGATTAGAATGTTGTTGGCCCATGGTGCTGCTCTGTAAATATGGAAACATCACAGTGACAACATGGTGTGATGAATCAAAGCTCCTTCTGGGGGCTTAAACACAACCAAACTGTCATTTCAGGATTCACTGGGGGGATCTAACTATCCCTCTGAGTCAAGTAAGCTCAGAAATCATGCCTGTTGACAGGTCGATATTTTTCACTGATGAAACACCCAAGGCTAGGCCATGAAAGCAGTGGCCAACTGGCCGGTATTAATGTCCTTTCATAGGTTAAAGACCTAGATAGGACACTGAATAATGTTAATGTCCCTACAAATAATGAAAAGAATTATTACTCGTCATCAAGTGGTTTTGGAGTTTCTTACTTCATGACATCATAACACCAGAAATAAGCAAGATTAACTTGACAAATTAGGCTTTCTGGGGCACTGTGAAGGCTACAGTACGTTTTCCTGTGTTCCACACAGAAAACATGCTGTGTTTCAACTTAAATGCTTTGAATTTCCATGGGAATCATCTGGCTGTGATAAATGTGGGCACCTTTTGTCTCTGAATGTCATAAGCTGAAAGTTTGTATGTCCCCCCCAAATTCATACACACTGAATCTGCCAGCACCTTGATCTTGAACTTGCCAGCCCCCAGAATTGTGAGAAACAAATGTCGTTTATGTCACCGGACACATGACACTTTTGTTATAGCAGCCCGAACAGAACAAAACACTGAGGTGATGATGATGATGATGACGACGACAATGACAACGACAGTGGTGAATTATTGTATCATCTGCATAAAAGTGACAACATTTGGTTTAGCCAGGCTACCTGCCCTTAAATTTAAAGTCATTTTAGGGAGGCAAGTCAAATGCACTGGTGTCATCAGCACAGATCCTCACAGACACTGGTGACTCACAGGTGGACTTTTACCCCCAAAGAGGCATGGCTTGTGAAGTGCTGCAGAGTACCCGCACTGTCCCTCATCCCTCACCCTGTGTAGTGGGAATGGCTCAGCTATAGTGACAGCAGAGGTGCTCACATGAACCTAATCTGATGGCACCTCAGATCATGATGCTCTCTTCACATTAACAAGTTAACTATACTGTAGGTTCCCCAAGAATGGATCACAAACCAGGCATATTTTAATGGTAAGAGAAGTTTCTGGAAAAGGTTTCTGAGTAAAAGTCAGTATAAATGAATAGTGTGCAAGAGAATGTTCTGGAGCCTGGAAATAGGGGAAAGGGTGAGGAAAGGCAGGGATTCAGGACTTACCTGTGGATGATACCCAATTCTACCTCAGTGATTTCTGCTCACCAGGAGCTGCACTGAGCATTTCATGCAGATTTTGTCATTTAGTTCCCACAACAACCTAATGAGATAAGAACTGATCTTACCCTCATGTTACAGATGAAGTAGTGGAGGCATAGTGATTTACTCAAGGTTATACTGTTATTAAATTATAGAATCAATAACCACTGCACTACCCTGACTCTCCAATGTGAAAATGAGGAGTGTTTGAAAGGAACTCAGGAGAAGGAGTGAAAAGACACAGCAGGGTGACCATGCGAAAGGTGACCTTTACTGAGATGACACTCATCAAGAAGAGAAGTAGAGAAACACCCACTAGAGAGAAGATGTAGGGTTGGAGACATGACATAGTGAGAATGAGATCTGCAGAGTAACGGGCAGGGACCATGCTGGAACACAGCTGGACAAGATGGAAGTGGGATAGAGAAAGGCACACCTGGGCAGGTGCAGCATGGGTGGAGAGAAATGGCCAGGAAAACCTTAATTCTGATGGAATGAAAGATATATGATTCTATTCAAAGTGAGGGAAGAGTGTGTGAAAATGTCCCCAGCAAAGGATTCATGTGGCAAGACTTTTTGCTCATGCAGCTCTGCGCCCCAGGGAAAATTCTGAGATGCGCCTTGACCAGGCTGGAACGTCCCAGGCCATCTCTCCTTTGGTGCTCACCTGGACAGGTGGGAGTGGAGCCACTGGACTCAGATCCTTTCTCTTGTCACCTTCTATTCCTGCTTTCAATTTTGATTCTTTTTATACTTTTTCTGTCATTTACACTTACATTTCTGTCACTTACTTACATTTCCTTCTGAATCCTGTTGACCTCATGAAAACGGAACTAAATACAATGTCATGATAAATTCTCTGTAGAGTTTTGAGTATCTAACATTTCAACTTTTAACACTTGATACATTAGATTATAAGTATTTTTTTAAAAAAGATTTTATTTATTCATTTGAGAGAGAGCACTCTCCTGAGAGAGTGACTGGGGAGGGGGAGGGGAGGAAGGAGAGGGAAAGGCAGATTCCCCGCTGAGCAGGGAGCCCCACATGGGTCTCAATTCTAGGAACTGGGGATCACGCCCTAAGCTGAAAGCAGACGCTTAATTGACTGAGCCACCAAGGCACCCCAGATTAGAAACATTTTTAGAAGATAATGTTAAGTGACACTGAAATAAAATGGTCCTTCCTTCCCATGGACATCCAGGGGCACAGTTCAGTGGTGTCCACCAAGTTTGCTAGGTGGTGAGGTCTCCCACTGGGCTGCTGTAAACTGGAATGACCATGAATGCCTTAAGTTAAGTTAAGTTATGTCTTTGACTCTAGGGTGGGATTTGAGATTTTCCATCTCTGATGTCCAGATGAGAAAGCAGTAAATCTGACTTAGTTAAGAGAACTTGAGATTAGTTAAGCATTGAGCATTGAAGACTGAAGCATTCTGCTGGAATTAATGCCTGGATGGAAATGCAGTGGTGGCTTACAGAACAGCAGAGGGCCATGCAATCCCCATTGGCCACTAACCTTGGGAGAGCAAAAGTTTTGGTTCTCATAAATAGCACACAAATGCATGATAGCATAAAGCAAAGAGGGTATAACTTGGGATCTACATCATACTCAACACACAAAAACAGATAATCTTGTCAAAAAATGGGCAGAAGACATGAACAGACACTTCTCCAAAGAAGACATACAAATGGCTAACAGGCACATGAAAAAAATGTTCATAATCACTAGCCATCAGGGAGATTCAAGTCAAAACCACATTGAGATACCACCTTACATCAGTTACAATGGCCAAAATCAACAAGACAGTAAGCAACATGTGTTGGAGAGGATGTGGAGAAAGAGGAACCCTCTTCCACTGCTGGTGGGAATGCAAGTTGGTGCACCCACTTTGGAAAACAGTGTGGAGATTCCTTAAGAAATTAAAAATAGAGCTACCCTATGACCCTGCAATCACACTACTGGGCATTTACCCCAAAGATACTGATGTAGTGAAAGGAAGGGCCATCTGTACCCCAAGGTTCATAGCAGCAATGGCCACAGTTGCCAAACTGTGGAAAGAAACAAGACACCCTTCAATGGATGAATGGATGAAGAAGATATGATCTATTAAAAAAAAAAAAGAAGAAGAAGAAGAAGAAGAAGATATGATCCATATATACAGGAGTATTATACCTGCATCAGCAAGGATGAATACCCAACTTTTGTATCAACATGGATAGGACTGGAGGAGATTATGCTAAGTGAAATAAGTCAAGCAGAGAGAGTCCATTATCATATGGTTTCATTTACTTGTGGAGCATAAGGAATAACATGGAGGACATGGGGAGATGGAGAGGAGAAAGGAGTTGGGGGAAATTGGAGAGGGGAGACAAACCATGAGAGACTTTGGGCTCTGAGAAACAAACTGAGGGTTTTGGAGGGAAGAGGGGAGGGGGATTGGGTGAGCCTGGTGGTGGGTATTATGGAGGGCATGTATTGCGTGGAGCACTGAGTGTGGTGCATAAACAATGAATTATGGAACACTGAAGAGGAATTAAAAAAATTTTAAAAACTAAAAAATAAAAGAAGAAATATAATTGAGGCTATTTAAAAAAATAAAAATAAACCTCTTTTAGTACTATATTCAGGTAATTATCTGTAGAGGAAGGTAGTTTGATGAAGTCTTCTATAAAAGCAACAATATGCTGTGTGGATTCCTGATGTAGTCATTCTGTATATCGCCAGAGAATCTTGAGCCCTGGGACACCCACCTTTCTAGCCTCTGCTTCCAGGTAGCTCTGGGACAGTGGCTTGTTGGTGGATGCTGGATTGGTTTCGCTTGGAAAGCCCCCCAGTGTGGGTGCTCATTCATGAGCTGGCTGAGAATTGGAACTGACATGGGAGTGCTTCCGAGGTTCCCAAACTGACCTTGAGCCTGTCAACCTGCCACAGAAGGATTGGAAAGGATCTAAACTTTCAGTCTAAATCCAGAATGGTTTGGGTCTTTGGAAGATCTTTCAAACAAGAAGCAATCCCCTACTCTTAGAATTCCTATTACTGTCTCAGAAACCAACATCTCCTTGTCTATCTCAGATAGCAGGTAAAAGGAAGAGTACCCTTCAGACAACACTCCCTGGTTCCTGATATGACTATGTATTATAAGATCAACCTTAGGCAACACAAACATAAAAATGATGACATCAACTCTCGCAAGCCTTTCTTCAGCACATTCACAAATCCTCTTGCCCTTTGAAAACCCTGTTTGGGTGATTAACCATGACCAAGAGATATATGAGGTACTCTGAAAGACACAAAGTGCATCTATAACCCAGAAATTCAACAATGACTGTAAGCAGCCTCATAAATAGTCTCCTCAAGTCATAGAACACCGAGGAATTTCGTCGAGGGAAATAGCAAAATTCTACATGTCCACCTGTGTTTATTGCAATGTTATAATTAGTGTAAAATTGGAAAAGACAAAAGCATTGAGCAATAAGAAGATGAGGATGGTGAAATGATTCCCAGGTAAGCTCCTCGAAATGGGAGTGAAGGGGCTTGGTAAACATTCTCTCTCCAGCCCTGCCTCAGGCCTTGTACTATCTATGTCCCAAATGGGTATGTGCTGTTTGCAAGACTATGTGTTTTCAAAAGTACTGAGCATCCTTATTTCAAACATGGAGGGATTATTAATTATTATGTAATTATAACCAAGTGTGATGCGTTTAGTAAGACAGGATTGACGTTCATGTGGAACAGACCCACAGAAGGTCGAAAGGGTTTGCTGGGCAAAACTCAATTAAACGAAAAACAAAAAGAAATACAAGTGAAGAGTCAGAAGGTTTATAAATTGTACAACCTGATCCTGAGAGCTGGTCCCTCACATCTCGTGTCAGAAATTATAGGAGAGAAGGCCTCATGGCCAGGCCACATGGGGGGAGACTCCTGGGGCCGCTGTCCCCACCCCAGAGTCCCCCAGGCCAGGAGGCCTGGCCTTGCTCTTCTGTGCCCCTTGTGGGGGGCTGGTGATGGTCAGCAGCCAGAGACGGTCCAAGAAGGGCTCAGGCCTTTGCACCGACTGACTGTCTGTTTACCCTTGTAAAAGATCTACAAACACACACATCTGAGAATCTTGCTGTCTTCAGAGTCCTCTCTGCTGTACTTGGAATTTGCTTGACCTCAGGTAGATTCAGGGGAGAAAGCAGAATTACTCCTTGCCTGGATGGAGGGTTCTTATGCAGGAATTCTGGAGACTGTGTTATGACATGAGAATGCTGAGAAGAGAAAGATAAACAAACACATCAGAAAGTAAAAAGATGGGCGCCTGGGTGGCTCAGTGGGTTAAGCCTCTGCCTTCAGCTCAGGTCATGATTCCAGGGTCCTGGGATCAAGCCCCGCATTTGGCTCTCTGCTCAGTGGGCAGTCTGCTCCCCACACCCCGCTACCTTCTGCATGCCTCTCTTCTTAATTCTGATCTCTGTCTGTCAAATAAATAAAAAGTCTTAAAAAAAAAAAGAAAGTAAAAAGACAGGCAGATTGTGCATTCAGTGCTCATAACCATGTAAAATGTGTGCAGATTCTTAAGAATGGAAAGCGATTCTAGAGTGGTTATGTTGAGGGGTGCCCTCTTTTCCTTTCTTTTCAAATTTCAGTTTGTGAAATTACCTCATATATATATTTTTTTAATATGAAAGAAAAGGCAAGCTTCTCTTTCTCAATGAGCTTTTAGTCCAGGCTTATGTCTCACACTTTTTTTTTTTTTTAATTGTACCTCTGAGGAAGCTTTTTACACATTTTCGTTGAACTATCTCAGCCCCAGTCTTAGTCCATCTGGTTGCTGTAACAAACGACCACAGAATGGGTGGTTTATAGACAGCAGACATTTATTTCTTGTAGTTCTGGAGGGGGAAGTCCAAGATCAAGATGCCAGCACGGCCGGTGAGGGACTTATTCCTAGTTCATAGATGGCTGTCTTCTGTTTCTGTTCTCACATGGTGGGAGGGCCAGGGAGCCCTCTGGGGTCTGTTTTATAAGGCACTAATCCCATTCATGAAGCCTCCACCCTCATGACCTCATCACCACCCAAAGTCCCCCCTCCTCATACTACCACCTTTGAGGGGCAGGATTTCAACATATGACTTTTGGGAGGACACAAACATTCAAGACATAGCATGTCTCCATGAGATGTTAATACCACAGATAAATTGTGTATGGGTTTATGTACTATATGTATAACTGTGCTTTAGCCGTAAAAAGAAAACAATGTTCTTGTTCCCACCTCCAACCACTGAAGAACCACTTCTTGCCCTGCTAAGAGTCTGGGAAGCAGAGTCCAGATAGAGGCTGAGATGCAGGCACACCTGATAGAGGTACGGTGATGCCTAGAGGCTAACATCCTGGGCGGGGAAGAACAGCCATAGGAGATCACCAGAGAAGGGCAAGGAACAAACTCACTGGGTCAAGTTCAAAGTTTCAGTCTTCAGTTCAGAATTCAAATTTAGAACTCACCAAGAAGTATCAGTGGCTTCGATCCACATCTTGTGCCAGAAGCAATCCCTCCACTAAAAACGAAAAGAAGTTCATTTGCCATGACGCATTAAAGGATACCAGCAGGAAACAACCAGCTAAGGTACTGATGCATCCTCTCCCCTGCACCCTGAGCCCGTGGAAGTGATGACCAAACCCCAGGCCATGCATGTAGCCTCCATGCTTTGATATCTAACAAGGGACTCTCCTCCGACAATAATTATTGACCTTTAATGTCTTGCTGTAGTGTATCCAGACTAATTGCGCTGCACATTTGTGAGCTCTTTCATCCTTTCCTTTTTAGCCAGTTTGAAAATGAGGCCCCAAGGGTGTGAGCTGATCCACAAAAGAGAAGGAACTATTAATCTTTCTGACTCTTCAAACACCTACTTCTTTTTCTAAGGAGGAGGGTTTTTGTCTTCTCCTTTCCGCCGACGTCCTCTTTTCTGCTTGAGAACGGACGAGGTGTAATGGGAGTTCTCAGCGAGATTTTGCAAGTCTTGTCTTGTGAGTGTTGACAGAATTTAACAAATTCATTACATAGAACCAACTGCTGTCAGGAGGGAAATCTAATTGGATGGCGTTGGAATAGAATAGATGTGGATCTGAATAATGAAGCCACTGTTATCTACATTTTTTAAACAAGAAGAATCCTAAGATAGTTCTGTGGCATGGTTTTTGGTTTGGTTTTCCTTATACATTCTAGTGTTATCAGAGAGTTTTAGAGAGTTTTAGAGACACTGTCTTCCACTCCTAAACCATTTGCCAAACATAATCTCCCTCTTGCCAATCTAATGGCACAACCTCGAATTTTATCGAGGAAGACCATGTATTGAAAACTGGAACAAATTTTTAATGCTTTAAATAAACTGATTAAAGAATTTCCTATTCTGATTCTATTTCTGGTATCAGTTTTTCTCAATGTTGCATTTACCTGTTTTATCCAAATTGTGGCACACAGGAAAGGAAATTAGCCATGTCCAAGCCCGTGAGGAATTTCTTTTAACAGGAAAAGAACGTGAACAAAATTCCTTCACCCTGGAGCCTGATCAGGATGAAATATGCAAGATCCTTCATAAAGGGGCTTCATTTTATTATTTATTTATTTATTTATTTTGTGGGGAAGTGGGTTCCCCAAATTGAAGCCACAGTGACTTTCATGACATCATTCAAAGCACACCTTTGGAAACTCCTCCTGTCCACTCTAGACGATATTCATTAAATCAAACAAAGATGGCATTTTTAGGCAGGTGTTATATTATTGCTTATATTAGAGATTAAAGGTCCATAATGTGTTTTGAAGTTTGTCATTTTTTGGTTTTATATTTTCATAAATCAAGATGACAGTTGGTTACAATTATTGGTGGCTGACAGTGATATGGACGAAGATGTGTCTAAATGGGTAATTGGCATCAATTTTGGAGAAGTCTGCCAGGAAGTGAGTAGATGACATGTTAGTGACTGTCTAGTGGGAGGGCTGGCCAGGCCCTTTAGGGTAGGTAAAGACTCCCAAGACTTGTACAGGTAGTTGTGGGAGGAAAATGTGTTCACTAAGGTGTTTGTTAGATGCTTTGAATGCATATATATGGTGCTATTCTTTGTGAAGTCATCATCTACAGAGAAAAAAGCCCAGATAATCTTCTGAATCTTCTGGTATGATATAGTCTTTCAACAAATCATATTTAAAAGTTCCTAAAAAACCCATAACCATGAAAAATATTTTGGTCCATGGCAAGAACTGAGTTGGAAGTCATCATGGTTGTCTGAAATCTGGTAGCTTCATCATCATCAGGTCCTATCCTGGGAAGAGGCACTGATGAAGAGATCTTGTTGCTTCACATTGGATGTGACCCATGAGGTCATGCCTGTGTTTGATACTTCTAGCTGTGAAATCTTTTAATTTGGAGACCCTGCTGACTCACCTTTGGGACTTCAGAACTGGATAAGCCACGTGGCCAGTGACAGGTTGAAATCCAGTAAAAGACCTTTCTTCTGTCCTTCCAGCCTGCTGTGAACTTCGACAGTCTTGATTCTTCTATGCAGTTGTCCCTCCCACTGGTTTTTTTTTTTTTAACCTGAAAATGTCTTTGGCATTGTCTTCTGCATTTTCATTTCCGTTGATAGTCAATATTTAAATAAATATGCAGCGTTACTTATTTATAAAATTCTAATCAATACGAAAATCTTGTCCTCAATAGGCTACAAAATGCAAATAGTGAAACAGAACTTACTAGAAAGCAACCCTTCATGTATTTATACACCAAACAGATACTTATCAAGGACTTCATATATGCCAGGTACTGTGAGTAAGCACAGATGTGACCCTGTCCTCATGGAATGTGAGAAGGGAGACAATGTGATCCAGAAGACAGACCATATGAGTCATGTAGAATTAGAAGTGGGTGCTGCCAGGGTGTGGGCCTGGTATAGCAGGGGACGTGGACTGGGTCAGGAGTTTAGGAGGTCAGGAAGGACTCCTCCAGGAAGTGATAATTAAACCAATTCTAAGGGAAAGGAAGGTTTCATAAGCTTCAGAGAACTTCCTGTGTGTTGAGGTCATCGCTCTGTTTCTCCTGGGTTGTTATTTCTTTTCCCATGGTCGTTCAAACATGGCAAGCAACACCCTGCAACATCAGACTCTCAAAAAAGTTATTACCACCACACTCATGGTTTTGCAGTTTCCAAACTTCAAGCCCCAACAGGGTTTATTAAAGAGAAATAGAATGTCTCTTGAAAGTATTTGGGGGAACTCACCAAGAGGGAGTACCAAGCAGGCCCTGGGCAGCCCAGTGATTCTCATCAGTGGCTGCACGTGGAATTGCCTCAGGTCATCTCACCTGTATGAGTACCTGGGTCCCATCCCCAGGGAGGCTAACCTCATTGGTCTGGGGTATGGCCCGAGCATCAGGAGTTTTGACAGCTCCCAGGTGATGTTCATAGGCAAACAGGACTGGGAATGACAACTCTAGCCAGTCTTCTCCCTACTTCCCCCAGGGCTGTGCTGAAACCACTTGCTTCAGGGTAAGGTGAACCCCCCAGACCCACCCGAGAACACTGTGGCACATCTCTGCACAGCTTGGTCCAGTAACATCCCTTTGGTAGCCAGAATGGCTAAGGTGGGGAGTATTACACCACAGAACTCCACAGAACCTACCAGTCAGTTCCACTACCTGAGAACTGGTTGTTACGCATTTATGAACACCTCCTTGGCTGCCTGACTGCTCCTTACTTTAACCTGATTTGGTGTGTATTAAGGGAGAAAAAGTGAACTTCATTTCTCCTTGGCAAAGGTCAAGGGGTCCATATAAAGATAACAGGTGCACTGAGCCTGTGTCTCAGGAGCTCCCCATCACGGACCTATGGAAGCAAGTCACCAAGCAGGGGAAGTTCACAAAATGTATTTTTAGATAGAATTAGAAATTGGGCAATGGGTTTCCCTGCCACAGAGATCTTAAAATAGGTCTTTTTATAGGCCTCTCATTCCTTCTCTTCTCTCCTGTCTTTCTTTTAATTTTTCTGCTTTTGTCTGAGAGATGTCAAAGAGGTGAATGGAAAAGTGTTTGTAGCATGTGCAGTCTGCTTTCCTGATGGAAAGGAATCATGGTCTTTGGCAGGGAGGATCAAAGGACATTCAGAGGTCACACTGTCTATAATGAGGTTGTATATGTGTTCTGTACGAGCTGGGTTCTACAGAGCTCCCCCCATCCTGCCCCTCAGAGGGGAGCGCAGAGGCCCAGCAGGACAGATGCTTACAGAACAGAGTCTGTCCACTTCAGGTAGTCTCCGGGAAAATCCTGAACAAACCTGGGCAAGGTGGTTGGCCCATGGTCAGATCTCAAGTTGGACAGTTATTTAGAGTAGGGAGGAGGTTGCCTCCATTCATACCTATCATGACCAGATGGTCATTGCTAAATTCTCTATCTGACTTGTCTTGTAGCAAATATCTGTCTGAAACTCCATGCATTGAGTTGCTGTCTTGGCCAATGGGTTTTAGAACTTGGAATGACATCCATGTGATAGAATATATAATTGCTTTGGAAAAAAAAACACAAAAAACAAAACAGAATGTTGGGAACAAGGCAAAGGAAAAATTAGCAAACCATTAAGAACAGTGATGAAGCATAGTCTTAGCCCAAAGGCCTAGAAAGGGTGACATGATCTCTATGTTCTTCCGAGGCTGTGCTTAATAGTGATGGATCACCATGATGTGGGCAGTGTTCATTAACGTGAAGGAGACCAAATAAGTCACACACCACGAATAGTCCATTTATGAATGATTAAACTATTTCACAGTCATCTATCACTTTAAGCTCAAATACTCAAGTGTAGTTAAAAAATCAATTCTAAGTAAGACTGAAAGGGGAGGTGGCCAGGAGAGGAAAATGCTGTCTCCTGCCTCTGGGGTTAGTTTCTGGGTGTTTCGTGTACAAGGCTGGTTTGGTTCTTCAGTCAAGCTGCCTGGTTTAGCTGGGATTCAAAGGCAGCTCTGCAGTAGAAACCCTGACAGCCTTTAATAAAGAGATATACAACGTCTCAGATGTATTGGAGGGAACTCTGATGCTTGTGGTTTTGTATATGGTTATGGTAAATAACTAACCCACTGATTGTTGTGGTCTGGCCTTTGCTGGAAGCACAGGACCCCTGGAGACCCATCTAACCTACACCCCCTGCACCTAAGGGACAGCCTTGCTCTGCAGTGCAGGCCTGCAGCCCACCTCCCCGCTGAGTGGCACTTACTTTTAACCCACAGGAAAAAGAGGCTTTTTTCCCTTTGTTTGTGACATTGACAAGTCAGAGGCAGCCGAGAACTTTCTGCATGTTGGGGTTGTCATTCTGCATTTCCCCTTTCCCCATGACTGATTTTTCGAGATGCTCTCGGTAAATGAGCCCAAGTGGGAGGATGAGATGACTGCTGAGTCCTAAGCAGAGCTCGCTGCCCTCCAGGGGGAGGGCAGCCTTCACATCCTGACAGGAGGCGCTCAACCCGAACCAGAGAGCCAGAGCGGCAGGCGCCATCTCTGCCCCTGCCTCAAATTAGAGCGTGAACACAGGCTCCAGACGGCTCTCTGCTTCCCTCCTTCTCTCTCTCTTCTCTCAATCTCTCTCTCTCTCTCGATATATATATCTATATATATATCGATATATATATATATATATCGATATATATATATATATATATATATACACACACACATATTTCTTTTCTCCTCTTTTAATGGGGTAGTCTCCTATCCTCTTAATCGCTCCTCTGTGTCGAAGTGCTCAAAAGAAAGTGCCATTTTGGACATCAGCATTCACAGAGAGGGAAGTTGCAAAGCTGTAAGGAATGAACATTTTGGAGCAAATGTGAAAGCTCATGCTTTTGGTCCAGTGTTAGCATAAAAAAAAAAAAAAAGATTTGGGGGCTTGCAGCAAGTAGGGATGGGGACTCCCGTGACTCCCGTGACTCCCGCCTGCCATGCCTGCCTGAAGGTTTGTGGCTCAAAAGAGAGAAAACTGGGTTTTTCTTTCATCACACCAAACCTGTTATCAAGTGAAATGTGGAGAAGGTGCTGGGATTGTAATCTCCCCAACCCGCAGAAATGAGTAGTTGTTAAATTGTAAAAGGTAAGAGAGCTGTTTTCCTTGGAGCCCTTGGCAGCATTTGTATGATCCTTTTAAAAAAACAAGGGTAGGATGTTTTGACTTTAGGAAAGAATATTATGTTCCCAAAGTCCGCTTCCCATGAGCACCACCTCCCCTGTCCTCTGCGCAGTGTCCACTGAAAAAGATGCCTTTCCCATCACAGTAGGTTAGTGACACTTTCCTTGCTGAACAAATGCTGCTTTGAAGAACCATCGTGGCATGCTGTTTTCTGCTACTAGATACCAGGTGGGAGAGGTAGGACTGGGGAAGGTTCTATAGAAACACCAGGGCTTCTCCTCCTCTAGTGCATGTAATACTCACTAGATCCGTGTTCTTGGAGGCTTTTTGGTCTCCCATGTTTCCACACATCCCAGAGTGCTATGAGTGGGCTTTTGGGTGATGATGTCACCATACCAATGCTGCTGGAAGACCTAGTTCTCTGCCACCTCTGCCCAAGTACAAGAAAGGAGAAGCTGTCTCTGAAGACCAGGACACCCCCTACCTCTATTTCTTAGAATTATTTTCCCAGTTCCAGCAATGTCATTTTATTTTTAGCTTTATTTTAAAAATTCAATTAATTAGTATATAGTGTATTATTATTTTCTGAGGTTTAATTCATCAGTTGTATATAACACCCAGCACTCATTACATTGTGTGCCCTCCTTAATGCCCATCACTCAGGTATCCCATCCCCCCACCTCCTTCCCCTCCAGCAACCCTCAGATTGTTTCCTACAGTTAAGAGTCTCTTATGGTTAGCAATGACATTTTAAAAGAAACTTTTGAAAAATATCCTCTGGATGTACACTATGGAGTATTATGCCTCCATCAGAAAGGATGAATACCCAACTTTTGTAGCAACATGGACGGGACTGGAAGAGATTATGCTGAGTGAAATAAGTCAAGCAGAGAGATTCAATTACCATATGGTTTCACTTATTTGTGGAGCAGAACAAATATCATGGAGGACAAGGGGTGTTAGAGAAGAGAAGGGAGTTGGGGTAAATTGGAAGGGGAGGTGAATCACGAGAGACTATGGACTCTGAAAAACAATCTGAGGGGTTTGAAGTGGCAGGGGGGTGGGAGGTTGGGGTACCAGGTGGTGGGTATTATAGAGGGCACGGATTGCATGGAGCACTGGGTGTGGTGAAAAAATAATGAATACTGTTTTTCTGAAAATAAATTAATAATAAATAAATTTTAAAAATGATAAAAAAGAAAAACATTAGGAAATATACAGTCATAAATCAATAGTCAAAATGTTAACCCTTATTTATATTTTAGTTAATCACAAAATATCTAGGATAGAGCAATGAAACAAGGACCAAATAAAGTTGGATAAGAAAACTTGAATAAACAATCTGGGGGGTTTGAAGTGGCGGGAGTGTGGGAGGTTGTGGTATCAGGTGGTGGGTATTATAGAGGGCACGGATTGCATGGAGCACTGGGTGCGGTGAAAAAATAATGAATACTGTTTTTCTGAAAATAAATAAATTGAAGGAAAAAAAAAGAAAACATGAAAAAAAAATATCCTCTGGACTCTCTCTCTCACACACACACACACACACACACACACTCTCTCTCTCTCTCTCTCTATCTATATATAGATATATATATTTCAGGGCACACAGTTTATCGACAAGTCTAAGAGGAACAACACAGACCCCACCAAGGAGATCATGGAGAATCTTGTCTCCATTCCAGTTCCAAGCACTTAAAATTTCATTGCACCTCTTAGCTTGTCACAGACAGCTTCATTTCTTTTGTTTTCAGGACTGATGACTATTTGGTAGTTTTGGTTTGTGGGGTGGAAAGGCCCTTTGTTTGATGTTTGGTGACACCTGGACAAACCTGCTATCCCTCAGCCTCCTGACTCAGCAACCCAGGCTCTGCTCTCAAAGGTCCCATTTTCTCTATCACATCTCGTACACCCGGAGTCCCAGCCTTAGAATTCAGAATCTGTGTCTTGGGACTCTATGTCCGGGATGGGATGCATTGAGCAAATTGTACCCTTGGACCTAGACTCTTTGTTCTTTACTGCCTTCTTGAGAACCTTTCCCTTGTCTGCCTTCAGCTTTTAGAACACAGGACCCTTCTCCTTAATGTAAGCATTAGTGCAATTGCCCAGAAATGAAGGTCATGTCCCTTCCTTGCACCAATATTATAGACACCCTTCTTTGGATCCAAACTTCTGGGTTTGTGATATTTTTTTCTCTTTAGACTGAAAGTCTTTGAACTGGGGATCTCCCAGTATTTCTTTTTGAAACACTACTTGTATTTGTTCACTGCCATAGCAAAGTACCACAGACTGGGGAACTCAAACAACAGAAATTAATTGTCCCACGATGTTGGAAGCTAGACATCCAAGATCAAGGTGTTATCAGGGCTGATTCCTTCTGATATGTAGTATGTATGTACGTACTCCTCCAACCCTGGTATGTAGATGGCTGCCTTCTGACTATGTCTTCACGGGGTCATCCCTCTGTGGGTGCCTGTGTCCTCATCTTTTCTTTGAACATCAGCTATACTGAATCAGAGTCCACCCTATGACCTTATTTCTCTTAACCCCATCTTCTTTAAAATCCCTATCTCCAAAAAAAGATTAAAAAAAAAAAGCTCCATCTCCAAATATAGTGATTTTCTGAGTTATTGGGAGGTCAGACTCCAACAATTGTGGGGGGACACAGTTCAAACCATAACACCACTGAAGATCAAATATCTATATTTTCATAGAAAAAGGCTTATCTTCTTCTAAGGACTGGCTCCCAATTTAGATTTTCCTTAAAGTAAGGGAAGGATTGGAAAAATATTTAAGAAGCTCTTTTTCTCTAATATTCTTTCTCTAAAAGGTACTTATGCATTGAGGAAACAATTACATTAATATCCAGGACCTGGTTTCCTGCAATTCCCAGACCCCTTGCGTGATTCTTTTGCAACCCTTCACTTTATAACAAAGAATATTGACTGAATGAAACATGTTGAACTTTAAATCTGTCAAAATTGCTACTGTGTATAGTAAGGTACTAACTGCTGTGATACTCTGCGGAGTGAGGGAGACAGACTTTGTACAAAAGAAGGAGATGAAAAATTTGGGGTAGTTCTGTGTTTTCTTTCCTTTTGAATTTAGATTTGTAGCCAGTTCATCTTCACTTCTGCTTCAGCTCTGAAGCCCCCTTCCCCCAAAACATACACATCTGTGTGGGGTGTCCTTGCTTTTTATTTCATAATGACCAATTACACATTGATTATTGGTTATCTGCTTATGTAGTGTGCTCAATCTCTCAGCAATGACAGCCTCAAAGATAAGAGTTATGTCTGGAGATTTTTGACCCACCAACCCTGAGCACTTAAAATCATGTTAACAGGATGCTCAATCAATCTGCCAGTGATGATAATTCAGGTGTCATTGCTAAACCAGGATCCCCATGACTTTGATTCCCTTATCTTACAGATATGTTTTTTATAGGTTAAAAAAACAAAACCGACAGAGATTAACACAGAGATCAAAATTGACTACTCTGATTGGGCTCTTCTTAACTGTTGACCCCTCTCCCTTCCAGGGAAGATGGCCTAAAGGATAACATAATCAATATGTAATGATCAATGCAATCATATGCCTGCCAACAATCACATGTAGCACTGGCTGATTCTTTACCTGTATGGTGCTTCTGGTTTCTTGGGGGGAGAGGCTGAGGTGTTCTGGGGGTGCCCAATATTGATACAGAGACCTGGATACAAACACCTGTGAAGTTTTCTGCCACTTCTGAAGCCAGTGAATAAGCTCACTGAAGAGTTATTTCTCCTTCTATGTGACCCATACACCAGGAAAACAAATATATGCCCTGACAAATCACAGCTTTTCAGAGGATGTGGTTGCAAATGGTAAGACAGACAATCATGTTATCAATTATACCCAATAAGATTTAAAATCTAAAATTATTTTGGCTCGTGCTGCCACGGTCACTGGTGATATCCAGGTATATTTAATAGACAGCTAACTATATTTTACTGTGGCACACAATTAACACAAAAACAGAAGAACAATTTAACACAGCGTATTATGACCATCATCCAGAAATGGTCAGAGAGTCTTTGTGATCAGTTGGAAAACTGTGGCCACCTAGTTGTAGTATTGCTAAAACTCATATTTGAATGGAATGTGAGGAATATCTAGAAATTAAAGTGGCAATTGTACTTTCCCTAATTTTCAAAACAAACAGGCTGGGGTACAGTATCCTGGGAGTTTGGTTTGACTTGGTTCCTCTTGGGGCAAACCTTCAAGAGCTGTTTGCCTGAACAAAGTGGCAAGGCATGCAGGATAGAAGGGGCAGGCTCCAGGCAGAGACTCCCTGTTGGAAAGCCAGTATCAGTTTATAGGTTTGGGGGAGGGATTGAACGTGGATACATACAAACAATAAGCAACCTGGAGCATCTCAGGGTACAAAAGACTCCAAGAGGAAGAAATTCACTGAACTGATTAAAAAACGCCAGGAACAGTATTTTATGTGGTCCCTCCAGTGACTAGGATGGGCACACCCTATCGGAATCCTGGTACACGCAGGAAACTGGAGCTAATACAAGACATAAAGAGACCCTATAGAAGGATGGGGCTCCTCTGGGAGGTGCCTTTGTTTGGTGAGAGGGAAGGTTACTATGTGCAAGTTCTTGAAGTAGCATGTAGGAACACATTGCTGTAAGCTAAATAACAAAATCTATGTTGCAAAAAAAAAATCTGTTATTTGCATCATTTAATCTACAGAGATATTTTACACTTGAGAAATGATTGTTTATCAGTGTGCTGGTGTGTTTTGACAAAAAGGCAAAAGTCCTAACATTTCATAATATGAAGGCATCCCCCAAAATTTGAACATTAGCTGCATATGTACTCTGTAGTGTTTTCTTTTTTTGTGTTTTTGATTTTAGCCATTCTGACAGGTGTGAGGTGATACCTCCCTGATGATGAGTGATGTTGAGCATCTTTTCATGTGTCTGTTGGTCATCTGTATGTCTTCTTTGGAGAAATGTCTGTTCATGTCTTCTGCCCATTTTTAATTGGTTTGTTTTTTGGTGTTGAGTTGTATAAGTTCTTTATATATTTTGGATACTACTCCTTTATCAGATAGGTCCTTTGAAAATATCTTCTCCCATTCAGTAGGTTCTTTTAGTTTTGTCAATTGTTTTCTTCAGTGTGTAGTAGCTTTTTATTTTCAGGTAGTCCCAATAGTTTATTTTTGCTTTTGTTTCCCTTGCCTCAGGAAACATATCTAGCAAAATGTTGCTACAGCTCACGTCAGAGAAATTACTGTCTGTGTTCTCTTCTAGGATTTTTAAGGTTTCTTGTCTCACATTTGGGTCTTTAATCCATCTTGAGTTCTACAGCATTTGCTAACAGAGATACACTAAAAGTAGCCTCAAGAGTTTAAAAAAAAAGTTTCAATAAATTTGATAGCCTATATACTTACAATGGAATATTACATGTTTGGAAAAAGATGTCATAAAAAGTTATGAAACCATATGAAAATTTGTTTTCAGTATAATTTACAATAGCAAGTTTAGAATGTATGTTGTATAAATCAAATTTATAAATAAATGCATTCATAGTAAAGGCCAGAAAAGTGCATGCAAATACTAAGTGATTAATCAGAAGATTATTTTAGTTTTCTTCAGCAGATTATTCTAATTTTCTTCCTAATCCAAAGAACCATAAAAATATAAACTTACAAAAAATAACTGAAGCAACATTTTCAAGCTGTTAAATGTCTTTCTCATTGTGGATACTATTAGTGACAAACAAATCAGATGTGGAAATTTAGTGTAGCCCACACATTCTCAATGTGACTGATAATGAGAATAGGAAAAAAAGATAGAGAACCACCAGCCTCGTATGGCCAAGCATTTTTAGGAATATTGTTGGTAATTTGAAATATAGCTATGTTTCCCAACCACACTTAAATAGACCAAGTCATTAAAAGACCAAGTAAATTTTTTTTTTTAATAAAATCTCCCTTGGGCCAAGTGTCCCAGTCTGAGCAAATGGTAGCATGTCAACCTCTGGTGCCCTGCAGGGTCTCCAAGGACCTGCTCAGGACAGCAAGGTGGGGCCCATCTGTGGTCTGCCGCTGACATCTCATCAACCCTCCCAGGACACACAGAAGTTTATTAAGAAGAATGTTCCATGCCCTGTTGGAAGCATCAAGTTGAAGACTCTCCCTGATAGGTATCTCTGAGCAGAATGCTGTCCTGGGGCCATGTCAGTGGCGCCTGACTGTCTCATTTCCAAGGCGGCAATTGAGTGATAATTGCAGGATCCTATTTGGAACAACACTGCAGCAGGGCCTGATAAACTTTGTAACTCTTGAGATAGAAATCTGAGAACTCTAAACAATTTATTTACAAAGAAGGATACAGATAGGCTTTAACTGCCTCATAAATCGGCTCTCCTTGACCGCAAAGACAGCAGATATGAGCTTCTTGGGGGAATCAATTAGCCCTGGACAGGGATTATTCTGTTGGATGGGTCTTCTTTGGTGGAACGGCTCTTGTAATTAACAGACTGGGCCAAGCAGTTACCAGCACTAAACTGAATAAGGAAAAGCCCTGGGGCTTCACTTTGAGGTTGGGGGTAGGAGTTCCCTGGGAATGCTCATAATGAACTAGTGAAACATGCTGCCTAGACACACTGTAAAAACAGGACCAGCATGGAATCTTTAGACCCAGAACTCTCAACCGTGGCACTCTTGACCTTTGGGGCTGGATCTTCATTGTCGTGGAGACAGTCTTGCACACTGTGGGATAGTTGGCAACATCTCTGGTACCCTTTAACCCTTTACACAGCAGCAGCACCCATCCTGCTCCCTGCTGTGACAACCCAAAATGTCTCCATTGTCAAATTGTTCCTTGGGATGGAGTCAAAACCACCCCCTCCTTTGAGAATCTTAGAATAATTTCCTGGCTTTTTCAATGTCATTTTACAGGGGTTAATTTTTTTTTTTCCCTTAAGTGCAGATTGATATTTGGATATCATTGCCTTCTCTCCTCTCCAGCCTTTCTGAGTGCCCCACTATACGATTACATGTTGGCTGATTCTTCCATCTTTAACCTGAAGCTTTGAAAGGAAACAGCTTTTATCTTCTCTGTTACATGGAGGGGGGTGGCGTGGGTTTGAATATCTATTGCTTTGCATGCAAATTTCCATCCTTTGATCACCTTCCCACAGCTTTCGGGGAGATGCTGAGAATCTACCAGCCCTTCCAGTCTTGACCTTAGGTCTGTAAACAGACTGGAGGAAGCCTGGAAAGGTCATTTCCTTCCCCACTGGCCAGAAGATGCAGGTTTTCATGCAAGATAATTTCAGGGTTTTCCTAGTCTTTTAGTTCAGAGGAAGTAAGAGAATGCTCCCTAATATGCTTCTGTCCAGCCTGCCCAGGGCCATAATGCAGAAATCCATGTTCTTTTTCACTCATTAACCTATTTGCATATTGTTCTTCATGCTCAAATTTCTTCTTTGTCCTGAAAAAAAAATCGCAGGAAGACTTCATTTGGCCAATTTTTCTTATTTTTTAGCCAGAGTAAAATAAAAAAGCTCAGGATTTTGGCAAATTCTACCACAGAATAAAGCAAAAGTGTTCTTTCATTTTGCACAGCAGTCATTAAAGAGAACTCAGACATTTGTTTTTCTTCCAAAAGCTCTTAATTGTCTAATGACAAAGGAGAATGTGTCTCCATCTCTGTGCTGTTATGTCTATGCTTTGTGCAAGGTCCGTCTCCAAAGCAACTTCTTATCGGACAGAGAGATGGCTTTGCGTGTTGACTGCACTCACTGTTAACACAAGCCATAAATTACATGGCTCCGTTTTTTTTTTTTTTTTTTTTCTCTCATAGTCTAATCATTTCTCTGGGAAAAACAGTGTCCTGCTTGGTCTTGCCTTTCATAGAATTGTACAAACTCGTGCCAGACTCCAGCATGTGGGGAGGACATCGGGCTTGTCTACTCACCCCAGACCAAGCGTCCTGCATCATACAATGTTGTTTTCCAGTGTCTGAGCTCTAGCAAAAATATTTCCCTACCTGTCGGAAAGTAAAAGTGTAGTTGGCAAGTCAAGGCTGTCGGGTGAAGCTTCAATCCTAGAAAATAAAACCCTGCTGAGGGAAAAATGACAATGACAGCATTCCTCCACCTTTAGAATTATAGGGTGTACGAGCTGGCCAGGACCTGAAAGAATTACTTATCCACCCCCATGGTTCTTTAGATTAAGAAACTGATACTGAAAGATGAGAAGGGAATTGTTCCACTTGAAGCAGCTGGTTAATGGCAGGGTTGGGGCAAGAACTCACCACGATGCTGACTCTTAAGCTCTTTCCATTGCAATTTACTACCTGTCCCCAGTACCAGCAAGGAGATGGCCGGAGACAGGATGCTTCTGCCTCAGGGCCTTTGCATGGCTGCTCTCTGGCTTTAGGGATCTTCCCCCAGATATTGCCCTCTCTCTTTCATCTCCTTTATTTAGATTTCTGCTCAGATGTTGTCTCTCCAGAGACCATCTTTTCTACAATAGTGGTCCTTGCCTGTCCTCTTCCTTTCTGCTTATCTTGCTTTTCATCATAGCCTTTGCTGATGCCTGGCATTATATTTATTTGTCCAATGGGACACCAAAAGCATCTGCCACAATTAGGTCATAGATATGTGGGTCAGAAAAGAAAGGTCCTGCCACAATCCTGCAAAGCTGGAGCTCTAAAGAACTTAGAAATGGTTAATAATTATGAAGAACCAGGATTTTCACAAGTAATCAAATAAACCCCCCCAAAAAACAATAATATACCATGTTTTTTTATATCATGACTTAGATCAGAGTTGCCAATAAGTTACCTTTGCCAAGTTAATTTTTTACTGCTTCCAACCTTTCTTTTCTTTGTTCCTGGGACACCCCATACAACTGGTGTCTTGGAGAAAAAAAGAACAATAAAACATCTAACTATCTATCCATCTCTCTATCCATCCATCTACAGATTAGGGGTGAGGAGAGAGGGAGGAGAGAGAGGAATGAGAAGAGTTACTTTAAGGAATTGGCTCATGAGATTATGGAAGGGGCCAGTGCAGAATCTGTAAGGTGGGCCAACAGGCTGGATGGAGGGCTAGAGAAGAGCTAAAGCTGCAATTCGAGTCCACAAAGATCCTCTACTGAAGAATTCCTTCTTGGTGGGTGGAAGTCAGTCTTGTTTCCACTCGGGGCTTTACCTAATGAGGACCACTCGCATTATAGAGAACAGTTTGCTTTACTCAGAGTCTGTCAATTTCAACATTAATCTCATCCAAAACCACCCTAGAATAATATTTGACCAATATCTGGATACTGTAGCCCAACCAGCTGACACAACATTAAGCAACACACCTGATTTTCTTCCTGTAACACCAAATGATCTCAGTCATCGTCATCATCATCTTCTTCTTCTTCTTTTTAAGGTTTTTTAAAAAATTTATTTGAGAGAGAGACAGTGAAAGAGAGCATAAGAGGGAAGAAGTTCAGAGGGATAAGCAGACTCTCCTTGGAGATGGAAGCCTGATGCGGGACTCGATCCAGGACTCTGGGATCATGACCTGAGCCAAAGGCTGTTGCCTAACCAACTGAGCCACCGAAGTGTCCTGTCTCAGTCTTCTTAATGGAATCTTCCTCCATCAAAATTATTGAAATGTCTCATGTTGGGGACTCAGATACAGCAAGTAAAAATACAGGACACCCAGTTAAATTTTGATTTCAGGTAAACAATGAAGATGTTAAGCATAAGTATGCCCCAAATACTGCATGGGAAATACTTCTACTAAGCAATCATTTATTGTTGATTTTTATTTCAAATGTGGTGGATTTTCTCACCACCTTAATTGCTTTTTATTACTTTCTGAGCCATGTAATAACCCCCAACAGAGCTCTGTGTCTCCATTCTTGCCCCTCATGGTCTGTTTACTCCTTAACCAGTAGAGTTTTTTTTGTAAATATAATCTCCCTTAGTCTATACCAGATGCCAGAAAAAAAAAATGCATGAAAATCCACTAGACCATGCTTACTGTGCTTAACAAAATTCTTTAAAAGTGTCTAATCATAATTAACATCTAAATTCTCCACAAGTCTCTGCAACTCTGCCTCTGCCCTTGGGTCTCATGGGCACACTTTATTTCAAGCTTTCCGTTTCTCAAGTTTTCAACTTGTGCTGGCCTCAGGGTGGGTGGCACACCATCTTTCTTCTGCCTAAGAAGCTCTTCCTTTGGTTAAGACTGTTCCCTCTGCCAGCCTTAGCTCAGATTCTGCTATTCCAATGAGGACTGCCTTGTAGCTTCAGGACTGATGCTTTTAATTTCTTCTTCTCCAAGCCACCTGTAGCACCAAGGTTCTCCCACTGGAGTGTAAGATTCTTGAGGGCATACACTCCACCAAATTTACGCTTTTGCTTATTCCATACCTTTGTCTCCTTATTTATTTTTTTTTAAAGATTTTATTTATTTATTTTCTTGAGGAAGAGAGTGAGCATGCAGGGAAGTGAGGGGAGGAGCAAAGGGAGAGGGACAAGCAGACTCCGAGCTGAGTTCAGAGCCCCATGTGAGTCTCAATCCCATGACCCTGAGATCCTCACCTGAGCTGAATTCAAGAGTCAGATGCTCAACAGCTGAGCCAGCCAGACTCCCCTTGTCCCTTTAAATGTGCTGGTTGGCGCTTGGTTTTCAGCTCTATATTATTAGAAAAAACAACAACAGCAATATTATCAGGAATTAAGTGCAATAAGTACTCTGAAAAAACTGTTGGTAAGCCCTTTAATTGCAAAGAACTTCTCAAAAGTGTTTGCCAATATATTTTAAGAATCTTAAAATGTTTATTTCTTTGTCTCACTGATTAGGAATTTGAAATCTGAAAAAAAAAATTAGAAATCTGTTCTTGGGACATAATCTATAATGTGGCCAAGGATTTATTCATAAGGATGTCCTTTGTAGAGAAAATATATAAAGAAACCAAAAGTCTAGCAATACGGAAATGGATAAAAATCACAGGGTACGTCTATATGATGGAACATCCAGCCTTCACAAATGACATTTTCCTTCTAGGACTGATAGCAGTGCCCTATAAATCTTTCTCCAGGCACATTCAAATATTTATTAACACATGAAAAGAAACATAAAAAAAGAATTCAACAAGGCTTGGAACCAGGACACATTGTAAGGGTGAGAGCCCCTTCCACTGTCATGGTCAACAGCTCCCGCATGGTCTCAGAACCTTCATGAGACAGAAACAGAGAAGCCAGCTCATCCTAATGAAGAGCTGCTTTTGGAGATATCCTGGGCATGTATATTCCTTACAGAGATGCACTCTTCTCATCATCTCTAAATTTTAAACGTTCTGAGACTACAGTTCCTGGTAACGTAACCAGGCTTGGAGCAGGTGTGGAAAGTGGTATGTGTGTGGCATCTGATGTGCTTAGCAATAGAAAGAGAATGGGACAAATACCATTTCAGAAACTGCCTATTCCAAAGCTATGGTTTTCGTGTCTGGTGTTTTCAGAAAGGGAATAACAGCAAATTGAACCAAAATATTCAGGAATATCAGCATTTCAGATATGTCCCTGAGTAGGTAAAGAACACTCTCAATAAGTTATAGTCAGAAGAGACAAAGGGACTGCTGGACTCAGGTCTGCGGGGTAAGGCAACGACATCAACTCATACTTTGTGTTTAGGTCCTGGAAGAGGAGCAGGATTCAGGGTTGAGATGCCAGCAGACCTGAAATAAAATAAGTAAGATTTGCAAGAAATCTGAAAAAGGCAAAAGGTCAA
Organism: Mustela erminea; assembly: GCF_009829155.1. Classification (NCBI taxonomy): domain Eukaryota; kingdom Metazoa; phylum Chordata; class Mammalia; order Carnivora; family Mustelidae; genus Mustela; species Mustela erminea. Next base: position 210,925,169 of record NC_045614.1, on the reverse strand, counting down.
TTAAAACCCATGTTATAGATAGTAAAATATGGAATCAACACTATGCAAACTTGAATTGATAATATAAAATTCCAGGCACATCTTATAGACTGCTGGACAGATGTAAAGAGATGAAATAATGAATCAATCTAGATGAATAGATACATAGATACAGAAGATAGATTTGTAGATATTAGAGAGACAGATATCAATGGAAGATGATGAGACATAGAAAGATCCATTGACTGGAAGACTGACAGGAAAGTTGGACATGAGTAGATACAGGAGACAGAACATATAGTGTGAACATAAAAGAAAGAAGAATAGTAATAGAAAAGAGAGGGAAGCAAATGTGGAAGGGAGGAGATGGGTAGATATTGAGAATAAAATTTTTCTATATTCCAAATTCCAAAGAGGAGAGGACTGGCAATTCTTTGACTGCAGGATGGTGCAGTCAGCAGAATCAGTTTTAAGCCACTGATGACACTGTGTGAGCTCACCTTCTGAAGGTGGCAGTTCTATGCTTCTAAATTCATTCAGCAACAGCCACAGTTTGCCAACACAGCTTCTGTGGCCAATGGTCAACTGACTTTCCAAATTTTGGTTTCTGAACTTCTGACAATTCCTGAACTCTGTATTTCTCTCAGCCTCTTATAAAACCATTTCAAAAATGGCCTAAGAAAATGGACATGACTATCTGACCAACAGATGAGAAAAGACTTTTGTAAGCATAAACTATTTTTTTAAATTCCCTCAAAATAGACAGATAACAGTAAAAAAAAAAATCAAAGATATTTAGGTGTCACAAATACCACGAACAATATTGTTAGGCAGACAAGCTATGAACAGTATATGCATCAAATGTAGTAAACAAATCAACTTGTTGTTAACAATCAACCTATTTAAGAAACTTATACCACTCAGTAAGAAAGACATGAAAACACTGATGGCCAGAGAGGGAAAAGATATGAAGACAATTCACAGAAGAAATAAAAATTAAAAGTGAAAACAAAGTGTTTCACAGGCACTTGTAAGTCAAAATCAAGGAAATAAAAACAAATGAAAACCATGGCATTTCACACATCATGTTAGCAAAGATCAAGCATGGTTAAGCCAGTTTTAGCCAGGAGTGTGATAATGTGGATGCACTCAGCCATTGACAGGGAGTTGTAAGTAGAAGGATCTTCCTGAAACTTCCATTGTGTTCATAGCAAAAGCCTTCAAACAAAACTCACACACCATTTCCTCAGAACTCCCCAGGAGCTTTCTCTTTGTTGGAAGTAAAGAGAAGCTGAAAGCAAGCTTTCAGCACAGATATTCGTTACTGAGATATTTATAATTGTGCAATATTTGGAAAGCCACCCAACAACCATGAACACAATGACGTAAATTCTGGTACAAACACATGATGGAATAATTTGTTGTCATGATAATGGAGTTTGCAAGAAAGTTTTAATCACACATGAAAATGCTTGTTATACAGTGAAATAAAAAGCAGGATATATATTTGTATAAGCTTTGTATACTAAAATGTGTGTTTATGATTCAAATTTTATGAAAATTATAGAAAAATACAATGAAAAAGGCATCCATTTTCCCCAGTAGTTATTTTTAAATAATTTGATTATAATTAATCATTTGATTATTATTTCCCAAATTCTGAGCATACTTTCCCACTCACTGTTTATAAAGTCTCTATTCAAGGACACTAACTCCTATCAAATCGTGTTCTTTACTTTGTTTCTTTCTTTCTTTTTTTTCTTCAACACAACTATACCTTTCAATAAATGGGTCACAGAACTATGTCTGTGGTGGGTACAGTAGGAACACTACATTTCAACTACCTCCGGCACTCAAGCTTCCTGGCCAGCTGCATGGATCTTTCAGAATTACCCTTCATGTTGTAGCAGTGGCTCAGTGACTCCCGAATCCAGAATCACATATCATCCCAAGCACAGGCAGGAAAGAGATTCAGATCCTGGGCTTCTAGTTGCCCTTTATGCAACCCTTAATACGCTTGCTGTATGGCTTCATTAAGAGAGGTTTGATTATTGTTCCCACTCTGGGGACTGGCCCTTCCCGTCGGCCATGGGCTGGTTTGGATATTATAAGTGTTCTTTTTCCTCTCATAAAGCAAGAAGGAATTAATTGGCCAGATTCAAGGCAGTGTGTATTATTTTTATAATCACATGTACACACAAACCACAAATATTACAAATTTTTAAAAACCAGTGATGGGAAAAAATTGTCATAATAATATGCAAAAAAATTAACATGAAAGTAATAGAAATAATATGAGCCTAAATGTAAAAAAAAAAAAAAAAGGTTAAAGAAGGCCTGAAAGAAGATTTTACCGATGTATCCTTTGGATTACAGGAAGGTAGATTTTGTTTTCTTCTTTATACGTTTCCTGTATGCTCAAGTTTCTATCATGAGGTAGAACAAGGAAGCTATTATTTGCAGAAGGTGGTTGCGGGGTAGCGGTAACAACAGCAAAGAGAATTATAAAATTGGTCTTGGGGGAAAAAAAAACTCTAAATGAAGATTGGCTTATACATAACATCCTGGGGAGGCCAAGCCCACCCACCTCAGTGGGCAGCAGCTGTGCCCCTGAAGCAGACTTTATCACCCCATTTTGCACATGTGAAAAGCAAGACTTAGGTCGATGCTACAGGGTTCCCGTCGCGACACATCTGGTACACGCGACCCAGCAGAAACATTGCTCTTCTCTCGCCTCCTGGGGGAGGGGAACAGACCAAACCTAGGGACCAGCATTTCTCCTACCCTGCAAAATGAGTGGAGCCTCTACCATGCACATCAAAACGTTCTCAAGGGGCTCAATTTTGTTTTTGCCACGTATGATCATAAAAGCAGTTGGGGTGTGGGTTTTCTCCTTCTCACCTTCCCTATTGTCAGACACCCTCGATCCCACCTCCCCACTCCCCCACCAACCGACTCTTCTGCTCTCCACTTGCTGGGATGCAGAGAGAGGGTCAGCATAGTCTGGGAGGGAGGAGGTCACATGGTCTGGTTGATATTTACAGCATTACGACATCACTCCCTAAAGCTGTGTTTCCTGGAAGGATGCGGAATTCGCCTGGCAGCCCCATTATGGGCAGCGTCCCAGTGCCCCTTGGGCAGGACCACTGGACACCACATTCTGCACACCCTACTAGCATCCTTTGTTCTGGAGAATGTAGCTCATTTGGTACTTAAAAGAGTATTATAAGAAATCTTGTGTCATGGAGAGTTTAGGAATGCTGCTCCGTTTGACTTTTGAGTTCAGTGTTGGGTTGACAAGGAAATACTTCTTTGGGGTTATGCTTTTTTGCCTCTTTTGCATTTCTGGCTTTACTCAGATGCCATAGGATGCCACAAGCCGCTGTACACAGGCAGGGTGAAGCAAGAGTTATGCTTGATGTGACTCATGCTAAAGTGTATCTTCTGCCTGGAATTATCAGATAACTGGGAACACAGGTATTTTGAGGTTTCCATTCTGTTTGTGCTTGAATTATTTAGGAAATGGTTCATTTCCTAAGTTTGCATATGGAAAGTGTCTCAGATGAATCCCACAGCTCGATGCTGGCAAGAAAGTACAAGTATCTTAATTATCGATAGAGCTAAGTCGATGGCTTTGTCCAAAACATGGAAAAGCCTGAACGAGGCCAGTTCAAGGATAAATTCTGTCAATGTTAGCAGTCATCTGGAAGTCTGTGAGTGGCCACTGGCAGGTAACAGAGCTTGTCAAAGAAGCGTATACCCCTCTTGTCAAGTACATGACATTTGTCCGTTCTTACTCTGACATCCAGGGCATGGTTTGGGTAACTGTTTTGAAACAAGCCACCTGAGTCAGTGTCTTTCCAGGGGGTCCGACGTGGAGCTTTCTTATGGGTCAACTTGGCAAGGTGGCGGACCTGGCTTTAAACTCAGGAACGATGAAGTCCAAAAATCATGATCTTTTGAAGTTATTACACTGTCTTTTGACTCCCGTCACTGAGATAAAACATCTTTGGGTTCAGTATCTGGTGAAATAGTACTTCCGGCTCAAGTTTTTCCAGTTCTTTACTTCCCTCAGAAGCGAGAGGGTAGATGGGGACCTTCATGCGACAGCTGTGGCAGATGCAACCTCCCCTTGCCTGCCTGCCCCGGCATTGCTCCTCTGGGAGGTCTGGGCCACATCTTCACAGACTGTAGCTCTGGACTGATATGTGTGGACATTAGGAGAACTTTTTGATTTTGCGAAAATAGACGCCTTTTTGCCCATCTGTGCATGCACACACACACACACACACACACACACACACACTTCACAGGCCACTCCCTCCTCCTTTAGGTCTTGGCCAGGACCTCTCGAACTGCTCTTGGAAGGGAGGAAGTGACTTAGTCGCCGATGATTTCTGAAATAATGGCATGAAGAGGAAGTTGGGTATGATGCAAGTATGGGGGAAAATGGGGGGAAATTGCATGTATGACAAGGATTTATTTTTTGTAGCAGCTGAGAGAGGAATCACCAACTTTATTCTCCCTGTATCTAAGTAAGAGCACTCTCAAAATAGCTGTTTTGATTTCCATTTTTGTACAGGGTCCCCCCCCCAACCCCATGCCTTGATCCCAAGTTCAGAAGCCTGAAGACTTGTTTTGGAATGATGGGCTCCTGAGTCTCGGGGTTGGGAAAGACGTTAATAGAGAGGCGTGCCGTGGAGGAGGCTGGCTTCAAACCTTCTCTGGAAGCCCATGCCAGGTGGTAGAGCAGCCTCTGCTTGAACACCCTTTGGAATGAGCCCTCAGTGCCTCCTGAGCACGAGTCCCACCTCTGATAGCTGACACTTTCAGAAACGTTTTCCTTAGATTGCCTTGAAACCTGTCTCCCTGCTTAACTTGTAAAATGAGTCAACTGGCCTCGGGACTGACCCACCCAGCTGCACAGTCTATACAAGGCACAGTTTCAGGGGGTACCCTCCATCTAGACTCTCAGGGCAGGGACCGGCAGGTGTCTGGCGTGCAATGCCATGGCCTTGGTTCTCCACGATGAGCTTCATGTTTCATTCTGACTCCCAACTTCCGTGAGTGCCTCATATACTCTGCAGAAGAGACTGGTTGGCATCAAGAATCATTCAAAGTCCCTTCCTGAAGCTGGTTGCCTGTGCCGTGAGAGCCGGCCATCCCTTATTATTTACACATTGAGGAACTTACAGTCCTTTAAGCTCAAACATGGAAGTTAGGCTTTTTACCCTGCAGGCAACCCATCATCTGTTGTTTGACTATTATTGAATGGGGAGGAGAAGGGAGTGTGTTTTTCTTTTTTGAATTTTTTTCTTGGAGAATCCACTCTGGTTGAAAATATGACTGTGTTCTTTTAAATGTCTTTACATATTGATTTTACAGAATCATTAGTAATGAAAGACGTCATTTTATGTATTTTTAAGAAATGGGGAGGTGATGGGTTATGAAGGAGGGTGCATATGGCAATGAGCACTGGGGGTTATACACGAACAGTGAATCACAGGACACGACATCAAAAACTAATGCAGGACTGGGTGATGACTAACATAACCTAATTAAGAAAAAAAAAAAAAAAGAATTAGGGGGGGTACCGAAAAAGGAAAAAAGAGAACTTAATGAGAAATGCTGTTTTCTGATCCATTTTTCACTTTGCAATAAAACTGCTGATCTTTCCTCAGCTGCTGACACATAGTTTGTATCACCTGAGCAAGGATGAAAGCTTGGAAAACAAAATCAAGCACACTTCCAGGAAATGGTAAGCTTCCTTAATCTCCCCACCTCTTAAAAGAATCTGTTGATATCATACCACCGCTGTAAGTGCCCCTCATCCTTTCTGTGCAAGGAAATTTGTCGGGGACTGAGTTGGTACACATGTGGTTAACATTTCTCCAAATAAAGAATGCACTTATGTAACAATAATAATGTGGCCTTTATGTAAAATGCTATATAATTACCTCCTAATTTAATATTGACTTTCCCCCGGGAAATCTAAATTATTGAAGATTTACCATAAGCTGAAAATTATGGATTCCCGAGGAAGGCGATTGTTGCTAGAAAGACGGTAATTTAGTCTTTTGGCGGTTGGAGTGAGCGGGACTCTCTCTGCGTGGTTGAGTTTTCATGGAGTGGCAGGTTAAACCAAGCCCTTGGGCTCTTTGATGCTGGGTGGAGAGGCCTGAGGGAAAAGATAGCTCTGGCTTTGTTCTCAAGGCTTCACATTTGCTACAAGATGCGCTCTTATTAACAAAGGGTTGTGCGCACTTCAGTTTTATTATTTAAAGTTTATAAAAGCCTTCCCCCCAAAAAAATAATAATGAGGGCAGAATTTGTACTGGGAGGGCTTCACCATCTCATAAAACTGACACTAACCCTTTTTCCCCAACCATGCGGGGGCAGGAGTGGGGGTGTTCAAAGAGCAAGAGGAAACTCCCATTCCCCCAGCTAGATGTATCTTACTTAAAAGTAGGTTCCACTTGCCATGATTTAGGGGCTCAGAGAGCAGGCTGAATTCCTAGCCTCTGGACACAGACAGGCGCAGTGAGCGGGCAAGTGTGTGTGCATGCGTGCATGTGTGTTTGCCTAAAATACATTGAAAACACACTTACCCTCCCTTATTTCCAAATACTGAAAAGCATGCTTTCCTTGGCTGGCAAGAGAGATAGAGAGAATGAAGGCTCAGCAGTTTTTATGAATAGCAGTGCTGAAATATTAAGACAAAAGAATTCAGGTGTTTCCCCACTCTAGCCTCTCTTCCCAAGGGATTCCGTGGGTTAATAAATTAATCAAAACCAAGTGTGGACTGAAGTTGAAACCATGGATGGCCTGTATCTCCTTGGATCCAGCTGTTCATACCAACGTCAAAACAGTAAAAGCATCCCAAAGTGATCTTGGGCTGAAATGGAACTTGGGTCCATTATTTTTAAACAAGTGAAGGAACTGAATTGCAACGTTGGGACAGGCTAGGACAATAGTTATTAAGTCCCGATGTGGGCAAATGTTGCTGGCCACAAGAGATAATAATGAATGGGACAGTGGCTCAGATTCCTGTCTTCCAGATCCCTTCTCTCTCTGCCATTTCCATGTACCTACACGTGTTACCCTCATCCCTCCACCCCACATGTTGCTCCTCCACCCCCAGACCCAGTGACAAGCCACAGGACATCTATTAGCAGGCATTAAAATAAAAAGCATCCCTTGGAATTTCTCCTTGAGTTGGGGCCAGTCCAGCATCCTCGGGAAGCCAGAATCTGCCAAGTGTATCTCTCTCTCCTGGAATTCAGACATTTAATCAATGACACTTGCTTTGCCAAGGTTGTAAAAATAAAACAACTCTCAAAGTGCTAAGCCTTTGTTTTGGTCTGCAAAGAAACTCAAGTGCTTGGGTTAGTGATCAAAATATAAAGAACCAGAGTCGGGTAGGTTGAAAACAATTGCATGCGTGTGTTTGCGTGTGCACCAAGCATTTCCTGCTACCAAACATGAAAAATTGGCACCACAAAAAAGACATGATATGCCCCAAAGTCCAGCTACATTTACATTCCTGATTATTTTCAAAATCTTACCTTACTGAAAGCTTCTGGTTCCGTCTTCACTTCTGGTTCCATGTTTATTTACTAAGAATAATTGGATTTTCTACACTTGTACTAACCAAGTAATGGAGCACTTGGTTAAACTGACAAATTATTCATGTATATACATGTATGAAAATTTCTTTACTTGGCAATTTTACTCTCATTTCCCAACATTTACACCTTGTTTAACATAAAATTCCTAGCATAGATATGCAAGCTATTCCCCCAGAAATGAAAACATATTGCAGTGTTTTATACTTAATAGCTTTCCATTATCATGATTTACCTTTGGTGAACGGTGATGACAATTTGCCTTTATGTCATCCTCAGTGTGCCTAAGTTCTACAGGACTTTGCCTGTGAGACATGAAATCCATTCATTTTTATAGACTAGGTGGATGCTTATTATAATCTCTTATTTTGTGGGATAGGTCATGCATTTTATTAGAATATGTGTGGCTTTATAAAGACAGAGAAAGGAGGCTAGAACTCTTGGGTTCATGTGCTGTGCCAGCTCCAAATTGGGTTTTGCAGCCTTACTAGATGGAGGAGAGTCCACAGTGAGTTGCATCTCACGGTCCAGAGCCTTGAGCAGGGCTGCTGAGCTGAAAGGCTCAGCCATGCAAACTGCCTGTAGGTCTCCTGGGTCCCTCAGTCCCAGGTTCCCAGCCTCCAGGGCCTGGAGGACAGCTGGACACAGTACTGCACTTCTTTCTCCCACCAATTGAAATTAAATTAAAGCTGGAGGAGCTGATGCATTATTCATGATTTTCTTTGTAATGGAATCCAGAGTACTTCTGAAGGCTCTATACTTCAATACTTGCTGGGGGGGAGTGGACAGGGGCAGGGGCAGGAGGGAGTGTGGATGATGTGTGTGCCTGCTGGGCTTGCTGCAAAGGTTCTGTCTGAGAGCAGGAGACAGTGGCTTGCCACCAAAGAAGCCCTGTTGTGACTTATAAAAACAAGTGGAGGGGAACTCCTTCAGGTTAAAAATGGGAGAAGGACCATATTTTAACTCCAGTAGTATGAAGGATAGGCTTCTTTTGACATCTATTGACTTAAAATACAAAACTAATTTTTTAGTTTATCATAAGCTTAAGGGAAACCCTTAGGGCAATTCCTTTGCAAAAGAATAGAAAAATGAAGGCAGGGTGCTGGCGTTTGGTCTCAGAATTGACCTGAATTTGCTGTGGCTGGAGCCAGCTGTCGATCCCTGGTCCAGGTCCCCAGCTTTCTGGCATAAACAGAACCTACACAGAGGTGCCACCTGCAAACTGGTCTTTAGTGGATACCTTACCTGTGCAATGTCACCCAATCCTTTTGGGAGGACCCTTCCCAAAACACTATTGCTTTGTACCAAAGCTCCCATAAAGACATGCAATTGGCTGAATCCTCTTGCTGCAGAGGTTTTGCAATGTCCCCATGGAAGGACTTTGTGGCTTCGTGGGAGTGAAATAAAAGGAATGGAGGATGTGTGGGAACTTTGTGTTGGAAGACGCTTGTCTAGCCCGGTAGTGATTAAGAGATTATAAATTGTGTTTTGTCTGAGTGGCTCACATGGTTTTCGATGTTATTCCTGTTTAAGGTTGGCTGCCGATGGTGGAGGTGGGAGGCAATGGGAGACAGAGAAGCCAGCAAAGTTTCTAAGATTACGTGGCAAGTGGCCCCAAATCCCGGCGCAGCTCAGCCCTCTTCACTCAAGAACACATGCTCTGCGTGGGGTTAGCCAGAGTCTGTGGAGGGAGGGAGTTTTCAAAAACTGCTGCTTTGGTTGGATTTCAGGGTTTTGGCATAGACAATGATGCCTGGCTCCCTGTGCTGTGATGATTATAGACGAGATGATTTCAGACTTGCCTGTTACATGTATGTCAACCGAGACATAGAGGAAGGATTCTTCTTGTCGTCATTCATGTTGTGTTCAGACCGCTGCATAGTACACATACCCCTCTGGCTGGCCCTGGAGGAGTCAATTTTACCTAATGTCTTACTGTAACTCAGAAGCCCCAGCCTCTGCTCAGGACTGCCCAGCCCTGCTGCCGACTGTGACGTGAGAGCAACATTGTGTGGTCTGTAAATCAGGGTAGAAAACAGGAAGCTCTCCCTTGAAAGTGGCTAGGCAAGAAGCTCACACTTTTATATGCACTTCTTTCTGGTTCCGGTGCTCCTCCTTTTTCCATAACCCTTTGTTTTTGTGGCTATAGTAAGACTGATGTAGGTCGGATTAACTCTAAAGCATCATTGCTCTAAAAAAAAGGAGAGGTAAAATGATAATGGCAATCAGAAAAATGTATTGTTGCAGTTTGGCATTTCTTAGGAAGCTAAATATAGTTTTACCATGTGATCCAGCTGTTGCTGCTCCTCAGCATTTACCAAATGAGCTGGAAAACTATGTCCACAGAAAAACCTGCACACAAGAATTTAAGGAAGCTTTATGCTTAGTTACTAAAACTGGAAAACATGTCTTTCAATAGGTGAATAGATAAACCAGTTTTGTTATATCCATACAATAGAATAGTATTCAACAATTAAAAAAATAAACTCCTGAGCTATAAAAAGACAGGGTGGGACCTTGATTGGATATTGCCCCAGAAACACGGAAGCCAATCTAAAAGGCTAAATATACAGTATGTTTCCAACTCTATGAAATCCTGAAAAAGGCAAAACTATGGGGATAGCAAAAAGAGCAGTTATTGAGAAGGACTGGTTGTTGGGGAAAGGAGTAACAGGATATTGTCATGTTGGGACTGTGATTTCATGCATTTGTCAAAGCTATAAGAATGTACAACACAAGTGGTCAACCCTAATATAAACTATGGACTATGGTTAATAAAACTTTATCAATATTGTTTAATTGTAACAAATGTAACTCAAGAATCCAAGATGCTATAGGGAAAATTTGAAGTGGGGAAGTGAGTCTATTGGAATTATTTGTACATTATGTTCATTTTTTTCATAAACCTAAAAATGCTTTAGAAAATAAAGTTCCCTGTGCTGTGAAGTCTGTAAACCTGGCCATTCACAGACCTGTACCCCTGGGGATAAAAATAGATGTTTATAAAAAATAAAAAATTAAAAAAAAATAAAGTTCACTAATTTAAAAAATAAAAAAAAAACAACTGGTAAGAGGGAGATCATCAGTATGCTGGTCTTTTGGTGAGTGTGCAGGGACAAAGTATTCTGGGGCTTCAGAATGTGAGTAGAAGGCATTGCATAAACCTCACATAATATCTTCAGTTACCTTCGATAGGTTTTGATTTTGTTTAAAGTGTCTCTTGAATGTATTGAAGAAATTCAAATCAAGAATCAAGTGGCCACCATTTCACTTGTGAGTCCTAGCACTTCCCTCCCTTTTCTTTTTCACTTATATCTAGTTGTGGTATCAAAATGGCAGAGGATCCTAGGTGGCTTAGTTGGGTAAGCATCAGATTCTTGATTTCCATTCAGGGATCTTGGGATCAAGCTTTGCATGGGGTTCCATGCTGGGCATGGAACCTGCTTAATATCCATCCCCCATCTGCACCACCCCTCCTCTTTCTCTCTCTCTCAAAAATAAAGAAAAGATGGGTGAGAAAATAGAAAAATCACCAAAATCAACACCTTCATAATTTTTGCTTATTTATAGTCCATTGAGTATTGTGGGAGAGGAAGAAAGCCTTCTTTTTTCCCCTCTACCCATTTTAGGCTCATTGGCTGTGGCCCTGTATATTACACTAACAAAAGACAGACCACCAGGAGAAAAAGAAACAGAAGTTTATTAGCATGTGCTGTGCAACACACATGCACAGGATGCCCAGTGAGGAGTAACTCAAAGGGGTGGTTAAAACTCGGGCTTATAAAGCATCTTAAACAAAAGAATATTAAATCTTCAGAGGTAACAGGACAAATGAAAAAGATTTTGAGTTTTTAGGGGTGACAAATTGTGGGGAGGTAAATATTTGGGGACAGTAATGGCAGATGAGGGCTAGTTTTACAAGGTTTGTTGTGTAGATCCCTCTGCTGACATCTCTGAGCTGATATGGGTCCAAAGTTATCTCCAGTGATTAATTTCTGTTTTTTTCTGGTGGACGGGGAAGACATCTTTATAAATATAAATTTAACTAATTTGCTTTTAAGCATTTAGGGGGAGGGCAGAGAACTTTTCTTTTAACTGCTTTTTCTCAATTGCCTTCAGCTCAAAATAATTCTTATGCCAAAGTGGCTATTTTGGGTGGCATTATGCTACTCTTCAGCATCTGCTAATGAATATTGAATTCTTTTAGGTGCTGGGAAAAAAAAAAAGAACTTTAACCTGATACCTTCTCTCCTGGATTTTTAAACTCTAGTGGAGAGATGAGAAACTGAAACACGAAGAGAACTACCACATGATTAGCAATCCCACTTCTGGGTATCTATCAGAAGGAAATAAAGTCACTATTTCAGGGAAATATCTGCATTCTCATGCAGGGTTGCTCACAATAACTGAAATAGGGAAACAACCTAAGTGTCTGCTAATAAATGAGTGGACAAAGAAAATATGGAGTAAGGTATATATTCAGAATATTATTTGGCCTTAAAAAGATGGAATTCCTGCCATTTGCAAAAATATGGATAGACCTGGAGAACACTATGCTGAGTAAAATAAGACAGACACAGAAAGAAAAATACTGCATGATCTCACCTATATGTGGAATCTAAAAAAGTTGAACTCCTAGAAACAGAGGGTAGAAGGATATTTGTCAGGTACTGACAAGTGGAAGAAATAGATTTTGGTCGAAGGGTACAAATTTTCAGCTGTAAAATGAAAAAAAAATCTGGTCACTTAATGTACAACATGGTGACTACAGTTAATAAAACTATTGTGTATACTTCAGTTTTCTAAAACAATAGATCTTACACCAAGAAATATGTATCAGGGCAGCCTTTGGTGAAATCATCCCACTTGGTCCTTGCCCTTAAAGATCTTAAACTTTCTAGAAAAGATAAGTATTAAATTATAGGTAATGACACACAAGTGCTTGATCACTATCTCCATTCCATTCCCAGCTTGTGCTTTTACTGGGCTGTCTGGTATGATGCAGAACTGGAAGAAACAGAGACGCCAGGCTGAGTGTGTTTGGAGGGGAAGTGCAGGGTTGAGCAAGGAAGGGAGGAAAAGTTCCCAAAGACTGACATGACTGAGTTTGGCAGCAGAGTTCTTTAGAGAATTCTGGCAGAGAGTTATGAGTCAGTTTCCCCACCTTGGAGTGAAAGAGGACTTCAACAACCTCCATTTGGACCTCAAACTTTCTAATTGATTAAGGTCTGCTTTCCAGGTTTTCTCTTAATTCAGGCAAAAAACCCTGTGGGCAAAGCATCCTCTCATGAGAACCAAGACCAGCCCACCACTCCAGGCAGTGAGGACTGCCTTGAGCCAGCAAGACTCCACCCATGACAGTGATTTTGACAATGATCACCTTGACCTTCACTGACCACCTGCACATACTCACCAAGCTTTGTCCCACATTTTCCTTTTGTAAACTTGTAAGTATTTTTGCCACTTTGGCAACAGTCTTTGAGACATTAGTCTTCTCTCTTCCTGGTGTTGGCCTAACTGAAATAAATTCCTCTCTTCTTTCACCACTACTCATCTCTCTGCTTTTAGGATTTTGCCAGCAGTGAGTGGCCAAACCTGGTCTGTTTGGGAACCCCAAATCCAAGTGCTATTGTACTTTTGTGCCCCAGCTATAGGAGGAAACACTGGGAATGAACAGTGGAGAAATAAAATGTAAAGTAGTCTTATTTTATACCCTATCTTGCAACTTCTTTTTTCAAGCCTATTTGGGGGATGGGTTTATTTTTTTTTTTAGATGTGACCTCATCCTGGGAGGGCTATGGAAAGGGAAAAGAAGGCTCAGTTTGGTCCTGTTGACATAAGAAGTAGATTGAGAAGTTCAAAGGGGAAAGGGAAGCAAATGTGGGGAGGCCTAGTGGGAGAAACTAGTCCAGTGTGGAGGGGACCAAGAAGGCTTCCTGGAGGAAGCACCATTTAAGCTGAGACTCAGAGTTCTGGGAGTGGCTTGGGTGAGATAGAAGCAGGATGTCATGAGAATGAAAGATTTTTTTTCTTTCTATCTTTCTTTCTTCTTTTTTTTTTTTTTTTTTATTTCCAGCATAACAGTATTCATTATTTTTGCACCACACCCCGTGCTCCATGCAATCCATGCCCTCTATAATACCCACCACCTGGTACCCCAACCTCCCACCCCCTGTCCCTTCAAAACCCTCAGATTGTTTTTCAGAGTCCATAGTCTCTCATGGTTCACCTCCCCTTCCAATTTCTCCCAACTCCCTTCTCCACTCTAAGTCCCCATGTCCTCCATGCTATTTGTTATGCTCCACAAATAAGTGAAACCATATGATAATTGACTCTCTCTGCTTGACTTATTTCACTCAGCATAATCTCTTCCAGTCCCGTCCACGTTGCTACAAAAGTTGGGTATTCATCCTTTCTGATAGAGGCATAATACTCTATCCCCAGGGGTACAGGTCTGTGAATCACCAGGTTTACACACTTCACAGCACTCACTAAAGCACATACCCTCCCCAATGTCCATAATCCCACGCCCTTCTCCCAAACCCCCTCCCCCCAGCAACCCTCAGTTTGTTTTGTGAGATTAAAAGTCACTTATGGTTTGTCTCCCTCCCAATCCCATCTTGTTTCCTTTATTCTTCTCCTACCCACTTAAGCCCCCATGTTGCATCACCACTTCCTCATATCAGGGAGATCATATGATAGTTGTCTTTCTCTGCTTGACTTATTTCGCTAAGCATGATACGCTCTAGTTCCATCCATGTTGTCGCAAATGGCAAGATTTCATTTCTTTTGATGGCTGCATAGTATTCCATTGTGTATATATACCACATCTTCTTGATCCATTCATCTGTTGATGGACATCTAGGTTCTTTCCATAGTTTGGCTATTGTGGACATTGCTGCTATAAACATTCGGGTGCATGTGCCCCTTTGGATCACTACATTTGTATCCTTAGGGTAAATACCCAATAGTGCAATTGCTGGGTCATAGGGCAGTTCTATTTTCAACATTTTGAGGAACCTCCATGCTGTTTTCCAGAGTGGCTGCACCAGCTTGCATTCCCACCAACAGTGTAGGAGGGTTCCCCTTTCTCCGCATCCTCGCCAGCATCTGTCATTTCCTGACTTGTTGATTTTAGCCATTCTGACTGGTGTGAGGTGATATCTCATTGTGGTTTTGATTTGTATTTCCCTGATGCCGAGTGATATGGAGCACTTTTTCATGTGTCTGTTGGCCATCTGGATGTCTTCTTTGCAGAAATGTCTGTTCATGTCCTCTGCCCATTTCTTGATTGGATTATTTGTCCTTTGGGTGTTGAGTTTGCTAAGTTCTTTATAGATTCTGGACACTAGTCCTTTATCTGATATGTCATTTGCAAATATCTTCTCCCATTCTGTCAGTTGTCTTTTGATTTTGTTAACTGTTTCCTTTGCTGTGCAAAAGCTTTTGATCTTGATGAAATCCCAATAGTTCATTTTTGCCCTTGCTTCCCTTGCCTTTTGCGTTGTTCCTAGGAAGATGTTGCTGCGGTTGAGGTCAAAGAGGTTGCTGCCTGTGTTCTCCTCAAGGATTTTGATGGATTCCTTTCGCACATTGAGGTCCTTCATCCATTTTGAGTCTATTTTTGTGTGTGGTGTAAGGAAATGGTCCAATTTCATTTTTGTGCATGTGGCTGTCCAATTTTCCCAGCACCATTTATTGAAGAGGCTGTCTTTTTGCCATTGGACATTCTTTCCTGCTTTGTCGAAGATTAGTTGACCATAGAGTTGAGGGTCTATTTCTGGGCTCTCTATTCTGTTCCATTGATCTATGTGTCTGTTTTTGTGCCAGTACCATGCTGTCTTGATGACGACAGCTTTGTAATAGAGCTTGAAGTCCGGAATTGTGATGCCACCAACGTTGGCTTTCTTTTTCAATATCCCTTTGGCTATTCGAGGTCTTTTCTGGTTCCATATAAATTTTAGCATTATTTGTTCCATTTCTTTGAAAAAGATGGATGGTACTTTGATAGGAATTGCATTAAATGTGTAGATTGCTTTAGGTAGCATAGACATTTTCACAATATTTATTCTTCCAATCCAGGAGCATGGAACATTTTTCCATTTCTTTGTGTCTTCCTCAATTTCTTTCATGAGTACTTTATAGTTTTCTGAGTATAGATTCTGTGTCTCTTTGGTTAGGTTTATTCCTAGGTATCTTATGGTTTTGGGTGCAATTGTAAATGGGATGGACTCCTTAATTTCTCTTTCTTCTGTCTTGCTGTTGGTGTAGAGAAATGCAACTGATTTCTGTGCATTGATTTTATATCCTGACACTTTACTGAATTCCTGTATAAGTTCTAGCAGTTTTGGAGTGGAGTCTTTTGGGTTTTCCACATATAGTATCATATCATCTGCGAAGAGTGATAATTTGATTTCTTCTTTGCTGATTTGGATGCCTTTAATTTCCTTTTGTTGTCTGATTGCTGAGGCTAGGACCTCTAGTACTATGTTGAATAGCAGTGGTGATAATGGACATCCCTGCCGTGTTCCTGACCTTAGCGGAAAAGCTTTCAGTTTTTCTCCATTGAGAATGATATTTGCGGTGGGTTTTTCATAGATGGCTTTGATGATATTGAGGTATGTGCCCTCTATCCCTACACTTTGAAGAGTTTTGATCAGGAAGGGATGCTGTACTTTGTCAAATGCTTTTTCAGCATCTATTGAGAGTATCATATGGTTCTTGTTCTTTCTTTTATTGATGTGTTGTATCACACTGACTGATTTGCGGATGTTGAACCAACCTTGCAGCCCTGGAATAAATCCCACTTGGTCGTGGTGAATAATCTTTTTAATGTACTGTTGAATCCTATTGGCTAGTATTTTGTTGAGTATTTTCGCATCTGTGTTCATCAAGGATATCGGTCTATAGCTCTCTTTTTTGGTGGGATCCTTGTCTGGTTTTAGGATCAAGGTGATGCTGGCCTCATAAAATGAGTTTGGAAGTTTTCCTTCCATTTCTATTTTTTGGAACAGTTTCAGGAGAATAGGAATTAGTTCTTCTTTAAATGTTTGGTAGAATTCCCCCGGGAAGCCGTCTGGCCCTGGGCTTTTGTTTGTTTGGAGATTTTTAATGACTGTTTCAATCTCCTTACTGGTTATGGGTCTGTTCAGGCTTTCTATTTCTTCCTGGTTCAGTTGTGGTAGTTTATATGTTTCTAGGAATGCATCCATTTCTTCCAGATTGTCAAATTTATTGGCGTAGAGTTGCTCATAGTATGTTCTTATAACAGTTTGTATTTCTTTGATGTTAGTTGTGATCTCTCCTCTTTCATTCATGATTTTATTTATTTGGGTCCTTTCTCTTTTCTTTTTGATAAGTCGGGCCAGGGGTTTATCAATTTTATTAATTCTTTCAAAGAACCAGCTCCTAGTTTCGTTGATTTGTTCTATTGTTATTTTGGTTTCTATTTCATTGATTTCTGCTCTGATCTTTATGATTTCTCTTCTCCTGCTGGGCTTAGGGTTTCTTTCTTGTTCTTTCTCCAGCTCCTTTAGGTGTAGGGTTAGGTTGTGTACCTGAGACCTTTCTTGTTTCTTGAGAAAGGCTTGTACCGCTATATATTTTCCTCTCAGGACTGCCTTTGTTGTGTCCCACAGATTTTGAACCGTTGTATTTTCATTATCATTTGTTTCCATGATTTTTTTCAATTCTTCTTTAATTTCCCGGTTGACCCATTCATTCTTTAGAAGGATGCTGTTTAGTCTCCATGTATTTGGGTTCTTTCCAAACTTCCTTTTGTGGTTGAGTTCTAGCTTTAGAGCATTGTGGTCTGAAAATATGCAGGGAATGATCCCAATCTTTTGATACCGGTTGAGTCCTGATTTAGGACCGAGGATGTGATCTATTCTGGAGAATGTTCCATGTGCACTAGAGAAGAATGTGTATTCTGTTGCTTTGGGATGAAATGTTCTGAATATATCTGTGATGTCCATCTGGTCCAGTGTGTCGTTTAAGGCCTTTATTTCCTTGCTGATCTTTTGCTTGGATGATCTGTCCATTTCAGTGAGGGGAGTGTTAAAGTCCCCTACTATTATTGTATTATTGTTGATGTGTTTCTTTGATTTTGTTATTAATTGGTTTATATAGTTGGCTGCTCCCACGTTGGGGGCATAGATATTTAAAATTGTTAAATCTTCTTGTTGGACAGACCCTTTGAGTATGATATAGTGTCCTTCCTCATCTCTTATTATAGTCTTTGGCTTAAAATCTAATTGATCTGATATAAGGATTGCCACTCCTGCTTTCTTCTGATGTCCATTAGCATGGTAAATTCTTTTCCACCCCCTCACTTTAAATCTGGAGGTGTCTTTGGGCTTAAAATGAGTTTCTTGGAGGCAACATATAGATGGGTTTTGTTTTTTTATCCATTCTGATACCCTGTGTCTTTTGACAGGGGCATTTAGCCCATTAACATTCAGGGTAACTATTGAGAGATATGAATTTAGTGCCATTGTATTGCCTGTAAGTTGACTGTTACTGTATATGGTCTCTGTTCCTTTCTGATCTACCACTTGTAGGCTCTCTCTTTGCTTAGAGGACTCCTTTCAATATTTCCTGTAGAGCTGGTTTGGTATTTGCAAATTCTTTCAGTTTTTGTTTGTCCTAGAAGCTTTTAATCTCTCCTTCTATTTTCAATGATAGCCTAGCTGGATATAGTATTCTTGGCTGCATGTTTTTCTCGTTTAGTGCTCTGAAAATATCATGCCAGCTCTTTCTGGCCTGCCAGGTCTCTGTGGATAAGTCAGCTGCCAATCTAATATTTTTACCATTGTATGTTACAGACTTCTTTTCCCGGGCTGCTTTCAGGATTTTCTCTTTGTCACTAAGACTTGTAAATTTTACTATTAGGTGACGGGGTGTGGGCCTATTCCTATTGATTTTGACGGGCGTTCTCTGAACCTCCTGAATTTTGATGCTCGTTCCCTTTGCCATATTGGGGAAATTCTCCCCAATAATTCTCTCCAGTATACCTTCTGCTCCCCTCTCTCTTTCTTCTTCTTCTGGAATCCCAATTATTCTAATGTTGTTTCGTCTTATGGTGTCACTTATCTCTCGAATTCTCCCCTCATGGTCCAGTAGCTGTTTGTCCCTCTTTTGCTCAGCTTCTTTATTCTCTGTCATTTGGTCTTCTATATCACTAATTCTTTCTTCTGCCTCATTTATCCTAGCAGTGAGAGCCTCCATTTTTGATTGCACTTCATTAATAGCTTTTTTAATTTCAACTTGGTTAGATTTTAGTTCTTTTATTTCTCCAGAAAGGGCTTTTATATCTCTCGAGAGGGTTTCTCTAATATCTTCCATGCCTTTTTCGAGCCCGGCTAGAACCTTGAGAATTGTCATTCTGAACTCTAGATCTGACATATTACCAATGTCTGTATTGATTAGGTCCCTAGCCTTCGGTACTGCCTCTTGTTCTTTTTTTTGAGTTGAATTTTTCCGTCTTGTCATTTTGTCCAGATAAGAGTATATGAAGGGGCAAGTAAAATACTAAATGGGTGGCAACAACCCAGGAAAAAATGCTTTAACCAAATTAGAAGAGATCCAAAATCGTGAGGGGGGAGAAAGGGGATAAAAAGAGGTTCAAAAAGGAAGAAAGAAAAAAAAAAGAAAAAAGAAAAAAGAAAAAAAAAAGAAAAAGGAAATAAGAAAAGAAAAGAATTAAAAAAAAAAAGGAAAACACCTAAGAAAAATGTAAAAAAGAAAAAATATATATATTAGATAAACTAGTAAAAAATCATTAAAAAAGAAAAAGGTAACAGTTAAAAAAAAAAAAAATTTTACCCGAAGGCGAGAAAAAAAAAAAAAAAATGAAAAAGAAAAAAATTAAATTAACTGCAAGACTTAAAAAAAAATCACAGGGAAAAAGCCATGAGTTCCGTGCTTGGGTTTCTCCTCCTCTGGAATTCTGCTGCTCTCCTTGGTATTGAAACCGCTCTCCTTGGTAGGTGAACTTGGTCTCGGCTGGATTTCTTGTTGATCTTCTGGGGGAGGGGCCTGTTGTAGTGATTCTCAAGTGTCTTTGCCCCAGGCGGAATTACACCGCCCTTACCTGGGGCCGGGGTGAGTAATCCGCTCGGGTTTGCTTTCAGGAGCTTTTGTTCCCTGAGCGCTTTCCGTAGAGTTCCGGAGGACGGGAATACAAATGGCGGCCTCCTGGTCTCCGGCCCGGAGGAGCCGAGAGCCCTTGGCCGCACTCCTCAGTGCGCCCTCAGAGAACAGCGCCCAGTTACTCCCGTCTGCCTGACCTCCGGCCGCGCTCGGAGCTCACCGAGCCTGCGACCAGTTCAAGGTAACACCGAGCTGTGAGCTTACTGTCGGCTCTGTCTCTGTAGCCGGCTTTCCCGTTCCAATACCCACAAGGTCTGCGACACTCAGACACCCCTGATCCTTCTGTGACCCTGCGGGACCCGAGGCCACGCTGAACCCGCGTGGGCTTCGCCCCGGTTTAGCCTCTGGAGCGATGTCCCTCAGCGGAACAGACTTTTAAAAGTCCTGATTTTGTGCACTGTTGCTCCGCCGCTTGCCGGGAGCCGGCTCCTCCCCCCGGGGTCTATCTTCCCGTCGCTTTGGATTCACTTCTCCGCCAGTCCTACCTTTCAGAAAGTGGTTGTTTTTCTGTTTCCAGAATTGCTGTTCTTTTTCTCTTCGATCTGCCGATGGATTTTCAGGTGTTTGCAATCTTTAGATAAGCTATCTAGCTGATCTCCGGCTAGCTGAAGCAGTCTCAGCCTGCTACTTCTCCGCCATCTTGACTCCTCTTTCTTTCTTTCTTTCTTTCTCTTTCTTTCTTTTAAGAGGGAAAGACTCTTGACTCTAGAGCAACAGGACAAATCCTGAAGGGCATAGGAGGGTCTTCAGCTGAGAGTTGAGCAGGGCAGTGACACACCAGAATGTATGCTCTGAGGGGCAGGTTGGGGGTGATGGGCATGACGGAGGACAGAGGACACTGGATCTGAGCTGGGAGTGGATGGATTAAATAGCAAAGAGAAGAAAACATTATTCCAGTTTGGGAAGAACAGCAGGAATCCAGGGCATGGGACAGTATGGATTCTTGAGTTATTCATGTCAGGAAGTTTTGACAGAACAACTTCTGTTAGTCTTGTACTCAAGTTGAACACATTCTTTAAGATGCAAAATTTGGTGGATCAGATGCAAAATTTGGTGGATCATTTGTTTTCCCAGCTTTCCTAATTTCCTTCCAACTTCCATATTTGTATAGAAGTTCTCTTCAGTAACTGTTCCTGCCCTCAGCTGGCTGAAGTCTAGAAAAACAAAAACAAAGAAACAAAACAAAAAAAAACAAAACAAAACTCTAAAACATGGTGTCTACTTAAAGGCAAAAATTATTTTTAAAATTTATTGCCAAAAATAGGTGCAAAGGGGACAATTAGTGGTGGATCATTTTGCGGTTTCTTTCTGTGCTAGTTGTGTGGACACAGCAACTATGGGACACTTGAGATGGGACAAGTCCAAATTGATATATGCTGTAAGGATTTCAATGACTTTGTGCCCCCCAAAAAAGAATGTAAAATATCTTATTGATAACTTTTATATTGATGACATGTTAAAATGGTACTAATTTTGGATAGAGGGGATCAAGAATATATTGTTAAAATTAATTTCAACTATTTCTTTTTCCTTTTTTTATTGAGGTGTATTCATTTTGGTAGGACTGCCTTAACAAAAAACTACAAATGAACAAAATACATTTATTTTCTCAAACTTCTGGAGGCTGAACGCCTGGGATTAAAAAGTATGGGATTAAGGTGTTTGCAGTCCCACCCGTAAGGTCCCTGCCATCCCTGGTGGCAGAGCGGCAGGGTGGCTCTCTGAACCTGAGAACAGACTCACTTCTGGGGTCCTGGAACATTGGGGTCTGTGATGAGAGAAACAACCTGCCAATCTCTGTCTGGATCACCTTCAGTATCATTCCCCCCTTTTCTTGAAGGATAACATGTGTTTGCAGCTGAATAGCTCTATTTTTCCATCCCTAGAACCACAGAAGTCTACCTAACTTCCTTCGTTTTGTCCCATATCCATCCCTTTTTGGCCAAGTGGGCAATGTTTCTTCAGTATAATCCCATCCCTGATCCCACTTCTGCTGAGATGGCTGATTGCATGCATGAGTCATACCTGTAATCTCTTTATCAAATGCTTGACTGGCCACATCCTCCATGTTCTCTCAAGAACACACAACTCATGTTTTTTTGCGATATGGATGGGTTGAGAATTTTCCAGTCCTTAGAGTCCTGGTTCTTTTTTGC
This sequence comes from Mustela erminea, assembly GCF_009829155.1. NCBI lineage: Eukaryota > Metazoa > Chordata > Mammalia > Carnivora > Mustelidae > Mustela > Mustela erminea. Next base: position 210,903,259 of record NC_045614.1, on the reverse strand, counting down.
TTAATAATTCCTTCTTCAGTATATCCCTCTCTTGTATTTTACTATATACAGTGAAAAGAAATCAGGACACACCTTCAACATTGTGCTTAGAAATCTCAGCTAAATATCTAAGTTCCTCATTTGCAAAATCTACCTTCCACAAAACACTAGAACACAATCCAGCCAAGTTCTTTGCCACTTTTTAGCAAAATTGATCTATCCTCCAGCATCTAATAACATCTTCCACAGTTACATCCAAGTCTCACCAGTAGCACTTTAACATCTGTATTTCTACAAATCGTTTCTTCTAGGCAACCTAAACTTTTCCTGGCTGCACTTCAAAACTCTTGCAACTTCTACCCATTAATCAGGTCCAAAGCCACCTGCTACTGTTCATTGTAGGATCTCCCTACCTGCTACCAAAATCTATATTAACATGCCAGGGGCCACCATAACTAAATGCCACACACTGGGCAGCATACATAACAGAGATTTATTTTCTCTCAATATCAAGCTGTCAGAATGTCTGGCTTCTCCTAAGGCCTCTCTCCTGGGTTTGTAGATGGTTGCCTTCTCCCTGTACATGGCTTTTCCTCTGTACTCAAACATCCCTGTGTCTCAGTGCACCCAGAGTCTCTCTTTTTATAAGAACACCAGTCAGATTGGATGAAAGCTCAACCTCAGAGCCTCACTTTTACAAAATTACCTCTTCAAAGGCCCTATCTCCAAATACAGACATATTGTGAGGTAGGGTGTTTAGGACTTATGAATTTTAGGAAGATGAAATTCATCCCATAACACATGTCTATTAAAAGATTTAAAATTGCAAATATGGCTTGCATTCACAGTTTGCATTCTGTTTCTTCTTTTTTTCTTTCAAAGAATTTTTTAAAATAATTTTTTATTTTTTATAAACATATAATATATTTTTATCCCCAGGAGTACAGGTCTGTGAATCACCAGGTTTACACACTTCACAGCACTCACCATAGCACATACCCTCTCCAATGTCCATAACCCTGCCCCCTCCCCCGCCAGCAATCCTCAGTTTGTTTTGTGAGATTAAGAGTCACTTATGGTTTGTCTCCCTCCCAATCCCATCTTGTTTCATTTATTCTTCTCCTACCCCCTTAACCTCCCATGTTGCATCTCTACTTCCTCATATCAGGGAGATCATATGACAGTTGTCTTTCTCTGACTGACTTATTTCGCTAAGCATGATACCCTCTAGTTCCACCCACATCATCGCAAATGGCAAGATTTCATTTCTTTTGATGGCTGCATAGTATTCCATTGTGTATATATACCACATCTTCTTTATCCACTCATCTGTTGATGGACATCTAGGTTCTTTCCATAGTTTGGCTATTGTAGACATTGCTGCTATAAACATTCGGGTGCACGTGCCCCTTCAGATCACTATGTTTGTATCTTTAGGGTAAATACCCAGTAGTGCAATTGCTGGGTCATAGGGTAGTTCTATTTTCAACATTTTGAGGAAACTCCATGCTGTTTTCCAGAGTGGCTGCACCAGCTTGCATTCCCACCAACAGTGTAGGAGGGTTTCTCTTTCTCCACATCCTCGCCAGCATCTGTCATTTCCTGACTTGTTAATTTTAGCCATTCTGACTGGTGTGAGGTGATATTTCATTGTGGTTTTGATTTGTATTTCCCTGATCCGAGTGATATGGAGCACTTTTTCATGTGTCTGTTGGCCATCTGGATGTCTTCTTTGCAGAAATGTCTGTTTATGTCTTCTGCCCATTTCTTGATTGGATTATTTGTTCTTTGGGTGTTGAGTTTGCTAAGTTCTTTATAGATTTTGGACACTAGCTCTTTATCTGAGATGTCGTTTGCAAATATCTTCTCCCATTCTGTCAGTTGTCTTTTGGTTTTGTTAACTGTTTCCTCTGCTGTTCAAAAGATTTTGATCTTGATAAAATCCCAATAGTTCATTTTTGCCCTTGCTTCCTTTGCCTTTGGCAATGTTCCTAGAAAGATGTTGCTGCAGCTGAGGTCGAAGAGGTTGCTGCCTGTGTTCTCCTCAAATATTTTGATGGATTCCTTTTTCACATTGAGGTCCTTCATCCATTTTGAGTCTATTTTCATGTGTGGTGTAAGGAAATGGTCCAATTTCATTTTTCTGCATGTGGCTGTCCAATTTTCCCAACACCATTTATTGAAGAGGCTGTCTATTAGAGAAACCCTCTCGGGAGATACAAAAGCCATTTCTGGAGAAATAAAAAACTAAAATCTAACCAAGTTGAAATCAAAAAAGCTATTAATGAGGTGCAATAAAAAATGGAGGCTCTCACTGCTAGGATAAATGAGGCAGAAGAAAGAATTAGTGATATAGAAGACCAAATGACAGAGAATAAAGAAGCTGAGCAAAAGAGGGACAAACAGCTACTGGGCCATGAGGGGAGAATTCGAGAGATAAGTGCCACCATAAGACGAAACACCATTAGAATAATTGGGATTCCAGAAGAAGAAGAAAGAGAGAGGGGAGCAAAAGGTATACTGGAGAGAATTGTTAGAGAGAATTTCCCTAATACGGCAAAGGGAACAAGCATCAAAATCCAGGAGGTGCAGAGAACCCCCCTCAAAATCAACAAGAATAGGTCCACACCCCGTCACCTAATAGTAAAATTTACAGGTCTTAGTGACAAAGAGAAAATCCTGAAAGCAGCCCGGAAAAAGAAGTCTGTAACATACAATGGTAAAAATATTAGATTGGCAGCAGACTTATCCACAGAGACCTGGCAGACCACAAAGAGCTGGCATGATATATTCAGAGCACTAAATGAGAAAAACATGCAGCCAAGAATACTATATCCAGCTAGGCTATCATTGAAAATAGAAGGAGAGATTAAAAGCTTCTAGGACAAACAAAAACTGAAAGAATTTGCAAACACCAAACCAGAGATACAGGAAATATTTAAAGGGGTCCTCTAAGCAAAGAGAGAGCCTAAAAGTAGTAGATCAGAAAGGAACAGAGACAATATACAGTAACAGTCACCTTACAGACAATACAATGGCACTAAATTCATATCTCTCAATAGTTACCCTGAATGTTAATGAGCTAAATGCCCCAATCAAAAAACACAGGGTATCAGAATGGATAAAAAAACAAAACCCATCTATATGTTGCCTACAAGAAACTCATTTAAACCCAAAGACACCTCCAGATTTAAAGTGAGGGGGTGGAAAAGAATTTACCATGGACATCAGAAGAAAGCAGGAGTGGCAATCCTTATATCAGATCAATTAGATTTTAAGCCAAAGACTATAATAAGAGATGAGGAAGTACACTATATCATACTCAAAGGATCTGTCCAAGAAGAAGATCTAACAATTTTAAATATCTATGCCCCCAATGTGGGAGCAGCCAACTATATAAACCAATTAATAACAAAATCAAAGAAACATATCAACAATAATACAATAATAGAAGGGGACTTTAACCCTCCCCTCAGTGAAATGGACAGATCATCCAAGCAAAAGATCAACAAGGAAATAAAGGCCTTAAATGACACACTGGACCAGATGGGCATCACAGATATATTCAGAACATTTCATCCCAATGCATTCTGTTTCTACTGGGTGGCACTGTATTAGGAATTACCTGCAAGGGAAGGGCTGTCCCAGTAAACTCCCTCTTCAGCCAGATTTCAACAATCTAGATTCCTGTTGGTGCCAGTACAAATGCATTGCCCACTAGTGCCTAGTGGTGGGTGGGTTTTGGATTTTTGAGTGCCTCTCTCTCTCTCTCTCTCTCTCTCTCATTTTGTTATCTTTTTCACATATGACCCCAGTTTGTTACTGAACAGGATGAGGGCTTGCAGATGCTTGGCCACAGGGAGACTGAGATATTCTATTGGCTGAGCAGCAATACCTCAGTCTGAGGTAACCATTCTGCTCTCCTTGGAGACCATGTCTTTGTTGATCACTCAGATCAGTCATCACCTTGCTTTCACTGTGCCTTGTGATCCCAGCTCACACTTGCTAGGTCTCAGTTTTCTTCTCTGGGAAAGGGGCCTCTTCTCACACATGCCTATTCTCACTTCAAATACAGGGGAGGCCACATGAAACAAGGCTGGTCACATGCTTGTGACAAGTGCAGCTTAAGGAAATCAGTGCAGTAGAAACCCATGGTTACACAGACAACCTGGCCAAAGCCAAACCATTCCCTCAGAATGGTAAATGCTCAAGGAATCTGCCATTCCATGCTTTGGTCTTGTCTTCAAGTAGCAGTAATTCCGGACCTTCTACTCTCACCATTCAAAATCTCCTCCAGAGACAGGGAAGAGCTGAGAGGTCTAGGATTCATTTCAATAACAGCACCACGTGGGAAAGTTCAATTTCTTGTAGGTCACCGGAGAAGAGGCTAGGAACTCATGGGTAGCCCATGAGTTGTGTGGCACCTTGCTAGGAATTTCTCTGCAAGGCTTCAAAGACACAGGCAGAGGTAGGGAGTGGACATGTGTTTAGAGAATGTGCCTAGAGAGCATAGTGTGTGCATGTGTATAGTTCCCTAGGGGGTGCCCTAACAAATTCCTATAAACTGAGTGGCTCAGAACAACAGAAATTCTCTCAAAGTTCTGGAGGTTAGACATCTGTATACAAGGTGCTTGCAGAGACCTGTTCCCTCTGAAGGCTCTAGGATAGGGGCCTTCCCTGCCTCTTCTTTGGCTTGTAGCTACATCACTTCAATCTCTGCCTCCATCAGCACATGACATTCTTCCTGGGTGTCCTCTGTTTCTCTATATCCAAATCTTGTCTTTCTCTTCAGAAGACAGAGTCATTGGATTTAAGTCCAGTCTTATCAAATATAACTTCATCTTAACTTGATTATAGATGCAAAGACCTTATTTCCAAATAAGGTCACATTTTAAGTCCTGAAGGTAGGACTTAAACATATCTTTTTAGGGATCACAACTCAACCCACTATGGTGTATAAGGCAAGGATGGAAGATTAGGTAAAAAAATAAAGGGGAGATTCTAATGTAAGACAAATGATCTTGGCTATTACTTGGTATGAGGGCAAGGGAGCCAAGGAAAAGCTTGAGATGACACCCTTGTAGGATCCTACTCCTGGCAGCAGAATGTAGGTTGGGGGAATTGAGAAAGGTGACAGTCTGGTGAGTGTTGGGAGGTTACTGCATGAGTCTGGCAGATACAGCAAGGCCTGCCAATGGGAATGAAAATGGTAAAGCCACAGGAGAGGTTTTATGTAAATGGAATCAACAACTTGGCCATTGATAGAATACTGGATGAAAGATGGAGATGAAGAAAAAGGGAAGAGATAGAGAGAGGGAAAGAGAGAAAAAAGGGAGATATATAGAGAGAGATAGAGAGAGAGAGAGAAGCTGGTTTTTGCCATCCAAATAACAGAAATAGGAAAAGAAAAAAAAAGTCAGTTTTCAAAATTTGCACTCTCAGGTACAAGAAGTTATTCCACAAAGACAGATAAGACAGATTCAACAAAGAGTTGGGGATGTGCATATAGAACTTAAGTAGGACACATTGATTCTAAGACAGTTTGTAATAAAAGTAACATCATAGCTTATTATTACTGTTTTCTGGTTTTCATTTTGGAGGGAGAAGTGAAGGGTAGGTTGTAGGGTTAAGCACATAATGTCACCTGAAACAAATCTAGGATATAGAAACTGATGGGAGAAATTGGGGTCAGAAAACCTCAGAAGCTTAATAAGATGATTGAAATATTTCCTTAAGAATCACTGCAGTCACAAAAAATGGAGGGTCCAGTTCCATCTTGAATTTATTCACTACTGCTTTCATTTGAGGTTAAGGAGAATTAACAATCATGGTGAGACTCAGTTTCCAGTTTAGCTCAATGTGAGGAAATCAAATAGTGTGCATAAGAGAGAGAAAGACAGAAAGGCAGAGAGAGAGAGAGAGAGATGTAGAGACAGAGACAGAGAGATAAAGAGGGAGATAAAGAGAGAGACAGAGACAGAGAATTTTCCCTCATATGTTTTTTAAAATAGGAAGTTTCAGTGGAGTGCAATTCATTGGTATTGACCAACATTTGAGACTGATGGATTCCACATATTTTGGGGGTAGCTGTGTAATAGTGTAGGAACCATTTCTGGAAATGTTGAAAGCCTAAGGGTAAAAAATGACATGTGGAGATCAGCTATACTTAAATTTATTGTGAAATTAATTCTAAAGGAGACCATTCTGGATTTTCTACAGTAAGTGCAATACAAGTAGGGAGTAGTGATGGTGAACTTTGAGGAAAAAATACATTTGAGCTTAAAAAAGTGACTAAAATTATACTTGAACTCAAAAAAATATTTGAACTAAAATAGTCACTTTTGCTTTTTGTTCTATCTGTATTCATGATTAAGCCCATTATTTATTCTTCATTATTCCAAAGGTTGGCCTCTGTTCTGAATTTCTTAGCTTTTATAAAAATATTAATGGAGGCTTCATGTTCATCTTTCAAACATTTTTGCATTCATGTGGAAGGTGACTTTTCTCTTTAGTTATTTGTTCTAAATATTTAAACAAATTTTGTTCCTTTCAGTGCATTGCTTTTGGGCCATAAACAGTGCTCAACTTACTAAATAATTGAAATTAATGATTACAAATGAAAATTTATAAACATAAATGAGGCAGTCTCCATTCTCAGGAGCTTAAAATGTAAAATAAATAAATAAATAGGCTTATGTCTTCATAAATAATTATAATTAAGATTGGTATCTTAGTCCATTCAGGTGGGTGTAACAAAATATCATAGATCAACTAGCTTATAAACAAATGAAATTTATTTCTCACAGTCAAATGACTGGAAGTCCAAGATCAAGTGTCAGCATGGTTCAGTAAGCATACCCTTTGTGCTGAAAACTTCCTGTATCCTCATATGGTGGAGGCATCTAGGGAGCTCTTCAGGGTCTCTTTTATAAGATTTCTAGTTCTTCAGGAGGTCTCCACCCTCCTGACCTAAGTACCTCCCAAAGCCCCACCTCTTACTACCATCACATTGGGCATTAACATTTCAACAAATGAAATTTGGGGAGACACAAACATTTAAACCATATCAACTGGGTACATAATTTGGCTCCAGGCTCCAGGACAAACTGAAAATGCAGGGCTCCTTGATCAGAAGTTAAGTATTTCAGGATGGTGACCAGATAGCATTCATCTAAGTGGGGACTATTCTGAATACAGGGCCCTATGCATAGGCTGTACATCCATGAAGCTGGCCTTAATCATAATATGAGCCAGATATTGATATAGAAGATGTCACTGCAGGGGAGGGATGCCTGGGTGGTTCAGTCAGGTAAACATTTGCCTTCTGTTAGGGTCATGATCTCAGGGTCCTGGGATGGAGCCCCAAGTCATGCTCCCTACTGAGCAGGGAGTCTTGTTTCTCTCTCTCCTTCTGCTCCCCCCATGCTCTCTCTTTCCCTAAAATCTTAAAAATAAATAAATAAATAGATAGATAAATAAGTTCCAGGAATGATCCATTTCTTCTAAATAACTTATTTGCATATAGCTGTTAATAACAATTTTTGATGATTATTTCTATTTCCTCTGTGTTAGTCATGATCTTACCCTTTTTATTCAAAATGTTATTAATTTGCATCCTTTCTCTTTTCTTTTGGATTAGTTTGGCCAGTTGTTTATTGATCTTATTAATTTTTCAAAGAATCAGATTCTAGTTTTGTTGATGTGTTCGACTGTATCTCTAGTTTCTAACTCATTGATCTCTGCTTTAATCTTAATTATTTCCCTTCCTGTGTAGGGGGCTGGCTTAATTTGTTGCTGATTCTTCAGTTCTTTGAGGTGTAAAGAGAGTTTGTGTATTTGCGATATTTTAGTTGTTTGTTTGTTTGTTTGTTGTTGTTGTTGTTGTTTTTGAGTGAGGCTTGGATGGCTTGGACCGGTGTGTCTTCATTCTCATTGGTTTCCATGAATTGTTTAAGTTCTTTGATTTTCTCGTTGATCCAAACATTCTTGAGCAGGATAGTTTTTAGCTTCCAAGTGTTTGAATTCCAGTTTCAAAGCAGTGTGTTATGAGAATATGCAGGGAATAATCTCATCTTTTGGTATTGGTTGACACGTGATCTGTGACCTAGTATGTGGTCTATTCTGGAGAAAGTTCTATATGTGCTTGAGAAGAATGAGTTTTCTGTTGTTTTAGGGCGGAATGTTATGCATATATCTATGAGGTCCAATGTGTCATTCAAAGTTCTTATTTCCTTGTTGATTTTCTGCTTAAATGATCCATCTATTGCTGAGAGTGGTGTGTTAAGATCCCCTACTGTTAACATATTCCTTTTTTAAAATTAATTTATTTATTTTCAGAATAAGAGTATTCATTGTTTTTTCACCACACCCAGTTCTCCATGCAATCCGTGCCCTCTATAATACCCACCACCTGGTACCCCAACCTCCCACCCCCCTGCCACTTCAAACACCTCAGATTGTTTTTCAGAGTCCATAGTCTCTCATGATTCACCTCCCCTTCCAATTTCCCCCAACTCCCTTCTCCTCTCTAACTCCCCATGTCCTCCATGCTATTTGTTAGGCTCCACAAATAAGTGAAACCATATGATAACTGATTCTCTCTGCTTGATTTATTTCACTCAGCATAATCTCTTCCAGTCCCATCCATGTTGCTACAAAAGTTGGGTATTCATCCTTTCTGATGGAGGCATAATACTCCATGTACTCCATATATGGACCACATCTTCCTTATCCATTCATCCATTGAAGGCCATCTTGGTTCTTTCCACAGTTTGGCGACTGTGGCCATTGCTGCTATAAACATTGGGGTACAGATGGCCCTTCTTTTCACGACATCTGTATCTTTGGGGTAAATACCCAGTAGTGCAATTGCAGGGTCATAGGGAAGTTCTATTTTTAATTTCTTGAGGAATCTCCACACTGTTCTCCAAAGTGGCTGCACCAACTTGCATTCCCACCAAAGTGTAAGAGGGTTCCCCTTTCTCCACATCCCCTCCAACACATGTTGTTTCCTGTCTTGTTAATTTTGGCCATTCTAACTGGTGTAAGGTGATATCTCAATGTGGTTTTAAATTGAATCTCCCTGAGGGCTAGTGATGACGAACACCAAGACAGCATGGTACTGGCATAAAAACAGACACATAGACCAGTGGAACAGAGTAGAGAGCCCAGATATGGACCCTCAACTCTATGGTCAATTAATCTTTGACAAAACAGGAAAAAATATACAGTGGAAAAAAGACAGTCTCTTCAATAAATGGTGCTGGGAAAACTGGACAGCTATAAGTAGAAGAATGAAACTCGACCATTCTCTTACACCGTACACAAAGAGAAACTCAAAATGGATAAAAGACCTCAACATAAGACCAGAATCCATCAGAATCCTAGAGGAGAACATAGGCAGTAATCTCTTCGATATCAGTCACAGCAACTTCTTTCAAGATATGTCTCCAAAGGCAAAGGAAACAGAAGCGAAAATAAACTTTTGGGACTTCATCAAAATCAAAAGCTTCTGCACAGCAAAACAAACAGTAAAAAAACAAAACAAAACAAAAAATACCAAAAAACAAAGAGGCAACCCACGGAATGGGAGAAGATATTTGCAAATAACAGTACAGACAAAAGATTGATATCCAGGATCTATAATGAACTCCTCAAACTCAACACCCACAAAACAGACAATCATATCAAAAAATGGGCAGAAGATATGAACAGACACTTCTCTAATCAAGACATACAAATGGCTATCAGACACATGAAAAAATGTTCATCAATTAACATATTCTTATCTGTATGACTCTTTATTTTGATTAACAGTTTTCTTATGTAGTTGGCTGCTCCCATGTTGGAGGCATAAATATTTACAATTGTTAGATCTTCTTGGTAGTTAGACCCTTTAAGAATGTCCTTCTGTATCTATGACTTCAGTCTTTAACTTAAAATTTAATATATTTGATATGAGAATTGCTACCCCAGCTTTCTTTTGGGACCCATTGGTATGAAAGATGGTTCTCTATCCCTTCACTTTCAGTCTGGGTGTATCTTTAGGTTCAAAATACATCTCTTGTAGACAGCATACGTATGGGTCCTGTGAAAAGAGTTGAGGTGACCTTCAACAGATGAATGGATAAAGAAGATGTGCTCCATATATACAATAGAATATTACTCAGCCATTAGAAAGGATGAATACCCAACTTTTGTAGCAACATGGATGGGACTGGAAGACATTCTGCTGAGTGAAATCAGTCAAGCAGAAAGAGTCAATTATCATATGGTTTCACTTATTTGTGGAGCATAACAAATAGCGTGGAGGACATGGGGAGTTAGAGAGAAGGGAGTTGGGGGAAATTGGAAGGGGAGATGAACCATGAGAGACTATGGACTCTGAAAAACAATCTGAGGGGTTTGAAGTGGCGGGGGGTTGGGAGGTTGGGGGAACCAGGTGGTGGGTATTATAGAGGGCACTCATTGCATGGAGCACTGGGTGTGGTGCAAAAATAATGAATATGTTAAATGAAAAAAACAATGATTTATTTTATGGTGACTACATAACACAATACAAATAAATAAATAAATAAATAAATAGATAGATAGATAGATAAATAAATAAATAAATGCGGCACTTAGGAAGTGTGTTTATCAATTGGACCCTGGCTGTCTCTATAATTTCATTTCCAGCCATTCCTTCTCTTCACCACTGACTTTCTTTCTACATGTTTCACGTACAAAGCATGGCAACCTAGGCTTTTCACTCTAGCTGTTTCCTCTGCCTGGCATACATTCCCACGGGTCAGTCATTTGGCTAACGCTCTTGGACCATCAATCTTTTCTTAACTTTCACTTCTTCAGAAAGTTTTTCGTGACAACCCTATATAAGTAGCTACTTTCTTTCTGTCTTCTTACCTTGTTTTACTTGTCTTAATTATGCAATCCCTGGTTGACCAGATGTCTATGTGATTAGGATTTCCTGATGGTCTTCCCCAGACAGAATGGAAACTGTGTGTGAACAGGGGCTTTGTTTTATTCATGGCTATAACCTTAGCACATGCAACAAGGGTTGACACAAATAAGGAACTCCAGAAAGGATTAAGTAAATGAGTAAAGGAATGAATGAGGAATGAATGAAGACCTGTTGTTGCAGGATCCACTGTTTTTGCCTAGGGAAACAGCACTGTTTCCAGCTGGTTCTAGTCTTTGATGAAAGAATTGACTAGGACGGCAGGTGATGTGTAAAAGACATCCCACAGTTACAAAAGGTCAGGAATGGTAGATAGCATGGCATGTTTACAAATGTTCCTACACCTTCTGCTCTCCCAGGACCAGCATTTTGTATATAAAAGCAACAGTATTGTCTAATTGTATCTCTTGTATGCATATTGTGAGTTTTATTCTGTTCACATATTTTATTCAATGTGCTGACAAATTCATCTTTATTTGTATCTGGAGGCATACCTCAGTGTCTGCTCTACTCACAGACTTGTTTTCTAAGGACTTCTTTTCATCATCCCCTGCTGAAGGGGTAGGTCCAAAAGGCCATGTTTAGTTCTATTACACCACCATGTTTGCCATAAAAGATTGGAGCAGAACTGAACACCTGACCCAGTGTCAACCAATGAGCTTGCTGGTCCATCAGCAAGCTTTGAGTAAATCAGCTTTGGACAGAGGCATAGAGACTCTTTCCAACTGGTGATGGGTGTTGCACCTAACAGACTCAGAGCTGGAGGCTACATCAAGTCCAGTGAAGAGACAACACAGAGAGAAAAAGAGGTAAGAAACACAGAAGTAGAGAAAGAAGGAAGACCATGGAGCTGCTGAGAAATGGAGAGAATCTTTTTCTGAGAGTTTTCCATTTGCATGGACCAGCTGTAATTTTGGTTCCTCTCTCTGAATGAGATCACTTTCCTATCCTTATATTAACCCACTTTGGGCAACTGACACCTTTGCTCTCCAAAACAGAGCCAGAAATTAACCAGAAAAACACACCTAACGGGAAATGGACCTTTCTGGTTATTCTAATATTCATTTCAACAACATTTAATGCACAATCATAGCTACTATAGAGGTTAAAAATGTAGTAAGTGACAAAATTCATTCTCTGGAGAGGATATGAACTTTATTGGGAAAAATACACATGTGACAAACCATGGTTAAGATCTCAAGGAGTGGGGGTGGCTGGGTGGCTCAGGGGGTTAAGCCTCTGCCTTCAGCTCAGGTTATGATCCCAGGGTCCTGGGATTAAGCCCTACATTGGGCTCTTGGCTCAGTGGGGAGTCTGCTTCTCCCCTCTCTCTCTGCCTGCCTCTCTGCTTACTTGTGATCTCTCTCCATCAGATAAATAAATAAATAAATAAATAAATAAATAAATATTTAAATATTTTTAAAAAATAAAAGATCTCATGGAGTTAAGAGATCTGTGTAGACAATGTTGGGTGAAGGCTTGGTGCCAGTTCTGGAAGGTTAGGTAAGATGCCGGAGGTTTATTTTTTGTCGTTGTCTTTTTTGTTGTTTTGTTTTCCCAGATAAGATGAATTGGGAGGAAGGTATGAAGCATCTTCAGGGCCATAAAACAATCCCATTAGCAGAGTTCACATGTCTGAATAAGAAAGCGAAGGCTGTTTGGGTACAAATTCTTCTGGAATGTTAAGGTATTCTGGCTGAGGTATTTGGGCTTTACTCAGGAGACACTGGAGCGGCTGAGGGGTTTTGAGGAAGGCAGTAACAGTGAACACTGTTGCACTGACAGGATTAACCTGGAACATCAATAGATCAGAGGATGTAACAAGTGCTCCTTGTGTCCTGTGACATGCATCATTTCTCCAGGTCTGACTTCGGCTGCAACTGGGATGGACAGATCCTGGGCACACTGACAGGGTGCCACCTCAATGGCAGCAACCTTTCATATTTCTGGGCTTTCCTCCTTTAGAGCATCCTCTAAAGCCAGCAGTGCCATGATGCTTCACAGAATTTCCCAGAAATGCAGGGAAGATATATGTTCTGGGCTCATTTCAACTGCTGGGGATTGGGAATCAGGTGAAAAATGCCTCGGTCTCCTGTTCTTTAGAAGGACAAGTCATGAACATTCTGGGATGTCTTCAGAAGGTCTCCGACAGAATTGAGTCTTATATCTACATATGTAGCTACAAAATCACTCAACTATTGCTTCTTAAGTTCCAAATAGTCTTTCCATCTCCATCCAGTGCTCCTTTCCTCCCAGGTTATAGATGGGACAACAACGACAATGGCTCTATCTGTTGGGCCTCCGTGATTTTATAGGCACAGTTTTAAGCACTTTACATGAATCAGTTCATTTCTTCTTCACATCAATCCTGGAAAATAGGTATAATGATTAATTCCATTTTGAAGACAAAGAGCATCAAAGTAAAGGGAGATGGATTGTCTAGACTAGAGTCACAGTTTTCCAGTGGTGGGGTCTGGATCTGAACTCAGTCCAGTCTGACTCACACCCCAGAAGCCACATTCTTCTCTAGGTGATCCCATTTCCAAGGAACCTAAAGTTGGAATTAATTTTTCCATGGAGGAGTTCATGAGAGAAAAATGGGCTCATGTACATGGAGGTGCATATTCCAGCTCAGCATTTAACTCCAAATATGAGAAGAACAGAGGAAGAAAGTTGACCCCTCACTCAGGCAAAGATGTTCCCCATGAAAACTGATGCTGACCTCTATTTTGAGGTCCAGGGCAGGCTGACTGGGATGCACAGGCTGCGGTGCAGCCTGCCATGCTCAGATGGAGTGGCGGTGGGGTAGCCTCGTTAGCCTGACAGCTCCTTGGGCGAGAGTTCTTGGGCTCCGAGGAGCGAAGGGTGCTTCGCCTCCCCCTGAGAGCCTGCAGGGCTCTGGAGCCAGCCTACTCACAGACACGTGAGACTTCCCTCTGGCACGTGTTCTGGTGCCCAGCACTAGTGGAAGGTGTGCGAGGATCTAAAAGCACTCTGGTGATTTTTTGGAAACCCTGGAATGGAAGGTTTGCTTGGCTAAAATCCCGATAAAAGATAAAGACATTTGTGTGGCTCCCAGGCCAGTGCCAATACTTGGACTTGCCGGTGGCGGATTACTTCAAGTAGTGGATTAATCTGAAAAAGGCTTACAGCTTTGCCATGGGCTGTTGGCCCAAGAATGGACTTCTGGACATGAACAAGGGCCTCAGCCTTCAACACATAGGCCGGCCCTACAGCGGCATTGATGACTGCAAGAACATTGCCAACATCATGAAGACACTTGGGTATCAAGGCTTCATCTTCAAGCAGACATCAAAGCCATTCTGATTGGTCGAGGATGGGTTGGGGCAGGACAGGGTAGCTGCTTGGCCCAGCCCAGAACCTTCCTTTCCCTCACCAGAGGGGAAAAGGGAGAGTGGCACAGCTCTACATCCAGAGTGTCCCCCAGCCTGCCCCCTGCCAGGGGCCCAAGCAGGTCATTCCAGAGAGATAGGGTTGTTTACAATCCACTGTGATAAAACCTACAGTCACATTCAGAAGCTCTTGCAGCAGAGGGGATACACTGACATCTTCCATCTCTTACTGCTGCTGGGTTCTAACTCCAGCCTCTGCCTGATCCTCCTTCCTCCTCGCACCTGGGTCTCCTAGAGAGTAAATGAAGTGAAATGACCTATAATGTACTCACCCAGGGCTCTTATTTGGAGTGAGCATGTGTATTTCAAGGCCATAGGGATCCCTTCTCCCGGGCTTCTCCACTTGCTAAGTAACTCACAGAGCAGTACATCCATGGGCTTCTAATGCACTGTATGACGCACATCCCTGGCAACATGTTTGTGGGATGTGGGGCATGGGATGTGGTAGTGGCTCAACTGGAAGTGTGTTGGGAGAATAATCCATTAAAGAGGGGGAAAAAATCAATATCACAATTAGGGACCATTTCATCCTATAATGACGCCAGCTGCTAGGAGGGCCACTGCTACCAGGTGCTGCCTTTAATGGCGTGTGCTGTCTGCTGCTCTCATCAGCCCCTCTGCCTTCCCAGGATGTGATGTCCTCCTCGGACACCAAGGATGTTGAAAATAAGCAGATGCAAGGCCTAAATATCCTGTATTCATCAACAGTACAAGAGAACAATTTATTATGAGGCTAAAAACATCCTTCCCCAATCAGCTAAACTTCATGGACAATGCAGTTTCACTTCCTGGAATATTTTCTCTTTGGTTTTCTTCTTTTCCTCTTCTCCTTTCCCATGGAAAGCATTTAAAGCACCAGGACAGCTGATTTTACCATGTCAAAGAAACACAACATTCCCTGGGAAATTGTGCGTGAGGAATGACTTACATGTAGAAGCCAACCTTTTCATGTCTGCAAAAGAGTTCAAATTATTACCTTGGTCCTTGATAATCATCATCTTTCATGATCATTCATTGATTCATTCTAGAAAATGCATTCAGTTACTATGTATGTTAGTTACATTGTGTTAGGTCACTGAAAAGTTCATTCAAAACATAGATAATTGGCATTTCCCCAAGTAAAAGGCCAACCTCACGATCAATCATGAGCACATCTTTTTAAAGTCACTTAAAACTGAAGTTATTTTAGTTGTATTTGGAACTAAAAGCAATTAAAACAAAAAAAATTTAAGCTTTCAGCAATAGAAATGTTCCCTATTATTCTTAGTATAATTAAAAAATATATATTTTAAAGTTGGGGAAAAAAATAACAGGATAAGTGGAAGTGGAGATGTAATTTGAGAATTCTGGTTTGATTCTTTGTGTCCCTGACACCTTCCTCTGACATCTGGGACATTCCCACATGTAAATCTGGTGTGGGGCTCTGTGTTCTGTTGGCCGTTTGGCCTTCTTGTTTCCCTAACACCACTCAGATCCCAGGGATGAGCAATCTTTTAAATGTCTCCTGGAGGCTAACCAGCCCAGCCCCTGCCCCCAACATAAGAACACGTTTCTCTTCCTCTCTATCTTACGTCCTCCAGGGAAAAAAAGCACTTAAAAGTCAATCTTTCAGGGGTTCAATCCACATGCCCCTTTCTCATTTTCCAATGCTCAAGAGGAACAAGAAATGCATGCACGGAACATGATGTCAGTGTTCCCTGTTCACAGCCTTTCTTCCTTTTGCCTTTGAGGCTCGTGGGCAGTAGTGCCTGCGCGTCAACTCCCTGACTAGGACCACAGGTGCCCACCTATCCACGATGGTCCCAAGCACCTCTTTTCCCTGCCCTCCCCTGAGGAAGACAGTCAGTGGGGTGCGTTATGAAAACAAGGCTACGCTATCACGTATTACCATGGCAATATCAGGGCATCTGCCATGGATGAGGGTGCCAAACTGGAGACATCCCCAATTGTGGATCTGAGTTGCTTTTTCCTGAAACCTGGTCATCTGCTTGCTATTGCTGTGTGCTGAAAAGGGGCCATCAAGGCCAGGAAGGCTGGATCCATAAATAAATAAGGGTAATTAAATCTAATGCTTGACAAAAGACATACACTCATCACTGAGGTCAGGAAAGCATATCAGTTCTCACATCAGAATTACATTATTGCAAGTGGTATGGTTTGGGTTTTCCCCCTCATAGTTCTCATGCATTAACCATCGCTAGAGACAGGATACAGGATGCAGTGATTATCCATTATGGGGCAGGTCTCTGAATCACATTTAGCCTAATAGTTGTTCTTGTGTTTTTGTAGCTGCTTATTCAACTTGTTGCTTTGGGTTCAGTTGTCCTTCCTGCAGAGATCCTGCAAGTAGAGGCACACTTCGATCTTCTGTGTGACAGTGGAGAGTGAGCACGGGTCACCATATGCCAGGCCACTTGTTGGCTAACTTATCTGCACATCTAAGATGGTAACTGTGCCCAAATACAGATGGTCTCACATGTCAGGGTTTTAAAATAGCTCTTATTTCAAAGTAGTGTGATCCGTACATATATAGCAGGTTATTCTAGTTCTTTACTTTACTTTCAGATCTTCTTATCTTTTTTATTTTTTTAATATTTTTAAAAGATTCATTTATTGGACAGAGAGAGACCACAAGTAGGCAGAGAGAGGGGGAAGCAGGCTCCCCACTGAGCAGAGAGCCCGATGCGGCGCTCAATCCCAGGACCCTGAGATCATGACCTGAGCCGAAGGCAGAGGCTTAACCCACTGAGTCACCCAGGCACACCAGATCTTCTTATTTTTTAAATGAAGTTCTAGTTAATTTGACTTGATAACCAATAATAACAATTTTTTATAAAATACCAATAATGACATTTTTTTATAAAAATGTCAACTTGCTGTCCTCCTTCCTCATTCTCCTCCTACCCTGCCTTCTTGAAATCACTGAAAGCTCAAAGAACTCTTCTTTTCTAGACATGACTTTAACTGCTCTTGGTGTGGTTGAGTCCAGATCTCTCTCCATTGCGATGCCGGGGGTGCTTTTTATCAATAGTGTTGCTTTTTTTTTTTTTTTTTTTTTTAAACCACCTAGGACAACCAGTAACCAACAGGAACAACCAACAGGAAGTGCTTGCCTTCAACAGACTCCAAAATTCTGGCTTGTATACAAAATGTCCTAACTTACTAAACTTCAGCTTTAAAAAGTGCTCTGAAGTGCTTCATCCCATGATGTTTGCCTGGGCATCCCTTGGTTTGGCTTAATCATCCTGAATTTGTTTTGCCCTCAATCCAAATGAAGCACAATTAACCTCAAGGGAGGAAGGAAGTATTCTCTTTTTTCTCCTCCTCCTCCTCCTCCTCCTCCTCCTCCCCTCTCCTTCCCCCTTCCTCCCCTTCCTCCTCTTCCTCCTCCTTCTTCTTTTAAGATTTTTTTTTAAAATTTGACAGAATGAGAGCACAAGCAGGAGGAGCAGCAGGCAGAGGAAGAGGGAGAAGCAAATGCCCTGTTGATTAAGAAGCTGAGGGCACCTGGGTGGCTCAGTGGGTTAAAATTCTGCTTTTGGCTGGGGTCGTGGTCTCAGGGTCCTGGGATCGATCCCCACATTGGGCTCTCTGTTTGGTGGAGAGCCTGCTTCTGCATCTCTGCTTACCTGTGATCTCTCTCTCTCTCTCTCTCTGTCAAATAAATAAATAAAATCTTAAAAAAAAAAAAAAAAAAGAAGCTCAATGTGGGGTTCAATCCCAGGACCCTGAGGTCATGACCTGAGCCAAAGGCAGATGCTTAACCAACTGAGACATCCAGCTACCCCAGGGAGGTACTCTTCTTGCAAGGTGCAGGGACATGAGTTGTTCAAAGGAGTGTTTAGTATTTATTCCCAAGCAGTGCTTGAAGAGCAAGGGGATATGAGTAATTAATAATATTTTTATCTGGCTGCCAAAAATATATGTGTTTAAAGTATAAAACAGAAGATTTGAGAAGGGAAAAAAATAAAATATAGGAAAAAAAAATCACCTGACATGAGAGAGCTCCTCTGTCAAAACTTTTGTTTGTGTCCTTCTACATCCCAGACATATTTCCACACTCATACACAAATCCTAGTTACATGTGTTCTTTTTTTATCAAAGAAGAGGATTTTATGATACAAAGGTTTTTGCCCCATGCTTTCCTCTTTACAATATATTTTGAATACTTTCTCCTGAGGACAGTGTAACAGCTCCCTTGTATTTTGTCTTATGAATGGGCCATAATTTGCTTTACTGATGTCCTATTAGAAATGAAGCTCTTTTAGGAATTATGCACATTTCTATCTCATGATTATCTTTGCATTAAATGTCATTATTTCTTTAAAATAAATTCCCAGAAATGGAACTGCAAGGTCAAATGTTATGTACATTCTTCAAAGCTGTTAATACCTGCAACTTAGTTGTCTAGAAAAAGCAGTACCATTTTGTACTCAAATAAGTGGAGTATCTATTTCTACAGTCTTTTATAGATAAACATGAATAGAATGACATACCATGTGCCAAGTGCTGTTTAAGGGTTTTATATGCATCTTTTCCCACTTAATTCTCATATCACCCTCTAAGGCAGTACAGCTATCATTTGCATTTTACAGATATGTAGGATGAAGCTTATAGAGCATGAGTGAATTTGACCAGAATCCCATGACTCTGGTTTTGACTTGGAAGCCTGACTTTTAGGCACCACTGTATAGCCTGATATATATATGTGCACATTTATTGAGTACCTACTAAGTGCAAGGCACAGTGCTGAGGCACTGCAAGAAGCCTGTATAGGTAAATCTAGCATGATCTTTGCTTCCAGTAACTTCTAATCCAGTCCAGAGAAAAAAATAGATGCATTCAAGAATATAAAATGTAGTTGGGCCAAGTAATAGCAGTAAAAGAATGATATGGGATGTGAAGGAAGGGGAAGTTACAACCAGCTGAGAGAACTAGGAAACACTTTGAAGGGACAGGAATTATTCGAGCTGACCTTTAAAGACATGAAGAATTTATATATGTGGGAATGGAGCATGAGCCTTTCCAGTAGAAGGACTGTGTTTGTCATGGAGATGGAGGAACATCCATGGCCACAAAGAAGAAGAGTTTGATGGTAACAAAGGGGGTTGTGGGAAGTGCGATGGGAAGATGTAGTTGGAAGGGAAGTCATGAAAGTCTTTGCTGAATTGAGGAGAATGGATTTGGTCCTGTAAATAGTTGGGAGTGTCACTGAACATTTTTAGGGAAGAGACATGTTATGTGTGCTGAAGGTTACTCTGAGAGTCATTTGAAATGTGATTAGAGCTGAACGACTAGAGATGGCAACCTAAGTGTCAAAAAGAAAATGCATAATCTTTAAATAGAATCAAGATTGGACATTTGATTGAATATAGGGGCCAAAAGAGAAAGAATGTAAGATTTCCCTAAGGTTTTAGCTCTGGGTGACTGGGAGGCCGAGATGTTAATACCAAAAGAAGGACAGACATTAAGAGCAGGGGCTGGCTAGGGAAAAGACAGAATCAAGTTTGGAACTGGTTAAACCTGAAGTAAATAGTGAAGACACCAGCTGAAAATCTGCCCTTGACCTTGGGAGAGGGTTCAAGACTTTGAAAACAGATGTAAGCATTATCTACAGGAAAGCCATAGCCGAAGCCAAAAACTTGTATTTTACTTTTGAAGGAAAAGAAGAGAGAAAAGAGGAGGCCATTTGAGGCTCTTGCAAATTTTGAAAATGGAAACAAGAAGAGAAATATGCCAAAAAAAAAAAAAATGAGGATCAGTAACCACAGATGAGAGAGGATGGGTTAGAGTGTTCTGAGCTTAGGAAACCAAAGAAGAAAAGACCTGCCAGAGCAGGAGCTGGTGAGGAGCAGGAAGCAATGGCTTTGCAAGTTTGGGGAGAAAGTGTCTCAGACGTTTCCAGGTAAACGATGACAGAAAATAGATCTTGAGACTTGGCAAGAGTCATGTTGTAGGTGGTTCCTTAGAATGTCACCTCAGTAGAATGCTAGGGAAGGGGCCCAAGACAGGAAGAGATTTGGATGTCATTGAAAAATGTGGAAACAGTAAGAACAAAAGAAGGTAACTTGAGGGTGTGACTATATACCAATGTGTACACACACATACAAATATCATACATGTAAAATACATACAGAATGTGGAGAAGAGAGACCATGCTCCTAAGCTGAAGGTAAGGATCCAGAAGCAGCATCAGGAACAGAATGGAAATACAGGCAAGAAGGAGTAACTGCTGGGAAAAGGCCCACAGGACGTGACAGACATAAGCAAAAAGACCCGGATGGAAAGGTTATCAACTAACATGGTAGTCTTTTGGAGGAGGAGCAGTCATTAAGAGCAGTGTAGAGGTGGAGAGAAAAGCAAATGAAGGAATTGCCCTAATGCCCTCTGGGCTTGGTAGAGAGGGAGATGTGTTCCTCTGGGGAGCATGGGGACCAGGGAGACAGAGGGTGGAGGAAGGACTGGGGTGGGTGATGTAGGGCAGACATAGTAAGGAATACATCATACTCTGCCTTTTATTTATTCTTAGCAAAACTAGTAATGGGAAATACCCTTCCCCTAAGAATTCTAGTTTAACATTTTTCTATACAGAATATTCTGCTGTGAAGGGTTAAAGAAGTCAGAGGAGAAAGGGCAGAGTAACAGATGGGGCACAGGTGTTTTAACACATGGAGTTTGTTCAAGTGTTTAGAATGGATTGAAGGTCTTTCCTCACCTCAATTTCCTTGCAATAAGAGAGTGGTAGGATATCATTTTTCTTTGTAAAATGGTATGTGGAGATATGTAAAAGCTTTGAGGTATTTTACATTTTAAATCTCCTACGTAAGGCTAAATATGCATATTGGCGGAAACTGGAAGGAAACAAGCACGATGCAAAATGATCATATGGGAATAATAATTATTTAAGTATTTTCTTTTCTATATTACAAACTATGTATGCTATTTCTGGCTCTATAGTTGTTTTAACTATAGAGAATGCTTTTAAATTGTTCTTTTAATTATAATGTGTGCTGTCTTTTTCTGGACATTTGAGGTTTAATTGACATATGCTCTCAGATACTTGTGAGTCTCATGGTAGCATAGTGAACCTTTTGTATCAGAACTGAGCTAATTCTGTAGAAGCTTTTGACTCAACTACTCATGACCTATTCCAGGAAATGCATTACGAAGGAGCCAGCAGATAACAAATCTCCAGCTTAGGAAGAATTGCTTCTGGAAACTGCAAAGCATGAGATAAGGTTTATTCCATGGGAGCTGACTTTATCCAACCCCACACTCGAGTGATGTAGTGGGCTCTGAGTAAGCTGTGTACACAGAACTGATAAACTCTGCACTAAATTAATTAAGAATTCTATTGCTTTAATAGCTTGTCTTCAAAGACCGATGACTAATACTAGGATTTATTATGCAAACAACAAAAAATGGGCTATGTAAATTTTATAATGGGAGATCTAGGGTCATATTAAATCATCTCCAGATTTGTTGATCTTTCTGATACATAAGCTACACTATACAGAATTTCTAGATCATAGAGATCCAAGGATTATTTAGTAAGTAGAATAGTAAATTTTGCCCCTGAGCTTAGGGTTTGTAAGGTAACAACAATCATGTCATTTGAGTTTCATGACATCCCTTCAAAGGAGATATGATGAATCCCAACTTATAGACTTAGATGCTGGTTCATTAAGATTCCACTTCTTGGAATTCTGTCCAAGGAAGCTCAACTACTTAAGTGGTATGACTGGAATTTTGTCTCCAGACTTTATATTTCATGTTCAATTCTTTTTCTGCTACACCCAATGCATTAAGATCTTGTTTGATTTTACCCCTTTCTTTTCCTTTCCTTTACCTTTTTACAATGGAAACTGAGACTCAGAGAGGCTAAGTAATGGCATTGCTAGTTACTAATGAAAACAGAACTAAATCTGGACCCATCACCCTGGCTAGGGCTCCTTTGCTTTGTGCTTTGGAGTAGAGGATAGGTATAAAGTTGGAGCTTCTAAGTGCTAGTCTATGATGATTCACATGTATGGTGTTATCTGTCTTTCTGTAAAAATGTATGTAAACTGTTCATTTGTACATGTATGTATGTCCAAGGCTAGGGCAGGTTGGATGCATAAGCACTCTAGGATCGGGGCAACTGTCCTATCACCATCAACCTTGTGTTAGACCACTCTGACAGCTCTGTTTGCCATACTGGGTCTTGAGGGATCTGTTACCATTATATCCCATACTCCTTCTTCTGACAATAGGTGACATTTCTGGTAGAATGCTGAATCATACATGTTTCATTCTGCTCCATCCAAATCCTCTTATGGATCAGACTTAATCTTTTGCTCCAGTAATGGAATGTTATCTCAAAGTTAGAGGTCCCATGGCTTAGATGCTAGGCCAGTGCCTGTTACTATACTTTTCTGAATCACTCTGAGCACTCCCAGGTGGTGTCCACTTCTTGCAATTAGAAAATGAGGAAATTATAAAAATATGTACATCTGTCTTCTAATGTATACACACTGGCACTTCTGTATATTATATACCTACAAGAGGAATACACCAGTTGAATAATATTGACATCTGCAGGGTAACAAGAGAGCTAATAAAAGGCTCTCTAAATCTTGGCTCTACTGATTTAACTGGAGCTGCATAAGACTTCTGGTTTCCCATCATTGCCATCATCATGAACATTGATTCACTGCTTCCCCCAGCAGGCACTTTTCTTCAAAGTACATGTATCAACTCATCCAAGTTTCACAACAATCCTAAGCAAAAACCCATTTTCAGGGGATGAGATTGAGGCACACAAATTTTCTATTATTTTTCCCAGGGTCATGAAATTTATATATGGAGCTGGAATTGGATACTTAGCAGTTTGGCCCCCGAAACCATCACTGTGGGTTTTTCTCTCCACATTTGGTACTGAAAGATTTTTACATTTTTGACAAAAAGATGGGTGTAAAATATTTTTACATCATTGTTTATAATTTGTATACAGCTGATTTCTGGGACATATATATAATATACAATATATATTTTATACACACACACACACACACACACACACACGTGTATATATATATATAATCTTTCTGTGTGTTTTTTGTCTATCCAGACTCCTCTTGCATCCAGTGCTTGTTCATAATCTTTGCCCATTTTCCTTTTGGGTTCTCTGTTTCTTTTTGAATTTGGATTACATGTCAGTTATGTGTTGCCACATAATAAACCGCCCCAAACTTAGTAACTTCAAACACCATCAGTAACTTTATTATTATGTCTTATAGCTTTGTGGATTGGCTAGGCTCAATCAGGTCATTCTCACCTGGCATCTTTCATGCAGTTGCAGCTCAGATGGTGGCTGGGGTTGGAGTCAACTAAAGCTCATTCACTCAATACAGTGGATACTGCTGGTTATTGATTGGGATCTCAGCTGGAAGTTCAGCTGGAAAGGGTATGTCTAACTACAGCCTCCCCATGTGGCCTGGGCTTCCTTAAGACACAACAGTGAGGTTCTAAGCACAAACTTCAGAATACATCAAAGCAGAAGTGTGTGATTTTTTTTTTTTTTTTCACCTTGCCCCAGAGTTGACATAGCCTCGCTTCCAGTGTACTCTTCTGATTAAGGCAGGCACAAAGTCTCACCCAGGTTCAAACTGCTACTCTGGGAGAATAGTCAACATCATTGTAAATAGGACATTTGGGATGGGATATTTCATGGCAGCTGTCTTTGGTAAAGTCCTTCAGGCACAGAGAGCAATAATACATCCTCTAACTGACTCTTGGCCTATTGTTTCCAATTTTTGATACACAGAAGTTTTAATTATGATAGAGTCAATTTTATCAACCTTTTCCCTTTTGGCTCGTGTTCTCTTGTTGCTTTTCTAAGACATCGTTATTCTATCCCACAATTTTAGTCATGTGCTGTATACGACATAGCATTCTTCTTATATTTAAAACTTTAATTTATAGAGGACATATTTCTATACACAGTGTAAGATAAGGGTCTAATTTGCTCTCTTTCCATGTGGGCAGTTGAAATTTGTGATATATATTGTACTTTTCCTTTTTTTAAAAAAATTATGCTGTCTCTACTTCTAGCTGATTGACTTTTTCTTAAATTTCCTGACACCCCTCTTCTATCCTCCCCCCAACCATTTCCTGCTCTGGAAAGCAAGTGTTTTATTTCCATGTTTTGTAGTCACACTTTTTTTTTTTTTTAACAAATAAGCTCGATATAATGAAGTCTAAATTTTATTTGCATCTCTACCCTTCTTTATCCAAATATAAGGACCTTAAAAAGTTTTAAGATTTTATTTATTTGAGAGAGAGAGAGTGTGAGAGAGAACATGAGAAGGGAGAAAGTCAAAGGGAGAAGCAGACCCCCCATGCAGCTGGGACCCTGATGCAGGACTTGATCCTGGTATCATGACCTGAGTCGAAGTCAGTTGCTCAACCAACTGAGCCACCCAGGTGCCCTGGCCTTGAAAAGTTTTAACTGTAATGACCTCCATTAGTCTATGATGTTGTGGTGTAATATTCTATTTTTTCTTGCTTCTATATAAATAAAAACTAGTCAGTATTGTTTTACTTACAGCCCATGTTTATTAGAGATATCTGTATGTTTGCAAATGTCTTCATTCACTATTGCTTTATTATCTCCTCACATCCTTCTGTGTTTATTTTCCTTCTCTATACAGAGCATGTTTTAATAGTTCTTTCAGTGCAGATTTAGAAGTATAAACTCTTTTTTTTGGTCTGAAAATATATCTCAGCCCTTTATGGACATTATTCCATTCTCTTCTTGCCTCAATTGTTGGCTGATCAGAGTTCTTCACAATCTAACTGCTCTTTATAGGTGTATTATGAGTTTGCTTAATTATATTGTCTTTGTCCTTGATGTTTTCCAGTTTCCCTCTGTTTAGTTAAATGTGGATAACTTTTTCATTTGAATTGAGTTTATTTAATCTAAAGACTCATATTTCTCATCAATTCTGAAAAATTCTTCACCATTGTCTCCTCAAATATTTTATCACTCTTATTCTATTTGATCCTTCTGCAATTCCTACTAGATTCATTCTGTTCTTATCTATCTACCCACATCTCTAGATTACCATTTTTCTATCCCTTTATCTATCTGTGATTCATGTTATATGATTTCCTCAGCCTTGACTTTTAGTTCATTAATTATTTATCAGCTTTGTATAATTCATTGATTAACTCATCCATTGAGTTTTGATTTTAATGTCTTATTTTATTATTTCTAGAAATTCCCTTTGGTTATTATTCTTATTTATTAATTTTTTTAGAAAGTAGAAAGCACAAGTTCGAGAGAGGGGTAGGGAGAGGGGGACAGAATCTCAAGCACACTCCTCGTTCAGCAGAGGGCCTGATGTAGGGCTTGATCTCACAACTGTGTGATCATGACCTGAGCTGAAATCAAGAGTTGGATGCTTAACCAACTGAGCCACCCAGGCACCCCCCATTTGGTTATTATTAAAATTTAAAATTTTTCTTCGGTTCATAGAATCTCAATTTTACCTATTGGATTTTATTCTATCTTTCATCCTTTTGTTTGAACATCATTCATTTATACTTCTTTTCAGATTTTTTTTTTCTGATGTCTTTAAGTATCAAACATCCCTGTCGTGTTTTCTGCTTTGTTTAGAATGGAGCATTTGTTGGTATATTTTAAAATTTCTTCCTGTGCACTCATTTTCAGTGAGAATTATATCCCTTATGGCCTGGGTTAAGGATGGTCCCTCTGAAGTTATTTTGCATTTGATTTTGCTGGGCATCTCAACCACCCACAAGGCTAAGGCAAACTTTATGTTAAATTCTTATTCTGAAGATAGGTGTATCACAGATGCAGCACAATGCGGTCTCTCAATCGTGCTGCTTTAGACTTTCAGTTTTTTGTGGGGATTTTTCTTTTCCCTCCCACTCCCCCCGGAAAAACAATTCTCTGACTATAGAAAATCTCCCTTGCAGTCTTAACTAACTAGGTAGGGGAGCCTGGGGAGGGGTTATTTGAAAATTCTGACCATATGCAAATGTTTCCTTGTCAACATCCCACCTTGAGTGGGCCACAAACCTGCCTTCTAAGTCCTGGTAGAGGCAAGGTCGAAGTCATGAGAATCTCCCTCTTCCAAAAGCTTTTTCTCTTCTGCCACCAGGCCAGCTATGGTTTCAGTTCCAGTGCTTACAGACACTGCTTTCAGTTCCCTCTTCATTTCTGGAAACTGATTTTTTTTTCTTTCTTGCATATTCAGTTATCTATTTAACTTATTGTTCTGGTTTTATCCAGCATTACTGCATTATAGCATTAGGATTTCTAGTATAGCTTTGTCTGCTCTGTGGCCAGAACCAGACATGTGCAGAAGGATTGAGTAAACCCTGGGTGAAGCTTGGTATTAGAGCTTTCCCACGGTCTTGGGGCTCACCCAGCCAGCTAAAAGGTTATTCTCTGAGTTCAACTCACAGGTGATAAAACTTCCTCTAATGGTGTCAACTTTGTGTGGTGTCCAAGAGGGTCCTGACTTTCACTGCATTCTGTGCTCTTGGAGACTATTTCCTGGAATGTGTTTGCAGGATATTAATATACACCCAGAGACAGATTTTATGTGTATGGGAGTTTGGAAAATTATGGGTTAAACCAATTTAAACGTGTTCCTGTACTGCGGTATTTCTCAGAAAAGAAGAAAGGAGCAGCTGCCTTTAGCATCACTCCTGAATATAAAAGGAAGTAGAAAGGAATATGTTTAAGCATGAGCAATGGTTGGTGACATGGGATGAAAACCAGGTCAGAGCACCTCTGAATCCAACCCCAGAAAGCAGCAGAGGCTACAGTTTGGGGGGCTGCTTCACTGTTTCTTTTTTCCCCAAGCATATGACTGTCCATTTAGCAGGGATTCTTAATTTTAATTTAATCTAATTATTTTATAATTTAGAGAAAACACGCCCATAATTTACATGACATTGACTTATTGTCATAATCAACCTTTTTTTTTTTAAAAGATTTTATTTATTTATTTGAGTGAGAGAGAGCATGAGTGTGGGGTATGGGGGAAGGGCAGAGGAAGAGGAAGAAGCAGACATCCTGCCCAGCAGGGAGCCCAATGTGGGACTCAATCCCAAGACTCCAGGATCATTACTTGAGCTGAAGGGAGATGCTCAACGAACTGAGCTACCCAGGCACTTCATCAGTGCACCTTTTTCATTTTGGATTCTTCTCAGGCTAGATATCCCATGTAGAGAGAGAAACAAAAGAAATGTTTCCTATTGCACTTGTGGGGGGGTCACATCATTTGTAATGACAGCTGACATCTACTGAGCTCTGACTGCCTTCCAGGTGCAGCGACCAGCATTCTGCAGGTATGGAAACCTCGTAAGTCTGTTTAGTTGGGTTCTATAGTTAGACCCATTTTACAGAGGGTAAGACTGAGTTGTAGAGACTCCAAGAACCACCTCCCTGTCTACGGTTTTGTTTCACCTGGATCTTCACTTTCTAAATAAATTGTGAGACTCCTGACTCTGGGGAACAAACAGAGGGTTAGGGAAGGGGAGGTACGTGGGCGGGTTGGGTCACTGGGTTATGGGCAGTAAGAAGGGCATGTGAGCTGATGAACACCGGATATTATACGCAGTTGATGAATCATTGAACAGTACATCAGAAACTAATGATGTACTATATGTTGGCTAATTGAATTAAAAAAAAAATAAAGTAAATAAATAGTGAGAAAGATAAATGCTGACTTTCCAGACTGAATCTAAGGCATTTTGGCACCTGTCTTGAGTAAAGAGCAAGATGGAAGCCGTTATCTAACCAGCTCTTCTAGGGTTCAAATGTCCCAGCTTCTAGACTTTTGGCTGCCACATGCCATTGGGCAGAAGCTTCACCTCCGATTTAGACTCTTCATCTACTAATCAAGGTTAATAATATTAGGCACAGCTACCTCATAGGATTTTTAGGTTACCGAGTGAAATAAAATATATATGGAGGGGTTTTTTTACACTATAAAGCACTTTGCAATATGTAAACCACTATTTTTGTTAATGGGGCATAGTTTTATTTTCTTTGTACTTATGATGGGAATCCGAGGGAAGGCCATGATCCTGGCAGAGCACAATGGGCCAGCAGTCTGAGTTAAAGGTGTGGAGTAGCTGCTGATTCTCAAGTGCTCCAGGTGGTTTGGGGTGTCAATCATGGAGACAGAACATTCCATCCCTGTTCAGTCCAAGGCCCAGAACCATGAGCTTCCTTCCTAAATCCCGCTCTAGCCTGGTTTTGGTGGTTATAATTTTTTTTTTTTTAAAGATTGTATTTATTCATTTGACACACAAAGAGAGATCACAAGTAGGCAGAGAGGCAGGCAGAGAGAGAGGAGGAAGCAGGCTCCCTGCTGAGCAGAGAGCCGGATGCGGGGCTCCATCCTAGGACCCTGAGATCATGACCTGAGCCAAAGGCAGAGGATTAACCCACTGAGCCACCCAGGCGCCCCGCAGTTGTGGTTATACTTTTAAAGTAAATACTAATATTTTATTCCAGACTGTTTTGATGTGAATGTGTGAGCCTTTTGTCAATGCAAAGGTTAACTTTCTGGGAACGTAACATATTTTTATTATTTCCTCCCCACCAGACGATCTCAAGACTCTTTACGATAAAAAAAAAAATATTTTTAAAGAAACGTATTGTACTTAACTCTATTTATAAAAGGGGGCCCAAACAAGTCTGCTTCTCCTAAATCTGCCTAACAACTCGGGCAATAAATATTTCTGTATTTGTTTTTGGAGTCCATGTGAGCAGTCAGACATGTTTGATTTAGACTTAGTTCCCTTGAGCAGATGCATTTCCTTTTCCTCTTACCACTATCATGTTTTTCCAAGAACACGGACTCCCTCCCTCAAGGCTCCCTAGTCCTCAGGACTAAATGCCTACTTTGCCGGGAAGTGTCATGTTCCATGTTAACAAAATAAATGGGAAAGTCTGGGGTTGTGAAGAAGGACAGATTCTTGCCTTGCGTAGTGCTTTTCCATTCATTCATTCAATTCATTCATTCACTCAGTGATCCTGCCTTTTAAGAAATGCACATTCAGCTTTTAGCCACAGGTCATCTGTGAATGAGACAGGCAGGTCCTCTGCTAACAGGGGGCTTGTGTTCTCGTGGAGAGGAGAGGTGAAGCAGACCATCGCTTTCTCATGTGTTCTTTTATTAGGGGACACTTGCCCTTTTGGTGAACACAGCCCCACAGGAAGAAATGGAGAACCCAGGGAGATGTTTGTTGGAGGGCTTATCATATCCTGGGAGGAACCTATCCTATTTGGAGGGTTATGTTATGGGTAGAGTTCAAAAGAGCTCTAGTTATTTCATGAGGAGAGGAGTGAGTAAGCCAAACTACCTTTGAGTCTGGAGAAGGGGGGTGAATGTGCCAAGAACCTACATTTTTCTGTTCAGAATCAGTAAGAAAGAACTGAACTTCTGTTGTAGAATATCGAGAAACTGTGAAAATCTTAGACGGCGTCCAGGGGCTATTGGGTATCCTGTTGCAGAGACACGTCCTAGATCTGGGGGAGAGCACTGTGAGGTTGAGGAGTGAAGTCCTGGGCTCTGGGGTTCTCCCACTGGGTGAGGCCACTCCTGCTGGTCCCCCCAGCTCTGCCATCAGAATATATCTAACCAGGCAACTTGAGTTTCAGCGGGTTGCAACGCTCATTTCCTTTAAAATTCATTGCAGCTGGATCTTGCACTGTGTCTTTCTTAGAAGTATTTGATTTTTTTCACAACATTTTCCATTTTTATCTGTTATGATCTATCTCTTCCTGTCATAGCCGGAAACGTGATACCAGGATTAGGCAACTCTCCCGTCTCTTTCTCTTGGGTAAAGAATAACCCCACCCCATCTGTTATCTGTTCAATATTTTCTTGCTCTGTTCTACCATCTCTTTCTCATGTTGTGGGGTGAAAAAACAATCCATTTACTCTTAAAATTAATGTATTTCTCTAAAATCTCCTTTGCAGAGCACCCAATTCCTGCTGGTTTTCATGGGGTGGGGGGGTGGTAGACCATACGCACATCACAAGGCATTCTTGGCTTTCATTTCTGGCTAATTAGGTTGGGTATTTTGTAATTTTGTTCTGAAGGAGGGTACAGTTACCAGTACTGTTTATGCAAAAGTTCTGCTTATTCTAGTAGCATTGATTTCCTGTTTAAAATAGTAAATAAAAGAAAACAAAAAAAGTAATGAATTTAGATTTTATTTTTAGGAGCCTGGAAAATATAAGGGATTGTTTCAGGAGGATGAGAAATCAGGCCAAAGGGGTGGGTGTTTACTGAAACTACGTGGGGCAGGACAACAAGGGCACCACAGCCCGTGTCTTAGCAAAGAAAGACCTGCATGGGGTGCTTCCCTTTCAGAAAGCAACAAACAAGGCCAGTGCTTTGGGAAGTATGCCTTTAGGACAGTCCAACTATTGTCCCATCTGTGATACTCATGTAGTGACTAAGATCGAGAGCATAGCTGTTCATCACATGTCACTGAAATCACTCAGCCACCCGCTTCCTCAAAGAGCTTGGGAAACGCTCTTTGTTTCAGAAATAAAAACTACTGAAAACAAGCCCTGCCTGGATATGAAAAGCCAATCCTTGGAGTTCACATCGACATCCCCCCACCCCCCCAGCATCTATAGCTGGTTCTAGGGCTTTACAGTATGTAGAGGAGGTTTCTGAGTGACAAATACACTAGAAGCTTTTTGATCACCAGCTACTCAGAGCAACAAAGCGGAGATTTCATTCCACTTTAGCATTTTCGGTGCCGTGAATCCTGCAGTAGAAGCTAATAAACGATTAAACTAATCCATTCATTAATAAAGCTATTATATTTCTGGAAGTTTCCAAAAGAAATTGTATTTGGGCAAAATGTAGAAATAAATCTATCCTTATGTTGGATTTTATTCATTTAGGTCATGTTCTTCATTTTTAACTCAGATACTTGCTAGAATTAATACATTGTGTTGAGCTTCCGTCCACATACCACACTGTTCTTTACAATCAACACCTCAGGAAAAATAATCCTAATTTGCATTGGATGACAGACTTGAATTTATAGAAATGAGTGTCAATTTACTAGGCAAACTGTTATATTTGGGTTGTTTTTTTTTTTTTTTTGAAAGCTTCAAGGTAGAAAAATTAAAAAAAAAATTAAATCGGCTGGAATTCTTGTATCAGAGTTGTGAAAGAGAACATCAGAAAGTAGAAATTACTGGGGTTAATTTCTTTTGCATGAACTTAAAAATTTCAGAGTTTTTTTCCCCCTCTGTAATTTTAAGAATTATCATGGTAAAACAACAGTGCTTAAGGAGAGTTTGGTAAAACCGAGATTATCCTGCATCTGAGATCTTTTACATTTCCAGAAAGCCTGGCCATCCTATAGTTCTTATGGGAAACAGAGCCATGAACTTTTGGAGAGAGAGCTTTCCTGACCCAGGGAAGAGGACAAGGTCCTCTTGCAAATCTAAAGGCCAACTAGATTTTTTGAAGAAGTGAGAAGTCTGGGGGAGCCTGGGTGGCTCAGTCACTTAAGCGTCTGCCTCTTGATTTTGGCTCAGGTCATGATCTCAGGGTCCTGAGATCGAGCCCCGAGTTGGGCTCCATGCTCAATGGGGAGTCTGCTGGAGATTCTTTCTCTCTGCACCACCCGTCTGCTTACTCGCTCTCACTCTCTCTAAAATAAATAAATGAATCTTAAAAAAAAATAATAAAAAAGAAGTAAAAAGTCCGTTTTAACCACCTGCACATCTTCAGAAGTTGTGAAATGCAAGAGTCTGTGAACACGGACTTCCCATCCTGGTTTCTAGGAAATGTTTTTGACTCATCAGAAGAAGACTTCATGATCTCAGCCTAAGTCTCTTCTACTTTCTCTTTCCCAACCACCTTCTCCCCCTAAAATATTCCACAGGGGGCTCTTGGTATCTTTAAACAAGTTTTGAATGACATCTTTGAAAGCTGTGTGGAGAGTGGATCGCATGTGTTACCACCACACAGCAAAAACTGTAATTGTGTGAGAACCTGATTTTGGTTTCTCAATAGATACATGCATCAAATCATCCCATGTGTTCTATGTCAATAACATCTCACTAAAACTTGGAAAAAAATACATTATTTCTCTCATAGTATTTCCTTTTTCTCCCATTATATGGGCCTTTGAAGTTCTGTCTAGGTGTGTAAAGCTTCCAGGCACATCCCCAGTGAAAGGATTTGGGGCTTTCTGACTTTCCTCCTTCTGTGCGTGAGGGCAAAAGACCAGTGATAATTGGTGATTACCGGCTTGTCTTACAGCATATTGGCCCTGAAGTATTTAACAACGATTAGGATGCAGAGAAAACATTGCTTTTGTGTGGGTAAATCTATCTGCTCATTCATTTTCTGGGACATTCAGCCTATGTATGTCTGCTACATAGTTAAGTGGGGAGAGGGGGAAGGAAAGAATGAGAGCATTTCAAGGGTGGGCTGAGACAAGCATGTTTCAAGTCATTCACTTTATCAGGGTTGTGTAGTTTCTAAATTCTGTTCACATGGTGGGTGGAGGACCTGTAGGAAAGAGAATGTTTATGTTAGAAAATTAGCCAATTGGGTAGTTTTTCCTCGATGCTCTACTTCTGTCTTAAGATGGTGTGCATGCTGGGGCGCCTAGGTGGCTCAGTGGGTTAAGCCTCTGCCTTCGGCTCGGGTCATGATCCCAGGGTCCTGGGATCGAGCCTCACTTCGGGCTCTCTGCTCAGCGGAGAGCCTGCTTCCCTTCCTCTCTCTCTGTCTGCCTCTCTGTCTACCTGTGATCTCTGCCTGTTGAATGAATAAGTAAAATCTTAAAAAAAAAAAAAAACAGATGGTGCGCATGCATGTATGTGTGTCTGCATGTGGGTGTGTGAGAGAGGCACACAGACAGAGCGAAGGAGTGGAGGAGAGAGTGGGTAGGAGACGCAGAGAGGAGGACAGTCAAAGAGAGGCAGAAGAAGGAACCGTTTTATTTTAGGGAAAGCAATTGCTCTCAAATTTGTAGCGAATACTATGGTTAATTAATTGATTCAGGTCTAAAAAGTGCCAGGGGGACAGAGTCTCAGTTCAGAGACACTGCATGTGTGCCCACACTCTAGGGAAGAGAGGGAGATGGACGTCACTTAGTGTGGCCAGTAGACAGATGGAACTAACAATTAGTGAGAGCCATTTCTTGCTTAATGTTGTGCAAAAAGACTATTATGATTGTCCATGGAACTGAGGGGGCATCAACGCTCTGTGAATATTCTCTTATTCCGGTGATGGTGGTTAATATTCATGGAACATGTGTTATACACCGGATACTAGGCTCTTGATATCAGGTCATTCATTTAAACCTCATAGCATCCCCCAGAAGATTCCAGTTCCTTCCTCCCCAGTTCCTGTACTGGAATTTTCTTTGATTTAAAGATGAAGAAACAGAAGCCTGACAGTAGTCATCTGGGGGGGGGTTGGAGGGAGGTGAACCAGGACCCCAAGCAGTCAGGCTCCCAGGCTGATCTCCTGTCACCAAGTTATGCAGCCATTAGCAATAAGATCTTATCTCAATTTTGCTAATTGCAGGAAGAGGGGGCTTTTATTGTCCTTAGTGACCTTTTTTTTTTCCCCCCAATTTGCATTATAACATGACTTGTGTCCTAGAAGTCATACTGAGAGGACTCCAGGTAACCGTGTCAAGAATTTGTGGCCATTTAAAGATAGAGGCAGCTCATGTGTGCAGTAAGGAACAAGTGGAAAATTTCATTTGCTATTTTAGGTCACTTCTCTAAGTCACAAGAGAGGAGTGGCACAAAACCTGTTCTCATGGGTGCTGTCTGAGATAGAAAGATGGCATCCAAAAGCAAAGGGGAGTTTTGTGGCATTAATGATGCAACCCCCCCGCCCCTCCACCCAAATCTAGCACCAGCACTGCTGCTGCAGGGCTGGGTTGGGAGCTGGCCAGGCCACGCATAGGTCCTGCCTCTACACATCCCTCCTGGCCCTTGGCAGAGGCAGCCCTTCTGAAGCTTGACTTTTCAGACTTGGCTTTATTTTGTTTTTGCTTTTTTAAAGTTTGTTTGTTTGTTTATTTATTTATTTATTTAGAGAGTGCACATGTGAGTGAGGGGAGGGGCATAGGGAGAGGGAATCTCAAGCCCGTTCTGCGCTCAGCCCAGAGCTTAAGGCAGGGCTTCATATCATGACCTTGAGATCATGATCTGAGCTGAAATTAAGAGTCAGACTCTTAACCCACTCTTGCCAGGCAGGTACCCTTCCAGCTCAGCTTTTCTGAATTCACTACCACACCCAGGACCTGGAGAGGGAGGAAGAGGAAGTTGGTAGCTCTCTGTACTCTGGGCATCCTGAGGTCTGCTTTTTTTTTTTTCTCTTAGCTCTGCCCTGAATGAGAGTCCTGTTGAGAACAGAAATCTGTAAGCCAATTCTGATGTTGTCCCTACAGCCTGGCCCATATCTATATGGATCTGAGTGGCTTTGAGAACACAGGACACAGTTCTTCAGGATGTTCTAAGCTGGCATGCAGATCGACGGGGTCAGGTGGCTGAAAGTCAGAACCCCAGGCCTTTCTCTGCCTGCTGAATTAGCAAAGGAGAGAAATAGGCTCTTGGGGTATTGGCTCTAAATCAAGCACCTCAGAGGATCCTTTGCACAAGACACCTTGCAAACCATCCTTTGACAAGTGTGCTGGTTCATAGGCACAAACTTCTAAGATAACAATTATTAAATGCATTTCTGCTCAAGGACCCTTGTGGCGGGGTCAGTACCTGGGCCGTGCATGTTGGCAACTGTCTGCTCCTGTCCCGAGGAGAGTGCAAGCCTGTCCAATGAAAGTCATGCACATGTAAAATAGAGTGACACAAGATTCAAGAACAGGGAAGATTCTCTCATTGCCCTTTACCAGTTGTACCTAAAAACTCCTGGAGGTGGGATTTTTTTAAACAGTCTCTTCCTATTCAGATAAGTTGTCCTTGTGCTCTTTTTTTTTTTTTTTATTAACAGAAGCTTTATTTCTAATTGCCAAAAAGTGGAAATAACTGTGATATATTTCAATAAGTGAATAGACAAAAAAAAAAAAGCAAAAACAAAAACAAAACCCAAAACTTTGGTACATCTATACAATAGAATATTAACATCAATAAAAAGACACAAGCTCTTGAGCCACAAAAAGACATGAAGAACCTTAAATGTGTATTGCTAAGTGAAAGAAGCCAATACAAAAAGGCTATAAACTATATGATTCCAACTACATGGCATTTTATGAGAATTGGACTCATGCACACTTATTTAAAACGTTCGAAACAGTCTTTAAGGCACAGTCTTTAAGGCATATTTAAGGCTTCTAAACTTTTAAAGAAATCGCAATGTTTATAAAACTTAAATATTTGTAAATCCTCGTAGACCACGTGGCAAATTTTGATAGCATGAAATAAAGCAGCACTGACTCTGAGGAGAACTTCCACTAGGATTGGTAATAGTTATCTCCCATCGGGATGGAGTGGTTAAAAACATAAATGGAAGTGGTGTTGTTTATTTCATTAATTTGAAAGAAAGAATCCTAGCTTTCCTGAATGGCTGGTATTTTCATGAAAAGAATCGGTATTCAGAGACTTAAAAGAAAATTAGAAACACGTATTTTGGAGACATTCACAGAATGAGAGATTTGTATTGACATTGCAGGGTAAGTGAAGAATAGTAATAGCAATGATGTTTTGGTTTCCCAGTAGGAATCCTTTTAGGTGAGTCTGTTTCCCCAGGGTCAAGTCCCCACTCAGGGTTCCTGCCTCTCTTCACCAGAAGAGCTTTTACACACAGAGACCCATGGCAGACACCAGGGCTGTATCCATCCTCAGACACACCGGCGGACGCACACACTCACATCCCGTCATCCAGGTTCACGGATAAAGTATTTATTTACCAAATCACTTATGGGACATAAAGCTAATAATCTTCCCCTATATTGTCTCATTTAATCCTATATCAGTCTTATGAGGACAATGTCATTTTCTATTTTTTGAATGAGATCGTTAAGGCTTAGCATGCGTGAGTAGTAGTAAGGTGTGCAAAGTTGGTACAGAGTGCAAGCTCCTACCTCTTCACCATCCTCTGTTCTCCCCACATGCCCTCCCCATTGTGTATCTCATGGCAATCACAAAGGGATCATAAGGATTTTCTATGAGATGAAGGCATGTACTGGATTTGGGGGTCATGCTCTTTGGGGAGCTGTATTATCAGGGGCAAGTTACTGAATCTTCCTGACACTCGCTTTTCTGATCTTTTAAAATCAGGAGACCCACACGGACTGCATAGGTTTGTTGGGATGTAGAAAGGAAGAAAGAACCAAAAGACGAAACAAACAAACAAACAAATGTAGAAGAAGGGCAGAGGTTAATTGTTCCAGGGTCTTGAGGTGAGGTGTTAAACCTGGGCCTGCCTTTTCTACTAGACTTTCTTTGGAAGCCCAGGCAATGAAGCTGGGCCCCAGGCGCTCTGACGGCTCCCAGGGGAAAATGCATGGCTTCTGTGGAAGTTGTGTGTGCAACGTCCCCTGTGGCTTTTAATTCACGGGAAGAGGAAGATTAAGGCTCATATTTCTGAGAATTCCTTGAAACGTTGGTTGATGACAAAGCAATATTTATGTTCTTTGTAGGATATACTGCTGCTTTTTTGGGCTTCCCTTGGGGAAAGACAGTCTCTATCAGTTACTTAATTTTTTTTTTTTTTTGAAAAATGAAACAAAACAAAACCATGTGAAGAAATACGTAAAGGCAGAGATTTCTGGACTCAAGTAAAATGTCCAGTAATTTTGAGTAACCTTGGACGGACCGTGCCGTCTCTCTGGGCTTTTCCCATCTATACAGAAAATGGATTAACTAAGGACTTCCATGAACCTACACTGAGCGTCTGCCTATGCCTTGTTCTGTGCTGGGCACCAGACCAGTCCATGGGACAGCTGAGCCTGTCCCATTATAGGGTGATAGGGATCACATAACCCAGTCCACATTAATAGTGTTTATCAGACGTAGAGTTCCGTGCACGATGAAAAAAACAATGCCAGACAGTGGAAGAGAGTATGATGGGGGCTGGGCATGCTGTAAACAGGGCCAGACGTATTACAGGAAGCTTCTAGGAGGAAATGACGTTTAGGGGGACGTTTGCATCAAGTGAAGGAACCATTCAGGAGAGTGGGCAGGAATCAGGTCACCAGTAGCCCTTTAGAGAGTCATCTGAGCAGGATGCTAGGGAAGGAAGTCAAGGCAGGGAGGAATTTGAATTTTTTTTAAAGATTTTATTTATTTATTTGGCAGACAGAGATCACAAGTAGGCAGAGAGGCAGGCAGAGAGAGAGGTGGAAGCAGGCTCCCTGCTGAGCAGAAAGCCTGATGCGGGGCTTGATCCCAGGACCCTGAGATCATGACCTGAGCCGAAGGCAGAGGCTTAACCCACTGAGTCACCCAGGCGCCCCAGGAATTTGAATTTTGATAGGCAATGTGGAAGCAACAAGAAGGTGCCTCTATGAGGTCCTTGTCTTCAGCTCACAAGCACCTTTGGACTTCTCTGCGTTCTGTGTGCATTACAGACGCAGTGTGTGTGTGTGTGCGCGTGTGTGTGTGTGTGTGTGTGTGTGTGAGTGTGTGGGCGGGTACTTTTTAAAGAGGTGTCAGTCAGGGGTGCCCTCAAGGGGATACCGGGGAGAGGATCAGGAGGACACAACTCAGGACCAAACAAACTACAACAAGAGGCTAACTTTGTTATAGTCACGGGTCTTCGGGACGGGAGGCACTGCACACCATGCGTGGCCATGCAGGGAAGACACTGGGGGATCTGGAAGAGGAGACAAGAGGGTGGGGGGCAGGGCTTAGGCCGCCTAGGGTCTCCTCAGGAGAGGCAAGGCAGGGCAGGGATAGCAGTTCAGCACGGGACAGTTTGAGTAATTTCCTCAGGCTTTGGGGGCCAGGGGTGGTGCCCAGTGATTAAGGCAGAGGGCCTTAATTGTCTCCTAGAGTGGGATGAACAGAGAGAGGCCCTGTGGGTCTGGACCGGTTAGTCTCCTTATCAGAGACCTGCTCCTTCCTGCCTCCTTGCTATCCCGAAGATTTTGGTATTTCTTTTTAAGATTTTATTTATTTATTTGACAGCAAGAGAGAGAGAGCACAATCAGGGGGAGCCGCAGAGAAAGAGGGAGAAACAGACTCCCCACAGAGCAAGGACTGAGGTGAGACTCAATCCCAGGACCCCGAGATCATGACTTGAGCTGAAGGCAGATGCTTAGCCGACTGAGCCACTCAGGTGCCTGAAAGTTTTGGTATTTTTTTTCTTAGAATATCAGAAACACAGAATATACAGAAAATTCAAAAAAATTTTACAGTGCAATGTATATACACAGGCTTAACTCCACTTCAGGTGCATGGAATAGGCACCTAGGACCTAGGGTTTCCTGCATCATGCAAGAGCCTTTATGACTAGGGTTGGGGGGTAAACAGAAGCTGGCTATGTCTGTGTCTGCTGCCAACCCTGCCAGACCATCGATGGCGGGCTCATTAGGGAGCTAGAACCTGCTGGCTCCCGTGGTCCAGGGCTCCAGGCTTTGGGAGGTAGGCCAGCAAGGGGAAATTCACCTTGCCCCACAAAATAGGGTAGGCATCAAAGGATTTGGGTGTCATCTAATCAGAGGGGTGACCACTTTCAGGGGACATTAGAGAATAAATAGTGCATATCAGTGGGGCTGGATGTGAGAGAGAAGGCAGGACGGGTGTGGAGGGTGGGAAGAGCAGCTCAGGGAGCCCAGAGAAGGGGCAGGGCTGACTGGGCCGGGCTACACAAACATGAAGGGCAGAGCACTCTGAAACAGAGTCAAGCCTCGAGAGTCTGGGAAGAGCTGGAAACAGGAGCACAAAAGATGCTTTGTCAGTTGAACACTGCCGCCCCCTCTCCCGTGGCTTGGCTTTCCCTGGTTTCAGTTACTCATGGTCAACCTGTCTGGAAGCAGGTGACCCGCCTTCTGACGTATCTCAGAAGGTCAGTAGTAGCAGGAGCTAGGTCACTGTGCCTACGTCATCCACCCCCTTCATCTCGTCACATGGGCATTGCCTCCTGTCCAAGCAGTGCAGGAAGGGTAAGGATGGTGCCGTGAGATGTTTTGCGAGTGACAATGCTCACATCACTTTTATTACAGAACATTGTTGTATTGTAATTGCCCGATGTCATTATTAGTGATTGTCGTTCGTTTTTCTTGTACCTCAATTGTAAATTAAACTAACACAGATGGGTGCGTAGAGGAGAAAAAATGTACTATGGGTGTGGGTGGGGTACTATCTTGAAATTTCAAGGGACACCTGTGTGGCTTAGTTGGTTAAGTGTCTGCCTTCGGCTCAGGTCATGATCCCAGGGTCTTGGGATCGAGTCCCACGTTGGGCTCCCTGCTCTGTGGGGAGCCTGGTTCTCCCTTTCCTTCTGCTGCTCCCCCTGCTTGTACTCTTTCTTCGCTCTCTCTCTTTCTCTTTCTCTCTGACAAATAAAAAAATCTTAAAAAAAATGCTGAAGTTTCAGGCACCCACTGGGGGTCTTGGTAAAATGCCTGGAAGAGAAAGGGGACTCCTGTAGCAAGAGTCAATCCCCCTCCCCCCACATGGCCCACTCACCTTCCTGGTCCTTTCTGTGTGTGCAGTGACCAGGCACGTGACCTGTGCAGAAATGGGTACTTTTCTCGGTTTTTTGCTGTATCTGCTGCAGCAGCCTCGACTTCATGGTGTGCTCTGGGCCCTTCCATGCTGCTCAATGGCATGAGACATGGGGGTCAGGGGGAGCAGACTGCACAAAGGCTCTCATGAGACAAGGGCTTACCCAAAGAACACCCTGACTTTATGCATTTGTGATCATCTGCATAGAATACTTGAAAATTAAGAGTTCAGGACAAATGACAAGAAATACTCTTTCTTAATTCAGAAAGGTATTGACTTTGTGGGTCACCTGTGGCATTGTACAGAATACCCCTTTTGAGGTGTATTCACTAGCAGGAGAGAAGTTAAAATGCTCACCAAAAAACAACCAAGCTCACATCGAGACAAAAGGAATGAGTCACTTGTCACAGTTGTGGTGTTCTTGCTCTATTTTACATTGAATTCCCCATCATGTGAGAAAAATACCAAACTATTGATATGAAAAGGATATGGTTAATTCAAATTAGTTGGGACTGACGAGATTATTCATGGGTATCTAAGTAATATGGCACCGTGATTTGTCACAGGCCATGCTGACGAATGTATCATTTCCCTAGTCTCAGTGACCTTTATGTTGGGATTTTCTTCAAAGTGGGGTTTGTTTTTCTTTCATCTGTGAAGAGTGTGGTTTCAGTGTAGTTCTGAAGTTACGGCTTTATTTATTTAGTTGCCTCTAAGGAACAGTGACCGACATGGCAGAGATGACTACTTATAGGGGGCACCTTTCCTTTGTTTGATAGAAGCATACGAAAATAGAAACTCTTGTGATCTTGGTCTTATCAAGAGCACTTGCAGTCATTAGCATCCCCTTCCCTCATTAGCACCACACCTGGTCCCTGCTCCCAGCTCTCCTGAAATGAGCTTCCCTGACCACCTCATGGGTGCATTTGCTTATGTTTTCTGTACTTACATAATGCAAATCTGAAATGATAGGGTCTGCCTGTAGAGGAGGGTACGCCTTTGCTGTGGGGCTATCTTGTGCCTCACAGGATGCTGCGGAGCCTTCCTGACTTCCTCCCACTAGATGCCAGTAGCATCTTTTCCCCCTATCTCAGGACATCACCATATGCCCCACAGGAGGCGGAAATCACTCCTGCTTGGAAACCACGGATATAGAAGCTAAGTTTTGCAACTTACTATTTTTTTTCCCCACACACAAGGAATCATTTTGTACACTTTTCTACCTCATGCTTTTCCTAATCAAAAGTCACTGAGATATTTCTTCCAATAATGTTATTGAATTATTTTCAATGAGCACTTAACATCCTGGGGGGCAAATACAGCACTGTCCCATAGCCCAGCTCCATTGGTCTTTTATCAATGGGTATGAACTGTTTCCCAGTTCTCGGCTCCTAAAAACGACACTGAAGAGAGTACCACGGCACTTTTATAGATTCCCAGAAATGGAATTGTGGTATATGCATTTTTAATTGTAATAGATACTGCCAGATTGCCTAATGATGACATTTGGAGAAAACTTTAAGAACTATAAATGGTAGGAGACTGATATTATTCTAAAATGGGATGAATGCATCCACATGAAAGTGATTATTTAAGTGTTTTTTCATAACATGAAAAGAAATATGAGTAAATTGGAAAATTGGTCTTTTTCTTGTTTTAAAAGTTACAATTTTTTTTTTTTTTTAGGAAGACGCTTATTTTTTTTTTTTTTTTTGCTTCAATTATTGGATCTTTCCTTCTTTGTCAAGGTTTTTGTGTGAAGACATCAATTAATGTGAACAACCATGAAAGACATTTGTATGCTTGGAGTGTTACATTTTCTGCAAACGATGTAACCCAAGTTAAGTATTTCAAGGTCAGAAATGAAAATGGCAGAGGGTCTATGTAAAATTGTCTTAAGAAATAGAATAATAAAATATACCTAGAAGTTTCTTTAGCATTCATTGTTACTTGAAACTCTGCAACTGGCTTTATTAATCAATCAGCCACCTCTGGGTAATAGGTCAATATTCAGTGATTGATGAAAAGAATTCTCTGTTTGATTCTTTGGATGTTTTAATATACTCCTTTATTCCTTAGTCAAAAGTTCAGGAGAGCCTTTAATAAAACAACATTGGTTTTCATTTGTTTCACTCCCCCACCCCAACCCCTTTACAGAGTTAACTGGTAAAAGAAAAAAATCTAAACCCGGCTTCTAAACTCCAAGATCTCATTGTTCAATGGTAAGGAAATTAAGATTTTTTTTTTAAATACATGATGGGTTCACCAAGTCTGATGTCAGCAGATGTTCTTTCTAATGGGTAGTGGCTCTGTAGGCAGATACTGTCTTCCAGAAGTGGATGCTGCTGGGTCCTTCTGAATATTTGCAGTGTATGGAGAAGGTGGAATCGTATCCATTTAAAACTATTCAAAGCATATCTCTCTTACTTAAAAAATAGACAACAAATGCATATATGTAGAAAAACTTTAAGTTTCATGTTGTTCTTTTCAGTTACAATGTATCAGGAGTGTTAGATCTGGGGTTTGGAGTCTATGCTGACTCTTGGGCTTTCCTTGAAGTCAGTTTTGCTCCTGTGGTGTCCTTGGACTTCCCTAATTCCTGTTTTCTTTTAGATTGTTTCTCCTAATGTGTAAGATTCTATTTATGTAACTCCCATTTTGTTGCTGTTGTTGTTGTTCTGTGCAAACTTACAATGGAAAAATTGCATTTGTGGTATGTTTGTGTGAGTCTGAGCATGACATTTGCAAATAGTTCCAGTTCAAAAAGATAAGTTATGTCACAAAATGATGGAATATTTAGAGAAAAAAGACATTTAAAAAACTATCCTCCAATTATTTATAAATAACAACTGTTGCTGACTTGCTATCAATTTCATCTGTGTTCTTTTCATATTACACATCTAATTTGAGATTCTAAATTTAAATAACTTATCCTTTAATAGTGTAATACATGTAAAATTGAAAAAAACACTTAAAGCGATTAAATGAAATGTATGTATCCCTTCCTCTGTCCATTGGCCCATGACAACTATTTCCTTTCCAAGGAGACATCTAGTGTTTCTGGTTTTCTAATTTATTGGCCTTTTAAATTATTTGCATTGTTTATGTTTCTATATTAAGCAGTGATTTGTTGATTCTCCTTATCGGTGTGAAGTTTCTCATGTGGGTGAGTATTTGGATTGATAGAAAAAGGTTACTATTGAATATCTAAAGCAAGACCTGACTTTATCGCTTGTTACACAGGACAAAAGAGTGGATGTAGGACTTGTTCTTTCAAAAGAAAGCCTAGCTGATCTAATATAGGGTGGGGAAACACAGAGTCCGAGGATTGACAGACTTTCTGCAGTGGGAGTGCTGAGGGATTAGGTAACCCTTAGCTGTAGAATGTTGGCAGTTTGGGTAAGCTTGTTGCTTATGGCTGTCTTTAAGAAGTGCAGTAATGAAATCTGATTTTCACTGATCAATTGGGATGGCTTTGAAAAAGGCTGGAGTGGTGACTTGTTTGTGCATTGGGACTATGTCCAAGGAATAGTCATTATTTTTCTTTCTTGACTTTGGAGTCTAAGAACTTAAATTCTCTCTCCATGAGAAATGCATGGGGACTGAATTGCTGGGTCAAACAATATGTATGTCCTATATTTTGATTGGCTTTCATAGAGGCTTACCAATTTACACTCTAGTTAGCAATGGATGGCTGTGTTCATTTTCCCACAACATAGCATGTCATCAAGTTTTTTATATTTGCTAGCCTGACAGGTGAAATACAGTATTTTCTTGA
Source organism: Mustela erminea (assembly GCF_009829155.1). NCBI lineage: Eukaryota > Metazoa > Chordata > Mammalia > Carnivora > Mustelidae > Mustela > Mustela erminea. Next base: position 210,859,414 of record NC_045614.1, on the reverse strand, counting down.
AGTTTTGACTTGTCTGTTTCTTAGTATGAGGGAAGTTGAGAAACTTTACACATTATTAAAAGTCATCCTATTTTATTTTCTCTAAATTTTGCCAGCATCTACCCATTTTCAATGAAGATTTTTTATACCGATATTTAAAGACTCTTTATATATTAATTAGTTCTTTATATTAAGAGTTGCAAATATTTTACTTTATGTGTTCTTTGTATTTTGATTTTGTTGATGATGTTTCTTTATGGGAGAAGGACATATAAAAACATGCTATGTAAAAACATGTTTTTACATAGCTAGATTGACCATTTTTTTTTTTTAATGTCTTTTAGGTGTTGCATCATAGTTGGAAAGACTTTCCATTTTGGGACTATAATATTTTTCTGTGCTTTCTCCGAATGCTTTTAAGGTTTAATTTTCACTCATTCTTCTGGACTTTATATTGGTATAAGTATGAGAAAGGAATGTACTTTTTCAGGGAGCTTCTTGATTGCCCCAACACTATTTGTTGGATAATACATCATTTCCCCACTAATTTGAATGATCATCTTTGTTAAAAACTAACTTTTCATAAATATATTGATTTATTTCTGACTTTTATCCTTTGACCCATTGATTTTTGTGTTGACTTTTCCATTTAACATGATACCACCTGAATTTTTCTGTTAATTGGGCTTCTTGCTTATCATGGTACTATTTATATTAAGTGAACATTCTATAATTACTCAATGGCTTTCCTTCTTATTTCCCTCCATTTAACTTGTGGGAATTTAGGTTACAAATCAACAAACTGATCTCCAAAACTTTACCTCTGTTTATTCCATAAACAACCACTTCTGTGGGCTCTTCTCTCATTCTGCCCTTGCCTGGTTGCCATTTTATATCTGTAATGTATGTTTCAAGCACCCAGCATCCTATCATCTACATCACAGGAGGACATTTTCTCATGACCATGTTCCCAAATGACTTTCAGATCTTTGAGTTAGTTGGTAAGGAAAGGCTGACAAAAATTTGTCAATGCCCGGTAGCTGTCATGAAACGGGAAAGAAAAACCTGTTGGATCTTTTTCTTTTTCCATTTAACTAGGGCATCTAAAATTTAAAGAGAAATATTATACTCAGTTCCAAGTGCTTCTTGAAAATAGCTGGCTATATGATTTCATTTTCTTAAGAACGTGTTTGCTCTGAAATTGATTACTTTTTTGTGGGTGACTCAGAAACACCGAGACATCATGACATCCAATTTATAAGTGTGTGTGTAGGAGTGTGTGTGTGTGTGTGTTTGTGGGTGTGTGTGTGTGCCCTAGGGAATAATACTAACATATATATGCTTCCCCAGGGCTGTTCTAACTTTTATTCATCACATAAGAGAGCCTATTAATTTATATTGAAAAAGAGAAGAGTGTTATCAGCTATTCCTTTCCAGGGCCACGGAAATAAGTTCCAGCAGAGAAACAAATTCCTTTTTACTGGACCTCAGTTTGTTTCACTGCTTAGGAATGGACACATCTGCATATTCCTCTATAGGCATTAAATAGTTTTTAAAGTTTATTTTAAAACACAATGGTGAACACAGTTATTGGGGATTATTTGTTACTTAAGCAAAATTAGGATTCTTCTTATGATGCCCATGATACAGTTATGGCTATAACTCATTATTCTTATACCAGGATGGATAGGGGCTATTGACCACAGATAGTTGAAGTTACTCACCCAAGGTCATATGGCAAGTCACCGATGAAAAAAGAAGAGATGGATAAGATAAATGTCACCATCCTAATAAAAAGTCTATGCTGTATGAGGAGTTTTTATGAATCATAGCATAGACTCAGTGCACTCCAGGAAACACAACTGCATATGGCTGTTTAAATTACTTTTCATTATAGAATTTTAAAAAAGGAGAATAAAGAATAAAGAATGACTGGTCAGATGACTGGTCACAGATTGAAGAATGACTAGTCTCCCACTTTGTTTCGGCCTTAGGTGAGTATCATCATTCTTGATAAACTCAGAAAGAAATCATTGCCTTCCTTAGATATTATAATCTCCTTCCGAAGAGTTGATAAGTGGGGGAGAGCAATTGAGTGTGTACATCCAGAAGATACTCATAGACTCTGCATGGGAACTTCCTGGTCTCCACAGCCAATCTTTCTGTGATACCAGACCGTCATTTCTATGATGGTCAACAATATCTCACACTGGAGAATCTCCTTAAATTTCATAAGAAATGATGTTGGCAAAATGTCTCTCAGTGAAATAAAATGCAGTACTGCTGAACATGGGAATCCCTCCTTGTTTTTTGTTTGTTTGTTTGTTTTTGTGGGGCCAGAGAGGAAGGCACAAAGTAGATCCTAACAGCTGTCTTAAAATCCCCACTGTGATCCCTCACAGAGAAGACTTCAGTTGGCCTGGTCCTTTAAGATACCATTTCTGAGGCTGGGATATGAAGTAGAGAGTGTCCAGACCTGCCATCCAGAACTAGCTTAAAGAGGACTAGGTGAGAGTTTGTCCTCTTTAGGGACTCTCTGGAATCATTAGTTTCTTGATAAAAGGTCAAAAATAGAGGTGAAATTCAGGAGCCAGGCTGAACTAGCTCTCCATGAAAATGCTTTCTCAGTTTTCTAAAAATGCTTAATTCTGAGCTTCATCTCCAGGATCTGAGTCAGTAGTTTGGTGGTACATTTTGGTAATTTCTATTTTAACGTGTCCAAGATGATTGCACTGAAGGCTGGTGTTTGGTTCCACACCGCTCTTTGGGACAGAATCTAATCACACCACTGTACTAGGATAATATGACCCAATGAATAATGATAATTGATTCATTTTCAGGTGACTGTTTAAATTCGGTCAAGTTCATTATAGATTTATACGTCAATTCACTGCTGTATGTATATAAAAATACACAAGCAAATACGATGCATAATGCTGTGTGTGTGGGAGGGAGTTTTAACTTTTTAAGGAAAAAAATCAAGTTCTTGAGATTTGGTGGGAGCCCTTTTGTAATTCTTAGTTTTCCTAGAGAAATTGGAGGGGGCTACTGAATGGTCTACCTTAAGACCAAAAGGGCAAAAGTACAGAATGAAGGCCAAACAATGATTTCATTATACAAACGAAATGGGAAAATGCAGTGAAATTCTATCCATCCCTGAGGACTGACTCCACTTAGAGGTTAGAAGAGCAGCCTGGAGTGATCTCACTCCATGGGTTCTATAACCATCACTCTGGAGAAGTCATAGCAGGGTTATGACTAAGGATGAAAGAATCATCCCATAAAGTTTTGAGCTTTAACTACACTTCTGTTGGGTACATAAGAAATAAAATAGATAATCAATCCAGATGGCCCATCCCCTGGTGAATAATGAAAAGGGGTAACTCAATAGGTAAAAAATCAGCAGTGAAAACCAAATAGAAGTGTCAATAAAGGGTTCAGTTTTAGGCACAGACTGTTAGTATATTAGGTGATATCACAGAGTATCTGTGATAAAGGTGTCAGAAGAAACTGGCTTAGAAAGTTTCAAACTCAATAAAGGATGATTCCACGTGTTTTCCCAGTCCAGTATAGTTTTCAGGGATTCCCCACTTATAACAGGATTCCTGACATCCAGATTAGGAAACTGAGTCTGGTAGAGGTAAAGGGATGCCCAGATGTTTGCCATCAGAGCCTCTGAGACAGAGTCTCCTTCCCATACTTCACGCAGTCACGTTTACAGAGGACTGTCCCTATGGAAGGCACAGGTCAGGAGTGTCCAGACAAGTGAAGGGCATCTGGCCATCAGTTGGGGTGTGGCAGCCTCTTTTTTTTTTTTTTAATGTTATGTTAGTCACCACACCATACGTCATTAGTTTTTGATGTAGTATTCCAAGATTCATTGTATACGTATAACACCCAGTGCTCCATGCAATATGTGCCCTCCTTAATACCCATCACTGAGTCAAAACATCCCCTCACTCCTCTCCTTTCTAAAACCCTCAGTTTGTTTCTCAGAGTCCACAGTCTATCATGGTTCATCTCCTGCTCCTATTTCCCCCTCCCTTCATTTTCCCCTTCTTTCTCTTAATGTCCTCTATGCTATTTCTTATGTTCCACGAGCAAGTGAAATCATATGATAATTGACTTTCTCTGCTTGACCTAATTTACTCAGCATAATCTTCTCCAGTTCCATCCATGTTGATGCAAAAGTTGGGTATTTGTCATTTCTGATGTCTGAGTAATATTCCATAAAGTCAAGGGGCGCCTGGGTGGCTCAGTGGGTTAAAGCCTCTGCCTTCAGCTCAGGTCATGATCCCAGGGTCCTGGGATCGAGCCCTGCATCGGGCTCTCTGCTCAGCAGGGAGCCTGCTTTCCTCCTCTCTCTGCCTGCCTTTCTGCCTACTTGTGATCTCTGTCTGTCAAATAAATAAATAAATTCTTTAAAAAAATTCCATAAAGTCAAAAAATGGGCAGAAGACATGAACAGACAATTCTCCAATGAAGACATACAAATGGCTAACAGATACATGAAAAAATGTTAATCATTGTTAGCCATCAGGGAAATTCAAATCAAAACTACATTGAGATACCACCTCATGCCAGATAGAATGGCAAAAATTAACAAAGCAAGAAACAACAATTGTTGGAGAGGATGTGGAGAAAGGAGAACACTCTCACACTGTTCTTGGGAATGCAAGTTGGTGCAGCCACTTCGTAAAACAACGTGGAGCTTCCTCAAAAAATTAAAAATCGAGCTACCCTATGACCTGGCAATTGCACTACTGGGTATTTACCTCAAAGATACAGATGCAGTGAAAAGAAGGGCCATATGCATTCCAATGTTCATAGCAACAATGTCCACAGTAGCCAAACTGTGGAAAGAGCTGAGATGCCCTTCAACAATGAATGGATAAAGATGTGTTCCATATGTACAACAGTCTCTTGACCCCTTCCTGTGTCTCAGTTGTTTTTTGCTCTTCAGCGTGTCTGGAATGAATGCAGTGGAAAGAGTTTGAAATTAACCTGAAGTTTTTACCATTAAAATTAATTCACAACAATAGCTTGGACAGGTACGTGGGGAAACAAACTAGCTCTGGATTAGGTTGCTTCATTTCACAGAATAGCTGCACAGAACTGACTTAATAGAACTTGGCCAACAAACCATTGTTGAATGTACAATATATTACTAATTACTCGGGGAGACATACTTTTTGAACAAGAATGGTTCATTTTAATTGCCTTTTAGTGAAATGCTTTGCCTTTTTTATCTCTCCTACCTAGATCCCATCAGCACTTACCTCAGGGTTCATCTGAGTTTTAATAGATTCATAACAGAAACATTTATGTATTAATAATAATAAAGGTAAATTATGTTTGCAAGTGCTAGTGCTTCCTCTACACTTTCTCTTCCTAACAACTTTGGGGGATATGCAAAGCAAGTATTGTTATCTTTGCTTTATTGATGAGGAAACCAGAGCATGGTGAAATCAGGACATTTTCCAAACTTTCCAAACTTTCCAAATAAAGACTCAAGCCCTGGTTTTGTTTATTTGACATCCTGTTGTGCATTTACTAAGTGAAGCTTTCCATAACAAAATGTTCAGTGTTAAGACAAACAGATAGGGCTATTCATCTGGTCACTTCTGTCTCTACTAGCTACGTACTCTTAAACTCCAGACACTCGGTTTACTCATCTTTAAAATGATAAAAGTAATAACTCTTTTGTTATAAAATTTTGGTAAGGGTCCACTGAGATAATGCACGAGGAATTGCTTTGAGATTTGGAGAGTTCACTCTTTGCCTAGGGTCCCTGAATGGGCCTCTGTGGGTCTATAAGACCTTTAAACATCATGCTCACTGCTTCTTTGCATATAATGCAGTTTTCTGGGGGAGAGTTCTAAAGTTCTGTAAGGTTGTCAGAGATTTCTGCATTTAAAAAAGAATGCGGAGGAGGAGTCAAAATGGCGGAGAAGTAGCAGGCTGAGACTGCTTCAGCTAGCCGGAGATCAGCTAGATAGCTTATCTAAAGATTGCAAACACCTGAAAATCCATCGGCAGATCGAAGAGAAGAAGAACAGCAATTCTGGAAACAGAAAAACAACCACTTTCTGAAAGGTAGGACCGGCGGAGAAGTGAATCCAAAGCGACGGGAAGATAGACCCCGGGGGGAGGGGCCGGCTCCCGGCAAGCGGCGGAGCAACAGCGCACAAAATCGGGACTTTTAAAAGTCTGTTCCGCTGAGGGACATCGCTCTAGAGGCTAAACCGGGGTGAAGCCCACGCAGGGTCAGCGTGGCCTCAGGTCCCGCAGGGTCACAGAAGGATCGGGGGTGTCTGAGTGTCGCAGAGCTTGCGGGTATTGGAACGGGAAAGCCGGCTACAGAGACAGAGCCGACAGTAAGCTCACAGCTCGGTGTTACCTTGAACCGGTCGCAGGCTCGGTGAGCTCGGAGCGCGGCCGGAGGTCAGGCAGACGGGAGTAACTGGCGCTGTTCTCTGAGGGCGCGCTGAGGAGTGGGGCCCCGGGCTCTAGGCTCCTCCGGGCCGGAGATCTGGAGGCCGCCATTTGTATTCCCGTCCTCCGGAACTCTACGGAAAGCGCTCAGGGAACAAAAGCTCCTGAAAGCAAACCCAAGCGGATTACTCACCCCGGCCCCTGGTAAGGGCGGTGCAATTCCGCCTGGGGCAAAGACACTTGAGAATCACTACAACAGGCCCCTCCCCCAGAAGATCAACAAGAAATCCAGCCGAGACCAAGTTCACCTACCAAGGAGTGCGGTTTCAATACCAAGGAGAGCAGCAGAATTCCACAGGAGGAGAAAGCAAAGCACGGAACTCATGGCTTTTTCCCTGTGATTGTTTTTAGTCTTGCAGTTAATTTAATTTTTTTCTTTTTCATTTTTTGTTTTTTTTCTCGCCTTCTGGTAAATTTTTTTTTTAACTTTTACCTTTTTCTTTTTTAACATTTTTTAACTAGTGTATCCAATATATATATATTTTTTCTTTTTTATATTTTTCTTATTTGTTTTCTTTTTTTTAATTCTTTTCTTTTCTTTTTTCTTTTTTTTTTCTTTCTTCCTTTTTGAACCTCTTTTTATCCCCTTTCTCCCCCCTCACGATTTGGGATCTCTTCTAATTTGGTTAAAGCATATTTTCCTGGGGTTGTTGCCACTCTTTTAGTATTTTACTTGCCCCTTCATATACTCTTATCTGGACAAAATGACAAGACGGAAAAATTCAACACACAAAAAAAGAACAAGAGGCAGTACCGAAGGCTAGGGACCTAATCAATACAGACATTGGTAATATGTCAGATCTAGAGTTCAGAATGACAACTCTCAAGGTTCTAGCCAGGCTCGAAAAAGGCATGGAAGATATTAGAGAAACCCTCTCGAGAGATATAAAAGCCCTTTCTGGAGAAATAAAAGAACTAAAATCTAACCAAGTTGAAATCAAAAAAGCTATTAATGAGGTGCAATAAAAAATGGAGGCTCTCACTGCTAGGATAAATGAGGCAGAAGAAAGAATTAGTGATATAGAAGACCAAATGACAGAGAATAAAGAAGCTGAGCAAAAGAGGGACAAACAGCTACTGGACCATGAGGGGAGAATTTGAGAGATAAGTGACACCATAAGACGAAACAACATTAGAATAATTGGGATTCCAGAAGAAGAAGAAAGAGAGAGGGGAGCAGAAGGTATACTGGAGAGAATTATTGGGGAGAATTTCCCCAATATGGCAAAGGGAATGAGCATCAAAATTCAGGAGGTTCAGAGAACGCCCCTCAAAAATCAATAAGAATAGGCCCACACCCCATCACCTAATAGTAAAATTTACAAGTCTCAGTGACAAAGAGAAAATCCTGAAAGCAGCCCGGGAAAAGAAGTCTGTAACATACAATGGTAAAAATATTAGATTGGCAGCTGACTTATCCACAGAGACCTGGCAGGCCAGAAAGAGCTGGCATGATATTTTCAGAGCACTAAACGAGAAAAACATGCAGCCAAGAATACTCTATCCAGCTAGGCTATCATTGAAAATAGAAGGAGAGATTAAAAGCTTCCAGGACAAACAAAAACTGAAAGAATTTGCAAACACCAAACCAGCTCTACAGGAAATCTTGAAAGGGGTCCTCTAAGCAAAGAGAGAGCCTACAAGTGGTAGATCAGAAAGGAACAGAGACCATATACAGTAACAGTCACCTTACAGGCAATACAATGGTACTAAATTCATACATCTCAATAGTTACCCTAAATGTTAATGGGCTAAATGCCCCTGTCAAAAGACACAGGGTATCAGAATGGATAAAAAAACAAAACCCATCTATATGTTGCCTCCAAGAAACTCATTTTAAGCCTGAAGACACCTCCAGATTTAAAGTGAGGGGGTGAAAAAGAATTTACCATGCTAATGGACATCAGAAGAAAGCAGGAGTGGCAATCCTTATATCAGTTCAATTAGATTTTAAGCCAAAGACTATAATAAGAGATGAGGAAGTACACTATATCATACTCAAAGAGTCTGTCCAACAAGAAGATTTAACAATTTTAAATATCTATGCCCCCAACGTGGGAGCAGCCAACTATATAAACCAATTAATAACAAAATCAAAGAAACACATAAACAATAATACAATAATAGTAGGGGACTTCAACACTCCCCTCACTGAAATGGACAGATCATCCAAGCAAAAGATCAGCAAGGCAATAAAGGCCTTAAACGACACACTGGACCAGATGGACATCACAGATATATTCAAAACATTTCATCCCAAAGCAACAGAATACACATTCTTCTCTAGTGCACATGGAACATTCTCCAGAATAGATCACATCCTCGGTCCTAAATCAGGACTCAACCGGTATCAAAAGATTGGGATCATTCCCTGCATATTTTCAGACCACAATGCTCTAAAGCTAGAACTCAACCACAAAAGGAAATTTGAAAAGAACCCAAATACATGGAGACTAAACAGCATCCTTCTAAAGAATGAATGGGTCAACCGGGAAATTAAAGAAGAATTGAAAAAAATCATGGAAACAAATGATAATGAAAATACGACAGTTCAAAATCTGTGGGACACAAAAAGGCAGTCCAGAGAGGAAAATATATAGCAGTACAAGCCTTTCTCAAGAAACAAGAAAGGTCTCAGGTACACAACCTAACCCTACACCTAAAGGAGCTGGAGAAAGAACAAGAAAGAAACCGTAAGCCCAGCAGGAGAAGAGAAATCATAAAGATCAGAGCAGAAATCAATGAAATAGAAACCAAAAAAACAATAGAACAAATCAATGAAACTAGGAGCTGGTTCTTTGAAAGAATTAATAAAATTGATAAACTCCTGGCCCGACTTATCAAAAAGAAAAGAGAAAGGACCCAAATAAATAAAATCATGAATGAAAGAGAAACTTTTACAAACTATTATAAGAACATACTATGAGCAACTCTGCGCCAACAAATTTGACAATCTGGAAGAAATGGATGCATTCCTAGAAACATATTAACTACCACAACTGAACCAGGAAGAAATAGAAAGCCTGAACAGACCCATAACCAGTAAGGAGATTGAAACAGTCATTAAAAATCTCCAAACAAACAAAAGCCCAGGGCCAGACGGCTTCCCGGGGGAATTCTACCAAACATTTAAAGAAGAACTAATTCCTATTCTCCTGAAACTGTTCCAAAAAATAGAAATGGAAGGAAAACTTCCAAACTCATTTTATGAGGCCAGCATCACCTTGATCCTAAAACCAGACAAGGATCCCACCAAAAAAGAGAGCTATAGACCGATATCCTTGATGAACACAGATGCGAAAATACTCAACAAAATACTGGCCAATAGGATTCAACAGTACATTAAAAGGATTATTCATCACGACCAAGTGGGATTTATTCCAGGGCTGCCAGGTTGGTTCAACATCCGCAAACCAGTCAATGTGATACAACACATCAATAAAAGAAAGAACAAGAACCATATGATACTCTCAATAGATGCTGAAAAAGCATTTGACAAAGTACAGCATCCCTTCCTGATCAAAACTCTTCAAAGTGTAGGGATAGAGGGCATATACCTCAATATCATCAAAGCCATCTATGAAAAACCCACCGCAAATATCATTCTCAATGGAGAAAAACTGAAAGCTTTTCCGCTAAGGTTAGGAACACAGCAGGGATGTCCATTATCGCCACTGCTATTCAACATAGTACTAGAGGTCCTAGCTTCAGCAATCAGACAACAAAAGGAAATTAAAGGCATCCAAATCGGCAAAGTAGAAGTCAAATTATCACTCTTCGCAGATGATATGATACTATATGTGGAAAACCCAAAAGACTCCACTCCAAAACTGCTAGAACTTATACAGGAATTCAGTAAAGTGTCAGGATATAAAATCAATGCACAGAAATCAGTTGCATTTCTCTACACCAACAGCAAGACAGAAGAAAGAGAAATTAAGGAGTCCATCCCATTTACAATTGCACCCAAAACCATAAGATACCTAGGAATAAATCTAACCAAAGAGGCACAGAATCTATACTCAGAAAACTATAAAGTACTCATGAAAGAAATTGAGGAAGACACAAAGAAATGGAAAAATGTTCCATGCTCCTGGATTGGAAGAATAAATATTGTGAAAATGTCTATGCTACCTAAAGCAATCTACACATTTAATGCAATTCCTATCAAAGTACCATCCATCTTTTTCAAAGAAATGGAACAAATAATTCTAAAATTTATATGGAACCAGAAAAGACCTCGAATAGCCAAAAGGATATTGAAAAAGAAAGCCAACGTTGGTGGCATCACAATTCCGGACTTCAAGCTCTATTACAAAGCTGTCATCATCAAGACAGCATGGTACTGGCACAAAAACAGACACATAGATCAATGGAACAGAATAGAGAGCCCAGAAATAGACCCTCAACTCTACAGTCAACTAATCTTCGACAAATCAGGAAAGAATGTCCAATGGAAAAAAGACAGCCTCTTCAAAAAATGGTGCTGGGAAAATTGGACAGCCACATGCGGAAAAATGAAATTGGACCATTTCCTTACACCACACACAAAAATAGACTCAAAATGGATGAAGGACCTCAATGTGCGAAAGGAATCCATCAAAATCCTTGAGGAGAACACAGGCAGCAACCTCTTAGACCTCAGCCGCAGCAACATCTTCCTAGGAACAACGCCAAAGGCAAGATAAGCAAGGGCAAAAATGAACTATTGGGATTTCATCAAGATCAAAAGCTTTAGCACAGCAAAGGAAACAGTTAACAAAATCAAAAGACAACTGACAGAATGGGAGAAGATATTTGCAAATGACATATCAGATAAAGGTCTAGTGTCCAGAATCTATAAAGAACTTAGCAAACTCAACACCCAAAGAACAAATAATCCAATCAAGAAATGGGCAGAGGACATGAACAGACATTTCTGCAAAGAAGACATCCAGATGGCCAACAGACACATGAAAAAGTGCTCCATATCACTCGGCATCAGGGAAATACAAATCAAAACCACAATGAGGTATCACCTCACACCAGTCAGAATGGCTAAAATCAACAAGTCAGGAAATGACAGATGCTGGCGAGGATGCGGAGAAAGGGGAACCCTCCTACACTGTTGGTGGGAATGCAAGCTGGTGCAGCCACTCTCGAAAACAGCATGGAGGTTCCTCAAAATGTTGAAAATAGAACTGCCCTATGACCCAGCAATTGCACTATTGGGTATTTACCCTAAAGATACAAACGTAGTGATCGAAAGGGGCACATGCACCCGAATGTTTATAGCAGCAATGTCCACAATAGCCAAACTATGGAAAGAACCTAGATGTCCATCAACAGATGAATGGATCAAGAAGATGTGGTATATATACACAATGGAATACTATGCAGCCATCAAAAGAAATGAAATCTTGCCATTTGCGACAACATGGATGGAACTAGAGCGTATCATGCTTAGTGAAATAAGTCAAGCAGAGAAAGACAACTATCATATGATCTCCCTGATATGAGGAAGTGGTGATGCAACATGGGGGCTTAAGTGGGTAGGAGAAGAATCAATGAAACAAGATGGGATTGGAAGGGAGACAAACCATAAGAGACTCTTAATCTCACAAAACAAACTGAGGGTTGCTGGGGGGAGGGGGTTTGGGAGAAGGGGGTGGGATTATGGACATTGGGGAGGGTATGTGCTTTGGTGAGTGCTGTGAAGTGTGTAAACCTGGTGATTCACAGACCTGTACCCCTGGGGATAAAAGTATATGTTTATAAAAAATAAAAAATTAAAAAAAAAAATTAAAATTTAAAAAAAAATTTAAAAAGAATGCGAATTATTGCCACAAAACCTTATGCAAGTCACTAGTGCTATGAAAATACGTCTTTTTTGATTATGTAGTGTATTCTTTCTAGAGAATGTGGGAAATATAGAAAAACAGGAAGAAAAAATGATAGTCATCTGAAAACCCACTATTTAGAGAAAAAACATCTATATCCATGGTACAATTTTGTCTGATATTAGCTTTCAACTTCTTTTTAATAAATCAAAAAAATTTTAATAACTTTGGGGGAAGCACAAATATTTATATATATAAGTGCTTATACATTTACGGTTTGGGATCATTCTAACTATGTGAATGTGACCTAATGGTGTAATATTTTCTACATGTTTAAAGCCGGCCTTGAAATCTCTGTATGCTTTCCCATAATTTCTATACTTAATACTCTTGTACTTTCAGATGATTTGCATTTCTGTTATTTTTTATCACACTATAATATACATGCTTTTACATAAAACTATATCATATATTCATGAAATATATGTATATTTCATGAAATATTTATTTATTTATTTTAATGAGAGAGTGTGAGCAGGGGGAGGAACAGAGAGAAAAAGAGAGAATTCTCAAGCAGACTCCTCACTGAGCATAGAGCCTGCCGTGGGGCTCAACCCCAGGACTCTGAGACCATGACCAGAGCTGAAACCAGAGTTGGATGCTCAACTGACTGAGGTACCTGCGCATCCCTGAAATTTAAGTATTTTTTTAAAGATTATTTATTTATTTATTTGACAGACAGAGATCACAAGTAGGCAGAGAGGCAGGCAGAGAGAGAGGAGGAAGCAGGCTCCCTGCTGAGCAGAGAGGTAGACGCGGGGCTTGATCCCAGGATCCTGGGATCATGACCTGAGCTGAAGGCAGAGGCTTTAACCCACTGAGCCACCCAGGCACCCCTGAAATTTATGTATTTTTTAAAAACAACATGTATATCTCTTATTTTAAAACAGACAGTCAATTAGTAAGTATTTAATTCTTTGAGATGTACTTGAGCTTTTCACTGCCATGTTTTCAAAGACCTTACTAGAATGAAAAATATTAATTATGCCTATTGATTATTTGGAGGATAAGAATTTTCCTTTTTATTGTTTTGTCCCAGAATATGGTTTATGTCTTCCTTGGTTCAGGTCTTCTTATCCAAGCCCAGTGGTGAATTATGTTCTTTTCTTTGCTATTTCTAATCACTGGTCTATATCTTTGCAATACATATACATAGTCATTTGTCTTTGTAAAAATGTTTGCTCTGCTGAGACTTTCAGAACAAGGTTTGAAAACAGTGGCTACAGGAAGTGTCAAGTCTTCTTGGACATCAATATGAGTATCACGAGCATCTCAGCATTGAAGCTGGGGGGCTGAAAGTGGGCAATAGGGGTCTTCATCATCTTCAGGAACATTGATGATTGTAAGACCTTGAGAAAGTCAGTATTAGATATTTTACGGTTGTCAAATACATTTCAGTTTCAACATGCTCATAGCCCTGTGATCTTTTTCTTCTGAACAATACAGCAAGTCGGTTTGGGATTTCTGTGGCACATTATTCTTCTGTTCTTGGGACAAATTTTTCTTGGTTACACGGCAATGTTTATAGAATACATTTCCAAATGACATTGCCAATATTTTACTTAGAATTTTTCATCTAGAACCATAAGGCAGATAGGTCTGTACTTTTATTTTTCTGGGAGGATTGGCATAGAAAAAATGAAAAGGCTTCCATCTTTCTTGGCAAGAAACTTTAGACAATAACAAAATCTTCTACCCAATGTTGTCCATCTGAAACTACTGTAGTATTATCTGTTAATTATACCTCAATTAAAGAAGAGACTAAAATATTCTCCCCTAGTTATGTATTCATTCAACTTTTCTACATCTCATATTTTCTTTGAAAATCTGACAATTTAGGAGGCTCTGGGTGGCTTAGTCGGTGAAGTGGCCAACTCCTGATCTTAGCTCAGGTCATGATCTCAGTGTTGTGAGATAGAGTCCTGCATCATGCTCCATGGTCAGCGAGGAGTCTGCTGGAAATTCTCTCTCCCTCTCCCTCAGCACCTCCCTACTGCTCTCTCTCTCTCTCTCAGTAAAATAAAATAAAATAAAATAAAATAATAAAATAAAATAATTACACAATTTACATAGTTTTCTAATCTGTCAGAATAGGATTTCATATCATTTTTACTTATATCTTCAGTCACATTTCTTTTTTATTCTCAATTATATATATTTTCTATCTTTTTATTAGATTGGAACTAACTGTTTGATTAGTTAGTCTTTCTATTATATTAGTCTTTCTATGCAGAACCAGATCTTAGATGTGTTTATTCCATTACTTATCTGTTTTCAAATTCATTAATTTCTGCCGTTATTTTTTCTCTCTTTTGTTTTACTCAAATTTGTGTGTTTGTGTGTTCTCATTTTTCCATTCTTCAGTTTGACACCAAGTTTATTAAGTGTCATTCTCTTTTTGTGTCTGAATAAAAGGCTTACAGGTTATAGATCTGCTTGAATGTGTCCTGTCAGTGTTCCAGATGTTTTGACTGAGTAGGTTTTCACTTCTGTTATTTTCTAAATAATCCCTAATGCTGCAATCATTTTTCAGAGACTCATTGGTTGTGTGAGAATTTTACCATATTTTTTGCCATGTATTGATTTTATGAGCATAAATGTATCATGTGTACTTACTAGTCGCAAATATTCTTTCTAAACTTGATAGAAATGTATCTTCCTGTTCTCCTTTAGACACATTTGCTGCATGCCCAATACATTGATTTTATTGTCACATGGACACTCTATCCTCCTGCACCCCCACACAGGGCTTATACATTCATTCACACACCAACCACAAGGTGAGGGAAGTTGCAGGTAGGTCTTCCTGCCCCAGTGCTTCTGTTAACTTCTCTGTGTGCCTCGGATAGTCCGTGATTACTATGTTTTGAGGAATATTATGTGGCATAGAAAGATTTATGGGTTTTGCATTTTCTGTTTGGAATTTTTTTTACTACCAAAATACTGGGTCTCTTCACTCCAGCAAATGGATTTTTCTTTTAATTTTCCATTGCCTCAGAACAATATGCCAGCTCCTATTTTCCTTCATTATATTAATTTTATTTCTTCTTGACTTTAGCTCCTGTATTTTTGCCCAATCACCTAATAATACTTACTTGCCAATTTCTTTTAAGTGTCACAGTTTTTCAATAATATTTGGTATAATTTCATTATTTTCACTAGTGAATAGTGAATAGTGAATAAATATATTCACTATTTGAGGGAGGGGATCTCTCACCATGGTAGTTTTGGTGAGAAGGTAAATTGTTACTGATGTAACTGTGCTTATTCTCACAACCCTGAGATAAAGACCTGAGCTGAAATCAGGAGTTAGATGCTTAACTGACTAAGCCACCCAGGTGCCCCTCAGAATCTTTTTTAATACTCTGAATGCTGATCAAATTATTTTTCTATCCTGGAAATTAACAACAGCAAAAAAATACCTGTCTTTTTCATTGATTTTGCCTGGAATCTACATGTTTTGGCCAGCTAGCTTAGGTCACACAACGGGTCAGTGCACTCTGTAGAATTGGGGAAAACTCATCACTTTTTGTGGAAGTAATTACAAGGTCCTTCATGAAGGTAGAATGTGATGGAGAGACCACTTGACTGTGAGCAAGATACTACATTCCAATTCTGGCTTCATCACTAAATGCTATGTGAGTCCCTGGGTCCCAGGTGCTCATCTGTGAAATGGAAGTATCAGAGAAGTTTCTGTTGGAAACGGGAAGATTGAAATTGGAATTTGTCAGCTTCCCTTGACAGGGAGATTATTCTGAATTATTCTTATGGGTCCAATGTGATCAGAAGCATCCTTTAAAGTGAGAAAAAGATACAGAAGAGGAGGCTATAGTGATGCACTGGAGAAGCACTGGACCTACCCTTATTGGCTTTGAAGATGGGGCCACAAGCCAAGGAACCTTCTGGAAGATGGAAAAGTCATAAAGACACATTCTTTAAGGAATATAGCTTTGCCAAACCCTCGGTTTTAGCCTAAAGACAACTATATTGCAAAATTCTGCCTTTCAGAATTATAAGATAATAAATTTATATTGTTTTAAGCCTCTAAATGTGTGGCAATTTTGTAAGCAGCCCATCAGAAACAAATATGCATGCATCACTTTTATGTCCTTAAAACCCTTTGCCATAGGTGGTGTTGCCTCATTTTATAGATGTACAAATGGGGAATCAGAAAGTTTTTAAAGGTTTCCCAACAAGGCAGGATTCATTCAAGATTTAACCACAGAATTCATCAATTCTAAAACCCACTGCAGTGTTTTTACATTATTTTCTAGGAAATTCTTTGGTGTGGTGGGGAGGAGGATTTAGCAAGAACCTCCGTTCGTAGCTTCCAACACACTTAATCCAGAGTTTAATGCCCTGGTGATCTTTAGGCACGAGATCAGCTCATTGGTATTAGATACCGACTTGTGACTCATTCATTGTGTGTTAGATATTGGAAGGAAGTTGTTAAATTGGGGATATCTTCACTCTGCTCTGCTTTTCACGCTCAGGAGACCCTCATCTCAGACAGAGTAACTGTAACTCCTGCCTGCTTGCCTCTGACATGGGTCTTTCACACAGCAGCCAGTGATCTCTCTGGAACATGGATCTGATTATTCCTCACCCTTGCCTCCACAACTTAACCTGCTTCCCCACTCATGTTCTTTCATGCTCTGGGGCCACGTGTGCCTCCCAAATACAGCCCTTCTTGCCCAGCCCAGGCATTGCATTTTCCTTTCTGCATCCCTCATTTAGAAGGATTTTTAGGTCACTGATGAGTTTCAGCAGTTCAGCATCCTTCTAGGCATGCAGTAGTTGCTCAATAAAGACCTGCTTAATGAGGGGAGCCTGGGTGGCACATTTGGTTGAGTGTCCAACTTTTTGGTTTTGATCAGGTCGTGATCTCATGGATTGAGCCCCTGTTGGGCTCCACGCTCAGGGCAGAGTCTGCTGGAGGTTCTCTCCCTTCGCCCCTCCACCAGTTCATGTGTTCTCTTTCTCTCTCTCTCAAATACATAAATCTTTAAAAAAATGACCCACCTAAAAATTGTGACATTCACTCTAAGGATCTCTCAGATCCTATTTAAAGAAATTCAAATGCTTGGGATTTCAACTGATAATTAAGTTTAACCTCATTTTGCCATCCTGCGTCATTTCCCAGAAACACTTTTTTCATGTATCAAGGGAAGAGTGTCCTGGAAGTTTATCATGAAAGTCAGGTGACATTGGTAAAATTACCTTTAATATTGTACTGAAGAATGAGACAAAACAGAGGCCCTTTCCTTCATGTAAACCACAACAGACAGAAACACTGAAGAGTCGTGCAACGTGGAGCAAGTTGGTTTCAGAATTCATGGTGTGTCCACCAGGACAGAGGACCCAGTGGCTGGGCTTCAGCAGGCTGTTCAGCCTTTCTCAGCTTCATCAGCTCTGTAGGAATGGGGGGGCTGCACCTCACTTGGGAGATTGGTTTTCAGATTAGACATTGTGTATGAAGGTCATGGTGTCTGTTCTGGGACCCACAGACCTCCTTCGCTCTTCAGACTTGGAGTCCCTTGGCAGAACCCAGTGGGACTGTTGTTGGCTCTTAGGAGCCAGAAGGCTGGGGGCACACGGGCTGAAGAAAAGAGGAATACTGAGACCCCAGGAGAGGCACCAACACGGTGAGCAAACAAAAAACCTTTATTGAAGAACGGGGAGAGCACTTGTTCTTGGAGACATCAGGTTATGGATATGAGCTTTCTCTGAAGGGATCCCAAAATGTATGTTAAACACTTGGTGACTTAGAACTAGCAGACATACCATTATCTGTATATTAAGCTTCTTTCTGGAGAGGATGCCAGGACTCTCCTGTACTGTATGACATTGGAGTAAGGGTCTCTACTCAACCAGAAACAAAGATCATGCTGTTTTATGCTTTTACAGATTTGCAATTGCCATCAGAAAAGAAATGGACTCCAGAAAATGTTAAGGATGATGCTTTGGGGCGATTTTAGATTTTCATTTTCAGGGGTGCCCTGTTGACATAAAAAAAACCCTGGGTGTGGATTCTGTATTCCCATGGGGTTTAGAAACTTGGGAAGGGTCCTTATTCCCCCAGATGCCTGTGGAGGTGGAGGGCAGCCTAGAGGCTCTGCTACAAGACACTTTCCACTCTTGTTGAGTTTATAGTTTTAGTCCCCTTATTTGATAAGGTCATCAGTTCTCTGATCCTTGGGACAGGGGAGAGGCATCCTGGTGCTGAGATCAAGTTACAGGGTAGAAGATTGATGGACTGGAGTCCCAGGCATGGGTCTCCTGCTTTTCACATATGCATGTTAACCCCATTCTTGACACCCAAACTGGGACTCATGTTTAAATCATGAAGACCTTACTTTGAAACCAATAGGAAAAGTACCTTTTTCTTTCACATTTAACGTTCTACACATGTGGAAGGAAATTGGAGAAAAAATTCCTTGTTAGTTTCGTTACTAGGCGAATAGAAACAAAACTGTAAGTCATGTTGGATCTTACACAATGTTGCCATAATTTGCATAACACTCAATTTTCCATGCACCTGACCCATTTCATGTGATAATGAGCTATTTTTATCACTTGTATGAAAGACAAAGTAATGCTTTAATAGAACAGAACTCAAGCTAGTCAGGTTTCATCCCAGCTTTTCTTGAATTTCCAAAGGAAGAACATAGCTATGTCAACCTGGACCCTCATTCCGTGATAAGACACTTCTGTTTTGGACGTGTTGGGACCTCGGTCTTTTCCATATGACCTGGGTCACATCTTTGTCCTATGTCCTTGGAAAAGCTCACTCTCCGGGTGGTCAGATATGGGAGATTTTGTTTCCCTTTTGGCACATAAGTCCCTCAAATCAGAGGTAATTAAGGCACTATTAAAGAGAATTGAATGGATTTTGGTGTTAATTTGGTGTGCTTTTCTTTTTTTTTCTTTTTTTTTTTTTTTCTTTTTTTTTTTTGGTGTGCTTTTCTAAATGGACACATAATATGCATTTCCAACTCAGTGTAGGATAAGAGTTAGGTGGTGAGCATGAGGGTGTGAAGACAAATGGCTCTTGGTAGGGATCGAATTGTGTCCCGAACAGCATCAAAGTCTTAGCTTATGAATGTGATCTTACTTGGCACTGGGTTCCTTGCAGATGATCAAGTTAAGACAATGTCATTAGGGTGGGTTCTAATCCACTGTGACTGGTGTCCTTATAAGAAAGGAGGGTATTTGGACACAGAGAGAGAAAACATAGAGGGAAGATGATGTGAAAACAAAAGGAGAAAACCGTCTTTGAGCCAAGAAGCATCAGAGACCTCCAGAAGCTGAGAGAGAGACCCAGAAGAGGGTCTCCTCCTCATCCCTCAGAAGGACCCAACCCTGCTAATGCCCTAATCTCAGACCTCCAGCCTCCAGTCCTGTGAGACAATATGTTTCTGTTGGTGAAGCTGTCTAGTTTTGGTTACTTGTCACAGAAGCCCCAGAGAATTAATACAACCATCTAATGCCCAGTTCAGTCATTTGGACTGAACACTGTAACAATGGTAATTTTCCATAAGGTTACATGCCAGCCAATGGAGTCACTTATCTCTTATCTTGTCAGCTGCTCCAAGGAGATAGGGCCACACTGCACTGCTGAGCTACTCTTGAGCCAAAATAGGAAGAACTCTGTTAGAAAGTTCTTATAGAGGTGACTCTTAACCAGGTTGTTTGGGCAAATGCTGGCAGAGACTGGCTAACCAAGGTTTGATTTGTTTCTTCTGGTCTGACACTGTTCTTTACTGTCTACACTTTGCCTCATGCTTCATTATGGAAATCAGCAGTGCTCCCAGGGCCCCACAAACACATGACATCATTTTAACCTTACTATCTCTATTTTTTCCATAGTTTTCTATATTATGTGTGAAATCCACAAAAAAATGTTTACCTTGTGGTCTTCTTAACAAAAGAACAATGTGCTGTGTTTAATTATGCTTTGTCCAGACAGGTTTCTCTTTCAAAATAACTTCCCTGAAGCTTAAGGAAAAGTCTGCTTTGCAGTGAGCAGGTCGGTGCCAACCAGCAACGGCCCCCATGAAAGATTTTCAAAGCCTGGGTTTCCCACTCGATATGTGTGCTGGGGGATTGCAAGGGAAATCACCCAGCTTCTTTGTGGTTTGCTGAAGCCCTGGGCATCTTCCAGGGGAGCCAATCAAACACCCAAAAGCAAGAAGGAACAAGGAAAGGAGAAGTGAGGGGGGGGGAAAGAAGAGAAGAGAACGTTTGAAAGGGAGAAAAGGAGAAAGAGAAAAATTGAAAAAGAAACCGATAGCGAGAGTGGAACTCCAGAGGCCCCTTGGCAGGTTTTGTGTGTCCATTGGGGGCCGTGATATCTATCTGACACCGCACCAAGCCCATTCTCTGTACTGAGAGACTACGATTATACACCACCGTGGAGATGCCAGTTCTAAAAGTGCGATGAGACAGCGATACCGCATTAAACACATCTCCTATTGATTCCTTCTAACCTTGCAAAACGAGCTGTGTGCGTTAAGTACCTTTTACTGCAGCCTGGCTGATGGGACCACAGATGCTGGCTGAGGGGCTGAATTTCCTCAGAGGTCAGCAGATGGGGCAAGTGGGAGGTGACCCAGGGAGCGGCTTCTGACCCAGAGACTACTTAATCCCCCCTGCCCTCAACTACAGCTTGAGGACGCATATATGGACAAGTCTGCCTCACAGAGACATTAAATCAATCTGGACCACCTCACTACCCACCTTGGGACCAGCTGCAAATGCATGGGGCTCAGTGAAAACAGGGAGTCCAAAACAGAATGTGATTTGTAGTTTGTCAGGCTGATCTCTTTCAACACTTGTTTTCTCGAAGTTACGGTTTTGTTTCAAATAAAAAAAAAAATGAGAATCACAGTCATTTCATCTACTTCATGAAATATGTCTTCTTTAACACTTTTGTCCTTGGGATTCTGTGCTTGGTGGGCTGATGGTGGACACAGGGCAGGGCGGGGACAGAGATGCTTGCCATGTCTGAGGATGGCATCGATGCTGCCCAAGGATTCCACCGTCAGGACACGTAGTAAGGAAGCAGCTGTTAGAGTCAATCACCAGGCCTGAAACCCCATTTCCCATTTGTGAGACCTCAGGCTAGTGTTTCGGGGGATCTGCTTTCTCATCTGAAAAGTGGGGTGATAAAACGTGGTGTAAGAATTAGCAGTTAAAATGTATAGTACATAAGGGTGCCTGGGTGGCTCAATTGGTTAAGCATCTGACTCTTGTTTTTGGCTCAGATTATGATCTCAGGGTTCTGAGATTGAGCCCCATGTCCGGCTCTGCACTGGGTGTGGAGCCTGCTTGAGATTCTCTTTCTCTCTTTCTCCCCATCCCTCCTTCCACCCTTTCTCTCTGGGTGGAAAAAAACAACAAGAAAGAAAAGAGAGAAAGAAAGGGAAGAAGAAAGGAAGAAAGAAAGAAAGAAAGAAAGAAAGAAAAAATAAAATTTAAAAATGTAAGAAAGTATAGTATGAATATGTCCTCATGAAAAGGTGGCTATTATTTATTTTTTTCTGTTACTATTCTTGCTAATGTCACAATAATTTGAATTGTCACCTGCTCTTCTAGATTGTTCCCCCATTTGTGGATTTGCAGTGGGGGCCAGAATGCACCTCAGAGGAGGCCACAGGAGCCGGCTGTCCACTGTGGGCACCTCCTGGCAAGTTCCTAATACCTCCTGCCCACATTGGCTTCTCATGGCCCCTGGAATCCTCCCACCATACTTTAGCACAGGATGTTTTGCTTTACTCCTGGTGAAGGGGCTCAGGGAGGGTCAACACCACTGGATTGTGAAGTGTGAGATTGCACAGGTATGTCTGTCTTGCACATGTTTCTCACCCAACCATGCGCACCAGATGAAGGAAGGAAGGACGGAAAGAAGGTAGGTAGGTCAAGGTTATATTCATCATCACTTTTCCTCCCAACAGGCTCAGCCTAAGGCTTTGCACAGGCAGAGATTGGAACTGCTCACTGCGCTTATTTAGGGTGAATGGAGAATGCCCCAGAATTCAAAGGAGAATTCATAAAAACCTATTTCATGAAGAGTAGATATGTCAGATAGGGAAAAAAAATCAAGAGATGTCTAGGACATTTGGGACGTTTTGGATGGACACTTAGGGATTGGGACTTGGGCCAGCCATAGAAAGAAAGGGGAAAGGGCTGAGGAAAAGAGGAGGAGGTAGGGGAGGTGTCTCGAGAGCAAGCTGGTAGGTGCGGGCAGCTTGGAATGCCCAGAACGGGGGGTGTGACTCAAATGGACAGTGCCCTCCTGTGGGTGGGGTGTGTGTGTGCACACGTGAACCTATAAGGTGTAGTCGTGGGGTATGTGCCGTAGAGGTGTGGAGTGGGTGTATAGTGGCTGCACAGCTCACGTTCGCGGTGTGTAGGTGAGTGTCTGTCTGCATATGAGCAGCTGGAAGAGTTACATGGCTTAGAGATGCACGTTGCAGGGGTGTGGTGCACACTGTGGTGTGGCCATGTGTCAGCATGAGGGTATGTGCATGTGAGCATGTGGTGTGGACAGGTAAGGCTTGCATGCCTGATGCCAGTGGGTATTAGGAGCTGTGCAGGTGTTTAGTATGTTTCTGGCATGTGTGTGTGTGGGGGGGGTGCATGTGTATGTGATGTTCATGTGTGGTGCAGGTATAAGGCATGCAGGTGTGGTGCAGATATGGTGCAGTTGTGGTGCAGGTGTGCCTAGGTGCAAGTGTGTGTAGATGTGTCCCATATCCCACAGGCAGGGATTGGAAACACTGTGTAGCGGATACCATGGGCCAGTGGTGCTGAAGTGTAGTCCTTGCACCGGCAACCCATGAAATGGGAGAAGATATTTGTAAATGACACTATAGGTAAAGGGCTAGTATCCAAGATCTAAAAAACAAAAACAAAAACAAAAAAAAAACCATACTTCTCAAACTCAACTTCCCAAAAACAAAGAATCCAGTCAAGAAATGGGCAGAGACATGAATACACATCTTTCCAAAGAAGACATACAAATGGCTAACAGACACATGAAAAAATGTTCAACATCACTAGCCATCAGGGAAATACAAATCAAAACCACAATGAGATACCACCTTACACCAGTTAGAATGGCAAAAATTAACAAGATAGGAAACAACAAATGTTGGCGAGGATGTGGAGAAAGGAAAACCTTCTTTACATTGTTGGTGAGAATGTAAGCTGGTGCAGCCACTCTGGAAAACAGTATGGAGGTTCCCCAAGATGTTAAAAATAGAAATACCCTATGACCCAGCAATTGCACTACTGGGTATTTACCCCAAAGATATAGACGTAGTGAAGAATAGGGGCACATTCACCCCAGTGTTCATAGCAGCAATGTCCATAATAGCCAAACTGTGGAAGGAGCAGAGATGCCCTTCAACAGGTGAATGGATAAAGATGAGGTTCATATACACAATGGAATATTACGCAGCCATCGGAAAGGATGAATACCCAACTTTTGCAGCTACATGGATGGAACTGGAGGGGGTTATGTTAAGTGAAATAAGTTAAGCAGATAAAGACAATTATCATAAGGCTTCACTCATATGTGGAATGTAAGGAATAGCTTGGAGGACCACAGGGGAAGGGAGGGAAAACTAAATGGGAAGAAATCAGGGAGGGAGACAAACCATGAGAGACTCTGGACTTGGGGCAACAAACTGAGGGTTACAGTAAGGAGGGGGGTGATGGGTATTAAGGATGGAATGTGTGGTGATGGGCACTGAGTGTTATATGCAATTAATAAGTTGTTGAACCCTACATCAGAAACTAATCAAGTGCCATATGCTGGCTAATTGAAAATAATAATAATTAAAAAATTTTAAAGATTTTTATTTATTTATTTGACAGACAGAGATCACAAGTAGGCAGAGAGAGAGGAGGAGGAAGCAGACTCCCCACGGAGCAGACAGCTCGATGTGGGCCTCGATCCCAGGACTCTGGGATCATGACCTGATCCAAAGGCAGAGGCTTTAACCCACTGAGCCACCCAGGCACCCTAATTAAATTTTTTTTTTTTAAGTAAAAAAAAAAAATATGGAACATTCACACGTACTCAAGGGTTCCTTTGGTCTTATGGCACTGGCTTATTGCAACATGGGAAATTGAGAGTGGGCATTAGAATAAAAAAGCCTTAGTAAAATCATGGTCCTACCACTGCTAAATATCAAAACTTGGGAAATTGATTTGTATCTCTGAGCTTCAGGTGCTTTCCCTGCAGAATGGGAAGACTAATCTTATCTTACAGACTTGTTATGAAGATTAAATTAAATCATATCTGTAAATCTCCCAGTGCACTATTATTGGCCAGTTAAGCATCAATTTCTCTTTTGATCACCTCTTTTGCTTGGCTAGAAACATAATAACAAATGTACGTCTTCTAGCTTTTGGGTATAGATTGATGCAATTATTTTTATGGCTTTTGAGTTCCTTTTCAGATGGTCATTTGACAGTTTTCCTTGGAGACAATTCAAAGAAAACTAGAAGTTCTCTAGCAAACCCAGAGTTTCCAGCTTTGTGGAAGATTCAACTAACAGTGTCCGATCCAAGTTCTATAACTCCTATGACATCTGATTTTCTCCAGCAATATAGAACACATAGACACACAGAATAGTTAGGCTATAAGCCCAGCCCTGCTCTGGCTGTGTGATTTGGGAGATGTCACTTAACGTCTCAGAGACTATGTTTCTTGCTTTGAAAAACAGGTTTGCAGTGATGATAAGACTCCATGATAAATGGAAATCACCTACAAAATGCCTAGCTTAGGCATAGGAGGTTGGCTAATTGTTTTTGAATAGTAAACAAATACTCCTTTTTCTGACTCCTCCCTTCTGCCCAACATGGGCACCAGGTCCCCCGAGTGTTAATGCCTTTGGAAATAACACCCAGCATGGGAGTGTCTCAGGTTCTGGTGACTTGAATTTGGCCTAATGTGGAAACAGGGCTTCCCCCTCAGCCCTTCCCATCCTGGTGCATGCAGTGTCCTCTAGTCTCATGAATGTAGAGCAGAGCCCTGGAGTGCAACTGACAACTTCTTACTCAATCCCCTGATTTTGCAGCAAAGGGTACTAAAACCTGGGAAGCCAAGCAACACGCTGTGGATTCCACACCTGCTCAGCAGCAGGACTGAGATAAGGACCATTATTCAACTCTTCAAGCCAATGGCTCTCTACTTTTCTACTCTTCCACAGGGCCTCCTGGAGCTATAAAGAAAGAATGTTCTATTGAGTTTCAGTAGCTGGATGGCCCTGCCTTGATCAAGCCGTTGCTTCTTCTGGGGTTTGTGACCTCCTTACATAGTGGAGATGATTCTTGTTCCCAGACAGTGGAGGTCACAGCAAAAGGAGTAATAGGCATAACTATTACAATTGCTGGTTCTGGAGTTCAATAAAGCTGAACAGATTCTCCGTGGTCTACTTCTGTCTTTTCAGTTCTGCTACCTCTCTAGGATTTCCCAGTCACTTCTCAGATCTAAATGCCTGAGAAGTTTCTCTCAGTCTTCAACAGTATTGGTTGAGGCTTGAATACTGATAGCTTTATTGTTGGCTCCCCAGTGAAGACCTTTCTTAGCAAGTAACCTAGCTGGTTTGGAAGTTGGTTTCGAAAGTATTCTCTGTTGTTGAGGTGTAGGGAAAGAGGTCTTCTTACTTATTGCTGCTGGAAATGCATAAAGGCACAGCCCCTATGGAGAGAATTTAGCAATATTATGTACCCATACCTTATAGCTAAACAGTCCCACTTCTGGGATTAGGAGAAGCTATCAAAATATGAAAAAAAAAAGTGAACACAAAAGCCTATTCCTATGGCATTAATTACAGTGGACAAAGACTGGCAATAACCCAGATGTTCAACACGAGGGGTCTGGTTGAACACACCATGCTACATCCAAATACTGGAGTATTTATTACATAGTTGCTAAAAGAGATAAGATTTTCATACTGACATGGGGAAATCTCTGGGATATATTGTTAAATGCAAAAAAGCAAGGTGAAGATCAAAATGTATGAATGACAGCCTTTATCTAAGAAACGGAAGTATTTATTTAATGTTTAATACATTAAAAACAGGACAAAAAGCAAAAGTTAATAAAAGTGGTTAATTATGAGGGAAGTAGGAAGCAGAGTAGCAGCAATAGGTTTTAGAAGCTAGATTTTTTTTTTAATTTTTTATTTTTTATAAACATATATTTTTATCCCCAGGGGTACAGGTCTGTGAATCACCAGGTTTACACACTTCACAGCACTCACCAAAGCACATACCCTCCCCAATGTCCATAATCCCACCTCCTTCTCCCAAACCCCCTCCCCCCAGCAACCCTCAGTTTGTTTTGTGAGATTAAGAGTCACTTATGGTTTGTCTCCCTCCCAATCCCATCTTGTTTCATTTATTCTTCATCTAGCTTCTAACTAATCTTCGACAAAGTAGAAGGTAGATTTTTAAAGATGCACCTTGTTTTATACATTTAGAAGCACACAGAAAACTTTTGCAAAATTATAAAATGACAGGTAAAGACAATAATTCCTTCATTCAAAAACAAAATCAAGTTAGATAAATCAACCTGAGCATGAATGTGATAAGAAGGAATTCTTCAAATGATTTCGGCTTCATTATTTGGCTGTATCACTTCAGTGGGATGTATCCTAAGTATAAAAAAAATGCAAAGAGATCTGAAATTGCGCTGAGTAATCATATTGTTTGTTTGTAATATGTTGGTAGGGTTATTCTGAATCTTTTAATATGTAAATTAGGGTAAAGCATGCAACATTATATTATTGTCATAAAGAACCAAGGTCGTTGACATCAGAGAAAAAGAGAATCAAACAGAAAAATCAAGGAAATTAAATAAAGACCTGTAACCCTAAGCTTGAATTGGAAATATTAGTATGAACTCCTGATGTATTTCTTTGACAAATATTTTCTGACTTTGTTCACTGGAAAGGCTTACAACGAATAACCTTCTAGAAGCAAAGAGTTCCTTAACATCCATACCCCAGGTTCCAATATTTCCCACTGAAAACAACCAGGGGGCTTTAGAAAAGCCCCAAATTGGTTGATTTCAGGTGGGGGCAGGGAATCTTCAAGAAAAGATTATAATATATTGTCACACAAGAAGCAAGGAAGCTACCACAGTTCATTGTGCTGTACAGAAGGTTCAAAACACACAGTAGCCAAAATGCAAAGGCTCCTTCCAGCCAAAGATGGAACATCCATATCCAAGGATGGATATAAGAAGAAGAGTGTCTTCAGTGTATCAAAACATAAAAGATCTCTTAAAAACCGTGCACTCATAACAGTATTTACAAAGCTGATATGCTCCCTTTGTAAGATGCTAGGGAACCAACTCATTATTCTGGAAACTGGCACAGAAGGGGATAGAGTCAAACAATTCACTGCCCCTTCTGGATAAGGTTGTACCTCAGGATAACGAGAGAGTTGAGGAAGTAATTTCTTCTTTCTTAGTAGAATTCCAATTCAGAAATAAAGAAACAGTAAGGAGTTAGCCTCCCATCACTTTGCAATGCTTAATGAAATAATCGATCAATGCACCTGAGTGTGGGATTGTGTTAATGTTAGTGTAACCTTTCTCACGGGTATTAGTTTTGTGATTGTTATCAGTAATTGTGAAATGAAAAGTTATTGTCTTCTATTATGGAAATTACAGGGAATAAGAGGAGGCGGTAGGTTTGGGGTTGGAACACTCATCCATTGCATCAACTTCTGCAACTCTTTGCAAAGTCACTCCAAGTCACAGGTGCGAATGTTTTAAGACGCACCCTTGGTTTCTGGGAATGCAGCAGGCATGGCGGTTGTCTGACTTTCCTTCCTCTGCTCTGGTGCTAAGTCCCTGACACTTCCTCGAATGGTTCAGAGCTGCACCTAGGCCGTTGAGAAGGAAACATTCCAGGGCTGACTGTGGTTTAAATAAAACCACCCTTGTGAAGTCTTAAAACAGATTAAATTAACCTGGACATATTTTATAACTCTTGTCACTCACCTGGTGTTAAGAAATAGACTGGGTCTTAATATTGTGAACAAACTCTTTTTTTTTCTTTTTTTTTCTGAAATACCCCATTCCTTTGATGGCAAGATTGACCCAATTAAGACAGCGCTGAGTTGTCAGTATTCTCCATGTACCTTTCCCCCTTCTCTGCCACTTTGCAAAAAAGTCTACACAATCATCTTAAGAGGATGCGGCACATCAGAAAGATGGGAGCTGACAGTGGCCCAGAACATCTGGCTCCAAGAATGCGCACCCCCCACCCCGAACCCGGCTGTCACAGCCAACTCAGCAACTCTGTGCTTGGGGCCGGGCTTACTCCATTCAGATGAATCAGTGCAAATCGGTTAGTATAATCATCTTGCTTTCTCTCAAAGCTCTGGGAACAAATTAGGTACATGGTTTTCCCACCCACAGTCCTCAATAAGCATTCTTTTTCTGCCTATTTTTATTTTTCAGAGACTTCTAGGAGACTTAAAAGGTGGTTTCTTAAACTTGATCTGAATAGTAGCTGGGAAAAAAAGGATGAGTAGATGCTGGTTGTGTATATGGTAACCATTTCATTCTCTGCCAGACTTTGTTTCTGTTGTAACAGAGAACAAAATTAGCCATCCACTTGTTTCAATGATTTCAGAATATTGCATGAGAACCATCTGCATGGGTGAGGTTTAAGTCTTTTTTTTTTTTTCTTACAGTAAAATATTTTGTTCTGAAGATCACTGTCAATTGATTGCATTATCATTGTGCTTCTTAATACCAAAATAAACATCAGGAGAAAGACTTTTTTGTGACTTTGTATTCTTTTACACTTTTTTCTCAATTTTACTTTATTGCCCTCAAACACATGCTTGAATTCTTTTCTCCTCTATGTATAGTCTGTGCCTTGCACTGCAGTCATTGGCCTTGGCCATTTATCATCTGTCTTTCCCATTTGAGTGAAATCACTGGTTGTTACAGATTTTTTGTTTTGTTTTGTTTTGTTCTTAGCAGGTAAAAGTTCAATTTTGAACTGCATGGTGCTGTCTGCCTTCGTTAACTTGTTTTCTTGTAAATGTTATTAATAACTGAGTTCTTTAGAATACAGGAAGATAGCTACTTGGATATTATTATCTTACATCATGCAGGGCTAGGTAATGGGTAAAGTCTGCCTTCTTACAGAGGTGTTCACGCAATGGTAGGCTCTGTGGAAAGACGTGTGAAAAAGTCTCCTCAGTGACACAATGATGTACTCCAGGGTGGAGACTAACTTGAGAGAATTCAGAATGATTAGGAATGGAAAAATCCTAAAATCACCTGAGTGACTGAGTGAAAGGTTTGCTGGGATCTGGGTAGAGGGAGAAAAGTATCATGGAACCAGGGTTCCCCGTGTCATGTCTGTCCCTTGTTGGGTACCCGACTCTGGGTAGCTGCTTCACTTCTCTGGGCCTCTTCCCTCAGCAATAAAATGGGACAATAATGACAGCCACCTGATAGGTTTTTTCGACTATTTTATGACTCAACAGCTAAGCCTTTGCCTCTGCTTGGATCATGGTGAGTGTTATCTAAGTGTTTGTTGAATAAATTAAAATTAAATATTACACTTCAGAAATAGAATGCCTA
The DNA here is from genome assembly GCF_009829155.1 of Mustela erminea. Lineage (NCBI taxonomy): Eukaryota > Metazoa > Chordata > Mammalia > Carnivora > Mustelidae > Mustela > Mustela erminea. Next base: position 210,829,432 of record NC_045614.1, on the reverse strand, counting down.
GTCATTCACAGACCCTAATTGCTCTGTATTTAAGTACAGAAAACAAACAGAAGAATTGTCTTCTTTCTTGGGAAAAATTATAATCAAAACTGCCAGGTTTTAGAGCGTCAGATTGAATAAATTTTATTACTACTTTTTAAAAAAATTTATTTATTTATTTTGAGAGAGAGGGAGAGAGTGGGCAAGTGAGTGGGGGCAGGGACAGAGGGAAAGAATCTTTAAGCAGACTCCCTGCTGAGCACAGAGCCCCATGTGGGGCTAGGTCTCACCACCCTAAAATTATGATCTGAGCTGAAACTAAGAGTTGGACACTTAACAGACTCAGCCCTCCAGGTGCCCCAGAGAGGATAAATTTTTTAAGCCGTTTGGTTTCCTCATAGAGTCGCCTGAAGTAACGACAAAGGTGGGGATGGGGAGGGCTCCCTGAGACACCCTGGTTCACTGCCCTGGTCTTCAACAGAGGGAAGAGGTGACAGTTAACATACTGGGGATGGGGGAGGGCTGCAAATTTAGCAGAGGGCACCCCCTCCCAGCATATCACAAACCTTTCATCTGGTTGTGCGAAACCTCCCTGCCACAGGAAGCAGAACTGTTTTGATTTAGCACTTAACTGCTGATAAGAGAAACTAGATCAGCTCTGGTCTCAGGCGCTGAGAAAAGTAAGATGAATTTCAGGCACAAGAGAAGGATGGAAGGAAAGAAAAAGAAAAAGAGAAAGAATGGGAAGGAAGGAAAGAAAGAGAAAAAGAAAGAAAAGGAGGAAAAAACTCTAGATGTAAATCAGTAGGGAAAGGGAAGGTTATTGTTTGATTAGCAAGGTTCATCAGAGTCTATTAGAAAACCTGCCATTCAGAAGGGCTATTTCTGTCTTTAAAATTATTTTCCAGGAAGCAGATACGAAGGGGAATAACTACTGACCACACTTGGCTTTTTGGGATTGAGACATTTCTTCTTTTTATTTTCAGTTGATGTAAAACAATGACTTTGATAAGGAGGCAGAAAGAAAACCTGGATAAAATTCAGTGTGGACCTTGTTGTTTTTGATATGCAGGAGTTAAGAATTAAACAAGACAGGTATAAATGAGGGTTTATCCTCTTGCACAATTTTGAAGCCACAAAAGCATAAACTGTGATAGTTCCCAGTAATGGGGTCTGCACTCTCTAGCCAGCAAGCAAACTATAAACTATATCAGGTAAGAAAAAGATGTGACTCTTGGGGCAGACTTGATGGCCCTTATTGAAACTGAACTGAGAAATTGACAATGTCAGGCTTCAAAAAGGAGATTGGATTAGATTATCATCTTTGGATCTGATGAAAATGATTAATTTATAAATAATGATATTAGAATTGGTGATTCGAATTTTAGTCTGTTGACACTTTTAGAAATTTTGAGTGTGTCTATATGACTAAAAATCTTTTTAAGGATCTTGGAAACTGCCGGCATACGTTGACATTATCATCTTGTATAGATTTATCTTTGGCTCAGTTTACAAATAAGCTGAATGGAAGCGTTATGCATTATTTTTTTAAATCTAGAGATTTTGCAAAAGCATTACCAGATAAAATATAGGATGACCAGTTACATTAGGATTTCTGGTAAACAGCAAACACTTTCTCTAATGAAGTATGTCCAAATATTGCATGAGGCATACTAAAAAAAAATCCATTGTTGACCTACCTTTTAAATTTAACTGAGTGCCCATTGCTAAATCTGGCAACCTTATTCTGGAAAAGTGAAGTGGCCTATTAATTATTCAGTCCTTAGGAGAGCACTTGATCAGTTTTTAAATTTTTTTTAATTTGGGTGTAGCTGACACATGATGTCACATTAGTTTCAGGTATATACTATTATGATTCGGAAACTCTGCCCATCATGCTCTGCTCACCCCAAGTATGGTTCCCACCACTTGTCACCATATAATACTATTATAATACCACTGACTATATTGCTTATTCTGTGCCCTTTATTCCCACGACTTATCCATTCCGTAATGGGAAGCCTATAACACCCCCTCCCCTTCAACAATTTTGCCCATTCCCGACTCCCTCTTCTCTTGCTGTTGTAATTTATTGTGCTCCCCCCAGCCCCGCTTCCATTAAACCTGTTTCTATGATGTGATCACACTGCAATAACTTCTTTTAGCCTGTTTGCCAGTCTTGCCTGGGCAGCACATCAGTTTATGATACAATTTCTCAAACGTTGATGTAGCTACAAATCACTCAGGCATCTTGTTAAAATCCAGATTCGCCCATCCAACCCCCCAGGTTGGGGGGTGGGGACTGAGACTGCATTTGAATACCTCCCAGGTAAGACTGATGCTGTTGATCTGTGCACCACACTTTGAGGAAAGTGTCTAGAACTGAGTTCCAATTTCAACTAAACTAAAAAATTATCTTTAAGATTTTTTTAACTTACTTCTTCCATTTTTGCAGATTCTTTATTCAATTTTTTTTTAAGGCAGAGAATGCTAAATGTTATGCACTTTGTTAATGGAAGAAAAATGTATTAGGTTGTGAGAAAGTTCTGGAAAAGCACATGTTCCAGGAATTGGTCATTAAACCGTCCATCCGTTCATATTTCTGGAAGAACCAGAAGCGTCATTAGAAAAATCACATGATTGTATCTGGTTAACAGGCCATCCTGGGAGCCAAGTCCCCAAATGTGGCTGTTACTAAGTATGAAAACCCGCTTGAAGTAATGTTTTTTATGACACTGAACTCCGTCAGGGAAGAGCATGTTGAAATGATTTCAACATCTGCATCTAAAGGCTCAAACATCCTTTTAAAATGAAAATCCCAGATTAACAATTGAAGATTTGGGTTGCCAGGTCTTTTGAGCCTTAGAAACCCAAATTAAGGAGAGGAGGTGCTTGTCAATCAGGAGAGCATTTAAGATTCTCACCAGCTCTCACACCTCATTCCCATCCATCGCCCGACAACCACGGGCTGCGTGCCTTCACTAGATGCAAGCGATTGGGATTAAATCATCTCCATGCTGGAAGCTTTGTGTCTGCTCCTGACCCCATAACCACGGTGCAGAGAGTCAGGCGGCCAAAGATGTGTTGACAGGCTGTGTGTCTGATGTGGCTTCTGTGTCAGACATGGGGCAGACTGGGAGGGGGAGGAAGCTGGCAGGGACCGGTGGAGGCGGGGGGGGGGGGTGCAAAACTGCTAGACAACTTTCTGGGCGAAGCTTAACTGTTGAAGCTTTTGCTGTCAGAGGGAATTTGAAGAGATGGAGTCAGCTACAGGAGGAGTTGAAATGGGTTTCCTTTGACAGGTGAATGCCATCTTGCTAGAGATCCTTCATTTAGACTGGAGGTTTCCATGGTTGGAATTTTTTTTCTTTTTCTTTTTTTTTTTTTTTTTTTTTTTGGAATCTTCTGAGACCTGGCTAAGAGTGAGGGTCTTCTCTTCTGTTCTTTTGAATGCACAGAAGCCCACAGAGAAAATGAGATATGCAAAAGAGGCAGTTAAAAATCATCTCTAGAGTTTGATAATAGTGTTGCATCAGTGCTCATTTCCTGGTTTTGATAGTTATACGGAGCTTGTGTAAGAGAATATCTTTTCTCCTTAGGAAAAACGCAGTGAAGTGTTTAGTCAAGGGCCATCTTGTCAGTGGTGTACTCTGAAATGATTCATAAGATAGAAAATGACAAAGCAAAAATGATAAAATGTAGATAGTTGGGAAATCCGGTGAATGTGCAAAGGAGTTTTGTAATTCTTTCTTTAAGTTTCAAATCATTTCAAAATGAAGTTTTAATAAGAAGAAAAGGAATGATCTCCTGAGTCCTTGGTACCAGTCCCTGGTTCCAGTCCCAGGCACTGTCTCCTCCCTTGCATTTTAGGGGAATGAATGCTTCCCATCTTCACGGCTAACACTAAGTTTGGCTGTCCAGTAAGGATGTCCCTGCGGCTTTATGTCACCATTCCTCTGTTGGCTGGTAAGACCCATAGGATTAGGACTAGTCCCTGGAATCACAGAACTGAGCACAAAGAAAGCAATCAATAAACATTCTTTTTAAAAAATGTATTATTCTTTTGATGATGTTCAACCAACTTTTCTTTTAGTTGTGATTTGCTTATGGAAAGGGAAAATCTCTAGGCAACATATGGTCAGTAGAATCTAAACTCATGTGTGGGTGGGTTCACCACAGGACAGCACCCTGCATTTCAGAACACAGTGAAGTCACCTGTCTCTGTAGAAGAGGTTTACTGCTATGATGTATACCATTTCCCTGCCACCAGAACACAGCTGGTTGCACAAAGCCTAGTTCTGAATCATAGAAGGGGTGACTTATTGATACCCAACATTAGGAAAGGAGTGAGGACTCATTTTTATAAGTTGGATGCCTTTCCATGATCCCAAAGAAGACACCTTGAATCACCTCCTCCCTCAGTATAAGAAAATTCTCAAAAATCCTAGGTTTCAGTCTACACCTTGACTTTATTTTTATTTTTTACAAATGCTAAAAAGGAGCTTAAGGTTTTAAAGTCTATAATATGAATCACCTAAGACAGTCTTTGAAGAGATCTATTGCCAGGAAATACTTTCCAAGTGCATTCACTCAAATACTCCAAGCAATGAAGAAAGAGTTCTTCCTTTCTCATCAAAACTGAGGGGGTCCAAATCAATCATCTTTGGGAATTTTTAACTTCAGAAATTTCTAAGATCTTATAATGGATATGGAAACCCCTGTAATGTCAATGGCTGTCCTTTTTTTGGGGTAGTAAAATTTCATTCAGTTTAGAGTTGAATTTTTTTTTTCTTTTATTTTGCTAGAGAGTCTGTTCAGAGAATTCACTTTTTCTTTTTACAACCTTTTTTTTTTTTTTTTCTCAAGTAATAGTGGTTCATATCTCTGCTTTAGATCCAGGTAACTTGCTGCCATTAAATCTGTATGAAATTATTATTGATCTCGTGATCTTGGGATTGAGCCCCACATCTGGGTCCCTGCTCAGTGGGGAGTCTGCTTCCCTGTCTGCCCCATCACCCCGCTCATTCTCTCTCAAATAAATAATAAATGTTTTTTAAAAAGAAATTATTATCAGTCAACTTTTTTGAAGATGCTCTGCCTCCGTTCCTGGAGATTTACCACAAAGTCTTAGTTTTGTTTTTCATTAAGAAAGAGCCCTTTGCAGCCCAGAGCCCCATCTGCAGTTCCCTATCCCTATTTGGGAGCTGGGAGGGCAGAGCTGCCTTTATGGCTCCCTGCCTGTAGGGAGCCTCCCTATTAGAAGACAGGATGGACACAAGGAGGGGAGGGCAGCGGAGGGGGGCCTGAGGACCAGGGAGCACTAAATAGCTCTCTAAGTGAGAACAATTAGTGATGTAAGTGTATTCTTGAAAATGAACTGCTTTGGGGCAAGATTACTTACAAGCACCATCATCCCAGCTAAAATCTCTATAAAGACTTTGGTAGTTCTGAGAAGTCATCTTCAGAGACAATACTTATTGGAATTCATAGAGAGTGTTTCCTTTTGCACTCTCTGAAATTAGCTAATGTTCTGGTCACTCCGCAGCCTTTAAAAATGGTCCCAGTCCCGAGGGCTTTAGAGAGGGGAAGTCTGGCAGTGCATGAACTGCAATTGTGTGCCTACTCGGGATTATTTATTTTCAGTTGGCAGCCATCAGAATCAGAATCTTTTCTTTTTTCCCCTCTAAACCGGACATAACAATAGCTTTTCCTTCATTATCAGCAAATGACAATGCTCTCAATAGAACAGAAGTATTCACATTTACAAGGCAATGTTTTAGTCTTGATTTTAACATATGTAATTTAACTTTTGAAAAACAGCAGTTTTTTTTTTTCCCATCTGATTTGTTTAACTTACAGAATTTCATATTAATGAGGCTGGGGATGGGTAGAAAGATGGCTGGTACTTTCTGGTTGCATACGGATAGAGCGGCCATGGAGGTATTGTTAATATTATTTGTACTTCTTTACATAGAGGAAATAGATCTTCCAGCCCAAAGAAAAAGAAATTGAGATGGACAGCTTCCTGGGTTTTAAGAAAAAATAATTTTTTGCTGACATACTAATACTTGCAGATTTTATGTAGTTTTGCCCTTTTATATTTATTATATTTAAATTGGGACGCCTAGGGGGCTCAGTTGGTTAAGCAACTGCCCACCTCCCCTCTGGAGACCAAATATAACTGGTTAACTAGTTAACCAGTAACTAGTTAACTAGTTACTCAGAGTAACTAGAGTTAACTCTAGAGTTAAAAGTCTGTTTCTTAGCTTTTCCCTCTTTTTTTTCCTTTGCTTCTTTGTTTTGTTTCTTTTTTTTAATTTGATTTTTTTTCAGTGTTCCAAAATTCATTGTTTATGCACCACACCCAGTGCTTCATGCAATATGTGCCCTCCATAATACCCACCACCATCAAAGCACTTCTAAAGTGCTTTTTTAAACCCTTCCAAGTTGGCAATATTATATTTTTAATATTACTATTTTAATTTCATTTTTAATATATTATAGAATTCATATTTCATGTGTTGTTCAATACTTTATTATAAACTGATGTAGATACCTGCTATACAGTATTGCATTTCCAAAAAAAAAAAAAAAAAGTCTTGACTTCATGTAGACAAAACTCTACCAGTTCTCAAACCCATTACTATGGGCATCACTGAAGCATGGAGTACTCTCCAGGCTGCTGTTGGGGGCCCACACAAAAGCGAGTGGGAGTGGGGTCAATCGCAGCCAATGTGCTTGGTCTGAGAGTGGGAAAAAGGAAGCTAGGTGGATTATAACAGCAACAGGGTAATGTCGCTACGGATTGAAAATTTGTCTCCCTCTAAAATTCATATGTGGAGGCCTTATTGTGAAGTGTGATGCATTAGGAGGTCAGAGCCTTTGGGAGGTGATAGGTTCACAGTGATGGAGCCCTCATAAATGGGCTAGTAACCGCATAAGAAAAGACACCAGGGAGATAAACTCTCTCACCAGCATGTGAGAACACAATAAAATGGCGACCCTCTGCAAAGCAGGAAGAGGGAATCTGTTGGCACCTTGATGGACTTCACAGCCTTCCGAACTGTGAGAAAGAAATGTTGCCTAAGCCTCCCAGCCTAATCCATAAGGCAGCCTGAGCGGAGAGAGTCAGCTGCTGGGTAGCAACAGAGGTCCACTTAGGTAGGAAAAGTTTTGCCGCCATTGACCTAAAATTCACTGACCAACAATAAATTCACATGATTTAAAGCTATATTTGGGCATTTCTCATGAGTGCACTTTGGAGTATCAGTGACATTTTCCCTTTACTGAACTAGAAACCCAAAGGCAAAAGGACTTGTTTGAGCCAAACTGAATCTCCAGCCAAAACAAGACTGGTTTTGTGAGGTCGCTTTGGGTTCTCTGTCTCCAAGGATCACACACTTCCTTGGAGTCCTGAGTCTTGGGAAATTCCACACCTCACCTTATTCTCACCTTATACTCAGCCATTATTGCTTCTTGTCTGAGATCTCCCCCTGCTTACCAAAGAAGGTCCTTTAGAGCGGAAAGCGTGTATTGAGTTTCTTTATTCTCCATTACACATGGCTTGGCATGCACAAGACACCAAATAAATTCTTGGTTACATAATTCTTGGAAATTAGAAAAACATTCTCGAATATGCTAGCGAAAGTTACATTGTAAGAGTTGGGATTGTACAATTTTCTCACACATCACCAAGTAGCTCATACAGATGTTCTAAGACCAGCAAGTCTTCCAGTGATTCAATGAGAGATTTTCCTATTTTTGTTTGATACCAGGTATTTAAAGATCTCATTTCAACAAATATTGTACTGAGCTCTGAGTACAAGTTGTATGAATGGCTTTGGAAGTTGGGTAAGGAGACAGGAGCACCTTCCAGAGGAAGATGTCAGTAATCCTCCTAGCTCCCACAGGGACAAGTCGAAGCCTGAAGACACGACTCATCTCAGCATCTTATCAACATCCTTCCTGATACAGTTTTTGAGTGCCTACTGTATAATGACCTTATAAAGAAGGATAAAGCCGTGATTAAGAAGTTGACAATCGAAGTCGAAAAGGGATAAGCAAAGAAGAACTGATTTTTCTGCAAGTAAGTGAAGAATAAAATATGTGTTCCCCAGAGGGAAGACCCAGATTAACAGAAAAACCAACCAACAAGCAAACAAACCAACAAACCAGCTTTTCAAAACTGGATTGTAATACCCCTTCTGAAGGAACAGCAAGGCCTTCCTGCTTTGGCCAGAATCCAAAAACTGTATCTTCTTCCTGGCAGGAATTGCCTGGTTGACTCCTTGCTACTGTATTATGATCAGGGCCGTTGAAGAGTTTAGAGACCCCAGATTTTCAAAAAGGACTTTTAGTGTAGATGGTAATTGACTCAGGTCACTCATGTCAACCTGGGGGCACATAGGAAGCTGTACTCGAGTTGGATTGGTTTCCAGGTGCTGCTGTAAGAAAGTCCCACAAACTGGCTGATGAAAGTAACTGCCGTGTGTGATCCCACAGTCTCAAAGCTGGAAGTCCAAGATCAAGGTGTTGGAGGGATTGATTCCTTCCGAGGCTGTGAGGACGAGTCTGTTCCGTGCCTCTCCCCTAGGTTCTGATGGCTTGCTGGCAATCTTTGGTGTCCCTTTGATTTGCAGACGTGTCATTTCAGTCTCTTGTGTCCTCCCCGTGTGCATGTTTGTGTCCAAATTTTCCCATTTCATAAGGACCTTGGTCGTATTAGATCATGGCCCACCCTCTTCAAGTATGACCCCATCTTAACTGATTATATCTGCAGTGACCCTATTTCCAAATAAGGGCACATTCTGAGGTCCTGAGCGGTCAGGACTTCAACATTTGAATTTTGGGGAACACAGGTCAACCTGTGACAACAGAAAAAAATGCATATTATGCCATTACCATACCCCACCGCAGGTGAGATTTCCTAGTGCTCTGGTCCTTAGTTCCCTTCTAATCCTGCTCCTCCTAGCATTTCTGAGTTGAGTTGTGGTGTTCTCAGTTCCAATAGTCACTTGCTACTCGTTATCTGCTGTTAGGAACATGCCTACCACTTGCCCTGGGCAGAGCTAACTCTTTTAGGCACCAGCACCTATGCCGTGGGACCCTCAGTCGTGACACCTTGGCATGCTGGCGTCTCTGCAGCAGCACTGGGTCTTACAGGGTCAAAGTTACTCTGTTTTCCTGAGCCATCTCCCTCCACCCCAGGGTCCTCCTGAGGTGCAGAGAAGCTTCTCTCCCTCTTGGCAACTACATCTCACCTGCTATTAGAGGCTTCCAGGAGCGAGACAGCCTGTCCTCGGATTGGGTCACAGCTGTCAGTGAGAGAAGTGCCCTCTCCTCAGACTCATGACTCGGGCCCCGGGTCAAGCCAGTCTTGTCCTGTTCTGTTCTACCAGCACATGCTCCTTTCCAGAATGTTTCCGGGCCTTGCATACAAGGCCTACACCTTTAGACAGCAGGCCCCTCAGTCAAGTCTGAGCACTGTACAAGGTGATGAAACTGGTCTTCATAGCAGCCTCCATCTGTGCTCACCCTGTGCCTTTATGCTCCTTGTTCTGGACAAAATGGATGACCAAGTTGGTCTGATCCTCTTCTTCAGAACAACCAAATACACTGATAAGTGCTATAATCTGCTGGGAGCAGGGGTGCTGGGTATTTGTACTTTATAAAAATGAAGGAAAGGCCGTGGAGAATGGGCGTGAATCTCTAACAGTGGGCTTTTGATGCCATAGTGGCCATAGTGGGGAGAGTGTGCATGTGTTCATGTACACGTGTGTGTGTGTGTGTGTGTGCTGTCTTGGGGCTTTTCCTCACTTTCCTATCCTCAGACCAGGCTTCTAGTCTTCTGGCCCCATTTAGTGTAGTTGTTGTCGTATATTTTTAGCCAGCAAACCTTCCTTCCTTCAGATGTGAGCAGACAGCCCAACGTGAGCTCGGGCTCAAGATATCCAGTTTTCAGTTCTGGATTCTCCACCTGTTAGCTGTTTGAGCAAGGCCGGCTTACCTGTACCTCAGTCTCCACATCTTCAAGATAAGGAAAACATTTTGTTTAACTAAAGATACTATTCTAAAAGCAAGTTGGGTTCATGTATGTAATGTTTTGGCCACTGTCACCTAGAGCTTCTGGCTAGGGGGTAGGCGAGGTGTGAGGTCCAGCTCTTCCAACAAGTTCCCATCCTCCTTCAGAGATGCCCTCGAGTCTCCCTCTAGAAACCCACAGACTCAACAATGCCTAGTCTGGAAGCTAACAAGCAGGGACTAATTCTGTAACTGCTCCCAGTCCATAAAAAAATGTAACAAGTATTCTCCATAATAATCTATTTTGAAAGGGGGAACAATGATGGAATGTTTAACGTCAGTTGGGTAATTACATGCATTTTTTTTTGACTTAGGAGGCTTAAGAAAATTAATGCAAACTCTCTTTTCCTATTTGATTTCACATCGCTCAAAGGATGTCTGAAGCAAACACCAACCTTTCAATTTCTAGCAGATGGCCAGTGGTGTGCGGAAGCCACTGGTTCTCAGCTCTGGGAGCTGCAGAGTTCACTGGAGGGCTTGTGGAAACCCAGATGGCTGCACCCTGCCCCTAGAATTCCTGAACAAGTAGGTCTGGGGTGGGGCCTGAGGGCTTGCAATTCTCACGAATTCCCAAAGATGAAGATGCTGTTGGCTTAGGGACCTTCCTTGGAGAACCACAGCTATTTGCAGATGCCCCATTCAGAGAAAATTTTGTCTAAGTTACCCTGGAGCCTGGGTGGAGGAGTGGTTGGGTGTTCATGCTTGAAACACAGACAAGTCCAATTTTTACTGATTCGGAGGGACTCTGAGATCTCAGGTAAAAAGTGAAGTCTCTCTCTCTCTCTCTTTTTTAAACAAACATGTAGATAACACATGTATGCATGAATCAGGAAATTTACATTTTTTTCTCTCTTTTAGCCCAGCCTGTTGACCTTTTCTTGATTAGCATTAGCTGAAAACTTCTTCACTATCAAGATAGAAAATTCAGTCACCAGGAGACCAAGCAGCATGAAACACCTGAGGAACATGAGACTCAGAGAGATGCCATTTGAGTAGCTGCTTTCCTTAGGAGCTCCTTTGTTCCTTCTGAGATTAAATGTAGAGATTCGGACATTGACATCACACAAGCCTAGGAGTTAACCAATTAATGAAAACTTCAGATAAAGAAAATAACATCTTTTCTTTCTTTCTTTCTTTCTTTCTTTCTTTCTTTCTTTCTTTCTTTCTTTCTTTCTTTCTTTCTTGGGAGAATGGCTAAGAGCTATTTGGTGGGAAGGAAAAACACCTCAATGTTATTTTGCATTATTAGAACAGCATTGTTTATCAAGCAAGCCCAGGAGGCAGTTAGAAGGAGGATTGCGAGGTGAGGTGGCATTCCCCTTTGCGAAACCATCTTTACCTCACACTTGACAGATGTTTCAGATAGACGTGAGGAGACGAACACGTTGGCAAGATGAAACCGAGGTAGCATCGCTCTTCAATGCATAAAGATGCTTTGATAAAAAAGAAAGAACAAACAGGAAAGGTGACCTTGCACACTCCGAATCACAGAGACGCCTGGAAGAATGACAGGAACTCCTGGTGAGGTTACTTCATTTACTTGGTGAAGCTTGGAGGTTATGATTAGAGCTAAGATTGGATCCCGGTGTCATTACGAGATGAGCTGAATAGAAGGGGTCCACGAGGCAATCAGTAGGCAGTTGGAGAGGGGAGATGGCCTAGAGATGCTGCTGGGAAGATGAGCTGTTTGACCTGCCGTGTTGTCAGGGCTGCAGGTGAGATGCTGGGAGCTTCCCCCGAGCCCCTGCCTCCCCTACCCGCCGTGATGGGACCTTCCAGATAAGGAACCAGCAAAGAGCTTGAGTGTGAGGGAGAGATTCCACTGACATGTGTCTTCACAAACACAAAGAAGTGGTTACAATGTAAAGAAAAGTTTGCTCATAATCACAGTCAGGCAGGGTTGTTTCTCTTTGTGATAGAAATTCCCATGCCCATGTCAGACCTTCTGTATCTGATATTGGGGACTGGGACCCTGGAAGTTGCATTATTTGCAAGCATCCTAGGAATTCTGATATAGCCCATTCGAAGGTAAGGTTTGGAAACCAAAGCACTGGTGGAGGACTGGAACGTGTCCTAAAACATCAGAAATGATGTATTAATATTCATGCATTTACCCATAATGGTGCTCAGTGACACTTGCTGTGCTATTTTATCGTGGCCATCTGTAGATACATTCATTTTGCACAAGGATCATTTCCAAGCTACTTGAACATAATTTCAGACCAGAAGATAAGTTGTGAGAATAAAAATTGTACAAAGAACACACAGACCCCTTTTCCTACACACCATCTTATCCCATTCTCTTTGTTACCTGTGCACATGTACACGTATACACACTTTTCTTTCTTCCTGAACAATTGGAGGGTAAGTTACATACATTGTAGTCCTTTCCTCCTAAATTCTTTACTGGTACTATTTCCTAAGAACAGGGATACTGTATTACATAATCATCATTCAGTTATCAACTTCAGTGATTTTAACATTGATAAAGTGTTTTATCTAATCTACCATCTGTGTTGCAGTTTTGTCAGTTGGCCCAATAATGTCCTTTAGATCCCTGTCTTTACCCTTCCCTATTTAACCTAAAATATTTCTGCAGTGCTTTTTTGGTGTGTTTTAGGACACTAACATTTTGAAGAATGTGGTTGCCCCACACCTCCATTCCTGTGGTAGAATGTTTCTCATTTGGGGCTTCTCTGATGTTTCCTTGTGATTAGGTTTGGGCTATGCAATTCGTGCTGAAATTCTGCATATGGGATGTTGTGTCCTTTTCAAGGTATCATATCCAGGGACCCTCGGTGGCCATCCAGCCCCATTGGTAATGTTAACATGGGTCATCTGGTTAAAGGGTTGTTTGATATTTCTACAACTTAATTACTCTTTTTTTCTCCCTTGCAACTAACGGTCAGTGACATGACATTTTAAGACCACACAAATATCTCATTCTTCATCAAAAATTCTCTCTAGATTTAACATCCATTGATGATTTTTGCTTGATTGAGTCTTTACTGTGGTGATTGCAAAATGCTGATTTTCTGTTCCTTATATCCCGCTTCATCTACCACTCATCCACTGTACCTAAGCCGCATCCCTTCTCCCCGACGTGTCCACCTACTTATGATCAGCATGTATCATGAATTCCTATTCATCAGCAGTCCACAACTCGACCCCATGATTCTGGTATTTAAATTGTCCCAGATTTGGTCAGCAGGAACCCCTGAAAGTCACTGTGTCATGTTTTGGGCACTTTCTTACTTTCTAGGTCATCTTGACCCTTTCCTGCCCCAGTCCTGGTATTAGCTGTTTCTCTGAAGATGCTTGGTTCTTTTTAGGGGACAAATCCAGAGAATGACATTGGATGTACAGATAGGAGCACCATGGTGCTGGCTGCTACAGAGGTGTCTTTCCTGGTCTTTTCAGTGGACCGAGACAGGAAACATATGCATGTACATGCACATGCAAGCAAACAGACACACAAAAATATCTCCACGGCACACAGATTTTAGAAATAATCAGTTCATGCCATTACCCTTGATGCTAATCTATCACCACAGAGCTGTGTCTTGCCTTCTCCAGTTAGATTTGTATATTCCTTTTTCCACCATGAGAACACGGGCTTCCACTGACATTGGCATATTGACACATTTGCTCAAACCTTTAATTCATCTGAAATATTTCCAGAATTGCAGAAGGATACCCCAAGAAACTAACCTTCTAAAGAGCAGTCAGAATTTGTTTGTGAGTCTACTGCCATCCCACTTACCCCGAACTGAGGTTTTACAACCAGACTCCATGCTTCCGTGTTATTTGAATTTCTCCCCCCTCCTCCCCTTCATTGCCTCCTTCTTATTTTCACTACCAATTTCTCACTTTCCTCTATTTTCCTTTTCATTATAGTGCGGTATTCACTTAAAAATATCTTTGGGGCACGTGGGTGGCTCAGTGGGTTAAACCTCTGCTTTTAGCTCAGGTCATGATCCCAGGATCCTGGGATCGAGCCCCGCATCGGGCTCTCTGCTCAGCAGGGAGCTTGCTTCCTCCTCTCTCTCTGCCTGCCTCTCTGCCTACTTGTGATCTCTGTCTGCCAAACAAATAAATAGAATCTTTAAAAAAATTTTAAAAAATAAAAATATCTTCATTAATTTTTTAAGTTTTCTTTTTAGTTTTTGTTTCCCTCCCCATTGGGACTGATTCTGTTTTGGTTTTTGGACATGCAGACCATCAACAGGGCTTCAAAAATAAAATATACCAGGAGAGGTACCCATAACAGATCACTGCCTCCTGTATGCCTCGTTGCTCCCACCTTCCCCCATTTGCACATAATCAATTTTATGGTTTCCTGGATTCTCCTTCCTGTGTTTCTTTTTGTAAAAATAAACTGATATACATATGTTTCCTATTTTCCCTTCCTCGGACACAATAGGTAGCAGACCATTTGTACTTCTTCGCACCTTGCGGGAATTCACAAGACTTGTGTTTTATTTTATTTTTATTTTATTTATTTATTATTTTTTAAAGATTTTATTTATTTATTTGACAGACAGAGATCACAAGTAGGCAGAGAGGCAGGCAGAGAGAGGGGGAAGCAGGCTCCCCGTTGAGCAGAGAGCCCGATGTGGGGCTCAATCCCAGGACCCTGAGACCATGACCTGAGCCGAAGGCAGAGGCTTAACCCACTGAGCCACCCAGGTGCCCCTATAAGACTTGTATTTTAGCCCGTGTTCTTCCCAGACGTGCTGTGTGACCTCTGTCTAGCAACTGACATTCCTCGAATCTCAATCTCCTCACCTGCTGAAAGCAAGCACTTTGAAAAGTCTCTATCTTAAGTCTCACCACAAAAAAAAAAAAAAAAAAAAAAAAAAAAAAAAAAAAAAAAAAAGCTACGAAGTAAATGTAATTTCCCCCTTTTAGCCATTATGAATTTAGAGATGGGTCTTCAGGACAAAAATAAAACTAATGAATACTGTTACGCTGAAAAAAAAAATAAATAAAATAAAAAGCCAAACAGATACTTGGGAAAAGGGGATGGATAAAAGCAGGATGGAGATGAGTCCATTTGCAGCCCAGAGAGCGTTTCTAACACTTTCCACTTCTGGAGACCCCACACTGTTGTACCGTTCCCTCCCCCTCCCCAGGTACTTATTTAATTAATTAATTAATTAATAAAAACAGTATATATACACATAAAGTGTGCAACGTTGATGATTCGATGTCCATATCCATGGTGAAATGATTATTCTAATGCATTTCTCTGTAAATACTCGCTATGATGGGAAGATATAGTTTCTGTTTTCCTTTATGCAAGCTTCTCAACTTGCTGGTGTGGACCAATCCGCTTCTCGCCAGTGACTGACTCTTGGAAACGACTTTGACTGGATGCTTTCCTCTTCTCTCCAACCTGAGCGTTGCGACAGCTGCTTGTAGCAATTAGGGCGTGTTGTGTGCAGAGACTAGAGTGTTGACTGAACCAATTAAAAGATCAATTAGCACAGCGCAAGTGCTTAGAGAAGTAGTTTTCCATGACACGGAGTGGATTTGCCGCAGCACATGGAGCTACAAGTGAATCCCACATCCAGGAATATGGAGTCTTTGTTCTTAACTTTTTCTTTTAACATGTTCTGAGTATTCCTAAACTTCCAACAGGAAGCTATGAGTAAGTGGGCTAAAAGGACAAACTGGCTTTTGCTGCAATAGTATTTTCATGCATAGTAATCAAATGAGTTAGTAGCAACTCATAACATGTATAGTAGTTAAATGATCCTGATTAAGTAAAAATTGTAAGATAACACACAATTTATGTGAGTATTTTATTTTTGTCTCTGACAGAGTTTATTCAAAAAAAAGTTTTGTCTTCTCATCGATTTTTTATACATGGTTTGGATTTCTTATCGCTGTTTTTTAACTAAAAAAAAAAAAAATTCCAGCTTTAGGTTTTCTTCTTGTGTTGGAATCTTGGCATATCCACAAGCTACATGCAAAACATGAGACATTGTGAAGATGGGCTACGTTGAGTTATCAGATTTCTGAAGTACATAACTCTGGGATGGGTGTTCTCAGCAGTGATAAATAAAAACTGACTCTGGGAGAATTTATGAAGGTTTAATGTCCTACATACCTTTATTCAGCTGGTGTTTAGACAATTTTAGTGGATAGAAGAAGGTGATATGAGTGAAGCCAGGATGTATTTCTTGCCCTTTGGTGGTTTATACCCTAGTTGGAGAGGAAAGGGCCAAATATGTTACTTATAACCAGGAGCAGAATATGCAAATGCTTAACTCTTTTTCTCTGCTGCTTACGACACTGCAAGGTCCTCAGAGGGAGAGCTGCACTAAGAAGAGAAGCAGGGGAAATCTCTGCGGGTGTGTTATGTCCAGAGCTTTGGGGGTAAATTTCTCCCAGGAAGTTCTATCCATGATGAATTAAACCAGGCTGAAGAGGACCCAGGAGAAGTTCCTCTGTCTTGAGAGAAGCAGGTCATCTGACCTTCCTAGGTAGCCTTTCACCTGGGTCCTGCCCCATATTCTATGTTGACTCTTTCTTAGTCTGGAAACCCCCACCCAATGGAAGTTATCTCCCAATCCTTCTCACTCCCCAGCCACATGGATGCGCAAGAGAGACAATTCAGAAGGGAATCCAAAGGAGGAAGTAAAAAAGGGTCTCTTGAGAGAGTACTCCAGTCTGATTCTTAAGTATTTACACTTTTCCTCTCCAAAATCTCTGCCCAGCCTCTGTGACCCAATAACATACTTGGCATGGAATGATTCTCATGTTTCTTCTTGTGGATGTTAAGGCAGAAGGAGCTACAACCATCTCTCGGGGACTGGATAGAGTTGAAGGCGGCATTGTAGTTTATACCCCAAATTTCTCAGTTAGGGACACCAGAATTCAGTCCATCTAATTTGATCAACATAAGCTACAAAGTAGTTGGTAGTCTGTGGAAATTTGAAAAGCTGAGGAGAACCATACCTCTACACATGTAAGGAGAAACCCACCCACTCCTGGGCAGGTTCTAGCAGAAACCTCATTGGTGCCACCATTTCTGCCACAGCTAACCAACAAGATTCCTGTCCCCACCCTGGGTCCTCCTGAATACTCATGTACATGTCTCCCAAGGCACAACTGTTTGGCAGGACATAGCTCACTGAGAGAAAGTTCACCCAAGCTGTTGGCAAGTCTGGGGAATGTCGTTTTTAGCTTTGCAGGAAAAAGTACCCTGGAAGGGATAGCATTCCATCTACAATGGAATGCAGATACATTCCATTTGTATCTGCAGAAATGTTACAGGACTTGGGGGCACCTGGGGAGCTCAGTGGGTTGAGCTGCCAGCTCCTGATTTTGGTTCTGGTTGGGTTCTCAGGGTCCTGAGATGGAGCCCTGAGCCTGGTTCTGTGGTCAGTGGGGAGGCTGCTTGAGAGTCCTCCTCTCCCTCTGCCCCTCCCCCCGGCCACAAGTACGTGCTCTCTCTCAAATAAATAAATCTTAAAAAAAAAAAAGAAGAAGAAAGAAAAAAAAAAAAAAAAAAGAAATGTTGTAGGTCTTGGTTGAAGGTGGAAATAAATGGGACTCAGTTTTTGGGTGAGACCTGGGAAGGAAGTGGCCCTTTTGTTGAACAAAGATTAGGCTGTTCAGGGGAGGGACATGAGCAACTCAGGCAAAAGGAAAGTGAAGGCTTGACATCGGGGATCCATGTAACCCTCCCTAAAGCCCACTGAGGCAGGCATAGAGAAAGAGTTCATGTTTGAGATTCAGAATGGGGGAAGGGGCAAACAGAAAACATGGCAGGGAGATTTTGAAAAATCTGGATACCAGAAGGAGATTTCGGACTTCTTCTGCGTGTGGAAGGAGTGACTGGAGGTCTATAACAGAGAGGGGCATGCTGAGATCAGAGGAGTCTGAGGTCTGAGTGTATAGGATCCCTTGAATGGATACAGCCTAGAGGAAAGGAAACCACCTTGGAGTCAGTAATCTGGGTGGCAGGTGGTGACAGCCTAGTCCAGGGAGGCAACAATGAGGGTCCACACACACGCACACAAATGCATACACACACAGGGATAGCATATCAGAGTCTTTTCAAAGGAAGCAGTGGTTTGGGGAAGGGGACCCATGTTCAAGTGCCAGAATTTGCCACTTACTAATGGCGAGACCTTGACAAGTCTCTTGACATCACTGACTCGGCTTTTGCAACTGTAAAATAAAGCCAATACTCCTTCACCTGGATAGCTGTGAAGCTCTAATAGCTCTTATAAGAGCACTGTGCACAACGTTAGGTGTTGTTTGTATGAGAAGAAACATTGTGAGTTGGCAACTGATAAGGAGAAAAGGTGACATGAACGTGGTTCTTGGCCTTCTCCTGAGAGCAGGAGGAGAGCCAGTGAGCTCCCATGGAAAAGGGACCTAGGGGATGTGGGGAGGTATAGCAGTCTGGATTTGAACATGCTTGGTGCAGAAGGAAATGAAGGCAGGCAGAGGAAATTTCCAGAATCAGGACTGAAGGTCCGGTAGATAGGATAAAACTGCAACCACTGTTTTTGTTCTCTGTTGTTCCAGAAAAATTAGAAGAAAGGAGTATCTGGTTTATTTGCTGTGGAGGTCGTCTGTTTGTTTGCATTAGGGACACTATCCATTTACATCCTGTTTTGGCTACAGTCTAGAAGAGTTAAACTCTTGATGGACTAAAATATATCATATGAAGGGCAAATCAGTGGTAGGAGACTGGCCATCCAGGTTTTTGCCTCAGACCTAGGGGGTCCCAGGACATGGGACTTTCAGGGCTGACACTGGGACAGTCATGGGCCGACCAGGTTGTGATAGGTGGTCTTCCCAACAGTCTGAGAAGAAACAGGAGGAGCGAGATGGTCATCATCTGGGTCATCATATGGTTCCTAAGAGAGATTCAGGTGGCTTATGCCAGGTGGGAAATATGGCTAGAAGGTATGGTTTAGTAAGAGAAGCTCTGGAGATTTACAAGGTCCTGCTGTGTTCAGAAAGGGCCCGAAATTCTCCCCAGGGAAGAAATTCTTCAACACTGCAAACATAGTAGGTTTATCCTATAAAATTAAGGAGGATACCTGGGAAAAGACATCCAGATGATTTATGTCATGCACACAGAAAAGGACGCGTGTGTATGTGAGGAATTTCAACTTTCTGTAGAGTTACTCTGAAGAAATACTTTCCCTTGTGCATTTAATGTGAGTTTACATTCACCTGGTTCAAGACAGAGCCATTTTCCCATTTTGAGCAGAAACCTGGAAATAAAGAGGTAGACATTTGCATGGGGCAAGACCGGCTCAGATATGATGGCAGCCTCCCCATGTGAGAGCAGAGCCCCAGGAAGCAGCATGTCCAAGGACAATGATCCTTGCCTTCTGGGCCATCTGAGTGAAGTAGCTCTGTGAGGTTAAAGCTTCTGCCACTGCACACACCCTTGCTTTTGTGGTTGACCCAGAGCTAAATGAGCCTCTAAGACCTGAGGGAGGGCCAGAGTCACAAGGAAGCCAACAACTGCAAGGCTATTCTCTCTCTTATTTAAATCAGGTGTGCCCTTAAACATAGTTATGTGATTGTTATGGGTTAAATTGTGTTCTGTTGAAATTCATGTGTTGCATTCGTAACCCCCAGTGCCTCAGAACATGACCTTATTTGTAGTCATCTCAGACGTATGTACGTAATGAGGTCCTTAGGGTGGGCCCTTCAATCTAATATGCCTGGTGTCCTGATGCTAATGGGGGAAATGTGGACAGACCTGCAATGAGGGAGGATACCATGTGAAGTTGAAGAGCATGAAACTGATGTGCCTACAAGCCAAGGAAAGGCAAGGATCGTCCAAACCACCGGCAGCTAGGAGAGAGGCCTGGTGCAGACTCTCCCTCGAGGCCCTCCTCAGGAACTTGCAGAAACATTGGTTTTGCACCTTCCAGCCTCCAAAACTCCAGACAATCGATGTCTGTTGCTTAAGCCACTAGCTTTGTGGTCCTTTGTTTTCCTGGTGGCCCCCGGGAAACTTAATCCACTGGTGAAGTTTTGTTTGTACATTTTCTCGCCTGAAAAAATAGAGTGTCACCTACTACTGTTTTGTAGTTGTTGTTGTTTTTTACCTTCAGGTAAAGTAGGGCAAACAATGGTTTGAGAGATTACTTCTAAACAAACTGAAAACAATCACACAAACTGGGAACACCAGAAATGTTCTTAGTACTTGCATTAAGTAATATTTTTCAGAAATCCTGAGTGACAACCACTCACTTGTTTACAGTAGGATTTTCCAGCCTCTAACACTCATCATTTATGAAGCAAATATTAGTTGAAGGCCTCAGAAGATTGCCAATAAAACTGCTAAAACATTCTTTTGATCTCAAGGCAGCACTGAGGACAGATACTTCATTCCTTCTGGAAAATGCTTTGTTCTTTTGACTCCACTTAAGGAGGCAATGGGAAAGCATATAATACATCAGGCTTTCCTTCTTTGTAGAACAAAGTTAATCCAGGTCCTTATCCTATGAAACTGCACAGGGATATAATCTTTTAGAAGACATAAATAATTCTCTCTAATACATTGGAAATACTTTGATCTTTCTATATACCTCTCCAGAGCAAAACGGTACTGCAAATTTTATTTTACATGTTTAGAAGTTTGTTAAATAAAGGTAGAGTAGTAATATTAGAGTTTTAAAATTATGTGTTTTTGTTTTAAAAAGCGATCAAAAGGATAAAGATAATTCTATTAGATCCCGAAAATTTTTACAATTACATGTCGGTCTGCCTCTCTCATTCCAATGCAACACCATGGATTTTTCATGTATTTACTTTTCTTTTGTTTTATTTACTGTGTTAATGGGCTTTACAAGATTCTTTAAAAGCTCACCTTTTCTCGAAAATTTTATTATTCATTTTCTTTTAGCATTCCTGCTATAGCACATGTAATGGTTCTAACCTCCACCCCCACCCCCATGTCTATGGTGGATTGGGCTGATCAGGGATTGGTGGAAAATAAAAGAATAGTGAGGAGGAGGGTACAATCTTAGAAGGTCGTACATTCATTCTGTAGTGAAGATCAAAGATTCTTTTGATAGGGGCTAGGGGCTGCTGAGGAATTTGAAAGAAAAGAATGATAGAATCAGATTTGCTACTTGGAAAAAGCACTCTGGAAGCAGTGTGGGGAATGGGTGGGTGGTCTCCCATGAGGGTATGAGCCTGGGATCAGAGAGACTTAGTAGAGAGGCCATTGAAGTCAAGCCACGGTGGTGCAGTGGGTAGGACAGGAGGAGGAGGCAGACAGATCCAATAAGATTGTGTCAACTGTCTACAAGTAGCGTTGCTTGTGGTCATTTCAGTGCAGGAAGTGGACGACTTGACCCATTCCTTTGTGGGAAAATAAAATTTAGTGATTGATGCTATTTGCTAAGTGAAAAAGGAAAATACAGAATCATCATTTGTTTCCATCCCAACTCTGTTAGTGTCATTCTGAGGGGCTCAGATGTCTCCATCCCAAACATGCGTGTCTCCTGAGGCATTCGGGAAATTCTAGGTCCAGATCCTTGGTTGAGGTGAACTCTTGCCCGTTCACAGAATTCCTTGGGTTGGTGCAAATGACCAGTAAATTACTTGGGTCTATTTCCTCGCTGTATTTGTGCCCCAAACAAGTGGGGTGGCATCTCTTTTCTGATTCTCTCAGGACAGGGACAGAGAGCAAGAGAGGAACTCAGTCTACATTCTCTGTAGTATCAAGGCTGGGGTTGGGGGGGTTGTCTTCAAGCATGTGTTTAGGGGTCCTGTGTTGTGAACACTTGTCCCTTTTATAGAACTTGAGGAATGTGGTCTGTTACCTCTCAGAACTGGCCATACTACTGTGGTGTCGTGGGAAGTCCTGCCATTTTCCATGGGGTGGGGTGCTCAACATTGGCGAACGGCCCCCACGAGAACCAGCCAGGATGGCTTGCAGTTCGCGGGGCGATACTTTCCTGGAGTCCATGGGGCAGGTAAAGCCTTACTCCCAGGTGTTATGGAATCTATTTCACACGGAAGGCCAATAGGTGGCAGAGCAATCTTTCCTACATGCCAGAGTGAAAATGTATATCGAAACCACCATTCTCAGAACTCCTTTGCTAAACTTTAATGATAAGACACGTGAATCACTCATAACTAGACAATTTCAGAATTTTCACACACTTTTTACATTTATATATGTTAATGCTAAATGTTGTGCAAAATGATTTCATTCATTAAGACCTTAAGCCCTGGAACAATTAGCCAAAAATACTTATAGACGTAGTTTGTTTGCTTGAATATTACCTTGTGGTGGCTATAAATTTTTTTTCTCATTTTATGGGATATTTCCTCTTTTTTTTTTTTTTGGTGTACGGAAACAAAGGTGAAAACAATGATCATTGTAGGCCATTTAAGACAATTATCCTTTGTCGATTAGAAAGCAGGATATCTCTAGTGAGGGCTTGTCTATGTGATTTCAAAAATTCAAGCACCTAATAACAAATTTATAGACATACTATCATCTTGGAATCTGAGAAATGGAAAGATTTGCCTTTCTGAAAAATCAAACTTTCACTCTTGAAATGGAAATTAGATACTGACTTAGAAATCCTCCCCATTATTATTCTAACTATATGAGTTTTGCTAATTTTGTTTGTTAGTTTGTTTTGCCTCCCTGTGTTAAAAAGTCAGTATTTAGAGCTAATTCAGAAACACCCAAATGGGAAGATTTTAGAAACAGTCACAGACGTCTCTGTGGCTGTTAAATATTGGGAATTATCCTGCCTTTGTTATAAAAAGGTCTCCGGGGTTTTGTCTGCCTTGGACGCACACCTGTGGGCTTCTGTCAGAATCTCGTCTTTGCTTTTATTCCCTTCTTGTCAGTTCTGAGCAGGGGCTCCAGTGAGCTCAGTGAGGCACTGTTTCTGCCATGTCATTTAAGGGGGCACAGAAAATGTCAACCATCGAGATTCATAATATTCAATGCAATATTTTTAAAAATCAAAACTTACGCAGTTAACCGTGTATGAGCAAAATATCAAAAGTCGAAATAATGCCAGGCTCAGTAACAGTGCTATCCTGAGCCCTGTTCTAGGCTGAGGTGCAAGAAAACCTCAGGGATACCGAATCCTGTCTTTATTGAAATGGTTAGTTATTTTGTTCATCGTGATTTTTGACATTGATTTTGACTTTTTAGACTATTGCAGCCAAACCTTACATATCTTGATTCCTGCATTTGGGGGGGGGGGAGCGTCCCCTTGTATTTTGTGTCCCAGGCTAGTATCTCACTCTGCTCAGCCCAATCCTGAGGTTGCCAGTCATCGTGGTGTTTATAAAACGTCTAGCGGCCCTTCTCAGGAACAGGATTGGGGTCATAATCTGAAAGGAATGCAACACGGAAATGTAAAGTATGAGAGTGAGGCTGTCCAACGAATTGCTGATGTTTCCCAAGATCACTTCAATTTTTAGAAAATCTATATTACATGCTTAAATAATTTCCTTTGTTTCTTCTTCTTCTTCCTGGTCTGTGTGTTGGGTAATCCAGCTGTGTTTTTAGGATGCTCAGCTCTTACTGAAATGGTCTCCTTTTCAGAGGTCTTCAGAGCTCAAACCAGTCCGTTGCTTCAGTCGGCCTTTTTATTGGAAAAATTGCTGTGACGTGGAACTTTTCATTTCAGCTCATCTGAGTATCTAAGTAACAGTCAAATGAATCCAAATCGCCATATGGATTCTTCTGAATGACTGTCCAGTGGTGCAGGGGACAGGTTTGGTAGTGCATCTTTTGGCCCAAGGAGCACCCTTTTCTCCAGGAAGTTTTGTTCTATTTATCACTCCTGATAAAAGCAAAATCTTCTTTTTCTAATAAAGCCAACCAATGGAGTTATTCTCTGTTCTATCACCCCCTAGAAAATAGTCATGTAACCTGTGCAAGCTAGCTAGCTAGCTATGAAGCATCTCAACATTTTGCTATGAAATTTGCTTTGAAGCTTGCCTAGGAAACATTTTGCTGTGAATGCAAGTAAGTGCCTTTTAAAGAGCGAAGTGAACTTACTCATTCTCTTTTACTCCCTCATCCTCTCTACCTGCCCATCAAACCCATCAACTCCAGGGGAGCTAAAACTCGGGGAGTGGGGCAGGCATGAACCACAAGTCCAGGCCATCTGCTCACGTGCTGGTCGCAGTTCATGGAGCTCACACGTCACAGGAGGATGACTAACACCCTTACAAGGAAAAGCACCTTCACCTTCACAGTCGTGCTTTTGCTTAGAAACAGCTGGGAAGGAAAAGCTAGGCGTGAGTGTAGATCACACAAGTACAAGTCTGAGGTCTAGTGAACTCAGATAGACATGAGAGAACCAAGAGGCAAACAAACATGAGTTAGAAAAAGCACAGTCCTCGGGGAACATTCTGTGAACCCGTGATTTAAGACCTGCTCAGGTCAGTGGCATCTCCATGAATTTGCTTATGTGACCACAGAGCCATCAGTGGTATTTAGGATAGGTATTTTCAAAACCAATCAGATTTTAGAAAGATTTAAGTGAAAGCACGTCATAGAAAAAAGAGATTAGAATCAGATGTTCTTTCTTAAAAATTTTAATTTTACATTGAAATACTCTGAAGAAAAGGAGACTTTGTGTTTAGAATCAGGATTTAGGTATTCAAATGTTATTTTTTTTTTTTCTATAACAATTCTTTCTCTGAAATTCCAGACAGAAAATGTCATTCTTACTATGTCAATTCCCAATTAGTTTGCTATTTTTGAAAGAAATAACAGAATGTTTTTACTGTTATGATTATTTTATAGCTTGCATTTTTTAAAATTATATTTTCCCCATCATTAAGCAATTCTGGAGAATGAGAACAAAACAAAATTGAATACTGAATAATTTAGTTGAGTTGTTTTTCTTCTTCCAAACATGTTTAAACTCATGTTGGAAAAAAAAAAAATTGGATGACTTACTTTTTAGGGATGTAAATGTATATCCTGTCTTTTCCTGAATCCACAAGAAAACTGGGTTAAGCCATATTTTCTTTAAAATTATTCTTGGCAACTCTTCGGGAAAATCTGTTAGCTTGTCAAGATAAATTTTACAAGCAGTATCCCAGGTTATGGAAACCATTGCAAAATATCTGAGAGATAAAGGACCTTTGCAGAACTAGGGTTACAAATGTGTTTATGTATTTTATATATATTTTGGTACTGGGAGTACTCAAAATATTTGGATGTTGGGTAAGCTAGAGACAGCTTTCATTATTTTGTTTTATTTTTTAAGTAAGAGATACTGGAGGAGGATTTACAGTTTTAAGGGGGCACCTGGCGAAAACGAACGCTCACTTTCCTGAGAAACGAATTCTCTTCTCTTTCCAGAATATCTTCTGTAGACCACTGTCTAGTGTGTTCTTTGTGTTTCCAAACACAGTGAGGAAAGACCTCACATTTACCAAATGAGTCGGGCACTATGATTTTGAATTTATCTATCACATTGGCCATAAGGCCTTCCGTCTTTTGCTCTATCTGAATATGCATGTGAATGTATATGTCTTTTTTTTTTTTTTTCCTCAAGTTTCTATAGGTTTTCAAGTGCTCACCTCTGGTTACTCCATCTGACACACCGACATTTGTCTTCCCTCTACCCTTGACATTAGTTGAGGTTTCCAGATTGCTGGAAAGAAAAGCCCATAAGGGAAACATGGCTCACCCACCATGCTGTTCTTTTTCATAGGATTATAACTGATAGAGGCTTGGGGTATCCTAAATTGAAAACATAAACGTTGGGGCCAGACAAGGCTGCATTCAAACCCCATAGCCCATTCACTGGCTGTGTGACTATTGACAAGTTATCACCCACTCTGAGCTCTTTGCTTTTCTGTCTCATAAAGCTCCTGTGAGAACCTGAATGAGATCATGTATGCGAGTGCTGAGCATGTTGTCAATACACTGGGGTGTCCCATAAAGGATATTCGGTTGTGTTAGTGCCATCACTGTTAATAATATTGATAAATTGCACGGTCCCTTGTAGGAGGAGCAAGACAAGGCAAGGGACTAGAGAAGCAAGTAAGGGACTGGAGAAGCAAGCAAGCAAGAGGCCAAGTGGTTTGGAAGGTTATGGTCATAAAAGATTAGGAAGCACAGCAAGAACTGGTTGAGCTGGTCAGGACTCTACCTGGACTGCAGCCCAAAGGAATAAAATGGACCTTCCGAGAGCAAATTCAGTTCTTATTCTGATGGCCTGATGAGATGACCCAGTTGGCAGGTGGGGGGGAGGTTGATAAAATGATGCCATGTTTTATCATGCTCTGCAAAGCCTAGGGGAGCCATGTTGTAATGTTGAAAAAGGTACTGTTGGGAGGATCCAAACATCTCAGGCCTCCCCTGCCCCAAGTTAGCTCTGTTCCCAGAAACCCCCACCTCCTCGCTGGCTTCCCTGGGGCTTCTGGAAGCTGGGTCAGGCCCAGGTGACTGCCCCCCCACAAAATCTTTCTCCCCTTTTCTTGACCTTCCCCCTCCTGTGCTTGCTTTGGAGGGTGTCCTCAGCCTCCTTTCTCAGTCCTGTCCTTCAATGACCATGCTGTTCTGTTTGTCCTATTTGAGTCTGCTCCAAGAGCCACTGGGCTTGCGTAAAATCCTGGAAGTTTCTCTGGCTGGTCCCATGAGGGCTACTCCTCTGACCTGACCCACTCTCCTCTCTTCAGGGTATGTAGCTCTCTTCTCTTCCTATTTTTTAAATCTCCAGATGATTCATAGCACTTCGGCTACTTTTCACCCTTCTAACTTGAATTGACATTGCTTTAGTGCCCCCACTTCATGAGTCAGTGAGACTTGATACTTATTTGATGGACGTTATTTTTGAAATTTTAAAATATTTTGAAATAAAAAAGATTACTTTTTAATTGAAGGACATTTTGCATTCTTTTTAATTAATTAGCACTAATTTTGAATAGGGTTGAGGTTAAGGATCTGAAAAGATCTTTGGCTGTAATCAAAGAAGTAGACTGATCTAATATTCTATTTATTTATTTATTTATTTATTTAGGTAATTTTTTTCCCATTTTTAAAAATTATAAAATACACATGACATACTATTTGCCATTTTCGCCATTTGTAAGTGGCTCAGTGGCATAAAATACATTCACAATGCTATCACCACTAATTATGTCCCCAATTATTCATCATATCCAACACAAATTCTGCTCTCCCTTCTCCCACATCCCTCCTCCAGTCCCTGCCAACCTCTATTTATTCCTTGTTTTTAGCCATTGACAACCCAGCTGAGCTAGCTAACCCTATGCATTCATTTCTTTTTTTTTTTTCCTAAGATTTTATTTATTTAGTTATTTGAGAGAGAGAGAGAGAGAGAGCTGGGGGAAAAGCAGAGGGAGAGGGATAAGCAGACTCTGTGTTGAGCACAGAGCTTGATATAAGGTTCAATCTCATGATCTTGAGATTGTGACTTGAACAGAAATCAAGAGTCACACACTTAACCTACTGAGCCACCCAGGCACCCCTGCATTCGTTTTTTTTAATCCTTTATTTAAATTCAATTTAGTTAACATATATTGTGTTACTAGTTACTGGGGCAGAACTCAGTGTTCATCAGTTACATACAATGCCCAGTGCTCATTCCATCAAGAGCCCTTCTTAATGTCCTGCATTCATTTTTATTGCCATGTAACAGATGATCACAAAGAGAGAGACTTAACACAAAATTTATTATTTCACAGTTTTTTGCAGATAAGAGATCTAGGTGTGGTGTGCTCGCCTCTCTGCTGGGGATGTCTCAGGCTGCAGTGAAGATGCTGGGTGTTCTCATGTGTGGCCCAGGGACATTTTCTGAGCTCTCTACTAATGGGACTCATTTCCTTGCCGTGCGTGACTGAGGCCTTCATTTCCTTAATACACTTTGGTCTCCTTGGCTGCGAGGAGGTGCTGGCTCTCTCCTGCCATCAGGGCCTTGCAGTGATTTGCAGCATGGAAGCTTCTGCTTCCTCCAGGCCAACAGGAATCTATCCCTGACTTCTTCCTCAGGGATCAGCTGGAGAAACTTTCTCTTTTAAAGAACTCACCTGATGAGATCAGGCTCACCTTAGGTGACCCCCCCTCCCTTTTTCCACATAAGAGGACACAATCCCAGGACTGATATCTCATTATATTCACAGGTTATACAGGGCGTGTACACACCAAAGGAGGATATCTTGGGGACCAAGATAGAGTTCTGCCACCACATCTGAGAAGAGGCAGGAGTCTGAACGCTCTGTAATAGTTCTTTCTGTGCTGAATTTCTACCAAACTATTTCTAATGTTCTGCTTTTTTTTTTTTTTAATTTTTTTTTTTTATTTCCAGCATAACAGTATTCATTATTTTTGCACCACACCCCGTGCTCCATGCAATCCGTGCCCTCTATAATACCCACCACCTGGTACCCCAACCTCCCACCCCCCGTCCCTTCAAAACCCTCAGATTGTTTTTCAGAGTCCATTAATGTTCTGCTTTTTAAGGCTCTGCAGGTTGGATACCGGGGCCTGGAATGGAAGTACTCAGCTCTAATTCATGTGAATTGATCAGGATCAGATCCTGCCTTTTTGGAGCTGCCATTGTTATAAGGGATACAGAAAGTAAGCATCATACTTATATAAAATCTAGAATATGCCAGAGTATGGTGAATGTCAGGGATAAGGACTGTTCTGGGTAAGGCTGTATAGGGATGTTAGGTGACAAGGTGGAAGGAGGCGTGTAATTTCCAAGGGTGATCTTTAGTAATACAAACGCCCTAGGAATACCAGCCACGTGATATTCTGAAGTTATCTCATGAAAATAATCATTAACAGAGAGAGGTCTTTATCAAGCATGCAGCTACACGGAATGATGGGCAGCGGGCTGTTGAAAGGGATTACGGGTCCATGGCCCCGCCCACAAGAAGCCAAGGATTTCAGTCTCCTGCACCACTGCGGGCAACAGCGGAATAATAATGAAATGTTCTGATCGTAGACTCGGTGACAGCCAGCTCTCTGCAAACTTTCAAAAGGATGTGGAGTAATTTTGAGCAACCTCCCACTCTCACTGGGGCCTCATCAGCTTTAGCGATGTCCCTGGGATAGACACAAGGAACAGGAGAGCCAGAGTGAGTTCAAGAGGGGCCTCCTCCAAAGTTTCAGGTACTAGTTCAGGGAACTGTAGTTCTAGCAAGTAGGTTGACTTATTAAGGTTACCTAGCCCCGTCCTCCAGACTCCTCATGCAGTGCTCTTCCCACTATACCTTCAGCCATGTCCTCAAGGCCTCCTTCTACTCCCACACACTCCCACCAGTGCCCTGCGGGTGTTCTTTCTAACCTGGAGGTGCCCAAGGGAAGGGACTGTACCTTAGTTGATACCGGATTCATTTTCTAGGGTGACCATAGTGAAGTACCACAAACTGAGTAGCTTTAAGCCTCAGAAATGTATTCCCTGGAAGTGAAAACCCAAGATCAAGGTGTGGGCAGGGCTGCTTCTTTCTAGGCTGCAAGGGAGAATCTGTTCCATGATTCATGCAGAGTTTCTGGTGGTTTGCTGCCAATTTTTGGCATTCCTTGCCCCATATCTGCCTTCATCTTTACTTAATATTCTTCCTATATGCACATCTGTGTCCAAGTTTCCCCTTTCTATAAGAACACTGGTCATATTGGATTGGGGTCCACCCTAAGACCTTGCCTTAACTAATTACACATGCAAAGGCTGGATTTCCAAATAAAATCACCTTATGACATCCTGAGGGTATTAATAAATGAATTTTGGCAGGACACAACTGAACCCAGCAAGGATGTTAGAACCCTAGCACAGAGCCTAGAAGTGGTACTTAATACAAATATGACAGGTAAGCCAAAGAGTGTACATTGTCTCCCCCAGATTCTACCAGATTGCCATGATCTGCCCCCTGATGATCAACCTTTTTTTTTTTTTTTTAATCTCTTAGCACCTCTTAGGCCACTGTCTCTCTATCAGCCATGGGATCTAGTCTAGGGATCTGTACCAATGAGAGAAGACTAGATCCCCAGAGATTGTTCCCAAAGCAAGGCTTGATTGGTAGACATTCTGACCATAGGAGAGAAGGCTTGCACTCATGTGGCTATATTAAATGTGGTCTCTGAGATGACATAAAGTAAGGCCAGAACTTACTTATGATTCTATCTTCTCCACAAATTCCAAACTTTGGCAGTCTACCAGTGGAGCATTTTGGACAGATTTCTCCATACACATTGTTTAAGTGAAATTTCGCCATAAATATTTCATAGCTACAGAAGTGCAGAGAAATCCTAGGATGCCCATTTCAAGGCCCAGCCTAATTTTAGTACCCCCATGAAGTCTTGAAGAATTTTTTCAACCAAGTAGAGTCTTCCTTCTCTGAATCCCTATAGTGCCTACTGTCTCCAGCACACACAAGTGATTTGTCCTGGAATTGATTATATCATAACTTTTGGCCAAGAGATTGAATACAGAAACAGATGATTGAGGTAGCCCAGAGATGGCCTTATGTTGCTAGCAGAGCAAGTTTGCAAGTTCAGGTATGCTGGGAAATTCCTCCTCTGTTTTAAATAATCCATTCTACCTTGGTACCAGAAATTCCTTTTAGGGAAGGAAGAGAATGTACATCACAATGATCAAAATAAGATATTTACTTCAGTTTATACTAAGATGTGAGTGACTGATATAACATCCTCATCCAAAGTTTGTTGTTTTGTTTTGTTTTTAGGCTATGTTTTGATAAAAGGAAAGAGAGCAAGGCAATACTGAAGTTACTTGTAGAGTGGAGAGAAGAGACAGTAGGGAAAGTGAACCAAAGCACAGAAGAAGGAGGGAGGAGCTACTGGAGATTAATTTGACTTACTCTATAATTTTGCCTGTAGCTATGTCTGGAAGAGAAAAGAGGATATGAAACCTTCTTATTCCCTTGGTTCCCAAGAGAATCATTCTATTCCCTCACCTACCAGGCTGCTATGTTTTTTTGTTTTTTTGTTTTTTTTTCTTTTCAGTATGAAGATTTTCTTTACAAAGGAATGCAAATGCCTAAATATTAAGGAATGTGCTGGAAGATGAAGGTTTTATCCTTCAACTTGATCTTATACTCCATTTGAGAACACATTACACCTACCCACCTAATAAGAGAAGGTCCTAATCTAAGCATTAATAAGTTTGTGAAATAACCATACGAAATGTAAATCTGTTTATCAGCACCTCTCTGGGAAGCTGTGAGTTTAGTAAGTTTTACGGTACTTAGGAATTGCATAAAGATCCTCAGGAAAACTCTCTGATAGATGGAGGTCCCCTGTCTTCTGTAATTTAAAACATGTCCCATCAGGCCAGTAAATGTGCTAGTGCGAGCTGAAACTCCAATGAACACCATCGAGAGGGGAGTTCATTACATCCAACCAGCTGATAGTTCAGTTAGGCTCTGATGAGAGATGTGCCTCAAATTATGTCTAAGTATTCATTCTAAAGCATGCCAGAAAGTTTGAGGGGAAAGCTCAGCCACAGGCCAGCCAAAGACCTGTCTTACATATATAAGGCAGAACTTAAGCCCAGGTATTGGAACATGCACACATTCATAGTATTAAAAAAAAAAAGAAAAAAGAAAAAAGAAAGAAAAAAAGGTCAGCCAGGAAGAAATGCCAGACACTCTGCTGGCTTGGCTCTACCCTGACGTATGTTCATTCATGGGCACAGAGCCGAGACAGGGCTGTTCTCAGCCCAGGCCAGACTTAATGCTTCGTTACCTTGCCCACCTCAACACAGGATGTAACGCTGAGCATTGAGCAGTAATAGCTGGCAAAAGAAATAGACATAAATTACTGCATGCTTAAATACTTGGATGTTTTTCCAGTGTATGTTCACAGTCTGTATTCTGAAATAATTTGGTAGGATACTTAACAAACCATAGATCTTTGATCTTAAGTGAATTGAATCTAGTAAATATTTTCTTATTGTGATGGTCAGTTTCTGTACAGCATGCAAAGTACAAGGGAAACAAAGCTGCAATTTTCCTCTTTGAGCTCATGTCTTTTCCAGTAACTGGGAGTTTGGGAATGAAAAGAAGAGCAAAAGACCACTTTTCTTTGCATTTGTTAAGTCTATATGTTATGTGTAGTGTTCCCTGTAGTAGATGATACGATCATTTTACATTTGCTGGTGTACTTTGAATCTTATGGTTATAAAATCATGTCTGTTGGAAAATGCTATTAAGATTCCTTCTTTTTAAAATTTAAAAATTTATTTTCTTTTTAGAAAGAAAGAGTGTGTGGGGAGGAGCAAAGTGAGAGGGAAAGAGAGAATCCCAAGCAGGCTTCATGCCCAGCACAGAGTCCAATTTGGGGTTGGATTTCATGACCTTGAGATCAGGACCTGAGCCAAAATCTAGAGTTGGATGCTGGACTTACCAGCCAGGAGCCCTAGGATTTTTTCTTTTTTAAAACCACTTTTTGGGGGGCGCCTGGGTGGCTCAGTGGGTTAAGCCGCTGCCTTCAGCTCAGGTCATGATCTCAGGGTCCTGGGATCGAGTCCCGCATCGGGCTCTCTGCTCAGCAGGGAGCCTGCTTCCCTCTCTCTCTCTCTGCCTGCTTCTCCATCTACTTGTGATTTCTCTCTGTCAAATAAATAAATAAATAAATCTTTAAAAAAAAAAAAATAAAACCACTTTTTGGGCTGTGATCAACACATTTAATGTCTACAATTTGATGCGTTTGGTGGTAATTACACAACCGTGAGATCATCACACTCTCTGCCATAAACATATCTATCACTTCCAAAGGTTTGTATCATCCTCATTATTATTATTATTACTATTTTCCTAATAAGAACACTTACCATATGCTATGTGGGTACCACATACCCACTTAGCAAATCTTTAGATATACAACAGTATTACGTATAGACTCAATGCTGTGGATAGCTCTTGAGGACTTATTCCTCTTACATATCTGAAAGTTGGCACCGTTTGACTAATATAATTGGATAGCTTAAAATTTCAAAAGTGAACCTATCCATATTACAAGGGTACTCTTGCTAGAAAGGAAGGAGGGAAGAAATCTGAATATGGTAAGGAATGAATAAGAGGTTTTGAGCACATAATTTAAAGTTCCAAAGGTAATAAGCATTGACTGACTGATCAAAGCAAAACTCGGCTGCATCTAGCATGACATTTTGCCTTTTTCTGTCCATTCACAATATCTTTTCAGAAAGTGTTGACGAATTTTGAAAAAAATCACACACTACTGAATAAGTGAATCTATACTGTAACTTTGGTCAACCTTCTTTTCGCCAAATAAAATATGCCAAATGAGTTGTTTCAATGGATTTCAGTGCAGTTTTATTTGAAGTTACAGAATGATGTGAATATACTGGATGGAAATTCGTGTTTTGCAGACTCCACCACACCAAATAAATTGTCTCTATGCAAATTTGTCCACTTGATTGTTAAATGAGTGCTTTCAAAGGTGGTGGGTGATTTTAGGATAATTCATAAACTGATGAAATGCATGTGTGTGAGTGTGTGTGTGTGTGTGTGTGTGTATACACTGTTAGTTATTCTGATAGTTGGCAAAAAAATAGCAATTTAAAAGATTTAAAAAATGTTTTGAGTTGCAATATATAAATTTTTAATTATTTTTATTAACATAAAATGCATTATTTGCCCCAGGGTCTGTGACTCGTCAGGCTTACACACTTCACAACTCTCACCATATCACATACCCTCCCCCAATGTTCATAACCCAGCCACCCTCTCCATACCTCCCCTCCCCCCAGAAACCCTCAGTTTGTTTTGTGAGATTAAGAGTCTCTTATGGTTTGTCTCTCTCCTGATCCCATCTTGTTTCATTTTTTACTTCCCTACCCCACACGCCCCCTACTCTGCCTCTCAAATCCCTCATATCAGGGAGATCATATGATAATTATCTTTCTCTGATTGACTTATTTCACTCAGCATAATATCCTCTAGTTCCATCCATGTTGTTGCAAATGACAAGATTTCATTTCTTTTGATGGCT
This sequence comes from Mustela erminea, assembly GCF_009829155.1. Taxonomy (NCBI): domain Eukaryota; kingdom Metazoa; phylum Chordata; class Mammalia; order Carnivora; family Mustelidae; genus Mustela; species Mustela erminea. The sequence continues at coordinate 210,795,378 of NC_045614.1, read as the reverse complement.
GCGTAGTATTTCAATGTGTGTGTGTGTGTGTGTGTGCGTGCACACACGCACCACATCTTTATCCATTCATCTGTTGATGGACATCTAGGTTTTTTCCATAGTTTGGCTATTGTAGACATTGCTGCTATAAACATTCAGGTGCATGTGCCCCTTCGGATCACTACATTTGTATCTTTAAGGTAAATATCCAGTAGCACAATTGCTGGGTCATAGGGTAGCTCTATTTTCAACTTTCTGAGGAACCTCCATACTGTTTTCCAGATTGGCTGCACCAGTTTGCATCCCCACCAACAGTGTAGGAGGGTTCCCCTTTCTCCACATCCTCACCAGTATCTGTCGTTTTCTGACTTGTTAATTTTAGCCATTCTGACTTTGTTACTATATTTTTTATTGTTATGCTGAATGAAGTCATGCTTATATAGTTAAAAAATTGACAAAATTCTGGATGTTAGAATTTAAGCAATCTGAAAGGACATCTTGGCCAATCCCCTCAAAAAAAAAAAAATAATAATAATGGATCCAAAACTTCAGGTTGTCTGTTGATTGGCTAGAGTCATATCACTGGTGATATTCTGCCAGAACTCCATGTCCAGTGCTCAGGCACCATCTTTTCTGAATCTAGTTAGCATAAGCTCAGATTACTAAAATATATCATAGTATTCCAGAAATCTGTGATCTTTCTGGGAAGCAATGTCCTCCAATATCTGTTCCAAGGTCCTCTTAGAGGTTCATATTCCTGATCTATGCTGGGGAGGAGGAGGAACATTTTTCCTGGACTTCACATCATAAAGTGGCTCAACCTTGGAACTTTAGCAATATCTTTAGTTGATGAGATACTATACTTGTATGTACATATTAAGTACATTAATTTGTTTAACATAAAATTTAAAAATATACCACAATTTGGAAACCATGTTTTAATGTTTCATTTACTGGAATACTTGAGAATAGAAATGGCTGAGGTCTGTCAATCCTGAGAGTTCCTGTTAATATTTATGACTAGAGAACTCACATTTTCTTTCTTTCCTTTAGAATTATTGGAAGAAATACTTGTTTTTTCCTAGCCGGAAAGTGTGATCAAATCCTACCTCTATCTCCTCCTGTTCAAATTCCACAAATTCTTCCAGAAATTTTTTCTTGATTTCCTGAGACAGGATTCATTATGACTTTTCAACCATTCAGGACACTAAAACTTTATGTTTTAGTTTTCTGTGTTTGTATCTTATCTCTACCCTCTTTCCCGCCCCATAAATGGTAAGACTGCTGATGGTAAAGCCAGGGTCTCACTCATTTTTACTTTTTTGCCCAGAGGAGAAACTTGGTGGTGATGAAGTATCTAGTCTAATCTCACATGTTGTGGACTGAATGTTTGTGTCCTCCCTAAATTCGTATCTTGAAATCCTAATCTGCAATGTGATGGTTTCAGGAGGATGAGGTCTTTGGGAGGTAGTTAGGTCATGGGGGTGGAGCCATCATGAACAGGGGTAATGTCTTTACAGGAAGAGACATCAGAGAGTTCATCCACCTTGCTATCTGCAAACCAGATAGCAGGCTTTCACAGGACAGCTGAATCTGCTAGTCCCTTGATCTTGGACTTCCCAGCTTCCAGAACCATGAGAAATATGTGCTTGTTGTCTAAGCCACCTACTATATGATAATTTGTTACAGAAGCCTGAACTGAGACACCATGACACACATATGGAGAAGAGTAAGGAGAGGCTAGGGGTTGGAGGTTGGAGCTTGATTCTGGCTGGCTCTGAGGTTTTGGTTTTATTCCAAAGATAATGAGGCCATCAAGAAAAGTTGGCTAAGAAGGACTGTCCTGAATAGATCATGCCCCTGGAAATTTAATAGGACCAATTCACATGTGGAAGATTGGAGGGAGACCTTTGTAACATTTCAGAGAGCTAGGAATATTGGTTTGATCTTGTTGGTAGTGAAAAGAAGGGTAAAAACTGGAGTTATAATGAGAGTGGTATTGATTTAGAATTGGCTTGCAACTGATTTCATCACAGAACTACATTAAAAATGACCTTGTGGACCAGACTGCCCAGCCATGCCTTGCCCCTGAATCTCCCTGGAATATAGGTGGCAGGTGGTGAACCAAGATCTGATGCCCTAATAGCAATCTCACTATCTTCCAATGCATCTGTCATCACCTTGGGACAATATGAATCTTTTTTCCTTAGAGTAAGCCAGAAATCTTCTGCATCATTTCCAACAATGGGTCCTGGTTCTGCTCTCTGGGATAGTACTAAATCAATCCATATGATTTTTCTTCAATTATTTGAAGATAGCTGTACTGTCCCTTTATTGTAAACCTTCACTAGTTTCTAGCCCAGCCCTTTGTCATGTCATGTTTCTTCACCATCATGGTTGTTTTCCCTTGGATGACTTCCAGTTTGTCTGGGTTCCACATGAAGTACAGCATCAGGACTTACTTTAGCAGATATTATTGAATCAGGTCCAAAACTGCAAACTCAAAAGAAATTAGGAAAAAAGAACAAGTCACACAGCCATCCGTGGAGAGAGACTGAAAGGGACTGAGCCCAAGGACGCTGTGGTAGGCAGCTTCTAAAACAGCTTCCACTGAACCTTACTCCATGGAATTCATATCCTTGTGGAATCACCTCCCTGTAAGTGTGCCCTGGACCTGGTGATTTGCTTTTAATAAATAGAATGTGGCGAAAGTAATGGGATGTTACTTCTGAGATTAGATTTTAACAGAGTGACTTGTCTTGCTTGTTCTCTATCTGGTTTTTCTCACTTGTTCACTCTGAAGAAACAACCCACTGCCTGGTGAGCTGCCCCATTGGAGAGGCCAGTGTGGCAAAGGGCTGCAGGTAGCCTTTCTCCAGCAGCCTGAAAGAAGCTGAAGCCTTCAGTCCAAGAGTGCAGGAGAAACCGAATCTTGCCAATAGTCATGTGAGTGAACTTGGAAGTTCATCTTTCACTGCTCAATTCTTGGCTCAGAGGATGTGTGATAAAAACAATTTTAAGCAATGAGGTTTTGGGGAAATTTGTTATGCATCAATAGATAACTTAAACAGACACCTTTTATTTGCCCCAATCCAGAATAATGGAGATGGAGATGTTGGGGTGGCTTAGTTGGTTAAGCATCTGCTTTTGATTCAGATCATGATCTCAGGATCCTGGGATTGAGACTATTGTGGAGCCTCACATCAGGCTTCCTGTTCAGTGAGGAATCTGCTTCTCCCTCTCCATCTGCCCCTCGCCATGACTCTTGTGTAGGCTCTCTCTCAAATAAATAAATAAAATCCTGGAAAAATGATAGTTATAGAGATGAGAGTAAATTTCACAGCTCATATGGGGGTTTTGGAGCAGAATGGAAGACTGGGCCACAGCACTGTGAATGGTAGAGGATTTTGGCTAGCCACAGAAACGCCACAATGCCAACAAGTAACAAAGAAAGAAGGAGAAAAGTATAGTCTTGGTTGTTCGCAAGATCCCATGAAACTCCCCCACAAACCTCCATGTTACGAGTGACTCATACTTAGTCCATGATAGGGATCATTTTTAAGGAGTGTATTAATTTGCTAGGACTTCTGTACAAAGTACCATGCACTGAGCAGCTTACACAACAGAAATTTATTGTCTCCTAATTCTGGAGGCTGGAAATTCCTATTCTGGTATGATATCATCCTAACTAATTACATCTGCAATGTCCCTATTTCCAAATAAGGTCACATTTTGAGTTACTGAGGATTAGGACTTCAACATATGAATTTTGGGGAGACATGATTCAACCCATTACAAGGAGGGGGAGAAGTAAATGACACCTGGGAACAATGAATGGGGGGTCTGAGGTGTCAGTGACCATCCTTAGAAAGGGATTTAAATTGATAAAGGGATTTGAATCGATAAATTGAATTGAAAAGTTGAGTGGAAGCTACGATGTTCTGCAGTCTTGTCTGAATGATGGAGTAATTTCACACTTTGAAAAGGTCTTTAAAAATATTAACAAGGTCCCTAAGTGGTTCTTATGTAACATAGCAAGTTGGGTAATGCTGATGTAAGGAAAACTCTTCTTCATGGAAGACTGATTGGAGAAACAGAGCTAAGGAGTATAAGTGAAGAATCCAACTGTGCTTAAATATGAATCACTCTCACGTGGAAAGGAGGGTCAGATTTGTGCTGAATTCCTTCCAGTGTTTGAAGCAGACCCAAGAGGTGGAAGGCTCCATGACAGTATTATTATAGCTTAATAAAAAAAAAATACTTACATTTCAGTAAGAGAATACTTGTTGACTCATCTAAGCTTTCCAAAATAGTTTCACTCTTCATAAATGCATTATTACCAGTCACTGAGTGTCCTACACTAGGGATGACCAGGAAAGGCAAAGTGATACCTTGGTGGGGATGTTCCACATGAACTTAAATGTCCTGATGTTCCTCACCCGTCTGAAATGGCTGTGCTTCCGCCCCTGTTTGATTGCCTACTTTACTAAAGTATGGTAGAAGAAATGAAAAGAGAGAGTCTGACTTAGTCTCTTTGGAAGAACCCGTGTTGCTTCTAGTGCTCTCTACTGTTCGAGTTCTCAAAAACTATATGCAAAACAGTTGATTCTTGAGTCATGTTAGAAACGGTCATTTTGCCAGAACTGATACTGTTCCCCTGTGTAATTCAGACACATATTCTTCATCAGTCTCAGACCCCCCCCTGACATTCCCTATGGTTCCGTAGAGACTGATGACTCAGTGGCCATGCCTGCCAAATGTCCCATCTAAGAGTTGGGTTAACAGGTATAACAGACTTGGGAAATGGCCCAATGTAGTGGTTAACTCCTTGACTTTCAAAGCTTGCAATGTACAAACCTTGGCTTGGACATTTTGTAGCTGAGTGCTATGAGCACCCTGAAGAGTGTCAGTTCCTTCAGCTGTAAACCTAACATCCTAATCTGAAGGATGGCTGTAAGGAGTCAATGAGAATGATATGGCACACAGTGGGTACTCCAAGAAGACCAACTGTCCCATCACTAGCTCAGGTATCAGCTTCATCATTGCACAAAGTCTGTAGGCAAACCAACTTCTCAACAAAAGAGATGCCTCGTAGGAACTGAGGTAGTTCCAATTCCTTTCCATTGTCTATGACACACACTGACCTCTTTCTCAGTGCAATATAATACTAAAACTCGCCCCCTCCTTTTTTTCCTTGGGAATTTTTAAAAGACACAGTAGGCTGTGGTCCTTCAGAATTTCCAATAATTTCATTACAAGCTGGTGCTACTGGTCATGAGCCCATCTTTCCTTCTGTTGTCCAGGTGTCGGAGTTGCCCCAGCTTGCTGGGGTACCCCCTAGACAGTCCTGCTAATCCCCATAGACATTGTGACTTGATTTTCCTCTTAAAGGATATTCTAGTCTGTCATCAGAACTTCGTTTTTGCAAAATACCCTTCCTTCTCGCAATAATACCTTTTCTTTTGTTATATTTGAAAAAAAAAAAAAACAAAACACCTGCTATCGTCTTTGGAACACTGTAGGTGTCAAATGAAATTTTTGTTTCCCTTAATTTTTTTAGTGGCCATTACATCCTCTAAAATAACATTTTCCTCCAAGATTTCCTTTCTTCTTATTCCAACCAGCTGTTTGGATGCAGAATAACATGCTCTGTATCTTTTTAAGAGATGAAATTAACTTTGGGAGTAAATAAGAAAGAGTCAGAGATGGTGCTCAGTTTCATAGCCTGGGGCCTGGGAATTGGTAATGGTTTTTACAGAAAGAAAGGAGAGTGGAATAAGCTTTATAAAGAAGAAAGGAAAAAAGATGTGTTTCACTTTTAATATGTTAGATTTTATGTGCTGGAGGGATATATTTGTGCATCATGATCTGTTCAGCAGATAGTTTATGGTGCAACCTGACCTGGCTCTCCACATTTGGGAATGACCCACAGACAAGATGGGGACAAGGGGAGTCCTGTTTATGAGGAAATCACAGGGAAGATAGTGTAGGAGGCATAGAGATCCCCTGACAGCAGACTCCTGGAGACCTCCTCTCTCTAGGTAGGGGAGGAATTGGACCCACTAAAGAAGAGAAGCCATCGCAGATAAGAGCAGAATTAGATGAGTGTTTCACCATAGAATAGAAGCAAGGGTAACATTTGAGCAGTTTAAATGATTTTGAAAGAGATGGTGCAGAGAGGTTAAAAAAGGTAAAAATTGAAAAAAATTTCTTAGGTTGGGCCACTCAGCATGATAACAGCACTAACATCCTCCAACATCCAGCACTACTGATCACTGGGATGGAACCACAAAGGTATCAAGCACTCATTTCCCTTGATCAGTACAGTATCTGTATGAGACTTTGGATTTGTTATAACCTGACTTTAAGATCTTCAGGAAGAAGACATTATATAGATGACTTAAGATTCAATTGCATTAGTCCTTAGAACAATTGAGGTTCCAAGTCTTGGTAGCAGGAGTTCCTTAACATTTAATGTGTACAGAAAACTTCTCTTTAGTGTAGGATTGAAGAACAAATTGTAAAAGTCAAAGACACTTTGGGTGATGAGGAAATAATAGCAGGGAGGAGCAACTACTGTTTCAAGAAATTTGGCAGAGATGAAAGGGAGAGAGAGAGGACAAGAGTATGGTTGAGAGAAGTTTAGGGTTTTTGTTTCTGAGGATGAGAAAGACAGGATATAGGTCGAAGAGGTGGAGTTGGCAGACATTAAACGAGAAGGTAGGGTTTTGTAAACACCTTATCTGGGTAGTTGTGGTAAAATGAGTGTTACTAAGGTGGATACAATGATAAGCTAAAAATATAAAAAAACAAACAAACAAAACCAAAACAAAAGCCTAAGTTGTTACTAGAGGGGTCAGGAACAGGTGTCTCAGGGGTCAGGAACAGTGAAGCACAGACACAAGGGCAGGAGAGGAGAGAAGATGCGATTCATTTCAAAAGAGCAGGTAGAGAAGGTAAATGGAGAGAATGTGGTATAGGCTGCTCCAGGTAAAAGAAGGTGAACAAAAGTGTGCCATGCAGATCTCAACTCCTGGTGGCACGGAGCTGCCCAGTAGCTTCTGTTGGATCAAGGTTCTACTGAAAACCGTGTCTTCACCTATGACATTTCTGACTTGCCATTCTGTAATGTTACAACTCAGGGGCAAGGGAGTTGGCACTTGTGTCTTCACAATATGTTTACTGGGCTACTGGGCATTTTGTCAGCTAGAAGGTGCCCGGCTTGGCATTGTGCTTGGTGGTATTTTATGGAATAGCAGAGGTCAAACCATTTCAATTTCAAATATTAACATAACTAGAAGTTCCTTGTGTCTTAATTAGAGGTCATCAACTTCCTTGTAAAGTGCTCCCTGTCAGGACTGCCTGTGGGTAATTTGGGGAGTTCAGTGAAGCTTAAAATGATAGATTTGATAGTCAGGGTTTTTTTTTTTTTTTTTTTTTTTTTTTTTTTTTTGGTAAGTCAGATTGTTTTGTTCTTCTGCAAATAATGGGTAGCCCAGACTCCAATTAGAGCAGTATTCAAATAATTTTAGATTTGCATATTTGAATTGGCCGTCTTTGGGAAGGAGAGGCCAGGCCATGCAGCTCTCCAATTATTTAGAGCAATTAGAGGAGATAATCAGACACTTCTGAGGTCTCATTAGCAGGCATGTTGCCTGCTCCGACATCTCTGAAGATCACAGCAGCGACTGGAACTGGCCGCCCACACTCCCCTTCTGGAGAGTTCTGCAGACAGTGACTCACTTTGAGTGAAACAAAGGTAGCTATTTTCACAGCCTAATTTTACTTTCCCTCTGAAAGTCATTCATTACTGCCATTTCTCTAAAATATACATTGTAAATACCAATGTCTTTTTCTACTTCAAAGCTCTCTAAATTTTGTTTTAGTTCTAAACCCATCATCATCTCAGTACTTAATACCAGGCCATAGTAATTTCCCAGCAATAAAACTCGTTGCTTAGAAAACTAACTTTTGGGAAATGAGGTATCCAGCATTCTAAATTTTGGTGCATTCAACTCTAATCTTTTTCACTGATGATAAGCACCTTAAGAACAGAGCCAAGTTTTGGTAGGAAAAATCTTCCAATGGACAGGAGCATGGTCTTACCTGTTTTTTTTATTTTATTTTATATTATCTGTTTATTCTTATACTTAGTATCACCGTTTCCAAATTAGGGATTTCTTCTGTATTGACACCCAAGCATCCCATGCTGGCAGAACCTCCAAGCCACCCTCCAACCACTGAGCAGAATCAGAAGGATGGTTTTCCTTTCCCTGGATCCTGCTGCACCAAGCAGAGTCCTGTCTCTGTTCCCCTGTACCCCAGACTTCAGAACATGCCTGCATTCTAGAATCCAGATTTTTAAATTAGAACAAAGTAGTCACTCTCTACATTTTCAAGGTTCTGCTTTACTTTTCATTTTAAGCATAGGTAGAGTGGAGAGAGAGCTGGTTTCGATTGGAAGATGTAGTACTTAATAATTTATTAACATTGGGCCAGTGGCACATCACCTCCCTACCCATACTTTCTTTACCTCCAAACATGGCAGTCATCATACTCAATACTTGACTTTTCTGATGCATTCAGTTGCCTTAAGATCCAAATGGGAGGATGTTTATAAAACAATGATTATAACACATACCTTTTCCACATGTGCAGGGAATTCTTCCTGTTTCCAAAATTCTACAGAAGGTGGAATCTGAGGTGGCACTGCTTCATGGTTCAGAGCATGGGTTCTGAGCCAGAAAGCCTGGGTTTGAATTCTTGCTGAATTCTTAGTTCACTATCTGTGTGACCTTGGAATGTCATATGAGCCCTCTCCTCCTCAGCATCCTCCTGGGTAGTGGTGGGATAATAATAGGATATGCATTGTAGGGTTTTTTATGAGGATCTGGAGATTATGAGATACAGAGCCATGCCTACTGTGTATGAGAAATATGAATTTCAGTTAAACTTCAGAAAACCATATGTACTATGTGTTTAATCAATAGCGATATCTCTTAAACTGAATAGGAATCAATTTTCTAGTTACTTGACAACTGTTGGGAGTAAGCCATCCTTGATTTTTGCACATGAAAAATTAATTAAGTATTTGGTCAAACATTTCCCTACTTCTGCAGATCTTTATAGTGAAATTCTGTCCATCTTTCATTCCTTTAAGAATGGTTGTGATTTCATTTCTATATTTTGTTGAGGATATTTTGGTCAATTAAAAAGAACTCACTATGGGACACTGGAATGGCCCAGTCAGTTAAGTGGCTGCCTTTGGCTCGCATCATGAGCTCCGGAGTCCTGGGAACAAGTCCCACATCTGGCTCCTTGCTGGGTGGGGAGCCTGCTTCTCTCTCCCTCTGCCTGTCACTCTGCCTGCTTGCGCTTTCTTTCTCTGTCAAATAAATAAATTCTTTAAAAAAACAAAAACAAAAACAAAACCCAGTAGCCTATGTTAAACTTTGAGAAACAGATATCCAATCCAAAGCTATTAAGTTTTGTTGTTGTTGTTGTTTTTGTTATTTGGTTACTGAAAGCATGACTTATTAAATTACTGAAAGATCTCTCTCTTCTAATCAGTAGTTTTCTATGCTCTCGGTTTCTTCCAGAATGACATAATCTAGCCTGTTGTACCACCAGGGCTACTATAAGAATTGACCCTGATATCAGATGTTTTGTGAGCAGGAATGGGATCCCACAGTGACTGTGAAGTGATGGTCTCTCTTTGGGTCTACTCTGGGTGCAAACATAGTCATGGGTTGGCTCTTCATCAAAAAATTGTTTGCCAAGTGAAAAGATTCTGCCCATTCTCTATGCTTCTCTGTGAGACCTAAAAGTCTCATGGAAAATGACCAGGGGCTACAGAACCAGTCGAACAGTCAACCTTGTCCTAAAGGAGCGATCACAGTATGTGCCAGTGGACTGGTGACTGTCCGAAAGGAAAGGGAATATGTGTGCCTAGACGGGCTAGATCCTCGTCAATTGCATGACTCCACTCTATGCTCAGGGTCATGGTAAAGGACAATAAACAAAGTCAAGGACAATAGATGTGTCTGCTCTCTATCGCCCTGGTCTTCTGGCCCCATGATGGGTTTTTTCTTGCCCACTGTAATTAATTTGCTGTCATATCTTCTTAACCATGGGCTCTCTCTTATTTCCTCTAGCATCCCTCCCTCCCAACCCCATGCAACATATCCAAAAAAGAAACAGTGTCTGCAGCATAAGGGACTCTCTAGAGAGCAAATTCCAGGAGTCCCTAGGACTCAGTTTCTGCCATATATTACAGTTGCTAATATTTGACGAACAGCTCCTATTATGTCACTTTAATTAAGCTGGCTTTCAATATACGAATTGGAACTTTCAAAGATTTTAATGGAGATTTAACTGCTCATGAAAACAGCAAAAAAAAATCTGATTTTAAGTGACTGTGATCTTTTGGAAGAAATTCTAGGACTTTCTTAAATTTAAAAAGAATAATAAAAGTTATCAACTTTTAAATCCATAAGTTCTCTGGCCTTTTTTTGTTGTTGTTGTTTTTTCTTTTTACTTATGTGCCACTAGCTTTTGCACTGTCCTGCCTTCATTTCCTTCTAAGAAAGACTTCTAAAAGCTGTATTTGGCAACCTGGCAGCACAGAGCATCCAAATTTTTACACAGTGTATATGAGTGAGAACACAGCATTTAGAGTCCTAAGTGCATGAATTCCAGCAGCCAGTGGGGAAAATGTGTAGCAAGAGTCTTATAAATTGATCACCTTTTCGTATTTACGATATTGGGCAATGAAAGGAAGGTCCATGATTAGTGTTCATCTTCTTCTCAATATCGTTTTTATGGGTCCTTAGACAGACCCTGTGTTTCACCAACCACCTCTCAAATGTTTTCACCTTGGAAGCCAGGACTAGGATACCACAAAATGCTTCATAAACCCTTTACTTCCAAATCTTATTCAGTGGTTTTGTACAGGATAAAAATGAGAAATTTATTGTCGAAGTTTGTAGATGTGTCTTTATTGGTATCACTGGTCAGAGTAGTAATAATTGCAAGCACATCACAGAAGACACCAGGACCATGAGAAAGACATAGGGCATTTATCAAAAAGAATTAAAATCAGAACCTTAAAGCGACATTTGTACCTCTATGTTCAGTTAAGCACTATTCCCATAACCAAGATGTAAGAGTGACCTGAATATCCATTAGTGGATATATGGATAAGAAAAATGTGGTACAATGAAATTCTACTTCACACCAGTTAGAATGGCTAAAATTAACAAGTTAGGAAATGACAGATGTTGGGGAGGATGCAGAGAAAGGGGAACCCTCCTACACTGTTGGTGGGAATGCAAGCTGGTGCAACCACTCTGGAAAACAGCATGGGGCTTCCTCAAAAAGCTGAAAATAGAGCTACCCTATGACCCAGCAATTGCAATACTGGGTATCTATAGCAAAGATACAAATGTAGGGAAAAGAAGGGGCACAGGCGCCCCAAATTTCATAGCAGTAATGTCCACAAGAGCCAAACTATGGAAAAAGTCCAGATGTACACTGACAGATGAATGGATAAAGATGTAGTACACAGCCATGGAAAAAATGAAATCTTGCCATTTGCAATGATGTGAATGGAACTAGAGGATATTATGCTAAGGGAAATAAATCAATCAAAGAAAGACAATTATCATATGAATTCACTTATATGTGAAATTTAAGAAACAAAACAGTGGATCATAAAAGAAAAGAGGAAAAAATAAAACAGGACAAAAGAAGAGAGGGAGACAACCCATAAAAGACTATTAATCATAAGAAACAGAGGGTCGCTGGAGGGGAAGGGGTCAGGATGATGGGGTAATTGGGTAATGGGCATTAAGGGGAGAATGTGATGTAATGAACACTGATGAATCACAGACCTGTACCTTTTAAAAAAGAAAAAGATTATATACATGCAGTGGAATATTAGTCAGCCTCAAACATGAAAGAAATCCTGTCGTATGCAGCAATGTAGATGAACCTTGGAGACCATATGCTAAGAAAAAATAAACCAGTCACAGAAGTACAGACATTACATGATTCCATGTATATAAGGCATCTACAACACCCAAACTCAGAAGCAGAGAGTAGAATGGTGGTTGCTGGGAGTAGGGGCTGGGTCGGAGGTGGGAATGGGGACTTGTTCAAAGGGTATAAATCTTCAGTTATTCAAGGTGATAAGCTCTGGAGATTGCTGTACAGCAGTCTCGAGTTAACAGGACTAGATTGTGCATTAAAACTTGGTTAAGAGGGTAGATCTCATACAAATTTTAGGATTATTTGCTCCAGCTCTTTGAAAAATACTGGTGGAATTTTGATCGGAATGGCATTAAAAGTATAGATTGCTCTAGGCAGTATAGACATTTTAACGATGTTTATTCTTCCGATCCAAGAGCATGGAATGGTCTTCCATCTTTTTGTGTCTTCTTCAACTTCTTTCATGAGTGTTCTGTAGTTCCTCGAGTACAGTTCCTTTACCTCTTTGGTTAGGTTTATCCCCAGGTATCTTATGGTTCCTGGTGCTATAGTAAATGGAATCGATTCTCTAATTTCCTTTTCTGTATTTTCACTGTTAGTATATAAGAAAGCTACTGATTTCTGTACATTGACTTTATATCCCGCCACATTACTGAATTGCTGTATGAGTTCTAGTAGTTTGGGGGTGGAGTCTTTTGGGTTTTCCATATAAAGAATCACGTCATCTGCGAAGAGAGAGAGTTTGACTTCTTCATTGCCAATTTGGATACCTTTTATTTCTCTTTGTTGTCTGATGGCTGTTGCTAGGACTTCTAATACTATGTTGAACAAGAGTAGTGAGAGTGGGCAACCTTGTCATGTTCCTGATCTCAACGGGAAGACTGCAAGCTTTTTCCCATTGAGGATGATATTTGCTGTGGGTCTTTCATAGATAGATTTGATGAAGTTCAGGAACGTTCCCTCTCTCCCTATACTTTGAAGCGTTTTAATCAGGAATGGATGCTGGATTTTGTCAAATGATTTTTCTGCATCAATTGAGAGGACCATGTGGTTCTCTCTCTTCTCTTATTAATTTGTTCTATCACATTGATTGATTTGCAAATGTTGAACCATCCTTGTAGCCCAGGGATGAATCCCACCTGGTCATGGTGGGATTTTTTCAGTTATTGAACAGGTGGCATCCTGTTTGCTAGGATCTTGCTGAGAATCTTAGCATCCATATGCATCAGTGATACTGGACTGAAATTCTCCTTTCTTTTTTTTTTTTTTTTTTTTTAAAGATTTTATTTATTTATTTGACAGAGAGAAATCACAAGTAGATGGAGAGAGGCAGGCAGAGAGAAAGAGAGGGAAGCAGGCTCCCTGCTGAGCAGAGAGCCCGATGCGGGACTCGATCCCAGGACCCTGAGATCATGACCTGAGCCGAAGGCAGCGGCTTAACCCACTGAGCCACCCAGGCGCCCGAAATTCTCCTTTCTGATAGGGTCTTTGCCTGGTTTGGGGATCAGAGTAATGCTGCCTTCATAGAAAGAGTCTGGAAGTTTTCTTTCTGCTTCAAATTTTTTGAAACAGCTTCAGGAGAATAGGTGTTATTTCTTCTTTGAAAGTTTGGTAGAATTCCCCAGGGAATCCATCAGGTCCTGGGCTCTTGTTTTTTGCTTCAATCTCATTACTAGATACCAGTCTAGTCAGGTTGTCAATTTTTTCCTGGTTCAATTTTGGGAGTTTATAGTTTTCCAGGAACGCATACATTTCATCTAGGTTGCTTAGCTTATTGGCATATAACTGTTGATAATAACTTCTGATGGTTGTTTCTACTTCCTTGCTGTTAAAAGAGCTGGAGCAAATAATCCTAAAATTTGTATGGAATCAGAAGAGACCCCGAATCGCTAAGGAAATGTTGAAAAACAAAAATAAAGCTGGGGGCATCACGTTACCTGATTTCAAGCTTTATTACAAAGCTGTGATCACCAAGACAGCATGGTACTGGCATAAACACAGAGACATAGACCAGTGGAATAGAGTAGAGAGCTCAGATATGGACCCTCAACTCTATGATCAATTAATCTTTGACAAAACAGGAAAAAATATACAGTGGAAAAAAGAGAGTCTCTTCAACAAATGGTGATGGGAAAACTGGACAGCTATATGCAGAAGAATGAAACTAGACCATTCTCTTACACCTACATAAAGATAAACTCAAAATGGATAAAAGATCTCAACATGAGACAGGAATCTATCAGAATCCTAGAGGAGAACATAGGCAGTAACCTCTTCATTACCAGCCACAGCAACTTCTTTCAAGATATGTTTCCAAAGACAAAGGAAACAAAAGCGAAAATAAACTTTTGGGACTTCATCAAAATCAAAAGCTTCTGCACAGCAAAGGAAACAGTCAAAAAAACAAAGAGGCAACCCACGGAATGGGAGAAGATATTTGCAAATGACAGTACAGACAAAAGGTTGATATCCAGGATCTATAATGAACTCCTCAAACTCAACACACACGAAACAGGCAAACATATCAAAAAATGGGCAGAAGATATGAACAGACACTTCTCCAATGAAGACATACAAATGGCTATCAGACACATGAAAAAATGTTCATCATCACTAGCCCTCAGGGAGATTCAAATTAAAACCACATTGAGATATCACCTTACACCACTTAGAATGGCCAAAATTAACAAAACAGGAAACAACATGTGTTGGAGAGGATGTGGAGAAAGGGGAACCCTCTTACACTGTTGGTGGGAATGCAAGTTGGTGCAGCCTCTTTGGAGAACAGTGTGGAGATTCCTCAAGAAATTAAAAATAGAGCTTCCTTATGACCCTGCAATTGCACTCCTGGGTATTTATCCCAAGGATACAGATGTCGTGAAAAGAAGGGCCATCTGTACCCCAATGTTTATAGCAGCAATGGCCATGGTCGCCAAACTGTGGAAAGAACCAAGATGCCCTTCAACGGACTAATGGATAAGGAAGATGTGGTCCATATACACTATGGAGTATTATGCCTCCATCAGAAAGGACGAATACCCAACTTTTGCAGCAACATGGACGGGACTGGAAGAGATTATGCTGAGTGAAATAAGTCAAGCAGAGAGAGTCAATTATCATATGGTTTCACTTATTTGTGGAGCATAACAAATAGCATGGAGGACAAGGGGAGATGGAGAGGAGAAGGGAGTTGGGGTAAATTGGAAGGGGAGGTGAACCATGAGAGACTATTGACTCTGAAAAACAATCTGAGGGTTTTGAAGGGGCGGGGGGTGGGAAGTTGGGGGAACCAGGTGGTGGGTATTGGAAAGGGCACGGATTGCATGGAGCACTGGGTGTGGTGCAAAAATAATGAATACTGTTACACTGGAAAAAAAGTTAAAATTAAAATAAAAAAATAAGAGGGTAGATCTCATGTTAAGTGACCTTACCACAATAAAGTTTTTAAAAGAAGAAGAAATATGGAGGTTTCACTGTATATCAGGCAATGATTAGGTATAAGCAAGCCCCTGGAGAGGCCATTAATACCCCTCTGTTATAGATGTCATCTACAGTAAAAAAGCTGAACCCCAGAAAGCGTGAGTACTTTGCTCCATATCACAAAACTGGAAGCGTCGGACTTCAATGTGATGTGAGCCCATGATAAGGTCCTCCCCAGAGATTAAATTCATCACGTGGATCTTCTACCCAATCTCTCACAGCTAGAAGCCACAGATCAGTGGTTCCCCAGTGAAAGGCTGCCCCCACTGAAAAGAGAATTCTCTTGGGTCAGTCCATACTGGATGAAGTAGGACACAACTCACACAGGGGGTGTGGAGGCGAGCAATGGGTAAGGACTAGGAGGCACCCAGGAAGTGACAATACTGCCCAGACAGTTCAGTTTTCCTTTAAATGGATATAGATTTGATTTTGTAGAATTTAGTTCTCCCAGGAATGGGCATCTGTACCAGGAAGGGAAGCCTTTCCCCCAATTCTAAAATAATTAGCAATCACTACTCTTTGGAGTTCTGAGGTGAGTTAATGTCTTCCTGTCATCTGTCTCTTAGATTTGTCTAGAATCCGAAGCCTCAAATGAATAGAAAAAGCCTCCATTGACGTTGTAGAACCGTCTCCCATTCCTTGTATAAACAGGTCTGATTCTTAGAACTTCCATATGGACCATAACAATTTCCACTGTTCAAAGGTACTATCATCATGTTACTCTCTCTTCAAAATACTGTTCTGATTTTGAAACCTGATAAACCTCCCAAATAATGATTAGGTAAATATGTTTACCTAATTCTTCTTCATCGGTGAGTATCTAAAAGAAATGATTATTAAGCCGAGCTCACTGATTGCTCTCATAAGTGTGAAATAATAAATAATGCATTTCTACTTCAATTAATCTACTTAGAGATCTCACAGGCCAAATGCTTTGGTAGAAATGTTCTAATCTACAGAATCAATCCACAGCACGACTCTGCTTCTTGACATTTGGAGCCCCCCAGCTCTGAGATAAACAGATAATTTAGATGACCATGTTCTGCCATTGTGCCCAAACTATCAAGTGATATAGTGTATCATAACAACAACTCACAAATCTACTGAAGGCAGAATTTGGAATGAATCTGCCCTCTCCCCCTAAAATGGTAATATTTAAATTTTCATATGCTTGTACATTTTTTAACTTAATATGTGGGTCTACAAATACACAAGACATTTTTTAAAGTGGTGTATATATATCATCTCATTACCATGAGGTTCACGGAAAGATCCAAATTCTACCAGTGCACAAGTGTTAAAAAATTAACAGAAAATCTGAGGAGTCAAGATAACCAAAAACAATTTACATTATTTTAGCTGTTATTTTTATACATTCCCTTCTGATTCTTCTTTAAAAAAATATTTATTTATCTGAGAGAAAGAGAGGGAGGGAGGGAGCACAAGAAGGGGAGAACAGAGGGAGAGGGAGATGCAGACTCCACAATGAGCAAGGAGCCTGATGCGGGTCTTGATCCCAGGGCCCTGAGATCAGGACCTGAGCTGAAGGCAGACACTGAGCTGACTGAGACATCCAGGCATCTCTGATTCTTCTTTATATACATAAATATTTTACGTGGTTAAAATCATAGCATACACATCATTTTCTAACACTTTTTAGTAATTATTATATTGAAAATACGTCCTTGTGGCAAGAAGTTCCACAATTATAAATTTTAATACTAATTACAAATGTTATATGCAACCTTGCTAAAGAATGAAGCATGATTTAACTCTCCCATTAATTTGGGAAATTCAGTTGGCTGCCATATTTTTATTATTATAAATCATGCTAAAATGAACATCTCTGCATAGAGGTCTGCTGTACCCCTTTCTCTGGGAGTCAAGGGCCTAGAGATACATAGTCCAGTTGCCACATGTGAACATATAGACTCACCAAAATCTCCCCAGGTTAAGACATCAAGTATATACTTATATATAAGTATATATAAGTATATATATATATACATATATATGTATATATATATATATATATTCTGTTGTAATATATAACAGAAATTTCTTACATTTTAAGTATACATTTTGAATTACTAGTGAGATGGAGCTTTTTTCCCAATGTCTATGCTCATCAACTGAATTTCATCTTTTGCTTCTGAATACTATTTGGCTATGTCTCCACGTGGATCATTGTTTATCATTTTTAGGAGATTCCTTCCATATTTTGCAGAATTTGTAACCAGATATCTAGTGTACTAAAAGATTAAAGGCAATAAGTTGAAAGTAAGGGCAGTTCGTGTACATTTCACATGCTGTTAATCTCAAGGAGCTAAAAACATACACGCCTTTTGAAGTAAAACATGGAAAGTTCCCTGCAGACAGCACCACCCTTCATTTGCTCCAAACTTTGCACAGAGTTCTTCCTGGAGAGTCCTCCATAAACTGTTGTGAAATTGGCTCCCGGACCTTCTACAGTGTTCTTTCTAGTCTCTCTGAGCCTCCTCCCTGTCCAAATACTGTGCTCTCAATCATGCTTGAGAACTTTACACATTGCTTTCTCTACGTAGAATTTGTAGGTGTTCGTCTGTGAAGCCCCCTTCTTGCACCATCCTCTACAGTGGGTCCCATAGTGGTGGATTTACTTATTTATACCTCAGTTCACCCTGGTGAACTGTGGTGAACACCCTGGGACGGGCTGTGCATTTTCACCTCTGCAGCCTTAGTATATGGAATGGTGCCATCTGCTAAGATAAGGTTAAGCTAGTATACATTGGGTGCTCAACAAATGCTTGCAGGTACTGAATGAGTGCTGAAGGGATTGTATTTCACATCAGGACTTCCATACTCCCATCACAGTACCATCTTTCTAGATCCTGGTGGTGGGTATTAAGGAGGGCACGTATTGCATGGAGCACTGGGTGCAGTGCATAAACAATCAATCTTTGAACACTGAAAACAAACAAACAACAACAAAAAAATAAAGCAATTCTTTAGTTACAAAGGTTCCTAGAACCAGACCCTTCCTTGGGCTTTCCAGTAGATGCTATCACTCCCTGCGTCTAGGATCCCGGGCTACACACCTCCTTGCGTGGCCTCTGGATGTGGCCCATTCCACTAGACTCCATTCCACTATATGTGATGAGGTGACTGATGGTACTGAAATAGGAGCTGTTTTACGGTAAACAAAGTGGTTTCTGCTGTACTTTGTATCTTTGTTGTTCAGGCAGTCCTGCTTTTTTCAGAAAGTCTCTCTCATCCCTTCACACCACTGTTATCTCCTAAAATAATATCACTGTTTGGCACACGGGAGTATTTGTACATGTTGCATGTAACTGTCTAGCTTTGGGAAGGAAACATACATATGTCCATGCCCCTGTGGGAGAACCAAGCTTAGAAATTCAAACATACTCATGCTTTGCCCTTCAAATAAATACATTTGTCAGACCCAATTAGACACTAGAAAGAATACAGTTCAGTGTGTTAGTACAAAGCCTGAGGGAAGTTCATGAAATTCTTGAAGACTAAGCTTTCCCATTCTGTTATTTGGAAAAGACTAGTCTGAATGCTCTGAAAGAAATTAAATTATTCTTGTTTACTTTTTTATTTTTTATGTCATGATAGTTGATAAGGCAATGTTTCAGAAAGGATTTTTTTTTTAAAGATTATTTATTTATTTATTTATTTGACAGAGAGAGATCACAAAGTAGGCAGAGAGGCAGGCAGAGAGAGAGAGAGGAGGAAGCAGGCTCCCTGCTGAGCAGAGAGCCCGATACGGGACTCGATCCCAGGACCCCGAGATCATGACCTGAGCCGAAGGCAGCGGCTTAACCCACTGAGCCACCCAGGCGCCCAGAAAGGATTTTTTTTTAATAGGCTTATAAAATGCCTCGGTGGGGCGTCTGCTTAAATGATGATAGAGATTTGAAGAGCAAAAGCATGTCTATGTCTTCCTTTTAAGATTGTGTAACAATAGCACTTGTAAGTATTCATTCTGGGGAACTGCTTTACAATCATGACCCAATGATGTAAATGTGTTTTTGACAGTGAGGTAAGTAACAAAGTCAATGTTTTCCCAGCCCAAGAATCTGTAAAAGTTAGCCACTTGCCCCGTGCAGTACATAGTGATGTCAAGTCTTGTCCCAACTTACCTCCCATGGGTATTAGGACCCTAGCACTTGGAAATTAAAATTGCAGTGTAAACACCTTGAATTTTCCCCATACCTTTAACATCTTCACAGCAGTGGCTACAATTTTCAACTTGCTCTTCATTCAAACATCTCAATGAGTAAGGAGAAGAGTTTACTTAGGTAGGAGGGTGTTAGTTTTACTCCAAATGAGATACTCTTCAGCTACCAGATTCTTAATAATACACAGTGTATGCACTTCATTAAAGCCTTGCAGGAGGGAGACACTCTCACTCGGGAAACCACAGGTGGACTGAATGTGCTCACGGGACAGTGAGAAAACCTTTTTGTTCTGTACATTCTGTAATTGTAAACCCAGGGGCCATCACAGACAGATAGAAGTGCTATGGCTTGTAGTTGACAGTGGCAGTCATGCTTTTGAATGAATGAATGATTGGATACATAAATAAATAAGTCTGTCTGCAAAGTAAGCACTTTTTTCAAAAAATAGAAAAAAAGACAGAGAGAGTAGGAGACGTTGGATTTAAACTCATTTATGAAAGAATCAACGTTAGTTGAGATGAAACTACCTTTCATTTTTTTAAAATTTTTTCAATTTATTTATTTTCAGAAAAACAGTGTTCATTATTTTTTCACCACACCCAGTGCTCCATGCAATCCGTGCCCTCTATAATACCCACCACCTGGTACCCCAACCTCCTACACCCCCGCCACTTCAAACCCCTCAGATTGTTTTTCAGAGTCCACAGTCTCTCATGATTCACCTCCCCTTCCAATTTACCCCAACTCCCTTCTCCTCTCCATCTCCCCTTGTCCTCCATGCTATTTGTTATGCTCCACAAATAAGTGAAACCATATGATAATTGACTCTCTCTGCTTGACTTATTTCACTCAGCATAATCTCTTCCAGTCCCGTCCATGTTGCTGCAAAAGTTGGGTATTCGTCCTTTCTGATGGAGGCATAATACTCCATAGTGTATATGGACCACATCTTCCTTATCCATTAGTCCGTTGAAGGGCATCTTGGTTCTTTCCACAGTTTGGCGACCATGGCCATTGCTGCTATAAACATTGGGGTACAGATGGCCCTTCTTTTCACGACATCTGTATCTTTGGGATAAATACCCAGGAGTGCAAATGTAGGGCCATAGGGAAGCTCTATTTTTAATTTCTTGAGGAATCTCCACACTGTTCTCCAAAGAGGCTGCACCAACTTGCATTCCCACCAACAGGGTAAGAGGGTTCCCCTTTCTCCACATCCTCTCCAACACATGTTGTTTCCTGTTTTGTTAATTTTGGCCATTCTAAGTGGTGTAAGGTGATATCTCAATGTGGTTTTAATTTGAATCTCCCTGAGGGCTAGTGATGATGAACATTTTTTCATGTGTCTGATAGCCATTTGTATGTCTTCATTGGAGAAGTGTCTGTTCATATCTTCTGCCCATTTTTTGATATGTTTGCCTGTTTCGTGTGTGTTGAGTTTGAGGAGTTCATTATAGATCCTGGATATCAACCTTTTGTCTGTACTGTCATTTGCAAATATCTTCTCCCATTCCGTGGGTTGCCTCTTTGTTTTTTTGACTGTTTCCTTTGCTGTGCAGAAGCTTTTGATTTTGATGAAGTCCCAAAAGTTTATTTTCGCTTTTGTTTCCTTTGCCTTTGGAAACATATCTTGAAAGAAGTTGCTGTGGCTGATATCGAAGAGATTACTGCCTATGTTCTCCTCTAGGATTCTGATAGATTCCTGTCTCATGTTGAGATCTTTTATCCATTTTGAGTTTATCTTTGTGTACGGTGTAAGAGAATGGTCGAGTTTCATTCTTCTACATATAGCTGTCCAGTTTTCGCAGCTCCATTTATTGAAGAGACTGTCTTTTTCCACTGTATATTTTTTCCTGTTTTGTTGAAGATTAATTGACCATAGAGTTAAGGGTCCATATCTGGGCTCTCTACTCTATTCCACTGGTCTATGTGTCTGTTTTTATGCCAGTACCATGCTGTCTTGGTGATCACAGCTTTGTAATAAAGCTTGAAATCAGGTAACGTGATGCCCCCAGCTTTATTTTTGTTTTTCAACATTTCCTTAGTGATTCAGGGTCTCTTCTGATTCCATACAAATTTTAGGATTATTTGCTCTAGCTCTTTGAAGAATACCGGTGGAATTTTTATCGGAATGGCATTAAAAGTATAGATTGCTCTAGGCAGCATAGACATTTTAACAATGTTTTTATTCTTCTGATCCAAGAGCATGGAATGGTCTTCCATCTTTTTGTGTCTTCTTCAATTTCTTTCATGAGTGTTCTGTAGTTCCTCAAGTACAGATCCTTTACCTCTTTGGTTAGGTTTATCCCCAGGTATCTTATGGTTCTTGGTGCTATAGTAAATGGAATCAATTCTCTAATTTCCCTTTCTGTATTTTAATTGTTAGTGTATAAGAAAGCCACTGATTTCTGCACATTGACTTTGTATCCTGCCACACTGCTGAATTGCTGTATGAGTTCTAGTAGTTTGGGGGTGGAGTCTTTTGGGTTTTCCATATAAAGAATCACGTCATCTGCGAAGAGAGAGAATTTGACTTCTTCATTGCCAATTTGAAGACCTTTTATTTCTCTTTGTTGTCTGATGGCTGTTGCTAGGACTTCTAATACTATGTTGAACAAGAGTGGTGAGAGTGGGCATCCTTGTCTTGTTCCTGATCTCAACGGGAAGGCTGCAAGCTTTTTCCCATTGAGGATGATATTTGTTGTGGGTCTTTCATAGATAGATTTGATGAGGTTCAGGAATGTTCCCTCTCTCCCTATACTTTGAAGCGTTTTAATCAGGAACGGATGCTGGATTTTGTCAAATGATTTTTCTGCATCAATTGAGAGGACAATGTGGTTCTTTTCTCTTCTCATATTAATTTGTTGTATCACATTGATTAATTTGCGAATGTTGAACCATCCTTGTAGCCCAGGGATGAATCCCACCTGATCATGGTGGATAATCTTTTTAATGTGCTGTTGGATCCTGTTGGCTAGGATCTTGTTGAGAATCTTAGCATCCTTGAGGGGGGCGGGAGGACTTAACTCAGGAAACATCATTGACTGACAACCCACGTGACAGGCCCCTCCCCCAGAAAACAAACCAAGAAAGAAAAAAAGAAAAAGGACTATAAGAGAACAACCACTACTTCATAGGAAAACTTGTATTGTATTCTTTTTCATCTTCCCTTTCTTTCCTGTCTCTCTCTCTCTCTCTCTTTTTTTTCATCTTTTCTTTTTTTTCTTTTTCTTTTTCTTTTCTTTTGTCTCTCGTTTGGGTGGGGAATCCTGATTGCTAACAGTGTTCCAGGGTGCACCTTCACTGCACCACAGTTGATACATCCAGCTACATCTGTTCAGTCATCCCCCACCAAAATGACTAGGAGGAGGAATGCCCAACAGAAAAAAATACAGAGGATGGACCTTCTGCAACGGAGCTAACAGCTATCAACATAGACAATATGTCAAAAAGAGAATTCAGGCTAACAATTATCCAGGCAATAGCTAGGTTGGAGAAAGCCATGGATGACCAAACAGAATTGATTAGGGCCAAACTGAAAGCGACCAGATAGGATGTTCAAATGTTAGGGAGGAGGTTAAAGCTACCAGGAAGGAGGTTGACAATGCTCTCAATGAGTTCTAATCTAATCTAAACTCTCTCAAAGCTAGGGTAACTGAGACAGAAGACAGAATTAGTGATCTGGAAGACAAACAGATAGAGAGAAAGGATAAGGAGGAAGCCTGGAACAAACAGCTTAGAAACCATGAAAACAGAATCAGGGAAATAAATGATGCCATGAAGCATTCCAACGTCAGAATTATTGGAATCCCTGAAGGGGAGGAGAAAGAAAGAAGTCTAGAAGATATAGTGGAACAAGTCCTTCATGAAAATTTTCCCAATCTCGCGAATGGAACCAGCGTTCATGTACTAGAGGCTGAACGGTCTCCACCCAAGATTATACATTCCAAAAAAATCACAACACCTGATAGTCAAATTGAGGAATTATAATTGTAGGTATAATCTCTTGAAAGCCGCCAGGGCAAACAGGTTCCTTACTTACAGAGGGAAGCCCATCAGAATAACGTCAGACCTGTCCACAGAGACCTGGCTAGCCAGAAGAGGCTGACAAGATATATTCAGGGCACTAAATGAGAAGAACATGCAGCCAAGAATACTTTATCCAGCAAGACTGACATTCAAAATGGATGGAGAGATAAAGAGTTTTCAAGACCGGCAAGGCTTAAAAGACTATGCAACCACCAAGCCAACACTGTAGGAAATATTAAGGGGGGTTCTATAAAAGAGGAAAAATCCCAAGAATAGCATTGAACAGAAATACAGAGACAGTCTACAGAAAGAAAGACTTCAAAGGTAACTCGATGTCAATAAAAACTTATCTATCAATAATCATTCTCAATGTGAATGGCCTAAATGCACCCATAAACGGCACAGGGTTGCAGATTGGATAAAATGACAGGACCCATCCATATGTTGTCTACAAGAGACCCATTTTGAACCTAAAGATACACCCAGAGTGAAAGTGAAGGGATGGAGAACCATCTTTCATGCCAATGGGCCTCAAAAGAAGGCTGGGGTAGCGATTCTCACATCAGATAAATTAGACTTCAAACTAAAGACTGTAGTCAGAGATACAGAAGGACACTACATAATCCTTAAAGGGACTATCCACCAAGATGACCTAACAATTGTAAATATCTATGCTCTCAATATGGGAGCAGCCAATTACTTAAGAAAACTGTTAATCAAGATATAGAGTCATATTGATATGAATACACTAATCGTACGAGATCTTAACACGCCTCTCTCAGAAATAGACAGATCATCGAAGCAGAAAATCAATAAAGAAACAAGAGCATTGAATGACACATTGGACCAGATGGACCTCATAGATATATACAGAACATTCCACCCTAAAACAACAGAATACTCATTCTTCTCAAGTGCACATGGAACTTTCTCCAGAATAGACCACATACTGGGTCACAAATCAGGACTCAACTGATACCAAAAGAGTGAGATTATTCCCTGCATATTCTCAGATCACAATGCTTTGAAACTGGAGCTCAATCACAAGGAAAAGTTCCAAAGGAACTCAAACACCTGGAAGCTAAAGACCACTTTGCTTAAGAATGCTTGGATCAACCAGGAGATCAAAGAACTGAAACAATTCATGGAAACCAATGAGAATGAAGACACTTCGGTCCAAAACCTATGGGATACAGCAAAGGCTATCCTAAGGGGGAAATACATAGCCATCCAAGCCTCCCTCAAAAAAATTGAAAAATCCAGAATACACCAGCTGTCTCTACACCTTAAAGAACTGGAGAATCAACAACAAATCAAACCAACTCCACACATAAGAAGGGAAATCATCAAGATTGGAGCTGAGATCAATGAGGTAGAAACCAGAGATACAGTAGAACGTATCAATGAAACTAGAAGCTGTTTTTTTGAAAGAATCAATAAGATCGATAAACCATTGGCCACACTAATCCAAAAGAAAAGAGAAAGCCCAAATTCATAAAATTATGAATGAAAAGGGAGAGATCACAACTAACACCAAGGAAGTAGAAACAATCATCGGAAGTTATTATCAACAGTTATATGCCAATAAGCTTAGCAACCTAGATGAAATGGATGCATTCCTGGAAAAATATAAACTACCAAATTGAATCAGGAAGAAATTGACAACCTGAATAGACCGATATCTAATAACGAGATTGAAGCAGTGATCCAAAACCTCCCAAAAAACAAGAGCCCAGGACCTGATGGATTCCCTGGGGAATTCTACCAAACTTTCAAAGAAGAAATAACACCTATTCTCCTGAAGCTGTTTCGAAAAATTGAAGCAGAAGGAAAACTTCCAGACTCTTTCTATGAAGCCAGCATTACTCTGATCCCCAAACCAGGCAAAGACCCTACCTTTCATTTTTATTAATTTTTCCTGTTACCCAGAGAAGCTTCCTGTGAACCAGAGAGTACTAAACTGCAGTACTCCCGACATTTTGGTCCTGATCATTCTTGCTGCCTGGTGCACTGCAAGATGGTGAACAGAATCCCTGGCCTCCACCCACCGGATACAATTGCCTTCACTTCTCCTAGTCACTGCAATCAAACATGTCTCCACACATTGGCCACTGATCCCCGGAGACCAAAATCATCCCCGACTGAGAACCACTGCTCTGAAACACACCCAGCAAAGTGTGGTGAAGAATCTGGGAAACTGCCTTTAGTTTTGACTTTGTTGCTTCTTCACAGGACAGGTCCCTCAAGCTTTTGCTGTCTCTTCCACAGCTGTGACGTGGGCATAATGCCATTCGCTTCATTCTCCCCACAGAAATATGGCAGAATCACAGAAGCCAGGCCTGGCACACATATTTGTCGACTGAATGATGAATGAATGAGTGAATGAATGTAAGTGTGTAATGAGCCGATCTCAAAGGAGGAGGGTGTCCTCACTTCACGGATTCTCCCTGCCCCTGGAGCATCTCCCAGCTTTTGTTGATGTCTGTGTTCCCACAGGGTGGATGGAAGGTGGGAATCTTGCCCAAGCGCTGTGTGTCTGCTGGTCTTAAGTACTCGATCCATATTGCACAACTGACAGCTCTAACCCCTAACAGAATAATCCCAGTAGTGTGTGCATGTGTTTTTGTTGTTGTTGGCTTTTGGGTTTTGTTTTTGTTTTTGACAGTCAGAATATCAAGTGTCAAATTAGACTCAAACCATAGTGAAGCTCCCGTAAAAACAGTAAAAACAGAAGAATAGAATTTTATCGCTCGGTTTTACCATGCCTTTCTTTAAAAGTTTACATGGCTTTCTCATGATGGTGAGAATTCATCCTCTCCTTTAAGGTTTCTGACTATCCCTTCCTACCCTCTGCCCTAACAAAGGCTGAATGTCTATATGGACACATATGCGTATAGAAAACAAAAAGCCCTCTTTAGATCGTTTAGCTTGTTGTAAATGACGGAGTTAAACCACAAAATAAGCCACTGTGAAAAAAAAAAGAATAAATACTAACAGCTTTACATATATATCTTCTGCAGGAAAAAAAAATGTCACTACCAATAAATAATTAAATTAGCTCACACTAGATTAACAACCAGGCAATCAATGACTTGGTTTTTTGGACACTTAGAAAGAACATCTTGGAATTATAGAAACTTCTTTACTTCTCCAAACTCTGTCTATAAATCCTTTATAAATACGTTTATTTTTTATCTGACTAGGGGAAAACTACTATGGTCTAGCTTCATTTGGGTATTAGGCACATGGCCTCATGAGAAATGTTGTGAATATGGAGGTGAGAAATTTTAAGTTCATCAGAAGTTTTACAGGTTTTCCAAGTGGCTTATTTTTAAACTAGGGTCTTTTATTCTTTTTATTTTCTATTTTTTTTAATATTTTGTGAAATCTGGCATCCAGCTCTTTAAAGATAACCATTGGTATAAATAAATAAATACTGTCTTTACTGATGATTACTTTGATAATCAATAAGGTACTTTGTTGTAGAATTCAGTTATATTACCGTCTCATAGCTTAGAATGCTGAATAATGTTCCTAAAAGTCAAAAGGAAATCTTGTTGGCCATGACTACAGTGACCGAAGGTTGGGAAAATGATTAAAAACAACATAAAATCTAATTTCTACTTCCAAAACATCATCTAGCATATTGAATATTGATTAAATTAAGTAAGTGAATGAAACAAAGTTCACAAACTCCAAACATAGATGTTGCAAAACATTAAAATTCTAGGTCTCGCAAGAGTCCATTACCTGATGCCCTGTTAGGGCAACCCCCTTCTGTTCTTGGATACACTCTGGTCCCATACAATCCACTCTCCATTCGAGAGACCAAATGACTTTTTTTAAGTACAGATGTGACCATATCACCACCTCCCCACCTCAAAACCAAACCAAACCAAACCACTTTTAATAATTTCCTATTTTTCCTAAGATAAAGCCAAAATTCCTGAACACGATCCCATAGGCCTTCCTATTCTGCCTTTATCTGTTTCCCAATTCTTCCATTCCCTGGGTCTGACTGGTCAGTCTCTGGAATCCTTTCTGTCCTTGTCCCTTCACTTGGCTTACTTAGCATCCCACTTTGATCTCTTCTCATGTGTTTCCTATTCAGGGAATTTCTCTGGACTCCAGACTAGGTCAACCTCATACTCCACACACATGGTCCTCCATAGGACTTGCTGGAGCTGTGGGTCTCCATTTATGAGTACAGTGATCAGAATCCTGCCTGCCCTCACCAGACTCTCAAGTCTAAGATGGCAGATGCCTTGCCTATCATTTCTTCAGACTGTGTGTGCAACATCTCAGAAAGTACCCGATGTAGAGTGAGTCCCTTGTAAACATTTACAGAATTAATGAGTATGTAGTCATCACATCCATAGCTTCTCTTCTCTCTTGTTTCCAACCAGACAACTCCAATAGGTATCATGACATTTGCTTTGTCACTTGTCCCCAAGTTGGTGTCCTCATCCCAGAGGCTTCTCCTCTTCAGGATGGTATTGTTTTCTGCACGTGACCCTCTACATACTGGAAACAGTTGTCATGTCTTCTGTGAGCCCTCCTTTCCTTTTGTCTTTTTTTTTTCCCAGTCATTTCTCATACATGTCTTCATTTTCATTCCTACTGGAATGACTAGTACTCTTATCAGCCTGTTCAAGGTTATCTATGTCTCTTAAGGGAGAGTGAAGAAAATCAGACCTGGGCAGCTCTGGGTGAGTTTCCTCACCTATTACTAAACATGTCAATCCTTGGGCAGGGGGCACTTGTAGTCACTGTATCAAATGCCAACAGAGTAGACATACAAATGGCAGGTGAATCGGAATCAAAATTTCTCCAGTATTATAGCAGGGTCTGTGACAGCCCCCATCTGTCAAATCAATGAAAAGATACAATAATTTATAAATTGTCTTTCCATTTATATTTCTACTGCCAAAGCTAGATTAAAAAAAAAAAAGAGTTTGCTGTTCTTCTCATTTCCTTAAAGATGAGTAGAAAGCTCTAGTGATTTTAATCAAGGAACGAACTATGGATTTCAGCAAACATGTTTGGATCATACAAGCCCTGAACCTCTCAGTTCCATAGACACTTCAGGAGAACTAAAGCATAAGAATAAGAAAAGTCAGACAGGAAGCATGCTCTAGACTGTGGGACCCTCCTTCCACTCCAGAGGACAAGAGGACCTCTTATCCAGGTCATCTGGATGTATGAAGTATGACATCTGCAGATGGCTGGACAAGTGTGACCAAAGCCATTTCAGTACAATGATGAACATGATGTTGATTTAGATTCCTCTTGGAAGTAGATACTTCGAGCCCAGGCTGTCAAGGAGTCTGAAGATAATTTAATACCTATCTTTTTAGGCCCACCGATGAAAAGTGCTACATAAGTACAACATAGGAATCGTAATTGTTATTTATTATTGTTATTGAAAGTGCGGTTGGTCATCTTGACAGTGAGACCTAATGTGAGATATGTATTGACAAACTATCATCTGATTTAATAATCTTTCTGGCCATTTTTATTTATAAATGAATCTTCTGTCAACATCAAATTCTCATTAGCATCATTAGCATTCTATGCTCTCCTTGGTAGGATCATGTAAAATTGATGGGATCAAATTTCTATTAAATGCAGCATATGCTGCTGGGTTGTTATTTATACTGAGCATTCTGGAAGCCTGGGATCATAATATCTTGTAAATAAACATTACATTCAGTGATATCACCTTTCATCTTAAAAGGGTCTTTAGAAAGCTTTTAAAATGGTGTGGGGTTGGAGCACTCATTATTAATATTGGAAGGAGCGGAGCAATCATTTTATGTGTATGGAATTTCTGGGTAATAAGTGCGAATTAACATTACAGAGAAATTGATGTGAACAGAGTACATCTAAATTGAGAGAGGATACTCAGTTTAAGAGCAAAAAATCTTTTTTCTCATGTATTTCTTTGCCCAGAGGTTTTCCAATCATTATAAAAAGTAGACTTTTCCACTTTGGCCTTCAGTTATAATGGGGCATAACGCTGGATACTGAGCATGGGTCAAATGATGAAACATTTTTTTCAAAGACCCAGGAACAGCTGCTGCTTATTGAGTTACCAACACCACTTCCTGAAGAATGTGATTTTGTTTCAAAGATAGCCAAGTACAGACCAGGCTGTCTCAGGCGTAGTTTGAGCTATGATAACGTGGCACGTTGTTGTCATATTATTATTAGGTACATTTCGTAAAGTGATTCCAGATCCTTCTCCCCTTTAGTTGGGGAGGGGTAGGTTTTATTGATTTTGGAGACTATGAATCCAAATGGCCCTTTCATGATTGAGAGACATACAACAGAGAGAGGATTTGTACGATATTTTAGGAAAATTAGAGAATTTCACAAACTCTAAAGGAAGCGAGATTCATGGCGTAGAATCTGGATTGCAAAATGCATGGAAGCTTACTGGAATCTGTGAACTTCTTAGGGTTACAAGAAAGATGTTGACTTGCTTGCCAAGCCTCCCTCCTATGGGATTAAGTTTAAGGCCGACGTTCAAAGTATTTCTTGTGCTGCAAGATTTTGGAATGTCTTTTCAGTGAGACAGCTAAAACACTGTTGGGACTTCGAACTCATTCAACTTGTCTCCACCCTGCACTTTCAAACTATTTTTCTGCTAAACCATGTAAATAGAGAGAGAATTTTTGTATTTAACTTAAGATCCAACATCTTCATCACAATCCTCTTTTAGGTAAAGATAAACATTTTGTCAACAAGAAGATTGTTAATGGGCAATGCAATCATCTTTCACACTGAACTGTGAAAAGTAGAAAAGAGTCAGATGGATCCATACAAGTCCGTACAAGAGAACCATTGTGCAGCAAATACTTTCCTTATTTTCAAGGGCTAGAGAAGTGTACGGAATATTTAAATCAAAATAATCTCAAAGTGTAATTTGACTTGAAAAATTCCACTTTTAAGGTTTTAGTCTAAAGGAATACATAAGGATATACAAAAATAGTTGGCTGAAATCTTATCGCTTGCAGAATTGTCTATAATAATAAAAAGCTATCTGCTCAGATGGTAAAATACTAATAAATATTAATGATCCTTGTGGAGGACTACAGTGATATATTACAAAGGTGCTCACTATTGACTTAATACAGAGATATTCCACAATGCTATATAATAATTTCTCAGGGAAGTAGTTTTTAAATTAATTATTTTTTCCTACTCAGATGCTATTGATTAAAATGGGGGATTTATAACAACTTCTGGTATGAAGGCTATACTTCTTTAAAGATTTATTTAATTATTTTGAGAGAGACTGTGTGTGAGCAGGGGGAAGGGCAGAGGAAGAGGGAGAGATAGAATCTCAAGCAGAGGGGCACTTGGGTGACTCAGTGGGTTAAGCCTCTGTCTTTGGCTCAGGTCATGATCTCAGGGTCCTGGGATCAAGCCCCGCATTGGGCTCTCTGCTTGGTGGGGAGCCTGCTTCGCCCTCTCTTTCTGCCTGCCTCTCTGCTTACTTGTGATCTCTCTCTCTCTCTCTCTGTCAAATATATAAATAAATACATAAAATCTTAAAAAAATAATAATAATCTCAAGCAGACTCTGGGCTTAACGCAGAGACAGATGTGGAGTTAGACCCCAAGACCCTGAGATCATGACCTGAGCCAAAATCAAGAGTCAGAGGCTTAACTGACTGAGCCACCCAGGCGCTCCTGAAGGTTATACTTAATTTAAAACAACAACAAAAACAACCAAACAATGTTCATATGAAGTTCCATTTTCGAAGGGACTTAATGAATCTCAAATTTTGATTCTTAGAAAACTACTTTGTAAGTATGCTCAGTGGTCATAGTTACTTTTGATGTATTTTTTTTTAAATAAAGTAGATATTTCCTAGGATACTTCTAGTATCATGTTCTTCTGGAGTCTTTGACTCCTTAGTGGAGGATATAAAGCTACTAACTGGAACATGGAAGTCCAGGGATGACAACTAAGTCAGTGAATGAATAAGTGGCTGCATTTATACAAGGGTAACCTTGAAGAGACTTGACAATTTTCTTACCATTCATTTTTTAAGAACATTAACTGAGCACCTACTATGTAAGAAGTGCTGGTGATTTAAGTGTGAAGAAACAAGGTCCCAAAGGAGATCCTGGTCTAGTGTGGGTCTGATGAGACCAGATCATCCTACTATAACAGATAATCATAATATAACTTTAGGAAGAAGAATTATAGAAAGAGGTTCAGGGAATTACAGGAACATTGAGAGAGGAAGAGTAACTAGTCTCAATTTATTATTATTATTTTTTATTTTTAGCACCAAAAGTACAGGGATGCCTTTACTCTCAAACAAACGCGGAGTTGAAGTTTGGTCACGTTAAAAAAGGCACCTAATTCAGCTAAGCTCTCTAGAAGAGGTGACCGTGGGCTTCTGGACTGAGTCTCCAAGGAAGCAATGGATGAGGAGGGTATGGAGGGGTTAGGTTGCAGGTAGAGGGCCAGAGTGAGGGGGGCAAGCAGATTCCAGATGGAGGAGGCTGCAGGAAGAGAGAAATAGCCCAGCGCTGGAGGGGCCTTGCAGCAGTGTTGACATCCTTGTGCATTAGGAATGGAGTATTGGGTGGAGTTGGGGAGAGAAGAGTCCTCAGGTGGTCAGGGCCTGATCCCAGAGGACCCTGGGGCCTCTGTACGCGTGTCAGTCAGCTAGGCAACTGTAATGGAGCACTGGGCTCGGGAGCTTACACAACAGAAAATTCTTGTCTCAAAGCTCTGGAGGCCACAAGTCCCACACTGCGTGGAGGGCAGGGCTAGTTACCTCAGAGGTTGCCTCAGAGGTTACCTCCTGTGGTTACTGACAATTTTTGGCATTTCTTGGCTTGGAGATGCATTATCCTGGTCTCCACGTACATTTTCACGTCTCCTCCCTGTGTATGTGTCTGTATGTATGCGAGTCTGTATTCAGATTTCCCCTTTTTACCAGTCCTTAGTGGACTGGGGCCCAACATAATGACTTTTTTTTTTTTTTTGAGAAATAACAATACATTTTAAGTCATTCATGTTCAAGGTGGTTTGTTGCATAACAATATGTCATAATGGGAGCAGCAGCAAATTTAACGAAGACATGAACAGAAACGTGACACCTCGTCCTATTTTTTAAAAAATTGAGGTATAATTGACATACTGCATCATATTATTTTCAGGTCTACAATACAATGATTCAATATTTGTATATATTGTGATATGATCACCACAGTAAGTCTAGTTAACATCTTTTCTAATACATAGTATGGTAAAGTTAGGAAAAAGAAATTTTTTTTTTCTCTTATGATGAGAACTTGTAAGGTTTACTCTTTCAGGGGCACTTGGGTGGCTCAGTCTGTTAAGCACTGGACCCTTGATTTCAGCTCTGGTCATGATCTCAGCATCGTGAATTCAAGCCCCATGTCAGCTTCCGAGCTGGGTGTGGAGCCAGCTTAAGATTCTTTGTCTCTTCTCCTCCCCATCTCTTAAAAAAAAAAAAATTCTTTTAGTAACTTTCAAATATGGAAGACAGTATCACTAACTATAGTCACCATCATGTCCATTACAATCCTATGAGTTATTTACTTTATAACTCTAAGTTTGTATCTTTTGACCCCATTTACCCATTTCATACGCCTTCCACCTCGCCAATCATCATCTGTTCTCCATATCTATGAGTCTAGCTTCCTTTTTATTATTTTTTTTAAGTTCCACATGTAAGTGAGATTGTATTATAGTTTTCTTTATCTTGGACTTATTTCCCTTCATCTTGTTTCACAAGGTCCATCCACGTTGTTGCAAATGGCAAGATTTCATTCATTTTTATGGCTAAGTGATATCTTATTGTATGAATATATCACATTTTCTTTATCCATTCATCCACTGATGGGTACTTCGGTTGTTTCCATGTTTTGGCTATTGTATGTAACATTTCGATGAACATGGGGGTACAGATATTTTTCAAGTTAGTGTCTTCATTTTCTTTGGATAAATACCCAGAAGTAAAATTGCTGGATCCTATAGTGATTCCTTTTAAAATTTTTTGAGAAATATCTATTCTGTATTCCACAGTGGCTTTGCCAGTTTATATTCCTACCAACAGCACACTAGGGTTCCCTTTTCTCCACATCTTTGTCAACACTTGTATCTTGTCTTTTTGATAATAGCCATCCTCATGATCTTATTTTAACTAGTTACTTCTGCAGTAACCCTATTTGTAAATAAGGTCATATCCTAAGGTACCAGGGGTTAGGACTTCACTGTATGAATTCCCGGCAGGGGTAATTTAACCTGTTACAGTGGATGGGGTCAAGGAGATTAAATGGAGAGACTGAGTTCTGCTGGTCTTGCAGACCAGGAAGACTGTTGTTCTTATTGGTTCATGGTGGGAGAGACTCAACCATATAGGGGAAGACCCCACTTCAGTATACCAGATACATGAGGGCAAACAGCCAAGCACTGGGGAAAGACCTGAAAGGGGCTAACCATTCCCATGTGGATGGTAAGAGGAGCAAGGTATGAAGGCCATCTCCTCTGGATAGCCAACACTGAGGCCCCTGAGATCTCTCTTCAGTTAGGAATAAAATGGATAAAACATGACCTATTAATAATTACTCTAGGTCCAGAGGAAAGAAACTTTATCCTAAGGAATGTATTCAGAGGAAGTCTTCTTAGCTTAGCTTACCAACATAACCAGGAGAAAATAATATGGCAATTAAGATGCAAATATATATGGTCTCCCTCAAACAGCTGTGAAGAGAGGACTGTGACATGAAGAGATGCCTGAGTAGAACAGGAAGGACTGCAAAGAAAGCCAACAGGAAGTGGGATCAAAGGCTTCATTACACGCTGTGAACTGCAGAATTGACTGGGCAGAGAACAGCATCTAGAGATCTCCCAGAGCACAGAAGTAAAGGACCCATGTATGAAAAGAACGGAAGGGCCAGAAAGTAAAGATTTCCCAAGCAGTCATGGACATTTATGAAAAAAGGCCAGACTGGGTGGAAAAGAGGACAGTAGTTAAAGAAAACAGTCTTGATCTGAAAAACAAAAACAAAACAAACAAACAAAACAAAAAAACTATGAACACTGTTAGGCATGTTTTCTCACACATTATAATTATACATTTAATTTTCATTAAACTCTAATCCTATTTTCCATACATAGCTTTGTTTCTTTTTTTACCTTTAACAGAATACTGGAAGTATTTTCATGTCAGTAGATAAATCCCATAAGAGATTTTTAATTGCCTCAAGTTATCTTATAATTATACAATAATTTAACTATTCCATGATTTTATTTTGAAATTTTGCTTTTTAGAAATAATACCGAGGCGTATTTTTTTTAGTTTGTTTATAAATTATTTTCTACAGAACACATCATTTCCTGAAATTTGAATTACTAGGTCAAAGGGCATGTAAACCCCTGGTTCCCAGACTTTAGGATTCCAATGACCGAGAAATTAAAAAAGTAAATAAAAGACCAAAATAGGGTTGTCTGCTTTTTCTTCTGTCCAGTAGGTCCATTAGAGAAGAAAAACCTGCAGTGTAGTGTGATCATGCAAAACAGAGAATATATGTCACACCCAAAATCTGAGAGGATAGGATCTCACAATAAAGGGCTATGTTTTGGGAGAGGGGGGTGGGGTTATGGACATTGGGGAGGGTATGTGCTGGGGTGAGTGCTGTGAAGTGTGTAAACCTGGCGATTCACAGACCTATACCCTGGGGATTAAAGTACATTATATGTTTATAAAAAAATTTTTTTAAAAAAGGGCTATGTTTAAGCTGAATAACTTCATTCCATGAAAAATTCAGGGCATTGTCTTTATTATTTTTTCCTTTGGTCTATATTGGTGACAATTCTGTCATGAAAGGATGGTGGCCTGTTAGTGGGCACTTTGGAAACATCGAGTAGACCACTCTGCCTCTGCAACAAAGCAGTGCATTGCTTGCTATTTTGGAACCTAGAACTTTAACTTTTCACTTTTGCATTGTTACACATTCTATAAATGGTTGGACTCACACTGAATATGTCATTTTGATTTCTTTTTAAGAGTCCTGTAGGCTCCAATTCTTTTGTCAGCAATTCCTAAAGCAGATTGGCTTTTTCTGCATTCATTGTCAAAAACCTTGGGTCTTTTGAGTGATAGGCAGAGAAGGTCTGTGCTCTGGAACTGAAGTTAAAGGCACAGACTCTGTATCAGAGAGATCTGGAATCAACTTCTGTTCCTGCCATGCTTCTGTGGTTGTATAAAAAAAAAAAAAAAAATCAACCTGGGTGCCTGTGTTGCTCAGTCAATTGGGTGTCTGCCTTCCGCTCAGGTCATGATGAAGGGGTCCTGGGATCAAGTTCCCAGCCAAAGTCCCTGATCAGTGGGGAGGGTTAGGTGGTAAATATTTTAGGCTCTGCGGGCCCTGTGGTCTCTGTCTCAACTACTCAGGTCAACCATGGTAGCATGAAAGCAACCACAGTCAACAGGAAACAAATGAGTGCAGTTGTGTTCCAATAAAACTTTATATATGAACACAAAATCTGAATTTCATATAATTTTCGTATGTTATGAAATATTCTTCTGATTTTTTTCCCAATCATTTAGACATAAAAACTATTCTTAGCTCAGGGGTTCTATAAAAACATCTGGCCTTGGAATTCATAGTTTGCCAACCTGGGCTAAGGAAATGTTAGAAAAATTATATCCAGTTG
The DNA here is from genome assembly GCF_009829155.1 of Mustela erminea. Lineage (NCBI taxonomy): Eukaryota > Metazoa > Chordata > Mammalia > Carnivora > Mustelidae > Mustela > Mustela erminea. The sequence goes on along the minus strand of NC_045614.1, from coordinate 210,759,007 downwards.
TACTTATGTGAATCACACATTTTTTGTAACTAAGATTAAAAATAGTTATTTTGAAAGGAAGGTTTTAAAAACATTGCCCTGATGTATGGCAAGAAAAACTGTAGGATTGTTACAGGTATAACAATTTTGAGTCCCACCTTGTAATCCATGGAGCAGGTAGCTGGCAGCCAGCTGGGTAAGTGAGCTACAAGTTCTCTCTGGAGAGAAGAGAGGCTGACATGGAACGTTCTTGACTCCTGGCCTGGTGTTCTTTCCACAGCATGGAATCCCGTAATTTTATAATGCATACTTCATAGTTAAGTAGACACTGAGATTTTTATTCGTCAATGAAAAGCTTATTCAAAACTTTGTTCCCCTGAGAAGAAAAGATAAACAATAATTTCACGTGGTAATTTTCCAAATTTCTGTACCATATCTGCATATCCAAACACAGCTGTAAGAAGGCTTAAATTGGCTCCAGGCAAAAAAAGAGGTTGCCTACCCTTGTTGTCAAAGGCAATGCATGTTATTTGTTCAATGAAATGTACTGCATGGCCCCCACCCCAACTAAAAAAGAAACAAAACCAATAAACTAAAAAACCTAAAAAAAAAAAAATAGGGATAGTTGTTAATAGTGTTTCCCATTGGCTCTCCATGTGAATGGTGAGAGAGAGAGAGAGAGAGAAGGAGAGAGAAGGGACAGAGAGAGGGAGGGAAGGAAAGAGAGGGGGGAGGGAAGAGGGAGGAAGAGAGAGACTTCAAATTTCAGACAAATCGATCTACTGTTGCTTAGTGAAGTCCTTCACCTCACAATAAAAATTTAACCGAATGACATCTTGGTCAGCTTTCTCATTCCTATGAATTTGTGATTAAAATTTATTTATGTTAAATACTGATTCGTGGAGGCTCAGAACTATTCCTTGTACCTGTACTAAAACAAAAATAGAATTATAGATGATTAAAAAGTTTTCTTCTCCGTATTTTTTAATTTTCCTATAACATGTTTATAATATACATGTACTCTGTAGCCATGTTCAAAATAGTGAGAAAATGAAGAACAATGCATATTGTATGAAAGCTTGAAAAAAATTCTTCTTTTAAAAAAATGCTTATATTTTATATTTCATGAAACTTTATAGAACTGCGCTGTCCAGTATCGTGACTACTTTGTGTATGAGATGTGTCCGGTCCAAACTGGATATGCTATGAGCAAACCTACACACTGAATTTCAAAGCCTCAGTAGGAAGAAAAGAGTGTAACTATCTCATTAGTATTTTTGTAATGTGTACAGGTTGAAATAACATTTGCCTATATTGAGCTAAATAAAAATAAAATATTAATATTCATTTCACTAATGTAGCTATTAGGAAACTTTCAGTCATACACATGGGCTGCATTATCTCCTACAGATCAGTATTGTGAGAGCTGTTAAACTCTTACAGTCTATGCCTTGGGTGGTTCTTAAGAACTGTTAACAGTAGTTAACTCTGGATAAGGGAACCAGGAGAACTGAAGAGGTTTGGAAGAATGGTATGTCCTCCTCTTGGGCCTTTTTCCACATGCATATATTACCTATTTAAAAGCTAAATAATTTTAAAGAAATAAAATTTAAAATAAAATGCATTCTTAAAGCTCTAGAAATTATTGTTACAGTTGATCAGAACCTTGGAAGATCGGGGTGGGGGGAGGGTTCCTTTACTGTCCAAAAAAGTAAATATTGAGACATTCTATTTCTTGTTGCTGGCATATGTGTGTGTGTGTATGAGAGTGTAGATGTGTGCATATTTACAACTTTTTCTTATGGACAGAATTAGATCTGATTGGCTCAGGACTTTATTATCCCAACATATTAAAGAAAATAAATTTCATTCAAGGAGTGGGATCATATTTTTGTGGGGGAAAATTATAATACATTCTCAAAATACCCTGTATCAAGAGGACACAGTAAATAGAGTTTAAAGCCCTGGCTTGGGACTCATTCTCCACAAAGGATGTAACTTAATGATTCTGTGGTCATTTAAAACAACAAATATTTTTTCCACTGACATAAAAATGCAATTGTTTGCTTTTAATATAAATTCAGTTTACTTCCCGCTTAAAAAAGAAATCAATTGCAAGGCAATAATCTTTAAAATTAAACACTTTATCTCAACTAACATTTAATTTTCTTTTATGAGGAATTCTCCCCTGAATTATAGCCAAGGATCAAATTCTGTTAATTTTGTAATTATCAGTTTTATTACTAGTCATCTAGTTTATCACAATCTTAGACACAATTATATTCTAAAAAGCTACTCAAAGGACTAATTTGTATTCAATTAATAGCTTATGTTTCTAACACTATAAAATGTGATAAATTACATAAAACTCATACGTTAAGACTCTAATTACAACAACACCACCATTTAGAATTAGGTTAAACTATGTGTGTGATATTGTGATTAATAACAAGAAATATACATATTTGGTCTTCATCCTCCCTCCTGGTACAGGGCTCCGTAAACTTTTGGAATTTCCTAAATGAAGAAAGACATACAAGTGATAGGAGCATCTTTTCTAAAAAAGCTTTTATTCAAATTCCAGTTAGCTAATATACAGTGTAATGTTAGTTTCAGGTGTACAAATATAGTGATTCAACACTTCCATACATCACCCTGTGCCCATTACAGCAAGTGTTCTCCCGAAACTCCACCACCTCTTTCTCCCATCTCCCCACCCACCTCCCCTCTGGTGACCATCAATTTTTTTCTCTATAGTTAAGAGTCTGTTTCTTGGATTACCTCTCTCTCTCTCTCTCTTTTCTTTTTCCCTTGCTCCTTTGGTTTGTTTCTTAAATTTAACATATGAGTGAAATCATATGGCATTTGTCTTTTTTCTGACTGACTTATTTCATTCAACCTAACACTTTCTAGCTCCATCCGTGTCTTTGCGAATGGCAAGATGTCATTCATTTTTTTTATGCCTGAGTTCATAACAAGGCCCCGTCAACCATATCTTAGTTTATGTTAATAAGGTGACCTTTGGAAAACCTTTAGGTAACCTGAATATGGGACCTAGTTGCTAGGGTAACAAATGTGATTAGAAAGTTGGAACTTTAAGCCCCTCCACCCCCAAACCCAACTCCAGGGTGTGAAGATGGGCTGGAGTTTGAGGTTAATCAACATTGGCCAAGGACTTAATCATGCTGATGGAATGAAGCCTCATAAAAATCCCTCAACCACAGAATTAAGAGCCTCCAGGTTGGTGAATTGGAATACTTCCACAGGCTGGGAGGGTGACACATCCCAAAACTCCAGGGGACAGACGTTCTTGTCTTTGGTCTCCTTTGAGGACCTCTTCCTTGTATCCTTTAATATCTTTTGTCATAAACCAGTAATCTAGTAAGTAAACTGGTTTCCTGAGTTCTGTGACCCACTCTAGCAAATTAATTAAACCCAAGGAAGGGGTAATGGGAATGTCTGATTTGTAGCCAGTCGGTCAGAAGCTCAGGTGACAATCTGGACTAGTGACTGGCATCTGACGTGGGGGGAGGCACAGCCCTGTAGGCCTGTGGGATCTGATGCTCTCTCTCACACAGTGTCGCAATGGAGTTGAGCCATGGCACACTCAGCTGGTGTCCCAGCTTGATATGTGGAGAACCCATAGTCTTATCTACCAAAATGGAACTTATATTTGGTTCAACCCAGTGCTTACTGAACTCTCTTAAATTCCCATTTACTGGAAAATGACCTATGGTCTAAGGAATGTGGGTCACTATTACCTTATATATTTCAGTTTATTTACTCAGTCACATTTCTTGTGTCTATTTTATAACTAAACAAAAATTTAGCAAGTTTATTCTTCCTATAAATGGTTTCCAAGCCATTAAACAATATGATCTTTTATCTTGTGGTCTTCAGAAAAGTCAGAGATTCAGCTGTTAAAATATTTTAGCTCTTTAGCAACTTTGTTTCCCAAATCCTCAATATAAAACTTAGTATTATTGATCTCAAAATATTATTTAAAAAAGAATAATCCCACTGTTTTAGCCTTCTTAGGCTTCCAGAACAAAATAAAATAGACTGGGAGACTAAAAATCCAAACACGTATTTCCCATAGTCCTGGATGCTGGAAGTGCAAGATGAAGATGCCACCCAGTTCCACTCCTGGTGAGGGCTCTTTTTCTGGCGTGTAGATGTTCTTGTTGGGTCCTCACATGATGGTGAGGAGGATAGTGATAGCGATGCTCTGGTAGCTCTCTTGATGGGGGTACTAATTCTATTCCGAGATTCCACCCCCATGACCTCATCTAGCCCTAATTACTTCCCGAAGTCATCCCTACCTCCAAATACTACCACATGGAGGAGTAGGGCTTTAACATATGAGTTGGAGAGGGAAGAGACACAAATATTCAGTCCCTAACATCCACACACACAAAAAACCAATGTTATCTCTTACACCAGTGAACATTGTTTTCTAAATACTTCAAAGGGAGAAATTTTTTTTTAAGTATTCATTCATCCGTTCATTTATTTAAAAAATGCTTATCAAGCTATAGTCTGGCTCCTATCTGCTTTCCTGGAATCTGTTGCCTTTCCCCTACTCGCTGTATCCTCAGCTCTCCTCACAGAAGCTTATTCATTCTTCTCCAAGGAGTCCAAGCAGTAGACCTCTGGATTTTCCACCAGTATGTCTAGAATCTTCTTCTTCATTGCTTTACCCCACTTTCCTTATGTGTGAGCTGCCTTCTTGCTCATTTTCTTAGGTTCAACTTAAAGGGCATCTCTTCTAGAATGTTCTTTCCAGTTCCTTGGGAAAGGCTAGTCCTCCCTGTCTCCCTATGCATGTTGTTTCTTGATCTCCCCTAACATGATTTCTTCCCATTAAACTATACACTCTTTCGGGTAAAAGATTTTCTCTCAGACAACGTTTTATACATGGTAGGAGCGCACTGAAGGCAGATGGAATGAGCAGTTTTATGATTGCTACTGTTACCAGGGACCACGGACTCAGTCACTGAGTTTAAGAGCCCATCATACAGAAGGTACAAGTTCCTTGAATGTATTGCGATTACCAGGTAATGGGAGCTGAGGGCGTCTGGGTTTTTCGTAGGAATTTGTAGCTCTGGATAAGCTCACAGATTTCAGGGAAGAAAGCATGCTCTGATGTAAGGCCAGCATATGGGCCACTGCTGATTCTAGACTTTTGAAGACATGGTGGGAGATCTGTTTCAGGTTGGGGTCTTTAGACCCACAGGTAATAAACAGTTTAACTGTGCTTTGGCTTTTGTAAATTTCTCTATAATCTCCCCACTAACGCACACACAAACACACACACACCTCTCTCTATTTGACTTTTTCTTGTCTTGGTCTAATGACTTCTAGAAGCACATCAGTCTTAACAGAATTTCATGAACTTTCCTGGGAAAGAATTTCTACTTAGAACATAAGGACTTTTCTCCAACTGTGGGCACATATCTATCAATTTATGAAAGCTGATGGGATCATTAGACGTATTTGATAGTACTTTTTTCAAAGCTAGCCTTGCTTGGCTTGCATATATTATACTCTGATTAGAAAGGGAATTTTAGTGTTCAAAGGGAAAAGAAGACTCCGTACTTAACACTGGAAAGTCAGCAAGTACAGAAGTAAAAGACATAACTTTATCGTGGGTAAAGAAAGGAGCATGTGACTGGAGGCAGAAGGAATAGGAACATTTACCAAAATGCAATACTAATGGCAATTCAGGCCTGCTTAGCAATTTGAACTTGAAAAGCTTTGAAGGGTACGTTTTAGGGATAAAAAGATTGTGAACTCCCTCCCTTTGCTTAGGGGAAAAAAATCTCATGATTCCTTAATGTTTAGCTTCCAGGATTTGCAGGCTACATCGAAATGATAGTTTTTTATGCATTAATGTTTACATAACTTCTATTTTTGCAGACATTTAAATTATAGAGAACAGCAATTGTTGAGGGAAAAAAGTAGTATAAATAAATAGAAGCTAGAATTTTCCCCTGTCAGAGGTAAGCTTTTGCTATTCCTAGCACAGAATTCTTGTGCTGTTTGTGTGAGGTTGTTCTTCAGGCCAGCAAAAACTGGCTTCCCTGAAATAAAAATGTTGCAAGAAGGAGAACATACAATAGACTAATAAAAAGATTTTTGTCTTTTCATGAGTGCTACAGTGAATACCTTTTTAGCTTTAGGTACATTGGCTCACATAAGTACCTCTGTCATTTTCGAAAGAAAATGAGCAGGAATACAAGGTAAGTAGGGTATGCTCCACATTGTACATACTGAGCTTGGGCACGATGTATACCCCATGTTATTGGGTAGCTTGGGATTTTATATCACAAAATACATGTTTGGAGACTTTATATCCTGTGACTCCCAGGATGGGCGTAACCAAGATGCTGCAGGTCCTAAGTGCAGCAGTGGTGGGCTTGAGGGGATAGCTTGGCTGTGAGTCTTGGGTGACCATATATCCCTTTGCCTAAATGATCCCCAAATCTTCTCTTTTACTCCCCAAAATGTCCCAAATAATTGGATGATAAACTCGATTACCTTTAACTTAGGAGAAACACCAAGGATGGAGGGGATGACTCAGCTTAAGCCTCCCTGAGATCCCCAAGTTACCTCAAAAAAGGACAGTAATAATATTCCTCAAAGTGAACCATGTGGACAATTGATGCTTTCGTGGTCTCATATAAAATGTGAATAGTAGCCCCTTTTATGGATCTGTAACTTGTGTACTAAGTGAAAACGTGAAGGAAGCTAGCAAATGTGGGCCCCCAAAGCTCCCAGCCCCCGCTTCCTTCCCCTGCCCCCACCTTCGCCACCTAGGGACTTCTGTCCTCAAGTCCCACTTCCATGTCTCTATAGAAAGAAACCCTGTGGTCCTCACTGCCAAGAACTATCCTGAAAAGGGCACTACTGACAAAGAGGGAGCCTGGTGCCAGGATTACTCCAGTTAGAAGGAGGGAAGAGTTGAAGAAGTACAGGAGATGCAATAAAGAAGAAGTATAACGTGTTGAGGATGAGGAAATATTTGTGCACCCATGTTCCTAACAACATTATTTGTAAGAGCCAAAACATGGAAATGGAAACAAGAGTTCATCCATGGATGAGTGGATAAACAATGCATGTAAACAAAATAATATATTTTATATATATAAAAATATATAATTTGATATATTATTTTATATAATGCAGAAATGAAAAACAATATGATTTAGAAATAATTTCTGCATTATAATAACTTTGTATATTATATATGCATTTTATATATATATAAAATTTATTTATATAAATTATATATATAGTTTCACTTTAAATAGGAATGAAGTACCCATGTATGCTATGCCATGAATGAACCTTGAAGATATTACACTGAATGAAAGAAGCCAGACACAAAAGGACAGATACGGTAGGATTCCCTTTGTATTCCCTAGAGTAGTCCAATCCAGAGACAGAAAGTATAATCGTGCTTTCCAGAAACTGGGGGAGAGGGAGATGGGGAGTTAATGTTTAATGGGTAGAATTTCTATTTGGGAAGATAAAAAAGTTCTAGAGACGGATGGTGGTGATGGTTGCACAACACTGGCCATACACTTAATGCCAATTAATTGCACTGTTAAAAATGATGAAGACGCCTGGGTGGCTCAGTGGGTTAAGCCGCTGCCTTCGGCTCAGGTCGTGATCTCAGGGTCCTGGGATCGAGTCCCGCATCGGGCTCTCTGCTCAGCAGGGAGCCTGCTTCCCCCTCTCTCTCTCTCTGCTGCCTCTCCATCTACTTGTGATTTCTCTCTGTCAAATAAATAAATAAAAAATCTTTAAAAAAAAATGATGAAGACGGAAATCTTATGTTTTATGTGTTTCCCCAAAATTTAAATAAAAATAATATTTTGAGGATGGGATGGTATCAGGACAAGGACATGAACAGGAGTCAGGAGTTCTTCTTTGGTTTATGAGTTTGCTGGGGTTGCTCTAACAAATCCCGACAAACCTGGTGACTTAAAACAACAGATGTATTTGCTCACGGTTCTGGAAGCCAGAAGTTTGAAGTCAAGGGGCTGGCAAGGTTGGTTGTCTGGGGAGGCCCTGATGGAGAATCTGCTCCTTGCCTCTTTTTGGTTGCTGGTGGCCACAGGCTGTCCTTGCTGCTCTTTGGCCTGGAAGGGCACCACTCCAGCCCAATGTCTCTGGGTCCCGAATCTCCATCTGCTTTTCTCTTACAAGGATGTCTGTCATTAGATTTGTTTGACCCTGAATACAAGATGATCTTATCTTGAGATCCTGCACTTAATTAAATCTGCAAAGTCCCCCTTTCCAAGGTCACATTCACAGATTTAATGAGGACTTATCTTTTTTGGTGGTGGGTAGTGGTGGTGGGCACAGTCTGACTCGGTTCATTTGGAAGAGCTGGCTTGACTCAGAATTATGAAGCAAAGCCAATTTGTCATCAATGAGCTCTGTTCACCTTTCCAATAGGCTATGGAAACTTCTTGCATCCCGCCTCTCCACTGAACTCCCTTCACTGCCCTCCCCTACGGGTTTACCCTACCTGTCCTGACAGATGCCTGAGCTCAGAACCAGCACAGATGAATTTTAAATTCATCGGTTGGGTGTCTTGTTTCCATTTTACCTGAGAGAGCAAGCAGGCTGATGTCATGGGAGTGGGGGAATGTTCTATTTTATCCCATCAACCATAGGTTTTCATGCAGTGGGGACTTCTTTAAGTAATACATTGACTTCAGGGGAGAATCTAATGGTGGAAATATGATGTAAAATAGTCCAGCAGAGCCTTTACACTGTCCTCAAAGTCACGCTGTATCAACACCCACCCCTCTGCCAAGCCTGCGTGTCTGCCTGTTACTCCCAGTCTATGCCTTTTCCTTGGCCAAACAAACTTCTTCCAGGACCCTTTGATCATTTTCTCTCCCCATGCCAAATATAAACCTTGTTATCCACTGTGTCTGGAACATCCTCCCACTTTCTAAACCATATTGTTTTTCATTTCTGCATTGATTTCAAAGTCTTCCCTCTTTAGGTGGGTTTAAGTGATGTCAAAACATCACAGCCCCTATTCTTCATTAAGATGGTGGTTTTTAAATACAAATGTTTCATTTTAAAAACATTTAAGAGCCAAGTAATTGCCTGTTTTACTGTAACCTGTGGAGTGTGGACCAGGCGGGCCATGTGGGCACATGAAACTACATCACAAAGCTTAATTCTGGGTAAATAAAAGACATCTCTGGAAATTCCTGGGTCTTCCTTCCATCCTCTTGAAATCCGGCTTTGAATAGGCCAATCTATCTGAGTGAGGACGATTTGTAGTAAAAGTATTTGAGAGACCTGTGCAAGATCTATCCCCGCTGAACAAAGTAAGAAAAATATCATAAGTGGAAGGCCCCAGCCTACATAAAGTTATGAAGTCCTTTATCTTTTTCTTTCTGCTTTAAGACTCTCATATTTCATTTGATTATTTCTTGAAAAAAATGCTCAGTTCACTGGACAGTTTGATTACGTAAGCATTCTCTACTTAAATGGTGAAAATAAATATCAAGAGAATAATCACACATGCCAAGTGTGTTCAGTGAAGCAATATGTGTAGGCAGCATTGAAAACAGTGACACAGTGATTATCTGTGCATAACTTGGTCATAATATCATCACTGTCTAGACTACTAGACAATTAGCATCCAGACATACTATAGCTCAGATTGAGGAAGGTCATTAAAACATGAGAGAATAGGCCTATTTGGGAAAGAAAGACTCCGTTTATTCTTTTCTAGAAAGGTATATATTGGAATTTAACTTTGGATTGAGACATGCATTTAGGGTCAGCTGTCTTTTATGGGTCTCTGCTTGGTCATTATTTCTTTCAATCATACGGTTTAATCATTTTCTATATATATTTATTTATTTATATATACTTAGGCAAGGCACATTTCTTTGATGTGATAAATTATGTTATAAATTACGTTTTTATATATGTTATATATATATATACACAAAATATATATTATATATGTTATAGATGTATACAACATATATATGTTATATCTATTATATATGTTATATATACAATATATATACTGTATATGTGTTATATATATGTTGTGTATATATAAAAACATATAAAAGTGTAATTTATAACATATATAATATATATGTTGTATGTGTGTATATATAGAAACATATATAAAACCATATGTAAATACGTTATAAAAATAAATTTTAAAATTCCATTATGTTATAATGGAAGGCCAGAAGATACAATTTTATGTGACATAAAGCTATAGAGTGGCAGAGGCTGTTGTGCATTCACAAATTCTCCATTCTTTCTTCTCCTGCTGCTACCATAGAAGACCACATTTCCCAGCCTCCTTTGCAGTTGGGTGACTGAGTTCTGGCCAATGAAATGTGGGCAGAAGTAGTGCCTGGAACCTCGAAGTCTAACCCCTAACCTCCCACTTAATTTTCCATGCTTTCTCTTTTCTCTTGTCCACTAACTATGTGAAGAAGAGCTACAAAGCCCTAGAGGATGGTAGATTGAGGAAAAGGGAAGGCAGGAATGGCAAGTCACCGTTGGAAGAAACACAGCTCCATCCAGAAGTCTTGAGTTTACCACTGGCATGCGTGATAAATATGGTTTCATTAAGTCACTGAAAATTTTGAGTTGTTTGTAACACCAGATAGCCCACACTGAATGACACATGGCTGACATTATCGTTATTTATTTGTTATGCTAAAATAAGGGAAATTTCAGATGCACCTAAGGTAGCTGAAAACTATTTTTCACATAGGTCTGAGGAACAACATACAATGTAGTTTACCATGAATGAGTCACTCTTGGCATGGTCACGTCCGGTGCAAGGAACGCATTCCCTGTAGAGCCTCTATTTGTTCTCAATATGTAAATTTCATAGAATATACTTATCTTTCAATGCAGCATTTACACTTACATCTCCAAAGGTGAATTCAACACCCAGTCTAGTAATGAGAAAAAAAGATCAAACAAAGCCAACTTGAGGGATACCCTATAAAACACCTAACCAAAACTTCCTCAAAAGGTCAAGGTCAAGGTCATTGAAAGTAAGAGAGTCTAAGAAACTATCCGGCCAAGAGGAAGCTAAAAAGACACGATGACCACATGTATTGTGGTATCTTGGATGAAATCCTGAAACACAAAAAGGACATTAGACAAACACTAGAGAAGTCTGAATAAAGCAAGGGTTTCAATTAATAATAATGTGCCAATGTTGGGTCATTAGCTGTGACAAGTGTACATAGTAATGTAAGGTGTTAACAATGGGAAATTGGGTTTGGGGTATACAGAAACTCTCATTGCAGTTTAGTTGTAAATACAAAACTATCTCAAAATTTTAAAAATATTGATTTTTTTATAAAATAAATACAACATTTTTCACAGAAGAACTTATTAAAAAATATTGAATTACTTTCCAACTACAACTGGGTGACCATGGGTGGTGAAAAGCACACTTCAGGGCAAGGAGTGATGTGTGTACCTTGGACACAGTTGACAACCTGAGATGCCAGGCTCTGGACACACAGTGGCTGTTGTTAACAACTGTGGTCATTTCTTTGGTGATCAGGAAGCGAAGATGGAAGCATTTATCATGCTGACCTGACATTTATGAATAAGAGTCATAAGAAGGTTGGACGGTCTGATGTTTGGGATGGGGACATGTGCTATTGCCTTGCACCATGACCATCCTCTTGAAATCCATTCAGCCATAACTTCCTTGAATTGTGCATTCATTTTTCATGTGTTCAGTTTTGTTTCAGCATTGGAAGGAAAAATTCCTTAAAACACTGGCTGAGTTTCATTTATCTTGTCCTTTCCTCATCTCCCATAGTGCCCACACACGTGTCCACATGCATATGTGTTCGCACATAGATGCATGTGGATATGTATTTCCTATATACACACAGCACCTAGCACATAGAAGATCCTCAAAAACTCTGGGAGCATGGGAAAGAAACACCATTGCAGGATTGATGAAGCAAGGCAGATATCATAGACAAAAGGGCTTGAGTCTTCTGTGGAGGACAGATTTCTTTAGATAGCTATTTGGGTAGGACATTTTGCAGAAACTCTGATACAGAACTCACGACTTAATTCTTTTCTTAAACATAGGTCAGCTCCCAAACCACTGAAAGGGTTAATGTTTTGTTTTCATCCATCCCCTTCCCCACCACCCCGGCAATGGAAACACAACACCAGAGATACAGAAAGCCAGCTTTCAAAGACAGATGCTGAAATAACAAAGTTGCTTTTTCAAGGAGTACTTAAGAAAATGGCCATTTTCCGTGGCATGGCACCAACACAGTCACGACGGTATTTACTTTTCCTGCAGAACGTGTGTGTATATTGTGGGTTGCAAGTGGAACTTTGGCCAACCCTGGCCAGGCATAAAGGAATCATTTATGGCCCTTCAAAATCATTAGGGCTATTAGTCCTGACTTGAAATGAGTGAAATGCACAGACTCCTGCCAAAGGGGGAAACGGGTTCTGCTGCTTTCAACGTCTTCAAAGGGAGCTTCTCTAGGATGAACTGGTTCCAAGCAGAGCAGGCTCCAGAGAAGTCAGTGACATGAAACACACCAGCCAGACTGGGGATTTTGCTGGCCTCACAGCCCTCCACACAGGAACATGGGGAACGTGTCCTTGGCCACCCTCCTGGTGTTCCAGCAAGTGTCTTTCCACAGGCAGCATGGACACCTTGCTTTACCTAGAGATGGAGGATATGCCCATGCTCAGAGCTTTCCCTCCTAAAGGAGTCAGGGTGGGATCCCAAGTAGCTCCCCCTGTATGAGGGGTCATGGCCTCCACCCTCCACCTCTCTGAAACTCCCCCCTTCACAGCACAAGGAAGACTTTATTTTACTGATCATTAAATTGAGGTGTCACCTGACACCTGTGCTTCTAAAAACCTTTCAAAACATGCTGATATGCATGTGGTTTGGAAGAGAACATTTGGGTAGATGAAACAAGCTGAGTGTTTTTCTTTTCAATAAGTGTACACACGTACACACCCACATCATTCCAACCGCGTAGGTTATCAATTTGGAGAAGCCCCTACACCTTGCAAGGGCCTAGGGATTTGACTTTTTGAAGGGAGCGACTGGTCTTGACCAGGGACTTTCAAACCATGGGTTGTGAAATCAACTTAATGTGTTGAAAACAGCATTGAAACCTAAAGAATAGAAGGGAACAGAACGGAATAAAATGAGTTTTTGTTTGTTTTTTCAGGTGGTAGGAGTAAGTGCTAGTTTTAAGAAATGGGTGCTATTAAAAGCACTATGTATCTAGGCATATGGCCACGACCTTATGATGTAAAAAGTTTTCTGAATTCTGAAATCCACTGGCAGAGTTGATACTCTAATCTCTTTACTGGGGATCAACACTCTTTTCCATGTGCTGGTTACTTTCCTTTGCCTCTCAGTCTTTCATGATGATTTATGCTCTTGGAGAATGAGCTCTGAGGATTGCCTCAATGGACCCTTCTGCTCCCTGGTCCCAGTGAGATTCAGCTAACAAGGAGCGCAGCAGGGCATGGAGGACATCAGGCTCTCAGCTCCCATTCTGTGGGTTCTCAATGGAGAAACATACCTTGCCCATCCTACTGTAGTCTCAGCTCATCTTTTTTTTTTTTTTTTTTTTGAGAGAGTGAGAGAATGTGCATGCACCTGTGAGTGTGCATGCAAATGGGGGGTGAGGTGGCAGAGGGACAGAGAGAGAGAATCTTAAGCAGACTTCACAGTCAGCATGGAGCCCAGCTTGGGGCTTGACATCATGACTGTGAGTTCAGAACTTAAGTTAAAGAGACAAGACACTTAACTGACTGAGCCACCCAGGCTCCCCTGTATCCTCAGCTCATGTTAATTTGAGTGTGCTTTCTGTTTCTTCTGGAATTGGGATGAATACAATGAGGTAGCCTTGAATTATAGTAGTGTATAGGCTTTTTTCTAAAATAGTTTTATATATAGTTTAAAGGGAGGAGATGAGGGATCATTGTGTCCTATAAAGTGAGTGTGTACTTGGTGGTAGGGAGGCTATTCTATTAAAAAAAAAATGTAGAATGTAGCAAGTGAGATTCTTTGATATAATCAATGCAAATATATTTTAGAGATAGGCTAAAATCTTGTTTTATTGAGTGCTTTCCCAGATAATTGTTAGACCGTTCAGAAGAAGGATCATAGAAAACAGTATCTAAATGAACACATTTCAGGTTAGCACATTTGATTAATTTGGGCATACATCACAAAACACAACAAAGACTCCTGCTCTCATGGAACTTACATTCTAGCAAAAGAAGACAGGAAAATTAAGCAATATTTATTAAATAAATGATTTATATTAAAGGTGCTAAACGCCAGGAAGAAAAGGTACTTCCAGGTAAGGAGGGTGAGGATAGTCAGGGGTTGGAGACAAGTTGCAGGGTTACATGGACAGACCAAGTTAAACCTCATTGAGGACCTCTGAGCAAAATCTGAAGGGGAATAGGTAGTTGGCTAAGAAGTTGTCTGAAAGAAGAACATTCCAGTAGAGGAAACACCCCTACCTTAGAGAGGTTGACTGGAGGGCATGGGATTAACATAGGAATAGTTGGAGCTGGTGCTGGTGGGGGAAGGAGGACAGCAGCAAGAGTGGATGGTGGAGGCACCCAGGGACTGTCTACGGACTTTGGTCATACTTCTGTCATGAAATGGGGAACCACCGAAGGGTCTGGAAAGGAGACGGACATGAACCACCCAGGGTAATAACTGTTCTAGCTGACGTATTGGGAACAGGCCATGGGGAGTTAAGTTGGAAGCTGGGAGGTCTGTAGGAGGGCTAAAAAGGTCATGTGGGAGAGCCACTGTTGGCTCAGAATACAGAAATACTAGAAGGTGGTGAGAGGTGGTTGGATTCTGGATATCTTCTGCTGGGAGAGCCAAGAAGACTGCAGTGAACTGAAGAAAATAGTCTAGGATAACTCCAAGATTTTGGGACTGATTAAACTGAAAAAAAAAAAAATGCCACTCATGAAACTCAAATCACAGAAAACTGTGGCTCTGTGAATCAGTCATTATGCTCTTCTCTAATGATGGGACACATCTCTTTACAAATACTTGTTTCCTAAGGAATTCACAATGAGCTCTGATCCGTTAATCTAGACACCTCAAACAGAATATAGTTCATAACCCTAACTTTAAGTCTTCTCGTGTTGATTATTTCATGAACTTTTTTGAGAGGTTTTTGTTTACATGGGTCAAATTGCGCAAGGTGATTGTGGAAGATTTTTGAATGAGCCAGATTGCAAGCTTGGTGCCAGATTTCAAATCAAGTGTGTTTGGGTGAACAGCATCCTATTAAAATAACATTTCGTAGCTGACTTCCACGCACACATAGCTGTTGCTCCACATGCAGGCAATTAACCACTGACGTATAGACGTTTGTTCCAAGTGGTGCTAAAAAAAGACACATTCAGCGAATTATTTTTTTTAAGATTTGGATGCTTTATAGTGCTGATTGGGCAGTAACTGTATAAAAGGGAAGGAATATGAAAAGGCTGCCATGTATTGTTATTAAACCCAGAGAGAAGTGCTTTAATATGGTCCAGATAACCAACCAAAGTCTTTATAAGACACAGAATTTGTAGCCAGAGGGTTTATGTAAATCACAGAACTCAACCACCAGCATGACACAGTGAGGAAAATCAGGCACATCGTGTTAAGTGGCTGAGCCAAGAGCACATAGCTTGTTAGTAGTAGAGACACCCAGACAGGAACCTGGATGAATAGGTTGCTGGCTGGTGCTCTTTTCCCCATCCAATCTATTTTTTTTTTCTCTCTATCCTATTACAATTGAGATAGAAAGGGCTCTTCTTTCAGGGGGCAACAGAATGCCCAGAAAGAATGAAGACAGTTTTTCTGGGGTAGTAAGATCCATCCAAAGGGCCCTAGTCAATTTTACAAAGACTCTTCTCTCAGTTTCTGCTTTGTTTCTCTTGTAAAGCTACAGATGACCCACCTCCAGGCTCTGCTGGCCCTGCTTTGTGAAGAATCCCAGCAAGCCAGTGTTCCCCAGCCCCAACCTGCTCAATTCCTCTCCTGGGTTCCATGTTCTTCTGTCTCTCTCCTCCATATTGTCACAACAACAGCAAAGAATTTGTCTGAGGTCAGTCCTAAAGAACCTGTCATTTCTTTTGGTGAAAGAAACACTGGACCAGGAGTTAGGAGAATACAGCTCTGGGGAAGAGGAATAACATGCCTTGCTCTGTGGGCTTGTCTTACAGAGTTGCTATTAGCAGCAAACAAATAATTAATGTGAGTGTAGGCTCTTTGTAAACAGCGAAACCCTAAGCAGCTATGGGATGAGAGTATGAAAAAGCTATACTGCCTTTCACTGATGGATAATTGCATTGAAGTGCCAGATTTTTTTTTTTCATTTGTTTTCTCATTCATTCAAAATTCGATAAATATTTTTCAGATATTTGTGGTGGGCAGGATCTAAGATTACCCCAGAGATTTCTACCTGCTGGTGTATATTCAAGCCCTAACCTTGGTGAGCTATGAAGAGATTTTGCAGATGCAATTAAGGTCCAAAAATCAATTAGCTTTAAGAAAGAGAAATTATTCTTGGTGGGCCTGACCTAATCAGGGGAACCTTGCCGTGAGACTGGTCTCATCTTGGTGAGTGAGATCCAAGAGTGAGAGAGATTCCTCATCACTGGCTTTGAAAGTGGATCTGCTCACATAATAGGAATGGGAGTGCCCCTACGTGCTAAGTGTGGGCCCCCAGCTAACGGCCAGAAAGGAAATGAGGACCTTGGTCTTACAACTTCAAAAGAATGAGCTCTGCCAAAAAACTGAATATGTTTGGAAGCAAAAACATGCTCTAGAATCTCCAAATAAAAACATAGCCAACCAGCACCTTAATTTTAGTCTTAAGATGCAGAGTAGAGAATCCAGGCATAGACCATTCCATAGGACTGTAAGCTAATAATTAAGAATTGGTTAAAGCTTCTAAGTTTGTGGAGAATTGTTACAGAGCAATAGAAAACTAGTACAAAGTTCCTCAAAGGCAAGAGCTATGACATCAACTGTCATATCTTCCAGGAGTCAACACAACGGCTTCTAGGTAGTCAAATAATAAATTTTTCTTGAATGAGATGGGTGAAGGCATCCCATGGTTTTCCTAAAGCAGAACCGATATTGACTTCTCTGGAAGCACATTATAACACCAGGCCTCAGTCATAACTGAGAGCAGATGCTGGTAATAAGCCCAGTGTTTTCAAGTGTCACCTTTGGTCATAGCTTGCAAAACTAGCTGGATGATTGGGGAACCAGGTCCTTGAACTCAGACTCTTTGTGGTCTGTCCTGGCCAGCTGGTGTCAGTGACAGAACATCAATCAGATTTCTAACCTGATAAGATTTCTGCCAGTCTATACTTTCTTGTTAATGACTTTTCAGTTTTTTAGTTCTATGGAGTTGAGCAATGGGGCAGTGAGGGGAGGTAGGCGAGGTGAGTGT
Source organism: Mustela erminea (assembly GCF_009829155.1). Taxonomy (NCBI): domain Eukaryota; kingdom Metazoa; phylum Chordata; class Mammalia; order Carnivora; family Mustelidae; genus Mustela; species Mustela erminea. The sequence continues at coordinate 210,741,509 of NC_045614.1, read as the reverse complement.
ATTGTGTTTTCTTTAAGCGAACACATTTTCTTTTCCTTCTTTTTGGGCTATTGGATTATGTTATTAAAAGTTTAAACAGAAGAAAAAACTAGAGTTTGGGCTATTATTATACTGTTGTTCTATTTTTATACAACTTTATATATGTTTTTCTCTTTTTCTGGGTACAGTACATGAAAACACCAGAATGGACTTTCTCTAGTTTCCTCTCATCATTATGATCCTCTTGAGTTTCGTTTCTTGCTGTTCCTCACCTGCTCTATTTGCTTTATTGATTTATTAAAATGTTCCTTGAATGGTTTTCAGCTTGGGAGGAAAGGAATCAGTTAAAGAAAGGCAGAGCCATCTAGTTCTTCTAAAAAATGAAGTAAATGAGGGCAGTGCATTTAGAAAGTTTTCAGTCTATCATATTGAAATTGCCCAAGCAGGGAGAGGACTTCGAAAGGAAGGAAGGAAAAAAGGAAGGAAGGAAGGAGTTGTCCAAGTGATATCGACACCACTTGTTTTACCCTCCAGTCAAAATGAATCCCTATTTTTTTTCAGACGTGCCTGTTAGAACATAATCTTTGTTCCTCAGTCTCCCCACCTGTAAAGAGGCAACAGTTGTGCCCAGGTCATATTGTATCAAGATTACGCATATTTATTATGAAGGAGATCAGAACATGCCAACCAAATTTCTGCCACTATGGCCTAAGGATTATTTGGAACCAAAGGCAATTAAGAATCAACTGATGTAGAAAGAGTTCTCTGCCTGCCTTTATCTGCCTAAAAGCAGGACATATATTTCCCTTTGAGAAAGGTGCCCCCCCACCTCTTCTAGGAAGAAAAAGCAACTCTTATCATTGAACAAAGAGTCAACACTAAGATGAGTTTGCATAAACAGACCTAATGAAAATAGCCCTTATCTTCCATTGGTTCCCCCATATATTTCCTAGCCACTTCCCCACAATTTATCAACCCTTCAAACCCAAGCCCTCTTTCTTTTGTCGAAAGGGTATTTAAGCCCCCAAGTCTAACCATTTGCTTGAGTTTCACACTTCTTTTTTGAACTCCCATATACATAAATATTAATAAAAATTATGTGCCCTTTCTCTTTTTCATCCATCTTTTGTTAGTTTAATTCACATACCCCTACGTATTGAACCTAAGAGGGTAGACAAAAAGATTTTTCTTCCCAACAATTAATTAAAAAAAAAATTAGCCCTGTGTCTGGCATTGGACAACATAAATGTTTGCTTTTACTCTTATCATTTTTCTATCTCTATTCCTCCCAAATTTTCAAACACCTGTCATTCACATTCCATCTACACACAGCCTCCTAAACCTTGCATGCTCTGTCCCTCAAGGTCATGTTTTCCCAGCTCTAATTCTGGAGGCATTGATTTGTCTCTCCTAACATTGGTTACACAATGATTTTCATCAAGAGTGTTTATTCATTACTCTTATTAAAGACGAGGAATCTACCTAAAATGCATATGTATTGGGGTGCCTGGATGGCTCAGCGGGTTAAGCCTCTGCCTTTGGCTCAGGTTATGATCTCAGGGTCCTAGGATCGAGCCCCACATCGGGCTCTCTACTTGGTGGGAAGTCTTCTTTCTCCTGTCTCTCTCTGCCTGCCTCTCCTGCCTACTTGTGATATCTCTCTGTCAAATAAATAAATAAAATCTTAAAAAAAAATAAAATGCATATATATCTCCTCCTAGATTTAACTCAGAAACTGACACAAAAATATGGGTAGCAGTGGGGCCTCTTTCTGTTACCTTTCTCTGTTTTTGCACCTTCTCGTCTTTGGAAATGTAACCAGATTACTCTTCTGAAAGGACTCTGAGTTGGTGACTTCACAGCCCACCTTTCAGAACTGAGAATAATAATAAATTTCATTCCTGTTTGTAGTAGTACGTTTTAGTGTAGGGACCAAATCTTTTCCCTAGTACTAGAGGTCTTTCAGAATTTGGGCCCACACTCCATCCATCAAATAGTTATTTTTTTCTCTCTCTTTATATAGATATATATTTTTTTCAACTCCTTTTTTGAAGTTAGAAACACCCTCTAGACATTCTAAATCATGACAGTCCTGCATTTGTTTCTGCTATTCTGATAAATCCTAATCTCTATTCATATTTAATGCCCATGTTGAATCACATTTCCCAAGGGTCTCATCCTAATTGCTTAAGTCCATCCCCCCTCTTAAATTTTTCCAAATTTCATTATTTTTCTATAATATCTACACTGTATATACTCTCTATATCATCTAATCTCATATTTGAGAAAATAAAAAATATAGTATGTCTCTATTTTTACATATATCTTGTCATAAATATTAACAAAGTATTTAATACCTTAAAGTACAAAGATGAATTTTATGTTCTTATTTTTTTGTTTGCTTCTTCTTCTTTTTTTTTTCTTTTCCTTTCTTTTTTTTGGCTCCTAGGCAAAAATACAAGGTCATAAATGAAGTCAGAATTCATAAATATTTTGTTTATTTGAACCTAATTAAGATAAGTTGCCCTTGTTGACAGGATCAGATACTGACTCTAAGAAAAAGTGGAAAAAGCACGAAGAAAGAAAATACCTTTTAATATTTGGGAGGACAGCAGATGAAACAATGTCTCTCCCCACACTGTTATTAGGTCCTACTCCCTGTAAGGTATAAATCCTACCTTACAAGGAACAAGGGACTTTACAAATGAGCTTAATGATTTTGACACAGAGAGATTATCCTGGTTTATTTGGGGAGGGGCCTAAATCCAATCCCAAAGGTATTAATGAGAGAGAGGCTGAAGGAGACCAGACACACAGAAATGAAGATGTAACCATGGTAGAGGTTGGAGCCAGGTAACCACAGTCAAAGAAGCCAGAAGAGGCAAGGATGGATCTCTTGGGGAGCCTCTGAAGGGAGGTCAGCTCTGCCCACACCTTGATTTTTGCCCTTGATTTAGCCACCGTGTTGGACTTCTGGCCTCCAGAACTGTGAGAGAATAAATTTCAGTTGGTTTAAGTCAACCTGTGTTAGTAATTGGTTACAGCAGCCATAGAAAACTAATATAATGCATAAACTTGAATATATTCCCATTGTCTGTTTATATTCTTAATAAAAATGGTATTACGCCATTACACCATGGGTATTATTTTTGTAACATGCACTTAAATATCCTACATAACTTCTTGTAGAGAATTTTAATGGCTACATGGAATTTATGGTCCATTACAATTTATTGATGATACAATTTATTTTCCCATGTCCCACAGTTGTGGATTTTTAAAATTGTTGCCAGTTCTTTGTCACTCTAAGTTATATTAAATAACAATCATTTTAATGAAATCTTTGTACACATTTATGGATTGTATTAGGATAAAAATCCAAAAAAGAGAACTAGTTGAAAACATAGTTTAGAATGCTTTTAATAGTCATCTGGTATGCTCAGGCATCCTCTTTAATATCTAAATGTCAATAACTTAGGGTCCCTGCCTACATAGTAGTTGTCAGATTCCCACTATTCCCAATATACATGGAACGTTTTCTGTCCTCCCCGCATGAACCATCTGCCCTGCTCTTCTCTCCATCTGGCTACCACATGGCTGCATCACCCCCCATCCCTTTGATAGGCTCACTCTGCCTCCATTTCATGCACCCATTATAAGTTGGTGGTCCTTACTTCTAAAGTCTTGCTTCCAGAAGCTTCCAAAGTTCCAATGCTCAGAGCCCCTGATCCCTGCTGGATTCCGTACTGGAGACTTTCTGAGTAGGGAAAATGCTCTCCTCCCCAAGAGCATTCCACATGTAGACATGGAGGTCACCGCCAATCCTGCTTTCTTGCAGAGACTGTCTCTCAGGGGCTCCACTCTTCTCTAACACATGCCCCATGACCAAACACATGTCCCAAAGCCAAATGTGAACTAGACCAGGCCTGAAGGTGGCAGGCAGGTGGAGGCAAAGTCCAGCTGGAGAGGTCACCTTTCCTCCTCCATACCTGTGATTGTGGACAGGTGGGAATGAAGGTCTGGTGTTGCCAGACCTTCAGATTTGTCAAAAGGAGCCTAAGCTCTCTAGATCTATGTGAAATATCTATATTCCTAAGAGTTGAAAAATTATCTAATATGTTTTAATACTGGAGGGTAAAATAAAACACCTCAGCAGCTGAATCTAGCTCAGTGGTCCAGAGTAGGAGTGTTGTACCAGCTGAGGACCCCAGGCTCTGCTTTCCATGAGTTTCATATCCTGCACCCCCAAGTGATCTCCCTAACGACCTATTTTTCAGTTCCATGGAACTAAATCTTTAAACATATGGAGGTTTTTAATCTGGTATATTACCAGGGCCTTTTCTTTCTTTGCATAACCAAAAACCACTTTATATTACTTTCAAGGGCTATAAAACCAATTACCTGCCTTGTAAGTACAGAAATGTTTAAAACTTTGAAAATACTGAGATTTGTTCTGACTTTTATGTTCCAAGACTCCAGAAACATTTATGCAGGAGGTAAGTTCTGTGCGTTCCATGCTGCTCTCTTCTAAACTCTTCCTAGAGAGGAAGCAGACGTTTCCCTGTTCCCCTCACTCTCCTTTCTGAATTTCACACGTTACAGTGTGTGCACAGTAAAATGAGGCCCCTTGTGCAGTCATTTCACTAGCACACAGTACTTGTGCCCAACTTCCCACCATCCCTTCTTCTCTCTGCCCCTTATCCATATCTGCAGCAATGAGCATTGTGCCTTCTGTGGTTTTGCTCATTTTGTGAGCTTTTCAGGAGGCATGCTTGGAATGTAGTTGGTGAAGCCTTCAGCAGCCTGAAGTCTTCACATTTCTTATGTAGATTTTTTTTAACCTCTGCCTCAGAAAAGAACACTGGGTTTTGTTTACATAATTTCTTTAAAAGTTTGCTCCTGGAAGGAATGGATGTGATAGAACAGGAAACTTCCAGAATGTACAAGGATCCTTCTTCACTAGTATCCTAAAGTATCGATTGTTGGAACCTGCAGATTCCTGAACTGCTTAATCCCTATCATGGCCTGGGATATTATCTCATAGTTGTGTTCTTTAAACACACCTAAAATATACAGAGGACACCTCAAAAGCATCAAAGGAATTTGGCTCTATTCCAACTTACATGATCTTGAAAATTCGATTTAGTGAGGTGTCCTTCACTCATTCCCTCTTTCGTTCTCTACACCCAACCGGACTTCATGACTTCAAAGCTAACTTTTTTGATCCTCTGAATCTTGTTTCATTTCTTGGTTCTTGCTGCCCCTGCCTTGGTCCTGTCCTCTGTCTGTTCTCAAAGATCCCCTCACCTGCCTCTCACTCCCTGGCAGGTCTTATCAATTTCAACCCCATTTCCTCATGGCCACAAAAACCTGGTCGTGTCATCCCTGAGGAGCATATTTCTCTGGGTCCCCATGGCCAAACATGTAAGGGACAGCCCCTAGAAGGGTGGGCCACAAGTGTTCTGTGAGCATGCTGTTGGCTATACTTTACCCTTACCTCCTTTCTCCTCCCAGAAGAATTAAGTATCCTTGAGGAATCAGAAGCAAGGCCATGCTCTGGGAGTTAAGCTATAAAACACAAATCAAGATTGAAGCCAGATATCTTCCAAGTCACCCTAAAACAATGGACTGGGTCACTAGCTAGTGAGCTTCACCTAAGAAATGATTGAATGTAGCAACATGTTAAGAAATAAGGTGGTTATTTTAAATTAAAACATAAAGACAAAAAGAGGTTTCTAGAAGTAAATTTGCTCATAGCCAATAGACTTCCAAATGTTCCGGTTTTGCCATCAGCAAGAATATTTCTATTGTGATCATGAATGATTCAGGCCACCCTAGCCTAGAGATAAGAACTCTGAGGCTTATCTATCAGCGTTCTCAGCCAGAGGGCAATTCAGCTCCCTCTAAGGAACATTTGGGAGTATATGGGTGTGTTTTGAATTGTGACAATGACCAGGAAGAGAGGGCAGCATTTACTGGTGTTTTAGCAACAGGACCAGGGGTGCTAGTGGTCCTAAAATACACAAGATGTGTCTCCTTCATACGGAATTGCAGATCCAAGGGGCTAATAGTGCCCCCACTGAGCACGTGTAGTTTGTGTTCTGATCTCAGCCTCTCATTGTGTATCTGCCTGCAGGATGAGTGTATGGTGGTGAGCTCTAGATTCAGACATCAAGTCTAATTCAGAGGCTGGAAAAGAACTCCCCCTTTTACTCCAATAGAAAAGTTCCATAGAATAACTTCAATTGGGGCCAATTATCCCTCCTATCTCCTTTCCTTTTGGTAATCAGGAGCTGCAGGGATGGATGCTATGATTAGCTCAGTTTGGGTTTGCCCGCCTTTGTGACTATGACCATAGTCTTTCCTGCAGGGTAGGGGGTGAGTATGAAGCTGATGGGTATCAGGTAGACACAAAGAGTAGCCACCAAAGTCTTTCTCACTTCTAGTAAAATCTATATAAAACCTACATTCTGGGACACCTGGGTGGCTCAGTGGGTTAAGCCGATGCCTTCGGCTCAGGTCATGATCTTGGGGTACTGGGGTCCAGTCCCATAACTGGCTTTCTGCTCAGCAGCCTGCTTTCCTCTCTCTCTGCCTGCCTCTCTGCTTACTTGTAATCTTTGTCTGTCAAATAAATAAAAAGAGTCTTAAAAAACAAAACCAACAACAACAAAAACAAAAACAAACAAACAAAAAACCCTACATTCTGACCTGAACACTGGAGCACATCTTCCATTTTTCTAAGGAACTCAATGACTCAACCAATTAGTCTTCATCCAATGTCAAAGATTGACATTCAAGTATGTGAGATCCCTAGGGCTGCCTTAACAAACTACAAACTTGTTAGCCGAAAACAGCAGAATTGTACTGTCTTACGGTTTTGGAGGTCAGAAGTCAAGATGTCAGCAAGTTGGCTCCAAGGGGGAATCTGTTCCATGCCTCTCTCTTGCCTTCTTTTGGTGGCTGGCACTTTCAGCTTTCCCTGGCTTGAGACTGAAAGTTTCAATCTCTGTCTTTCATGTGGCCTTTCTCTCTATGTGCTTGTCCTCAAATACCCCTTTTTTCTGTCTTGGAAGTATACTTGTTACTTGATTTAGGGCTCATTCTAATCCAGAATGATCTGCTCTTAAGATTCTTAATGACATATGCAAAGGCCATATTTCCAAATAGGTAACATCTGCAAAGGTAATATTTCCAAATAGGTAATATTCATGGGTAGAGTTAGAAAATGAACACATCTTTTTGGGGGACACTATTCAACCCACTCCACTGATTGATATGGTTATATCCCCAGAAAGCCAAGGTAGCTTTTTCTTCTCTGAGTGACCTGGTTCTCCAAATCCATAATCTATACCCATAGAGCATGAATCATTCATGACAAAAACACTTTCTAAAAGTAAAGCTTTTGAACAAATGTGTGGATGGAGAAAATGAGCCCCAATTAAGCTCCCCTTTGTGACAAACCTCTCAGAAAAGCATTAACTCTAATCTTCAGTGAAAAGCATTGTAAAATCAAGGTCGGATGGGAAGATGGTGTTTCAAATGGCCTGTGTTTCCTTTAATGGAATGAAGAGAGGTAGAATTTACTGTGATTATGATAAGCTTTTAGCCACACAGGAGTCAGGGTCAGAGAATTAAGTGAAACCAACAAAACTGTGGCCAACTGTGGTTTTGTCTTTGGGAGACTTTGTGAATTATCAACAGGCAGGGGGATAGAAATGTTCTCTCCATTCATGATACCTTCAGGGTTTGTGTGAACTGGGCTCTCTCTGGTCCTCACAATAGTTTTTGCTTTTTCATCTGCATTTTCAGTTTTATTCTTGTGTTGTTAGAGGATTGAGAAAAGGGTGAGAAATTATACTTTGTTTGGTACTGGTGATGAGAAATCTCTTTGGTTAAGCCAAGAAATTAGCACATAACTTTATTTAAAAAGCAATAATAATGTTCTCCAGATCTTCAGGGCTTCTGTTACCCGTGAGCCAGAGCTTAGCTCAAAGGTAGCTTCCTCACAGAATCCTTCCCTCTATCTGAAGCATCCTCCCCACCACCCCGTACCCATGCCCTACCATCACCTAGTAATATTGTCACTCTCAGTCTCTTGCTTTATTTTTATTTAAGGCGCTAGTCATGCATTATTGAAGATGTATTAGTTATATTGATTTAGCCAAGGTCTGTTTCCTTTCTAGACTATAAGCTCCAGGAAGGAAGGAACTCTCATCATCTTATACACTCAGGACCTAGAATAGTGCCTGACACATAAGGAGCCTTTGGTCAACATTGCTTGAATGGAAGAATGAGTACATGTGTGGATTCTTTTGCTGTGTGCTGTATGTCCTGACCCATTTCCTCCCCAGAGCATTACTGTGATGCAGATGCTGAAGTGAGCCAGATGAATTCTTTGATGAGAAGCACAGTGGCCTGGAAATTAGAGAAGCATTGTAAGACGTGTGTGAGAATACCAACACCTGCTCTGCCTGGGTACACCTGGGCACTGGGCCTATATTTCCTTATCTGTAGAATGGTGTGACAGTGGCATCTGCCTTGTAGGGTTTTTATTATGACAATTAAATGACATTGTATTTCACGGGAACAATACTTGGCATGTTGTAGGCACTCAATAAATATAAGTTATTATGGTGCCCTTTTTGAGATGAATGAGGTAATGTGAGCAACCATGCATTGTTACTAGGTGGCAGAGACAGACTCAGAACTCAGATCCAACTTCCTCTAGAAGCTGAGTCAGGTCTTGAGTCTAATGCTAATTTTCTTGATGTGTTTGAGGTAGGCTTCAAGGAAATTAGGCAGATATCACTGGAGTGCTCTAGTTGTTGGAAGGATGGAACATTCAGTACTAGAAATGGCATGGCTATAACTTGGTCACCACAAGGACACTGGTCAATATAGGGAAACAATATAACCAACATGGGAAAATAATCTTCAGTTCTGTGAGAATCAGAATCTGATGGCTTTCATCTTGACTTCTTAGACATGATGATACAACAGGAGCAGGTCAACCTAAGCCAATTTACCAACAGGCAAGTTTCACCAGAACCACTCCAAAAGATGAGAGAATAGTTAAGTTCAAGCTGTTGTATTGCATGACGAAAGGCAGAGGTCAACTGGATGACTCACAGAATGGCCAACACTACTCAGCTACAGTTGTGGTAACCCCAGATTCCTGCCTTGCCTTTAGCACAATCCCAGTGCATTTGCTAAATAAAGCCCTTTGCATAGTTACTTCTTATTATCTGCTTCTCCGTCCATTGATTAGCAGAATCTAAGGTTAATCCCAAATACAACCATACTGTTCTGTCTCTTCAACCTTACTTTACCTTCCTAGCTATGTTTGGCTTCACCAATAATTATTTTATTTTTTTTATTGGAAAGCAAACCAGTCACATAGCTTTGGAATCATGCTAGCCATATGCTGGACCAAAAAAATGAGCTTTTATATTTTTTCCGTGGACAATGTCCAATGAAACTATGATTCAGAACTAAGAATTCTGAGGCTCATAGCGGTACTGCACTATTAAATATCCTGGTCATCAGGGTTGAGGATGTTTAGAATATTGCCACCAAGTTCTCGAAATCCAAGCCAAGAGACTGGGTCCTTTCCATCTGTCGACCTTCCCTTGCCGACATGGGGCTTTTAGAAATAAAATCTTTTAAAGATAATTGACCAACTACTTTAGCTATATAAGAAAGAGATAAAAATAATTTTCTTACATATTTATTTATTTAGTTGATCACCAACAGTTCTGAAAATACCAAACTGAAAAATATACCTCTTACTCCTCCTTAGTGACACAATTAAATAATTATCTTGCTGCAAAGCAGTAATAATAATTGAATGTATTTGTTTCCCAAGTGTTGATTTCCTGATATTCTGCACAAAACCTAATGGATTTCTAAGCTGATTTATTTTTATTTGATTTCTCTGTCTTTGGGGGCTCCAGAGAATATTCACATTTTTTTTTAATGAAGTTTGTTCACTGAAGTTAATCACTCATTTATGAATGATTAAAAATAATTACTCATTCCTTTCTACCGTGGTTGTCGGGGATTAGTATCACATTCTAAAATACAGTGAAAGTCCATGTTAATAAAGTATCATTTTACATTTTCTCCTACCTTATACCTCTTTTCCACACATGTTGCATATCTTATGTTATGAATATTTAAATTACTACAACTTGCATTGTACTTAGAAAAATTTTTTCAGAACAATCCAGCAACGTATCTATTACTCTGTTAGTAGTATATTAGTAAATGCTGTGCCTTAAGAATATAGCAGACAGAAGTTCTCATGTGAATTCCGACACCTTCAAGAGATAGATAGAGAGCCGTTTTCCAGAAAGCACATAATCAGGGCCTGCTACACCAAATGTTAAGTGCTTAACATCTTTAGAGAGACCTCCTGGGCTTCTGACCAAACCAATGGTGAGCACTGAGCTAGGAGAAACTTCTCTGTAAGAAAGCCTTGTGGTTGCCAGGAATGAGAAAATCTATTGACTATTGCATTCTGCTCTTTTGATATGTTTTGTTATTGTTGAAAGCAAAGTGCAGGAAGCTGCCATTTATTAACTTCCTTCAATCTCCTTCCCAGGATCTGTAGCATGTTCTCACTGGCCAAGAGATTGCTGATTCAAGCAAATCTTTTGTGAGCTGGATTATGTGAGAAAGAAGGTGCCCATTTTTGAGTCTCTGGAAGGAAAAGGAAACTCAGGTTTTAAGGGAATTAAGAGGAGACAAGGCAAAAAATAATTTCTCTCAAAAAAAGTAAATAAAAGTGTTGTTACATCAACATTAATTCAGAATTTTAAGACAACTTTCCAGATCGCATATTAAGAACTCTCAGGATGCCTGGGTGGCTCAGTTGGTTAAGTGTCCAACTCCTATTTCATGATCTCAGGGTCATGAGCTTCAGTCCTGACTGGCGCTCTGCACACAGTGAGGAGTCTGCTGAGGATTCTCTATCTCCCTCTGCCCCTCCCCCGCTCACACGCTCGTGTGCTTTTTCTCTTTCTCTCTCACTCTCTCTCAAATAAGTAAATAAAGAAAGCCTTAAAAAAAAAGAATTAATTCTCTCCAACCCATATAAAATTGCTGTGATAAGAACTAAGGCATTTCCTGTCTAAGATGTTTACCTTTTAACAGCTGAATCTGGGTGACCTCAAAACGTTCAAGACCATAGATTATGTCTCTCTAACGCAGTGTTTCTCAGTCTTGATGTAACTGACATTTGGGCTGGAAGATTCTTTGTTGAGGGGGACTGTCCTGTGCATTGAGGAATGTTTAACACCATCTCTGTTTCTAACATTAGATGCAAATAGCATTGCTGCCTCCCCATATGTGACAACAAAATGCCTCTAAGCATCTCCAAATGCCTCCTGGCTTAGGTGGGGTAGCTATAATTATCCCATTTGAGAACCATTGCTTTAAGTGCAAGAAAGCAAGACTCATAATCTACAATTTATGTCCTAACTCTCATTAGCTGGCCATGCTCATCTGGAGGGCTAAGTTGAGGAAGATTCAGAGGGTTCAGCTATAAAGAATGCCTTATCTTGGTCACTTAGCAAGGTCTTCCATGGGGAGAGGTGCCATATTAGGGTTCTCTGGAAAAACAGAATCAGTAGGATTTGTGTCTATATTTCTACATTATATCTATGGCTATATATATCTAACATCTCTATAGCTATCATATAGATATACAGAAAAAGAATGAGAGAGATTAATTTTAAGGAATTGGCTCACATGATTATGGGAGCTAGCAAGTCTAAAATCTGCAGGGTGGACTGGCAGGGTGGGGACCCAGGGAAGAGTTGGAGTTCAAGTCCAGAAGCCATCTGTTGTTGGCAGGATTCCTTCTTTTTTTTTTTTTTTTTTTAAGATTTAATTAATTTATTTAACAGAGAGAGAGAGAGATCACAAGTAGGCAGAGCAGCAGGCAGAGGGGGAGGAAGCAGGCTCCCCGCCGAGCAGAGAGCCCAATGTGGGGCTCGATCCCAGGACCCTGAGATCATGACCCGAGCCAAGGGCAGAGGCCCAACCCACTGAGCCACCCAGGTGCCCCGGCAGGATTCCTTCTTGCTCAGGAAGGTCAGTCTTTGTTCTATTAAGGACTTCAGCCGATTGGATGAATAGTGTTTGACCAAGTATCTGGGTACCGTGACCTAGCCCAGTTGACAGACAAAATTTATGATCACAGGTGCTCACTGCTCTTTAGTGAAAGCACTTGGGTCTGGTCCTTTGATTATATCAAACTTGACCTGCATGTGTGGTCAGCACCAGCTGTATTCACTGAGTGGGTCCAGAAGGACAGGCATCAGCCTGCACATCCCAGGGGCAGAGCGCAATGCTTTTACTGCTCTAGTCAGATCAGCATGACTGACCTGACAAAGGCAAGAAGTCAGAAGATGGCAATGAACTGTAACACACATATGAGAAGAGAAGGAATATCAGCTGAAAAGATGGAAGTAAATGTACCTAGACTGGACATTGGGGATAGGTTTTTAAAATGGAAAGATCAGGGGCACCTGGGTGATTCAGTCAGTTAAGCAGCTGACTCTTGATTTCAGCTCAGGTCATGATCTCAGGGTCACAAGATTGATCCCTATGTTGGGCTCCACACTCAGTGGGGAGTCTGCTTGAGATCCTTTCTCCCTCTCTCTCTGCCCCTCCCCATACTCACACTCTCACTCTCTTTAAAGTAAATATAAATCTTAAAAACCTAAAAAAATAAAATAGAAAGAATAAATATGTTGCAACAGATAAGTCTGACAGGAGCTTGAGTGAAAGAAGCCAGAAACAAAAGCTATCTATCAAACAAAAACAAGCAACAACAACAACAACAACAACAACAACAAAAACAAAAAAAGAAAAGAAAAGAAGCATAATCCGCCTATGATGTTAGAATGCAGGATGGCAGCTTCCCACATTGGCTTTTTGGTATCAGAGCACTCTCCTCTTGAGCTCAGTGCTAGATACGAAAATGGGTTCTGCTTGGAAAATTCATCAAGCTATATTTATTCTGTATACCCTTATCTGAAGGTGTATTATATATGAATAAAAATCTAAATTTAAAAGGCATGAGTAACAAGGAAATGCAAATGAGAATGAGGAGAGAGAATGGAGGCAGAAACAATGATTATGTTGTCAAATCACAGGCACCACACACTATTTCATCTGCTCTACAATATTTTAATACCAATTATGCTAGTATTACAGACTTACTATTTTTAATTAAGGAAGTAAAGAGACCTTTAAAAAGACTGACAATATCCATTTTTGACAACTGATTAGGTGACAGGACTTCAGGATCCAGGAGGTCCTGAACTACAAAAGCTGTGGTTTCAAAGCCATTAGCACACCATATGCCCATTCAATGACAGGTGAGTAAATGCCCCACAGAATACCAGAACTCAGCTAATTTAGAGATTTTCTTTTGGGTGGAAAAGTGGAGTACTTCAACATAAGCTGATGCACTATGCTGGCGAGAATAAAAAGTGTGCTGTGTTCTTTGTCAACACTCTTCAGAATGACAATATCAGCGCCCTCCTGGGGTTGACCAGATGATCTCAAAGGTCTTTTCTGCTCACCGTGTTCTATAATTTCTGCATTTGTCAAACTGTGTGAAATATCCACTAAAATCATTACTATAATATATACTTTTATGACTTAGTACTTTTCTTCCATTCTTAGCCTCTCCTTTAACAAGGAAAACAGAGACCTCAATGCTCATAAGCAAATCACTGTTTTGTTTGGTCTGGAGTCAGATGGGAGGCCTCCAAGGAAAACTCCCTTTTAGCATTTTCCAATTAGAAAGTGCTGCACACTGCACTAAGAAACCATGTTCTTTCCCACTTTCCATTTACTTTTATTGCCATTATTTATCTGAGAGGATCATATTTCAAGAAAGACTTTTTCCCTAACCAAAGGGAAAAAATACGTTTCTTTATAAAGAAAAAAAAAAAAAAGTCCAGCAAACACAGATCCAGTAGGATGTCTATCATTTTCAAGGCATGACTTTTTTTAAGGAGTTTTGAACAAGAGGATATTAAGAACAGTGGTAGCTTATAAAAGCAGCTTGCTGGATAAGGACCTATTTGGAAAGGCTTTTTAAAAGTGCATTATTTACCCAGTGGAGCTGTCAGGTTACCATGTTTACTCAAGGGAAGGCAGATTTTCTTTTTTTTTTTTTAAATCTGGCCTACGCTTTTCTTAAAACAGTCTATTGACCGGAATCAGTGCAGAGTGGCCTAAGAGACACAGAATGGCCAGGCCTTGCTGGTACCTAAATAAATTGTCAGCCCAAGGTCATGCCTTCAATTGGTATTGGAAACTATTTTTGAATGACTTATATGGAATGTAAATTGCTAAAGGCCAGAAGTATAGATAAGACACATTTAGGGATGAGAAAACCACTCCAAAAGGCCCCCTGAATTCATCAGGTTTGCCTTCAACACTTAAAGAAGCAAAAACACATTTTGCCTGTTCAGTGTGATACACTTTCATTAGTAAAGATATTTGTAATGGCATTTTTTGTGTCCATGACTGATTGTTCATATGATTTAAGCAAAATTGAATGAGAAATATAATTGATTTGTCTTCTTCTTTCTCAGTTGGGCAGACTGATGCTGTAGTCTGTGATTTGCTCTTTTGTCAGAAGTGTCCAGAAAAGGTTCCAGAGGACTCAGATGCAAATCTGGACCCCATTCCTTAGTGGATGCTCCAGTTAGTATCTAGTGCAGGATAGGTACAAGCATGGTTATGCTACTGTAACTAACATGCCCCCAAGATTGGTGGCTTCACATCACAGAGATTTATGTCTTACTCAAGCCAAGTGCACCATGGTTTAGGGAACTCCTCAAAACAACTGTCCTCCAGGTAGCCACCTGGCAGTTCTGACTGCCTCTATCCTGGGATTTGACCATGTCAACCCAAGACTTTTCTCACAGCTACCCCCAGCAAGGCCAGTAGAGAGACCTAGAACTCTGCTGATAACACACTGAGCAGAACTAGCCACGCGAGTCCAGCCAAAAGGAAGTTGTAGGAAAGTGGAATTGCCCTGTGTCTGGAAGGACAGGAGGACCAGAGATAGAAGAAGCTCCAGGGGTTTTGCTACAGTGGGAAAAAGGAAGTGGTCTAGATTGTGTGTGTGGTGGGGGTGGGGGGGGGCTGTGTGACATTGATAGTTATTCTTCTGATCTGAAAATAAATTGTAAGTGGTCTTGAGCCTAGATAATGTATAGATGGTTGACCATGAGGAAGGGTGGGTTGTGTTACTAGACCATAGAAAGTAGCCAGCTTAGAGGATTATATTCTTATTATTTCAGTTGATTGATTAAATAGGAGGTTTGTGAAGACTTTTTAAACAAAACTTTTATATTAAAAAAACAAACTTTATATAGGTAGGGGAAAACAACGTTCAGGAAGTTTTCTTTATACAATTCTACAACTGGTTCTCAACCAAGGACAACGTGCTTCCCAGGGAACTTTTGTCAATGTTTGAAGGCAGTTTTTGCTTTCACAGCTGATGGGAGGAAGTGTTATTGGCATCTAGTGGGTGCAGGGCAAGGATTTTGCTAACCATCCTACAAATTCACAGGAGAACCCTAACAACAGAGAATAATCTGATCCAAAACATCAAGTGTTATGATTGAGGACCCTTAACCTTAAGTTCCAGGTTGTGAACTTAGTGGTCTCATTATAAGCAGATTTTCCCTGATTTAAGTTTTTCCATTTAAAGAAATAACTTATTTTTATCTTTCATATATTTAAAGATTGACAAATAAGGAATTGCATTGGGTAATTCTGTAAAGAAAGACATTGTGGCGTTTGGGTGGCTCAGTTGGTTAAACGTCTGCCTTGGGGTCAGATCATGGTCCCAGTGTACCGGGAATTGAGCCCAGTGTTGGGCAGGCAGTCTGCTCAGCAGGCAGTCTGCTTCTCCCTCTCCCTCTGTTCCTCCCTCTTGCTCATGTTCTCTCTCTCTCTGTCTCTCAAATAGATAAATAAAACCCACTTTAAAGAGGAAATTACAGCCACTGAATTACTATGTGTCCCACAAAAACAGAGCTCCCATACACTTAAAACATCATAAACACTGAGTGGTACTTGATGATGTCACTTACTCATTTAACAGACTTGTAGACATTCCCTGAGCACCTGTCATACTCCAGGCACCATGTCAAGCACCAACTGTGTGGAGATGAGCAACGTGCAGAAACTACAACCAGGGATCAAGTCTGAAGCAAATGCAGAAACAGATAGTCCAGTCACATTTGGTGGATATTGTTGGGTAGAAATATCCCACGAGCCGTGAGCACTTCCGTTAGGCTTGTGAGTGTGTGTCTGTGTGTATAATGTGCGTACATGTGTGCGTGACACACACACACACACACACACACACACACTCACACAAGAAAACCAAAAAATACCATTTGAATGAAGAATGGGTAAACAGATCTCAGACTGAAGAGATAAGGAACAACTTTTCAGTCATGGAGACATACATAGGGCAGGGAGGAGAGGCGGGTCATAAGGAAAGACTATACGAGCAGATGGAGTGGACTCAGACAATTGCCTCATGGGAGAGGAGGAAAGTGAGGAAGAAGGGAATGACTTTCTAGAAGTATGAGATTCAGAGAGGATGGAAGAGGACGGAGAGAGCTAAGAGGATCCCTTGGGCTCTGACAAATGAGGTGACCATCCTGATTTCGCCCGTAGGTCATAGGAGCTTAAGTAAGCTGTGACTGGCCTCAGACTGGGGCTCTCTGATGTCTGTTTACCCTCCCCACTCTACCAAGTGAAGAGCAGGAATTTGAATCTAGCTTTGTAACACCCAAGAATGTGGCTTATTCTCAGGAAAAGGTATTCATTCAAATCGACTTTAATTCGAGAGTGAAATCTGTCATAAAAATATTAGGAAGTTGTTTGTGGAACTTACTAGACACAGTATTTTGCTGTGATAGCCCCACAAATGGGCGAAGCACAAACCATCACATTTTGTTTTGATCCACTGAGATATAATTCACCTAACAGAAATTCACTATATTCAAGTATCCTGTTCAGTGGTTTTTAGGATATATTCAAAGTTGTAAAACCACCTCAACTATCTAATTCCAAAATATTTTTATTGCAGAAAGAAACCCCATACTAGTAGCAGTCACATTCCATTCTCTCATCCGTTCAGCCCCTGAAAATCATTTAAAATCTATTTTCTGTCTCTACAGATTTGCCAACCTAGAGGATTATATTCTTCGGATATTTCCGAAGAATGTAATCGGAATTATACTTATATTATATTATACTTATAATATATTATAATTATATTTATACTTTGGAAATATACTTCGGATATTTCATGTAAATGGAATCATACAATGTGTGGTCTTCTGTGACTGGCTTCTTTTACCTGGCATAATGTTTTCAAGTTCATCCATATTGTAGCATGTGTCAGTGTCCCATTTCCTTTTATTGTCAAATAATATTCCTGTGCATAGGTATATCACTGTTATGGACTGGCTGTCTCCCCCAGAATTCATGTGTTGAAGTTCTAGCTCCCTGGTACCTTAGAATATAGTTTTGTCTGGATTTAAGTTCTTTAAGGAAATAATTGAATTAAAAGGAAGTCTTTATGTTGAGTCTTAATCCAATATGAATGGTAAGAAGAGGAAATTTGAACACAGACATATGTATGCACAGAAGAAAGACCACACGGGGACACAGGGAGAAGGTGGAGATCTGCAAGTCAAGCAGAAAGACCTCAGAAAAAACGAAATCTGCCACCACCTTGGTCTTGGACTCCTTGCCTCCAGAAATATGAGAAAATAAATTTCTGTTGTTTAAGTCACTGAGTTTATGGAATTTTGTTGTGATAGCTCTAGCAAATGTGAACGACCACATTGTGTTAATCCATTCAACGATTGATGGACATTTGGGGATCAAATGCTTTTTTAAGGGACATTCCATCTGGCTCTGCCATGCCAGGTCCGCTTCAGTGTGTCTTGAGGGCTCTGGAAACTCTCTCTGTCGAACTGTGGGAGCTCATAGCGTATAAGTCAGCATGGTGGGCTGGTTTCTCATCTTGCTTTTTCCAAGATGAAGGCTCACAGGCACATATACTCTATGCCATGAGGCTAGATACTGTGATTTCAGGGCCCTGGAAATGCCCATTTGCACAAAAGTATTTCTCTCACTGCTTTGGCAAAGTGCTACTTACATTTTTGTCTAGTTGTATCGACTCCAAAGGAAGGTTCTGGTAAAGAGTAACACTTGAGATATGTATGGATTTATAAAGCCTCCATGAAAATATATGTTCTCACCTGCAACAGGACTGTGCTATGTGGACACCTGGTCTTTCCCCAGCAGAGATTGCAGTCAAGTCAATTACCATGTGGGAAAGCTTGCCAGTTTGGGCCATGTGGGGTAAAACAGAGTATTAATTGATCTTGAGGGAGGTTATGATACTTGGAGGCAGAGACTCAGGCTTAGGGCAACTGAAAGGGCACAGGAGGCTCTGGGTCAACTAGGGCAACCCAGACCAGCCAGGAATGCAGAGCAAGAAATAATAAAACCCTGCACAATTACATAATAGCTTTATTGCCTTTAATGCCTTTGCACATGTACTGACTGCATCTTCATGCATGCAAGGATATAGCCATACGTGAACAAAATGGTGACGTGCATTACTCTCACTCTCAGATTAAAGAGAGACTGAGGGTGAAAAGCCATTATTCCATATTGTAAAGGAAAGCTCTCCTTTCCCCTTGACCTGAGGCAAAAACCAAGTTCCCCAGGATTCACCATGGACGATGACAGCTGCCTACTTTCCTAATGTTGTTCATTTTCTCTTATTAGGAAGCTCCCCTGGGGCAGCTGAGTGCTTGAGAAAGGGAAAGGGTTTCTACCCAGAGGTGAGTCTCTTTGCCTACTGGCACACCAGTCCAGGCTGAGTGTCATAAAGAATGATGGGCAAGAGGTAAAGAGACCCCCTGCACCATTGACACTTTCTGTGTGAGGGTGCAAATCATACATATATAACTGATATTGTGCTCCTACCCAGCCATCCTTTTATGGGATCTTGGATACTCAGGGCTGTTTGTGTAATTGCTTCTTGTAAATGAGCTCCTACTCTGCAACACTTTACAGTAAACCACTTTCCTTTGCCATCTGGTATCCAGTTGTTTTAACCGGGTTTCCAGGATTTGCATCAGTCATTTCCAAGAACCTTTTTAACCTTCACGAAATGATATAATTGAAGTCTATCCTTTCAACTTTACATTTGCTTGAGAAAGCCTTTGAAATCATGGAATGGAGAAGGCTGAAGGACGGGATGAGATTAAAACAAAAGGACCATCTCTTCTCCCTCTGAGTTGGTCAGAAATACTGCTTCTGAGGTGTGGGGTCCCAAGGTTGGAATGGGTTATTACCTCTGCTGTGGGCTCATCTGGACAAAAAAGCTCTCTTGTGATGGTGAAATGGAGAGGTTGGCAAGCTGGGAAAAGGAGTGCCCTTCCCTTGACCTGATCTAGAAATCCTCCCTCTGTAGAAATTGGTGTCTCTGCCACTGCTTCTGCATTACTCACCCTCCTTCCCAGCCTCCTTGAGCTGAGTTCCCTGCCTTGCCAGAAGCAGAAGGAAACGGGAGAGAAATCCGAATGTGTGCACCTTGCTACTTCCTGTTCCACTGAATAGTGCACGTGGCAGAGGCCTGGGGCACTAGGTAAAATGGGTGCAAGTTACCTGCATTCTCCAAGCAGCCAGAATACAAAACACTTCAGTTGCAGGTAAGTCTATAGTTCAAAGTGTTTTTCTGTTCCACTACCTGGCCACCTCGTATCTTTTCCATTTCTAGTCCTAATCACAGTAGATGCAGAGATGCCTCCAGAGGCCTAAGTGAAGAGAAGCTTTAATTAAAAATACACTTTCCACCTTCCCTAAGAAAGATTTTTCCAGCATGCCCGTTACTTACGTTTAATCCCATAATGACCTGCTAGCCCCTTGAACAGTAACACAGATTCATTTCTGACTCAAACGAAACACAGTTTGCTTGGGTCATTCTGAGTATTTTCTCATTAATAAGTCTCATAGCCCCCCACCCCATAATTTAATCTGGAAGCTATTTCTCTTTAAATATATCAAAAGGTCTTGAGAGTTTCAAACGCTTTCTGAAGGAAAGCTCCCACTCTCATTTATCTTCCTGTCTTCCACATTCTGGCTTCTGATTTTTGAGAGCTCAGGGTGTGGGGGGAAAGCATGGAACGCATTCATGAAAAAGAGTTCAATCTATGGAATCTGAATGAAACTGGATCTTACAGCCCATCTCAAGCAGGGTACACATCCAAAAGAAATGAATATCCAACCCTGCAGGAGAAGTGACCAGCAACAGTTACTCACTCTGTCCTTGTTTGGGAAATAAGGGCTTATCATCTTATCATCCAGCCAATCTTCCTGGACATGCATACTCTCTTCTCTCTAAAGTCCCACTCTCTGTGGCTTCCTTCTGGCCGCTCCCTATACCGATTCCCTGACCTCTACTCTCTCTGCCTCCTCGGTGGTTCTCCCATCTCCCCACTCCCCACGACAGACAACGTGGTGAGCTCTGCATCTTCTCTCTCCCCACTTCCCATGACAGAGGTCTGGTGGCAGATCCAGCAAATCCTGGATCCTAGCTCCTTAGAAGATTTGGGCAGGGTTAGTGATGTAGCTTGTAGCTGAATATTCTCCAACTCAGTGGAGACGAGGAGGAGGCAGTTCAGTGAGCTGGTTTTAGGACCTCTGGGCAATTTACAGGTTCCTTACAGTCATGTCCTGACCTATTTGAGACTTCAGTTCAAAGCTGCCATGTGTGTATGTTGCTCGGTGTGACTTGATGGGCCCCTTGTTAACTGCATTGTATTAGGTGAGAGAGGAGGACAAGATTCCTAGAAAATCTACATTTTCCATTCCCTTCTTCATTGTATTCATTTTTCTGGCTTCTTTAAACCCTATGAGAAAATATATATTTGCACCTAAAAAGAAATTTCAGGATGCAAAATGCTGATAGGCTTGAGTAAGAGTTTTTATTGTGTTGTTTTCTGTTAATGTAATTAAGCCATGCTTCATCTGCTCTGTTTCTTAATAACGTCTCCTAAACTGGTAGGCAGAGACTGAGTTTTAAAGTTTGAACACATGGCCACTGAGAGGTGGGGCCCTCCTGAGGCTTAAACCCTGCAAGATTTTATTCCAAGGAAACCATGGGATTCATGGAGGAAGTGGGTCCTATCATTGAAGCCAACATGGGGAAGATCCACCCAGGAGGACACAACGCCCTTAAGGAGTCTGAAGTTTAAGCCAATGTTCTCTGCTATGGGTATTGTGTTTCATCCAGATGAGCTTCTGAACACTCAGACTTGTTTGAGATGTTGGCAGTAGAGTTCTGGAGGAAGGGATGTAGCCATCATCTGTTCACCAAAGAGGACTGACTATAAGAACTCCCACACTGAAGGGCTTCATTCATTCTGTTTGATGTGCATCCTCAGAAGCAGCATCTGAGAACAATGGTATCAACAGCGATGATGGCAAAGGCTGGCTTCCAGCAACTGTTCTGTTGAAGGAGTATTGGACCCGACAGTATATTCATCCAGCACTTTCACTGGGTGTGATGTCTTTCTTCATTCAGGCACCAGGCGTGCTCTAACCACTTGCTTATTGGAGGAAACTGCCTTCTATTGGGACAGCTTGGAGGCTTGCCTGCTGGGCACCTTCCTATGTTTGCCTGGGTGTGAGTCCCCTTTAAGGAGGGAATAGATCCATCATGAATCGGAGCCTGTGCTGAAGCCGATGTCCAGTGTAAGCAGAGTAGGCCTGGATTTTTACTGCGTGGTGTTCCAAGTCAACGTTTTGCTGAGAAATATTAAGTGTAACCAAATATTACAGGGAACACACTGTTCCTGCTATATTTCCAGGGCATCTGATCAATGGGAAAAATGAGAAGTGGAAATAAACAGAAAGGACAGAGAATGAAGCAGGCAACTGGGCTCAAAGGAAAACTGAGTAAAGCAGAGGAAGCAATTTTCAGAGTAAATACAGATAACTGGGGTGATGCTGAACAGAAAAGAAACTTCTGTCTCTCCTGCTCTGGGGCCAGGTTAAGCCAGGGAGTCTGGTGGGGCCACATAGAGCATTTTTCTCTAGGGCTGAGCATTTTCCTTAATAAGTCCAGCTGTCAGGGGTGATGCCAGGAACCAGCAGGATGCAATGCAGTCAGGCAAGGAGGTCCAACATCAGGGAGAAAACAACCCAGCAACATGGAAGCTGATGAACTGTGGCCAGGAGGCCAGGCAGCCACAGGGCCCTGGGTTCATAGGGGAAGTAGATGCTATCTTTGAGGCACATGTGGAAAAGTTCCATCTAAGAGAATTGAGAGCCCCTGGGGACTCTGCCTTTTAAGCCAATGGTGTCCCCCTTGGAAACCTCTCCTACATCAGCTCTTGGCACATCAGAATAGTATGTGATATAGGCTGCTTGTGGAAGTCCCAATGCCTACTCTGTAGAAATTTGTAGTTCTTTTTCATTGCAAGGCATCTGTGCATTACAGGGTATTGAGCAGCACCATGGCCTCTCATCATGAGATATCCAGAGCACCTTCCCACAACTGTGACAGACCAAAAATACCTTCAGATGTTGCCAAATATCTTCTGGGAGACACAATCCCTCCATGGTTGAGCACCATGCAACTGCCAGAGTTTCAGAACCAAGACGTAGAAAGTCTCTGTAGCATGTCTGTGATTGCCCGAGAAATTGATTCAAAGCCAGATATGGAGCCTGTAAACTCAGACCTTTGAAGGCATCCCAGACTTTACCATGAATGGAGCCTCAGCCTGAGCAAAACAGCATGTAGATCTCTATCCTGCTGGTTTCAAGCATGGGCTCCATGCTTGACTTACTGCCTATGTGAGCATGGCTACCTTCCCTTATTTTGTTGTCTCAGTGTCTTCATCTATAGAACAGCTTTGATGAGAATTATGCATCTCACAGGTAGTCGGGTGTGTCCACCAAGATCGGCCAAGACAAGTGTGTAGCACAGGCTTGCTGTGTGGCAGATGCTCATAACAACTGGTCTGTGCCTTCTCTACCGTCTACCATGTGTTCTAATAAACTGCTTTGAGGTTTCTTTGCTTCAGTGGGTCCCTCTCCCTGGAATCCCTTCCACCCACTTCATGTGACCAACTCCGTCCTGTCCATTGAGCCACAATTTAAATATTATCCCCGAAAAGCAGGTTATGAGTCTCCCTGCTGTGTCCTCAGAGCAGCCCCTAGAGCCCTGGGTTTACCATATTAAATGTGTTGAAATGTCTGTGTTTGTGTCTGTCTTTCTAAACAGACCTTCTATGAGCAAATAGGTCAGGGAACCTGTATAATGCATATATACAGCCCTGTGGCCCTTGGGGAAGGGGTCACATTTTGCTAGGCAGGAATGAGAACAGTAGGGAGCCTGCTGGCTAGAGACAACCTTGTGAGGAGAAATGCTTGAGATGTGAGGGACCAAGGAGAGTGGAAGTCAGCTGGAAGGCATGAGCGCCACGCTGCCCTCTACAGAGGCCTTCCACAACACTCTCATCCTTAGTTTACCTGCCAAGGGGAAGCTCTCCTATGCCTTTGGGAGGGTGCGGTTGCAGTGGTGAGAACAAAACTCTGCCATGAGCAGATTCAACTGGCAGTGGTGTGGTGTGTGGGATAAATTGGACTGGACAGGTCTGGAGGCAAGGAAAGATTAGTTAACAATTTAAGTAACTGCAGGAGAGAGGTCACGGGGGCCAAAACACAGCTGTGAAGCATCTTCAGGTTAGTAAGTGTTACTTTTAAGAGAAGGGTAACAAATGATGGGCTACTAATTGTTTCCGGAGACAAAAGAGAGGAGGAGCCCTCAGAAGCCATGTGAGTATTTTGGTGTGTGAGAAGGTGGTTTTGCCAGCAAGGTTTATTGCATGGGGGAGTGGAATGTCAAAGAAAGTTCTGTGGTGTTCTCTGGAGATCTTTACAAGATCGAGATGGCCCTTTCCTGTGAGAGGTGGTTCAGGGTGCTGACAGAAGTCAAGAAATGAAGCCAATGGGGAGGGGTAAAGGGAAGACTGGTAGAGATTGGACCCAAGCTGCTGTGTCTTTATTCTGGGAATCAGAATCATTTCTCACAATTTAGAAATCTCATATCACATCTCTGACCAGTTAGGTCTTATCTTTAAGAAAAATATTGAATGTAGCAATATTTATAACAGATGCGGAGTATTTGAGGACCGGATGGAGAACAAACAATATCAGAGCTAAAGCATCTTGAAGACTGTGGAGAGGAGAGAGTGTAAACACCTGCTTGTGTAGGTCCCCGCAGCTGAGATTTGTACCCATCCTGGAGGCCCATCTCGTCTCCTTCTGGACCTCCTTTAGAAAGCCTAGATCAGGCTATAAGTCAGGTCTCCTCAACCCCAGCCATATTTTCATCTTTGAGTCTTGCATGAATATTTGTAAAATCAAAGGATGAATTCAAAGTCACCTTACCTGGTCTGGTGTAGGAAGCCTTGGCCCGAGCCTGGAATCAGAGCTTTCTGCAGGTAGTTTGCTGTTGTTCGGAAGGGACAGAGAGGCCTCCAAGCCAGACATGGCCCCTGACATTCTCATCGAATAAGGATAGCTGGTAAGTAGCTCAAGAGAGAACACAGAAGCAGAGCTCAACTCCAAAGTCAACGCTTACCATGCTTTCCTCTCCGAGTGCAGCTGTGGTCTGGCCAGCTGGGAGCCTTGTGTGATCTCCGTGGAGTCTGGCAGGAGAAAGCAAATGAGCTGCTGGCCTGGGCTAGGCCCTTTGCCCTCACCTGGGCTTTCAGAAAGGGAGCCAGTGTCCTGAATTATTCATGTCTACCTAAGTAAAGGGCTGCAGAAAATAGGAGGAACCCCCTCCCCTCCCATCAGCACTAGAAACAGAGGAGGAGGGAAGCACTTCTTCCAGGGATGGTAGCAAATTTAAATAGAATACTCATACAAGAGTTGGGTCAGGGCAGCCCTTACATGGAGCCTCCTTTCCAGCTTCCCTGCATAGAGACCTCTCATTCTGTTTCCAAAATTAAGACTGTGATAATGAGCTGGAAGTTACCACAAATTAAGACACTCCGAGCTAACACCCAAACAGATGTGATGCTAATGTTTGCAAGTGAAATACCTACAAAAAAATCCCTTTAAGAGATTAAAGAAAGAAGGAGAGGAACAGCCAGTGTTTTCCATATCTGGCCTGATTAAATGAGTGAAGGAAGGGGGTTCTTCGCTAGGATCCTTGCCAAATAGAAGAAGGATATCAGATATGGCAAGGATGAAGGAAGTGGTCGAGAGAATGAATGGTGTAACTCTCAGTGATGGCAGGTGACAGGTCAGATGGGAAACGGTTGAGCGATCGTATTTGCCCTTACAGTTGCTGCCAGGTGGCCACTGGGCCAGGGCAGGCAGTGATAATGTAGTGCTACCATCTCAGCCACAGTGAGGCCACCTCTCCGTGGGGTCCCTAACTCCAGAGTGACCTGCCACCAAGGGGCTTCTCCCTTCATGCGGGTTCCTCAGAAGGCTCCTTGCTCCTAGGAGTCTTTGTACATTGGACCAATGTGTCCAGAGAGCCTACTGTGTGCTGGGCTTATGCTGTTCCTGCCTATGCTAGATGAATAAACTGTGTTTAAGGAGTTCACACTTAAGCACCTCCATTGTTGGCTTAAGCACCTCCATTTACTTTGAATAACGGGAGTTAATTGAACACATTTCATGCTTCCCCACAGCCCTTACCAAGCCTTTGGAGGTTTCAGTCCATTGTTGCTGCCAAATGCAGCCCACCAGGGACAGATACTATGTGTAAAAGAATAGTTTTGTATCCTCTCCATACAGTTGGTTAGGAAATGACATTGAAAGAAGGGAGCTTATGAAATAAAAATAAGATGTTACATGCGGAGAAAGATCTGCATCAGGACACAATTATTTGTTCCTTCAACACAATTATTTGTTCCTTGGACAAATACGAGCGCACACTCACATCTAAGATATTGAGCCAGGCGCTAACTCTGAAACAAGGTGCAGGAAGTTGTTGAAGAGGCACCCAGCTCATTCAGTACTCTCTCATGCAGCATGAAAGAGCAAACTAAAAATATCAGAATGTGACATACTGCGCTGAATAGAATACAGCATAGGTGAGTGGTACAGATAATTTGTGCTGAAATCTTTCCAAGCCATAAAGGGTAAATTCACAGAGGGGAAAGATAGACCTGAGGTTTTGAAAGGTTGTTGAAATTTCCAAAGCAAAAATGGAAGGGAGGCTTATCCTGGGCTGAGGAGGGTAGGCAACGGTGAAGATGGGAAGCACAGCAGGAGTCTGAGCAACCTTGGGAATATTTAGTCCTATCTGGTTTTTGCCCAGCAGGTATGTCCTCAGTTCTCCCTGCCCCCACTCTCAGGGTGGTCCAACCACTACCTTCATCTCTTCTGGGTGGATGCCAGTAGAAGTTCTTTGCTGGATCTCCTGCTTCTACTCTTGCTGCCTATTCCCCCACCAGACCCAGTCTCCACAGAGTGGTCTTATTTAAACATAACTTATCTCATGTCATGCATCCTTAAAAGAGAGGCCCACATACTTCTCAAAATCCTAACTTCCCTCTCTCTCCTGCCTGCTGATTCTGCCTGTGTCTCAATGGGTTTCTTTCTGCTCTTCGCACTGACCATGTTCATACCCCCATGAAAGGTTGTAGACTCAATTTGCCAAGAATGGCCTACCCTGACCCTTTGACTACAGGTTTCTTCTCATTTATCCACTCAGCAGCTAGTTACAGAGTGCTCTTCTGGGGATTCTGTGGTACATTCTGGGGATATAGATTCAGGGAATTTCTGAAATGCCACCTCGTCAAAGGAAGTTTTGGCCACTCTCCATGAAGCAGGTATGTCATTGCCCTTCCCACCATGTTTGTTCCTATCATGATATTTCCTACCAACTGTAATTATTGGGTGCACTTACTTGTTTTTGTGTTTGTTGTCTTCCCTGGTAGAAAGTGATCTCTGTAAAGACAAGCATTAGGTCATATTTTTTGTCTTCAGCCTCTAGCAGGGAACTGGGCACATCAAAGGCCCTTGATAAATAAATGTTTAATGAATGGAGGAGTAATGAGACATGAATTCTGGAGAGGTTGATGAGGACCCTATTTTGGAGAGCAATGCCTTAGGGGAAATCTCAACTATAGTCAGTCATGTGCTCATCTCTCTCTATGTGCTTATGGACAGAGAGAATAAGGCAGAGAAGAGACCTGGTATCCTGGGGCTTATGTTTTAGACCAGTGTTTTCCAGTAGAACTTTCTGTGATGAAGGAAGTTCTTTATATCTGCTCTGTCCAGTATGGTAGCCATTAGCTACACATGGCCATTGAGCTCTTAAACTGTGACTGGTGGGACTAAGGACCTGAACCTTCTGTTTCATTTCATTTTATTTAATTCAAATTTAAATTACCATGTGCATCTAGCTAGTGGTTGCCATATTGCACAGTAGAATTCAAAGCGACAACACAGCTGCCTGATGACATGTACTTCTGTGTCATCTCTCTTCTCTTCTCCTTTCAGGAAGCTCATGAGCATTTGAACTGCTTGGCCAAGTGTAGGATATCTGCAGGGACCAACTCACACAGGGCTCAGCAACTCTCATAGTATGGGTAGGTCTCACTTCTTCTGGAAGACACACAGAAGCCACACAGCCCATTCCCAGTGGACAGACCTCCCTGGCTCTGCTGGAGTTGCCTTTCCACTCTGCCCTGCATCATAACTGCTCTGTAGGCACTGGCTGGACTTTCATAAGGGTTTTGGCTGCGTGGGGCAAGTGAAGTCCTAAAAAGACAATTTTCTAATAAGATTTGTTAATTGGGAGGCACCTGCTCAGTCAGTAGAGCACCTGCCTTGAGCTCAGTTCATGATTCCAGGGTCCTGGGATGGAGTCCTACAACAGGCTCCTTGCTCAGCAGGGAACCTGCTTCTCTCTCTGCCTCTGTTCCTCCCCCTGCTTGTGCTCACTTCCTCTCTGACAAATAAATAAATAAAATCTGAAAAAAAAAATCCTAATTGGTTTGCTTATCACATCTATTAATTATCCTTACAGGTCATTGGTCCTCCTAGAATTTGCTTCCTAAAGCCCATGAAAGCAGGAATGGTTTTCTATAACACATGTCTCCCAAACTCCAGTAACTGAAGGAAGAATGGATCAGGAGTGGTCCAGACAGCCAAAGGCACACAGAGTTATATTCTGCAGGGTTGCATTTCACTAAATGACCAGAGGCCAAGAGCACTGCACAGAGCGATGGAAAAGGCTGGGACCCATAGCGACAATCTCTGGAGGAGGGGGACTCAGTCAGGGGCATTTGGCGGGTGGGGACTCCATAATAAAGCCAAGCACATGTCCTTTCATCATAGAGCCATAATCTCAGACTGGGAAGCACCCTAGATTCCATCTAATCTACCCTGTCACCCCTTAGACGCTTGCTTTTCTGAGTCATCTGGGTAGATAAGATAACAAAATACCCTCCTAGGGAGTCAGCAGCAGATGTTGCCAATATGGCTGCTTCTGCTGAATTTCAAAATGTTGGCGGGTGGGCCACAGAAATATTGGGATTGCAAGGGTACTCCAATGCTCTTCCTGAAGTCTTTGCTTCTTTCAGTCCATCACCTCTTCTCCAGCACTGGGAGGTGAGTATTTGCCCCTAACTGTATCCCAGACTCAGGGCCATGGGCAGGCCTGAAGCCTGAAGCCCAAGACCCCAGTCATGCCTCATGCTGCCACATCAGCATCCTCCCTGGATCACTTTCACTGCTGGGATGCACCCAGACCTTTAAGCTCCAGGAGAGAGCTCATAAATGAGCTGGACCAGCCCTGATTCTCAGATATTCCTACTCACTGATGCACTGCTGCTACTGCTTACCATGCTCCCAGATGGGCTTCTCTGGGAGGCTGGAAGAAGCAAAACCAAAGCTCTGCTTGGCCCAGACATAATCCCTCCAACACAACTCTTAGCAGCACAAGTTCATGCAGAGGACATGAACAAACCAACAGCTATTCATTCTTGTACCATGCTAGAAGTTTTAACGTAATAGGAGTGGAATGCACCTTCCTTAATCCTCCAGAACACTTGGAAGGAGTAGGTTTCTATACTTACAGTCAGGTTTTCAAATCATCGAAATCAGGAACCATACCTAACCTCACCGATACCCACAATATCTGAGCCTCAGTTTCATCATGTATAAAGTAGCAACAATACTGTCTCCATCCTGGGGCTCAGGTGAGGACATGCACACCTTGGCAGAGTGCTAACAGAGGGGAATTATGACTGGTTTTGCTGGTAAGCTTGCCTCTGTTGGCACCCTGGGACTATCTGAAGAATGTAAAAGGCATGGCCCAAGGGTCCCCTTCTTTAGCATGCTTTATCACAAGATTTTGAGAAAAGAAGCTGAAAACAGTAAACACACAATGGACAACCCATACACCGAAATCTAATCACTGCTGTTTCCTAAATTGCTAGACTCCCACTCCTGTGGCTGTCTTCTGTCTGACCCTGTTTGCTGAAATGGGGAAGCCATTTGGATGCGGATTTCTTACTGGTTTCTCTAGTGCATGACATGTGTCCATGGCTCTGGCATTCCCCTAGCCTCACTCAGGCCAATACCTTTAGACCTTCGGAAAGCTCTACTCCCTTTGACCATGCCCTACTTTTCTGATTTTATTCACATCTGCTTCTGGTGTTCCCAGCCACAGTCAAGGAGAAGGCAGAAACCCAAGGTCACGTTTAGGAGATGCTATTCTCATATGTTCTTTCACTCAGTGTCACCTCCCTCCTCCTCATCTCTTTCTGCATTTCAGAGAGGTAGGTCTGGAGAAATGCACTCAGAATCTTTCTCTCCATCTCATCAGTTTATGGGTCTTCCCTTTCTCCAGCCTCCATCATCCCTGCTTATGATAAGCTAAGGATACCCCACTGGATTTTATATTTCATGACAACCATCTTATCCTTGCTATCATCCCCCATTATCTGGCCCCAGAAAGTCAATGGAAATTACTTAGTGAAAATGATAGTTTATTTCCCTGGAAAGGGAGTGCTGAGTGTGTTGGGAATCAACAGCTTATACTCTTCTGAGAGATAAACAGCTTTTGCTGATTGGCCCCGGATGTGGCAAAGCAATTCAGTTGGAGAGCTGGAGGAGATTCCAACTGAGAGCAACAGAATGAAATAATTTGAACAGGGAGTTCCAGAGTAAACCCAGGGGATGTCTGCATGCTGAAGCTTAAAACATGGCATAGTTGAACATTAAGACAATGCTAGGGCATTGCAAACACTCTACATGATTCCTGTTACCTAGAAGGAATAAGATGGATGTCTAACAAATTATTCTTGCTAAGTATCAACGCTAGCAGGAAATTGCCAGTGTTTCAACCAGTCTGCCTTGCCGAGTAAGTTCAACAGCACATAACTAACATTTAATGGGAGATGATATAGTGATAAATTTTGCCTCATCGACTTAGAATTATTATGTCTTAATAATGAAGATCAAATCCCAAGGGACCAAAGCTTCAAGTATAGTCTTAATTATGATAGATAACTAAGAAGACTCTTTTGTTAAATGTACATTTTTTTTTAAATAGAAGGGCAAGTTGTAAAAACAATGGAATCATTACAAAATAAAAGATAAAGCATTGGTCCCACCAATACTTATCACGGTGAGTTCTGTAAGAGCTCCTTCTAATCCCACTACTCTTCTTAGGGACACCTAATGGGGTCCCTTCTATGAGAACTGACCCTTGTATGCAAAGTACATTTCTTCTCAGTCACAGCTGATTAGACCAGGGAGTAAATTTGATCCAGCCTGGGCCAATCAACCTCTCTGAGAGGGTCACTAGTGCAACCTAAGGCAGCGGACTCTGGATTAGGTACCAGGAGAAGCATAGACAGTCAGTCTATAGACAAAAAGAAATTAAGCGTATACAGAAAGGTGATTCCATGCACTGCCAGAGAGATGGAAGGAGTAACTTGTGTTGGTAGCTTTATAGTTCATGGTTTTGGTTCCTTACAAAAGCTGACTACAGCTCTGTCCTGGGATTCTTGAGATATTCCCATATGCTTCTGATGATATTGCCTGAATCTTTACTAATTCAACTGAGTTTTTGTTTCTTCAGAAAAATTTGAGGAATCTTTAAGATTTCCCTTTAATGTCTGTATTAGTTAGGGTATCACTTGTCCTTCTAAGAAACAATCCCCAACATCTCAGGGGATTTCACATATATTCACATAATAAAAATATACTCACGTAATAAAAATATATTCCTTGCACATAACAACAGACGTGGATGCTCAGTGAGTGGCCTTCCACTTGGCTGCCCAGGGCCTCAGGCCCCTTTGTCTCGTGGCTCACCATCTTTTAGGGTCTCCTCTTTAGGATATTTGCTTCCAACTGGCAGACCAAGAAGGAGAAAGTTGTGGAGAATTGTGGAGAAGTTGTTATGGTCAGGCCCACAAAGAGCTTGTATCACTTTTGCCTGGAAGCCAGTCACATGGTCACACCTAGCCTCATGGGATGAAGAAAAAGGACTGTTTTAGATATAATGAAAAGAATAATAATTCAAAATAACAACTACAATAGTAATTATAACAGCTATTGGTTTTTGAGAATTTCCATTTGCTGGCCAAGGCGTTTAATAGTTTTTATCTTACTTTTATCATTGTAATAAAGGTTCACAGCTACTGGTCCAAAATACATGTCTTTATATGACTAGCAGTTGGAACCCAGAACCCAGAGTCATAATCACTGAACAGGACCGAATACCAAAGTTAACTGTATGTGGGAAACAAGAAGCCTAAGCTAGCTTCCTTAAGGGTAACAGACCACATGGAGAAGGGGCCTTGCTAACAGCCAGAGCCAACCCCCAGGCATGTGAATAAGGAAATATTGGACCACCCGATACCACCAAGCTGCCAGTTGACTATTGTCACATGGCTGAGCCCAGGGGAGACAGGCAGGAGAATTTACTGTCTGAAACCTTCTCAAACACCCAACATACAGAATTGTGAGCCAATAAATGATTGTTGTTTTCAGTCTTAAAAGGAAAAATAAATATATATATATATATATATATAAAAATATAGGTATATGTTCATTATTTTATTAAAGTAATTATTTTATTATATTTATAATATATAACATATATTAGCTATATATTATGTAGTACATATACACTATATATTAATAATATCTACACTATATATTAATAATATCAGTAGTATATTAATATAAAATAAATTATTATATATAACATTATATATTATATATCTCACACTTCCTATGTGTTACAACATTTGATTTTTACAACATTAATTCTTCACCTTCTTAAAGCATTTAGTCTTAATGTTTTGACTCAGCATATAAAATCCTTTTCATTCAAGCTCCAATGTACATTTCTCTCTGGGGAGCAGTTGACTAGATTGAGACCTTTTCTTTAATCAGGCTATCTGACCTCACCCACCATGTAAATGTGGATGCTTTGGCTAGAATTTTGTCACTAAAAGATCCAAGCTTTCAAAACTGAGTCATTTGACAAGCTCCTAAATTTTAACAACTCTTATACTCCATAGTAGAACTAATGCCTCTTCAAAAAATAAAAATAAAAAATGCAAGTCAAATAAATGCATTGTTGAGCTCTAACTGAAAAACTGTGAATTCAGGTGGTGTTTTGAGACATATATGCATTTGTTCATGTTTAAACTAAAGGTAGTAATTTTAATCCTTAAAAACAGATGAAAGAAAATAATATATTTCATATTCTTAGCACATTGTACCAACAGAGAAGGGCCAGATTAACACAGGATGAGGGCCATGTAAAAAGGACACAGGTATCAGTTTGAATGAATTCCTGATGGCCAAAGTTGGAACAGTTTGAACAAGAAAAATATCACAAAGAATTGGATTATAACCCAAAGTATAAGAAAATATCCATGAGTCCATGCTAATATAAATAAATAATTGAATAAGTAAATTTTATTTTAAAGAATTATTTATTTGAGAAAGAAAAAGAAACTGAGCAGGAGAAGAGCAGAGGGAGAGGGATAAACAGACTCAGTGCAGAGCACAGAACAGGACTTGGGGGCTGGATCCCACGACCCTGAGATCATGACCCAAGTGGAAATCAAGAGCCTGATACTCAATTGACTGAGCCACTCAGGACCTCGATTAAGTAAATTTTTAAAAATGAAGAAGGAGCGATAAATCTTCCTTAGAGAATTCCAAATCCTATACATAGACATTCCCGCTCCTGGAGGTAGAGCCTAATTGCTCCTTCCCTCCTGAGTGTTGGCTAAGCTTAGTGAATTGTTTCTGAAGAGGAGATTATGGGAAAGTGAGGAGAAGTGACCTCATGGTGAAGAAATCTGCATACCTCACTGTGGTCAGGGGATCAAGGTGAGTAGGCCGATGGTAATTCAAATTGAGAGCAGATATCCCAGACATGGTACAATGCGAAGTGCACTTCATCTCTGATATTCTTCCCCAAGACCCATAACCCCAGTCTAGCTATAAGAAAAACATCAGACAAACCAAGAACAGGGAAATTCTACAAAACACCTGACCCGTAGTCCTTAAAACTGTCAAGGTCATGAACAATTTGAGAAAGTAACAGACCAGAGGAGACTAAGGAAAGTTGATGACCAAATGTAATGTGAGGAGGGATCCTGGAACAGAAAGAGAATGTTGGGGGGAAGACTAGTGAAATCTGAATAAAATGTAGGATTCGGCTCAAAGGAATGTACCAATGTCGGGTTCTTAATTGTACCCAATATCTGGTGGTTTGTAAGATGTTCTCTGTTAGGGAAATTTGGGTGAGGGGTGTATTCCAATTCTCTCTACTATCGTTGCAACTTTTCTGTAAATCTAAAACTATTCTAAATTAAAAAGTTTATTTTTTAAAAAGCAGGCTCTCATGGTCATTAACAAGCAGAGTGGGCCATTTGAATGCTGTGGGATAATCTAAATTGACATAGTTTAATGGTTTTCTTCTGTCTGATTCTGTTACTCTCGGCCTGTCATTGCATATGGGGAATGGTGGATTATTCCGTTATTGGGCCATTTGTGCAATTGCATAACTTGAAATTATTTGCAATATCACTTTGGAAGCACTTATATTTGAGTGATCTGTGCTTGAAATTAATATTTATAGCTTCTGCAAATCTCCATGTTGCATATAAAAGGATTCTGCTGGATTTTTTTTAGATGGTTTGTTTCCTTCTAAGTGAGGTGGTGAATATTTCCAACTTTCACCTAGGATGACCTGAGAATATGTAATAAAAAAAAATGTAATTTAGATGATAAATGAAACCTAACTTTATGTTCATGGATTATTTATTTTTTTAACACTATGATCCATTTTATTTAAGAATAAGAGCACGGTATATCTCTATATGTTTTTTGATACTGATAAATACTTAGTTTTAATGATTTGTAAAGCAATTTATTGATAATCCATGATAACATGATTATGAGTCCAGCAAGTTGAATCCCACTTTTTCTGGTTACCTGTTTCTTAAAAACTTGGTCCCATAAATTGAAAACTCATAGATCTTCAGTATTATAAATAATATTTAGTGTACTTCTTAAGTAATTGCATTAAGTGATGGCAATGATTTTCTTATTTGTAATACAGGAATTCAAAACAAAATATAAAGCTTCTGCAAGGTTATTTCATGGACTTTGGGATTCTTCAAGGTCTGATCGGGTTGATAGGATGAAGAGTAATATTCAGTACTGCCTGAATACAATCATCGTACAGATTTTCAGATCCAGAGAAAGCTTTACCAATTTACCAGGATAGAATGTAAACTAAGCTTATTTCTGCTTTACTCTCAGTATATTAGGATTCTCAAGAGAAACAGAACTAATAGCTATGTGTATATATGAAGAGATTTATTATAAGGAATTGGCCCATGTGATTATGAATGCTGGAGAGCCCAAAATCAGGACAGGCCAGCAGGGAGAACCGATATTCCAGACTGAGTCCAAAGACATTTTGCTATACCAACAGGAATAAACCATGTTTCAGATAAGTTCTGAAGGCAGTGTGCTGGAGAATTCACTCTTGTTTAGGGGAAGCTGGTCTTGGTCTATTCAGGCCTTCACCTGATTTGATGAAGTCCACCGAGATAAACTGCTTACCCAAATCTATGAATTTAAATGTTAAAGTCTCCAAAATACCCTCACAAAAACACCCAAAATAATGCTTGATCAATTATCTGGGCACTCTGTGGTCCATCCAAGGTGGCACATAAAATGAAACATCTCACTTAGGATCCCTTTATAAATTTGGAGTGATAAAACAAGGGACCACTAAGTTGCGCTTGGTCCTGCTAGATCTGCTCTGTTCCATGAAATCCTCACTTCAACATATTAATATAGGTTTCTTATCTTATTTCATAGATGAGTAAACAGAACCTCAGAGTTACTTGCCCATAGACCACACAACTAAGAATTGGTTGAGCTCTGAATTGGACCCAGATTCATTTGTTTCCAAAGTCTACACTATTTCCTGATGGGTGAATTGCTTTCACTGTGCTTCTTAGTGGCCCACGTGTCTTAGATCCCAGCACTTGCCCAGAGTGTCAACAGGATCCTTGGTTTCTTTTATCTCTTAATGGACTGCCCAGGTTGAGAGTGAGTTGAGGAAGTGGGACAGGCTGTCAGAGAAATCCTGACCTTTACCCAGCACATGAGATGACACTAGGCTTTGATCAAGATCATTCTCTTCTCCTAAAGAATTGCTTGAAAATGATCTCAATATCTCAGTTGTCAAGGCTTTTCATTGTTATGTGTTTATTTTTATTTGTTTTATTCAGTTCTATTGACCATTTATTATTATCGGCTCTCGTTAAATCCTGGGGATCCAAATTATCTTCAAATAATTTCTTTCTTGAAAATGCACATGAATTATATTTATCAAAATGGAAAATTCAGCCCTTGTAGCTAAAAAAAAAAAAAATCTGGAACAAATTTTTAACCCCCGCCATGTTAGTTAGGATGAGTACTTCTGGTGGCCACACAGAAAACCCCCCAAATACCACTGGCTTAATGGAAAACGTTCATGTCCTGTCATGAACATGAACTGTCATGAAATTCAAAATTCAACATGGGTCTTTAGTAGCTGCAGACTTAGGAATCCAGCTCCTTTCAGCTTGTAAACCGACATCTTCCCACTGTG
Organism: Mustela erminea; assembly: GCF_009829155.1. NCBI lineage: Eukaryota > Metazoa > Chordata > Mammalia > Carnivora > Mustelidae > Mustela > Mustela erminea. Next base: position 210,705,262 of record NC_045614.1, on the reverse strand, counting down.
GCTTTGTGAGGTCAGAATAAGGGTCCCAAAAGATGTCCACACTTTAATCCTAGAACCTGTGCATATTACCTTGTACAGAAAAATGGATTTGGTATATGTTATTGAAGTTACAATCAGTGAGATGGGCTCACCCTGGATTGTCTGGCTGGACCTGATCTAATCATATTAATCCTTAAGAGGATTCATCTCCCAACTGAATTAGAGAGAAATACAACCACAGGAAAAGGGTCAGAGACAGGTGTGGAAAGCACTTGACCTACCATGGCTAGCTTTAAAGATGGATGAAGGGTCCACAAGCCAAGGAATGCAGGAGTCCTCCAGAAGCTGAAAAACCCAAGGAACCAGATTCTCCCCTGGTAACTCCCGAAGGAATTCAGCCCTGTCAACACCTTAATTTTAGCTCACTGAGACCTATGTTGACCTTCTGAGATCTAGAACGGAAAATAAATTTGTATTAAGATACCAATTTGTTGGAGCAGCAGTAGAAAAGTAATATAGCTTCTGAGCTTCTCTGGCAGGGAAATTAGGGATGGAGGTGGCACATAGAATTTTCAGTTCCCCAGAACACACGGTTTCACCTTTCCTTTTGCCATGCTTTGAAGAGCTCAGCCACTTCAAGTGAAAGTTGGTTCCAGGGAAATATGGAGGAACCAAGGATATTTGGAGAGCACCAATTGTCTTTGCCAAAAGCACCTAACACCGTTTTTGGCACCTGACAGAAACACATTAATACCAAGTACAAGAGTCAACAGCTATACAATGGATTTATCTCAATTGCCTAAATGTGCTCAGAGGAGCTTATCTCCTTTAGAGATAGCACACACATAGCAGGTAGACAACTCCTCTTTGGGTATGCATTTTTTTTTTCTTCTACCCCAGATCTGGATTAACTATGGAAGAAATGCATAAATCTCAAGCACTGTTTTGTGGTCCCAAATAGTTCTCATCTTCTTTAGCAGAATGTAAACTATCCATTATTCAAACACAATAATTTAGGTAAATGATGATTCCAGAGTGTGATTATTTGAAGCATCTATGTATCTATGCTGCTGGTTAGACCTGGTCCAACAGAGAGTTGCTAATTGGTTGTACAATTGAATTTCCTTGAAATTGACTTTGCATTCAGTAAAATGGGAAAATAAAAATATAATTGCCTTAATGGATTAGATTAAATAAGTCCACTTGAAAGTTTCAAAGGGAGGTATAAGAATCCACTTTAAAACAAAATCTTCTAGCATCTAGGAGCAACTCCTATAGACTCTCATCTGTTGTAACTAAAGGTTCTAGGTCTAGTTATGCAAGCATTTACCAGTTGCTATTTGTTGTTATTCATTTCTTTTAAACAAAAGTTTTAGGTAAATATTTTTTAATTAACTTATTTATTTACTATTTTTAGAATTTATTTTATTTATTAATTCATATTAATTAATATAAGCAATATAAAATATTATATAATATATAAATATAGAATTAATATAGAATTAATTAATATTGATTTATTTTATAAATTAGAATTTATAAATTTTTTTAGAATTTAGAATTTAGTTGCATATAACACCCAGTGCTCATTTCATCATGTGCCCTCCTTAATTCCCACTACCCAGTTACCCCATACCTCCACCCTCGCCCCCTGCAGCAACACTCTGTTTTTCTTTTTACAGTTAAGAGTCTCCTATGGTTTGCTGTTATTCATTTCAAAACATTGAGTGACGAAAGAGCACTCTATATTAGCAAGTTAAAATCAGTTTCTTCTCTTATATTTTAAATTAGTAAGCTTTACATTTTTCAGCTTTCTATCTCAAAAGCTTTATTATATCATTTAATATTTCTCTTCACTTAACTCTATAAACTTTTTGTATCTATGTTGGAAGTTGGCCAATGCAATATCTGATTTGTGTTCATTTTGTAGAATCCGCTCCTGTTATACTTTGAAATATTGATTTGTTCATCGTTCCAAATTTAAAATCTGTAATGTACCAGTTTGTCTCTGGTGCTTAAACATGTCCCAGGATATTTGCTAAAGATAAAAATAAGATCCTGTCATTAAGTAAAATTTAGTAACAGATCAGGTTTTTTGGAACCTGAAGCTTAAATTGCTAAAGGGCATCATTATTATTTCATAGTCTGGGCAGGAGAAGCGTCTTGCCAACATCAGAATGGGCCTAAGAATGGAGGATTCCATCCTTTGAACCACATTTAAAACTCTATGTTCAAGTTCATTTATTCTTGGCAAAAGCCAACTTCCTGTTTTTAACAAAAATGGAATTGAAAGACTCAGAAGTCTTATGAATATCAAGTACCTTGCTTACAAAACAGTATTTTTGTAAAGTGAAAATGAATCATAAACGCATGGGTTTATATTAAGGATAAATGAAAATAAGAATATAAGGGAAGAAATGTTTTGTGAACAAGTTTAGGGATTTAATCAAACCCTGGAGATTCATCTGATGGGGACAATCAGATTGGATTGGCCCAGCCTTCAAGTTAATGACATCTTCCAGTTTCAAAGTGATAAAAACTGTGCTACAGGGCAGATGCTTAAACGAGACCAGGTTCCATTATAAGTAACCACTATTCACATGTTCACCATAAACTCCATGTGTATAATATGAAAAGTTTTGGCCACAGTTAAATATATTCCCATTGCTCCATTTTTCCACCCAGAAGCAGAATTGCATTAAGTATACAGGACATAACATTTACATTGGGATGATTAAATCTATTTATGTGTTTAAAATACTGTTAAAAATAAACTAAAATATAACACTGTGAATAACAGACATGCTGCCACACTGAAAACATTCTTGCTACCTCCTTCCATCATTAGTTCATCTGTTCAATCAATCCACAAAAATATAGGGGGCAAAAAAAAAAAAAAAAAAAAAAATATAGGGGGCATTTGCTGTGTTCCCAACCCCGGTCCACAAAATATACTCATATAGAGAGAGTTTTCCCCATGTTTTTCTTAAGAGTCATATGATCGATTAAGATGTCCAAAAATTCTCTAATCCATCTTCTTGTTATAAACCCCAAGCCTCAAATCTGGGTGGGCTTCTGTGACTTGTTTGGCCAAGAGAGGATGGGGAAAGTGTCAAAGTGTAACTTCTCATAAAAGTTCACAAAAGCCTTGTAGATGCTCCCTTGGTCTTTCAGAAAACTTCTCTTAGAATCCTGAGTCACCATAGAAGAAGTCCCAGTATACACAGATTGAAGCTGCCATGCATGCTGTGAGGAACCTAAGCCACAAGGAGAGACTCATCTTGGGAGGCCAAGGAGAACCAGGGAACCAGATGTGTGAGTGAGGAAGCTGTCCTAGGAGCGGCCCCACCTGCTCCAGCAGACACCTACAGCAGACACCATGTAGAACTAGACGGATCACACTGTCAAGATCTTCCAGAATTCTTGACTCCCCAAACTGTGAAGAAAATGAAATGGTTGTTTTAAGTTGCTAAACCATGGGATAATTTACTGCACAGTTATATATAAGGGAAACAGGGTTATAAAAGTAGATTACGAAAGTATTCAGGACTTGCTAGCGAGAAGAAAATAATTTTCCTCAGAATTTTTTTTTTTTTTTTAAATTCAGGAAGAGCTGTAGTACATTTATTTTCTGAGTGAAAGCAGTTTATACCATGATGCCACCCTTCAAAACTCTGGATCTTATATGAAGCCAGTTTTTCATTATGGATAAATCTAGAATCACCCTCTTGTTTTTCTTCTAAATACTCGATCCACACTTGTTAGATTCCAGGTACTATGTCAGTGACTAGAGACTCAACAGTGAAAAAAAAAAACAACAAAAAAAAAAACCCTAGTTTCTGCCTTGAAGGAATGAGAAGTTGAAGAAGACAAATATTCAAAATGGGAGTTGTGGTTCAACACAGTGAGAGGAAGTGTAGTGGCATACGGAGGATGTTAGAGGCACCAGATGAGAGAACAGGAGGATGTATAGATGGAGGTGTGGATGAAGGCACAGATGCAAATGTAGATATGGATATATCCAGAACCCTTTTAATATAATAATAATACATGTACATATTATGTATATTTTATATTGCATATACAGACTCAAGTATGTGAGTGTATATATGGATGTTTTGGCACTCAATCCCTCACACCCATCTCTTTGGTATTATATATTATTATTTCAATATATCAGTCATCTAATGCTTAATTCTTAGTTATTCTTTCAAGTTTTTAGATTGTAAAAATTGTTAATGTTTAATAATGAGACTGTCAAATACATGCTTTTAAAAAATGTCTCAACTCAGTAGTTACATTTTCTGATAAAATGATGCACGGAGCTTTTTTTCTATAAGAAGCCCTACTGTATCCCTTATTCCCAAACCATTGTCTTTGTTTCTGATATTCTTTTCAGATTTAGAATGGAATGGTGAATTTGTCGAGAAGAGAGAAGTAATCGTCTCCCACACTTGAGAACAAACCCCTGTATTCTTCCACATCTTCGCCTTCAACTTGACTCTTGGAAAAGTTGAAAAGCATGACCCTGGAAAGCTACACATAGCTGCAGCATATTCAAAGAAATATAGTAAAGACCAAGTCCTTTGTCCTCCCCACCCCTTCTCTAGTATTTCCATATGTCAATTGTTCAAGGGGTTGACCTCACTTCAGGTTTTATTGCATATTGATTTAAGAAATGTGTCTAATGAAATTGTCTTTTCTTTTTTTTATTTATTTTTTTAATTTATTTTCAGCATAACAGTATTCGTTATTTTTGCACCACACCCAGTGCTCCATGCAATCCGTGCCCTCCATAATACCCACCACCTGGTACCCCAACCTCCCACCCCCCTGCCACAGTATGTAGGAAGATTCTAATGATGCGAATATTAAATTTCATTTGTATATAGTGCGTGTTTCATTGTGCCAAAGACTGGACATACGTTAAAACTGGGTGCTTTTCCAGCTGGTGAAATTGTATGTTTCCAGAATCCTCTTCTAGTGCTTTCCCCCACAACATTGTTCTTACGAATTGCCGCACACACACGCACACATGCACAGATGAGCAATTTTTTTATATGTGTAGGATAATTAAATCAAGTGGGGGCAAAGGGTTCAGAAATAGACAACAGGCAACCCAGAGAGAAGTTGAGTTTGGAGTCAGGAAAGGAATTATGGAAGAGAAATGGCCTGGCTTGTTCCATTACCTGACCAAGTGCCTGAGCTTATTCTGGGGACTGACTCACAAGGAGTCGCATGAAAAGGATGAACTCAAAAACTGGAGGAGACTGTGTTGTGTTCACCTCCCTATGGAATTTTTATGGCCCTTTAGGAATCCCTTCTGTGGCTACACTGGAAGATCTTCTGGACCCATCGCTAAGTGACGGCAGTTAGTCATTCATTCCACAAACATTTATTAAGAATCACCTGCTCAATGGGCGAAGTCGTGGAAGGGAAGATTCCATCTCTCTCCACACTCTGAGGAGAGACCAGCCAGGAAGAGTGGCTAGCCATGACCGTGTTCTCCAGATCCAGGCATCTGACGCAGTCATTGGACAAGTAAGTCAGCTTGTCTCCAGTACCACTCCGCAGTCATTTCAGTGCCCCAAATAGTATTGAAAAGGAGGCACACTGTATGGGTCAGGAAGATGATTAGGTCGTCAGGGGAGATATGAAAAATAAATCTATAGTCAAAAAAAGAAGACACACCATGGCTGATGGGTCAATATTTGCAAGTGATTATTATCACTTCACTTGTCCACAAGGCTGCTTCCTTCACCTCTTTTTTAACCACCTGGGTGTTGACATTTCCGTTCTTTTTTTTTCTCCTGGAATTGGTCCCCACTTGGCTGAGGAGTCTTCACTTTTCAGTCTAGTTTTGTTTTCCAAAGTCAGCCAGGAAGTAGAGACATGATTTATTGTTTCTTTTTCTCTCTTTCATGAAGGCAAAAAGAAGCTGAGAGTTGTCTTTTTGCCCGTCAATTAAATGTAATGACATTGTAGGAATAGTTATGGGAAATATTTTCTGGCAGATTTTTTTTTTTTCTTATATCCTAATCCTGTTCTCTACTCAGACATGGGGATTAAGAAAACAAACACTGCAAATTCTGAGAAAATTGGGGAAGGATGTGTTCTCAGAACCTGCTTGGGTGGCTGTTACCAGGAGAACATGGCAAGAGGACATTAGAATCGTTCTTAGAATCCAAAGTGATGGCAACAACCAAATCAGTAAGATTTGTATAATATTGTGTGGACACTCACTTTAAAATAGTTACCTGGAAGACTTAAACTATAAATCTCCTTTTCACTTACTTAGATTACCCGATGAATAAATAGTTGGCAATTTTGCCTCTTCTGACAACACATAGATATGGTTCCTAAATGATTTAAATATGACAATGAATTGAGCTAAATGTGTTTTTTATTGTTTTTAATTCAATGAAACTAAAGTCCCTGGAATTTGTTACAGCTTGACCACCTTTTTCAGAAGTGTTTATAATTCTTATTTACATAAGAATGAAATATTTGGCAATGGGAACAATAGCTCTTTCACAACCACATTGTTTCTTTTTTTTTTTTTTTTTCCCTTCCAGTTGCAGACATGGGAAAGATGTGAGTTTAAAAATATCAGTGGGCTTTGGCATGAATGCTTTGATTGGCAAAGCAATTCCCCAGCTGCTACTGGCCGACAGTTTTCTGTCATTTTTCATGCATCTCTTGGTACTGGGCTTAAAGGTTTGGTCATTCAGCACCATAGCCCTTCTTAACTTATATGGCATCCCACAACCTGGGGATGTGGCCTCCCACACACCTCCAGACGCTGCCATGGAGAGTCATACACATGCAAAACCACCCCGGTGGAAAGGGCAGTTTGGGAGAGAATTTTCATGGAGACATGGGTTCTAGGAGGGGTGAGCTGAGGACCAGGGTGAGATATTTGTTGGGGCAAAGAAAACATCATGCCCTATTAGCATAGCACCTAGCTAGCCCTCCACAGAACACAGGAGTTAGGGGAAAATCAGAAGAGAATAACAAACTTTTACTTGAAGGCTTGTGTATGTGTGTGTGTGTATGTGTGTGTGTATGTGACAAAGAGGAGTGTAAATATTGGTCATGGCCACCTGGAAGGGTTAATACATAATAAATTACTTCTGAACTGACTGTCTTAAAACAACAATGTTTAATATCTCAGAGTTTCTGTATCTTAGGAGTCTAGAAGTGGCTTAATTGGGTGCTTTGCTCAGGGTGTCCTGCAAAGCTATAATCAAAGCATCAGCTAGGTCTGCAGTCACCTGAAGGCTCAGCTAGGGAAGAATGCACTTACAAGCTCACTCACAGGGTTGGTGGAAGGCCAGCCTCACTTCCTTCTCCACCTGGCAGCTTACAAGATGGCAGTTGTCTTCCATCAAAATGAGCCAGAGAGGGAGCAAAAGATGCAAGCTACAGTTTTTTTGTAACCTAATCACAGAGTGAACCCCTATCACTTTGACTGTTTTCCATTCAGTAGAAGCAATTTCCTCGGTCCAGCCCAGATCAAGGAGAGAGAATTAAAGAAGATTGTGAATGCCATAGGGCAGAGCCTTTGAGGAGCCAATTCAGAAGCTGTCTTCCACATGATTCAATTTTCAAAAATTCATATATCAGTACCTCCAAGATTGGTACTGTGTTTTCTTTTGCATTTATGGCCATTTATCAAAAAGTAATAAGAGATATAAAGGCAGAGAGAGCAAGAGCTAGAAACATACATCGTGGCAAATCCCTGCAATAGATGCTTTTTATATGGTACCTAATCTCCACAAGAAGATTGAGAGGTGGGCCATTATTACCACCATTTTCAAATAAGGAAACTGAGGCTCATAAAAATAGACTTTAGGTACAGGACTTTGTGGCAAACTTTAGATGTAGGGTTTTGTGGCATAATCCTGTATTCCTACAAATATACATTAGAAACAAAACTGTGATTTTTCCCATTATACTTTCCTATCAGTTTCTATTCAACTTGATACTAGAATTGAGTATTTAAAAACTTATTTCATTTATTTTTTTCAATTATTAAAATAATACATGTTTACTTTATAAAGTTAAGAAGCCATAGAGAATTAGAAGTATGGGGAAGGGCACACCATGTCATAGCAAGTAAATGTGAACAAATACTCTAGCATTGTCAGAGCAAGTTTTAGCCAGTAGCAGCAAGGCAAGGGTTGATCTCCATGGTTACAGAATCCAAAGGAACAGGAATGCAGCAGATCTTTCAAAGCTCAAGGGACCAGCCAGGTCTTGCTGATTGAGAAGATTCTATTTAGCAAATTTCTAGGTAGCATGGGGCAGTAGTGCTGGGGAAGAGGATGTTTAGGTGTTGGCCAATGGCTAAAGGTTAATGGCTCATTTTTTATAATTCATTTGTTCCTGTAATTTTTAAAAATTTTTAAAAATTTTATTTTTATTTATTTGACAAAGAGAGATCACAAGTAGGCAGAGAGAGAGGGAGAAGCACGCTCCCTGCTGAGCAGAGAGCCTGATGTGGGACTCGATCCCAGGACCCTGAAATCATGACCTGAGCAGAAGGCAGAGGCTTAACCCACTGAGCCACCCAGGCTCCCCGTTCCTATAAATTTTTATGGAAAGTTTTATTTTAAGATTTGTGGCCTTAAACTGACAAGTTCATAATTATATCAGTTGTATAGTTAGAAATCTTAAGGAAGACATATTCTAGAAACGATTGACAGCCTTAAATTGATGAATCAGAGACCTAAATTGAGACACCTGGAGGGCAGGAAACACAACAGCTTATGTCTGAAAACGGTTGACATTTGTTAGGAAAACCAACCTCTATTGAGCATCTAGTATATGCCAGACATGATGCAAAAAACTTGACATACATAAGCTCATCAAATCCTCAATAAACTCAAGAGGAAAGTTATTGTTAGTATGATTATTCCCATTTCACAGAGATGAACACCAGGAGGAGTAGTGGTCAAAACCTTGCTTGAGGTCACTGCATGCATTTCCTGGGGCTGCCACTCTGTGGCACAAACTGGGTATCATGACACCATGAAGTACCACCAACTGGATAACTGAATACAACAAGAATTTACTCTTTCACACTTCTGGAGTTCACATGTCTGAAATCAAGGTGCCATCGGGGCCATGCTCTCTCTGAGATTCTTGCTAAATCATTTTCTTGTATCTTCCAAGCTTCTGAGAGTCATTGCCAGTCCACAATGTTCCTTGGCTCGATGCTCTAAACTCCATGTCTGCCTTGCTGGTCACACAGATGTCTCTGCGTGTCTCTTTCTTCATGTAGCATTCTCCTGTGTGTGTGTGTGTGTGTGTGTGTGTGTGTGTGTCCCCAGATTTCCCTCTTATAAGGACATCCATTATATTAATTTGGGGACTGTCCTAATGATTTCATCTTAACTTGATTACATCTACAAAATCCCATCTTCAAATAAGGACAAATCCACAGGTATTGGGGGTTAGGACTTCAAATTATCTATGATGGTTAATTTCATGTGTCAAGTTGAGAGAACCACAGGGTACCCGATTTAATGCTGTTTCTGAGTGTGTCTGTGAAGGTTTTTAAGATGAGATTAGCATTCGAATTGGTGGACTTCATAAAGTAGATGGTCCTGCCCAATGTGAGTGGGCATAAGCCAATCAAGATTGGGGGGGGAATTAATTGCTATTGCACTACTAAAGTATATAAGTACATAAATATAACTGCCCCATCTGAGAGCTCCTGTGAATAGCAGTGGAGATCCCAGACAGAAGACAAGAGAACAAAGGGAGAGCTAACCTGTCTTTTCCTGGATCAAATGGGAATGGGGATTTAAGGATGTGGATATTAGAGAAGAAAGGAAAAGGAAAGAGGAAGAGCATGGTGAAGAACATCCCCAAATACCTGAAGAACTTTTATGAAGAAGAACCTAATATTTAAGTATTTATAGTGGGATATAAAATACCCTTCAACTTCTCCTGAAACAGTTTCTGTTGTGTGAAAGGATATTATATAAAAGTTTTGTAGGTGAGAGTGTTTGAGAAGTGGGTATGTGTGTATGAAAGAGAGAAAGAGTCTGAATCTGTATCGGGAAGAGTTGTGAGCATGAGTGTCTGTGTGTGTGAAAGAGAATTTGTTAGAAAGGGAAAGGTGGTGAGCATGTGTGTCCGTGTGTGTCTATTTGTGTGTATGAATGCATATGAGAAAGACAGAATATGTGTCTGAGGTATGTGTGTGTGAGAGAGAGAGAAAGAGAGAGAGAAGGTGCTAAGGGCTAATAATCACTAAGTCTTCTGTTTGGGTTCAGGGGTCATAAAAGGAACAACACTGAAACGGGAAATGCAAAGGAACTAGAGTAGAACTTGTGCCCTCACCACTTGTTCATTGGTCCACATCCCACTAAATCCCTACTTCTCTCAAACCACCAGAATTTGAAGAATTTGGGAATGGGTCTTTTCTCCTTTTCATAAGTCACAGGAAAGGCTCTTGAGCTAAACTCTGGATCTTCAGTAACATTGGGTGCCAGCTGTCACCAGAATTGATCACAAAAATGAATCTAGACACTTAGCTTTCAGGGAAAAAAAAAGTTATCTATACCTGGAGGTGATCCTATATATGAACCACAGGTTCATATATAGGTGTTTGAATATGGGACAGGCACCCTCACACGTTCACGTGGTTTGGAGTTTGTCAACAATGATGGCCAAGCAATCCTTCACACTAGATCCCAGAGACCAACTAATCAGCTCATGACCATGTCTAGCATCTGCAGGCTAATACTATTATTTAGAAAACTTCTTCCATTGGTTGAAACACCTACTAAAATGGTAGGGACCCAAAGGCTCAGTTGATCATGCTCAGACAGACGTAAAGCAATTGAATACTGACAGTGTTGACTTAGCAAGAATACCTGCACCATGATCGAAATGTGTTCTGTTCTGGAGTGTTCTTGCTGCTGTCAGGACCACAGGTTCCCCTTAAGGAGCCCAGAGGAGGGAGACCTTCCCATTACAGCAGAGTGGTTGAGAGGTTGAGCCTGGTATGTAACAGACCTATCTGCTGACACTTCTTAGCTTTGGAACATTGTGCTGTTAATCTCACCAAGTTTTCAGATCTTCTTCTCTAAAATGGATTAAACAGAACTGTCTTTTAAGGCTGTCAGGAGGAACTCATGAGATATTATATGTAATGTACTTAAGACAATGTCTGGTATACAGAAAACATTTTTAAAAGATTGGTTACAATTGTTAGCACAAATGACAAAACCATGTTGGGATATTATAATCATTTTATTTAATTTATTTATTTATTTATTTATTTTTTAAAGATTTTATTTTTTTATCTATTTCACAGACAGAGATCACGAGTAGGCAGAGAGGCAGGCAGAGAGTGAGGAGGAAGCAGGCCCCCTGCTGAGCAGAGAGCCCAATATGGGACTCGATCCCAGGACCCTGAGATCATGACCCGAGCCGAAGGCAGAGGCTTTAACCCACTGAGCCACCCAGGCGCCTCAATCATTTTATAGCAGACACTTATCCTCCAGGCAAGAAATAATACTCAGTAGCCAGAACTTTCTACCATCCCTTTGTGATTTGTTTTTCCCTGATGAGTCTTGGTTATCTAGGGGAGAAAGGGACTGGGGAGTTTTCAGATGCGTCACTCAAAGATAAAATTCACATCACTGTCCTCATTTTCTAGCCCTGATGATCACTCTCACCTCATCCAAACCAAACAATGATAAAAACAATTTGAGCTTGGTTGGTGAAATAGAAACTTTTGGGGTTGCAGTTCACTTTTTACTGTAGCTGATTTGCCCTTGCTTTTTAGCATTGGTGAGGAGATACAAATATAACCAGACTAAGAGAAAGTGAGAGACAATGGAACCCAAATTCAAAACAAAACTAGATTCCCCATCCTGATATGGGGGTTCAGGGCCAGTATCAGGCAGCATGACAGGAAAGAAGAAAGAAGAAAGAAAGAAAGAAAGAAAGAAAGAAAGAGAGAGCGAAAGAAAGAAAGAAAGAAAGAAAGAAAGAGAATGAAAGAACAGAGGCTGAGCCGTTTACCACATAGTAATTGGACACAAGGAAACTTCCCCCTGGCACCTGGCCTTTGAGGTAATTATCCTTCTCCCAGGAGCATAATAGCCCCATTGTTTGCCTAGTGAGCAGCACAGGAGTGCAATCAGAAAGGGAGAGAAGTCAGGAGAAGAGCAGGAAAAGAGGGAAGGTGTGGTCTTTGATGTGCTTCCAGGCCAGGGCTGGGAATCTGCACTGTGAGAAATCAGCATGTCAGTGATCTTTGTCTTACCTGGGAAGACACTTTTTTTTTTTTTTTAAGATTTTATTTATTTATCTGACAGAGAGAGAAAGCCAGAGAGGGAACATGAGTAGGCGAAGTGGAAGAGGGAGAAGCAGGGTCCTTGCTGAGCAGGAGCCCGATGTGGGACTGGATCCCAGGACCCCAGGATCATGACCAAAGCTGAAGGCAGACGCTTAAACACTGAGCCACCCAGGTGTCCCTGGGAAGACATTTCTAACACTGCAAATCCTGGTCTTTATCTGCACAGAGCCCATTACATCAACTTGGCCAGCTGTCATCGTCTGGAGCTGGAAAGCAAGCACACATTTGGATTTGACTTGATTGACACATCTCACTAGCAAAAGCAAGATCGGAGAACTTCAGGCTGAGATAATTCAGAGAGATCCAGTGGTAGCGTGATGTCTCTTACCATGGCTTACTGGTAGCGTGTTGTCTCTTACCATGGCTTACTGAGTTTCCCAGACAAGGTTCTTTTGGTGCAAGGGAAACAACACTGAAGTTCAAGAACACTTTTTAGTGTAGAGGGTGCCGAGGATGCTGTGTTCCACCAAGAGGTGGCATTCACTCGCTCGTTGGTCCCTCGAGCATTCCATTGAGCCTCTCGGCACAGGAGGGCTCAAGGTACTATGAAAGTGGACTTGAATGTCAAGAAATGTCTAACCCAGAATCATGTACCTGCAGGAATCATGTACCTACAACAATATGACCGTAATAGAAATGGTGCAGGCCATAAAGTAAATAGAAGTTAAGTGGGAGGAAACTATAAAAAGGTGTGATTTTTTTTTCTTGGATGGGGATGGGAGAAGATCAGACAGGTCACGACGAAGGAAGTACCATTAGAAAGGGGACTTGACATTGAGAAAGGCAGTTGATGTGATGACACTGGGCGTTATACACAACTGATGAATTGTTGAACACTACATCTGAAACTAATGATGTACTATAGGTTGGGTAATTGAATTTAAATAAAAATAGAAAGGGGCCTTGAATAATGGGATGGGATTTGAAATTCTGACTGAGAGGTAAGTGTCTCTAATGATAAGGCTATAGAAGTTGTGTTTATTTCCCCCCTACCCATATACGATTCAAGATGTTATTTGTGTTATAATGGTACATTCCAAGTTTTGACTTTAGAACGCAAAGTATGGAAATATTTAGAGGGTAGGGAAAATCCCTTTTAATTTACCCATTTGGGAATTAGTGCTCATAGTCCCCGAAAACCCCCTTTAAAATTACTTTTGAATTTTAAAATGATTACATATTTATTATGCTATCAACCACTCAGTACCAAGCACTGCTTTAAGTATTGTGAGAGAGAACAATATGCTAATATGACAGAAAGCATTAGGGAATAAGTAGGTATCTAAAAAAAAATTGGGTGTTATTTTTGATGCTCTTCAAAATTAGGTAAAAGGAAATAATTTTGCAATCATAATTTTCAAGGTCATAAGTGTTCTTCTTTCCAAATTGCTTTTGAGTCCTTTGTTATATCCTCATTCTCTGTTTTACACAGTATTCTAAGTTCATTTTCTCCCTGAAAAGAGTCTACTTCTCAGGCAGGCTTACTTGTACACCAATTAAATGTGGAAACTAGAGTATCCTGTCCTGGCTACAGAAATCCACATTACTTTTGCCTTAATTGTTTTGTATTCACATACAATTAAGTTCAATAAACATCAGTGTACCTACTAAAACTCTCTTTAAAGTCATTATAATATAGCTTTACAATTGATTCTCTAATTTGAATGCAAGCTTTTATACTCAATCGTGTATTAAATACACCGCTCTGGTTTCTTCGCGTTCAAATACTTTGGCTGAACAGGTGGTGAGGAACAAAGCCCAAATGCTGCCATTTTGGTGACCAGTTGGTTACACAAAGAAGTGAAATGAGTGCTCCCTGGTGAATATGATGCTACAATAAATATGGAAGTTGAATGAGTCCATTTAACAGATCCCTTTCTAAAGTAAACTTTTAAATTTGAAATAATTTAAATTTTGCAAAAGTTTCAAAGACAGTTCAGAGAATTCTTATATACCTTCCACCTAGTTTCTACAATTATTCCCATCTTTGCTATATGGTGTATTTGCCACAACAAAGAAGTCAACATTGTTTTATTCCTGTCAACTAAATTCCAGATATCATTTGGATCTCACCAGTTTTTCCTAAATGTCTTTTTTTTTTTTTTTTTTCCTGTTGCAAGATCCAATCCAGGGCACCATACCTGTTTAGTTGCTTCTCTTCAGTCTCCTCTGGTCTGCGACAGCTTCTCAGTTCTTCATTGTTTATCATGACCTTAGAAGTCTTCAGAAGTTTCCAGGTATTCTATAGAACGACCCCAAATGTTGGTTTGTCTCTTTTTTCTTCCTGGGATTATAGTATTTTGGAAAGAGTGGTGACGTCTCCTTCCCATTACCTTCTATTAGGAGGTGCATGGTATCCACATGACATCAAAGGCTTCTTAACTTTCATCACTTGGATAACTAGTGTTTCTTAGGTTTCTTTGTTGTAAAGGCAATATTTTCCATTTCTGTCTACCCTACCCTCAAGGTTGAAGGGAGAGCAGGCCTTCAACTGAGCCTCAACTTGTGGAAAAGGAGGTATCTATACATATTACTTTTTTTTTCTGAAAGTATTTGGTCCTTCTTATTTGTTTATTCATTCATTCTTTCATTTATATCAGTACGGACTCATGGATAACTTTGGGTTATATTCAGTAATATTTATTTTGTTGCTCAAACTACATCAGATATAGCTAGTGGAAACTCTTTAAGGTTTGCTCTTGTCCCTTGGATATACCACTACCCTGTATGTATGAAACTATGAATGTATCTGTGTGTGTGTGCGCGCGCGCG
Organism: Mustela erminea; assembly: GCF_009829155.1. Classification (NCBI taxonomy): domain Eukaryota; kingdom Metazoa; phylum Chordata; class Mammalia; order Carnivora; family Mustelidae; genus Mustela; species Mustela erminea. The sequence continues at coordinate 210,690,129 of NC_045614.1, read as the reverse complement.
CGTGCACATGCGCACGCATGCATACATCTTTACCTTCTGATACTCCAAGGTTCTCCGCACATACCTTGCACTTTCTCTTCTTTAGCCCCCAAATCGACAATTTCCCTGAGGAGCTCTGACTAACAGATTCCTTTAACCTATTATTGAAAAGAAAAACAAGTTTTCCTTTCAAAGTATGGTGTCATCTTTGATAGGCACATTATTTTTAAACTTTCTAGAAGTTAAATGACTTTCAAAAATTTGTAAAGAATTTGCATTTGCTGAGATACTATAAAATTTTTATTAATTTGTGTTTCTCTTAGTCTATAATGATTCAAAATATAAAATATTCCTTAACCTTTAAATAATTTTTAATAATAAGTACTTCTAAAGAAGTCCAAACCCATAGAATATACACCACTAAGGGTAAACCTGAATATAAACTATGACCTGGGTGAATATGATGTTTCAATGTAAGTTCATCAATTGTAATAAATTCACCCCTCTGGTACCAGAAAAAAAGAAAAAAAAAAGGACATTCTAAAGGAGTGCAAATGAAATATTTGATCACATTTCAGTTTTTATAATATTTTTCTTTAGCATATTTACTTTACAGTTTAATGCATCAGTCAGGATTTGCTAGGTTATGCTGCAGTGACAGAAAACCCCAAATCCCAGTGGTTTTAGACAGCAGTGGTTTATTCACACTTAGGGTCCATGTCCACCTTGGGTGAGTAAGAGGCTCTGCTCCATGGTGTGCCCCCCAAGGCTCCAGGCTGAACAAGTGTCTCTACTGTCTGGATTGAAATTTGTCATGTTGACAGGAGGAAGAGAACATGTTTGTGACCAGAAGTGAAACAAGTTACTTCTCAAGTATCATGAGCTAAAGTGAGGTACCTGGCCATGCCCATCCTGCCATGTGTCCAAAGGAAGAGAACTAGAAATATGAACAGACAGCTTTAATGATTACTGCTCTTGGGCATGTGTGTACTGCTAGATGACCTATTTCTAAAGCCCTCCTAAGAGGCCTACATTTTCTTGGCTGTCACTTGTGACCTCTCATTATAAACTGCTTCTTCAACTCCAAAACCACTGTGTGCTTTTAAAATTATTCTACCACCAATACAATGTTCTTTGAGAAAAGTACACATCAGAGACGGCTGTACTGCCCTCATTAATTTATCCCAGGTACAGACAGTGCCCACTACCCTAATTATGAACAATACATCTAGAACTAGATGAAGGTGACTATTAAGGTTTACTGAGAAACTGTGGCACCAAGTTGATAGAAGGTAAAATTAGATATCCATCATTTTTAATTATCCACAATCTTTTCAGAGACAAACACAATTAATACTCTCCTGTATTTCTTTGCTCTATTACCATATTTATTCCATAGGTCCTATTTTAATAATATAATTTTGGATTCTGTTTTATCTCCTAACATTAAAATGTTTTACGTCATTATACAATTTTTAAAAATCTTTAACAATTCCATAATATTTTATCATATGGAGATTCCACAATTTATTTAAGTAATTTCTATGGTGGACATATCCTTATACTGTGAACATCTATTTTTATACTGAAATAAAGTACTCTGTGATAGACAATTTTATAAATACATATTTATGCATATCTCTAGTTAATCTCATACCATAAATTCTTGGAAGAGGAGCTACTGAGTCAGAGGATTAACCATTTTATGCTCTTACTGCTTACTGTTAAATTGTTTATCAGAGGTTGACTTCAGCTTATGTTCTCACCAGCAGAGTGTGTGACTAATCCTCATCAACACTGAATAACCTTGGGAGGATAATTTTTAGTTCTCATTTGAACAACAAACAACCCCTATCAGGAGAAATTAAAAAATACAGGAGTGGCTAAGGGTTGATTTTGTGTTAACATAGTGTCATCGAATATTTTAATTGAAGAGCAGTAGGACATCTATTTGGCTGATGAATAGCTATGGTAAATATTAAATAATACTTTGGTTATAATAGGCCTAATGTAAAAATAACAGCCTTTAAAAAGTCCTTGTGATCTCATTACCTGTCTCATTATTGACATGCTGGTTTTAATAACCTGTTTCTCAAATGTGAAAATACCTTATTTATATGGTTTTATTTGTTTTTGGAGGAACCTATGGTTTTGTGTAATTAAAAACTGAGATATATACCACAAAAGAACATAAGAACACCATTAATCAGTAATTTAAAATCTAATAAAAATCTTGGACTTGGAAAAATAGTAAAGTTCAAGATAATGGAAATGTACTCATCAGTTTCCTAAAAAAAATTAGACCATATGAATGAACTAAAAACATTAGAATTAATGTAGAAGAGTTAAAGTTTATACTTTCTGTAAAGGAGAAGATTTCCATGCTATAATCACCACCATGGAAATCATCTCTGAAAATTAATAATGATGATTTACTCTCCATTTATAAGACTTGGAAACAATTTCAAGTTCCTGCTAAGGGTTATGATTCACAGGACAAGACTGAAACCAGAAGTAAGAGTGACTTGTGTGATTCCCACATACAGGCTAGTTTCATATATTTCTGTGGCTTAGTTACAATGCCCTATAACTTGTGTGAAAATCACCTACAAATACACAGAAACATATACATACACATATAGCCGTTAAAACAAAACTAGACAACATAATTTAACCACAAAATCCACAGTTCCTAAAAACTAAGACAGCTTCAATTCTTTAACCACAGAAATACAGAATAATTTAACCACAGTATACAATGCATACAACCAGAAATATTAATTTAATATTCATATCCAGAATAGTCTGAATCATAAAAAGATGATCATATTTCCTTTTTTAAATAATTATTTATTTGAGTGTGTGTGTGTGTGTGTGTGTGTGTGAGCAGGGGGAAAGATAGAGCAAGAGAGGGAGAGAGAATCTTCAGCGGACTCCCTGCTGAGTACAGAGCCCCACGTGTGGCTCAATCCCATGATCCTGAGATCATGACCTGGGCTGAAACCAAGAGTCAGACACTTAACCAACAGAATCATCCAGGTGGCCCAGATGATATTTCTTATCTTCCCAACCCAGATTGCCTACGACCTTGACCCCAGCTTTAATGGACAATATTATACTGAAGTGGTATATGTTTAGCCAGCTTGGTTTTTTCCCTGTGCCTGTCCTTCTGTGATGTGACATTTTTCAAGCTTCTTTCAAAAACTTTGAGGAGTCAGTGTTTTTATTAAAATACGATAATTTGGCTACGTGCAAAAGCAATACCAAATAAGTTTGTTATACCATAAACATTTTAACCCTGTCTAAGGAGAAATAGTTTATGGGGAAAACATTTAATAAGATAAATGGTACCAGTGAAGCACTGTCTCAGATTCTCTCTGTGTCATTGTTTTGGTGTCTCTATAACAAGTGAATATAGAATGGGGGTTGACCTTCAAGCTGGTCATATTTGTGCTGAATGATAACTACATAATGTCTCATATCCAGGGCCATATCTTGTTTAGCAGTATGCTTTTAACAGATATTAGTTAAATGGATGGCAAAGTGGATGGTGTAGCAGCAATCTGTTGTTGTGAAGCAATTGTACAACAAACTTAATGGCTTGTTTTAAGAACATACATTTATCATCACAGTTTTCTGTGGGTTAGAAAGAGCCTGGGCACTATTTTCTTGGTTCTCTGCTTCAGGGGCTCACAAGGTTTCCCTGAAGGTGTTGTTTGGGGTTATGATCTCATCTGAGGCTTGACTGGGGGAGGATCCACTTCCTAGCTCACATGGTTTTTGACAAAACTTCATTCCTTAGGGTTGTGGGACTCAGGAGTTTATTTCATTGAGGGTGTCAACTGGAGGTCCTTTCAGGCTGGAGACTGCCTTCAGCTCCTAGATACTGATCCTAGTTCCTCACTATGTGGGGTTCCCCGACTTGGTTTTTTTTTTTTTTTTTCTGCTTCTTCATTTTTTTTAAATTAGAGATTTATTTATTTATTTATTTATTTGAGAGAGAGAAAGAGAGAGAGAGAAAGCAGTAAGAAGGGCCTGGGGGAGAGACAGAATCCTCAAACAGACTCTCTTTGAGCCAGGGCCCAGTGAAGAGCTCAATTCCAGGATGCTGAGATCATGACCTGAGCTGAAATCAAGTCAGCCACTTAACTGACTGAGCCACCCAGGCACACTGGTTATTTGCTTCTACAAATCCATCAAGGGAGAGAGAAACTCCAGCAAGGTAGATGACACAGTTTCATGCAATGTAATCATATAATTGCATACATGTAATCCCATTCCCATATGTCTTATTATCTTTAATGTATTCTGTTGGAATTAGCAACAAGTCACAGGTTCAGCCCACACTCAAAAGGAGGGGATCAAACCAGGATGTAAAAACCTCAAAGTGGGAATCATGAGGACCATCTGAAGAGTCTTTCAATTACCAGTGGGTATAAAATGGTGACTTTCAACATGAATGACTATCTACTTTTTTTTTTTTTAAGATTTTTTTATTTATTGGGGCACCTGGGTGGCTCAGTGGGTTAAGCCGCTGCCTTCCGCTCAGGTCATGATCTCGGGATCCTGGGATCGAGCCCCGCATCGGACTCTCTGCTCAGCAGAGAGCCCACTTCCTTCTCTCTCTGCCTGCCTCTCTGCCTACTTGTGATCTCTGTCTGTCAAATAAATAAATAAATAAAATCTTTTTTTTTTTTTAAAGATTTTTATTTATTTATTTGACAGACAGATCACAAGTAGGCAGAGAGGCAGGTAGAGAGAGAGGAGGAAGCAGGCTCCCTGCTGAGCAGAGAGCCCGATGCGGGACTCGATCCCAGGACCCCGAGATCATGACCTGAGCCGAAGGCAGCGGCTTAACCCACTGAGCCACCCAGGCGCCCGACTATCTACTTTTTTGAAAGGAAGTTAGAATATACGTACCTTTCCAATGTTTGTTGTGTAAAGTGACTAACAGTGTCCTTTTGTTATGAATTTTGTATTTTATAATCTACATATTTCTCACAATGTTGGCCATGTAGAAATTAGCGACTGATATTCCCAGACTGTGGTTGCTTCTTTAGAAAACATTTGATTGTCTAATGCAGTATCAGTTATGAACTATGATATCAATAGTAGGAGCAGTAGGAACGATGGTAACACATAATAGTAGTTTGTTTGTTGAGCATCATTTTTATGTCAGGCACTGGGCCAAATACATACATTCCTGCATATAAACTCAGTCCCATAAGGACCTGCCCACACATGGGCTTAGATTGACCAAATGACTCTAACCCTCAGTCACACTTCCTTGGCCCCGGGGGTCAATGTATGTCTTCTCACAGCACTCTGGGGCTGCCTGGAAAGGGTGAACTGCCTCCTCACATTCTCCTTGGACTTTTCAGCACCACAAAGAGAATATGGCACTTAATGAGAGCTGGTGTTTAAAAGCTACTCTGAGAGACATGACAAGTCAGGAAGCAGAACTTATAAGTAAAATGAAGAGATAGAGACTAGGGCACCTGGGTGGCTCAGTCATTAAGCATCTGCCTGTAGCTGAGGTCATGATCCCGGGGTCCTGGGATAGAGCCCCACATTGGGATATCTGCTCAGCGGGAAGCCTGCTTCTCCCTCTCCCACTCCCCCTGTTTGTCTTCCCTCTCTCTCTGCGGCTCCCTCTGTCAAATAAATAAATAACATGTTTATTTATTTATTTAAGATTTTGTTTTTATTTATTTATTAGACAGAGATCACAAGTAGGCAGAGAGGCAGGCAGAGAGAGAGAGGAGGAAGCAGGCTTCCTGCTGAGCAAAGAGCACGATGTGGGGCTTGACCCCAAGACTGTGGGATCGTTACCTGAGCCAAAGGCAGAGGCTTTTACCCAGTGAGCCACCCAGGTGCCCCAAATAAATAAAATATTAAAAAAAAAAAAAAAAGAAAGAAACAGAAACTGAAGGAACAGAATGTAATACTTGTTTCTTCAACAAATACAAACCAAGTGTTTAAAAATGTGCAAGGCACTGTGACAGATGTTAGGAGTTTAAAAGTAGACAAGATAGGTGCTAGTCCTTGCAGAGCTTAACTCTACTAATATCTACTAGATAAATCAAGATCAAAAATGAAAACAGAACTATTGAATAATCTGTGAAAGCAACATGTAACCTGCCCTATGACCTAACAATTCCATATCTAGCTATATACCCAATAGCAGAGATGAGTTCTTATGACCACCAAAGGCATGCACAGTTTTATTCATAATAGTCACAAAACGAAAACAGCCCAAATGTCCACCAAAGATAGAATGAATAAGTAAGTGTTTTTTTTAAATCACAATGGAATATATATAGTCATAAGAAAAAAGAACAAATTATTTTGCCCACAATTACATGACAAATCTTAAAGTGTTCTGTTGAGTGAAAGAAGCCACACACATCAGAGTACATGATGTGTGATTACATTTCTATGCCGCTCAAGAAGAGATAACTAACCAGTGATTGAGAGAAGGCAGAATAGCAGTTGCCTCTGGAAATGGGAAGAAGGCACTATTGGGATTAACTTGGAAAGGAAGTAGGGAAATCTGGAATTCTAGTCATGTTCTATTTCTTGCTCTGTGTAGTAGAGACATAAGTAGGCTATGTTTCTTCATCAAGCTATACACTTAAAATTAGTGCACTTAACTATATGTTATAATGCAATAAAAAGTGAAGGTGATAAAAATAGTCACAAACTGCTTTCTCAAGGAAATAATCATAGAGCTGAAATGGAAGAATGCTGTGGAGCAATGGCCTGCTTTTGGTGGTTTGTATGGGCGTCTGTGGAGGTGTCTTTTGAAGGAAGCTGCCATAAGGAGATTGGTGGGAGAGTAATCTGGGCAGAGGACACTGCAAGTGCAAAGACCCTGAGACAAGAATGAGTTAAGCATGAAGTATACAGCTCAAAATTAATGCCTACGAAGTGACCTGATATGAGATGGAGAAGTAGGCAGAGATGGGATCTCTCAGGGCCATGGAGGCTGCCATAAGGAATGTAGTTTTACCCTAAGTACACTGGGAAGCCACTGTAGGATTTTCACTGTAGGATTTACAGTTCAAGAAATAGTCACTCTGAAAAATAAAGAGACCTTGGTGAAAAGGGTGAAAATAAAGAGACCCCTAGTTAAAAAATAAAGGGACCAAGAGTCGTGGGTAGTGGCAAGGAAATGAGGATGGGGGCCTGATACAGCATCAACAGAACTTGCCAGCGAATTGACTGTAGGATGATGGTTCTGGCTGGATTGGCTCCATGACCACAGCACAATTTTCTGAAAGGCAGAAGACCAAGGAAGGATGAGGGTGGGGTGGGCAAGAAGCTATAGAGCCACTTTGAATATTTCATTTTGAGATATCTGTGCTCCAAGCGGCAGGGCAGGAGGGGAGTTGGATGCATTAGCCTGGAGCTCAGCAGGGAACCATCACCATAAGGGGGTATGTTCGCTCTTGGGGATAGATAGGATCCCCTAGGGGGGTGTGTATGGAGGGGGGAAGAGAGAAAAGGGGAACCTCAGAAGGGGAGGATGAGCGTGATGATGAAAGCATGAACTTGCGTCATCTAAAAGGCACACCTCCCTCTGCCTAATCTGGGAAGGTCCTGGAATCTGACTCCCATTCTGAGATGACGCCTCATCTTTCTGGGTATAGCCCCCCAACCCCCTCCCTCTGAAAGTGCTGGTGTGATTCTGTCTCCCATTCTTATAAAACAAGAGAAAAACTTTAAAAAGTGCCTCATTCAAAGCTTCCTACAGCTCCGAGATATTAACATGCCCACTTGACAGGTGAGAGAACTTAGTTTAGAAGCTGAGAAATGTATCCTGTGTCAAAGAGCTGTTAAATATCATGGCTAGCACTTCACATCCGGCGACTCCCAGAAGGGGTATGCACCGAGCCATAGAAGGAAAGAAGCGTCTGGTTACAGTTTATACTTTAAGTAAAGGAAAGACGTCTGCCCAAAATGGGAATACAAAAATTACCCTTGCATGGACACTGCTGGCAGAGCAGAAAACCACCTTCTCAGGTCTGTGCAGGCCAAGTTTGCTCCAGTTAGAAGGAACAAAAGGACAAGAAAGTCCTTGAGTTTGGGTAAAAACAAAGGCAGGCCTGGTTCCTGAGAGGTTCCCGAGAGAAATGCAGAGTGACTGCCTCACCTAAGGATGACAAGGAACGAACAGCACAGTCCCCAGACCAGTCCCCTACCAAGGTGGTTCTGAGGGTCACCTCTGAAAGGCACCTCTCCTGCTCCTTCCTGGAGAGGAAACAGTGACTCATCTCTGAATGGCCCCATGCCCTATAGAGATCATTTTATGTAAATCTGTATGGTGAATAATACACACTTCCTCTTGTGTATTTGGTAGCAATTATCCAAGTCTTCTGTGATTGTCATAAACTCTCAAGCAGAAGAGCTCTGTGGGCTGTTTTATCCACCGCTGAAGTGAAGATAGTATTGTCAATGTGTGAGATCAGGCTAGGGGAAAAAACCCAATAAGATATTCCATAAAACAGGTTCTTTCTTAATGAGGCTTACTGCTGTCAAGTCACACAAACACACGTGCACGCACACACATTACGTGACACAACTTTTAATCATTATGATACATGGTGGGTTCCATTTTGTGAACTCTACTCTCTGTTTTGACCAAATCTCCATCTGTACAGCAAGATTTAGGAGGGGTTTCCCTTGATTATGTCTGTGATGCCCCATTCATATGAACTGTATTTCTCTGTATCTTGAATTCTAAGAAAATCAAAATAAGAAAGTAGGTGCATCATAACTTCCCCCTTTTCCAGAACCCGTCTCCTCTTTCCCATGTCATTGTTATTTCTCTTCCCCTTTCCTCTAGTACAGGATCATCCTTTTCTCTTCACAGAGCCCTCCCTTTGCTGCCCGCACCCTGAGCTCCCAGGCGTTGCTTTCCTGAGGCTGTCAAAATGAAACACCACACAAGACAGAAATGTATTCCCCCATGGTTCTAGAGACCAGAGGTCCAAAATTCAGGGAACAGCATGGCTATGCTCCTTGTGAAGCTCTAAGTCGAGTCTCTCCTTGCCTCTTCCAGCTGCTGACGGCTGATGGCGATTCCTGGTGCTCTGTGTCCTCCCATCTCTGCCTGTGTGGTCACACGCAGTCCTTCCTGTCTGTGTCCAAATCTTCCTCTTCTCATAAGACACCAGTCATACTTGGATGAGGGCCCACTTTAATGATATCGTCTTAATTTGATTCACGTCTGTAAAGGCCCTATTTCCAAATAAGGTCACGTTCACAAGTACCAGGGGTTAGGGCTTCAACATATCTTTTGGGGGATGCAGTTTAACCCCTGACACCCTGTGCCACTTATGTTTACTTGTAGAATGAGGTCAAGTCCCAAAGGAAATGTGGCTTACAGTTTCCTTTAAGCCACATATTGAAAGCCTTATAAATAGAGTTCCCCCAAGTAAAATTCACCACAAAAATTACCTTTCAAAATAAAACTTCAGTACTTTGAAGAAACCTTAACATTGCCATGCAAGCCCACAAGTACAAACACACAGTTCCTCTCTCTCTCTCTCCCCACTCCCCCCTCTTATTTACTTCATTTTTAGTACTTTAATAATAAATTATAATATACATCTTGAATTATCATCCATTCAAGAATAAATTTTATTCTGGTTTTGCTCTTTTCCACTTAAAATAAAAGAAAGAAACTAAAATGTTAGGCCAATGAGATCAGCCACCTGATGTGACCCCTCCTTATTTTCCATTCTGGACTTCCTTTTAGTCTTCACAATCTTAAGACCATGAAACTTTGTAGGACTTAGTATTTTGTTGGCAGAATGGTGTATTGATTAAGAGCATGAGCTTTGGAGGTATTAGAGTTGGGTTCTCACTGACTCATGGTATGTTTTGGGTTCTGTGACTCAGCCACCCTCAAAGGGTGGTTGTAGAGATGAGATGAGGTGATATGGGAAGTACTTAGCCCACGGGCTGGCACCTAATAGATGCCCCATTGACACTAGCTGGTTATCGAACAACATATATACAATGTGCTAACTGACCACTAGCCATAACTTTAGAAATATTATCTATAGGTGTTATAGGAAGAATTCTGTAATTATGTTTAAAATCTTTAAAAAAATGATGTCTTAAGTTTTTGAGTAGGAAAATGTTTGGTAGCTTGTGTTTAAAATATTTGGAAGCTTGTAATTTGGGAGTATCTGGAAGTGAGCATATATGATTTTATTTTGTTTGTTTTATAAGTCCTCAAAAGCTACAGACCTTGATTTGGTGGGTCTAGTATATGACCCTTTCTAGAGTTTATGAAAAGCAGCCAGCTCATTAATCTTACTAACATGAGAGTGCAGGATTTGGAGGCAAACAGGCCTGAATTTGCATGTGACGTTGGGCAATCACTGAGCATTTCTAAGTCTCTGTTTCCTCATCTTAAAAACTAGAATTGTTAAGAGCTGAAAAGACGAGCTTAAATGCTATGACTCAGATCTTCAGAAAAATAGAATGTTCCTTATTTTCCATAACTGATCTCATTGCCTTTTGGAGCTTCCCTATGAAAGGGGAAGAAGAAAAGTCAGACTGGTCAGTATGAATTATCCTAGCTCTTCTGTTTTAGAACATTCTCTTTCAGATTAACTCAGCTATTTCTGAATAACTTCAGTCAATTTGGGATTTCTCCCCACACCCATCAAAACCCTTGGTGGACGAGCACATGATGTTCAATATTGGGGTATCAAGGTGGAAGAGGTGACTGCTGGGACCACCTTGGGTCTCTGGGCTGCCTCATGGGTCCTTTCTGGCCTACGAAAGAAGCCTGGCACCAAAAGTCACACACTGTATGATTCCACTTATATGAAATGCCCAGAATAGGTAAATCCATAGAAAGAAAGTACATTAGTGATTGATAGGAGTTAGGAGAAAGGAAGTGGGGAGCCACTGCTAATGGACATGGGAGCTCTTTAGGAGGTGATGGGCATGTTTTGCAAATCAATAGTGGTGATGTTTGTACAACTTCATGAATGTCCTGAATAGCACTGAATTGTAGACTTTATAAGGGTGGATTTTTTGATACATGAATTATAACTCAATTTTTGAAAATCACTCATGATCAGAATTACAATTGCTGTATTTTACTATATTGTTGGTTCTTGTGTGCATATTTTTATTACATTTGGAATTCACTTTCTGTAGAAAAAAAATCAGTTGTTTGTGTTTGTATGGGTGTATTTCTGGATCTTCTATGCTGTCACACTGATCTATGTATATGACTCTCACTGTCTTGATACCACACTATCTTAATTACTCCACTTGTAGAGTACTTCTTAACTTACCATCAAGTACTGACTTCTCCCACTTTAATTTTCTCTGTCATGATTATTTTAGCTATTAAACAGCTTGTCCTTCTGTTGTAAACTTTAGAGTAAGCCTGTCTATATCTATAAAAACCTTGCTGGATTTTGATAGGAATTACATTAAAAATCTAATTAAAAAAATCTAAGTCAATTTGAGGAGAATTAACATCTTTACTATGTTGCATCTTTTAATCCACAGCCACAGTATGTCCCTCCATTAATTTAGGTGTCATTATTTTCTTTTATCAGCATTTTAAAAATTTCAGCTCAATCCTATGCATGTTTTGTCAGGTTTATAGCTAAGTATTTCATTTTCTTAGACTCAACTGTAAATGGCACTGTTCCTTAATTTCAGTTTCCACATTTATTTTTAGTAAATAAAATATGCAGTTGATTTTTGTATATTGATTATGTATCCAGCAACCTTGCTTAATCCACTTCTTAGTTCTGAGGGTTTTTCTTTCTTTTCTTTTCTTTTTTCTTTTATAGATTTCTTGAGTTCTTCTATATAAACATTCATATTATTTGCAAACAGGGACAACTCTATTTCCTCCTTTCCAATCTGCATGCTTTTTCTTTATTTTCTTTGCCTTATCACAAGAGCTAGAACCTCCAGTACTATGTTAAATCAGAGTGGTGAGAACAGACATTTTTGCCTTGTTCCCAGTATTAGAGAAAAAAGCATTCAGTCCTTCACCATTCAATATGATATTATGCATGAGCCCTTTTTAGTCACATTGGGCAGCACCATGTTGCTCCCATGCCATGCTGAACATAAGGCTTTTCTCAGAAAGTTGATGTTCTTCTGGAATATGACCTCAGAAGTAGAAAGAAGGCCTCTTCCTTGGGGGAAATTCCCTTAAATTTTTCTGATTGTTTCAAACACCATGTCCCTACCTTATGTCTCCATCCTGAGAAGCAAGAGGACCCACCTACTAGTAATTTTCTCTTCCCTCTTTGTTCCTCACAGAAGAGACCAGAAGACCTTCCCTCCTTCCTGAAAACTATAGGAAATGGGGCTTCTTTCACCTCACATCTTTTTGATTACTCTAGGGCAACAGTCTTCAAAGTGTGATATGTATATAGATCCCTCAGGGGTCTAAGACCCTTTTGGTGGGGGAGGGTGGTCCATGAAGCATTAAACTATTTTAATAAATACTAAGATATTGTTTCCTTTAAAAATATATATATTGACATTTTCAATGTGTCAAAAATAGCTGCGGATAAAATTACTAACATTTCAGCAATAATCAAACAGCACTAGTGTTCATTGTATTCTTCTCCACTCACAGCAAAAAAGAAAAAATCAACTTAAGTCAACAGTGTACTTGACGAAGCAATAAAAATTATTAATGCTATTAAATGCTAACCCTTGAGTACACACATTTTTATTATTTTATGTAACAAGACAGAAAGTATGTATAAAACGCGTCTGCTACTTACTGAACAGCAATGGTTGTCTCAAGAGCCAGCAACAAACTGTGAGCATCCTGAAGGAGCCTCTGCTTTCGTGAAACACCACTTTAACTTGAAAGACTGACGGATAAATGATGGCTATTCAGACTTGAGTATTTGGAAGACATTTTCTCAAAAATGAACAAAGGGAGACTGTCAGTCAAGAAAAACAACTGAGAATATTTGTTGCCAATGATAAAATTTGAGCTTTCAAGTGAAAATTAGAATTTTAGAATTTTTGTATCCCCCACTATCCCCCAGAAGTTATTTCCCATTATTTTAATACATTTTTCTGTTGTAATGGGTAATATAAACAAGTGAGATTTTTATTTTTTTAATTGATTACTTTTTTTAAAAGGATTATAGTTCTTTGAGTAAACTCTACACCCAATTTGGATGGAACTTACAACCCCAAGATTAAGACCTGCATGCTCTGGGGAGCCTGGGTGGCTCAGTCAGTCATGGGCCTTTTAGCTCTGGTTATGATCTCAGGGTCCTGGGACTGAGCTGCACATCACACTCCCTGTTTAGCAGGGGGTCTGCTTCTCTCTCTCCCTTTGCCCCTCCTCCTGCTTGTGCTTTCTCTCTCAATAAATAAATAAATAAAATTAAAAAAAAAAAAAGGGACTCCCATGTTCTATGAACTAAGCCAGCCAGGCGTTCCCCAGCAAATGTGATTTTTTAATATTAAGTAAGGAAATGTGTCAGTATTTGGAAGATCTGCACAACTTGGTCAATTAACATTTTTCAAATGACCAATGCATGTTGTTGTACTTAAAATGAATTAATAAACATGTTTTAAAACTTCCCAACTTTAATTTATAAAGATGATAATTATTGACACAGCTGACATGAACAAACCAACAAACCCCCTTTTTGGAGGTTGCACTGATTTTCAATAATAAGAAGGGGTTCTGAAACTCAAAGTTTTAAGAACCTACTGGTCATTCCAGAAAACGTTCTCATTTCTTTTAATTTGAACATTTATCAAATTCTTTTCCTTTCCACAAGACTAGCTTCAACACTGTTGTCTCACCCAAGCTCAGCAAATCTAGTTTGCTCCACAAAGCTGAACAAAATGGTCTTTGTTTTAGGTAAATCTGCCTTTGTCTGATTCAGTCTGCAGGGAGCCGCAGGGAAAAATGATTTGGAAACAATTTTAAAAAACTGCATTGATTTACTGAATCAAAAATATGATCCTAGCTATGTGGGTATTAAATGAGGGTTTTTTTAATCTTTAGTACCTGGCAGAGTACCTTGTAGAGGGTAGCTGTTCAATTCTTGTGCATCCACTCTCCAGCCATCTTTCCTCAAACAAAAAATAGCTCTAAATCCAAACCGGTAAAATAGCATTGAAATTTTCCCAGTGCACAAACTATTCTATGCACTAAAAGTGGCATTTCGTAAATCACTGCTCAAGAAATAATGGTTAAGTAATTGAAATATACAAGGTACTTAGCTAGTAAGGAGGTAGCTAGGAACACAAGTGCCACGAAAAGGCAAACACTATTTTATATGCCTCAGAACAGCTGTTCTCAACTTTGGTTATATATTGGCAACTTTGGTTATATATTGGCTATATATAGCCTATATATTTTTTATATATATATATATATATATATATATATATATATATATATATATCCCTAGTTGCCAATATATAACTATATATATAATATATAACTATATATAACTATATATATTGGCAACTAGGGAGCTTTTAAAAAAGTGCTAATACCTGGCCTCCACTCTAAGAGGTTCTGATTTAAATGGCCTAAGATGTGGTGTGGTCTGAACAATAGTATTCCTAAAATTCCCCTGCTGGGATTTAATGGGCAACCAGAGTGGAGAAACATGGCCCCCAACTTGAGGGTTTCAAATAGACTCCCCTACACTTATTTATTCAATGCATATTTAATGAGCACCTATTATGTTCCCAGTACTCATCAAGGTGCTAAGGGTATAGCAATAAACAAATAAAACAAGGCATCAGCTCTCATGAGGCTAATGTTCTAATAGAGGACAAAGAGTATGCAAACACATAAAAAATATTATGTCATTGGTTGTAAGAGTTCTGAGGAGAAACAAAGCCAGTGAAGGGAATAAAGAGAGTATGTGGGTGAGCTTCTAAAGATAAGATCACTCAGAATTTCTCTCTGACAAAGTGGCCTGAAGACACCAAAACAAAACAAAACTGAAGGAAGCAAGGAAGAGAGACCCATGCCGCTACCCGAGGAGGGCCATGGCAGGCAGAGGAAGAAAAAATTCTGAACTCTGAAGTGGAAGAAATCTTGGTAGACTTCAGGAATGAGAATGAGAAGGAGGCATGGCTGGAACAGTGGTCGAGAGCAAAGCAGAAGAGCTGGGCCCAGAGAGGCCTTGGTAAGGACTTCGCATTTCATTTCAAATGATGCGACGGTGCACTAGGAAGTTCTAAGCAGAGCAGTGACACTTTCTGATAAACGCTTTAAAAGGTCACATGGAAAGAGACTGTCAGAAGCAGCAGGCACAGGTGGAAGGAAGGAGATGAATCAGGAGGATATCGAAGTATTCTAAGTGAGATATGGTAGGGACATGAGCCAACGTGGGAGTGCTGGTTGTGGTGCCATGTGGGCAGTCCAAGATGCAATGCAGAGGGGAGCCAGCACCATTGGATTGGAGAGTTTTAAGGGATGGTGGAAAGTCAAGGATGACCCGAAGGCTAACACACATCTGTTCCTTGCAACAATTCTGTAAGGTAGTTGGAAAAGCATGTTCTGCAATTTATGAATAAGAAACGGAAGCCAGAAGGAAGGTAAGTAGATAGAACTTACAGTGGATAGCTTCCACTACTTACCACCTGCCAGCTCGTTGGGCTACAGGTCCAATTCTCCTGCTTTGTCCATGTGTGAGGTTGCAGGGATGCAGAAGAGCAAATCCCACTTTCTTGAAGTTTATAATCTAGCTGTAGAGTCAGGACATAGAGATAAGTACTGTGGTAACTGGGTGCTAACTACCCTCTCAAGATATGAGATGATCCCAGGAGAGCTGAGTGAGCTGGGGTAAGAAGAATCCAGTACAAAGAAACATCAATGGAATGGTTTCAGTGAAAACCATCATTACTCAAAGAGTAAAGTGTGGAAACTGAGACACATATATATACATCAGGTCCAAACTTCAAAGGATAAAGCTATTTGGGTGGACCAGAGAGTTTCAAATGTGTGTCGGGGAGACTAGAGGTAGGGGAATTAAGGAGTTGAACATGAGGTTTAAAAGATAATTTGGGATCAGATTATAGGAAGCATTAAATGCCCACCTAATAGCTAGTGAGCCCTTCGCCTCTTAATAGAGATAATCGAGATTAGAAAAATACAAATGCGATTTCAAGGTGATCATTAAGCTTATTAGGAGAGCAATAATAAAATCTTCAGGAAAACAGGTCGAGAATATCATTCTAATTTAATAACAAGCTGGATTAATCAACGTGTCCTTAGAAGAAGTTTCATAATCCCAAGAGCCTTTGAACTTGATGGGTAATTATTGTCAATAAGAACAGACATCCTTTTGAAATTATAAGACATTAAAATAAGGTGTAAAAGCAGTTGAGTGGCTTTTCATTTGTACAAAACAGCAAAACAGCTTCAGGCCAAGTGTGTGTCTGACTGGGGAGAGGCTGGAAGCAAGCTGTATTTGCCCACCCGGCTCTAGAACATTTTCATTTGTTTTGTGGGTGTAGCCACGACGGGAACAACTGGGAAAATATTTGAATGGCAAAACTCTCTCAGTAAAGCCTGACTGGTTTGGGGAGTTTGGAGGGTGTGTTCTCAATATAAGTTGGGGGTACTTAGTTAGGTCTTCAATCCTTCAGAACATTACACAGAGTTCTGAGCAAACAGAATGAGCCAGGAATACAAGCAAGACATTTAAGAGTATTTTTTTGTCCCAAGGAAGAACAGATATTTTAAAATCAAAATTATGTACTACTTAAGAAAACTGCAGCCACACTGAATACATTTACAAGAGAAAAAGTATTAAACTGATTTTCTTTGACCTTTTAAAATATATGAATCTACTTGATACCTTTTGTGCTGCTTTACAGGAACAGTCAACATGAGTAATATGGTTTAGAATTGGAAGTATCTTTAGCAGTTTAGACATGTTTAGAGACAAAGAAGGTGAGTTTGATGGGGGTAAACAGTTGGTGTAGAGTGAAAAAGAACTGGTCCAACAATTTTGACACCTGCTTTTTCCAATACACTTGGGTAATACTATTGTATGTTAAAAAGCATGTAAATCTTCAGGTATCCAAGAAGAAGCTTAAGTCAAAAAAAAAAAAAAAGAAAGAAAGAAAAAACACAAAACCTGAAATCATATAGGTAAGGTGTAGAAATGTCATAAAAACAAAAACAGGAGAAAAAGAAAAAATTTTTTTCATTTAACTAAATAAACATAAGATGCCACAGAAATATCTAGATATCGGTGTGTGAGATGAGCTGAAGGATTGGCTTCCAATGGCCAAAGTGGATTGGTTACGTACTTCTTGTGAATCCAAACTCTAGGAAAAAGGGAAGCTGCAGGAGTGCTTGGACCCAAGAATGATGTGTAGGATGAAAGTGAATTACTTTGCTCTTTGCCTTAGTGTACGTGGCACAGCTCTTCCAGATGGGTTTGAGGAAGAGACACCAATCCAACGGTGTGTGTCTTCTCTACAAACACCTTCCATCTGGGGTGGTCGAAAAGCAGACAAAATTGTAGCATTGGTGGAGGAGGAATTATAAACAGGAAGGGGAGGGAGTTGCAGATCCACCCCTCATCTTTTGGCTACCGTGCAATCTGGAAAGATTTTTAAGATGTGGAAGAGGATCTTTAAATCCAGCTCTGCGACTCACTTGTGATGTGTCTGTGGGCAAATGACTAAATCCCCCCTTTCCCTTTAGCCACATTTCTAAATGTGAGTGATTACTACACCTCACACTTGTCTCCGTTTCGCTTTGTTTTATTTTATTGGGATAGAAGTGTGTGAGAGCTTTATGTAAGGGAGTGTGAGTTAATTCTATTGAAAATCAAAGCACCACACATGTGGGAGGCACTGTGATTATTTTTACTGGTGGTGGTTTGGGCGGGTAGAAGTGAGGATTGACCATATATCATCCCTGAGACTGGTTTGCCTTTTCTCATGCCTGTACCCTGGCAGTGGTTGTGAGGAGGCAAATGGTTTTTGTCTTCTGATTTTCACTTTGAAGGTCAAGGGAGTGAAAGACGCCAGGGAGATGGAAATCTGCGCAGAATGTTTTTAGGTGAGCTGCATGTGATCTAGCTTTCTGAACTACTCACCAGGACTTAAAAATTATTTTTGTTTATGTTCAATGGAGAAAATGGTCTACTTCTTTTAAATCTCAACCACAAATTGCTGTTACACTTCATATTCTTAAAACTCATGGTGTTGTAATGAGAGAATTTATGTTGTTTCTTTGCATTTATAACAGAACAAAATGATAATTTTACGTACATGCCACGTAAAGGATTTTTCTGTGACTCAAGGAATAATTTCTTGGTGTTTTGGGTGAAGACCCTGTGGTAGGTTCCTAAGAAAGGGTTATCTGCCCAGAAAACACTGCAAAATAGGGCAAATTTCTGCCTAATGTTAAAAAGGCAGATTCTATTTCACTTATGCTAGTTTATTATGTTTGGTTTGTTAATCAGTAAAATCAACACTTTTTTTTTCTGACAGAAATGGTACAATATTAAATTGCATCCTTACTGAAATATCACCAGATTCATACTACAAAACAGCTGAAGTTTGCAGTTCATATTTATGGTATGGGGGACAGACATGCCACACAAAATGATTTTGAGTTCACCAGATCACCATGTGCCTTGGCTGAACAATGAAATCTAGCCTGCTCTTCACTAGCCAACATTTGCCAAAAGTAGAATTTGCACAAAAGCGTCAAGTAAGTTAATAGCTTCTCTAGAAGCTTCCACACATCACCACAAATATCTCAAAATCTTGTGTTAAAATTCCTATTCCTTACCATAACTCATAGTAGTTATACACAATAATTATTATACATAACACAATAATTCTCGGCACAACACATCTTTCTCTCTATAAAAAGGCATTACTTAATTTATATTCTGAGGAGGCAACTGGTCATGAAGGACAACAACTTTTTTTTTTAAATTGAAATTATCCTCTTGGCCTCATTTGTCTTTAAGCATTATATGATAGAAACTATGATGATTAACTTTTATATGTTAATTTAAAGTGTATTTTTTGGATGAGAGTAGCACTTCATTTGGTGAACTTTGAGTAAAGCAGTTTATTTTCCATGTGGGTGGGCCTCATCCAACCAGCAGAAGGCTTGGGTAGAAAAAAAGTTCAGCCTACATGAGCAAGAGAAAATTCTTCAGTCCAGTGCTTTCAGACTTCATCTGCATTATTGATTCTCCTGAATCTCCAGCCTGCTGGCCTTCAGACCAGTACCAGGGGGCACTAAGTGCTGTTAGGAAGCAGGACAGTCTTATTCTAGTTATCATGAGGACATTTGGACTCCCAATGTTTTGTTACACTGGTACCCACTGTGTGTCCTGAGGTGACCCATTCACCTTTCTTAGGGTTATCATCCATGGAATGGGGTGAAGAGCATTACCCGTCATCTCAATAATGAGTTGTGAGCATTTACTAGGCAAAGCTTGTAAAGTACTTTGAAGATGAGAAGTGTTGCACCCATGCTGTTTTATTGTTATGTCTTACACTTGATTATATTCCTCCTCAAAGATCTCTGTGGGGTTGATGCACTCTTTGTATTGTAGTGGCTGATTTCTGTGGTAGATTTTATATCTCAATAAAAAGACTATATAATGTTTTAAATTGCTTGAGATGTTTTTCTTAGGCATCAAAGCCATGATTTCTAAAACCTCTAAACCAGTTTCCTTTGCTTTCCCTTACATGTTAATGTGGATAGTCAAAGTCAGACAAAAGGAAGGAGCATTAGCAGGCTATTTAAAATATCATTTACAGGAGCCAAGATACCACCCCAAGTTCAGAGATGCTATACAGCAACCCACAGAGCCTCCTGGACCAATTGAACGTGAAGGATATCTGTCTCTTCACTCTCTTGCAGGAAATAATAATTCAAGGTGATAGGTCTTTTTCAGCTATCCTTGGCTCTTCAATTTTTTTCTAAATTATGAAGAATATTGCTCTTTCTAGAACCTGAGGTGTAGTTGAGAAATATAAGAGGGCATAGATCCAAGACCTTTAAATCTATATGCCAAAATTATTCATTCTTCCAAATATAGTCTGAAAATCTGAATATGTATTTAGCAACCTTTGTTTCCCAGATACATATGAATTCTTGTATTTTCTTTCAAAGGGTGCCAGTAAAAAGAAGACGAGCTAAATGGGTGTTACTCTTTATGGTGATGAACATGGGAAGGGTATGAAAACATTTGCCAAACCCTTCCCAGATTCCCACATCCCCAGGGGCAAGAATCAATGAAATTCTGGATCAGATAGTCCCATAGAGTCTCGCCAATCTTGAGCATTAGCCAGAGCCCAACCTGTACCTCAAAGTGCTCATGATCTGTCTATTATTTTTTATTTGACATTGTAAATTCAAAATCTTTGCTTTCTTGATTCTGGAAAATTTGTCAAAAGAAGGACTTACTAGATTCAATAAGCAAACATCAGTAAAAATATTAATTATAAAATCAAGCCTCTAGATGTTGATTTGGGTTCAAGTGAAGAGAGCATGTCATCTGAGGGGGTTTGTTTCTAGGCTGAATTATTTCAAAATGAAGGTAATCGCACATTTAAATAAAGCATGCAGAAGGCATAATGTCAGATTTTTAAATGACATAGAACCAAAGAGGAAAGGTACTCTGGTAGATGACAGAAACTGGATTTTGGAGTATCTCCACTGGTCATGACAGTAGGCTAAAACCAATGAGAGGAAATCTACTAGGAATCACTAGGAAAGTCTGCATCAAGGTTCAGAAAATGAACCACAGAGATATAAAATGGAGACAGAGGTTAAGACCTTGTCATTTTATAGGTCATCTTACAGGTGGCAGTTGAATCAATGAAAGTGAATCACTGGGGTGTGTGTATAGAAGAGGAAGTTAAAGCCTTATGTGTGCTTTATTTTGGACTAACTGTATATATTTTTAGAATTGATTTTAATTTATCTGTTTGACATTATAACACAGATCTTATTTTTTGTTTGTTATTATCATTATTACATGCATTCCACATTGGAATGTAGGCATCATGAGCCAGAGACTTGGTTTGGTTCACAATGGTACCCACTCCATTCGGAATAGAGCCTGTTTCACGATAGCCACTTCAGTAAATATTTATTGCTATCATTGGCTAGAATTCCCTCTTACTCCCTGCCCAAGTTGGTGTTGCAAAGGCATACTGAGACCACAAATCATTTGCTATGTTCCCTCTTATTGGCTGGAATTCCCTCTCACTCTCTTCCTAAGTTAGTGTTGCAAAGGCATACTGAGACCCCAACTCATTTGCTATGTTCCTTATCTTCTGTCAATACTTTTTTACTCATATAGAGTGAATTATTAAGTCTTCTTTTACTTTTCTAAAGGACCCATATTTCTTATTTTTCTTTCTTGTGTCTCTGTTTCTGTGTTTCCCATGGCACCATGGAAGGTAAGCTCACTCATGAGTTGACTTAGAATCTCATCCATTGTACATACTCACCACATGAGTCTGAACTTCCTTTAGAGTGGCTACCTTTCTGGTTTGGCTTCCCATTTAAAGGACAGCTCTTTTGTATCCCTTAAGCTCATAGATAAGATCTAAGACAAACTTGATTATACCAAATTCTGGACTCATCACTTAAACATTAAGTGTAACAGTTGATAATTGTTCACTAATTATTCAACCTTAATATGAATTGGGAAATGTTATTTAAAAAGCTGGGTTTTTTGTTTTGTTTTGTTTTGTTTTAGTGTCCTAAATCAAAGCATTCTTTTGGATTTATTATTTTCTAATATTTGCAAGCCTCCTCAGGATTAAAACTTCAGGCTTATTTTTATTATTATTTTTTTTTAATATTGAGTTTGTGGTCAAATCCCAAGGAGTGTCTTTAAGATCAATTAAGTATTCTAGCTCATTTAATAAATAAGTTCTTTTCCACCCAAATTTACAATGAATTGGAGTAAATAACATAGAGAGAAGTAAATTAACTCAAAGTACAAGTGGTCAAAGGGGCACCTGGGTAGCTCAGTTATTAAGTGTCTGCCTTCCACACTGGCTTGATCCGAGGGTCCTGGAATCGAGCCCTGCATCGAGTTCCCTGATCAGCAGGAAGCCTGTATCCCCCTCTCCGATTCCCCCTGCTTGCGTTCCCTCTCTCACTGTCTCTCTTTCTGTCAAATAAATAAATAAGTAAATAAATACATAATTTTTAAGTACCAATGGTCATGGAGTAACATTTCTATGCTTACCATTCAGGAAAAGTTTTTATAAGTTCTGAAATAGTGTTGAAAACTATAAATCTGTAGTTACATTATTATCATCATAAACAAAAGTAAGAACCAACTTGTTTGTTGTTTCTTCTGCAATTTCCTTTTAAGAAACAAAAATATTGGGTACAGGGAACACTTTCAAAGTAAAAGAAACATATTTTTACCTTCAACATTTATTTAATTTTTTATCTCTTGCTAAGCCTCTGAAACTGTGTTCCTGTTTGTTTACTGCCCACAAAATGGTAGATAAATAATCCCAAGAGAACAAGTACACGGTCATCTCCTCTATGACTCTGTTAATAGAAGTGTTCTTTAAAAAATGTATACATGAGTTTATACACATAACAATGTACGTGTAAATCACAGACTTCCCCCGAAGTGAAACTGAGGTCATGTGAACACATTTCAGCCTTTAACTTAGACATTTAGGCTGCATGCCCAGCTATGACACATAGCCCGTGTTTATAAAGTCAATTTAATTTCAGTTGTTGATATCAGTTACCATCATTCCAGATTTAAAACCACCAGCCCAGAACCCTTCTCTGAGCTCTCGCAGCCCCTAGTAGCTGTACCAGGCATTTGGCACTTTTATGCACACTCGTTCATATTGTTCCTGGATGATCTATTTAAAGAGGCCTTTTCTCTTCATTTTATTACAAATTTTTGAATCCAAGGATCATGTCTGATATTTCTCAGAATCCTTGTTAATGTCTAGTCCAGAAGCCTGTTCTAGCAAATGCTCCAAAAAAGTTGTTGATCAATTCAAAATGGATTTTCAGTTTTATAAAAAATATTTTTAGAGTAAAGGAAATATTCACTTTTGTGTTTGGAAAACAGGATTGATTGTTCAAACACAAGTGGAGATGAGGTGACATCTCAGGGACTACACACTTCCACATCAGCACATAATCCCAACCCAACTTCATGAGAAAAATAATAAAAGACAAAATAAAGAAAATATGATAAACTGGGTTTAGTATTTCTTCTCCAAAATTTGTTTCCACTATAATCAATGGGAAAAAACAGAGTTGTCAGTCTTCTGTGAGAGGAGACATATGTGTTTTCTCTCTTTCCCTCTTTCTTCTCTTTCCCTCCCCCCTGTTCCCTTCTGAAACTGAGTCATACCAGGCCTTATTTCCAGTTAGAAGTAGACATTGGAGCCAAGCAGCTGTTCAGAAATGTCCAAGTGGACAGCAAATGGTGCTGATGGAGTTAACGGTGGTGACTCACTTGGGACATTCACAGCAGGTCAGCTGAAACCACCCCTTGCTGAAAAGAGAATTTAGTCCCTGTCGGGCAAGCACCCACGAATACGAGCTGGGGTTGATAACAGGATAGTGCCTCTTAGTTGCCACTGGTTGCTCTGCTGTTCTCAGTTTTCACAATTTTTTTAAAGGTGGATTTTTTTCTAACGCAATCATGGACAGTGATGGCAAGAACAGGCTGAGCAGCTGTTGACTGTTTGAAATAACAGAGGGAGGTTTGGTATCTGGAAATGCTCAACACAAGTTGTCTTGCAAGCTTTGATGATGACTTTCACATATAAAATTATGGGTCAGAAGCAGGAAGCTGAGGACACTTCATGCCAGGATGTCTAGCCTGGCAAATGTAAGATTTGGGGGATTTCAGAAAGATTTCATTCATCTAGGAATACTTTTCTACAAAATACTGCGGTGGTTTAAAATTTACTCAACCAAACAACAATAAAAACAAAACAAAGCCACCCAAACAAAAAACATATGAGAAATAGAGCACACTCAGATTTTTGTGAGCATATACAACTTTCTCTGTAACCCAGAAAGGATGTACAAAAATACGAGGAAAAACTGACATGTGGTTTTGCATTATAAAATATGACATGAAAGACTACTAAAGACGTTTTTAGAGAAAAACCATAATTACCAGAAATAACATAACCTTGACCCAACACCTATTTTTATTTTTGTTTTTTTCTTCAAATTACTTAAAAAAAAAGTCCTTGAAGGAAACTATCTTAGACTTGTTCCCAACTGGTTGAAATTTTAACAAATAAGGAATAATAATTATTGATATTAATGGTCATTCGACTTAAACTCCATTTCCCTAAAATTCTGGCATGAGCTCATGGTTTCCACATTTAGATGAGATCTTATTTCCTTTGCACTTATTTGGTAGAAAAATCTGATTTGGCAATTTGTGTTCACTAAAATCAAGTTCCCTTTTGTGCCTGGATCTAAAGCTACTTCTGACAGTTTCAGACCAGGCCAAAGACAGAATGATAAATAAATTAACTTCCTTTCCCAATAATAGGTCTTTGCATTAAATGAGCATGGTGAAACAAAGGACTGTTTATCAATCTGTACAGTTTGCTAGGTATTTTAATGCCTTCACAATTTTAAGGTGTATGGTTTTAAGGGCATTCAATAATTTTTTCAGGTCCACCCCTTTGAGAATATACTTTCTAAGTTCAAAGGAGAATAGTTGCGTGTCTGTGGTTTTATAGACAACTGTATTTGTGTGGGGTGGTTTACAAGGGCAGGGAAGTATCTATCTACCTCATGGTAGAGGCTTAATAAATATTAGTTGAATTAATTAATTTTGGCCACAGGAACCAGAGGGATGACAAGGAGTTTCTTGTTGGCAAAAGAATAGATTAGTCATTAAGATCAAGTCGAGAAGATGGGATTTAGCAAGATTTAAATGAAGAATACTGAAACTATTGGAAGTCGAGACTGGGAGGGGCACTGGGGAAGGGAAAGACAGTTGGATGAGTAAGTCTGCAATGGCCTGGGACGAACATATTTCTTCACATGGAATCAAAGTCCCACCAAAAATTCCACACTTGGAAAAATGAAAATGAAACAGGGCATCAAGGTATCACTGGGGCATGAGACAGAGATGAGAAAACCATAGTCACAGAAACACATGGGTTTTGAGAATTTATTGCTTTGTTTCCATCCCTTCTGCCTTGGTCTTCTTTTCTCCTCTTTCCTCGATTTTCATCTAAAATTGAACTGCCAAAGAAAAATGACTGGTTAGATGTTAGAAACTTTTCAGCAACTCTTCTGCATTCTCGTGAGTATGCGTGTTTTCCCTCCTCGATTCTGCTCATCTTTCCAACACGATACTGACAGTGAACCTAATCATCTTCTGATTTTGGTAGTGAAATGCCAGACGGCGTTGCTATTTTCAGGTGAGAAGGAGCTGCTCCATATGTATGGAGATACATTTCCTATTTTAGAAAGAAAATCAGTTCTATTACTCTATCTACCTGTCTATTGAGAGAAACAGAACTTACTTTTTATAAAGACAAGAAAGTAAATAGCTGAAGTTTTTACCTTCCAACTATTCTGTGTATAATTTCATTTTTTCTTCTGGCATATTTTAAATTGTTGCCATTTAATATATGCCATTCCAGATATTCTAATTTGGGGTTGATAATTTAATATTAAATGGTAGCTATGTTAGTTCTACCAAGGGCAAATCACACCATCCTATTCATCATAGTGGAGTAGGCACTGATTAGGTCTTTTTGGTGATAGCAGATTGTTGAGAAATCCAAGGTCTATAGGGACGTGTAGATAGGCATCTTCCAAGAGGTGAGAGGTAGTTAATACACCCACACAGCCACAGGCACACACACAAATAGTAAAAGCATTAAGAAAAAAAAAATGACCTCTCTGTAGGAGATATTTATTATAGCACATTAGTACATGTATATTGTTTAAAAAGCTGAAACTAGATGCCTACCCCTCCTTTTGTCTGGTTTTATTATCTCGGTTTCACATAAAACAAGACCGAATCTCCTGCATGAAAATCAGGTTGGTATGTGTCACGTCTGTATCAACTGTCTGAGCTCATTTTTATTTGCAGCCTGTTTCCCCATTGTACTTCCTGGGTTTGGTAATTCAAACAGGCAGGACATTGTGTCACTGCGCTGGTGACACTCCCTCTGTAAGCCCAGAGTCTCAGAAGCTGGAACTGGAGTTAATGGGACTTACTAATACAAGGAAAAGAAACTGGTCTGGTACCATGCTCTGATGTGGAGGGCCGGCTAGTCTCAAGGTCTGAGGGACTTCAACCTCCATGGCACACAGCTTCCTCTCCAGAATGCCCTGCACTCGGTGTCATGTTTTTGTCTCACATGCAGGCAGAATGTTAAACGATTTAGGAATTGATTTGTGAGATGTTTGCAATATGCTGGAAGAGTTCTCCTTCCGATGCAAAAAGCCAGTGAAATTATGCAATTTTGTAAACTGAAAAGGGGAGATCATCTAATCTGGTTTCAAATCATGACCTCTGAATCTGTCCTTCCCCAAGTGTGGCCTTGCAGGTGTAAGGTGTATTTCAAAGGCCTCAAAATGACTTTGGAGGAAAGAGATGGAAGAGATTAATCCAATCCTGAAGGCAACAACAGAGTGTCATGTGTGGGTCCATGCTGTATACTTTTCATTTTTAACCTGGACAAAGTCTTTCCAGCTGTTATGTTGAGTTTCAGAATCTAGAGTTGTCATGTTCATCAAACACTAGCTTTATCTTTCAACACTGTGCCTCAATGGTACCAGAAGAGCATTCAAAATGAAATTCTGGATGCTTTTGTGAAATGATGCTATAAGGTCTTATAAGGAAAGTTTTGTATAAATGAAGCTGGTAAATATTAATCTTTTAATGTTTGTTCTTTTACTTTGTGACTCTACTGGATAATCTAGATGTAAGCAAGTCTGGAGATTCTAAGGTGTGGGTCTCCTGTATTAGAAAAGCACAGTTTACAGTATATTTAAAAAATTGCATTCAGTAATATTGCCTTTTGAAAAGATACCTTCAAATTGCAAACACATCTATTTTCACAAAACAATTTGGTCAGGAAAGTTTATTTTAACATTCTAAAGCAGTAATGCTTTAGATGTTACTTAAGTGCCCCAGACAGGATTAACAAAATTAAATGTTTCTAAATTACAAATTTAGCTCCTGTAGGAGACTCAGAAAAGAAACAGAAGAAAACAATCCCCCTCCCAAAGGAAGTATGACACACACATTTTGAAGAAACCCCAATGTTTCATGCAGTGGTAGGCAAGATGTAAAAAGCCACCCAAATTCACACATTTCTACACCAATCATCATCAGAAAAAAGTACTCCGTAGTCAATCTGTACATCCAAATGCATTTGAGAATCTACACCTACGTTACATTATTTAATGTTATATACATTTATTACCCACCCCCTTGTTTTTAATAATTTCTTATGTAAAACCTTCATTCAAACCCAAAAAAGATGTAAGACTAACTTGGGGGAAGGAAAAAGATAATCACTTTAGACATTCAGTTAAAATGTAGTTTATCTAAATCTCAAAATGTTTAATAAAAACAAACATTAAAGATGACCTGACTTATTGAATTTTATAACTATTATTTTTAAGCAGCTGTGTTTGGCATTAGAGCCTGCCTAAATGCCTGTCCTTAGTAAAGATTATCTAAGTTAAAAATTATCTAGTAAAAATTATCTAAGGTGAGATGGCTGAAACCTGAACATTTTCAGGGTTTAGACACCCCACACTGAGTATATCATGCTGCAGGACAAACCAATGGAGACCACTGGGCGCCAAAGTTTACTCCATCAGTGAGAGTCATAAAATGAAGTCCCGGTGGAGGTTAAGACATAAATAACTTAGTGAGACTCTTCACATCAACACTGCTTAAATGGGAGAAGGTAAACAAGCCATTGTAGTGTCAGCCTGTCTCTTGGCAGCTGTGATTGGAGGTAATGCTGTCCATATTTAAATCCTGGCTTAATTTTCTAACTGGATGCTCTGGGGCTGTGCTTCTCAAACTGGATGGTTAGGTGCATCAGAATCATCTGAAGGTCCTATTAAAAACAATTATTGGACCCCACCCCCAGCATTTCTGATTCAGTAGGTCCAGAGTGGAGCATTATGGTCTGCATTTCTGATAAGTTCCCAGGTAAAAGGGATACTGCCAATCTAGTGACCACACCGAGATCACCAGCCTAAGGCAACTAACTTAATTTTTCTGTTCCTGAGTTTTCTTCTCTGTCCATCTCATAGAGCAGTTTTGAGATTAAATAAAATGCTATAGGAAAAGTCTTCAAATGCTATGCAGCAAATTGTGTTAATAAGCATTAGTGATTGCCACTGGTAGTAACGATGATAGAACATTCTGTCACATTGATTTTTGTGTAGACATAAGCTAGCTCTACATTGGGAAAACCCGTATCAAACATACAAGCATTTATTTTAAAGACTTATTTATTTGAGAGAGAGAGAAAGCAAGAGTGAGTGAGGTGGGGGAGAGCGCGAGAATCCCCAAGAAGACTCCCCATTGAGCGAGGACCGCTCCATCACAAGGCTCGAGCTCATGACCCCTGAGATCATGACCTGAGCCAAAACCAAGAGTGCTAGACACTTAACCCACTGAGCCATCCAGGTGCCCCAAACATACCAACATTTTAAATAAAACTATCCAACAATATTGAATATATAAGTTTGGGAAAAACCATTTGGCCTTTTGGGTTTTTAATAAAAAGCACTTTGCCATTGTGAAATCTCTTTGGGAATCAAAAACCTTTTGAAAGCTATGGAAATATATTCGGGCTTGCCATAGACCTTCTTCCCACAAAATTGCTCACACATATGTACCTGAACATGTGTTTATGCAGTGCCTAATTTGGGTCCCCAGGTGAAGGCTTTGCACAGAGTAGCTTTGCACAGAGCTGCCTTGGTCAGAGGAGCAGGGGGCCATGCGAGAAGCAGTCAGCTGTTTTTTCTCTTTACTATCTCTTATTATTTAAATTAAGCAAAATGATTTCCATTCCCTCTGATGACTTATCTGCAGGTAGGGTAGAAAAAAAGGGGGATCCTGAAGTCAACCACACTGGACCTCAGGGCCAGCTTGGGGAGATTTAGGCATTTGCCAGGACCTGGGGCAAACCACAACACTCTCTGAGGATTAGATTCTGTAAACAAAAGGGTTACAGTAGATAAGGTCTAATCCACTTCTAGAATGGATGGTGGTAATTCTCTTAGAAAATAAACCAGCTGCGGGGGCACCTGGGTGGCTCAGTGAGTTAAAGCTTCTGCCTTTGGCTCTGGTCATGATCCCTGGGTCCTGGGATCCAGCTCTGCATCCGGCTCTCTGCTTAGTGGGGAGTCTGCTTCTTCCTCTCTCTGCCTGCCTCTTTGCCTACTTGAGATCTCTGTCTGTCAAACAAATAAAATCTTAAAAACAAAACAAAACAAAACAAACAAAAAGCTGCATGGTGGTCTTAACAACAGGGCTTTCTTTCTCACCCACTTTCTGTAATAAGTTTCTCACATCACTGCTCAGTTATATGACCTTTTCCTACTATTGAACTTGAATAAATTTGGATTCTATAAACTCAATGTACTCTCTTCTCCATCGATCCTCTAATGCATTAATTTTGATATTTTGCTCTTTCTACCTAAGTCAGTTGAGGACATTTTCTGTTTATTCATACCTGGACTGGGGTTCCAGGGTGGCTCAGTTGGTTAACCTCCAGACCTTGTCTCAGGTCATGATCTCAGGGTTCTGGGATCGAGCCCCATATCATACTCCCTGCTCAGCAGGGAACTTGCTTCTCCCTCTCCCTCTGTCTGCCATTCCCTCTGCTTGTGCTCTATCTCTCTCTGTCAAAAAAATAAATAAAATCTTAATAAAAATAATTATTCTCACCTGGATCATAGGCATATTGTATTTATCCTTAGGCCTTGGCTCGTGTTATTCCCCGTGCCTGGAGCGTTCTTTTCTTCCTACTTTGCCACGTTTCTAGCACCTCCCTCCCTCAGCACCCATCCCTGGCCATCCCAATCTGGCTTCACTGTGTCCTTCAGGAGATAGCTTAGATTCATTTCCTCTGAGAAGCCAAGACTGGGCTCGTGCTTCCCACCCCATGCAAACACACTGCATGCAACCCTTTTATTGCATTTCTATTGATGTACTGACTTTGGAAGCTGATACGCATGCCCTCGCCCATTTAGTTCTGTTACTTATTGACAATATGGCCTTGAGCAAGGCTCTTCAGTGAACTCCAAATTCTTAATTCATAAAGGATAGTAAATAGCTACCTCATTTGGCTGCCATGAGGATTAAATAAGAAAATGTGCAATGCCTGGTTCAGTGATGGCTCCTTTCATCACCAGTTCATCATCATCACAGTCTTTCTTAAATGTGTGATGCCTAATCTGATCTTTTAGAAGGTCATGGATCACAGCCAAATTGTAGTTAAAGCCTTGGACACCATATTGACTGAAAAGAGGGTTCTACATGCTTTATGTCAATAGTTTTCAACCCTCTCATGCTTCACAATGACCTGGGAAGTTAAATCCTGCCCTGTCCCCCAAATCCTGAGAGCCAGTCACCTGGCCTGGGATAAGACATAGTCTTTGAGATCTGCAAAAGCTCCCAGATTATTTTAATAAACAGAAAGTTTGAGGGACACCGTTTATGGTGACCCACAAGCAGGAAGAGCAGAGGTTGACGTTTGATGGAAGCCTGATTTGCATCTTCAAAAGTTCACCCATACCCTTTATTCCAAAGTGGCCATGGCAGTACTTTAAGAAAAGTTGGGATGTGGAGGCAAGAACAGAACAAAATCTTTACATATACTCTTGTACGTGCACACAACTGGGCCTTCCACTTCATAAAGTGGGAAGATTAACCTGGGCTGAAATTTTTTAGTGATAAGAGATTCCAAGTGGCCATCTCAGCCACCAAAGTGTGACCAGTATGAGGCCAGATGTGCCTATGGAGAGAAATCGCCTAAAATCATATACTCCTATAGCCAAAAGATTTGAGAAATTGGGTATGGTTAGTTTGCAGTTTCCATTTGATGTTGGAAATTGTCAACACAATACAGCAAATATTGATTTGCCATCTGGTCTGTTCTCTAATCTTTGTTTTCTTCATTCTACATATTTCTTCTGGTAGACCTCATCTCTGACTGTGACCTCACCTCCCCATTATATGTGTAGAATCTTTCCTCCATCCAAACCAGGATCTGCAGTTTCTATGTCACCTTAAATGCACTATATCTGAAACAGGCTTTCTTGAAGTCATCCTGTGCCCTTCTCTGACCCCCTCTCTCCACTCATGGAAGAGTGCTGCCCTCTGCAACTCCCCCACAACACCTAGAATGTTTGTCCCCAGCTGCCCTCAATGTCACTTCCAAATAAGTACCACCCAGTCTTATAGCTCAGCATCACATCTCCAGCATCATGTCCCCCCTCTCCTGCTCCTACATACTCTGACTCGTGTTTCCTTTGTTGGTGGGAAGGTTGTTTCCTTTGTTTCCTTTGCTGTAGGTAGTTTGTTAGGTTGAGTCATACCTCCTACAAATAATAATAATAATAATAATAATAATAATAATAAAAATAGAAACATCAGTGCCCTAATCCCCTGGAATCTGTGAATATGTTAGCTTATATGGCAAAGACCTTGCAAATGTGATTAAATTACAATTTCTGAGATGGAGAGATTATCCTGGATTGTTTAGGTGGGCCCTTAATGTTACCACAAGTATCCTTATGAGAGGGAAGCAGAGGGAGATTTCATACAGACAGTAGAAGATAAGGCAATGGGACGCTGGAGCCAGAGATTGAAAGGATACAACCAGAAGCCAAGGAATGCCTGGAGCCACTAGAAGCTGGAAGAGCACAAACCGAATTCTCTCCCAGAGACTGCAGAAGGAGCACAGCCCTCCTGACATCTTGATTTGGGCCCAGTGATACCAATTTTGGACTCTGCCCTCCAGAACCATAAAAAAAATACATTTCTGCTATTTTCTACCATCTGATTTGAGATAATTTTGTTACAGCAGCAGAGATAACTAATACACATAAAAATTATAACCTATCACGCTATAAAAACTGTTTCTTCATTATGATTATGGTTCATATTGTTGGTCTTTCATTATAAAAATGAAAGCTCCAGGATTTTTGTCTGTTTCCCCCACCCCCTCATGTATCTCAAGTGCCTAGAACAGTACCTGCACATAATGGGCACTAAATTATTGATGGGGTAAATGGCGAATGAGTTATTTCTGCCTGCTCACACCCTTCCTTTTTCCCACCCCCTCCCCAAGCTGTTTTCTCTTAGATTGCCTACTTTATCAATGTCATCCCCTTCTCTTTATGCTCCTCAATCTTCTCTCTTCCTTGCCTCCTGCATCCAGCTAGTGGCCACATCCTGCCTGTTCTACCTCTTAACTGTCTCTCAGTTCTTCTCTCCTCTAGTCAAAAGTTCCTAGCCATGGCCCTGGTTCAGTCACTTATCATTTCTACCTGAATTGCAACAGACTTGAACCTTCATAGTTATTTCTATCCTCTGTTCCTGCTGCCAGGTACCTCATTCTGACCTGCTTACCTCCCCAGCCTCTGCCCCTCCACAGCATGCAGCTGCATTCCTGCTGGACTGGACACCAGAGAATCCTTGAAACCCTGCCTTTGTTCCCCTGTGAGCTTTGGGTGCACAAACTAAATTGCCCCTTATCTGCCTGCAGGCTTTACAGTTTACACAGCTATCAAATGAGTGCAATGATATTACCTGTATCAGAAGTTTGCTAGGAGGCTTAAATGAATCAATGTGTGCTGTGTTTAACTGATAACAAAAATGTTTCTAATTTTCCACCCTTCCAGTGTCCATATCCCTTTGCACTGTGCCTTGCACCTTCTCCCATCAAAAGATGGAATCTATGTTCCCTTGAATCTTTTTATATTGGTTCCCTTGAATTTGGTCTTATTTTACCCAGTAGAAAACAGCAGATGTAGTGCTATGCCAGTTTGCTGCATCTCGAGGAACCCTGGCAGCTTTCTGTGAACAAGCCTGGACAAGCATGTGGGAAGATACAGTCCATGTGAGGACGACTAAGGCAGCCCAATCGATAGCCAGCTGACCTCCAACCTGTGAGGGAGTTCAGCCTACATCAATGGAGCTGCTCACCTGAATCACCATTGACCAAAGATTCATGACTGAGTCCAGCTCCTTACAGGAGAATGATCTGGATGACCAACAGACTGGGGAGTATGAACATGTGCTTACTATTTTAAGCCATTAAGTTTCAGAGTGTTATGCAGTAGAAGCTGAATGATACATGGGCAAAGAGCAGCCCGCCATCATTATTAACTCACATTAACATAGAATGCTATCATTCCAGCAAACATTTTTCATCTCTTTCTGAAAAGACTATCACCTTGACATTCCATAGCACTTGGTGTATAACATGTCTTCTCTATTGTTTTACTTATCACGTTGGCATTTATACTATTTGTATATTATTTGTATGTGAAACAGTGTGTTGTAATACTCAGTGTCCTAGGCTTTGGAGCCAGGCAGTGTGGGAGTATATACTGACTCCACCATTTATTAGCATATGACCTTGGCAAGCTCTTCATCTATCTGTGTTTCAGTTTTCTCATCAGTAAGATGGGGATACTGATAATATCATTACTTCCTAGAATTGTTGAGGAATAAATTAAATTAATGCTACAAGCTCCCAGGTGTGACACTTTGCTTAGTGAATTGGGAAAGAGGATGAAGATGAAGAATTTGTTTCTCCTATATGGACAATTGACCTCTCCAGAGAAGGTTTTCTGTTCTCTTCATGCTGTGTTGTTCTGTAACACAATATCTAGCCCCTAGTAGGTTCTGAAACACAGCAGGCATATTTCCTAAATGAAAGATTACAGGCATTGAATTCAGGTCCAGTTTGACAAGAAGGACATGAGATGTTCTCTCTTTTACACCCGTGAAACTGGCTGAAGAATGGTTACTATTGTTAAAAATTCTATAGACCTTGAATAGGTTAAGTACTAGCTTTCTATTGCTGCTATAACAAGTTGCCATAGATTTAATGGCTTAAGGCAACTCAAATTTATCTTACAATTCTAGAGGTCAGAATCTAAAGCTGGGCCTCCTGGGCTTAATTAGGGCATGGACAGGGTTGGATTTCCTCCAGGAGGTTCTAGGAGAGAATCTCTTCCTTTGTCTTCTCCAGTCTTTGGAGGCTGCCCACATTCTTTAGCCCATGGCTCCTTGCTCCACCTTCAAAACTGGCATGCTGCCTCTCTCTGACCATTCTTCTTTAGTTACCTCTCCCTCCTATCACCACCAGGAAAAGTTCTTGGCTTTTAATGACTCACATGATTGGTATGGACCCACCTGGATAATCCAGGATTATTTCCACATCTCTTGACCAACACAACCGTATCTATAAAGTCCTTTTTGCCATGTTTCTGGTAACATGTTCACACATATTCACAGGTTCTAAAGATTAAGATGTGGAAATCTTTGAGGGGCCATTTTTCTGCCTACCACAAAGGATAATAACATTGGTCAAATCTGTAAGCATAACCACAGAATCACCAAGGAAGCAGTGAATCACCAATGAAGACCATTTCATTCACCACCTTGGGGCACTATGCACAAGGATACAACACGAATGCAGCCCTTTGGAGTTGAGTCAACAGAGCTCCCAGAAATAGGACAAGGAACTCAGAGAGGGATTGCCAGTCATCCGTGTCATGATCTTAAGCTTTGATTTTGAATTTGTAGTATTTGTGTCTGTCACTCTAATTAGAATTGTTTAAAAATTCCATTCAATGGGGCACCTGGGTGGCTTAGTCATTAAGAGTCTGCCTTCGACTCAGGTCATGATTCCAGGGTCCTGGGAT
Organism: Mustela erminea; assembly: GCF_009829155.1. NCBI lineage: Eukaryota > Metazoa > Chordata > Mammalia > Carnivora > Mustelidae > Mustela > Mustela erminea. The sequence goes on along the minus strand of NC_045614.1, from coordinate 210,655,196 downwards.
TGAGCCCCACATCAGGTTCCTTGCTCAGTAGGAAGCCTGCTTCTCCCTCTCCTACTCCCCCTGCTTGTGTTCCCTCACTCAATGTGTATGTCTCTCTCTCTGTCAAATAAATAAATAAAATCTTAAAAAAAAAAAAGAAAAGAAAAGAAAAAAGAAATCCTCCTAATCCTACCTTGCCAGCAGGAAGGACTGGTTTAATCAAGTACAGTGCAGAGCACCAGTTCTCAAACTATGTTCCAAAAAATTACTTCAGGGTTTTTATGTTTAATTCAATTTTCATGTAAAAATATTTCAAATGCTTAAAATTTTATAATAAACCTGAGCATCCACATATGTAATATACAGAATTTTGATGGATTTATAATTACTTTATCCTTTGACATGCACTGGTTTGGAGCTGAACTCATTTGAAGTGTCTCCAGCCACCTTGGTTTCATGGAAAAGGGTCCTGATGCCACCAAGCAGGTGGTTTAAAATAAGCAAACAAACAAATAAATAAAAGAGGAGAAAATTATCTTTCATGGCTATTTCTGTGTCATGAGTGAAGAGTTTTTTGTGCCACCAAACATCAACCACCAGGCGAAAGAAATAATAGTAATGTTAGAAAGCACTCATAAGGCATTTATTCCATACGAAGCATGGTTGTAAACATTTTACTCACACAAATATCAATTCATGTAAACTATGTGATAATCCTATGAGGAAGGAACCATTTTTCAGATGAGGAGATCAAGATATGGGGAGATTAAATGGTTTTCCTGAGGTCAAACCGCTGATAAGTGGCAGACAACATGAGGCTCCATTCTGTGCTTGCAACTACAGCATGGCCAATATTTAGTTATAATTCTGATTTATCAGGACAGCCCTGCATCATTCTTACAAATTGACCTTGTGGTAAGTAAATCTAATTGCTTACGATTGGAGGAGGGTGAGAATGTGGTCTTGTTCTCCCTGCCTAATTAGGTGAGCAAAAAGAACAGGCATCAGACCAGCGGAGATAAAACCCATAGGATCCTTCACTCCTGATGGGCAAAAGCTAGGTTGAAGGAGGAGGTTGAACTTTGTTGCAGTAATAACCAATTTAGGAGCCCAGAAGAGGATTCGCCCGCCCATCGGACCAGGCATGGGGTGGGCAGTTATGGGGCAGGTCTTCTGTGTTGACGACGAGGCAGAGAGCGGGTGGATCCCCGAGACTGGAGGGAGAACAAGGCCCAGTCATGCCTGCTCAGGTTCACGTGCAACTTCCAGCCTCACTCCTGGGATCTGTGAGAGGCTGAAACAGATACTCAGCATGGAGGCTTAGAGACCTGAGTCCCCATCAAGGTAAGTAAGAGCGGAAAAAAGTCCTCCAAACAACTATAAACTAGAAAACTTACTACATACAGTTTTAACTTAAAACAAACAAACAAACAAACAAACAAACAAAAACTTTGGTATAGTATGTATCCGAGTTCTCATGACATTTTTGTTTAAAAGAAAAATAAGTTTCCATTGCTAAATGCCTTTATAAGCCATATGCAAATGAGTTATATCCTATTTCAAAGGGCCCTATTTTACCTTTTCCAAAGGATTATTTAGAAATTTTTTTTTCAAGTTTTTATTTAAGTTCCAGTTAGGGATCATTAGAAATTTTGAGAATATTTTGTTCTTTCCAGAAAATAAAACTGCACTGATAGATTCAAGGCAACATCCCTGAAGTCTGGCTTTCCACCTGATGTGGCCTTCGCAGCTCATGATACTGTCTCTGTTTTCAGGGCCAAGGAGTAATTGATACACATTTATGTTCTCCATAAATATTGGAAATACGAATGACTGATGAAGAAGGCTTGCCCAGTGCCAGAGAATTACGTAAGTCAAAGACAAGATCTTCCCATTCCTTGAGATTGAGCTACTCAGTCAGTGGTTATGAAACATGGCTGCCTCTGAGAATCACTCCGGCTGCTTTTTAATTAGTAAGGAAGTCTGGGGCTCAGCCCAGACTCACCTAATCATCAGCCTTTCTGGAGGTAGGGTCTATGAATCTTAGTCATTTTAAATGCTCGTAGAAACCAAAGGAAGTGAAGTAAATTGTGATAAAAGATATTAAGACACAATAAAATGCTTTTTGAAAAATGTTTATAGATTTAAAAAAAAATAAAATCACTGAGTTTAAAATAGCCTAAAGTAATTTATCAAAACCTCTGTGCTCTTGAGGCAACAAATGAAACAAAGACAAACACCCTTTAATCTCCGGGGACTGTGCCAGAGAAAATTCCTTCTGATGTCCAGAACTGTGAGTTTCTGTGAGGTCCATCCAAGCTTGGGGGTTACTTGCCTGGAGGCTCATTGTCAAAACAAGTCAGAAAAGGGCTTCTGCTGATGATACACCTGCCAGACTACTTACTGTCAAAATCCGGTACCAAGAAACCATCTGGGTTCTAGCTCTCTGGTCACCTGCAGGCATCTACTATCTGCTTTTGGATGCCCAGCCCTGTCCTGGGAACAGGGTGGATGTGCAGAATTTCTGTTTGTGTCTTGAGTAGAGGATTCAGGGTGCAGAGAATGAGCTAAATATCATGGCTTCCCAGTCTTTCTATGACTCAGAAAACTGTGAACACTTTTTATGTATCTGGAGAGGAAAAAGGTAGTACTTGAAAAGAGAATACTTACAAAGTCACTTATGTGCAGTGAATTACCTGATTTGGAGAGGGAAAGGGACATATCATTCATCAAGTCTTCCATAACACTACCACATGAGTTATCTATTAGCAGAGAATTAGAATACAATGCAATTATTTGATGAGCATAATTTAGTCTTTTGATGAATCAGAATGTATGCATGCTTCTCAGCCATCAGTAAGACAATCATTAGTGTTACAGCAATGAAGACCTCACAAGCTTATTATTTAACAAATCAATCTAATTAATCTATTAGTCTAATTGATAGACTGATAAAGTGTGCTTTATCAGCATATGATCTATAGTTTGCATAGTCTCACCATGTGCTGTTCAATATATTGTACAAAATATTTTAGACCAATGCATTTACTAATAAATTGAATCATACTTCCAATAAGGTATGATAGGGTAAGGACTGAACTTCAAATGAACTTAGCAAACACTGGGAGGAGAAAGAGAAAGAAAGATATTTAGAAAATCACAGGGCAATGTCTCTTGATATTGATTTTATTTTCTGCCTCGAACACCAGTCTTCTAATGTGAATGACTCACTTGTACTCTGAGCAAACCAGGAATTTGGGTTGGATGATTGGTAGATTGGACACACCAGGTGAGTGCTCTGACAACATGCAGAAAGAAAGTGTCCTCAGATTTTTGGTAAGTTATTTATAGTTCCCATAAATCTAGAGTTTTGGCACATATTCCTCAATCTATCTCAAAGTAAGACAGCCAAAATCTTATGTGTCAATAGAGTGGAAATACACCCTGAGTCAGCTAATTATCACATGTTGCTATAGCAAGCAGCACACCCAGACTAAATTTAAGGTCAGAGCTACCCACATGTTTTTGCCCAAACTGGGAACTAGAATCTATTTTTCTCAAAATGAAAATACCTTTACTGTCTTTTTAGATTGCAAGAATAATAGCATGACTTAAATCCCAATTGATATATAGACTATATGGAAGGAAAAATCTCCTGAAATGTCGCCAAGAGAAAAGAGCCATTAAAAATTTGATAAATATCTGTCTAGACCGGTATCTCTATGTATATAAAATTTTATATAAATGGAATCAAATCATACAGTTTATTAACTTGCTTTGTTACTTAACAATTAGTAGTCATCTTTCTATGCTAATACGTACACATTTGAACCATGGTTTTTGATAACCTCCTAGCATTTTATTTTATGGCTGTATTAAAATGTTATTAACTGTCCCCCAATTAATGAATTTAAAAGTTGGTGAGATGTGGAATTTAAGAAATGAAACAGATAAACATAGGGGAAGGGAAGGAGAAATAAAAAAAAGATAAAAACAGAGAGGGAGGCAAACCATAAGAAACTATTAACTCTAGAGAACAAACTGAGGGTTGCTGGAGGGATGGTGGGTGGGGGGTTGGGATAATCAGGTGATGGGCATTAAGGAGGGTATGTGATGGAATGAGTACTGGGTGTTCTATGCAACTGATGAATCACTAAATTCTACCTCACAAATGAGTATATGTTAACTGAATTCAAATAAAACTGAATTCAAATAAAAAAAAACCTAGAAAAAGTAAAGTTGATGAGCACTGGGTGTTATATGTAAGTGATGAATGACTAAATTCTACTTCTGAAACTAATATTACACTATATGTTAACTAACTAAAAATTAAATTTAAAAATTGATACAAACAAAAAGTTGTCTTCAATGTTATTAACAATGTTTTAATACCCAGCCTTATATATATGCATTTTTGTGAAATCCGCTTCTCTTCTTAGGATCCATTCCTAAAGGTGAATTTGCTGGGTCAAAGGGCATAGATAAGTCTAAGGCTTTAGTTCCTATTGTCAAATTGCCCACCTCCAGAAAAGACATCTCAATTTACTCCTGCACTCGCCGTGTTTGAAAAATATGAGAACATTATTTCTAATAATGAGGCATAGGCCACCTAACTTGAGTGCTATGTTCACAAGTGGATAATGGTTGGATGCCAAGCATCCTGTTGAGGATGACTGGATTTGAACTCTGGAATGAGATCTATGTGCATTCCACCATCTATAAAGAGCAGAGAGGCCTGAGGATGGGTATTTAATTCATCCTCACTAAGAAGGTGACCATCTTCTTATCCAATCCGACTAAGGAAAGGGGACAAAACTCCCTCCTCTGTTCCCACCTGGGTCTTGCCTGCCCCACCCTGGCATCCCTGCATCTTGATCCAGACCCCTATTTCCGGTCCCATGCAATGGACCATCTTTGCATGTCAGCCACAGGAGGCCCTTTCCTCGCCGTGATCTCTCCACTGATCTGACCTCGACTGCCTTTGTAGCCAGAACCATATGAGAATTTCTAAAACTATGCAGCTTGAAAATGATTTCTTCCTGTTTGAAGTTCCACACAGAGATAGATATGCCGTGTGCATAGAACCATGGTTCACCTTTTGTAAGTCCTTTATCCATTGTGTGTGTAAGATTGAGACTCTTTACTTGAGGCCTCTTACAACCAGATTTTACACCAGCTATTTATGGCAGCAGATGTCTGCCCACAGCTATGACCTGATAACATCTTGCCTGGGTTGTAGTGGTATCTCTTGTTTCCGGTATTTAGCTCAGTTACATACATTTGGATAAGCGTTCTCTGTTTCCACTTTCCTTGCTTCTCTCTCCCTCTCCTGGTCCATGAGATCCTTTCCCAAATAAGCTTCATGCAAGCTCTTGTCGCAGGCTCTGCTTTCTGGGAGAAACAAAACTAAGATAGTGCCCAACATTAACATTTGTAATGAAGTAAAACAGATTTAATTGGTGGCAAATGTTCCCCTCTTAACTAACCAGTGATACAAGATGTGTTAAACAGATCTTCTTAAAACAAAAAATTGGTATTAACTTGCTAACAGGTGTTCTAGAGTTAAGAGCTCAAATTGTAAAAGCCCAACAGAAACATTGGACAAACAGCTATAATTCTATTTGGAGGCAACAGAGGTGGAATGATGCATCCAAAAATTATTTCAGTGACCCTATACTAAAGAAATTTGTGTTCTAGAAAATATAATGGAAGGTCTTATTATCTGTATCTATATCTATAATAACTAATTTTCAATCATCTGCTGTGGCTAAATAAATCTGAATCTTTTATGGTTTTTAACAAAGTAAAATTTTATTACCAGTTTTTTTTTTTTATATTCTTTTTAGGACACTTTCTAAGAAGAGAAGTTGTTTTCTTTTTCTTTTTTACAGAGATATATAGTTTTGAATTAAAATGTCCCAAAAGGGGCTCTTGGGTGGTACAGTTTGTTGAACAACTGACTTTGGTTTCATCTTAGGTCCTGATCTCAGAGTCCTGGGGTCCAGACTTCCTTCCTTCTCCACAGGCTCCCTGCTCAGTGGGGAGTCTACTTCTCTCACTCCTTCCTCTCCTCCTCCTGCTTGGGCTCCTGCTCACACGCTCTCTCTCTCTCTCTCTCTCAAATAAATTTAAAAATGAAATAAATAAATGTCAGTCTTTTAATACTTTTAATACTTGTGAACTCTAATTCATATTAGATAGGTAAAAACCTGTTAATCAAAAACCTTTCTAGAACTGTCCAGAACAGGAAAATCCATAGGGTCAGAAAATAGATTAGTGGTTCCAGGGACTGAGGGCAGAGAGGAACTGGTGGATATTGGTGGATATTTCTTTTTGAGGTAATAGAAATGTTCTAGAATGGGCAGCGCTGATGGTTAAGCACCTGCAAAGGTATGTTAAAATCACTCAATTGTACACTTTTAAAGGGAGAATTTATTATGTGTGAATTATATCTCAGTTGGAAAACACACATACACACACACACACACACACACACACACACACACACAGAACTTGGGATGCCCAGGTGGCTCAGTTGATTAAGGGTCTGCCTTCAGCTCAGGTCCTGATCCCAGGGTTCTGGAATCAAGTCCCTCATCTGGGCTCCCTGCTCAGCAGGTTGTCTGCTTCTCCCTCTTCCTCTACCTGCTGTTCTTCCTGCTTGTGTGCACTCTCTTTCTCTGACAAATAAATAAAACCTTAAAAAAAAAACGCAGAACTTAAAAACAATCTCTTTCCAAAAACAAAAACCCAAAATAAAACCCTTCTAGAAGTAGTTGATATTTTTCCCTGGGAAATATTTTTGAACACTTGCATTCACTCTTTCTTTTGCTCTTTTTGCTGAAAAAAGGAAGGCACAGCAGGAACCTCCCACCTGACTACTACCATGGTCATGGTCAATTCTGGCCATTTGCTGTGTTACTACAGGAAGAGACAGCATCATTTGGGCTCCACCCCTTGGAGTTTAACCCCCATGATCTCGCCCAGTTGGTCGCGTCTTAGGTACACTGCACACCATATCAGTCTAACTTGAAGGAAGCTTGCCCACATTCTCCCCTATATCAGGACCCTTGGCTAGGTGCTGTCATATATGCCAGGGCTGCAAAGAGGTCAGTGGTCACAATTGCTGGGACCTTACCCCACCCCCACCCCCAACCCTAGGAGCCAGCACACACCAGAGCAAGTTAATAGTCAGTGGAGGAGTTGTGGAGGCTTGGCTTTTTATTCACAAGGAAAAAAAAAATCCCTATTGGCAGCTGAGGAGACAGCCCCTCTGGGGACCAATTATTCTATTTTGTGCCGTACATACTGCAGGAGGCCGCTGCCAGCCCCCCTGGGAGCCGCTCTGCTGGGCTTCCCTAGCGGAGGCCAGGCTGGTGCCCCAGACACAAGTTGCTCTTCATGTCAAAACTGCTGCTAATGACACAATTAAGTAACTGGGGACCACAGAGAAGCTCTTAATTAGGTAAACACGGCTCTCTGAGAAATGATTGCCCAGTTTTAGGCTAGCCATTACTGTCAGATTGCTAGAAGATGTGTGCTCTTGATACATGAAGAAGCATTGTAAGGACCCAGTTGCGCCCTGATTATTTCTTTTTATTTAATAGTGGAGGATACTTACCATTCTATTAGAAATACTGAGAGTTCCTCCATCTTAAGAATTTACATCCTTTGGATTTACAGAACAAAAAAACTCACGTGGAGAGGAAAGAATTACTAAATATTCTTTCAGGTATCAAACCATGTGACTATCCCTGACCATCTTTTGGAATGTTGAAGCAACTGGTGTAATCTTCATTGACCAAACTAGATTCACACACATTTAGATTGGTTTCCTGTTCAGAATTTCCCCTCTCCACTTGCCCCCACTATGAGTCAGACAATTCCATAATTTTTTCCTAATCATCTTTATTTAGATTGTTTTTAATATCAGATTATATTTAAAGACTGTTGAAGATATACGGCATTTTTTCCATCATCCACCAACTCTATTTTCATGAGCTCCATTCAGCTGAGAAGTTGGATGAGCTACGTCCCATTGACAGTTCCCAATGGGAATATCTTATATGATTTTGCAAAACAGTACTCATATGCACTTCCTTTCTCTCACATTGTTTGGATTTTGCTGTTGTTTTTTATATATGTCGTATTTTTATATATTAAAAAAAAAAAAAACAGAGCCAATTCTTCTTAAGGGCTCCACTGGTTGCCAATAATATTTTGTTTCTTTGATCAACAAACAGGGGAGTTCAGTTAATTTATCTTTTCATATTACAAAATGACAGAACAAAGCAGTGTTTTCTCCGAATTATTTCTTGACCCAATTATTTAGCACTCCCAAATATTTATTGTTATGTAATAACGTTTATAAGAACAATGTTCACACATGTCAGTATTCATCATTTTTTATCTTGGTTCATTCTTCTATCAGGTTAGCTTACTCTATCATAAAACTGATGGTTAGATGGACATATCGAACATGTGGAGGAATCAGCATAATTAGATGCTTGTAGATCAGAAGATTTAGTGATGAAGGAGCCTATTAAGGGGTATAGAGTCTGAGTGGGCATTTTACCATGCTTCTCATTGTATCTTTCTCAACTGCCTGCAATCACTTATCCTTAGTACTAGTTCTTTGTGCTTTTATGAACCTGGTCTTCTGTCTATAAAATTCAGATCTTGGTTGATGAGGGAGAGAGTACTCTGCATTCTCTTTGTTTCCCACTGCTCTGTGAACCTCACTCCACTGTCCCTCTAGGGCCTCTGCTGTCTGGTAGCTCCCATAGGTCTTCTTCCTCATTGTCACCATTCTCAATGACAGCCTTAGTGGCTGAAGCTCCAAGCTCTTTGCTACACCCCAGCTGACTCAACTGATACCACCTTTTTTTCAGAGTCACCCGGAAGTTCAGCCACCACCCCTGCTGTTCATGCTCTTTGTCCCCAGTGGGGCCTCCAACATCTTCTCCTTCCTGCTTCACTTCGTTTTTCCTACTTGACACTCCCAAGCTCTGTACAGCTGACATTCTGTGGTCAGACATTTTAATTTGGCTCTCACGCTCAGCTGGGAGTCTCAAGGCCCCTTTGACCTACTCGTGGGCCTGTTGAGCCAACCACAATCCCAGATCACTCCCAGAGTTGTCTCTTCAGTTCTTGATTTTAGCTTTCAGAGTTGCTGAAAGAAGTCACAGACCCATGTACACTGAACTCATGTGTGACGCAGTCCTGGTTCAGATCCATAATGTCATTGCTCTAGGCTGTGGACTTAGGCACACTCCCCCCAAGGAAGCTGTAAAATGCCTTTCCTTGTTTGAAATCCAATCTTAATGTTACCTCTTGCCCTTCCTTATTCAACAAACTTTTTGACCCTCCCCTGCATGCTGTGAATGAGTGTGTAGGTGCTAAAGATGGTGGCGTAAAGAAAGCAGGTACTACATGCCCCTTTAAAGAGTTTATGTTGTGGTGGTATGGGCGGCTTGTGGAGTGGACAGGTAAGCACGCAGGACATTAGGAGATGACGATGGGAGAGGACACAGAAAACGGGAAGCCATGTGAGCCCCAGGGCCAGAAGAGGATCGGGCGGGTCATTTCAGCTTCTTTATTTGCTGAAATCAACACCATCCAGCATGAGCTTCTTTAGCTCATATCCTCCAAACATCAGAGGATTTCACCCTCTCTGGTTCCATCTTTAATTCCATTCCAGCTTCAGGAAAAATGCTGTCCATTCTTCATTACTAATCACCTCGTCTGTCTGCTGTCGTAATGCCATTTTCTCAAGCCTACACAGGGGTCCCACCATGTAGATCATCACTCTTTATGGAATACTAAATCCCTTGCTTCCTACTGGATTCTTTCCCTTCAAAACTGCATAGGTCACCTCAGTACTGAGCAAATTCTGCTGCTCATCTTTACAACAGACCGATTTCTTTAGCAAATACCTAGAAAAAAATGTGTCTCCAATATTTCACCTACTGACCCCTTTTGTCTAGATTTTTAAATGAATATTAAGTATTTCAAAGGTACAAAAGGGAATAAAAGCTAGTATGATAAAATATACTTTATTGATCAATTAATAAAATTAATCAAAATAATATAATGATGACTCTTATGTTTACTGTCCAGTAAGGTATTAGTAATTAGAAGTTGCCCAGTCAGTTATGTCCCTGGTATTATTGGCCTCACAGTCTCAAGGAAAAAACACTCTCTAGAGTTGGTGTTTCTCATCCTCATGCATTCATTTATAAATTCACTACGTGCTTATTATAGAACACAGTGGAGGGAGGCCTGCGTGGCTCAGTTAGTTCAGTGTCTGACTCTTGACTTCAGCTCATGCTGAGATCAGCTCATGATCTCATGGTCATGGGATCCACACTCAGCGAGGAATCTGCTTGAGATTCTCTCCTTCTCCCTCTTTCCCTCGCCCCATACTCTCTCCCTCTTTCTGTCTCTCTCTCTCTCAAATAAATAAATAAATATTTGAAAAAATTATCAACAATAAAAAAATAAAATAAAACATAGCAGGGTATTAATTTGCACATAAACTCCAAATAAGTAGTACCATACCTATATGTCCTACTTAAAACTGTTACTTTCATTTAATACTTTGCATCTTGAGATATATGCATATTGATACATTTCACTCCTGAATTGTATCCCATTGTTTTATGTCCTCACACCCACAAACAATATATACACACATATCCCGTTTAGAATTCATTTTCCTGATGTTAGAAATTTATATTTAAAAAAAAAAAATGGGGCGCCTGGGTGGCTCAAAAGGTTAAAGCCTCTATCTTCTGCTCAGGTCATGATCTCAGGGTCCTGGGATCGAGCCCCACATGGAGCTCTCTGCTCTGTGGAGAGCATTCTTCCTCCTCTCTCTCTCAGCCTGCCTCTGCCTACTTGTGATCTTTGTCTGCCAAATAAATAAATAAAATCTTTAAAAAAAATGTATAAGTTTTTGTTTTGGGGCAAGTATATTCTTATTTGTGTGTTCCTGCACACACATGCCAGAGTTACTCAGGGTACAGACTTGGACTTGGAGTGGAATTTCTGGGTTGTTTGAATGAATGAATGAAAATGATACTGTCATTGTCACTTGATCACACATTGCCCTGAAAGTGTGAAGCCTGCTTTGTGACTGTAAAAAAGTGAGGCAAAGGAGGTAACATGCATGATGGTATAATGGTGGCAGGACATAAAACACAAATCTTGATTCTAAACCTACATGCAATGCCCCCCGAGTAGGTTGAAAGACATTGAAACCCAGAAACTAGACTTCAAGATTTGGATGTTCATTTAAGGTGTTTTCCATTTGAAAACATTGCTCATGCATTAGATTTTTAAATGCCTTTTCTTATGTCTCTGTCTTTTTTACTTTAAAAACCAAAGGAGTCTCTTCTTATTGAATTAACCAGGACTAGCTTGGCCAAGTAATTCCAGAAGGCATGCATGACTCTCATGATTGGAGTCCAAGTTAGTCTAAATTAACCTGCTGTGGCAGTTTGCAAATTCCTTTCCCTACCCTGAGCGGTTTTTTCCTCTGCTCAAGTATGGTAACTAACAACTGTGCGATGGGTCTGAAACCAAAACCATAATTGCAGTGCTTAAATTTAGGCCTTTGCCTTGTGTTGCCAATTTAGAGAAGATGTGGTTAAACCAAAAGTCACTTCGACTGCTGACATTTCTGATGTTTTGAATTAAAAATAAAAGTCATTTTCTCTTCTATAACAAAATTAATTTGCCATTGACATAGGAGTTCAATGGCACATTCATCAAGATATTTCCTACCCCTATAATAAATTGAACATCGCAACCTAAAAGCCTCCTGGGATAGTAATTTGCCAATATTTAATACTTATTCTATTTCAGTGTTTCCAGTAAATATAAAAAAAATCTTTTCTGTTTTTTAAATTTGCTTCTTGTGACACTATTTGCATCACTGGCATTAAAATATTACAGTTTCTTCCTGCTGATGACAGGCTTATCGAGGAAGAAAAGTCAAAACACACTGAGATGATGGGGCACGGGGAAGATTCCCCATGGAATATGAGCAACATTGATTTACCTTTTCCTTCCTAACAACATATGTTAATGGGCACAGGAATACATCAGTAGGAAGGCTAGCACATCCTTAGGTGAAGGTATCGTGGCTCTCTACAGCATAGGGACAGGCATTTTGTAATTCCCACCATAGAACATAGAAATGTCAGAAACATACTTTCTCCTCAAAGAAACTTCTATGAGATTTTTAGAAGAAGACTCCAGTCTGTGTTTGGAGACGCACTTCTCTTGCGCACGTAAGCCATGTACAGCCATGATGCATTCAGGATTTGGGGTTATGAAGAGATGATATACATATTAGATAGTTGGAGATGGAAAATAAAGCCAATTGGTTTGCAAAAATAAGGAGGGTATTTTTAGAAGTAATCTTTGCTTTGTTTTAAGGAAGATAGCTGAACAGTTGAGAAAATATTTTAATAAAGATCTGTAGAGTCACTTTACATGTGAGTGGAATTTTGATTCTCATTTGATGAAAAAGGGCTAGATCTAGAGTCATAAACCCTCCTATCAGTGGGAGCACTTGTGAAACCAAACCAAAGTTTGTATCATCATCATTGGGTTCTGGTCCCAAACTACATTATTTTTTATTGGGACCTAAAAGTTAGCTAAAGATTTTAAGTCCTCACTAGTCTGCATTCTTCCTGTAATGGCAGATGGCACAATTAGCCATAGCTCTTGAATAATTAGGAGCATTTATTAAAAAAAAAAAAAAAAAAAAAAAAAAACTATTGAAGACTTTCTCCTTCTTCTATATTATCAATAAAAAATAGTTAAATTGGGTCTGCAAGTCCTTGAATAAAACCTCACATTACTTTGGTTTTCTGTTTGCTCAATTTTTTTCTTAATAATAGGTGGGTGCAACAGAAGACAAATATTTACCAATATTCATTCCCCACAGCAAATTTTCCTTAGAAGCTCTAGACGATAGGACTGTATTTTTAAAAGGCCTGGAATTAAATGACTGAAAATAAAGGAGATGCATTGAATAAAAACAAATGTGGCTAAATAATGTTTCAGTTTGAGTAGAATACAGAAGCAATAAGGGATTAAATTAAAAGAATATAAACTAATTAGGAAAGGTTTTGCTTTTAGATTCAATTATTTAAAAAGACCTAGTTTCCTTTAATGAAAATCATCATCATTTTTTAAGAGCTGACATACTCCAGAAAGATTAACAAGTTTTAAAAAAGAGTATAAATACACATAAATGGGTAGCTTTCTAACCATCACTGAGCCACTTTGGGCACCAAGATTTATAAACCTATATTCTAAATAATTGTCTTACTAAGAAGAGAAATTGAGTATGTTGGGGCACCTGGGTGCTTCAGTAGGTTAAGCATCTGCCTGTGGCTCAGGTCATGATCTCGGGGTCCTGGGATCAAGCCCTCCACATCTGGCTCCCTGCTTAGTGGGGGCTCTACTTCTCTTGCTCCTTCTGTCCCTCACCCCCAACCTGTGTGCCCTCTCTCAAATAAATAAATAAAATATTAAGGAAAAAAATGAAGACGAGAAGTTGAGTAGGAGAATAATCAATGACTGGGTGTTTATGATTCAGTAGATGCCTAGCCCTTTGTCATTGCTGGCCAAGATTCTCGGCGAAATTTTAGGAAGCTTGGCCCTTTGAAGTGGTCTTCCCCCCACCCCCCAGACTTAAAAGCATTGCTTTGACCTGGTTGAGTCACTCGAGAAAATGCCCTGAGAACCTTAGATGTACAGAAGCCCTGACACCGATGTCTTGACCACTTCCTAACACAGAAAATTACATTCTGATTATCAATGTTCTCTTCTTGTGGCTCTATTTTTAAAAGATTAATGACTCTGGTTGGAATCTAATTTCCTCTTGGAATTAATGCTGAAAAATTAATGGGCCAGCTGGTCACGTTTCGAAGGGCAAACAAATGGCACCCCTCACTATGGTCAGGGTCACAGTTAGGGCTCCTCATTGACTCACAGGTCAGGGGCATACACAGATGATTGGACTCGTGGGCCAAGAAGCTACCAGCAATAGTGAGGGTGCCCTGCAGGAGGAGCTGGACAACGTGCTCGTCACCTTTTTCCTAACTTATTTAATACTCTGGTGTTTCTAGGAGTCGGTAGTGCTGCTGCTATGGGAAGGAAGCACTGCTGACTCCATGAACCCCTTCACTTCCTCAGGACACGTACGTGCACACATACACCCACAGCCCCTCTAAGTCTTATCAGCACAGGAGCTGTATTTCCTAAATCTGTCACAATGCCTAGCCCATAGTGTGTGCTCAATACATGCCTATGCGGGAAAGAAAGGGAGCAAGGAAGGAAGCAGAGAAGGAAGGAAAGAAGGAAGGAAGGAAGGAAGGAAGGAAGGAAGGAAGGAAGGAAGGAAGGAAGGAAGGAAACAGGAGAAGGAGAGGAGAGGAGGGAGCGAGGGACTCAAGGGCATGCATTAAGGAGGCACGTGAAGTACGGAGCTCTGCGCGTTGCATGCAATTGATGAATCACGGAATTCTAACTGAAATTAATAACCTAGCATGTGTTAATTAAACAGAATTTAAATTTGAAAAATTAAAAAAAAAGAAAGTAAATGTAGCAACATACATTGGAAAGCCTCCCCTTCTTCCTTTCAGCTTCCTTTTCACCCGTGCAATCCTGAAGATTGTCTTGAGTCTCCTGTGCATGCTTACCGTTAAGCAACCCATCACCCAGTTCTATTCATAGTTGTTCTGGAGAGCTTTGACACAGCTCTTTGTGCGCATTAATGCTTGCTGGCACACGGGTGAACATACACACTCTCACATCCTCATAGGCATGGCAATGGCTATTGAGAGCATTTTCTACAAACAGAACAAACATGATTTCCTCCATTTGGGAGGATTGTCCTCATCTGAAACCTCCATGACATTCGGTCATGGCCCTCGGTCTTTCCTCATTCTTTCATTTTGAACCAAATAACATTTATAAGTAAATTGACTTCAATTTTAAGACTAGTATTTAAATTCTATAAAATAGGTAATGTAGGAATGAGAATTTGCACCTACCCAGCAAAATGATTAGACCCTGTTTTTGCATTCTGTTTCATTATTTTAAGTTTTAAACATGAATCCAAAAATCTAAGTGTGCATCTAAAACACAAAAATTGGAGCAACTTAAGTTCTGCTTCTACTACTTTATAAACAGAGTGCTCTCATCATGATTTTGAATCTACTCTTTAAAGGCAAGAATATTATATCGGGGCACCTGAGTGGCTTAGTGGGTTGAGCCCTGCCTTCAGCTTGGGTCATGATCTCGGGGTCCTGAGATTGAACCCTGCATCAGGCTCTCTGCTCAGCAGGGGAAAAAAAAAGGAAAAAGAAAAAGAAAAAGCAGGAACATTACAAATGCTGGAGAGATAAACAGAGCCCAACCAGTGGCAAACTTACTCTCAAAGCAAATGTATGTAGCAGAATCCTCAAAGATTACCTAGAAGTCGTAGAATTCACTGTCCTTGTAGAATACAATGTTTACTAAAGAATAAGTAATAAAAATGTGCTGAATAAAGCTGATACATATATTATCAAAACTCACTAGTAACTGAGGCAATTGTTTATGCTCAGACCAGCAGTTGGTAAGCTTTTCATGTGAAGGCAGATATTAACTAACTACTTTACCCATTGCATAAACAAAGACCATCTGGGCTCTGTCACAACTACTAAGCTTGGCCATTGTAGCATGGAAAGAAAGCATCCATAGGTAATACATAGATTAATGAACCTGGTTGTGTTCTAATAAAACTTTATTTTCAAAAACAGACAGTTGGCTGGATTTAGCCCATAGTCTGTAATCACTATGCCCTGACTTAAAACAACAAAAGACTTTGTTGAGGAGTGTTTTGTCATTGACTTTATTTAGAATGGCTGACTTTTAATGCATTTTATTATCACTTTTAAAATTCTCTAAGAATATGTACCCCCTCATTGCCAAAGCTGGGTTTTACCCCACTACCTGCCCTTGGCACACCACTGTCCACGTCTAACTATGATGTGGGCTCTGGAGGGCAAACTGCATATCCAGTTCTTCTTGATGGCCCTGGGATCTACCACAGGACCTTGCACATTGAGTAGATGTAATAATTAATACACCGATCCAGATGTTTCTTAGATTTAAATCAAGCCTTCCCTACTGACTAAATTCATATAATTAATTCAATGTGTTCCTCACAGAGTTTTTAAAAAGATTTTATATATTTGTTTGTTTGATAGAGAGCACAAGCAGGAAGAGCAGCAGGCAGGAGAGGGAGAAGCAGATTCCCTGTTGAGCAGAGAGTCCAACATGGACTCAATCGCAGGACCCTGGGATCATGACCTGAGCCGAAGGCAGATGTTTAACTGACTTAGCCACCCAGGCACCCTTCTCAGACTTTTAAAAAATAATAAAGACTATTTATTTATATTTATATTTATATTTATATTTATAATTTATTTACATTTGTAAATGGATTTATTTATATTTATAATTTTGTTCCCACCACTAAACAAGCTTCTCCCGCTCTTCCTGAAGAACAGGTCTGTAGTTTTTACAAATAATATTTATATACACTTATGAGTAGTTTTGTTTCACTGGATGGATTATACACTTCCACCCTTTCTTCTTCTTTGGTGTCTGCATCATCTTTTTTTTTTTTTAACAGACTCTTTTTTCTTTTTTAAGATTTCATTTATCCATTTGGCAGAGAAAGAGAGAGCGCAAGTAGGCAGAGAGGCAGGCAGAGGGAAAGGGGGAAGCAAGCTCCCTGCTGAGCAGAGAGCCTGATGTGGGGCTCGATCCCAGGACCCTGAGACCATGACCCGAGCAGACTGCAGACGCTTAACCCACTGAGCCACTCAGGTGCCCCTGCGTCATCTTTTATAAGACCCACAGCTCCCCAATCCTTTCCTCCCTGGTTTCACTTGCAAACCTAACAGCTTCAGCTCTTCTCTTGCTGCTACATTGTTTCCTGTCCAATCAGAATCTTGTGTTCTTTCTTAGTTGTCTGTCCTTACACATCCTCCTCTGAGACCACAGCTGGCCTATCGTCCCATCCTGCCCTCTTGGCCAGCTGCCTTAGAGCCTGTGGTCCCGGCCTGCTAAGAGGACAGGTGTTGCTGTGTCACCGTCCTTGGAGGCACCCACACAAGCAGGTGCTGCTTCTTCTAAAACAGACACCTGTTGGCTTTGCCATCAGCTTGTTTATGTCCCAGGTGGCATCTCTCCTAGTCTTATATCTTCCATTTTCTGAAGCCTGTTCCTTTCTTTTCCCTGGAGGTTTTCTTCTCTCGAATCAGTTTCTTTGGCAGTGTGTGTGTAGGTCCCTTCGCACCTGTTTTCCTGAGACTTACTGGAGTATCAGTCAGAAGTAGGCCCCCAAGGGCCAGAGCAGTGGGACTGGATGCCAAAGTCTTCTTGAAAGGATGGCCTTGAGAAAATGTCTTTTTTAATCCTCAGTTTATCCTGTCTTTAAAATGAGAAGAACAATCATTGTTTCATAGAGTTGATAATGAAAATCAATGAAATATCATGTATCACTAATTTATTCTGGTGCCTGACCCCAGCAGGAGCTTAGCATGCAGTATTTTAACAGTGAAGTTAGGGGCCCCTGTCTGGTTGTGCAGTCTGCCCACTGCACAGACATGCTGAATCAGCTCCGAGGGGAGTGATTCTCCTTGTTTGAATTTGTCTTCCCAGAGGCCTGCATTTTGCTCCATGAATCTGCCAGGAGGGGTGTCCTTTGTGACATTTGCCTGTTCCTCATTGGAGGTCATTCTCTTGTGATATAATTCACAAGCTGCTCCCTTTCACTCTCCCCGTTGTCCCTTTTCAGGGCTTTCTCCTCTCCAGGGACACAAATCCCATGTGGCTCCCTGGCACAGTGACTGACGCTCATTCTTGGTTGGGCAGAGAGGAGCTGTCTTGGAGGAGCTGTTCATTCAGGTTACAGCTGGGAATGATGCCAGCCCTGAGCTGGAGAAGGGACACCAATGCCTCTCCATGGCTTATGGTTTTATGGTGGGAATGAGCTGTGAGAAGAACCCTGACATGGGGACTGTAGTGGAGAAGGGGGTGTCACCCACAGTGTTCTCAGAGCAGCAGATGGGGCCCCTACCTAGCCTACCCAAGGCTAAACTTCCCAGGAGGAGACCATACCCCTACTGAATCTTAAAAGATGAACAAGAATTGTCCAGGCATAGTGAGGCAGACAAAAGCATTCCAGGCTGAAAACATTCTGGATAAAAATTAACATTCATATTGGCACAGCTGTGCCCCTTGCTAAGGAACAGGCCCCAGCCTCGGTTTTACTAGAGCTTTCGAATCCCACGAGTTCAGTCTCTCAAGCTCCCTTAGTCTTCAGGGTTCCGGGAAGTGGCGGGAGGGTGTTGTCAGAGCCCCCTGAGAAGTGAGGAAAGGGCCTTCTGAGGCCTGTCCCACTTGGCCAAGGGCTTTGGGGTGAATTCGCTCCTGGGCCGTTCTCAGGCCTTGCTTGACCCGAGGCCTGGCCTTCGCTCCAGCTCCGCCAGGCTGTAATCAGACCTCCGTGGCCACTTGCAGAAGAGCCAAAACCCTGTTCCCAGAAGAAGAGATGCCAGCGTCCGTCCAAAGCCTCCCTCCATCAACACCTTTGACCCAGTTCACCCAGGAAAACAGCACGCTGACACCAAGCTGCTCCTGGCTTTCCCCAGGGGCGGGGTGGGAGCCACTGGGTTTGGACTGCAGAGTTGTTTTGTCCCAAAGAGGAAGGCCAGGGCGCCATTCGCTGAGCTCTCCCATGGCTGATTGTGGGCCCCAGCAGGAGATCAGCTCCAGGGCAGCAGCTGGGGACAGACACACAGCAGGGAGGGTTACTGTGTCGCTCCAAAGAAGCTCCAGTGCTCTCTAGCTGGGACGAGTCAGATCTGCTGCTGCCCCCATTCAAGCCTTTTAT
Source organism: Mustela erminea (assembly GCF_009829155.1). NCBI lineage: Eukaryota > Metazoa > Chordata > Mammalia > Carnivora > Mustelidae > Mustela > Mustela erminea. The sequence continues at coordinate 210,636,247 of NC_045614.1, read as the reverse complement.
GACCCCCTGCTCTCGTCCCAGACCTCCAGACAGACCACCTTGGGTGTGGGAGTCCCATTGAGGGGTAGGCATGTGGATCTCCTGGTCTGGGGTCCACAGTCAGGTGCACGATCTGCCCTTACCAGTCATGTAACCTCGGGCAAGTAATCTGTCTCCCCATTTCTCACTTCTCTCCTTTGTAATATGAGGTGATGCTATTACCTACCCCACAGAGACCTGCGAGTAGCCTGTGAGACTATGTACATAAGATGGTTAGCATCCCTGCCAGGCAGGGAACGAGCTCTCCAGACATGCTGGCTTAGCCTGCCTTGAATGCCTATCGACATTAGCACTTATGAAAGTAGTACTTACGCAAGGCAAAACCCTCCAAAATACTGGACTCTGTGCAGAAAAAAAGGAAAGGGAAAGAAAGGAAGGGAAGAAAACAGGAAGGGAGAAAAAAGAAATCTTCCCATTTCTTCTCCCAAAAGATGAAAACCATTGAAACTTGGGGTATCTTTTTCTAGTCTGCTATTCATGCAAGAACATTGTTTCAAAGGCATAGTATGCATTTATGCCTTTTTCTTTTTCTGTTTTCAAGAAATAGAAGCCCAATAGACAAACTATCCTGAGATTTGCTTTTTCTGCTTTATGTGGAGGAGAGAGAACCTCACAGGAACCCATGAAGACCTCTCTCTTTCTCCATTAGCCAAACGGAATTCTGTGGCCTAACTAGACCACCATTTATTCAACCCGCCGCGTGTGGACTGACATTCACTGTTACTAGATGTTTAATTTTATGAACAATGCCAAGCTAAGCATCCCTGAGTGGACCTCTGTTCTCCTCTGGCTGTATCTCTTTATGATGAAGTCCTAGAGGGGTAATTGCTGGATCAAAAAATAAACTTATTTAAGTTTTTAGAGAAATTGCTGAATGTTGCTTCTCAAAATATTGAGTTGTTTTCACAGGGAACAACAGTGTATGAGAGGACATGTTCACTATACATGCCTAAAATGGGGTATCAACACTTTATATTTCTTTAGAACCATCACACGGAAGGACCACATTTAAAGAGTGTTTTCTTACCAGCTCTAACCAAATAATTTCCAATGTGCCCACTTCTATAGCCATAGCCCATCATGGAGGGTGATGCTTTGTTTGCTCTCCCAGGAGGACAGGAGCTCCTCTAATCAGGCAAACTTTCATCTCATTTCCGGGGAGGGGAATAAAGAATGTGATTCCTTGGGCTTATAAATGAGGGGTGTGTGTGTGTGTGTGTGTGTGTAAGAAGGTCACACCCAATCCCCAGTGCCAAACGTGCTCTTAAAAATTAAGCATCGAGCTTGCACAAGGGCCCAACTTGCTTCACATTGGCAAGAATGGGCAACAAGATCTAGGGTTTCTGGGTCTCAGTTTTGCGTGCACTGCTGGGTCAACTCTATCCCTGCCTAAATCTGGACAATGTGCCTACCTCCCCAGAACTTGATTTGCTTCTCTAACTGGTGGAATGAGTCCATGGAAAGCAGAGATGTGAACTGACTCCCTAAGAGACTGTGACAAAACCAATTCCAGGGGTGCCTGGGTGGCTCAGTCGGTTAAGTGTCTGCCTTCAGCTCTGGTCATGATCCCAAGGTCCTGGGATCAAGCCCCGCATGGGGATCCCTGCCCAGCAGGAAGTCTACTTCTCCCTCTCTTGCTCCCCCTGCTTGTGTTCCCTCTCTCACTGTCTATCTCTCTGTCAAATAAATAAATAACATCTTTAAAAAATATATTCAGAAGACACGTTTTCTTTCATTACAATATAGAATTTCTCATATTTTCAAATTTCAGGGATGTCGACCCATCCAACAAATGGCCAGTTTTATCGGGAAAGGGAGGGTGCACTTGGGGGAATGCTGCCAGTGGGAAAATTACCTGTATCTTTGTAACAGTACCATGGCCAAGTGGGTAGGAAGCAGGTGGGACAGAGATGTGCCAGAAACAAATTGCTAATATGAAAAGAAGCTCCAAATTCTAGTCCTGACTCCTCCACATAGTAACTGGGTGACCTGGAACAAATTACTTAACCTCTCTGAACATCGACTTCTCCATATACAATGGGGGCATGACACCTTGCATAATTAATACAGCGGTGGTGAGGAGAAATACAATAATGAGTGTAGAAAAACATGCCGTCCACTGGGAAACAAACATGAAAGGTATGGTTAATATTTGGTTTTAAAATCTAGCCTTCATTTTATGGTGTCTGATTTTCTTGGCATTCACAACATTTAGAAACCAACAATAAAGCCAGGCTGTCAGGAGTACAATTAAGGGCAAGTTGGAAAACTGCCCACTCCCTGGGCATTTGATCTCAGTGAAGCATAGCACTATTGAAGACCTTTTGATGCAGGAGCCAGATTTCTGGAGAAGTCCCTCCGTGTGGTCCTGTTCTTCCCACCCATGCCACCTCCGTCCTCCTCCCCACTCCTCAGCAGTTTGTCCTGCTTGGTCCCCTCCAACCCACTGTGTCTGTGATCCCATGATCAAGGTTTGTCCCAGGGACACTTGGGCCCAGGCCACTCCAACTTTTCCCCTCCTTTCTCACCCCTCTCCAACTTACTTGTGCTAATAAATGCTCAGAAAGACCTGGAAGGAGGTTTGAGGGGGATACAAGGATCTCTGGTCTAGACAGGTGTCAAGAAGGGGACGGCTGTTTATGAGAATGTCTGATCTCTCTGGGCCATGATGGGGGTCTACCTTGCCTCACTCGCCATCCTTTCAGAAGGTAGTAGGGAGCGATCTCCTGGACACCCTCTGAGTCTATTTCAGAGGACACACTGCTCATCGGCTATCTTGCGGCTGGATACTCTGTGCGGGTTGTGTGATCTTTTATGCACTGATCAAATCCCAAGAGACTCAGAAAACACACCACAGGTGGAGAATTAGTGTTACAGTAATTCAGCAGCTGAGTCTTGTTCTGTGGACAGGACCAACCTATCCTCCAAAAGCCACGTCCGCATCTCCATATGTCCTGTGTCCCGGCAGGTAGATGAACTCCCCCAGTGATGGGGCACCTGACTAGCTCTGTGACTGCGAAGCCTGTCCCCTTTTGCTGAGGCCAGATCATGTGCTTGCTATAACCAAAGGGGGTGGCAGCACCACTTCCTGTGTGCCCCTCCCAGCAGGAGTCTCAGACCCCATTCCCCACTTCCTAAGATCACAAGGTACCTGCTGCAGCGAATGATACTGGTTAGTTCTGAAACAGAGGAACTTAAGTCAGAGCTCTTGTTAGAAGTGAATATATCTCTCCCAGAGGAGAACAGAGCCAGAAGGGGAGGCAGTTCTGATGAACACAAGTACCATTTCAGAAACACTCTCTGATGCTACCCAGCACTCTCTACCTTCCTAGAAGTCTGTTACTGCCATGCAGGGGATCCCCAAACTGCCCGCACAGCACACATGTCCTGCCAGGCACTAATGCTGTTTCCCACTGACGGGAAACTCTGCTCACTGTTGTTAATTTGGTTTTAGTGTTTTATGTTTTTGAACTCAGACACTTTCGACCTGCTAACACAAGCAAAATAATTTAAAATATTTCATATGATACTGCTTTTAGAATTCTCAGATAGTGGCATGAAACCATTGTGAAATTTTTGCTTATAAATGACGTTATGTGTGGTAAATCCGGTTTGTGTGTGGTGTGTGTGCGTATGTGTGGTGTGTGGTATTGCACATGAGTGTGCATGTGATATGGATTATGTGGTGAGTGTGTGTGTGGGTGTGTATGTGGTGTGTATGTGATGTGTGTGTATGTGTGGATTGTATAGTATGTGTGTATTCATGTGGTGTTTATGTGTACATGTGATATGGATTGTGTGGTCTATGTGTGCATGTATGTGTATGTGAAGCTTGTGGTGTGTGTGTGGTATATGAATATGTGATGTGGTATGTGTGGTGTGGTGTGTATGGGGTGGGCAGGCTATGTGGTATGTGGTACATGTGTATGATATGTTTATTGTGGTGTGTGGTGTGCTGTGTTGTATGTGTGTGCGGTATGTGTGGTGTGCTGTGTGGTACATGTGTGCAGTACATGTGCTGTGTTGTACATGTGTGTGGTATGTGTGGTGTGCTGTGTGGCACATTTGTGTGATATGTGTGGTATTCTGTATGGTGCTTGTGTGTGGTACATGTGGTGTGCTGTGTTGAATGTGTGTGGTGTGTGTGGTGTGCTGTGTGGCATGTGTGTTGCTATGTGGTAAATGTGTGCAGTATTCGTGGTGTGCTGTGCAGTACGTGTGTGTGGTATACATGGTGTGCTGTGTTGTTTGTGTGGTGTGCTGTGCTGTACCTGTGTGTCGTATGCATGTTGTTATGTGGTAAATGTGTGCAGTATGTGTGGCGTGCTATGTGGCACATGTGTTTTATGCATGGTGTGGCATGTGTGTGCCCATGCATGGGAATACACATGCTCATGAGCATGCACATGTTCTCTACACTGGACAGCAGTACACATGAGCAAAGAAAATGTGTGACTATCCCAGCTCAGAGGCAAAACAACAGATGCATTTACAGATGAATTATTTATCAGAAAACCATTCAGAAAAGGTTCAAATGCTCAAAATACATCTTGTCTTGGTGCAAACATAGGAGGAGATCTCTGAGTACATCCAGGATTGACTGGTCCATCATGCACCAATTTTTCATGCATCTGATACATATTTATAGACCTCCTAGCAAGGGGGCACCCCCTGCTCTGTCTGCACCCCTGGCTACATAATGAAGAGCCACAGCAATGGGGACCTGTCTTCAAGGCTTGCAGTCTAGCTGCAAGAAATGTCTTGACAGTGCAGCTGGGGAAGTGCTTTCACAGAGGACACACAGGCAACTCTTTATTTCCCTTTTCTTTGATCCCCTTCCTGGTTTACCTTGACCTGACAGCAAGTCTACCTTTGCCACCCAAATTCCCAGGCTTTGAGGTGACTTAAGGAGCCATCAGTGGAGGAAAACAATGCCAGGTCCCCACTATGAGAAAGCCAGAGCCTCTGAGCACAAACTGAGATTTGAGCTTCCTAAGGACCACTGCAAAGAGGGAAACACAAAAGACCACACATCATAAAATGGTAAAATTTCCTCTATGGAATGTATCTATCATCTAGTTTTTGATTTCAAGAGATATTAGATAGTACTGTCTTCTCTAATTGCCGTGTTCTATTTCCATTCTTACCTTCTTAAAATTTGTAGTAACTAACACATGTTGGATTAAGGCAAATTTTGAATTTCTTTTGTTCAAAGTTTATTATTATCTGTAATTTTCAATGCAGAATTTGAGATGATATTTAAATCTTTTATAATAAGTCATATTTCAAACATACCAAAGAATAATGCACCTAGATAATTGACATTCAGTTATATAGAATATCAAATGCACACATCCATACTTACCCCTGAGCTCAAGCAGAACATAAAAATATAATGACATTCTCTTTGCTTCCTTCCTAAAGCAGGTAAACACCTGAAAATATTTATCACTGCTGGATTTTCTTTACATTTGCATTGCTTTGTGAGGCCTATGTGTTTTCTTTGCTCACCAAAACTTCATCTGTACCTGACCTTCTTTCTAGGGTCCAGTTTTTTTCCTTCTGGAGCATGCTTTGCAGAGATGTTCCATGATATGAACATCTGTGGGTAGTAGGTTCTTTCATATCATTGTTCATCTGAAAATGCCTTTATTTTGCTGAAAGGCTCCCTTGCCACATTGTGTCATCAGCTATCTGTCCAATTGTGACTCCTTTTATATAATTTGTCTTTTTTGGGCAACTTCTCAGATATCCTCAGTGTTCAGTTGTTTCAACACAGTAAATCTCCGGGGGCTTTCTGTTATCCTGCTCGTGATTCCCTGATGTTCCTAAGTCCAAGGACTCATGGATTTCATGAATTCCAGAGAATTCCCCACCACTAACTCCCAAACACTGTGCCTCCTCTGTCCTCTGTATCATCTCTCAACCTGCCTTTAGTGTTTCTACCTTGTTGTCACTCTGTCCTGTGCTCGACATACTTCTGTAAGAATCGCTTGCCCTCACCTGTTCCCCTCAGCTCTGCTAATGTACTGCTAGTCCCTGTCCTGAACTTCACATTTTATTTATTATAGATTTGTTTCTGGAATCTGTGTTCATCACTTTTTCAAATCTGAGTCATCACTTTTCCGCTCTTTTTCTCTTCTCATGTTTTCAAGACACTCCTTCCTTTCTTAAAACACATAAAATACACTTATTTTATATTTATTTTCAATAATTCCCATATCTAAGATTCTCTGTTTCCATTTAGCTGTGTATGTTTCTGCAGATTCTCGCTCATGGTACCCTGTTTACTTAAGTGTTCGATGATTTTTTTTTTTTTAACTCATGAATTTTGGAACTTTCTTTGAAGTCTGGGTTGAAGCCACTTTACCCTTCAGAGGCTTTCATTTACTACTGCCAAGTGCCTGGGGCCACCACCGGTCTGGCATTGGAATGTCCCATTCTTAGCCTGATGTTTTGCAGACCACATGCATACTAGGGGATGAACCTCAAATCTTCATGAAAGATAATCAAATATTCTAAAAGAACACTTCTCCCTGCCTTCCCAGAATCAAGGCTGATACCAGGTAAGTTTTTTGGTCATTTACACTCATAGGAGAAGATATTTTGGTTCATCTTTTCACTGAAGCCACAAGTCTTCAAAGACCTTTGTTTTATGTTGGGTCACCTAACCCAGTTCACCATTAAGTAAAACCCACCACCTAGTTACCTGAGTGGTCAAGCAACCTAGGGTGGCTGACAGCAGTAGCCCTCCCCTATCTGGATTTGCACTCCTGCTTAGATTTTGGCCTCTGATCATTTCCCCAAGCCATGCACTTAAAAAACATTTAATGTTAAAAAACAAAACAAAACAAAACAAAAAAAAAACAAGCAACAACAACAACAGCAACAAACATGGCTCAGTTAAGCATCCAACTCTTGATTTCAGCTCAGGCCATAATCTCAGAGCTGTGGGCTTGAGCCCACCTAGGCTCTGCACTGAGCGTGGAGCCTGCTTAAGATTCTCTCTCCTTGTCTCTCTTCCACTCCCTCTCAGCCCTCCCCCCAGCATGCAGTTTTCTCTTTTTCTAAAAAAAAAGCATTTAATACTGTATCCAGCATTGCTACAAGCTTGAAGAGGGAGAGGAAGTGGTTTAGGGTACCACAGGTGCCCCCTTTCCAGAGCAGTTTAACTGCTCTGTCACAGGCTTTCATGGCTGGCAGTCAGATTGTCAATGTAAGAAATCTCATTTTATGTAAATCCAGGAGATCAAAGTCCAGCAATAGGGAAAATGTCTTGGGGAAGGTGTTGCCTTTTACAGAGTGTCTACCACACTCTTCACATTTGAAGACGCTACACATTTGATGGTGTATTCCTCACCCAACCCTCTGGGGTAAATATTATTATCCTTAGAAACTGAATTTCAGAACCCATCCACTGTTACACAGAGATGAAACTGGGACTTAGCCCAGTTTTGCTGCTTTATAGATTCAGTTCTTCATGGCTCTTCCTCACCCATGCAAGAGTTTTTCTCTGACACTTAGAGAAATCTAGTGTCTCCTTAAGTAGCTAAGCACTAAGATTTCTTTTAGCAGCTGATGCCCGACAACCTCACTTAAATTCTAGAATTCTCACCAATTTTTTGAACTTATTTACCAACATCTTTATAACTTAGGAAAGAGAACATACATAAATATGCATATATATGTGCATGCATGTGTGTATGTATGTGTATGTGTGTGTATATATATATGTGTGTATATATATACACACACATATATATACATGTGTGTGTATATATATATATATATATTTCTTTTTTTTTTCTTTTCTTTGAAGTAGTGAATAAGCCCTTTAAGAAACTTTGGGACAGAGACAGGACTTGCACACCTTTGTAGTCTTCACAAGTCCCAGCGTGTGCCCCAAAATGATAGACATTCAATAAATACTTCTTAAGTGAACAACTGCTATTACTTGTTGCAGAATCAGAATGTGTACACAAACATCAATGCTATGGGCAATTCAAAATGTGTCCAGGCAAAGTCTCGCAGTCCTACAAAAGCGCATGTCTCCAAGATTAGGGTTTGGACATTCCAATCCACCCATGCTGTTCTCGACCACATTTCTTCTCCCTGAGTCAGTATGCATCAGCTCCTCATGCTGTGTCATTTACTTTGGCCCCTCACACCCTCCTCTGGGGTGCAGGAGAGTTTGAGTCACAGATTTCAGGGACCCTCCAATCGGTCCACTCACATTCTCTTTCTCAGCTGCCATCACTGGTCCAGGTGCATGCACCTGCCCCTGAGGGCATGGATTGCCTGGACCCCTCCTGTGCTGGGCTAACACCATGTGAGTCACTGCTATCTTGCCGAACTGCCCTGCTTCCTTCTGCATTATCATATCTTCCATGAAGGGGTTCATTGCTAGCCCCCATTAATGGCTCTTGCTGGTAGAGTCACCCGGTCTCATCCCAAGGTTTATTTTCCATTAGTAGCTTTGAAAGAGCCAGTCCCTTTCCTCAGCTGCTTCATTTGGAAAAAGGTTACTCTTGAGAAAGTGAACCTGCAGAGGCTCCATCTTTGCTTCTCCATCCTACAGGGACAAGAAAGCAAATCATTCCTTCAATCTCACCTAAATCTCAAGTGTACAACTGCCTCTTGGAACTGGAAAATGTTTATTCGTGAACGCACAGCTCCTGGCAGGTTTACATCAAAAGGTTCTACGTGGAGGGAAAGAAGATGGAGGCAGATTAATTGTCTCAAGAGAAACAGTTTATAACATGAGCCTTTTCCCTCCATCAATAAGGAAGAGGGGAGAGTTCAGCTCAGAACTTTGGGCACTTGCCTGGGTGCTTGGGAAGTCTCATTCGAGTACATGCCCATGGTCCAGGGAGATGGATTTCTAAGTGTTTTGAATATCAAGAAGCAGATTTCCATAGAGCCTGCCCTAGCTTATTAAAGGATTTTTTAAGTGCATTTAGCTTCCTTCTCTAGAAGTTGTCAAGAGCCAACAGATTGAGTTTTTCACAACACTAAGCAGTCCCCAAAAGGTAGTGTCTGTAAAATGATTCTTTAAAAAAAAAAAAAAGATATATTTATTTATTTGAGGAGGAGAGGGATAGAGGGAGAGAAAGTCTTGTGCAGACTCTGCACCAAGTGTGGAGCCTGACATGGGACTCAAACCCATGACCCTGAGAGATCATGACCTGAGCCAAAACCAAAAGTCAGATGCTCAACAGACTGAGCCACCCAGGTGTCCTTAAAATGATTCTTAATTAAAAGAAAAGTTAAGTTTGCATCAGCTGAGCAACATGCAATTTAAGTAAACTCAGATTGGGAAAGGAAACTTTTTCAAATGGGTAGCAGAGACCTTTGAAAAATATCTGACTAAATTAAAAATAGTAAATGCATACTGTGTCTCTTAAATGAATGAGATCTAAATAAATCTGAATGTATTGTGATGAATGAGATCTGCTTTTTATTTTGGGAGGAAGAAAACTTCCAGTTTTTGAAATTGTTAGACATGATTTTAGGAAGCTAGCAGAAAAAAAATGAGACACACCAGGATGAAAGGATTGCCTCATTCAATTTTGTGGGATATTTTTCCTGACAAAAAGACACCCTACTTGCTCCCATTCATCAACCTTACCCTTGGCACTATCATCCTGTTTGAAATTGTATTCTTGAAGTTCTTTTTTTTTTTTTTTTTTTTTTTTTTTATTTCCAGCATAACATATTCTTGAAGTTCTTGTAGGTGAGCACAAGTTCTGTTCCCCAGCATCACTTCTCTCCTGTTCCAGTCCGGGCTGACCTCTCCTTGGCCTCTGAAGTCACCTGCTGCTCTTGTCACTCATGAGGCTCCAGTTCCTTCAACAAATCATTGTCCAACCCCACTGAAGTTCCCAGCTCTGCTCTGGGTTGTGGGGGTACCATGGTGAATGTGGCACAGTCATTGCTACCCCAGAGGAAGAGATCAGTAAAATACAGTGGGGAGGGGGTACTACTGTAGGGGCCTGTGGAGAGGGTACTGGCAACCAACAACTGAGCATTCCTGAGACAGTGAAGCATGTACCCAGAGGAGAAAAAGCAGGACCCATAGCTTAGCTGCTCTGGGCCCTTTTTCTTTTTTGGAAAGAACAAACATTTCAAGAGTCTTGTAGGGCTTAGGGGAGGTGAACTCCCCCAGTGGCCACTCTACACAGCCCATCTCAGGGGGCTCCCTTCTAAGAAGCTTCTGCCTCCAGGAAACAGAAGGAAAGGCAACTTTTGTCTCAAACTATGAAGTTTCTCCAACCAAAAGTTTTATAATAACAAGATAGTGTTGCTCACATTAAATAACTTCTGTTCCAAATTATATTAAGAAGTCAGCATAACACCAAAAAAAAAAAAAAACCCTAAATATGTCTGCTCATGAAATGAAAGTTGTCATTTCTATTTCCACCAATTCAAGAGCTAACATCTGCCACATCTTCCCAGAGGTGCCCATATTGCTTAAATTCTCTCCATTCAGCTCATTTCTTAAAAATGTTTGAGGCTGAAATGGAACATAAATAGATTCCTCTGTATACATCCCACCATTCCAGTGGGGGAGTTATTTTTACAGAGAAATTTTTGGTTAAGTGCTAATGTGGCACCTGGCAGTGAACTCAACAGACATTTCTGTTAAACTGGGTAGAAAATAGTGATTATTTGAGGACATTTATTTGCTATTTGGAAGCCTTCAGCTTATGATTCGGGAACATTTAGTAGTTTTTCCTTGATTCGAGATTGTCGAGGGTGCCTTTCAAATTCAGCTTGACAGACATGTAAGGGGCACAAAGCCAACACTCTCTCACCCCTGTAGTGGTGAGTGGTGAGGTTGGGTTTGGTGGAGGGAGGGCCGGTAGACAAGTAGCCAACATTCCTACAAAGGAGTCTGGCCTCCTGGCTCATCCTCCTCTCCATACCTCTCTGTCCCTGGGGTCTTCCTGTCCTCGCTGTCTCTCTGGTCCTGTGGATAGAGAGCCGGGACACTCAAGGTGTGGATACAAAATAAATATAACTTGCTGTGATGAGCGTAGGGTATCATATTTAACCAATGAATCTTTGAACACTGCATCAAGGATTAATAAAGTACTATACAGTGGCTAACTTAACATATAAAACTTAAAAAAATATATATAACTTAAAATTTGGCTTGAAACTATTTTGAAAGATTTTATATATTCAGTTGCGTGTGGGGCCATTCTGATTATAATTATTATTTTTTAAACTATGAATTATATTTTTATTACGTTGAGTTAGCCAGCATATAGTACATTATAAGCTTTTGTTGTAATGTTCAATGATTCATTAGTTTCATATAACACCCAGTGCTCAGTGATATAATTATTTTTAAATAAAAACTGATACTATACTTGATTTATCATTCATCTTTTTCACCAGACCATTAGCCATTTATAGAGTTCCAATCTACCTTCTAAGGACACTGGATGCTAGATATAATTTAAAATCATCACAGCCTCCAAACCTAATCTAAGTATAAGTGTATTCCTATGCAAAGCAAAAAAGGGCAACATGAAAAAAAAAATCCATTGAAACCAAAAACAATTTAAATTTGACACACATTTGAATGTTTCCCATCTCATAAACTCAGGAAACCTTTTGCTAAATAATTCCCTTGTGGAGTATCTGGAGGAACAGATCTATTGAGTGAGGAGAACCAAACAAATATCGAAACATAAGCGATGCTTCAAAATGAGTGAAGTGTTGAAATTCTGGCTCGTTCTATATATGGAGAGTATCCCAAAGGAGGATCAGCCACTGCACCTTGACAAAATAATCAATTCCAAAACTCTTGTAGTTCTCTACACTCAACTTGAAGAGCCTCCTTGAATTTTGCATACAGTGTTCCTTCAGCCTGAAATATTCTTCCATTCTTTGTCTGTCTGGATGTCTTCTTCAAAGAAGAGTTCATTCTTCAAAACCGAGAACTGTCACTCACTCTTTTGTGGACACTTCTCTGGGCCCCTAAAAAGAATCGGTCACATTTTCCCTGTGCTGCTGTGGAATCTCATGACAGCCTCTCTTATAGCACATGTCCTGATTTTTTTAAATTCTTTTTGTATATATATATGTGTGTGTGTGTGTGTATATATATATATGAAACACATGAGACATGTATATCTATGAAAAATATATATATAGATCTATAATAGTAGACTGAGGTTTCTATATCCTTCATTTTTACAGCACTGCACATAGTCAGCAGCGTGTGGTAGGTGCCTCACAGAGGTTTCTTAAACTGACTTGTACTGACCTTGAACTTCCATTACTCGATAGCTCCTTTTCCTTCCATTAACTCTTCCTTATGTTGATCCCATTCTCCCTCCCTATCCCTACCACTCACTGCCCCTATTTTGCTCCTGTGAGGCAACACAGAATAAGTCTACTTCTTCCCACAAAATGGAAGGCACCACTCATAGCACCCGTAATGAAACACCCTTCAATCTTTTCCCACATGACGCTTCTGGGACCATACGTTGCTGCACTATGGAATCAACAAAGAGTTCCGTTTACTCTTGAGTGGAAGGTCATCTGGCATTTATGTCACTATAATTTCTCCTATGCACATGTTAATAACTTGAGTGATTTTGTTGTTGTTGTTGTTGTTTGTTGTTGTTGAGAATCTTAAATGATTCTCCAGATATGGACAAAGGCCATCTGGCAACTGGCAAATAGGGACGTCCCTCTGACCTTCTAACCAATTGTGGATCATCTCATAAACAAAGTTGATAAATACCACAAAGATAGATAAACAAGATGATTAGTAAGGTTGAGGGTGATGATTCTCCAATTCTTCCATATTCCACAAATATGGAATTATGTTCATATCAATTGACAAATTGTTGCTTCCCTGATCCCCCAGAGTCTCTGACAAGAACCCTCCAGGAACCAGCTCAAGCTTTGTGGCCAGCATCCATTCTGAATAGATCATGCTTCAGCCTTAACAGTTGTTAATTTTACCAGTTGTTAAATATTTTGATCACTCGTTACGTGCCCCCCACCCCGACCCCGCAGCCACAGTGAGCTAAAAGGGGATTTCACTAATGGCCTCCAAGTACACAAATGACTGTTTCTGTGAATCATAGCCAGTTAGTCCCTGAATCCACAGGGAAGGAAACAAAAGGAAATGAGAGCAACTCTAGCAAAAACTCTGTGTGGACTCCAGGGTGTGGGGGAGTGACACTGTATGTTCCCATTCTCCCATTTGGTCAGACTTTGTAAAGCAGATGGAACCCCACGGGTCTTGAGGATAAAAGCCCAGGCCGGCCAGAGAATGGCTCTGCATGGTTTTCTCAGGGTCTGGGATCCTCTAGGCTAAACGCCAGAAGAAAAGGAGCATGTGTGGGAGGAACTATTATCTAATATTAGTCTCTTGATGCTTATAAGAACTGAAACAAATGATCGTTTACTGGTATCTTGCACCAAACCCGCCTGGAGAAGAGAAACTATCAGATGTTTCAACTCAACAGCTGCACATCAAAAATAGTAGTCTTCTAGACACCAGGAGCTTTGTGACATGCATGCTAGAAACAGGTCCAGTGTGTTGGAGGCTCTGATGTTTCTTCTTCCGGGAATGAAAGGAGAAAATATTGCTGTCACAGGTCCAATACAGCACATTCATGGCTGGGATCACACCTACCCTGGTGCATGTGTGCAGGAGTGTATATGTAGATACACATATACACATGTACATAAGAACTTACTCCAACACAGGCAAACAATGGTTAAGAAAAGCATGTTCTAAAAGGCTGGTTAATCATTTTCCAAGAATCTATCCAAAAGAATCTATGGGAGAAACTTTCTTCCAAACAAACCCATTAGGAGAATCACAGAAAGACGAGCAAAATTGCATGTATAACATGTATTAGACAGAATGTACTCGTGATTTCTGTACAAAGACTGCTATTTGTCTCGTCAGGCTGATACCACATCAGCACTCACCGGGATGGATATACGAGCTGTTCTATAGCCAGCATCTGTTCTTATTGGTCAGGATCCAAACTGTACAGATTGGTAAATATTTTGAATATTGTTACCAGTCATCATTGGCTTGTGATTGAGAAATAGCACCACAAACATAAGAAGAAAGGCTGTTGTGTCCTCTGCTTTGGAAAACACAGCTGCTTTCTGGAGTGACTGGCTGCTCAGTTGACATTATAATCTTTTGTTCACCAGTGGCATTGGTGAAATGTTCTGCTATGTGTTTTGAATCTAGAAATCCACTGATTTTGGTCTCATTTCTGTAATTTGCTTGGTTATGTTCGGGTTTCTTGAAAAATCTTATATCAATACTTAAAATAACTTACATCAAATGGACTTCAATGCCTCCCAAATTAACACTAATAAATTCATTATTGTTATTAAGATTTCATTATGAAAATTCTTCAATAAAAGTAGCTTGAAATTCTTTATGTCCTTTCTTTCCCTACTGAAATAATTGCTTTTGTATGTGATTCTTAATAAATGAGGTTTCCTTTAATCCCAGCTATGAGTACCAGCATAAAAATAATTGCTTTAAGTGAATGAAAAAATCAGAAGGTAAGAAGTCCAGGCTGGTATAGTGATTATAGTCTCTAAAATCCTCAAGGACTTAGGCTCCTTTCAGCTATGTACCTCACCAGCACAGAAGTAGAGCTTTGTTCCTCAGGGTCCAGAATATCAGTCAGAGCTCCATCCATCACATCTTATTTCCAAGTATCAGAGTGCAGAAAGAGAAAAAAGAACACAACAAATAATACATTCCAACTGCCATTCAGGTAAGGTTCCAGAGTCTGTTACACAAAACACAGTTAGTGGGTAGCAGAGACTGGTGGGCCTTGACTACATACTTTTAGCTTGGATTTTGTAGAGAATGAAATGAAAGTTAGCAACATTTGGCCTACATTTAACTGTAAGGGATGCTGGGAAATGTAAGGTTGTTATTTTGTTTTCTCTTTTAATCAAGAACCCAGCTAAAAATCAAGACTTCTATTACTCTAGGAGAATAGGGGAGTGCATATTAGGGGACAATTAGTCTTTTTATTTTTATTTTTTTCACCAAAAAACATTCCTTTAGAGCAGAACAGATTGTATCCTATTCATTTCTTCACTTCCTACTCTTATCTCATTCAGAGATCTATTCACTTCTGAAGTGAACCACCTAGAATGAGGGTATTAATAATTCGAGTCCATTCGAGCACCTGGATGGTTCAGTCAGTTGAGCACTTAGTTCTTGGTTTTGGCTCAGGTTATGATCTCATGGGTCATGGGATTGAGCTCTGCATAGGGCTCTGTGCTCTTCAGGGAGTCCTTCCCTCTGCCCTTCACCCATTCATTTTCTCTCTCTCTCTCTCTCTTTCTAAAATAAATAAATAAATCTTTAAAAGTAAACACCAAAATTTTTTTTAAGTCCTCTAAGCAGTTTCATAACTTTATTCATTCCTTCAATAAGTATTGATGGCACACCTGTTTTGGGACAGGAACTCTGCTAGAGTTTAGGGATAGCATGATAAACAAAATGTGGCTGCTGATTTCACAGACCTTATGGTCATATGGAGAAGACCAGTGCAGAATGAGGAACTATAATAGAATGTCTGTTCTGGGAAACATTGGGTAGGGAGAGAAAACTTAGTGCTGAGTGGGAAGGGCATTTAAGCTGATATATGGGTGAGTAGGAGATTTTGATGAAGTATTCCAGGGAAAGGAAATACATGTCCCAAGTCCTGGGAGTTAGAGAGAATGCAGGATTTTTGAGGAACTCAATGATTTTCAACATCTCTATAGTACTGAATCCAAAAGGGAGAGTATTGAGAGAAAGGCTGGACCCCAATATGGAAGGCATCTCAGCCATGTGAGGCTTCATACTTTTCCTATGGGCAATGAAAAGCCATTGACAAGAAGGCTCATTAAGATTGGTACATAAGAGGCACCTGGGTAGCTCAGTGGGTTAAAACCTCTACCTTCAGCTCAGGTCATGATCTCAGGGTCCTGGGATCAAGCCCCGCATGGGGCCTTCTGCTCTTTGGGGAGCCTGCTTCCTCCTCTCTCTCTGCCTGCCTCTCTGCCTACTTGTGATCTCTGTCGGTCAAATAAATAAATAAAATCTTTAAAAAAATTTAAAAAAAAGAGATTGGTACATAATAGCAACCCTAGCATCTACTGAGTGTTGAATATATGCTTGACATTGTGGTGAGTGTATTCCATGCATCATTTACCGAATATTTACAACAAACTCTAATGGGCGATAACATGCCATTGTCCCCATTTCATAAATGAGAAAAATGAAGCATTTAAGAAACTTGTTCAAGGTCATTCAGTTGACAAGAGGTTGAGCCAAGATCAAGCAGAAAGAGTCTGATGTTGTACTCATTCCACAGTCCGGACTCCACTGAGACTTGATGAGATGGAGTCAAGGCTGTAGGTAAACAAACAAAAGTGACTAGGTGTATAAACACATTTTTTAAAAACTGTAACTTTCATTGCTACTGCAAGTCAGTTCCGAGGTCCTAGCTTTGAATTTGCTCTTCAGTGGAGGTCGCTGTCTATCCTCTACCAGTCAAATAGCCCTCCTGTCAGCCTCCACCCCCTGAGTTGTCTGACCGTGGGTCACAGGTTACTCTGACTAATTCTAGGACCATGGGAGTGCTCTCAGCACCAGCTCCACCTCTGTTACACTGAGCGTGTATGAGCCCCAAGAATCTACAAAAGAAGAGGGGGAACTGAGTATGTGAAGAGGCAATAGACCCAATGCTGGTAGCTCTGTAAAACCTCTCTTCCTCTTGCTTTAGATTTTTTGGGGGGAGGGGGTGAGTCCATTTGGTGTCCATTTGCTTCCTTCAGCATAATTAATGTTATTAACTGCCATGGGTCAAGCATGAGTGTCCCCCCGCTTCGCCCCGGGTCAGGTAGATCCTTGGACTAACATGCACTGGCCTTTGCTGCACTGGAAACCACAACAGCTCCAGCATTCGGTGCACCATTCAAGTCAAACCTCCAGGGGCTCCCACCCCTCTCTGTGCACACAGGCAACCTCATCTCTGTTGGCTACTGTGCAAATAGCTTAGCTAGCACCAGGCAGCATTGGGTCCAGATGCCAAATACTGTTGTTACTATTTTTGACAGCAGCGGTAACTTACCCCCAAACCTTGGAGCTGGAGGGCCAGGAAGGCCCCTGTTCTCATCCACATCTGGTGCTGCTGCTAAAACCAGCTCTGTTTTGTCTGCATTGACAGCATACTGAAAATATCCAAGCCTCTGCAAAACAGAAAATCTGACAAGTAAAAATACCTCAGTAATGTACAGGGAGTTGAGGTAATGGGTTTATTCATTGTAAAAGCAGCTGGTCTTCCTTGTTAATGTTTGTTTGGTTTAAAATGAGGGAAGATCCCACTTGTGGAGGGAATGGATGGGACACACTGTAATTTCTTCTCTTCTAGCTCTCTCACTTTTAATGGAGGCAAATTGCCCACGATTCTGCCCGAAGCCCTAATCTCCTTTGTCTGGATAGTTTATTAGGTGAAATTTAAAATTTGGGGATATAACCTTTTCTTATCACATGCTTCTCTTTGTGGGTGAACCATCATTCCACCTTCACAACATAAATTCTATGATGGAAAAAAAGAGAAGCTGAGTTTACTCTGATGAAATATTATATTATACTCAATGCTGTCTCCTTTCCAGACAGATTCAGAATGTATTTTAAATTTGTTTGACATTCACCAAACCATAAAATAGTCTCAGTGAGAGTGTCCTGTTGACACTTCTCTATATTGTGGCATGAAATGAGAATTAGTCATGTGGTGAGGAGGAGAAAAGAGAGTATTAATTTGGTCTGCACCACAAAACTAATGGGAAATGAGACATTCGGTGACTTTTGTCTTTGCAGGGTTTTGTATATGCCACAAAACACGAATCTGTTACTGTGAAAATGCACGGTGTGCTTTGAGCTCTAAAGAAGGAATTAGATTTACTGGGCCATCCAGGCCAGGTGGGTTAGAATATTGTCACTGATGTTTGTGATTGGCAACAGGTATTCTGAGAAAAAAGGTGAAGGGTGAGAGAGTGAACACAGGAAGAGAAAAACCCCAAAAGCCCCAAAAGCAGCAGAGGTGGGTCCCAAAGGACTAAACTTCATGACCTGAAACGGCCTGTCCAAATACAACACAACTTCATTTTTGATCTACATTTTCCATATTTCCCAGAACTGTGGGCTGTTTACAGAGTCAGGAGAATTTTTGCTTTGACATGCAGTAATCCTGTCCTTTGGGAGCCCCCAAAAGTTAGCCAAGGTTTAATAGAGTTCCAGAAACCACATTTTCAGTCCACTGTGGGTTTGTTTGCTTTACTGTTGTGGGTGCTTATGTTGGAGGAATTAAACAACACTGCTAGCACTTTTAAAACTCTACAATATGGGAATCTTTTTTTTTTTCCCCTTCTAAAATCAGTTGTGTTGTGAAAATTATGAAACTACTTCAAAACATTCTTCACTGTCATCAAAATCAGCTTGACTCAAAATATGATATTTAAAATTAATTGTACATCAGCGATTTATTTCAAGATTATCTGGGGCTGAAGAGAACAAGTAAGAACCAGTAAATAAATAAATAAAACTGAAACAATTCCACAAAGCAGATTGTTTTCATTAAATATATCCATTTGTATTCAAATCATTTAAGCCGAAGTAGTGCAACAATTTCAAATGAAACCCTTACAGTGAAGACTGCACGAACTAAATCCTGAGTTCTACACCAGCATCTCAACACTCTGTACCAGAGTCTTCCAGAAGGTTCTAGTCTTCCAGATGGAGTTACTTCATGTTCTGACACTTCATGTTGGAAGTGAATGTAGGCCAGCCCCACCAAGGCCTAATGACCTTCTCATCATTTCTATAGGATGAAAGCTAGTGATGGATCTCCTCACTTGTTTACATGCCAGGCCACTTAACCAAATGAAAGACATCAGGAGAAGAGGGAACCTAGGGCTACTTCACAGACACTCTAGCAGGTCCTGGAGACACTTGTTGACCAGAAATGTCAGGCAGCAAACCCCAGTTCCCAACAGGAATGATTTAAATGCTGAAGCAGGTGGAAGGCTGATATGTCCCTTTGGGGAATAGCTCTGGGTTTCTGGGCAGTGTATGTGCTGAACGGGGGACAGGGACAGCAGAGGGAAGGGACCGGGCACGTATGAACCCACAGCAGAGTGTCCCCGCAGACCTCGCCGTGTGCCTGTGAGGAGGACAGATGCCAGCTGCCGTACTCCATGCTGGGCAGAAGGCCACCCACGGGCATGTCCCCTAGCCCCAAAGGCTCAGGTGGGCAGGAAGACAGACACACAGACAATGAATCACAAAGTAGAGCTCCAGGGCACTCTGAGAGCCCAGGGCGGGGACTGAGGAACCTGTCCTTTCACGCTTTAAAATCCCAGTTCACATATTTGACTCTGTATTTCAGAAGATGCTCTTTTCCTTGGGATGCTTTGTTTTCTTCTCTTGTTTTCAGTTACAGAACCACACAATGGCATGAATTATTTCACTCAGAGAAGGAAGAGAAAGTATTTTCACAATTTTAAGTGCACTGTGTTATGGGTACCAACGCCCATGGCCGAGGGACAGTGGCATCCCTTGTGAACAGTTTTGTCTCCTGTAAGGTTTCCGAGGACCAGAACTTGCTTGCTTTTCTTTGCTTTTGCATCACTGGGGTTGAAAGGGAAACATGAGGGAGGAAGAGAGAAGAAGGGACACAGGGACAGAGAGAGATGTGGTGGGCCCAGGGACCAGTGAATAGAGAGTCACTCTTGTCTCTTCAGGTCACTGGTCAGTCTGGACATTAAGCCCCCACCTCATGATCGCCCTTCCTACCCTTTCCTCCCTGCACACATCTGGAATCACCAGGGTCTCTCAGCAGAGGCAGACAATGCAAGGAGAGGTCGTCATTCACGTGTCCCCAACACCCTAGAGTTAGATGCGGCGAGATCTCCACACTTCTCCCTCTTCTGAGGAGCGCCACCCTGGTCCGAGTCTCCTCTCCCATTCTCTTCCCGGGCCTCAAGCCCCACCTCTTCTCTGCCCCCAAGGCAAATGGAAAGCCAGGTGTGTGTACGAATTCCAGCGAGGCAAGGAAAACAGAAAGCCAGCAACTGAGATGCTGAGATTAAAAATAGGATAAACAGGAACTGAAAAGTCTGGGTTTCTATTTCTTTTCTGGTTCACTTTGTTTTCACGTTTCCCCCAGTGAACTGTTGCACTTAGAGTTTCTCCCAATTAAGCAGTCATTTGTAGTCTGGGATAAGAAAATAAGATTTCTCGCACCCCTTTTGTAGAATTCCCCACCCCTCATCCCCAGAATGTGTTAATTGCCAGCACATATGAGAACAATCGTTTAGAGGGGGAAAGAAAAAAAAGTCTACTGCAGGCTTTGCCCAGAAATGCTAATGCAGTTCTCTCCATGGCCCTCCGTGGCCTCAAATTGAAAATATCATAAATGCAAGAATATCCCCACTTCATAAAGAGCCAGCGAGCCTCACACTTGGAGTTCACATCACTGGGGGTCCACCCTGAGGACGGCAGGCACCACTGTTCTGGGTCAGGTTTAAATCTCTGGGTGGGCACCCATGTCTTCCCTACGGCTTGCCTGGGATCTTCTTTAGACCAACCCATGGTAAAAGGTTTGTAGGCCTTATTTGTGTGGAGATCCGTGAGCTGGACACCCAGAACTTCATTTATCATGGCTTGGCTTCCTAAAACTTTAACCGCAGGCACGTAAAGCTCTTTATAAATCAAAAAGCCCCAGAGCCTCCACTAGCCAGGAAGGGTAGAGACAGTGGGAGCTGCCTGTGTTGTCTGAGCGAACCGCCCACTCGGCCAGCTGCGGGCTATCTAAAGCAAATATCCCCACCGTGGCCACTTGTCCAGAAACAGCAGCAGGAAGCGCTGGCTTCCCCGGGTGGGAAGGAAAGACAGCCCAGCTCAGAACAGAAAGCTGTCCCTGTGAGTGGGGAGGCAGTGGGGAGCTCGCTCGTGGCCCCATGGCCCTGAATCCCAGTGGGGTCTGGAAGATGATACCACGTAGGGACCATCCCACTGCTCCCATGTTCATTATATTTTTGGAGGGCAATGACTCCTCTCAACTTCCTGTGCTCAAAAACATTCGTTAGTCGTCCTTATTAAAAGCCAGAATCTCACAACATACAACTACGTTACACATGTACCAAATTAAGAGCAGGAGATTGCTGGCATTTCCAGAAGGCAGAGAATGCCAAAACAAAATGGACATTAAAATGCTGGACCTTTTTCTTTTCTTTTCTCTTCTCTTCTCTTTTCTTTCCTCTTTTCTCTTTTATCTCTCCCTTTCTTTTCCCCTACAGGAGGCAGGGAAGCGTAGGAAAGAAAAATGAGGAAACTAGAACCTGAATCTTGGGATTACTGGTGGGGACTTTGGATTGTGTCCAGATAGAAGTGTTTGGTCACAACAGGAATCATTACATTATCCTGTTACTTTTACTTTTCGCTGCTGGTTTTCTGGGTGTTGCCCTACAGTATGTGTCAATGGCTGGGAAAAGCCCCTCCAGAGTCGCTGTTTTCTTGCTTTTATTAAATATTTGTACGTATTTCCTCTAGATTGCGGTTCTTACAAGAAACTATTCTGAACGTGATTGTAATGAAATAATACCCCAGTCAAGTAAAGGCCTCACATCTCAAAGAGTTGCTGGATAAAATCTAGGCTATGCAGTTAAATTAAAATTTCAGATCAACCACGAAAGATTTTTTTAAGGTTCAGGTGAACTGGGAATCAGGAAATGTTGCACAGGTCCAATATCCATAAAATGATATCTGTGTTCATCTGAAATTCAAGCTTGACTGTGTGCCCTGTATTTTTATTTGTTAAGTTTGGCAATCCAGAACAAGCTGGCAACGTTAGAGTAAAAAGCGCACGTGGACATCCCAATCACATTTCCCTTTAAGTTTTTCACGTGTTTCATTCAAGCCTGAACGCAGCCACTTGCTCATAGTAACACATTCTCTGGATCTACCGATTCTGGGATTTAGTTTATTCCTTCTTGGTTCCAAGGTAGCAACTGTTTGCTGGAGCAACTCTTCCATTTCTACGCTGCTGTTCGTACCAGGTACCCAGAAGCGGTTGACTCAACCACTCTAATATTGCCCGTTTGTTACCAACTCATAGGAGACCATCCCTGATAAGCCACAGCGAGAAGCCTCTCTAGTACCGAATAATTAGAAACTATTGGGTATGGAGAAAGGTGGCCACATTTCTCCGTGTAAAACTGACACCCAAGGCCAGGGGGAGCCTGCTATTTATAGGATAGTTTCAGTAGATTTTCCCCAGTCGGTTCCAAATACCCAACTTTCTGGAGTGTAAGGGACTGAAGAGGATATAGGTAGTCTAGGAGTTCCGACCTTTCTTTCAAAACTCAAGGGCCAAAGTCAGCGAACATTCCCAGTTTCAGTGCACAAGATCTAAAATTAATTATCATCACTCCACGATGCTCTGTTAGAGGAAAGTCTGTGAGTCAACATGAGGCGTCCCACTAAACCTCTGATCATCACCTGCAAAGTGGCCCAGCCAAGAACGGCTCGTGATGTCATCACCCACATGCAGTCTAGGACGCTGTATGTATGATCAGATAGTCTCGCTCTAGACATATATTTCCTTAAACATCAACAGCAACAGAACAGTTTTCTTGACTTACTATTAGATGCACCTTTTTGCATTTAAAAAATGTCCCTACCCCACTAGCAGAGATCCTGCTGCTTGTTCACTCAAAACACCTCCTGGGAAACTCTGAGAAATGCTTTATTTAGAAGCAAATCAGTCTGTGAGTCATGCAACTTTTTGCTTGTGTTTTTCTTCTTCAGTTCTCCTGCTACCATAAACATTTATACGAAGACAGGATATTTTACTGGATTTCAAAAGTCCATCTGCCACAGCTGCTTGTCCCCCACCTGAAGTCATCAACTTTCATGAAAAGAAAATATCTGGTTTTCCTTCAAATGCTGATAATGCAAAAAAAAAAAAAAAAAAAAAAAGATGAACCTTGAGCAGAATTCCCTCTTCTCTTCACTCAGCGTTTCTCACGCTTCCCTGCAAAGCACTAAAACTTGTTAAACACTGGAATTAGCCTGGCTGTCAGAGGTACATTTTCATAAGATTAGCAGTATTCTAAGGCAAAGAAATCACCAAACACGTTGTCCCTTTTATGAGGCGGTGAAGATATTATTATTCCTTTTCTGCTGGCGGGAGGGGTACAGGAAGAGCAGTGGGAGTGGTGGGCACTGTGAGAAGCCCACGTGGGCTTCCTGATCACATTTTCTTTCTAAGTTTCTCATGTGTTTCATTCAAGTTCAAAAGCAGCCGCTTAGCTAAGGGGGACACATTCCCCAGATCTAAGAACGCTGTTATGATTTAGTTTATTCCTTCTTGGTTCTGGGGTATCGGTTTTAATGGATTTCTAGACGTTTGATTAAAAAGCAAATTTCATTTGCAATCCAGAATATTTCTTCCTTGTGCCAACATCAATCTTCTTTCAGTCACAATTTCCCAATACTTCCTGGCTTTAAAAAAAAACAACAACAAGAGAATTCTTTATTTTTATTTTTCCTCCAACACACAGTTACCCACTTTCTTTTTGGTGCTGACAAATGTCCCCGGATGTTGCTTAGTCACTGACGCAATGAGGTTCAAGAGGTTGCTTTCTCTACTCTGTCGATACACAGTAGATGTTAAGAATGATCTCTCATTTCAGAAGCAGAAAAAAGACCACGCACACCATTGTCCATCAGCCACTGGGCCTACAGCGTGAATTAGGAGAGCCAAGGGAGGCAATGTGATGTGTTGATGGAGGGCAGGGGCTCCAGAGGCAGGCCACCTAGTTCCCAGTCTCAGTTCTCTCACTTACTATCTCTGTGAGCTTTGGAAAGTAACCTAACTGCTGAGGCCTTCATTGTTCCTATCTGTAAAATGGGTGTAAAAGTGACACCTACCACCTTAGGCTGTTGTGAGTACTAAAGAAGTTGGTATTGGTATTTAGTGTACTCGTCGCATGGTAAATACTAGGAAAGGTTAGTCCTAGGGGGAGACACTCAAAGGGATGGACGTAGAAACTCTGCATGTGGTGAATGATAAAGGAATGAATGGAAATTAAAATGTGTTTGTTTAATTACTATTTATTGAGCATGTACACGATGCCAGCTACTGTGCTAGGTGCAAGGAGACAGCGATCCAAGATATAAGGTGTGTTCTAAGGTAGCTTCATTTTGGGAGGAAGCTGTGGGACCAGGAACAGGAAAAGGCCATTGGGATAGAAAGCTCTTAGTTTGAGTCCAGCTCCATTAGTGGGAAGGGACTGCACAAGTGAGTTTTCTCACTTGGAAAATGGGGATAATACCACCTCATTTGGTTGTTATGAAAAGTAATGTAGAATTCAGTGAACGCACAAGAAAGACTCAATAAATAAAGTACACCTTATTATGTGTGGGCATATATATGTCTATCTCAAGGCATTTAGAGAGGGAAAGAGAAAAATCATACTACAAGATAATGTTCACTCTTGTAGGTTTGTTCCAGTTGTAGTTGAAGGCCAGAGGGAGAGTCCTAAGCCTGCATGAAGGGTCCCAGGAGGGGCAGGACGGGGCCGGGGTGAGGGTAGGGTGGTTCAGCCGAGACCACAAGCATAATCCAGTGAGACCTGCAAGACAGCAGATTTCCTAGGAAAAGTCAACAGTATATGCAAAGGCTCAGAGACTGGAAGGGTGGTGGGTTGGGAAATGGCCAAACATGTAGGAGACAGCCCTGCTCACAGAAAAAGCAAGTGGCTCACACCTTTGCCAAGATATCACCATTTCATGATGTTTTCCTTGGTCACCCTATTTAAACAATCCCCTCCACTGGTATCTCCTAGGACCCTGCCCTGCTTTGTTTTTGTCTAAATCAACTTCTACAACTTTCCACCAAGTCACTTTCTAAATATAAATGCACATGTGACTTTGTGTGTGTGTGGCACACATATATGACTTCATTATCTGTCAGCAGCAGAAGGGAGGCTCCATGAGAACATGGACTTTATTCACTGCTGTATCCCCAGTGCCGACATCAACACCTCTGGTGCAAAGTAGGAGCTAAATAAATATAGGTTGAAATGAAGGCATGCGTAACTTCCTCTGACAGGCAAAAAAGGTGAGCTAATTCTTCTGCCAGAGGAACCTTGAAGAATTCTAAGCAAGGAAAGACATGGTCACATTTCCCTATTACAAAGAGTGTTCTGGAAGCATATAGAGAATGGGCGGTGAGGCATCTTTTCAATAGTCGGAGCTGGCTGGACAGGAGCCAGACCCATGGAGGGGAGAGAAGAGAGAAAGCAGCTGAGAGGCTTAGAAGACACAGCAGGCAGAAGTGGTGACAGGATGGAGGGGGCAAAGGGAGAGTGGACAGTTAGCATTCCCTCAAATGTCTGGCTTGAGAAAACAAGTGCTCTTCACCAACAAAGAACAAGAATATGAGTCAAGAAGTAAGGGGTGAAAATGTTCTTACTTCAAGAAAGATCAAGGACATTATAGCTACTCAATGGTTGGTGACTGACTGGAAACAGAAGGGACAAATGGGCTGGTTGAATCTTATTAATTATTAAACCTATAGTTTTTTTTTTTTTAATTCCACATGGTTTAAGAAAGGTGATAAGGCTTGAGAAAATGTTTTATTTAACAGGAATGGGAAGAATTCAGAAAAAAAAAAATCTTCGAAGACCAAATAACTTATTGAGAGTAAGTATTTCACTTTACATTGTCATTATTTGTTTTAAGAGTATGCTTTCTGCTCAGTCATGAGCACTGTATTTCATCTCTATTGATTGGCATCCACAAGCCAGGCTGAAGAACCAGTGAAACACAGAAATAAAATGCAAGATTCTTCTCAAAGGCCTTCAGAGGCAGACGTAGCATTCAGGAGTTGTCAAACCTGCACGAGGACCCACTTAACTTATGCGGATGGAAATATATTTACTGTGTTAAGTTACTGGCCAGGTTGTTCAGCTAATCCCACTTCCAAAGAGGAATAGAGTCCCAGGAGGTCATGCATGTGGTGTGGCTGGGCAAAGTCCTTCACTGGCCTTCAAAACACCAAGGCCCAGTGGGTTCAGGCAATGACAAACCTATCATTGAACCTCTCTAGGCTGGCCTGGAAGACACCAATGGGATGGTTTCAGGCAATGACAAATCTATCATTGAACCTCTCTAGGCTGGCCTGGAAGACACCAATGGGATGGTCCATGATGCGGAATTGCCTACCAGTGGCTAGTCCACCTTAGAGACCCCCTGGTGTCTAGAGTGACTCTCTTCACTGGTGAGGGCAATATATTTATTTCAGCCTTTACTTACCTCATCCATTAAATGAAAATGACAACATTCATTCTGCACTGTATTGGGGGAATTAAATGGAAGAAGGCCATTGAGTATCCAGCACAGTGCTTGTTGAATAGGAAGGTGCACAATCAGTGGCTGTTAGTTCTGCTGTCCTGTAAACACCCAGCCCTATCTCTGCGTTGGTGGTGCCAAAACATGACCATGTGTTCAAGGGAGATATGTAGATACAGGTTCTGAAATGAAGAAAGTGGTGAAATTGAATCATTGCAATGCTGAGCATGAAGGAAATTTGAGTTTCATGAAATGATTTGGTCATTTTTTTTTTCCAAATTGACATCTTCACCTGAAATGGTTAAACAACATTAAGCTAATTTGGCATTTTTATGACTTAGTATGTACTATAATTGTTAATATTTTTAAAATAGTGTTTTGTGAGAAGTGTCTCCGCCCCCAAGTTGTGCTTTTGTGTCTTTTACTGTGTTCTTCCTCTGTTTTTTACTTAAATAGAAAAAAAATATATTCCCTAAAAAAATACATCTCTGATTTTGCATTGAGAATCAACAAAAAATCTGGTTATACTTTTCAGAAATTCACTTTGTGGCAAAATTTGAGAAGTTCCAAATTTAGTGGGAAGTTTCACAAAATAAAATATATCAACCTCTAGCGTTACTTTGATTTTTCTTTCAAATCAATTCTTCCAACATTCAATATTTTGAAACAACTCATACATATGCATCCCCATTTATCGTATTAAAGACTTATCTTACATTTAGCTTGCTAATTTACCACTTCCAAACCCTATCTTCCCTCCCATCATTTTCTCAGGGTTGTTTTCTTTTATGTCGCTTCTCTTTTCCTTTATATTATAATTTGCCTTTCATAATAATTTAATTCAAAATCAGGCTTGAACACTGGCTATGTAGTATGTATTGTCATATCAAGTAAATCTAGAGTCTGTTGTGGTCAGAACAACATTTTATTCTTCTCTTTCTCTCCTTTCTCCAATTCCCAAAAGAATTCAGAAGAATCATGTTTGCCAGAAGTTTTTGGTTGGAGATCAAGCTGCTGGAAAACACTATTCTCCTCTTATTTCATTCCATTTGAATCTATGACTGTTGAAGTTTGCCACGTTCTTTTACTGACTCAACAAATGTCCCTTGGGGTAATTCCATCCTCTAACCATTAGTCCACTTTCTTTGCTTACTCATTTCCAGTTGCTTCATGGACTGAGCCAGGGTATCAGTGATTAATGACGCAGGGTTATTTCAGGAATCCCCAGCATTTTCCATATGCTGACTCACCTAATAGTTTTCAATGTTCACCTGTTGGGAGCATGGCTGTGGTATAGCACATGTGGCTTTGGGTGGCCAGAAAGCTCCTGAAACTTATATGGAATTGTAGGACAGTGATCTGAACAAAGTCCATTTGCCTGTTTTTCCTTTTGGCATTTTTTTCTTTTTGTTGTGGTCATCTTTGAATCAACGGTGACTACCATAACACCTGGGCAACAACCAAATATTTGTGCACATTAAATATTTACTGAATGATGGAATAATGCAAGGAATGTTAAAGAACTTGAGAAAAGTTAAAAACTACTCATTTGTGTTTTGTGAATCATTATTATTATAAATATGGACAAAAAATTTTAAGAAGTAAAAGGCTAAGGTCGATATCCCAGGATGTAATTAAGTATTTAAGTGCTTAAATGCTTGGAGTTACCTGAAAGGAACTGATATGACGAGAGAGTGGTAAAGATAGCAAAAAGAGTTAAAGCAGTTGAATAAAAACCTGCCTGGGTTTTTATCACCATGCAGCCTTTTGAGTGATCATTCTCTTACCCCCATCTTTCCTGTACTCATCCCTCATATCTTCCTGTGTATAGCATTCAACCCAACTCTCTGGTTCATTCTAACCTCTTTCTTCAAATATGTGACATAAATCCCATGAACTAAGTATTCATGTTGTGTCAAGGGTCCCCAAAACCATCTCCGGATGTGATGATTCACCAGAAAGACTCACAGGACTCAATGTGTAGTCATACTCATGGCTACAATTTATTATAGTGAAAGGATACCAAAAAAAATCAGCTAAGGGAAAAGGCATATATGAAGTGTAGTCCAGAAGAAACCAAGCATGAGCTTCTTAAGAGTTGTCTTCCAACAGAGTCTCACAAGACATACATATCTCTTCCAGCATCAAATTGTAACAACACACATGAACTGTTGTCTACCAAGGAAGCTCATTAAAGACTCAGTACCCAGGGTTTTCATTTGGGGTTGGTCATGTCAGCACTCTCTTCTCAGAACACATCAATATTTCAGACTCCCAAAAGGAAAGGACGTGTTCAGCATAAATCCCATCATGTGTGCCAACAGTTTACGCACAATAAACTGACCTTCTTCATTGCAGAATGGTGGCAACACTACTGAAATCCAAGTTGCCAGATGTCAGCCAAGGGCCAACCTTGCAAGAGGGCTTTTATGAGGACAACAGTCTCGGGTCTGCTTGTATTTCCTCTTTTCTGGCCACATTTGAACACCAAGCTCATCTTCTTTCCCTATTTTGGAACATTCCACCCTCCCAACACCAGCTTTCTGCGTGGTTGATTTTGTAACTCAAACCTTAACCAAAATGACCCCTCCTGAGAGAATACTTCCCTGGCTGTCCTAACGGAAGTAGCCTCCCACCAAATCACTCTTTGCCATATTTTTTTAATCTTCTCTTAATTAAAACTTGCAAGCCCCATGTTGTCAGGGATTCTTTATTTTATTTTATTTTTTTCATTACTCTATTCCCAGGACCCAGAAGAGGGTCTTTCCTGGCCCTTAAACAGGAGCTGAACAAATGTTTATGCAATCATGTGACTAATAGCACTCTCTGAAATTTTCTTGTTCATTAATGTATTTACTTTGATATTATCAGTATACTTCGCACCCTCTGGAATATAAATGCCACTAGATCAAACTTCTCCTTTCTCTAGCAGCTAGAACAACACTGGACATATAGTAAGTTCCCCATAAATATTTCCTGAGTTAAAATGAATGTGCACATACACACACTTACACTCATATTATGCTTTTTCCAAAACATAATTACTATTCTACACATTTTGGTCTGCTTAACTCTGAAAGAGATGGAACCATATCTTTTCCTCAATTATTTCCCTCAATAATATTGATGGAATACAGAATCTTCATTAGTTCATGTACCATGGTACTCACAGGAAGTTCATAGATAACTGGTCCATTACTGGATTTAAGGTGTTCACAGTGAGTAGGGTTAGTCAAACTCACAAACAAATCATTGCAAGTGTAATAACATATAAAGTATGTAGGGGTGTGTGTGTGTGTGTGTGTGTGTGTGTGTGTGTATCACAAAAACAGTACTATAAAGCAAATGAAATAACAAATGTGAGCTCAAAGTTTTATTCACACAGGAGGAGGAGAGGAGGGTTTGGCCTAGGGTAGGGGGTTGTAAGAGGTATCCAGGAGGAGATAATCCTGAGCTGAAAGACACTTTAAAGAGAATCTAGGTAAAGAGGGGTTTTTGAGAAGAAGGGCATAGTCAGAAACCTCACTGTGATGGAGCACATGAATCAGGAAAAGTGAGAGAATTTCCTAGGGAGGTAGGCAAAAATCATGCTAAGGAACTCGGGCTTGACTTCAAAGGTGATGGTATACACAAAAGGGTTCAATCTAAGAACTTGCCATGTTTGGGATTGGGGGCTAGGCAAATCTGATGACTCCAGGGAATGGCTTTCAGAGGAATAATGTTTATGACAGGAAGAGTGGGTTAGAGGCTCTTGCCCTAATCCAGATGACAGAGTAGTAATGTATGGAGGCAAGGGGAAAGGAGTTGAGAAATGACCAGAAATTAAACAAAAAAAGATCTTGGAATCTTAATGATTAAGGGTGAGCAAATGTTGTCTGCAGCCTTTATTTATTTCTCCAGGTGATATGAGTCAATTAATGGGAATGCATAAGAATAAAGAAGCTGAAAGGAAAGATCATGAGTTCAGTATTAGACAAATAAAGTTGGAAGAACCTATGGATTATGCGGTGTACAGTAAACAACTGGATATATAAATCTGAAGCTCACTGCAACAGACACTAGTGCTAAAGCTGTGCACAGAGGAGTCAATGTCTACCTCAGTCACTGGAATGCATGAGAGCAGACAAGATCACCCAGGGACAACTTCTGGGCAACAACATTTCATTAGTAAACAGAAGAAAATGTGCCTAAGAAAGAGATAGAAAAGGTGAAAAGAGAATCAGAAGAGTGAAAAACCTTGGAAGGAAAAAGTTTTAAAAGAGTGAACTTGCAGGACCTCTTCATAACTTTAGTGGGAAAGTCCATGCTCCCCAGCTGAGCACATAAAGCCTTCCATTGGCTTTCGGTGTACCTCTCCAGTCTCTCTTCCACTGTTCATTGAACAGCAATGTTGAAAGCTTCAAAAAGCCTAAAAATTAAAGATTGAACTTTTTATTAGAATTTTCAATATATTTTCTGTAAAAAGATAATTACTCACTAAGGGAACTATTGCAATTGAGTATGATGATAGAAGCCAGATTGCAAAGACCCAAAAGGAGGAAAGTACATGTAGGAAACATATGTTGCTGTTGTGAAGAGGTGTGGACAAGATGGGAATACATAGAATAAGGTGGTGGCTAGAAGAAAGCCCAATCCAGGAAGAAATGTTTAAATTGGAAAAATCTTGAACCTATTAAGAGTCCGAAGTTGTGGTAGGAATAGCACAGTGCTCCTCCTGTGTGTCTTCTTTATTCTCACACTATTTCCACACTTGCAATTTTTCTGACACCAGATGTGTGGGTTTTTTCCCACTTTGAGCAATTCCATGTGTTGGCAGCTTGGAGTCCTACAGTGAAATTCAACTGTGACGCTACCTACCTGGATACGACATCTGATTCCCTCATCTGAGAATGAGGGTTCCATCCCATGAGACAGTCCCTTGTTTCCAAAGCCCATCACAAGTAACAGGTTTCCAAGTTACTTACAACTTTTGTCTGACTTGGCTGTAAATCAGAGGCTCCCATGGCTCCTCTACCTTGGATTTGATTATTTGCTAGAATAGCTCACAGAGCTCAGGGAAGCACTTCTTTATTTACCAGTTTGTTAAAGGATATCTTAAAAAAAAAGAGATAAATAGTCATATGGAAAGGTTCATAGGGAGAGATCTGGGAGGGTCCCACATACAGAAGCTTCTGTCCCTGTGGAGTTGATGGACATCACCCTCCTCGTACATGGATGTGTTCACCAACTGGAAACTCTCCAAACCCCAGACTTTGGGGATTTTTATGGAAGCTTCATCACGTAGGCATGATCAAGTACTAACTCTATTTTCAGCCTCTCTCCCCTCTCTGGAGAATGGGGGTTGGGACTAAAAATTCCAAGCTTCTAATCTTAGCTTGCTTTTTCTAGTGACTAACCCCCATCCAGGAACCCATCAAAATTGCCTTGCTACAGCAAGAGACACTGCTATCACCCAGGAAATTCCAAGAGATTTAGGAACTCTGTATCAGGAGCTGGGGTCAAAGACCAAATATTAGAGCAAAAGATGTTCCTAGTGCTTTTATCACCCAGGAAATTACAAGGGTTTTAGGAGTTCTGCGCCAGGAACTGGGAGCAGACATATTATCTTTTATTATCTTGTTATCTCACAGAAGTACATGATTCAACTGGGAAGAGGTTGAAGATATGGGAGAGAACAAGGATGATGAATGAAAAGAACTTGAAAGAGGAAGAAAAAATGTTATCAAATACATGACTTGTGGATTCCAATAGCAGAGAGATGCCCTATGGTCTAAAATGGAAATTATAGCTCTTGGGGTTGGTACACATAGATTTCCAACATGCAATATGCTGCATATTTGCCTTGATTTTGTAATTCAAGTGGCAAGTTTGTCTACCTTTGCTAAAAAGTTTGTATGAGATAAGGTTCGTAAGAAAAGAGATAGAGGTTCCTAATGGACATTGAAGGGTATTTGATAATTAGTCACCTAAAAGTAAGTAAGGGTCAGATAGGTGAGGGGCACCTGGGTGTTACAGACGGTTAAGCAACTGATTCTTGTTTCCACTCAGGTTGTGATCTCAGGGTCATGATATCAAGCCCAGAGTTGGGCTCTGAGCTCAGCATGGAGTCTGCTTAGAACTCTCTCTCCCTTCCCCTTCTGCCCACCCCCAACCCACACACTTCTCTCTCCAAAAATAAATAAATAAATAAATCTTTAAAAAAAAAATAGAGTCTGATAGGTAATGTTGAGAATCTTGTTGAAACATGAAATTAATTTTCTCCAACAGTCCTCAACCACTTTGGTACAAGAGCCAAGAAGGTGACTTGAAGCATTGATGCACTATTACATAATTTTGTGGGGTGGGTGTTTTGGAAGAATAAAGGGTAAGGGAGCTGAGGGTTCTAGTGATATTTGTTATGATAGGGTCCAAGGGAAGAAAAACATCAGAAGAAGGTAATTCTGAAAGAACAAGAGGTATCAAAAGACAGGGTAAGTTTAAAGAACAGATAGTGTAGGAGTAATGACAAAGCCTAATGAACTGCAATTTTTGATCAAAGAGTAGAAGATTTGTGTTTAAGAACTAAAGGATAGGGGAGCCTAGTGGTGGGTATTAAGGATGGCACATATTGCATGGAGCACTGGGTGTGGAGCATAAACAATGAATCTTGGAACACTGAAAAACTAGAATAAAATTATTTAAAAAAAAAAATGAATGAAAGGATGAAGAACTCCCTGGATTTAACCTAGAGACAGTACCCAAAAAGGAAGGGAGATGAAGGCAGTTAGAGATGTGGAAGTTAGGAAGCAGAGAGGAAGGAAGTCAGAGGGTGATCCATCTGAAATAGGTCACTATTCATAGGTGAATAGTGATTCCTAATAAGAATTCTTAATTCCTTCCATAGGTCACTGAAGATAATGGTGGGTCAGTGTAATTTGGGTAAAGAGGAAAACTTTTTATTCAATAAATGTGCAAAATTGGCTTAGGAGATAGCAGGCAACTAAGATAAAAAATGGAAAGGATAATGTGAGGAGAAATTAGCCTCAGTGGAGCAATGATATTTAGAGGACATTGGGGTAATGATTTGGAAGCCTCAATGGGATATAAGGAGAGTACTTAATCCCACTCCTCACAAATTCTCTCTAGGGGCCACAGGGAAGGGCTACAATGTGCAAAGAGAAAATAAGCCACTTTTTTTGATATGATTTTCTGTTTTGTGTGTGTTGAGTTTGAGAAGTTCATTATAGATCCTGGATATCAACCTTTTGTCTGTACTGTCATTTGCAAATATCTTCTCCCATTCCGTGGGTTGCCTCTTTGTTTTCTTGACTGTTTCTTTGGCTGTGCAGAAGCTTTTGATTTTGATGAAGTCCCAAAAGTTCATCTTCGCTTTTGTTTCCTTTGCAGAAGATAGGGACAGACACTTCTCCAATAAAGACATACAAATGGCTATCAGACACATGAAAAAATGTTCATCATCACTAGCCCTCAGGGAGATTCAAATTAAAACCACATTGAGATATCACCTTACACCACTTAGTATGGCCAAAATTAACAAAACAGGAAACAACATGTGTTGGAGAGGATGTGGAGAAAGGGGAACCCTCTTACACTGTTGGTGGGAATGCAAGTTGGTGCAGCCTCTTTGGAGAACAGTGTGGAGATTCCTCAAGAAATTAAAAATAGAGCTTCTCTATGACCCTGCAATTGCACTACTGGGTGTTTACCCCAAAGATACAGATGTAGTGAAAAGAAGGGCCATCTGTACCCCAATGTTTATAGTAGCAATGGCCACGGTTGCCAAACTGTGGAAAGAACCAAGATGCCCTTCAACAGATGAATGGATAAGGAAGATGTGGTCCATATACACTATGGAGTATTATGCCTCCATCAGAAAGGATGAATACGCAACTTTTGTAGCAACATGGACGGGACTGGAAGAGATTATGCTGAGTGAAATAAGTCAAGCAGAGAGAGTCAATTATCATATGGTTTCACTTATTTGTGGAGCATAACAAATAGCATGGAGGACATGGAGAGTTTGAGAGGAGAAGGGAGTTGGGGGAAATTGGAAGGGGAGGTGAACCACGGGAGACTATGGACTCGGAAAACCAATCTGAGGGTTTTGAAGGGGCAGGGGATGGGAGGTCGGAGTACCAGGTGGTGGGCATTATAGAGGGCATGGATTGCATGGAGCACTGGGTGTGGTGCAAAAATAATGAATACTGTTATGCTGAAAATAAAAAATAAATTAAAAAAAAAAGAAAATAAGCCACTGAACCAAACTGAAGTCATATTTTACTCTTTTTTTTTTAAGATTATTTATTTATTTATTGGACGGACTGAGATCACAGAGAAGCAGGCAGAGAGAGAGGAGGAAGGCAGGTTCCCTGCTGAGCAGAGAGCCCGATGCAGGGCTCGATCCCAGAACCCTGGGATCATGACCTGAGCCAAATGCAGAGGCTTTAACCCACTGAGCCCCCCAGGCAGCCCCATATTTTAATCTTAAAGTCTTCATCATTGTCTTCATTATCAATATTTTTAAAATATATTATTCTAGAAAAGCAATGATCGGTTTAAGAAATGTAGTAACTGACAGGTATTTTCCTCCTGCTACCATCGTTATTTCTATTAAACATATGGAGCTATTTAGGAGCTATTTCGATTCCTCCAGAAGCATAGTGTCATAGATTTGTAAGAGACAATAAAAATAATCATAGTAGCTAGAATTCTTTGCTTTTATTATGTCTGTGGCATGTTAAATAGCCTTATTTGCTTTATTTTATTTGATCATCACCCCTTCCCCACCAGAAAAGACCCAGAAGACAAATCCTATTATTCTTTGCATTTTCAAAATGAAGAAACTTTTCACATATGATATCATATCACATATGATATCATATCATATGATATATGATATATCATATCATATATCATATGATAATATGATAATATGATAATATGATAATGAAGACATATGATATATCATATCATATATCATATATGATATCATATCACATATGATATCATATCATATGTGATCATATGATATATCATATCATATATCACATATGATATCATATCACATATGATATCATATCATATGATATATGATATATCATATCATATATCATATGATAATATGATAATATGATAATATGATAATGAAGACATATGATATATCATATCATATATCATATATGATATCATATCACATATGATATCATATCATATGTGATCATATGATATATCATATCATATATCATATATGATATCATATCACATATGATATCATATCATATGTGATCATATGATATATCATATCATATATCATATATGATATCATATCACATATGATATGATATCATATGTGATATGATATCATATATGATATATGATATGATATATCATATGTCTTCATTATCATATTATCATATGATAATGATAATATATCATTATCATATATCATATCACATATCATTATCATATACCACCTATAGATATCTTGCCCTCTCTTTAGCAGATTTAGTAATGACATCAGAAACTTTCAACAATAGTCAGTGCATATTTTTATGTAAGCCAATACCACATAGACAAGCTCACATTTATAAAATCCATTCATTTCTAAAAGATGAAATATAAGAGCCCTTTACCTTACTGACAATTAATTTCGTATAAATATTCAAAACTGTTTTTTTTTAAGATTTTATTTATTTGACAGACAGAGATCACAAGTAGGCAGAGAGGCAGGCAGAGAGAGAGGAGGAAGCAGGCTCCCTACTGAGCAGAAAGCCCAATGTGGGGCTCGATCTCAGGACCCTGAGGTCATGATCTGAGCCGAAGCTAGAGACTTAACCCACCGAGCTACCCAGGCACCCTCAAAACTGGTTTTTAATGGAAAGATGTATATCATCGAGTTTTGCTAAGGTTGTGTACAGTTGTCATGGTTTTAAGACAAGTAGGTGTGTACGTAACTTTATTCTGGAAAAAAATCAGATAGTATAAATAACATAAAGTCTGTTGTCAACAGTGGGACACTAATGAATATTAAAATCTGGTTGTCACATAAGATTAATGATTATTTAATATTGAACACATGTTAAAACAATTTGGCCACAAAGTAGCCCATCAAAATCATGATGATATGAAACCAGATATAATCCAGAAGCAGTTAAACATGGTAATATTTAATCTGTCCATCACTTTAAAAATTACTATTCGATATTCATAATTCAAAATTCTCAAATTTTATGCAGAAATCAGCAATTCAGCAGATCCTATGTAAAAGAGCTAAGCAGTTTCATATGCTCCCCAGGTGTCTTTCCAAAATTACTCCTTGAAATATTTTTTAAATATATTACTCTAGAAAAGCAATGATCGGTGTAAGAAATGTAGTAACAGACAGGTATTTTCCTCCTGCTACCATCGTTATTTCTATTAAACATATGGAGCTATTTAGGAGCTATTTCGATTCCTCCAGAAGCATAGTGTCATAGATTTGTAAGAGACAATAAAAATAATCATAGTAGCTAGAATTCTTTGTTTTATTATGTCTGTGGCATGTTAAATAGCCTTATTTGCTTTATTTTATTTGATCATCACCCCTTCCCCACCAGAAAAGACCCAGAAGACAAATCCTATTATTCTTTGCATTTTCAAAATGAAGAAACTAGGGGATCCTGGGTGGCTCAGTTGGTTGAGTGTCTGACTCTTGATTTCACCTCAAGTCATGGTCTCAATGTCTTGGGAACGAGCCCCACATCCAGCTCCACAATCAGCACAGATTCTGTTCTAATTTCTTTCCCTATGCCCCTCACCCTCCTCTCTCTCTCTCTGTCTCTCTATAGTAAATAAATAAATAAATCTTTTTTTTAAAAATGAAGAAACTAAAAAGCGCAACGCATTTCATGAAGCTGTGGCAGATGAGGCTGGAATTTGAGCCAGAGTCCTCCTCTTACGCAGTGCCTGTCCATTTATACGATCTCAGAAGTCTAACTGCACCCCCAGCAAGGAGAGCTGACAGATCTGTTGACCCTTCCTGTCTTTCAAGTACATTAACTCGAGCTGTAGACCAACCTTCCTTAAAAGGCAGAGAGCATGAGGAAATTTTTAATTCACTAATACTTTACTTTTTTTGGCATTCCCTTAATGATTTGTCCATGTTTCTAAACATGAGACAATGTAGAAACTAGAAGGAAACTTAAAGTTCTGGAGCCCAGCCTCCCACTCAAGGCAGAAATCCCTTTCCGCTTCTTGGCCCTTCTTAAACTTTGAAAGCCTGGCTGTGGAATAAAAATTACCTACTATGAAACTAGATTGTGCTGGTTCCTTTCTTCTCTATCCCACCTAGTGTTCTCATTACAATGCTGATTCCTGACTTTGCCCCTCTCTTTGAGTCACCTTACCTCATAGCCAGATCCTGATGCTCTTAGTTCCTAAGAGCTGGTGCGTTCAGTGAGCATTAAGACCATCACTATGGATCTGTGGGCACAAGGGGAACATGAAAGGAATCAAACTTTTTATGCAATCCTTTCTGTTTCAATAAAGATAACTTCAGGTACCTGCAAATTCACAGTATGAGTCTTTCAGAGACAGGCGTGACCAGTTTCAGTTTCGCAGCGCATTGATGTCATCAAAGACCAAAGCTTGGTTCTTTCTTTCTGTGTACCATCCTCAGGTCACAAAATGGATGCAGCTGTTCCAGAGATCACTTACAGACACGGCAACATCTGGCCAGAAAAAAGGGACATGTCCTCCTGGGCATTATTTTATAATTAGGGAGTAAAACCTTCTTAATAAGTCCCCCATAAGATTTTCCCTCCAGTCCCAGTCTACAGTCAATGCTCATGACCTAACTATAAGGGGGATTGATGAGTCCAATACCTGATATTTTCAGACACTCTAATAGAAGCCTGATTTGGGAGCTCAGAAGAGGGTAGAGGGAAGAAAGAGCTGAGTGTAGACAACCAACTTACACTACTATTCTACTAGCTACATCATGCTTATGTAGCCTCACTAACCACAACAAAAACTTCGTAAGTACTTATACTTCATGAGCTATAGTTTCTAAGGCAAATAGAGCAAATATTGGGCTCTAGTTTAAACGGACTAGACCAGGACAAACATATGTATTTATATGTCTCTAAATGGGAAGTCTCAAAGAATTTTAACTAAAAAATTGATTAAACTAAAAAGTGCCCATAGTCAGAGCAAAGGCAAATGCTTCCCATATTTGGCTAAACCAACTGGCTTTGAGAAATTTGCCTTAACTTCCGGTAAGAATTATTTTCATTACTATCTCTCTGGTGGTATTGTGTTGGCTCCAAGATTTACAACTTTACCTACCTTCCTATGGACCAGCCACACCATGGGTGTCTGGTCAAAGATTATCGTATCAGCGATGTTTTTAGGCTCCCCCAAATCAGATTAAATAAGAGAGTCCTGGGCGAGGCTGAAAACCCAGCACAGAACATCTTCATGTGAACCAGAACTTCATTTGACCTTGACCAGGTTGAGATAAGCAGCAGCAGCCTAGGAACAAGAACTCATTTCTGAATAAGGAAGGATGATTTTCACACGTGTCTTTGAAAAATGTTGCCCCAGGAGTCTAGAATTCCAGCAAGAAATCTGTCTAATTCTGAAAGCCGTTCAAAGGAAAGGGTCACACTTGCAGGCTGAGAGGTGCTAGATCTATTGGAAAAAAAGGGGGAGGAGGTTACAGCCTTGTGCCAGAACTTCACAGCTACCACTGCTGGCAAAAAAAAAAAATGTTCATCTGCACCCCCAAACCTCCTCCTGGTAGTAGGATGAGGCTATCATGAAACAGATCTTTAAAAACGAAGTGGCGGGGGGGTGGGAGGTTGGGGTACCAGGTGGTGGGTATTATAGAGGGCACAGATTGCATGGAGCACTGGGTGTGGTGAAAAAATAATGAATACTGTTTTTCTGAAAATAAATAAATTAATTTAATTTAAAAAAAAAATTAGACTCAAGGGGTGCCTAACTGGCTCAGTGGGGGAGCATGAGACTCTGATCTGTAGGTTGTGAGTTCAAGCCCCACAGTGGGTATGGAGGTTCCTTTAAAATAAAATCTTGTATAAATAAATAAATATAAAAAATTTTTTAAAAAAATGAAATGTGACCTGAAATAAAAATTGAAACATTGAGCGAGTCTTTCTGTCTATCCATCCATCCTTCCATCCATCCATCCATGTGTCCTACCTATATTTCTGTACATACCTATATACATAAGCATCACAAGAGCCACTGAGAAAGGGTATTGTGTTTATATAATATTTAATAGCAAGAAGTTTAGGGAATGTATAAGGGTACAGACAAGGTTTTTAAATTATATGTGTAATGCCAATTTGTCTTTTAGGGAGTGGGAATAATGATTCCTTTTAAAGTTGCTTTGGAGATAAACAACCTAGCTACCTTTGGTTAGCTGTCAGTCCTCTGTAACACTCAAGGATGAAACAGAATTTTGTTGAGTGTTTGTGAGCAATTTTCCTGAAGCCACCTGTTTTTTCTTTCTTCTCTTTCTTTCTCTCTCTCTCTCTTTCTTTCTCTCCCCTCCTTCCTTCCTTCCTTCCTTTCTTTTCCTTTTCTCTATTAGTAAATGTTTAAATGTATTCTACCCTATGAAGTTTTCACATGTGAAATTAACCTATCCCCAGCCCCATTGAGTAAGACCAGGTGTTTCATACTTTCCCTCCAACCCACAGCAAGAATCCCTTAGGAAAAAGGGAGGAAGTGGGACATTTGACATTGGTGTAGTTTAAAAGTGTCAACTGACAATCTGAAAATGACCAGAGGCATTCTATCAAAACCTAGTGAAAATGATCTAATAAGCCCCAACTTTTAAAATGTAATACAAGATTCCTCTCCTTTTCTTGCTTAAAACAAAAAGCGCTCCTCCTTTCTCATATTTAAACAACAGTTATCAAAGATTTAATGATTGCACCATTGGACACAGTTCAAACAATACAGGCAGGAAAGAATGTACAGCTGTCAAGGAACCAGCCCAGTCAGAAGTGCCCCAGACAAATCGCTGTACATCATCGGCTGGTTTTAATTAACAGCAGACTCTGAGCTGCTTTTTCTTCCCCCTCTTTCTTTGGTAACTTTAAACAAAGTGATTTGTAGGGTTCTGTCTTATATAGTATCTATTCCAGTGGAAACAGAGGATGTCCATGGAAAGCACTTGAACCAAAGTTCAAAGCAGATTACAGCATCTGAAGGATACCTTACGATTTTTATCTTGGCCCTTGAAGGGAGAAGAGTGAGCAGAGTTCATTCATTTTCCCTCCTGAAGGGCTGAGTCTTTTGTGAAGGGAGTTTACGAGGTTATTCTTATACTAGATTTCTGTTAATGTTGATATGATTCTAAGGACATTTTTATCCTGTAGTTAATGAAAAACTATCTTATGCTACAAGCAGCACAGTCAAGAGAGATGTTTAGAACTTTATTTAATGGAGGACTTTCTTAGTAAATAAGACTTCAGCAAAGAAAGGCTTCCTTCCATGTGCAAATATTTGTTGAAGCCATTAAGTAATAAAAATACAACTGACAGAGGATGTCCAAGAGGTCATGCAGTCTGACGCTTTTATTGTAAAGGTGAGATGACATAATGTTCTAGAGAATAAATGAGTGATATTGACACCCAGAGAGGGAACTTTCTCTGAGGTCACAGGGCCTGGGGTTGGCAATGCCATGGCTGCATGAAGGCCCTCATGGAGGAAGAGGGCTTAAGAATGATTAGGAAACATTTAACATATTGACATAAAAGATGACATTAAGAACTAACAATCCTCTTTCACGCAATCACATTGTGAGCACAGGGTTCAGTGTCATAGTGACCAATCGGGTAATTGGGAAAAAACTGAATCAGAGCCCAGTACCTCCCCATTGCCTTGAACAACTTGAACTACTTAATTTAATCCACTCCATTCATGAATTGAACACTGCTCCTACCACATCAGGTGTTCCCCGCATAGACCTAACCATTTTCCTGGCCCATGGAAAGACAGTCCAACCAAGTGGCCAAGATCATGGCTCTCTAGTAGGTCTGCCTGGGTCGAAATCTTGGACCTTCCGCTTACTTGCTGAGTGAACTCAGATTATCAGGCTTTCTATGCTGTGGTTTCCCCATCTGAGAAGTGGGGACAAAACTATTACCTCTCTCCTGAAGTTGCCCTGAGGATTAAATAAATTATGAGCAAAACTTAGAACAGTGCCAGGAACACAGTAAGTTCGATAGAAATGCTGGCTCTTGGGGCATCTGGTGGCTCACTCAGTTAAGTGTCTGACTCTTGGTTTCCACTTAGGTCATGACCTCAGGGTCCTAGAAACAAGCCTTGTGTAGGTTTCTATGCTCAGCAGGGAGTCTGCTTCTCCCTGTGCCCCACTCCCCTCACTAGTGCTTACTCTATCTCTCAAATAAATAAATAAAATCTTAAAAAAAAAAAAAAAAAGAAAAGAAATGATGGCTGTTCTAATATTGACCTTCATCCTTCCTGATTTGATTTCCAACATGTGATACCAAAGACCCAAGACATTCTGCATGGCCATGTTACTGCTCCATGTGGCTCCAATACTTTTTGTTGTGATTTCTGATTCTTTGGTGGGGGGGGGATTAGTTTTTCAATTCAATAAAACTTACTGATATTTTTATTAAAGATTTTATTTATTTA
Source organism: Mustela erminea (assembly GCF_009829155.1). NCBI lineage: Eukaryota > Metazoa > Chordata > Mammalia > Carnivora > Mustelidae > Mustela > Mustela erminea. Next base: position 210,594,111 of record NC_045614.1, on the reverse strand, counting down.
TTTGACAGAGAGATAGAGCAAGAGCACAAGTACACGAGCAGCAGGTAGAGGGAGAGGGAAAAGCAGGCTCTCCACTGAGCAGGGAGACCGATGTGGGGCTCAATCCCAGCACCCTGAGCTCATGGCCTGAGCTGAAGGCAGATGCTTCACCAACTGAGTCACCCAGACACCCCCTCACTGTTATTTTTATTTTTATTTATTTATTTTTAAAAGACTTTATTTATATATTTGACACAGAGAGAGAGATCACAAGTAGGCAGAGAGGCAGGCAGAGAGAGGGGAGAAGCAGGTTCCCCGCTGAGCAGAGAGCCCAATGTGGGACTCGATCCCAGAACCGTGGGATCATGACCTGAGCCGAAGGCAGAGTCTTTAACCCACTGAGCCACCCAAGCCCCCTCTCACTGTTGTTTTTAAATAAGACTGTCAGGAACAAGGACATGCACATCTATGAAATATCACCTGGGGCCATCTTCAGGAACAGAATGAGAGCTGAGTCAGGCATGACCCCATCCCAGAGCAGCATGTGGATTCTACTATAAGCTTGATCCTTACACAGAGGCTATTTAAGAAAATAAGTGCATGGAGTATAGATAGTATACATCCAAATCCACCTTCCAGTTTTAATAGATTCCCGGTGCTTGAAAACAGCTGTCAATGAAATATTCTGGTTAATCCCATAATTTGGCAGAGAGATTATCACAGATATCAAGCTTTGATGAGCTACCAAGGGTTTGCAAACTGCTGCCTCTGGGCCAAATCCACTCCATGCCTCCTTTTGAGCTAATAATGTTTCTACATTTAAAAGGATTGTCAATATAACAAAACACAGCGAAGACTATGTAACAGAGGCTGTTTGTAGCAAAGAGTTGACAGCATTTACTCTTTGGAGTGGAAGATAAAGTGTTGACTGCAGAGTTAAATTGTAACAAAATATACATAGCATAAAGTCCTCACAGAGCATGATTGATTGATTAATTGATTTTTATGATTCAGGACTCAATTCTGCCTCTTGTAATATCCCAGGCTCACGATTAAGGACATACATTATGATTGAACTGTATAATGGTTAAACGTGTGAATTCCAATATCAGATTTCCTTGGAGCCTATGGAGGCTCCACCACTTAAGTGTGTGATCTTTTTCAAGTTACTTAATCTTTCTAAGCCTTGGTTTCCTCATCTGTAAAAATATGAGCATGAGAACAGCTTCCTCATCCGACTGATGTGAGGATCAAGGGAGATAATATAGGCAAAGCACTTTGCACGTGGCAAGACGTTCATTAAATGGTAGTTGCTGCTGTTTTAACTCCCAGCAGAAGGAGTCTGTTTCTCTAAGTTTCCTGGCTATTTACATGCGGTGCAACTGGAAACCAACAACACGGTCCTTTAGGCCAGAATGATCCATTCAGTTTCCAGACTCTACTTGCTGGCACATCCCTTGTAATACATCAGAATTGGACGTGACACGTGTGGTTGTCACATGTTAGTGGAATGGGAAGAGGACAGTCCCTGCCAGATATCCACACTCACACTCACACTGTCCCATCATGCAGCCACTCACGAGTTGGTGGCGATGTGTGTGATGCCCCAGTTTCCGCATCTTCTAGAGTCCTTATGGCCCCTGCTAGCTTCAAAACCACTGACGCGCTCCTAAAAAATTAGCTTGATTGTGGTGATTGTTTCACAAGGTCTATGCACATGAAAGCATCAAGTTGTATGCTTTAGACATAATACAATTTTTGTCAGTTATACCTCAATAAAGCTGAAGAAATACAACTTGCCATGAAAAAGATACTTGCAAAGGGGTTTTGAAATGATACTTAGATAATAAACATAATGTGGAGAAAAAAAAAAAAGAAAGAAAACGCAGAAAATAAAATGATAGTCCCAAGAAAGAGAAAGAGAGTGTGTATGTGAAAATAGTTACCATCACAGAGGTGGGATGGGTCCAAATTTGCATCCACTGCAATTCTTGGCTAGGGCCATTCGCAGAAGCCTGTTTCTTAAATTCAGATGCTGGAATGAAAGAGACGCCTGACATATAACGTAAGTGAAAAATGAACTTTCATTTGTAGAAACCTTTCAGATTTGGGAGGTCATATGTTATTACAACATAGACTCTCAAAATCATATTCATGAAATGACCTAACAGGAAAAATCTATTTCTGTAAGGTTTTTTGTATGTCTAGATTCTTCAAATGAAGATCACCATTTGCTCCATTTCTAAATACACACACACACACACACACACACACACACACACACACACACACAAAAAGGGAGGAGGTGAAGGGGAGAAAAGAAAAAAAAATCAACAACGAATGCAATGGAAAGAAAGAAATCCTTGAGATTTGTGACTTGAAAGGCACAAGATCAAAATGTAAGAAAACGTTTACATAGGAAAACATAAAATCACAAGTTCCTAAATTCTCCTGGAAATTGTTTCTTTATCCATGTTTGAATACTCTTACGTGCTTGCTTCTGTGTTTCTTTAGGGGTCCAAAAAGTCTGAATTTTCCTTTAGGCTTACATGACAAGTATTTCCTTTTAACACTTCAATAAAAAATATATAGAATTTTTCCATAGATCTAAAGGGCTGACAAGCAAGACAAAATTTCCACCAAATATTGGAAGTCGGCCTCCCAGATGGAACAGAGTCGAGCGAGGAAAGCAGTTTTCTTTTACAAGGTTTGGAAGCCCTATAAAATTTCTCCATCTCTCAAAACAGTCTTTGACCAAGGGTAAAAACGGCTCTGCTCCAGAGGGAAAAAATGCTGCCTGTGACTTAGAGGAAGATTGAAATAAACTCCTTGAGCCTCATGTGTCCTCCAATACAACATCAAAGGGTTTTTATATTTGGGGGAAGATAAAGCCACATTCCCTTCAACTTGGTTTATCAAAGACAATGTTAGTAAATTCTAGAATATTTCATATAACTTTAGTTAAGATGTAAAACGTTAGTGGGAAATTGCTTTTAAAGATTGTCTCATTCACTAAAAACCTGTCATTTTAATAATTGATTTGAATCACTCAGATTATCACCTCTGATGGCTGAGAGCCCTAGGACTGAATAATGAACGTGGACTTTCTCAAGCGCTTGCTCTCCCGTTTCTTTCTTAACAAGAGTCCGCACAAGCAGTGTTTCTCTTCATGAAGTCCTAGGAAGATGATGCTGGGGGATTTGGTGTACATTACATGCTGTTTAGTACCTGCCAAAACTACAATGAAATGTTTATTTTCAACTTCTCTCTCTCTTTTTTTTTTTAATTATGTTCAGCTAGCCAACATATAGTACATCATTAGTTTCTGATGTAGTGCTCAAAGATTCATTAGTTGCATATAACACCCAGCGCTCATCACCACATGTGCCCTCCTTAATGCCCATCATTCGGTGGTGGTAGGTGGGCACCCCTCTCCCCACCCCCCCTCCCTTATGTTACCCTCAGTTTGTTTCCCGCAGTCCAGAGCCTCTCATGGTTTTTCTCTTCTCTGATGTCTTCCACTTCTTAAGGAAGTCCCTTTAGCTAGCAAGACTGCATTGTTGTTACTTCCATTAAAAGAGCTCATCTTTGTCTGTAGAATATATTAGTAGAATGGGTCCAAATTTGTTGTTACTAGAAGTAACTCTCAACATAGAAAGCACCATGCTTAGACAATCTGTGTGATCTCCACTGGAATCCCAATCTGCTTGATGGTCTCCTCAGACTTCATCAGAGGCATCTAGTGACTCTGCTGTTGTTTTTTTGGGAAATGCTCCCATCTGGGCCCCAGCAGATATAGACATCCATAACCCTCATCTCTGTTAGTTTATTCTCCAGTCAAAATTACAGGGATGAGAAGAAATTCATGATGGATATGAAAATATTTCTTTAATGATCAGGGTTGGTGTCATGTAAATAATGGTTTCATTGCAAAGAGCATTTCTTCAGGGAGGCTCCAGAGTCCCTGGTATTCCATCTGTCTTGTGGTGATTACTACTCACGCACCCTGTTGTTAGTCTCCATGCTCCCCAGGAATGGAGTAAAGACTCCTCGAACATCTCTCGCCTGCAGGGTTATCCCAAGAAATTTCTAGACACAGTGGCCAATTCTCTCATCCCCCCACTCCAGGGCCCTTCTCCACTGGCTTCTGAGAGCCCAACAATTGCGACTTGCTATCCCAACAGGAATTGTGATATTTTTCTCCTTTTCAGTTTTAAGGCCATCTAATAGGCTAGGCCAGCAGGTGAAGACTTTCTTATTCAACATCTTTTGTTTCCCTTGGGTCTCATATAACCACCTGCCAGAAAGCTCACATCTTTTTAAATACATGTGATTCTCACATTGATTTTGAATGTTATTACTGTTGTTGTTTTGAACAGATAAGGAAACCAAGACTCACACAGTTTAAGCATTTGTGCAACCAGCAGGCAGAAAAGGCAGCGTATTATTCCAAATCATTACCTTACATTGTTCCTTCTTCCAGATCCTTTCTGGATTAATTCTTTTACCCATGTCAATGTCTGCCTTTACATTATTTTGATCCTTACTAGATCTTCTATTCCATGGAATCACATCTCTTCTTCCCCCTTCAAACAGTCTCTGATAAACCTCAGTCTCATTTCCTGCATCCATGCTTTTTTTCTAACTGATGTTTACTAAACATCTACTTCATCCAAGCTACTCTCAACAGCTTTGTCCTTTATTACTGAAGCCATATGTTGACAACAGACTCGTCCTGTTAACGGTCTTTCCAAAAATTGTCAAGATGTCAAACTGGCAGAATCACACTGTAGACTCTATCCAGAAAGTAAAGAGCTGAAGGGCTCAGATTTTAACCAGGTTCTTATGGGGCTGAAACCATGGATCTCTGTCATTTTCTCCTCTCTATCTTGTAGGCTTCCCAGCAGCTGACCATAGCCTGGGAATAGGGGATGCCAGTAGACCATCTGTGACCTCTGTGATGTTAGTGGTTTGGCGGTGGGGGGAGGGTAAAAGGAGGGTCTGTCAGAATAAGGGACAGGCATTGCCATGCTCTTGTAGAAATGTCTTCCTCAAAATCATGCACTTCTTGTAATCTTGCACATCTCGGGCATCTTCCCACATAATCCTTGTGTATCTCCCTTAGGATCATTTTTTATGATGAGATTTAGTTGGGGGGAATTTTACATTGGATGACCCATATTGCATTCTATCAGGTATACTGGATTTCTAAAAACAATATTTTGATAATTTGACAACCTGATGTCACTTAGGTTGAACTATCCTCAACGTTATGAGGAACCTTGGGATTTCTCTTCAGGTTTTTTTTTTTTTTCCAACATTTTAAAAATGAAACTTGTAATTGTATAAAAATTTAGAAGGATTGTAGAGAAAATCTTCATATGCACTGCCTAGATCCTACAACCAATAGTTTTCCATGTTTGCTTTGTTATATATATAACTATTCATCTCTTAATCATCAGTTGATATTATTTTTGATACATTTGAAGCAAGTTGCAGACATCAGTGCAATTTATCTGTAAACATTGTCACATGCATACCATTAACGACAGTTCAATATTTGTTTATGTATTTTAGGAAAAAAAATGCCTGTAGTGAAATGCATAAGTCTTACTATCTCTTACTATCTCGGCCGATACAGATAGGTATATAATGTAATCCTTATCAAGATATAGAAAATGATCAGTGCCCACATAGTTCTCTCATTCCCCTTTCCTACTCAACCTCAGTCAAACTCAGGCAACCACTTGTTCCTTTTACTTTCCATTATACATGAAATCCTATTTTCCAAAAGGAAAGTAATTTAGGGTTTACATCCATACCACTGCTGGAATTTGGAGACAAGTCATCCGTTTCTACCTAGAGTATAGAATTCTCACACTTGCCTCTGATCACAGCTAAATCTATTTGTTCTTTCTCTAATCAAGTCTTTTCTTCCACCATTGACTGATGGTCCATCCAACTTTTTGTGATTTCCAAAGCTGCTTGAATGATTTCAAGGAAGTTGAGACTGTCTCTCTGTGTTTTCCCTGTTTAGCTATTACAGCTTCCATTTTGCAACTGAAGCTTCCTGTTTGACTTTGGACATGATCTTCTTATTGGGGACTGATTACACACTATGTACAAGGATCACTTGTAGCAGGCAGACACTGAAGATTTTTCTGGACTCATTCATGAGGCTTCTTGGCACCACCGGGCATTGCTCATTTGACACGGGGTACTGTAGAGTGATAGGGGCACCTGCTAAGCTATACAGCACAATGTTCAATTCAGGTCCAGTCATTAGTCATGTGGCACATGCTTCTGACTAAGTTGATTTTGTGCGTGTGTCACAGGATGCCACGCAGTGGAGTGACCTTTTACAATACGAGCTGGTACATTCCATTGTAATCAGTGAGTTTTTGTTGGATTTTCTTCTCTAGGAAGCTGCCAAAAAAATTTGTAGGATAAAGAAAAGTCAATCCATAATCGAGTGCTCCCAGCTTGGTGGAGGAGAGAGCTGGCAAGGGGCCACAAGCATGGGTTCAAGTCGTTCACTTGCCTCTGAGGCGTCCTTGGGCAAAAGTATGAGAAAGAAGGAGGGTACAAATAACATCTCTCTGGGTTGCCTCAAAAGAAATTGCAAGTATTCCCTCAGCAGACAGAAAGGAATTCTTTTAAAAATAAAAAGGCATAACACAAAGCAAGGTGCTCTCAGAATTCTCAGGCTCCTTTGGAAGTATGATTTCCATGTGGTGGGCCACAGACTAAATAGGTTAATCCTGTAGTTCTCTCCCAGATAAAGGTAGGCACTAGGTCCTCACTTAGACCAAGGGGAGCATAACAGTAATAACAATAGCTGCTAATATTTCTTGGTACTTACTTCAGCTGTTAGATTCCTAGCAGGAAGCAGATGACCCACCACCAAATTGTGGGGATTAGGGAGAATTTAATGAAACTACTTACAGATGTGTACAGTGGGGAAACTAATAGGGAATGGTGACTTACCCAGGGACTAGCGATCTCTAGGTCTGAAAGAGCAAGAGGAAGAGTAGTTTCCTCCAGCCTGTTGAGAGCCAGAGCTGCCAAAGAGGGACCATCCAATAGGAGCTGTGTCTGGAATTGGCATTGCCCCATAGAGGGTGACTCTGGGAGTCTACCTTTTCATGTTTGTCCTGGTGGGAGCCCCACTGAGAACAGAGATTCTAGTGTTAGCCTCTTGGGGTGTCCTCACAACTGTAGGACCTCAGGGCAGAAAGGCAGCTGAGGCTAGGGTGAGCGGGGTGGGGACCCTCCCTGCCTACATCTGCCCACACAAGTTTAGGATGGACTTCCTTATCCCCAAGGCTATAGCAGCCCATTATTTTGGTGGGCGGGGGAGCAAGTCCTCCCATGTGGGCTCAAGCTGCTGCCTCTGGCCCAGGGCACTAGGGGCTTTCACACCTCTTTCTTCTAGTGCCCAGATACCTTCCACATGTTGTATACATGGTGGGGGGGGGGTAGAAAAGGGAGGAGGACTAAATCATTTCCTTCTTTTTTACTATACTGATTGGTTGCATATGCCCATTCTGTGGGGGTCTATCCTATCTGAAGCATCTGACACATTCGGAGACCATCTGAACAAGCTTGGAAAGCTGGAGACCTGGAAGTCAGACGTGGGCAGAACCACGTGAGTTCAGGGAGGCTGGAATGCCTCCCTGCTCCCCAGGGCAGGAAATATCCTCAGTTGGCATCGCATTTTTACGGAGGCAGTAAAATGAGTAGGCCTCTGAAAGATGTGCTTTTTAATCTTGATACTATGTGATTCAGGGCAAGTTGCCTGTGCCCCCCAAGCCTCATCTTCCTCATCTGTAAAATGGAACTAATACCAGCACTTGCTACAGAGGGTGGTTGTGAGGGCCAAATGAAAAGATGAATTTAACATGCTTTGTATATTGTGCTCCATACTACTTAGGGATCAATTGTCTCATAACAATCTGCTTATCATATTGACAGAATATGATACGTTACTATCATAACGAAAATATGCTAACGATGTGCTTATCATTTTGTTCTACACACATGCCTAGTGATGTGGGCACACCCAGTAAAACACATTACTGAGAACCTAGGGGAGAAGAAAAGCAAGGAAAGGGGGGCTCATGAGCCCCTTGTCCATCTCTCTGAGGCCCACCTGCCCCATCTCCACCTGCTGTACTATCCACACCACAGTAGTCCACGTCCTGGGGTGGAAAGAAGGTGACATCTGCTCTTTGGGGCATGTCAAGTTCCTCCATCACACAGGCAACCCCATCGTGAGTTAATTTAAGGACTATCTTTACTGTGGCCTCCAGGATCTCTCAATGCTTTATGGAGCAGTTTTATCACACCATTGCTCTCAAGCCTCTTTTAAGTCCGAGCAGATTTATTTCTTCCCCTGGACATGCCAGTGAAACTCTGGGATGGGGCAGGAAACACCTAGTGAAGTGGACCACAAAGGCAGTAAAAGGAGTACCTGCTGGTTTACTTCTGTGATACAGTTGATCCCAAAGTTACTAGAACACAGAGTGCAACACTTACCTCATAATTATACTATCAGCATCACTGTTGTCTATATAGCATTTTTTTCAAATTAAAAGTGTTCCTGACAGTTCTATTTCATAAGAAATCTTACACTGAGAAAAGGTAGGTACCTTCTTTTTTAACATATGCAAAATATGAATTTATTGTAAAGTTTGAAACAACTCATAAACAACATTAAAACTTGAAAAGCTAGTTCAGAATTAACAGCGACTATGGCATTTCTGGAGATGATTACATAAGTTATTGTTTATAAATGTAGGCAATCTAATTTAAATAAAATTAAGTGTAACATTGAAATAACAAATCAGAATGATTTTTTTTTTTATTTCTTTTCAGCATAACAGTATTCATTGTTTTTGCACCCCACCCAGTGCTCCATGCCTTTATTTGCTTTTGATGGATCAGGAAACTGATGCTCATGCAGTTTTAATGACATTGCATCAAGAAAATGGGACTTTGAACACAGCATTAACCTACCTATTCACAATATGATTTTAACAAGTTCATTATTCTATCTGAACTTCCATCTGTTGACCTGGAGATGATAATACATATTTCTCAACGTCATTGCAGAGAAGAAATTAGGTCACATACACAAATCACAGTGTTTGGTACACAGTGGATGATCTTACATAAAGCAGTGAGAAGTGATATGGAACAACAGATGTTCAGTAAAGGTCCCCATACTCTGTAATTGCAGGACCTGGACAGGAATTGACAATTTTTTTTTTTTTTTCTGAAAGTGAGGTAGTAAGTATTTTCAACTTTGAGCCATAGAGACTCAGTCACGACTGCTGAACTCTGCTGTTATATCTCATAACCAGCCATAGTCACTGTTAAATGAATGATCATAACTATATTTTAATAAAACTTTACTTATTAAAAAAGAGAGAGAGAGAAGGATAGCAAACCTGACCTCATAGTCCAGAGTCCAATGGCCCCTGCCTTGGATAAGTTGTTATGCATGATATTATAAATGACAACATCTAGAAGAAAAAACCCCTCTTCATCCTTTAACATTCTAGTTTCAATCCTCCCTCTTCTGTGGAAACAGATCCTCCCCAACAATGCTGGACAGACTTAAGGGTCCTAGGACCTCTGTCCTTTGGTCACATGGCCGCCTTCCACTGTGAAGAAATGTAAATGCCATTTCCCAGTAGTCTGTAAGATCTTAGAAGTCAGTGGCTGTCTCTTCATCTTTCTCAAATAGTTAAAAAGTGAACAACAGTGCTTGGTATCTTCTAAGAAGATTTAAAAATACTGAAACTGTTTAAACTGAGCTGGGGGGAACTGAGACTAACCAGTTCTCAACCGTGGGTGATTTTCTCCTTGGAGAAGACCATGATTGGAGACATTTTGGGATGTCATGACTGGACAAGGGTGCTCTTGACAATCACTGGGAAGAGACCAGAGCTGCTGCCAAACATTCTCCAACATACAGGATAATGCGTAAGAAAGAATGATCTGGCTCCAGTGTCAGTACTGATGAGGTGGAGATACCCTGAACTAGTAAAAATGAAGCATTTTGTAAGCTATTAGTATAAATCATGTGCACAGCACTTGATAGCTTATATAATGCTGTCTACCCTGTTCCCCCAAACAGTGGGGGGAGAATCAAATGAGATTATATATGTAAAAGAAGTCTGCATAAATCATTAAGCTACTGCAAAAGCAAAGTCTTTTTCTGTCAGTTCACCAATCCTGGAGTGCCAACACCAGGTAGGTTAATTCTGGAACATTCTTCAGTTTATCCCGCCCAAATCTCCCCCTTCAGTTTAAGCCCTTTTCCCATCACTCTCTTCTCAGCAGGAATAGGAGTGCCTTTGGCCACCTTTCAAATGCGGGGGAACTGGGAAGCCACACCTCGGTCTGCTTTTCTCTAGGCCAAATTATCAAATTCCTTTTAGCTTTTTCTCTGGGTCCTATTTTTGAAGCCTTTAATTATTTTAGTTTTTACAAAGATCCCCCTGTGGATTTTCTCCTAGTTTGCCACATACCTCCCACAGTAGTCAGTCTTAACCTAAAAGGGCTTCCAATTAATCCTCCCCTTGGACAGAATTACCCCATGGTTTTTGCAAGCCACACTGGCTTTCATCTTACATGTACATATGCATATAACTTTGGTGATAGTCTATATTCCTGCTTGAAAGAGTTTGGCCCACTTTTCTCTTTAATGTGAGTGACTGAAGTGGGAAGTTGCAGTAGCTGTTATTTTGGGAGGCTGATCTAAAACATCTAGGTAGGCAACGGGCACATTTCCTTGTTAGGTGTTGCCCACTTAGGGACACTGAGTGGGACAAAGGAGTGGTTTCTCTCATTTGCTCATGTTATGAGTTGAATTATGTTGCCCTAAAAAAGATATGTGGAAGACCTGACTCCTACTCCCTCAAAAATGTGACCTTATTTGGAGATAAGGTCTTTACAGAAGTAATCAAGTTAAAATGAGGTCATTAGGGTGGGCCCAATGACTGGTGTCATTATAAAAAGGGGAAATTTGGACACAGACAGACAAACATGGAGGAAAGATGATGTGAAGATGCAGAGGGGAAAGAAAAGCCAAGCAAGAAATTGAGAGACCTGGAACAGATCCTTTCATAGAGCCTTCAGAGGGAATGTGGCACTCCTGACCCCTAGATTTTGGACTTTCAACCTCCAGAACTCTGAAAGAATTTATTTTTTCCTTTTGGTACTTGTTATGGCAGCCATAAGAAACTAGTTGCTATAGTTTCTGCCACTGATGCCCTACCTGGAGCTCATAATCATCTTGGAACACCTCTGCCAAGGGTTGCTCACAACTATTCCTCTGTGTATCAGATGTCATCAGTCCTCTGCCAATTTCCCCACAGCCTATCTCAGGGACTACTTGCATCCATGCTGATGGCTTCCTGCATCTCCTGGCTAGTATTATTTTCTGACTATGGGCACACACATGCACATACAGAATAGGCTAGAAGAGCCGAAAGGGTTCCAGAGTGATTCTCAGTCGAGGACAGGGAGCAGTTGTAAATGAACAGCTCTGTGGAGCTAGTCTTTACCCCTGATAGGATCACTTGGAGTCAGATTCATCACAACTTTCCAGAAGGACCCCAGCAGACAGGGCCCAGTTTCCAAGTAATAGAACCTACTAATTCAGGCATCTCTTTATAGTTTTCCATCTTTTACTTTCTTATTTCCCCACTCTTCCCAATGCAAATAAAATACTCTCAAGTCCCTGTGTGGGGAACTACTTTAGGAAAACTGTACCTAAGTCACCTTGCAATAGGAATATAGATGAAGAGCTGGGATCTGAGAACCAAGAACCATCTTTTTTACTAAAACCCAATGGAAGTGGGCGGAATTCCATACAAAGTGTCCAGAAAAGACAGCCACATATCAACCAGGTGCAAAGTCAGAAGTCGAAGCCAAAACCTGAACAGACACTTGATAAGATTTAGAGGCCCCACCCAGAGTCACATCTGAGAATAAATGGTTTGGGATTTCTGCCATCCAGCCACGTGGCCATTCTTAATGTTCATTTATGCACCACCCATACACCAGACACCAGGCTATGAGCTGGAGGTAAGGAGGAGATAAAACATATCCCCTGAACTCAAGAAGTTCACCTTCTTGTGGGAAGAGACAAGGGTGCAAAAAAGTGTGATTGAAGTGCCATGTGACAAAAGCTGATTGGAAACCTGGGAAACTGAGGATAGAAGCTAGAAGGCCCCATTCTGAAGGGCCTTGCACACCTTGCTAAAGAATTTGTAAGTAATAAGTAGGGCCGGGTTTATGAACCTGTGACTTGGGCAGTCAGACAAGGTTCTGTGTTTAGAAGGGCCCTACATTTGGGTTAATGTTCTCTTATGGCTATCCTCAGAGTTAATAATTTTTAAACAAGGAGCCTTGATTTTGCACTAAGCCCCCAAAATTATGTATCCACACCTGACAAGAAGGAACTAGGAAATGAAAATCTTTTAAGAGTGGTTTTAAGCCAGACCTAAGAAGGTGTACTGAGTTAGAGATTGCTACAGAAGGCAGAGTGCTGATGAGGCAGAGTTAGGAACCAATGGTGGATGCTGCATTGGGTGGATTTTGAAGCGTTCACTGGACAATCAGAACCTCTACTTCCAACTACATTGGGTATCGAGGCACTCAGACTTTTAACTTTTGCTTCATTCATTCATTCATTCATTCATGCAATTTTCATGACTTGTTCCAAATGCATCAATATAGTAAGACACACTGCACAATAATATTTATTATAAAGTGGAATCCGCGTGTGAGTCACGTCCACTTGGCCTGACAGTCAAGGGAATTTAGTCAATGCTCCCCATACCTACCATGTATCAGACAGCATTTTTTACCCTCGAGTATAATTCTTTCAACAGAAGATAAATCTGAAGCTCAAAGAGGCTTCGGTTTTTCCAGGGTAAATCCAGATTTACTCAAGGTCATCTCCATGGTGAAGTGGCGCGCCAAGACGCGCATTCAGGACCCCCATTCACCCATCCACACTGCCTCCCTAACTCACTGTGCCCTATACGGGCTCCTATAAAGCTGTCTCTAGATGTAAGGGCGTCTCAAAGTGGTCACTGTTTCTTACAGATTTATAGGACCATATTTCATACCAGGGTTTTTGTTTTTGAAAATCTCCTTCCGGATTGTCCTTTAGATTTGCAAAGTATTTCTGAATCTCCTTGGGGAAGCTCCTGTTTCCCACACCACACGTGTAATAGTTGCGGGTATGAGCTCATCCTTAATGACCATGATGCCAGGTCTTCTAACAGGGAGTGCTGCCGAGGGTTGCCAAAGCGCAGTCCTCGTACCCCTATCTTTTCGTCCAGGGCCCACTTCTCCTCTGACCTTCGCGCACACACACGCATGCGCACGCACGCACGCAAGCACACACACAGGGTCATGGTCTCCGTAGAGGCTGACCCACGTCCAGCTCCCAGGAACCTGATTGGCCTAAGGATATCCTTCTCTTGCTGCCATGATTGGCTTAAGAATGGGCATGGGATCAGATTCTGGCCAATGAGATATGAGGGGAAATTCGGGGGCGGCATCCTTTCAGAGAAAAGATTTTTTCCTCTTAAGAAAAAGTCACTAGAAGAAGTTCCAGACTTGCCCTTGTGTCTGCGCGCAGCCTTCACCCGTACCACTCCGGCCTCCTCGGTAACCCTGGTGAATCACTCAAATGTGTGTGCAGTATTTTCATACACACTGCCTCCTGTTCTTTTGAGCTGATGTGAAATTCACCCATAGGACACTTAGCACTTTGGAAGTGAACCTTTCCCTGGTTCACGTCCCCCACGTGTGCATCCGACACTTCCACCGACAAAACATTTTCTTCACAACCCCTCCCCCCACCCCAACAAGCAGTTCTCCTCCCGACCTCTGGCAACCAGTTACCTGCTGCTGTCTCTGTGGATTAACCTATTCGGGATATTTATATAAACGGGATCCTACAATGTGTGACGTTTTGTGTTTGGCTTCTTTCACGTAACAATGTTTTTGAGGTACATTTATGTTCTAGCCTGTCTCATTACTTTATTCCTTTTGGGGGGTTTGGTTTTGGCTAGAAAATATTCCATTGTCTGCCACCACAATCTGTTTATCCATTCATCAGTTGCTGAATATTTGAGCTCTTTCCACCTTTTGGTTATTGTGAATAATGCTGGAGTGAACATGCGTTTACATGTATTTGTTTGAGTACCTGTTTTTAATTCTTTTGATATATACGTAGGAGTGGAATTGCCAAATCACGTGGTAATTTTAACTTTTGAAGGACTGCCAGATTGCTTTCCACCATGGCTATACCGTTTTACATTCCCACGACCACATACACTATCCCATTTTGCCTATGATACCAACCTGATGAGGTCAGGTTGTTTTATAAATGAGGATCCTGAGATTCAAACCTAAAATCATTTGCCCACCTCAGTTTGCCGTTGGATTCCATGTCTTTTTTTTTTTTTTTAAGATTATATTTTATTTTAAGATGTATTTAATCATTTGAAAGAGAGAGAGAGACCGAGAGAAAGCAAGAGCAGTGCGGAGAAACAGAGGAAGAAGCAAGCAGACTCCCTGCTGAGCCAGGAGCTTGGTGATTGTGGGGCTCAATCCCAGGACCTGGAGATCATGACCTGAGCTGAGCCACCCAGGTGCCCCGGATTCCATGTCTTTAAAGGAGAATCCCATTCTTTTTTATTGCATAAGCATCCCAGCTCTTTAGCCTCCTTCTTTGGAGAGAAAACCCACAGATCTATGGTATCTATAGTTGTTCAGACACTGATTAAGAATTATGGAAAAATCCCAGCTCAGAGGCCCAGGTGCTTAATACAATGCTAACATAAATGTGAATGTTTACTTTGCAAACCCAGCATCTAGAATAATATCCAGTCCATCGTAAATGCTCAAAAATATTTGTTGAGTGAATGAGTCTTATGCATTCATCTAGGGGTATCTCTGTCATCTAGGCGTAGCTAGATATCTAGATGCTGCCTTTTCTTTCACATCCTTCTTTACCATTGGAGTACTGCTAGGATAATAAAGAACTGGATCAACCCAGTGTGACACACATCCAACAATGATAGAATGTCTCTCTAACTCTCTAAATTGAAAATATACCCTTATCAGGTATGTCAGTATCTTTTAAATTGGGTGGCACTGCCTTTCTCAATTTGACTTTATATTATTTAATCTATAAACAGATATACCACTGACGTATTTTAACCAGCATGTTCACTATTTATTTATAAATCAGTTTTTATCCCTCAGGACTTTGATGTTTTCTTGCCAAGAAGTAACTAGTACCAACTCCAAATAATGAATACATTTTATAGTTAATAAAAGTCTTTTCAGATCAATAAGGTTAATAAGTGATACTGTCACTTGGGTATGTTGATAAAGTTAAAAAAAAATAAAAAATACGGCCAAGCAACTGAAAAGCTGGAACTGAAAATAGATTATAGCATTTTGCCCCAAGGCTTTGGCAGTGATTGAAACAAAGTGTTTTGAAACAGAGCAAATTGGCATTTCTCTGACTTCTAATGTTCAGTCTCTCCAAGCTCAACACCTGGTTCAACTACACAAAACAGCCATTCAGAATTATAGTCTGGGCTTTTGTTATGCAAAAGGTAAATGAGGGCAGCATGAACTCTTCCAGGAAAAGCTGTTTTTACTTTTTCCCTAGGGAGAGCTCTCATCAAAGAAAGAAGAAAGAAAGAAAGAAAGAAAGAAAGAAAGAAAGAAAGAAAGAAAGAAAGAAAGAAAAGAAAAGAAAAGAAAATTGTTGTTGACAGGAAATCAAGAATCTTGACTATGAGTGGGCTCTGAAATTATTTAATAGAAGAAAAGTTCATACAATGCTCTAAAATGTCTCTACTATAAATGATTTAAAGTGAACCCCAACCTTCTGTTTGGAAACATTAAGCTATGGCAGAACATTTTTAATCATTTCTGGCTGGTTCTCCTTTGCCCAGCTCTCAATCTGCAAAGACTTGCCATGATTTCAGTTGTATTTAAGTTCTAATCAAAATAATTTGACCAAAACAGAGGTTAGCCATTGCAAGAGAACCCACACCTCTGTATGATAATAAACCTGTGAACATTTGTACATACTCATAGGCATAGATGTGATTTATGTAATACCTTGTGAACGAAGTTGAAAACTGCACTTGAATTGAGCATTCAAGGTTGCTGGCCATGTTGCCCAACCTATTTGTAAAAGTCCAGAATGAAAGGTGAGTGAAGTAAAAGCCATTTCACCAAAGCAGGTGCTTCTATGATGCCTGCCATTTGCCTCCATGACTCGTAACTCTTTGGATCCAATGTTCCCCCTTGATAGGTCCCTCATTATGTTGGGTGAGTGTTAGGTACACATGGAGCCAGGCAGCTTCAATATCTAATTGAAGAGTCTTCACCAGATGAGTATTGAGAGAGTGAGGGGATTACACATCATTGCTCCCCAGGAATCTCCTCTACCTCTTAGGGCAGGTTTCATTCCCTCTTAAGCTCTTGACAGCTGGCTGTTAGGTTCAACTATACACTGGTCTTTTGGAAATGGGATATACAGCAGTGAACAAGACAAAGCCCATGCTATCATGGAGGTCACCTCATAGCAAGGAACACAGATGAAAAGAGGCCATTAAGGCCTATAATTGCTGATGATCACAAATGCTATGAAGAAAGGGGAGGAAGTGATGGGAGAGAGGAAACCTGTTGGTAGGATCAGAGAAAAGCTTAGGAGCAAAAAAACTGCAAACGTTTATGGGAAACACAAGAAGGAGCAGTGAATGCAGATGTCTTCAGGTAGGAGTGACATGTCTGAGGAAATCAAGACTGACCCAAAGAAGAGTGACCCAGGAAGAATACCAGAGACAGTTGGCAGGGTACGCAGGGCACTAGCATGAGTACCCTGTAGGGCAGGGTCTCTCACCTTTCAGCACTAATGACATTTAGGACTAGATAGTCCTTTGTCATTGTAGAGGGAGGAGGGTCAGAGTCCTGTGCATAATAAGACATTTAACAGAATCCCTGGCCTTTATCCACCAGATGCCATTAGCACTGCCATAAGTTGTGACAACCCCAAAAGTTTCCAGACATCACCAACTGTTCCATGGTGGTAGAAGGAGGGAGATAAAATCACTCCCATTGTTCATGGCAAGAATAAGTGCTGGCAATGACCCTGGGTCTTATTCTAAGTATAATGGAGGTTTGCTGAAGGATTTTAGCAAAGGAGTGCAGCCGTATAATTTACATTTCAAAGAGAATCCTCTGGCTGATGGGCAACAAGGGTGACAGCAGACCCAGAAGCTTGGGTTTCTACAGAAGATCTAGCTTAGTCAGAGAGCCCCATCTTTATGTGTGTTCCTCTGATCAGGCAATAAAGTGACCCTTCTCTGCTGTCCAGCACCAACTCCAACATTGCTGAGTCAGTAGGGGCTGTGGCCAAATGTAGCTCCTGATGGGAAAGGCATCCAAAAAACACACTGTTCAATAGTTGGCTGAGGGTTCAGTGATACATAGCTATGGCAGTGTGTTGACCAAGTAGATCTGCACACACTATACCTTGGGCACATGTCCCCTCTCTGGCCATGACTATCTCATAGACTTAAAGAGTACCAACTGTCAGTACCCCCTAGAAAACAGTAGATAACAAACCTTCGTACTGGAAGGTCACTTTCTTCACACTGCCAATCCACTGTGGGGAAAATGCAGATGCCATCTTACCCTGGTTCGCAAGCTTCCGAAAATCAGTTATGGGTCTTCTCATCCATGTGCTGCTCTCAAGAGGTACATCATTCCTTTTATATATCCTCCTAGAGAAACTGATACAGCTCCCGGTCTCTGAAGTACTGGGTCTTTGCAACTCCATTTCACGTCACTGTTTCCCATCACAGCTCCTGTCACAGACTGAACTGTGCCTCCTCCATTCATATGTTGAAGCTCTAACCCCCAGTGGGACTTGTGCTAAATGGTAAGACCTTCAGGAGGTAATTAAAGTTAAGTGAGGTCATAAGGCTGGGGGCTTATTTCATGGGGCTGATACTTTTATAAGAGCAGGAGGAGAACCCAAGCGTGGTCATGCACAACAAAAGCCCTGTGCTTCTTCCTGTGTCCTCACAGTGAGAAGTTGGCCATCTATAGGACATGAAGAGACCTCAGGAGAAACCAGATCTAATGGCATCTTGATCTCAGATATCCAGCCTCCAGAATGGCAAGGAGAGAAATTTCTGTTGTTGAAGGCCCCCACCACACCCACCCCCAGTCTTTGGTATTCTGCTATGAGCCTAGCAGTCTAATGTAGCCCCCTAGATGTCATCTTCATATGGACAATTTCACTTCACCTTCAGGATATTCATCTTGGACCTCAGCCTCTGTAGCTGCTTTTGAAATTCTCATTGAAATTCTCACCATTCACCCCCTGCCCTGAATTTTCCTCCTGTGGTGCTTCTGGATTCTCCAAAGGGTAGTCTGACTTGCCTCCTTTAGTTTCCCTCACTGACTCATCTTTCCTGGCTCCACCCTTACACATTAGTGTTCCCTGGGGTTGTGTCCTCAAAGCTCCTCACATCTCAAGTCTAGACACTCTCCTAGAAAAACGCGTTTATTCCCATAGCTTTAACTATCACTTCCATGTGGATGACTCATGCATTTATTTTCCCAGACTCAGTATCTCTCATCTTTTTACTTTCTGCCTCTGACTTGACATTTCCCAATTAAGGATGTCACCCCCAAACCTCTCACCTAAACAAGAAAGTTGAAAGCCACCTTTGATTCTTCTCTTTTCTCTTTTTCTCCAAATTCAAATGGGTCACATGATCTTTTTAATTCCCTGTCTCCCTTCAATGTGTCATCTCCTGAATCATCCTTCTAATGCTTGTGTCTGATCATGCTATTCCTCTGCTTAAAAGTTATTAGTGGCTTTCTATTACTTATTGAGAAATCCCAAGTCCAGTCTTCAAGGTATGCTACCTTTTTGGCATCACCTTCTCCCATTTTCTCACCCAGATAATTCTTGCTCCAGCCTAACAGATACCAATTGTGGTCCCCAAAATATATGTTCCTTTTGCTGTTTTGCTTCCTCTGATTGTAATGGCTCCACCATCAACCATATTCCTTTGTAATCAATCCTACTCCTGTGTCCCTTCTCTACTTGGACAACTATAGTTATACTCTTTCTTTAAGACCACATTTATGTATCTTCACCTATAAAGCAATGTTCTCCTATGCCAGACAGAGTCCACTGCTCTGTGTTCTGGGTCCCCAGGGTCTTTTGAATATCTATCTCTTTTGCTTGATTAAGCTCTTTTACTATTGTAACCATGTCACATCCATCCTTGAAACCCCAAATAATCTGGTACATTGTTAAAATTCAACATGGTCTCTGAAAAACATTAACTGAATGAAGGAACAATGAATAAGTATCTTCTGTGATTATCTCTGATGGAAAGCTCTTTCTTATTCTGCCATTCCTAAAACTCTGAGATTATTGTAGGGCTCATGATTGGAATGCAACAACAAAGAGTATAATTCTTTCAATAGAACTAAATTCGGTAGAACACTTGGGGGAGTAGAAATAAGAAGGTTTACATTTTCATAAATGTCTTATGACTCATGTCCAAAATAATTTGTGAAATAGTTGAATGAGAGGAACCATCTAATAAAATAGTATTATCAGTGTCATGAAGGTTATTAGAGATTATCTAGGCAGGTAGAAAATATAGAAGATGTTGTCCCATACCAAAATAAGCTATAATGGTGGTCAAAGACACAAGACATCCAGGTTTACCAATATTGCTTTACTTTGTTAAATGCACTTATATTGAAATACAGTTATCAAAATATTTTTAAATAGTTGTAACTGGTAAAAATTATGCTTCTTTATTAATTCATTAAATAGCAAGATTTATTGCCAAAATGAATGAAAATAATTTTAGGGAAGTGATGAACATACATAATATTTTGATATGTGTGCAACAATTATAATGTGGTTTGGAAATATCTGTGATTTCTATTGGTAAGAAAGTCATAAGTACTTATACTACTACTTCCATAGGTTAACTATATTTGTGATTAAAGAAAATACTACATTTGCATTTGTGGTTAGTGAAAATAAAGACATATTTTGTCCCAACCCAGTTTATAAAATTCCCAACCATGGAAAAACTCCTGAGATGCAGAAAAACTAGTTTACTTCTACTTCTTCCTGGATGAACTACCCTCTGAAAAACTATCTTTAGGACACCAAGAAATATCCAGTAGGGATTCCTGGAAGGGTTGTAGAGAATAATGCTACCAGCAATGACTTGAAAAGCACAGGGATGGTGATTCCCTCAAAATCTCCATTCAACTCTGCTATTTGTCCTGTGCAGAGGTAGGTGGATCTTGGAGAGGGACAGCAGATCATCATAAGCTTATTCAAGTGGTGACTCCAGTTGCAGTTGCTGTACTAGATGTGGTTTCACTGCTTGAGCAAATTAATACATATCATGGTACCGGTACCTGGTATGCAGCCCTTGACCTGCCATATGCTTTTTTCTCAAAATACAGTAGTAAAGATCACCAGAAGCACTTTTCTTTCAGCTGCAATTTTCTTTCTTTTCTTTTTCTTTTCTTTCAAAGCCAGCAATATATCTTCATGGTCCTACTTCAGGAGTCTATCAACTCTCCACGTGACCTCATAATTTAGTTTGTGGGCATCTTGATTGCCTTTCTCTTCCATGAAAGATGATACTGGTCCATTGCAGTGGACAGATGATATTGTGTTGATCAGACCTAGTGAGCAAGAAGTAGCAACTAGTTTTGACTTACTGGTAAGACATTTGCATGCCAGTGGGTGAAACAGAAATCCAACAGAAATTCTGGAGCCTTCTACCTAATTGAAATGTTTACACGTCAAGTGTGTGGCGTCTGTTGAGATACCCTTCTAGGATTAAGGATGTTTCATCTGGCCTCTCCTACAACAAAAAGAAGGTGTTATGCATAGTGGGATTCTAAGGATTTTGGAGGCAACATATTCCTTATTTGCGTGTGCTCTCCAGCCTATTTACCAAGTGACTCAAAAAGCTGCTAATTTTGAGTGGGGCCCAGAACAAGAGAAAGCTCTATAACAGGTCCAAGCTGTTCTGCCACTGGGCCATATAGTCCAGCAGATCCAATGGTGCTTGACAGAGAGAAATGCTATTTGGAGACTGGGGGTGAATTGTAGCAGAGTGCCTAAGGATTTGGGAGCAAAGCTTTGCTCTTCTATGTAGATAATGATTCTTCTTTTGAGAAACAATTTGGCCTGCTACTGGGCCTTACTGGAGATTAAATGCTTAACATCAGGCCACCAGGTTACCATGTGACTTGAGCTCCCATCTTGAACCAGACAGTTCCTGACCCATTAAGACATAAAGTTAGGCACGCACAGCAATGCTCTGTCATCAAATGGAAGAGATATGAAACCAGGCCTGCCTGAGTAGCCCTGAAGGTACAGGTTACACAAAGAAGTGACATAAATGTCCATGGTCCCCTCTTCAGCTATACTACTCTCTCTCTCCCAGCCTGTATCTATGGCCTCATGAAGAATTCCCTACAACCAATTAACAAAGAAAGAGAAGACTTGTACCTGGTTTTCAGATGTGTCTGTATGATACACAACCACAACTTGAAAGTGGACCGCTATGGTACTCAGCTCCTCTGGGACATCTCTTAAGGACAAAGTGATGGGAAATCCTCCTAGTGGATAGAACTTTGAGCGGTGCACCTGGTTGTGCACCTTGCTTGGAAGGAGACATGGCTAGATGTGTGATTACATACTGTCCTAGGGCTGTAGCCAATTATTATGTGACCGGATGGGCAGGAACTTAGAAAGAACATTATAGAAAAATTGGTGACAAGGAAATGAAGGGAAAAGGTATATGGGTAGACCCCTCTAATGGGCAAAAACCTGTAAAGATAATTGGATCCCATGTGAATGCTCATCGAAAGGTTATCTCAGAAGAGGGTTATTTTAATAATCAGGAGAAGAGAATGTTCTATTCTGTGAATACCAACTGGCCATCCCAACTACCCCATCATTGCCCATTCTTATCATGAACAAAGTGACCATGGTACAGGTATACAGATTATGCATGGGCTCAGCAACATGGACTTTCTTTCTTTTTTTTTTTTAGATTTTTTTAAATTTATTTATTTGACAGAGATCACAAGTAGGCAGAGAGGCAGGCAGAGAGAGAACGAGGGGGAAGCAGACTCCCTGCTGAGCAGAGAGCCCAATGCGGGGCTCAATCCCAGGACCCTGAGATCATGACCTGTGCCGAAGGCAGAAGCTTTAACCTACTGAGCTACCCAGGTGCCCCCAACATGGACTTTCTACTCCCCAAGGCCAACATCGCTATAGCCACTGCTGAGTGACCAGTCTGCCAGCAGCAGAAACTAACACAGAGGCCCTGATATGGCATCATTACCACGGATGATCAGCCAGCTACCAGAGGGCGTGTTGATTACATTAGATCACTTCCATAATGGAGAGGATGGCATTTTGTTCTTACCTGAGCAGACACTTTGGATATGGATTTTGCCTACCCTGCATTGCCTACCCTTCTGTCAAAATTGCCATCCATGAATTACAGAGGCCCCATTCATCGTCATAGGATTCCATGCAACATGGCTTCCAATTAAGGGTCTCACTTCCCAGTAAAGGAGTACAGCAGTGGGCCCACACTCATGGACTTGACTAGAGTTCTAACCATGTTCCCAACCTTCCTGAAACAGCTGGCCTGATAGATCAGTAGAATGGCTTCTTGAAGACTCACAGTGCTGGCTGGGTGGAAATACCCCCAAGGGTGGAACAAGGTTCTCCAGAAGGCTGTATATGCTCTGAATCAGCATTCACTATATGGTGGGGCTTCTCTCTTAGTCAAGCATCATGGGTCCAGGAATCAAGGGGTAGAAATGGAAGTGACACTACTCTCTATTACCCCTAATGACCCCCTAGCAAAACTTCTGCTTCCTGTTCCCATGACCTTATGCTCTGCTGGCCTAGCAGTCTAGTTCCAAAGGGCAGAGTGCTTCCATCAGGAGACAAAACAATGATTCCATTGAGCTGGAAGTTAAGACTGCTGCGTCGCCACTTTGGGATCCTCATAATCTGAATAAACAGGCAAAAAAGGGAGTTACTGTCCTGGCTGGTGTGCTTGATTCTGACTAGCAAGGAGAAATCAAAATTGACCTTGGTCTCTAGCCTACTCAGTGCAGATCTCAGGACTTGTCAACCTCCGTAACTGCACACCAGTTCCTTATAATAAATCTCTTTATACATAATAAACCGTATATATGAATCCTATTAGTTCTATTTTTCGGGAAAAACCTAATATCAAAATAGCTATTAAAATAGAGGGTTTTTTAATTGTAAATATAAACAGCTATACTTTTTTACTAAGTGATTCAATAACAAGAACTACTGCCAAACAGAATGACTGTAATTTCAGGGAAGTGATGAATATACACAATATTTTATACATTTGTAACAAATACAATGTGGCTTGAGATTATCATCAAATACCTGTAATTTCTATTGATGAGAAAGTCATATGTTTTTCTAATATTATTGCTGTCTGTTCTCTATATTCATTATTTTAAAAATGTCATATCTGAACTAGAGGTTGGTAAAAATTAGGGTATATTTTGTCCTAACCAAGATCATATGAATCCTAATCATGGATCCTCAGGGTCCATAGATCCCAGATAAAGACCCAAAGATAAAGTATCCTTTGAGACACTAACTTTAAAGGAGCATAGTAAATAGCCAGCAGGTTCTCTGATTCTCAGTATAACTAAATATGCTAAGCAATATCATATCAATAGCAGTAGAGAAGGAAACTGAAATGGACCTTGATTAAAAAAAAAATAGAGCATGAAGTTTCCATTTCCATGATTGATTGATAATTCAGATAAAACCTAGATCTCTTCCCAAAACTGATTTTAGTCCCTTGGCCCCAAGCATAGCACTGCCTTAGGACAGGCATGCAACAGTTATTTGTTGAAGAAATAATCATGGATAGATGTATGGATGCATCTACAAAAGTATGGTTTAAAGTTGCGAAAGGAGGGATGCCTGGGTGGCTCAGTGGGTTAAGCCTCTACTTTCAGCTCAGGTCATGGTCTCAGGGTCCTAGGATCGAGCCCCACATCAGGCTCTCTGCTCAGCGGGAAGCCTGCTTCCCCCTCCCCCTCTGACAGCCTCTCTGCCTACTTGTGATCTCTCTCTCTCTCTCTCTGTGTCAAATAAATAAAATAAAATAAAATAATAATAATAAAGTTGCAAAAGGAGAAGTGATCTCACACAGGTTGTTTCCTTGTGTGTTTTTCTGTCCAGTGTCCTCTTTCCTCTCTCCTCCTGCCATCCATGAGGCACAGACACAGTCTTCCCTTAGAGCAACTGCTTTGGCCATTGCTGGGCAGCAACCATCAGAAGCGATGGGTCCCTCCATGCCAAGGCAACAGGCACAAGACGAGTGAGTCCAAACCACTGGGTATTCATTGTTGGGTTTTCCCTGGAAGGCAACAAGGCTACGTTCCATCAGGAACTTTGCCATCTTTGGGTAACTGATCCTTTTCTAAATGCACTCAGGGAAAGTCCAAGTACCCCCTCCTCGGATAAGAGGTTTCACTGCTTCAAACCACCATATTTGGTGTCAATGATCTAATGCAGGTCCCAAGAAGAACTGGAAAATACGAAAAGAGGAACAAATGCATATGTAATCCTACAGCCCAAACATACAGATTACTAATATTTTAGTATATTTTCTTCAGCATTATATCAGGTTTTCCATAGTTCTCTTTCTCTTCGGGGATTTTTGTAAAAGAGAATGGGAAAGGAGAATTGTATATATCTGATTATTTATACACTATTTGGTTTCCTTCTCCATCACTTAATATAATGGCTTTCTATTATATACATGTAAATGTTGTATGTATATATAATGCTTTTATTTATTAGTACCTTTTTAACTGCCAAATATTATCTCATCCACTAATCTTCATTGTTAATAATACATTTACACTGTTTCACTTTTTTCTCTGTCACAGACAAGACTCCATGAACATCTCTGCCCATGCATTTTTCCCCGTACTTAGTCTTTGTGACAGTGTCCTCAAAGTGGGAGCAAATACTGCATCCAAGAATGAAATTTCTTAAGGCTTTTACTATTAATAGCCACCAAGCTGTTCTCAGTATTTTTTTTTTAATTTTAGTTTTTAAAATAATGGTAGCTTCAATTTCTAATTCCGGAGAAATTCCTGAAGTCTCAAACAATTTATTTTCTTTAACGCCAGACAGTAAGTCAGCAACTTACTCAGTGCTACCACAGGAGGAGCAGAATCATATAGAACAATGTGGTGATCAAAAACACAGGCTCAGTAAGAGACTCTTGACTGTAGGGAACAAAATGATGGTTGCTGGAGGGGAGGGGTATAGGCTATATGGGTGAAGGGCATTAAGAAGGGCACTTATGATGAGCACTGGGTGTTATACGCAAGTGATGAGTCACTAAATTCTACTCCTGAAACCAATATTGCACTATAAGGAACCTAACTTGAATTTAAATTAAAAAAAAAAAAGGAACCAGGACATGAGCATGCACAGAGGAAATATTGTGTAAACACTCTTAAACAGAAGGCTATCTGCAAACCAAGGGTTCACTTGAACCCAACTGTAGTGATCTGGAATTTCCAGCTTCCAGAACTGTGAGAAAATAAATTTCTATTGTTTAAGACATAAAACAAAAACAAAACAAAAAAAAAAAACACAGGTTTGGCATTTATTGCACAGTCTCAAATTCCAGCTCTGCCCCCACCTGCTGGGTGAAACTGGGCTAGTTATTCAACCTCTCTGTGCCTCAATTTCTTCATTTTTAAAATGGGAAGAAATAATGCTTCTTATGACATATGAATTCCATGAGGATTGAATGAGCCACTACTTGTTAGGTGGTTTAACATAGGACTTCCATACATTAACTATTATTTTTATTGTCAGTCACCAAGATCACAGTTTATAATAACTATAGTGTTAGAAATACTAATATATTTGATGAAGAATTTACTATCTTATTATTTGTTTTCTACTTGTTCTGCCTGTTTCCAGTTTCCCTTTCTTCCAGCCCTGCATTACTTTGGATTTATAGAATAATTACGTTTGTCTTATTTTCACCCCTCTGTGAGCAAGAGGGTTTAATACTAGTTCACTGTTCTTGCACGGTTTGTTTAGAGATGCCATTGGCCCTGATGCACCCAACCCCAATTCTTTTCACCCCAGTTATACATACAGAAACTCCTTTTTCTTCCCTTGGGTAATTTGCTTTTGCACACATCTTTGCGTACTCTATTCCAATATTATTACAGATCTGTGCAGTCAAAATTCATTTTAATATATAGACACAATTGCCTTGCATCTCCAAGCCTCCATCTGGGACCATTTTCCTTCCTCCTGAAGAAGACCTCCACTACTTCCCTCCATTCAAGTTTACCAGCAACAAATCCATTCTGTTTTTGTCTGAAAATGTATTTAGTTTGTCTTCATCCTTGAAGGGTTTTTTTTTTCTTTAACCTAATGTAGAATTCTAGGTTGAATATTAATTTTCTTTCAGCATTTTGAAAACTCCCATTTATTATCTTCTAGATTTTATTTTATTTTATTATTTTTATTTACTTTATTTTAACAATTTATTATTTTATATTTATTTATTTATTTATTTTTGAGATGACAACTGTCTGTCTAATGTCCCTCCTTTGAAAATCATATGTCCTTCTTTCTCTGGTCACTTCTTTTATTTTTCCATTGTCTTAGATTTTCTGTCCTTTTCTTTGATGGAGTTTTTCTCTGGATTTCTCCAGCTTCTTAAATCTCTGCCAGTTTGGAAAATTATAAACAATGCATCCTTATATACTAAGTCTGTACCATTCCCTTTCTTTTATTCTTCCAGAAGGAACCTCATTACATGTATAATAGAACTTGTCACTCCATCTCTACTCTTACTCTTTCTTCTGTCTTCTTTTATTTTTTTTTTCCCTGTGTGCCTCCCTGTGGATATTTTCTCTGAATCTGTCTTTCAAGTCGCTGATTCTCTTACTCTTTAATATATTTTAGTTCTTTCACTGTTTCTAATTCCAGTTATTGGAGTTTTCTAAGATTATCCTGACAGTTCCCAAATATTCATCAAAACTGAATCTTGGGGGAACACCTGGCCAAGTCGGTTAAGCACCAGCCTTCAACTCAGGTCATGATCCCAGTGTCCTGGAATCAAGTCCTGCATTGGGCTCCTTGTTCAGTAGGGAAACTGCTTCTCCCTTTGTCTGCCATTCTCCCTGCTGGTGCTCTTTCTCTCCCGCAAATAAATGAAAAACATCTTTAAAAAGAAATCCTGATTTTTTTCTCATATCTCCTTGACCACTTTAGCACTGTGATTTTAAATTCTGTTGTTTGACAACTCTTGGATCTGGGGCCCTTTGGGGTCTGCTTCTACTGTTTTTCCTTATCACCTCCTATGTCTTGATATTTTCAATTGACTGCCTGATGAATGTGGCAAATCATAACTTTTATTTAAGACCTTAACTTCCTAGAAGATGATTTACTTTTGTTTGCACCAGCATCCTGGGACCAATTTCAAGGATTGAAGTGACCCTTAGGAAGGCTTCAGTTTCCAAATGGCTGTTCTGCTTTCTATCCACCCTGACTCCCAGGATATAGGACTCCGTTGTCTCAACCCAAAGCACGAGAGATATACCAGGACTCTTGGCAGGTTCTGAATTCCTGTTTTTCTCCCACTCACCGTGTGAAATTGGCAAAAGCTCTGAGTATCTTTTCAAATTCTTCGTCTACTCTTCCAGGTAAAAATTTTTATTTTATGGTGAAAATGACCCATGCTGGAAACTTCTCTTTGTGTTTCTGTCTTTTCCTGGATCTTGGCCCCATACTTTCTCACTTTATCGACAGTACTCCAGTGCCTTCAATCAAACAGTGTGTGTGTGTGTGTGTGTGAGAGAGAGAGAGAGAGAGAAAGAGAGAGAGAGATGGATCCAACTTTCTACTTGCTTTCAGCAGAGAGTTGAGCCAAATCATCTGGACCACCTACTCCATTGTTTTAGGAAGTAGAAGTCTGGAGTCTGTTTTTTCAAAGGTATGTTTCTTCTTTTTTAAATTACTATTATGAAAAAAGATCTAGGAAAAAAAATATGTTTAATTTCAGTATTTCCAAACTTATTTTACTACAGATTGCTTTGTTTTTGTGAAGCAGCTCATGGAACAAATGTTCTATGGCATCTCAGTTTACAAAAGGCTTAGATTTCAAAAGGCTGTCCCTAAAAACTTTGCTTCTAGGTTCAAAGTGGTGTTAAACAAGGCACCATTGTATTCACGTTTATGCAAAGTTAAGTTACAAGAGAAGAACCTTGTTTGATGGTTTTGTTGTGACTCATCCTACCCTTTGTAACAACTGACATTCTTTCACCAATGTCTTTTTTTGCTTTTTTTAATTATTTGTACTTTTATTTTCACTGCAAATTGTACACATAAGGAATACTGGATTGGTCAAGAAGGCCCCTGGAGACAGATATGTAATGGCATTTTAAAACGTGTTTTATTTTGAAATAAGAATAGATTCACAGAAAGTTATAAAAATAATACACAGAGTCCAAGTGTACCCTTCATCAAGCTTTCCCTAGTGACAACATCTTATATAAACAAAGTGCAATGTCAAGACCCAGATATTGACATTAGTATAATACTGTTACATGACCTGCAAACCAGTCCAGTTTTTAGCATTTTTTAATAATGCATTTGTGTGTGTTTGTGTGTGTGTGTAATTATCTAGGATATGGATTCATGTAACTACCAATAAAATCAAGATATAGAATTGCTCTGTCACCAAAGCAATGCCCTCAGGGTCTTCTTCTATATACTTTTAACTAATACTTTTGAAGGGCAACATCAAATATAAGCATTTAACTCAACTTACCTTTTCTACCATATTCTTGGAAGATGACATTTTTCTATTTCCTTTTTTTTAATGAAATAAGAAATAAGAAAGAAAAGAAGAATTTGCCTAAGATCATGAATCGAATTAATGACACATTTCTTGACACTCAAGTTCAGAGTTCCTTACAATAGGTTTTGTTTCCTCTAAGACCCCTCCTTCTTTCTTCCTGTCTGGTTTGGAACAACAGGTCACCTGGAGGTCATGGTTGATAATCACAATCCACAGAGTATTTAAGGAGTATTTAATCAGAAGTTTGTGATATGAAAATCAAATACTCAACTTAGCCTGTGGCAAATATTGCATTATTCAACTTAGCAAGAATTATAGAGTGGGTAACTTGGAAGTCATTCGCATAGTTACTTTTGAAAGTATGCCTAAATATGAATAAAATTTCTAAACTCTTAACTCAAGAGTTGATTACTTCAAAAACAAGAAATGAATGCATTGACTGTGTCTACAAGTGACACTTCCTAGTTTTCTTCTTTATCATCTCTCATCTTTGGGGGTCTGCCTAAAGGTCACTAAATTTTGAATGAACCTAATAAGGATTCAACAGCTTTCTGCAGGGGCAGAGAATGTTTCTGGAGAGGGCAAGAATATTTAATGAGGTCCAAGAGCAGAAATTAACAATCTGGGGTTTGTACAACCCCATGAGTACTCCTGAAACATCTTTGGGGAAAAGTACTGAGTATAAAGAGGCTAACATCATCTGTGGTGACCTCCCAGACTATGTATGCATGAAGCCCAGGAGAACATCTGAGGAACAAGAGCCCGTAGAGTCTCCAGCTGAGTGCTGATTACTTTATGCAAGTATAGGAACACCTGAAATAGGCAGACTTTAGGGACAAGAAAGTAAAAGACATCACTCATAGTATGTTACATGACTCATTTCCCCAACCAAACATCCCACTGGAGTTATGTTGTTTGGAAGGGTATGAACTCTCTTCTTGGCATAGAAAATATAACAAATCAATTGTAACCCAAGGAACCTCAACAGGATTTTTAAAAGTTACTATCTCTTCCATTTTTTCTCCCAAACCACATTCATACCCATCTTCAAAGATGTGTTGGGTTCTTAGACTGGGGGTGTGGTTCATTAAGTGATCTGTCCTATAGATTCTTGAATTCTACAGATATTCTTATGCTTGGACAGTTATCTCACATAATTTATTCACATCTGTAATAACAGGTGAACAGCTCTCCATTTAGGGCTTTTTAAATTCACTTAGTCCTTTTTCTCTGCTTTTTTTTTTTTTCATTATAACTAGATTTTTAAATTTTTTTCCTCACAGGAGATCTACTACCTTCAAGGCATTTCTATCAATTTTAAACACAATAAGCATTGTAATGCTATAGGACAGATTTGGAAGTTGCAAGGTGCTTATCTAAACAGAGGCAGATTTTGAGGACCTCACCATTCTCTCATTTGTGCTCCCATCAGTGATAGGTTTCTCCATCAAAGGGGAGAGATTGTGTTAAATTTCCTAAGCAAGGCAAGTCAGCAGCTAGGAAAGGAAGGTCTTCTGACCCTACCAATTTGCTGTTTGGAGAATGGAGACAATTTAAAATGTGGAAAAATTTAAGTTGCAGAAAATAGACTGAAAATTCTGGACATTAAAGATAATGTGCCTTTGGCAAAGGCAACATCCTTTTTCTAGGAAAAGAGCTTAAACAGCCTTATTTTTAAAAACACACGCACACACAACACTGAGTATATTGGACATCAAATACCTCTTAAACAAATAACATTTGGGTGAGTTAACTGCAAAGGTACCAATTATGTATTAGATTTTCTTTTCTAAATAAAAAACTCCTGGGTATTAAAAAAATAAGGGGGAAAATTCACAGCTTTTTCCTCACATTATAGAGTAGAGGCCACCCACCCAGTTTGGGGGTCCTGCACACTTCACATTGAAAGTAGATCAAAGAGCCTGAGAGCCCAAAGCTGACAATCTAGGAATATTTTTATAACCCAAGGGGGGTAAATCACTTTGCAGTTTCCATCACACATGGAAAAGTGATTAATTATATTGGGAAGGGGAAGCTTATAATATTCAAAGAAGCCATATTAAATGTGCCTATGATTCCTCATTTTATACATGGTATAAAGGCCAACGAGCTTCATGGCGGTGCATGGGACAGAAGTTGCATGGAAATGACCCTTTTCAAGAATCTTTTATTGAAGTTTACAATTTGTAGATGTTTACTAAATTGTCAATGGTGGCAAAACCTCTAAGAGGTGAGTCAATATTGTTGTTATTGTTTACTTCAAATGAACATTCATGGGTTTCCAGAAGGCCACAAGATAAAATATAAAGTGTTACCTTAAAAGACCATCAACAATGAGTCTATTTTGCAAAAACCCCACCCCATCTAACAATGCTATCATTTTATCGACTTTTCCCTTAGACTATGCCTTCCAAAGATGGGACTGCCCTGACTTGTAGAAACAATAAACAATCCTGAGAGAGTAAAATAAATGACTGCAGGCTTCTTTTAATTTTGTGCAAACCTTTTGTGAGAATAAAAGAATCACTATCCTTAAATAACTGCAGAATTACATCATTGATCAACTATGTCCCTAGTGGATAAGAACTCAAGGTGAGACATGGCGTATGAAAGGAATTGCTTCTTTGGTAAAAACCCTTCAGCAATTAAAAACTCCAGACAAAGGGCTTTCTCTCTACATCCTCTGCCCTATGCAACACCACCCTCCTTCCCCACCCCACTGGTGAAAAAGACCAGAAGTTAAGTTGTGGGAACATGACACAGTTCTGGCTATGTTTTTGCTCTCTCTAAGGTTAATCATAAAAATATTATGAGCTGTGGGTTGGAAGTGGTTTTGGAGAAAGTGTTTTCAGGCATTGCAAATGTTGAATAGTTTAAGAAAAACTGACTGTATTGAACTGAAAATTCATTCAAGTGGCCTTCTTTCTCCACTAGTCCACAGTGAGTTTTGGTTCTTCCTGGAGACACTTCAGTGGTTGGTTCTGTGTTGAGTTTCCTGAAAACCATTGCAAAGTCCCTCTTGTGGGAAGGAAGGCAAGCTGTTAAAGGTATGTTCTGCTCAGTGGATAGTGATCTCCACAGGGACTCAGGCTGGTGGTTGGGAGTCTAGACAGCTTTTCTCTGGATGGTGAACCATGTGCAACGACCAATGAATAGGATTCTCTAAGATTTGCTTTGAACAGAAAAGTATTTCAAATGGTGCTTCTGGACTAATGTCTTGCATATGTCACTTTGGAGGATGAGATGACTATTTACAAGTCAAAAGGCTTTCACTCTGCTGTTAACCAGCCTAGGAATGATAATTACAGTGATGATGATGACGATGATAAGGGTGACGATGATGTAAATAATGGGAAAAAGTGAGCAGGTCAAGTCCTTCACCGAGCATTTTAGGTGCAAATTCCCAGTTAAATGCATCAGTAATTATCTGAGACAAATACAATTATTCCCACAGAAAAACAGGTCACAAAACCTTGTATCACCCGCTCATGGCCATGCAACCAGAAAAGGATACAGCAGAGAAGGGATTCTAGATGCTGCTGAGTCTTTCCTCATTCTGTCATGGATTTTCATATCAGCAATGTTTTGTGATTGTTACTTGAAGTTCTTTGTACAGAACGTTTCTACTCGAAAAGCAAGTGACATTCAGACTCTGCCAGCTCTCCCAAACCAAACAGACAATTTCCACTTATATAATCAGTTGTTGCTATTGACTGAAGGCGTCTCCCCAAAATCATATGTTGAAGCTCTAACCCCCAACATGATCATCATTTGGGGTTAGGTCGATAAGGAGGTAATTAAGGTTGTGTGGTCATAAAGGTGGGGTCTTGATCCAGTAGGGGTAGCGTCCTTGTAGTAGACTAGGAGACACCAAAGGACTGTCTTTTTCTTTCTTATTCGGTTTCTCTCCCTCCCTCCCTCTCTCTCCCTCTCTTTCCTTCCTGCCTCGTTCCTGTTCCCCTCCTCCTCCCCCTCTGCCTCCTCTTCCCGTTCCTCCCTCTTCTTCTTTTTCTTTTTCTCTCCCTTCCCCTCTCCCTCACTGGCATGTGAGAGCACATCATAAAGAGGGTCATCTGCAAGCCAGGAAGAGAGTCTCACCAGGAACAAATCAACTGACAACTTGATTTTGAACTTCCAGCCTCCAGAATTGTGAGAAATAGATTTCTGTTGTTTACCCACCCCTCCCCCCATCTGTGGCATTTTGTTACCACAGTTTGAGCAGATTAATAAAATTGTCTATAAAAAAGAAAGGAGGACACCTGGGTGGCTCAGTTGGTTAAGCGACTGCCTTCAGCTCAGGTCATGATCCCCGAGTCCTGGGATCGAGTCTCTCATCAGGCTCCCTGCTCAGTGGGGAGCCTGCTTCTCCCTCTGACCCTCCCCCTTCTCATGCTCTCTTTCTCTCTCTCTCTCTCAAATAAATAAACAAAATCTTTAAAAAAAAAAAAAAAGGAAGGAAGGAAGAAGTATAAGGAAAGAATTAACAAAGAAGCTGAAGAAAGAAATGGAGTAACTTATAAATATATAAATTATTAGAAAAGTGACCCTGAAATATATTGTCTACTGTTAGCCACATAGTGGCTGACCTAAGGCCGTGACTGAGGTCAGAGTTAATCAATTTTGATATTTAAAAGCTTTGGTTGAGAAAATAATTAGCTGATTCATTTTTGTAATTTTTGTGACATAGCTAGATTTTGACAGCCTACATTGGTAAGACAGTAAAATTATTTCAAAGCTTTTAAAATATACACAACCTTTCTATTGGGTTCTCTGTTCCCAAACCATTATAATCCCATAGCTATGTTTAAGGGAGCGACAATGGCATTTAGTATGTAATCTTCCAGAGCAGACAGAAAAAATACACACTGTGCTTTTAATTGTCCATATCCAGGGATTCCTGCATTTCCAGCACACCAGCCTGGGATCTGCTGCTCCTGCAGTCTAAGCACCGTGCCAACAGGGAAGAGATTATAAATATGGGAAGGAAAATTTTGCAAACCTTCCTGCTTAATTAAAATAAATCTGGGGATGTACACTTAGTTAAGGAGAAAGAAACTGCAGAAATATTGTTAATTTATCATCCTTTCCACAAAAGGATATGTAAAACTGCAGTCGGAATGCTCCTGTGAAAACCTGTCAGGAATCCTGGCATGTGAACCCAACCCTGCACACTCATGGAGGAAGTCGTTAGAATTCCTCATCAAAAGCAACGAAGAATGTCTTGGAATCCAGGTGTCATTTCCAGACACAGAAGGAAGTAAAGACGTTTTCAAAGGCAGAGCTGTCAGTGGTTTTGGCAATGTCTTCGTTTTTTCCTGATATGGAGAACAAAGCACAGAGAATAAGGAGTTGGGAAGAAAATTTCAAAAGTTGGGACATTAACAAATGTATACGGTATTCAGGTGATTGGTTTAGGGCCATAACCTGGGGTTCTGCTGGGAAGATGGTAGCAGGTCTTTGTAGCAAACAGCCTCTAATTTCTCTAGCTTTCTTTAGACTCTTCCAAAGTCTGTAGCTGTTGCAAGACAGGTGAGAAATTGGCCGGGGCATTTGTCCTAGAGGAAGTCAGGAGTATAGATATATTAGAGGTACCAGAATTAGCTTTCCATAGCATGCATGTTAAAATGTACAATTTGGACATTTCAAGAACGAGTATGTCTTATTTCTACTCACCTTCCAGGCCATGTCTCATACCATGAGACATGTGGCAACTTTTTTTTTCCCTATCACTGTCTCTAACCAAACTAAGCAGATTTACACATGACCCAAACCTAAGCCATTTTTGGGGAAAGATCTTACTAAGTTGCCCCAAGCTTAGGACTACGAAGTTTAGGACCAACTGCTTCACTTGTCAGTTGGACTCTTCAGTTGATAAATTAATATTAATCAATACAAGATTCTTTGAAAGGTATCACTATTGAGCCTTATCAAAGCAATGGAAAAATATGAATATTGAGGGGTGGCTCAATAGTGTCAGACTCGGTTTTGGCTCAAGTCCTGATCTCAGGGTTGTGAGATCGAGCCTTGCATCGGGTTCTGCACCCAGCTTGGAGAATGCTTGGGTTTCTCTCTCTCCCTCTCCCTCTGTCCCTCCCTACCACCTGCTCCCTCTCTGAAAAAAAAGTATGAATATCAAAACTTCTAAGGTGAATGTTTTCAAACAGCATATACTCACTTGGAAAATTGTTCATAGGGTGCGCCCTTATTTTGGGAATAAAGTAATTGAACCATTCTAGAGCCAATTCCAAAGTACACCGAATCCATATGGGGAGGTTATTATTATAGCCATACAATAAGGAGTAATTTTTATTTATTCCTCTATCATTTCTGGTTATTGTGGCCAGAGAGGGAGAAAATGTCCATTCTGCACTTTGTTTTTAAATCTCTGGTTTCAGCTTCTGATTTTTAGTAAATGTCTGTGATTGACATTCTGTGGAAACACTTGTATCATTTTGCCATTTTCTTGGTACCGAAAATAGACTCTAACTGACCCTGGGATTATTTTTAATATAAACAATTTTTTTTTGTTTTTCATATTATGAAAATGATGGATATATGTTCTGAGGAAACACTGAAGAACGAATTTTTAAATGCCTATAATTTCACCACCCAAATAGAAATATCGTTAATATAGGAGTGAGTACAAATTTTCCAACCACTGCTATTACAAATCCATTTTTTAAAAAGGCATATGCTCTGCAAGCATGAAAAAAATTCATGTTCAAAGTCACACAGCTAGTTAAGGATAAGACCAGAGGATCCGTCATCCTCATTTGGTCAGGCTGTCCCAAGGTTAAAATGGAAAGTCACTTCCTGGAAAACCTTTCAGTCCCTGAGAATTGTGGTCTTTAGCAAAGCCCAGGACTGGACCTCAAACTAGGTTTGAGAAAACTAGGTTTTCTGTGGTCCATATGTAGTTCATATGTGACACATACATACTCACCCACACATGTTAAAAAATGAGCTCCTGTGATACATAGTTTGGTAACGTTATTCACCTTATACACGTGGACTGTATTTCTATGCTAATATATGTAAGTCTGCAATATAGTTTTTAATCTTCCCATATTATTCCATTGTGTGGAACAACCAAAATGTATTTCACCAATTGTGTATTAATGGCTGTTTGTATTACTTCCAAATATTTGATTACATAAATATTTCTGTGATAAAAATGATCCTTACACATTCATCTTAATACACTTCCCTCTTAGGACAATTTGTTTGAAGTAGACTTACCAAGTTAAGGAGTGCAAACATGTCAAGGCTGTTGGTGTATATTGCCAAATTGCTCTGCAGAAAGATGATGCCAATTTACCATATCACCAGCAGCCATAGTCTCCCCAATAACAGAGATTATCATTCATATAATCATTCATAATTTGGTGAGCAGATATTGATAATTCACTGGTATGTTAATTTCTATGTCTTTAATTATTAAGGAGGTAAATATACTTTTATGCTTTTATTGGTCACTTGAATTTTTTGTGTGTCAAATTTCTATTCATGGAATTCCCATGGATTATTTATCCTCTTATTGGTGTCTAAAGATTTTTCATCGCACTTACGTTGCAAATTATTTCCCCAAGCTGATGTTTGTCTTTGAACTACCTTAGTGTTGATGATGATGGTGATGGGACTCATACAGAAAATTTTGACTTCTAAGTAGTCGAATGTTTTTTAAGTTGCAAATTTTAAATTTTTGAGTGTCTTTTTTCCCCTAAACTAATGTAATTGAGACCTTTCCCTTCATATTTAAAAGAAAACTTACATTAAGACATTATGGGTTTTTGATGAAGTCCCAAAAGTTTATTTTCCCTTTGTTTCCTTTGCCTTTGGAGACATATCTTGAAAGAAGTTGCTGTGGCTGATATCGAAGAGATTACTGCCTATGTTCTCCTCTAGGATTCTGATGGATTCCTGTCTCATGTTGAGGTCTTTTATCCATTTTGAGTTTATCTTTGTGTACGGTGTAAGAGAATGATCCAGTTTCATTCTTCTACATATAGCTGTCCAGTTATCCCAGCACCATTTATTGAAGAGACTGTCTTTTTCCCACTGTTTTTTTCCTGTTTTTTTTTTCCTGCTTTGTCGAAGATTAATTGACCATAGAGTTTAGGGTCCATATCTGGGTTCTCTACTCTGTTCCACTGGTCTATGTGTCTGTTTTTATGGCAGTACCATGCTGTCTTGGTGACCACAGCTTTGTAATAAAGCTTGAAATCAGGTAACGTGATGCCCCCAGTTTTATTTTTGTTTTTCAACATTTCCTTAGTGATTCGGGGTCTTCATCAAAATCAAAAGCTTCTGCACAGCAAAGGAAATAGTCAAAAAAACAAAGAGGCAACTCACGGAATGGGAGAAGATATTTGCAAATGACAGTATAGACAAAAGGTTGATATCCAGGATCTATAATGAACTCCTCAAACTCAACACACACAAAACAGGAAATCATATTTAAAAACGGGCAGAAGATATGAACAGAGACTTCTCCAATGAAGACATACAAATGGCTATCAGACACATGAAAAAATGTTCATCATCACTAGCCCTCAGGGAAATTCAAATTAAAACCACATTGAGATATCACCTTACACCAGTTAGAATGGCCAAAATTAACAAGACAGGAAACAACATGTGTTGGAAGGGATGTGGAGAAAGGGTAACCCTCTTACACTGTTGGTGGGAATGCAGGTTGGTGCAGCCTCTTTGAAGATTCCTCAAGAAATTAAAAATAGAGCTTCCCTATGACCCTGCAATTGCACTCCTGGGTATTTACCCCAAAGATACAGATGTAGTGAAAAGAAGGGCCATCTGTACCCCAATGTTTATAGCAGCAATGGCCACAGTTGCCAAACTATGAAAAGAACCAAGATGCCCTTCAACGGACGAATGGATGAGGAAAATGTGGTCCATATACACTATGGAGTATTATGCCTCCATCAGAAAGGATGAATACCCAACTTTTGTAGCAACATAGACGGGACTGGAAGAGATTATGCTGAGTGAAATAAGTCAAGCAGAGAGAGTCAATTATCATATGGTTTCACTTATTTGTGGAGCATAACAAATAGCATAGAGGACATGGGGAGTTAGAGAGGAGAAGGGAGTTGGGGGAAATTGGAAGGGGAGGTGAATCATGAGAGACTATGGACTCTGAAAAACAATCTGAGGGGTTTGAAGTGGCAGGGGGGTGGGAGGTTGGGGTACCAGGTGGTGGGTATTATAGAGGGCACGGATTGCATGGAGCACTGGGTGTGGTGAAAAAATAATGAATACTGTTATGCTGAAAATAAATACATTTAATTTAAAAAAAATTTAAATTTAAATTTAAAAAAAAAAAAGACATTATGGGAATCCACCTAGTGTGGTGGACACAGCGAGGGGCAAAGTCAGAGGCTGAGGGTCCAACTCTACATTGCTGTCAACTAGTGGATGGCTTTAGACATGATTTTTACATCTTTGTAATATTAGGCTCCTCAAACTCACTCTGCACAAGTTCATGGGCACAGTGACAGAACCTGCTCTAGATCTTGGCTGCCCATAGTTATCACCGGGGGAGATATTAAAACTATGGACATTCGGAACACATGCCAACCCATGTAAATAAAATCTCCAGAATTGGAACCAGCCATCCCCATTTTTCTAAGGTTCCCGGTAACTTGAGACCACTGACCTGGATGGACACTGTGTCTTCCAGACTTGCCTGATGATTTCTGTAATTCCTTCCCAGGCTTCTGCCTGGGAGTTTGGATACAGTCCGTCTGGGCTGAGTCCTGAGAATCTGTGGCATTAGCCAGCATTTCAGTCATTCTTATTCTTGAGCATCTGTAGGCACCCTGAGCTGGGGTCCTTCAAACACAGTATTCATTTACTCCTGACAGTCTTTTTGGATGATCTTCTTGCAGAAATCTTATTCTGAGACTGAAGTTATCCATGAAGGCTTGAATTACATCCTGAGAATTAGCACTCTGACACCTGCCCAGTCTCCTTCATACCCCCATAGATTTTTTTTTTTTTAAAGATTTTATTTATTTATTTGACAGAGAGAGATCACAAGCAGGCAGAGAGGCAGGCAGAGAGAGAGGAGGAAGCAGGCTCCCTGCTGAGCAGAGAGCCCGATGCGGGGCTCGATTCCAGGACCCTGAGATCATGACCTGAGCCGAAGGCAGCGGCTTAACCACTGAGCCACCCAGGCGCCCCACCCCCCCATAGATTTTTCAAACTGCATGGGACACTGGGGACTATCCACCCGGAACTCCTAAAAGAAACGAAGGGGAACACCCAAAGTCATACAGCTAGCTACTGAGTTCAGAGCCCAAGACAGGCTTCAGACGCCTGGACCCTAATCCCACACCATCGTCGCCTCCTCCTGGCTCAGTGACTTCACCTGTGAAATGGGGGCAAGAGTCTCTCCTTAAACCTTCCTTTGAGAAGTGTTCCAAAAATGAGTGGGGTGATGTCTGCGGGGCTTATGAGCAACTTGAATGAAAGACACTGTGATAAGCACAAAGCACTATTTTTCATATTACACTTCAAAGCTCTGCAACATCGAAAGGCCCTTTTTATATAAATAGGCAGAAATAACAGTTGAAAGGAAGTAGCCCCTCTATCCCATGTTTTGTATTCTCAGACTCCTCTTACCATTCATTTCATTAGTGTTGCATCAATAGTGCATCCGCCTGGCTGGGAGCAGGAGGAAAAAACTAGATGACCAAGCTCAATGACCAGCTCAGTCTCCCGTACCACCCCGCACTCTGCTGTTCACAGCCCCAATCCCAGCTTACACAAGTAATTACCTGCAGGGGCATGTGCTTAATGCCTGATTACCCCGCCAAACCGTGAGCTGCTTGAGGTCAGGCGTGACACGTGCTTCATGTCCCCTGAGTCTGGTATGGTGTCCACCCAGGTGTTCTTTGAATGAAGGAATACATGAGTCCGTGAATGCATGATCCTGGGCACTGCAAAGTTGACCACTGAGTGAGGACATCAGGGTCACTTTTATAAGCAAAAGGGATAATTAGTACTTGAGATCTGCACCCTTCACTCAAGGAACATCATGTGTTACTGGGTACATTACCCCCTCCCCCCCACCTCTACTACACAAAATATGTGTATGATGCTAGATTTAATATTTAAATCACTGAGGTGT
The DNA here is from genome assembly GCF_009829155.1 of Mustela erminea. Lineage (NCBI taxonomy): Eukaryota > Metazoa > Chordata > Mammalia > Carnivora > Mustelidae > Mustela > Mustela erminea. The sequence goes on along the minus strand of NC_045614.1, from coordinate 210,553,926 downwards.
ATGGGAGTTGTGTGGTATATGGGAAATAAGGGTTGAGGACTAGAGTACGCAGCATTTTTAGTTATTTTGACTGAGTTATAAATGTAAATGAGAGATACCCCCCCTTTTAGTTCAGGGTCTGCTAAGAGATAGATAGTACACATCTCATTCATCATCCTTAAAATCCTGGGAAGAAGGTAGGACCAGCCCCGTTTTGAAAATCAAGAAGCTAAGGCTCAGAGTGGTTCAGTAACCAGCACAACGTGGTCATACGGCAAAACTTCAATAGAGTTACCGGTTCCTAATTCCTGTTCTTTCTTCAATATTGTACGGCCTCCCTGCCTCCTGAGCTCAAGTTTATTTTTTCTAGACTCTTTCTCATGGTCATACATTAGCAGGCTTAGTTTTAAAGTTTAATCATGACCCAAGAACTCCGCAATCTACAAAGCGATCAGAGAGACGGAGGATGAGGGGCAGCAAGGTTAAAAATGGATCTTCCTCATGAGGAGCAGTTAGTGACATTCATGGAAAAATGTGCAGTTAAACTCAGAGTGAAAATACCAAGGATGGCTCACTGTAGAGTGGAAATGATCAGTCAACCAACCCAGTGTTTTGTCTACATGACATAAATAACTGTTTGGGGTATTTTTTTTTTTTTTCCACTCCATTCGCCAATTTAAGTGTACTGTGAACAGAACATTTGATTCATTCAAACTGTTTCCAAAAAACTGTCATTTCATGCAATGTATGGCTTCAAATTTATCATTAATATTCGTGAACCACCACCCCCCAGCCCCCCATCTGTAAGCGTACACACAGGAATGCGCGGGCCGTCTTGATCACCGTGTGTTCTGTTCTCACGGGGCTGACTTAATAAGTGAAATGGGGGTGTGTTTACTCTCCATACAGCCTCATCACATCAAAAGGGTGTGTTGTCTCCCCCTTGAGAACATTTGTTTACAAAGGGGTAAGAATTTTTAATATATATGCAAAGAATGATAATGAAATATGTCTGGCCAGCACATAATGGAGCGAGATTCCATCTAGTTTCAACAATGTAGAGCGCCAGGGTTGAGGCCATTTTTACCGTAACTCACATTTTCAGCCCTGTGAAGTTGCCGCCCACACAGGAAATGACTTGGAACAGGTGGTCCACGGAGCTTGCTGGTCTTGTCTGGCTCCACGGGTAATGCTTGTGGGCTACTGAGTCACTGAATAATTATGAGCCTGAACAAAAGGCTCTCAGATAAGCCCAAAGTCAAGACGCAGAGAAAGGCAAGGTGTAGCAAGTGACTGTCTAAGTGTGCTCACTGCTCAAACGGGGTTGATGGATGAGTGTCCCTTCGGAAACAATGCCCCTTTGGTTCTTGCTTCTCCTTGCTCCCCAAGCATCTGGGAGCAGCAAGATGAGGAAAAAATAGGTGAAGGAAGAGTGACTGCACACGTTGGTTATTAATGAATGGAAACGCAGTAGAAAATATCCCTCTCGGGATCACTGCTCACAGAGACAGTGAACTCTTGTGTCTCATGTATATGAGCTGTGGTACACATCTATGTATGTGTGCTCTGGGCGCACACAGACTTTTGGGATCTCTTTGGATCCCTCCTCAGACTGGGAGACAGTGATGCAATTCTTCCCATTTTACAGATGAAGGAACTGAGGCTTAGGAGGCCACATGTGTCGCTTTAGCTTTCTAGAAAGCTCATTTTTGGAACCTTTCTCAAAGGAAGGTTTAAGGAGAGACTCTTGCCCCCATTTCACAGGTGAAGTCACTGAGCCTGGAAGAGGCGATGATGGTGTGGGATTAGGGTCCAGGCATCTGAATCCTGTCTTGGGCTCTGAACTCAGTATCTAGCTGTATGACTTTGGGTGTTTCCCTTCAGTTTCTTTTAGGAGTTTGGGATGAATAGTCCCCAGTGTCCCACTCAGTTTGAAAAATCTATGGGGGTATGAAGGAGACTGGGCAGGTGTCAGAGTGCTAATTCTCAGGATGTAATTCAAGCCTTCATGGATAACTTCAGCCTCAGAATAAGATTTCTGCAAGAAAATCATCCAAAAACACTGTCAGGAGTAAGTGTTTGAAGGACCTTAGCTCTGTGTCTCCTCAGAAAAGATATTTTTATGTCCAAACCACCAGTACCTTAGAATATGACTTCTTTGGAAATATTTTCGCAGATGTCATTAACCAAGGTGAAGTCATACTGGAGTAAAATGGGCCCCTAATCCCACGTGGCTGGTGTCCTTATAAAAAGAACTCCACGAGAACAGACGAGACAAAGAAGAAAGGCCACATGAGGATGGAGGACTGGGGAGAGGCAGCTACATTCCAAGGGGCATCAAAGATGGCCAGGTGGCATCAAACCTACCAGAAGCTAAGATGTAGTGAGGAAGGATCCCCCTCCAGGGTTCTGAGGGAGCACAGCCCCAGTGACTCTGATTTCAAGCTTCTGGCCTCTAGATCTAGGAGATAATGGTTTGCTGATGTTTTCAGCCACCCAGGTTGTGGTGTGTTCTTACGGCAGCCCCAACACACTGATAAGGGTAGGAATGAATACTTATTGAGACCCTACCATGTGCTCTGGGCTTGACTTTTTACCATTACTGGAGAACCTGTCCATTGTGTCAAGTTCAGGAAACAGAGGCTTTCCAATTCTTCAGAGAGTAAAAATTTTCCTTTCGCCTACATATGTAAGTCTTCACAGGATCATTTAGGAAGCAACCCTTAGTTTGAACATAAGTATTCCAGCGAAACTCACGTAAGTGGAGACCGTGCAGCCGAGAGGTAAGAAGAACAAGTGGCTCCGTCAGGAAGTAGAGAAATGAGACAGAAAAAGCCACAGGCACAAATTCTGTAATATTCCTAGAGTCAGAAAGCCAGGCCTCATTTCAGGAAAAATACCCTGGGTGAGACCCCCTCTACCTGCCACCAACTTCAAAGTTAGTAAACCAGTGTCCTCAAGACCTTCTTCACTTCTAGCTCAATGACAAGCCAAAGGGGTTCTGAAAGCACCTTTGGTTTCCATAATTCACGGTGCTGAAAACTGCTATATTCACAGCTGTGGCTTATTATAGGGAAAGAATACAGATTAAGATTAGCCCGGGGGAGAAGAGTACAGGGCAGGGTCCAGGGGGTACCAAACCCAGAGCTTCCAGTGGTCCTGTCTCCACACCATCAAGAGACACTGTTACCTTCCCCGCACTGAGATGTGACGGGATGCAGAGAGCATGCCAGCTAAGAAATCTCACCAGAGCTCTGGGGTCCAAAGTCTTTCCTGGGGTTCCATCACATGGACAGGGTTGTGGAGCTGATTTCAGTTTCCAGCCCTTCAAAGGCAGAGCTGAGAACATGGGACTCAACGACCCTATCCAAAAGCATGTTGATGTGGCTCACAGTCCCCACCCTAAATCACATTGTTATTATCTGGCTGGCGCAAAGACCCAAGGCAAACAAAGACAGTCCTATCAGGCAGGACATTCCAAGGGCTTAGTGAGTACCTCCCAGAAACCAAGGGCAAAGACCAGACCCCTCGTTGGGCAAGTTTAAATTCTTTACTAGATCCTAAATTAGACACAGACTTCCATTTTTCCAAAAAACCTTGCCCCAGGAAAACATCTCTGCATCCCTAATTCTGGGAGGAAGCTTTCCTCCAAGTAGACCCCCAGGCTGGTAAGAGACAGGGTCACTCCTCCCTCCCACTGGCTCCCTAGTGTTTTTAAAGCAAAGCCTGCTCACAGCATTCTCTCTGGTAGGTGTCTTTGCGAAGGTGGGTCCTTAAAATGATTACTCTGTTGTGCTCACTGGGAATACTGTGTTTTTAAAAATAAGACAGGCCCGGGGCTTAGGAGGAGCTAGAAAGCTAGAAAGCCCAGGTCTATGGGAATGGACTAAAGATAGCAGGACTGGGGCATTAGAGAGGGGGAGGAGGCAGAGGGAGCAGGATCAGCCTAGAAGCCAGGGGCAGAGGGAGCAGGATCAAGGTCAGAGCCTGCAAAATCCTCCATGGCAATACTCTGTACCTGGAGGACAAGGGTCCCCTGGCTCAAGATTTTGATTGGGGGGGTGGGGGGGTGTACTCCGCTCTTCCTTACACATTTTTTTATGCAAAATACAAAGCATGTGACCCTCCTCCAAAGGTGCCTGCATTAGCCTAGGTAACCAGGAGCAGCCTGGTCTCCTCCTTCAGAAGACGAGGACACTCTTCTTCCGCTCCTAGCATCACCACCCCTTCCTCCTGGGGGGTTCAGCCTCTTCATAAAGCCACTGCCTCTCTTCTGCTCATAAGGGCATTCGTGCATCTGTCCAATTTCTTAGATTTTATGACCAAACTGTCTGCGTTTTCGTTTAGCACGCAAACAGTCATCGGTTCTCGGAGTATTTTTACAACGTGGACAAACGGTCCAGTGTGAGGAGAAAGTTGCCTGAGTGACAACCCCTATTCTAGTCATCGGCTTAATGGGGATCTTTTGTGCCACACACATTTTTGATGAAAAATGTGCCACAGGCAAAAGGGACGATTTTAAAAGAGGAAAGAAATGGGGGGAAAAATTGGGAAATGAGTGTAATCATTCGCAGCCAATTTAAACTTTACAGGGTTTAAAAAGATTCATTGCGTGGTAAACGACTGAAAAGAAAATCTTTCTTTGACTAGAACTCCATGAACACCATACCTACAACTGGAAAGGGGAGTTACTGAAACCACGTCCATGGATGCGTGAGACCTACAGGAGAGAAGAAATGTGTTTCGAATCTTGAGTTTTGACCCATCATTTGAAATTCATTTTCTCTGACTTTTCCATAAGCCATGCCAAAGAAAATAAAGGAGCCAGCCTTGGTCCCCTCACGAAGTTCCCCCCTTCGTCCGCCAGACCCACTAGCTCTCTCGGATCGCCATGTGGCAACTCAGAGTCCTGAGGATTCAGACGAATACAGAGCAAGTAGTCCTGACGTCTGTTTTTCATTGACAAGACCAGAAATTAGCATCACCTTCAGCTGGATTCTGCACTGTATTCCATAATGCATTAGGGGCCCTTTTCTGATTTTATTTCATATTCTGGCTTGATAGCACAGTTTCTCTTAACTTCAAAGGTTGTTCTCTGCTTGAATAACTCCTCCAAGTTTGGGGAGGTAAAGAAAAAAAAAAAAAATGGGTCTTTATTCTAAATGGGAATTTACTACAGCCCTCCAAACAAACAAACAAATCTATAAGAGAGGCAAAAGTCAAAAAGGTTTTTTGACAATCAAGTAAAATAAAGCGAATCAGAATGTGGATGAGAAATGTTCCCTTTAATTTGGGATGATCCAGATTCTGCCACATCCTTAGATGGTGACTAGTTGATATTGTTGTCCTCCTGACACAATCCACCGCAAACCCTGATACTCAAAGCTAGCTGTGAATTTTTGCTTCTAATCCATTAGGGGCATTAGCATGACTCCGACTTTGCATGGTGTGTTTGTGCTTTTCCAGTTTTACACGGACCCTTTATAGTATATTAATATCATGCGTAATGTCAACATTTGGAAAAGGTTTGTGACTGACGGGGCTGAAAAGCCATATTTCTCCAACAGCCTGTTTCTATAACTGAAGTCATTCTTCTTTAAGATACAGACCACCATATGCTTCTACTTTTTTTTTTTTCTTTCTGTTTTTATCAGGGGACCTCTGCACATTTGATTTCAGTATAAATTTCAAATATATTAAGACAGCTCCAAGAACTCGAGGCAGCACACCCTCGGCTCCTAGCGGACCCCTCTCCTGGGGATTTATAGAGGCCTTCAAAGCCTCTCATCTGCAGTTGGGGTCAAGCCTATGAGAGTAAAGTTGATGTTTATTGAGTATTTACTATATGCCAGGCACTGTGCTAAATGTTTTATGTGTGTTAGGATATTTGGGGTTCCCGAGAACTCTGTGAAGGACAGATGAGAGAAAATGGTAGCATGAGACAGTCAAGAACAGCTTGTTCCGGGACTAGTGTGACATTGCAGGTACCCAAGACCCAAATCTATGCCCTTCATTTTTACTGCATTGACTCTGTAGGACCAAGATTGGTACCTGCTCACAGCAACACACTCACAGAAGCACAAGCACATATCCCCACATAAACACCCCATCTTGAATGCCTCCTTTGGCAGAATTCACTTCTCTTGCTAAGGGAGCAAGCCCTTTTTACCATTCCTTAGTTCATTGTGAACCTCTGGGGGGAAGGGGGAATGGGGTTCCTTTCTTGGAACAAGGGCCATTATTTTATGATGCATTGGACCCACAGTGAATTCCTTCCCAGAACCACCCATCCACACAATGGAGGAATAGCCCCGTGCAATAAATATTTGGTATGCACATATTATTTATAACACTTATATCATGATGATGAGGGTAAAATGTTCACAGATCCCTCAAGCCACTCCTCATATCCCACCCCCAACATACACTTGCACAAAATTTAGAAGTGTGGCCTTCCTGACTCTGGAGAATTGGTAGAGTATTCCAGGATTGTGATGTAGAAGAGGACTGGAAAAAAAACAAACTTGGCTGGGAAAGGTTCTGAGTCATTCACAAGAGAAAAGAATAAGTCTGGAAAAGAACAGGGGGTCAGGACGAGACTGAAAAGGGAAAAAGGTGGGTAGAGGCTGGAGAGTGGAGTTGGTGTTGACAGGGTTTACTGTGTTTACTGTGGAGCATGAGCTCTTCACTCTGTTTACTGTGGAGCATGAGCTCTTCATGCTTCTTCTGGAGACCTCAGGAAGGACTTACCTTCTCTGGACCCTCTCACATGGGAACTGCACCCCTTCCAGCCATGTAACTTTGAAGGGGGAATTTGGGAGTTGGGAGAGAGGCAGACTAGGTATATGAGGGACATAAGGATGAACTCTGATCTCAGAGAGCTTACAGGCTGATATGCTCTTTCAGGCAAATGCTAAGCAATGACAATCCAGAATAAACTAATTACCTGTGTAAAATCAAAACAGCAGGGGAAAGAGATTGATTCGTAGGTGGGAGGAAATCAAACATGGAGGTGGGCTTCACTGTGTTCCCCTGAGGAAATGGGGGCGGGGTGTGAACAGAGCCTGGAGGGGTGCTGCCTGTGTGTGAGCCGGGAAGGCCTGACTCCCCATCCCGTGGCAGTCCTACCTAGGAGGAACGACGTCCTGGAAACCTGCGACTCTTGGGCAAAATGAGAGTGCTGCTCAACTCCCACCGGAACCGAGGAGTTCTGTTTCCTGCTTCTGTGACCGCTCTCCTGCCTGTCCTCATTCCTTCACTGTCACCACCACCCAGGAAGGCTTCCAAAGCTCCCCTTCCTAAATGATACAGTGGAAGACCTAACCCAAATAACAGGAGTTCCAGAAGGAGAAAACTGAACCTGTTGAGGAAAAATTTTAAAGGAATCCAAAAAAGAAGAGAATTAAGACATCTTTCTGCAGCTAACAAAATGGGTCAGCCTTGTCTGTCTGGTACATATTGATTACTTGTCTGGGTTTGCAGGGGGTTGTATGGAATTATGATTTCCCCTTGATGCTTACAAAAGTAAGCTTGCATCCCTGTGGGTAAGAGGCAGAGCTTCCCCCAGGCCATCTCACTTTCTTGGTATGGCAACCCATTTGGGGTAAGTCCCTGCCCTGGTTGCAGTGTAAAGACATAGAAAGTGGACCATGAGTCTGCTGGGAAAATACCAGTCTGCACTCCTGCTGGGCCCCATACAAAGGGTCCCATACAACTTGCCCTGACTTGGCATTCACAATTTCTTCAATTGTGATGTTCCCTGTTCACTTTCCTTATTGTCTCAGAGCCTTTAGTAAAACCATTTTGAATATTGCAAACTTATCTCATATACCCCCAGATATTTCACAGGTGCCAGCAGCCCCTTGGACAATGTAGACAAGGCAGAAATAATCAGGAAACTCCCCATCACCAATCCCTACCCAAACAGAAGAGAAACTACAGGAGCTAAATTTTTCTAAAAGATTTTTTTGTTTATTTAGAGTCGAACTGGGTGGTTCCCAGTTACATTTTTACTTTGTCATTTCCGTATACCTTGCTCACTTCTGCCAGTTTGGGGATAATATGTCTTTGGCTATGTATTTCCTCTCTGGCAGGTGTTTGGCAAATTGGCTTATCTTTAGCCACTGCATTTGGAAAAGGATCTGTGAAGATTACTGTCTAAGGCAGGTGTGGGTGACCTATCAATGTCTCATCTACCTCCCCTGGGAGGGAGGCCAACATCCCTTTGTACCCTGACCTACTAGCGTCCCCAACTCCTTTTGAAGTCAGGCTTCTAATGTTGGCCAGAGCCACCAATGACTATACCCCTTTGGCTGAAGGTAGCTTGAGAAAGGAAATATAAATGCTCATCCAAAAAATTGGATAGGGGGCTGTCTAGTTTGCATGGGCCCTGCCCACATTGAGACCTGCCCCCCATGTCTTTCCCAATCAGATGCCCACAACACAATCACTAGTCTCATGCTTAGGTACCAGTGTAAGGTAATAAAAAATGCAAAAGTCGAATAATCATTTGGATTTTATCAAGTGGACCGCTCAGTTTTGATATAATAAGGACGAAAACACATGTACCCATAAAGCATAAATTGTTTCTGAGTTTTTCCACCTGGAAGCATCTGAAAATCTCCTTTCAAAGAGGACAGTGAAACAGTACTACAGTTCGCATCTTGCGTCTGTGAAACCACAGAAGTTTCCAGAACAACCTGACTAGAACTCCTGATAGAACCATGAGCTGCTGCCCTATGCTACAGGACCAACAATGCATCAACTTCTTCCAAGCTTCTCTTTCCTCTCCTTGTTAAGGAACCCTGATGTCTTAACCCAGAGTTTCTGGAAGAGTTTGGAAGTCCTCAACCAAAATACATACACAGAAGTGGCTTCACTTGTGCACTGCTCTGTTGTCTTTGGAAGCCTGAAGGTCTGAATCCCTCACTTGTGCTGGTGTGTATAGGCCAAGGAGACATTTTCTTGCTGGATCAATACATGTCTTAGAGATGAAATGGGCAGCTTCTAACATTTGGAAGAGACTTGATCGTTCTGACCTCAATCCAGGGCAGTCATCTTGTGCTATAGAGAATCTTGGAGGAAGCCATGTCATGTGCAAATAGTACTCCTGACTTGTACTGTCAGGGTTCCTATAGAAATGTCAGGGCTGAACATTAATCATACCAGAAGGATTGGGGTTGAACATTAGTCCAGGGGGCAAGTTACCCCCTGAAGACCCTGTCAGCTCTAGGACTAGTAGTTTGATAAATGTAAACAGACAAACAAACAAACAAACAAACAAGCTAACAAAACTCAAAATATAAGATAACCAAAAACAGAAATATATCTTCCTGAAATTTCAGAAATCAGACTTCAGCTTCTCCAGCTGGTTGGTTTACATAGCCCTCTGAAGATTTATAGCCACGGTTTTATTGTAATCATTAATCTAGATGATCTAAGATTATGTTATTGCGTTCAAGCCTCATGTGTTGAAAAGATCAAGGTGCTTAATGAAGTGCAAAATTCATCCCACTTAAGAAAAGCAATGTTTTGCTTCCAAGAGAAAAGCAGACATAAAATGAGACTTTTTTTTTCATGAGAGTTATTTGTTTTTGTTTAAAATTCTGGATTACAGGATAAATTTGTGTCATTTTCACACATAAATAGCAACAAGTGGCAAGGAAGCAATTGAATTCCTTGGCACTGAGCCTCCCTTTCCAGCTGAATACTTCCTCAGTTCCTTGAGATGCATCTGCAGGAGGTTCCTTATACAACTGAGGATATTTGAAGACTGCCCAGGGTTGGTTTGGGAGGTAAAACACCTAGTGAGGGCTGAGAAATTCAGACCCACCGGAGTTCTGTCTCCACTATCTTTCATCTTAATGGTTTATTGCTTAGCTGCAGCTAAAATTCTATTTGTTGTTTAAAAAAATATCTCATTTATTTCTTTTGTCTTGTGGTAAAATATACATCCTGTGCAATTTACCGTTTTAACTGCATTTAAGCTTACAGTTAAATGGCATTAAGTCCATTCACATATTTCTTTCTTCATGGTAAAGATCTGGAAGAGCATTAAGAAACAAAGTAAGGAATGAGAGTACACAGAGCGCGGGTACCACAGAGGATCTGGCCACGGCCACTCCACACAGAGCGCGGGTACCACAGAGGATCTGGCCACAGCCACTCCACACAGAGCGCGGGTACCACAGAGGATCTGGCCACAGCCACTCCACAAGCTGTACCCCTGTGGAGGAATGGTGGTAAAAATCATTGACTCTTGGTTGTCTTCGTCATTTGAAATGTTCATAGAAGAAGCAAAACCAAAAGAACAACTGTGTGAAGAAACTGCAGACACCACATATATGAATAATTCTAAATGGAGAAGTTGATGAATATCGGGGCAGGCTCAGAATCTTTCCAAAGTAGGACTCTTGAATTATTTATTCTTTTTTTTTTTTTCTTTCTCATACAGAACAAAGCACCACAAACCCAGCTGTGTTAACGGCTGTCTCACAGACAGGTCACTCGCAGATGACAAGCACTGACGTGGTGATGGGCAGCTAATGGACGGACAGTCGACAGCGCAGAACATGTTCAAGAAATAGTCATTCATTTAAACAGAAGCCCATCAGAATATGGGATGGACTCTTCCCCAGGGCCTGAAATTCCCCATTTTCTGTGATTGAGGGCATGAGGCTTCTGGAAAAAGTGCATACCCTACTTTCAAAACTCTACTGCATTAATAGCACCATCTTATTCCTTCTTAATTCCTTTCCAAAAGTGCCAATGTCTTTTCATCTTTCTCGATTGCTAGACTGCTGAGGGCATTCCCTAAAGAAATAATTAACTGCCCCCTAAAACTTTAGGGACTTGTAAAAACCACAATGGCATATTTCTCATAATTAATTCTTTAGACATTTGACAGCAAAACTGAGAGGAGGAAAGATGGTCACAAAGAAGGTGCGTTGTGTGGGCTCTATCTGCTTCAGCTGACTCAAAGACCAGGAGAAGAGGAACCTGAGAATTCATTTTTGTCCTTCTTCCTGAGAGCAGCTGGGAAGTGAAATATCCCCCCTTCGGGGCTGGCAGTCTTGAAGGTCAGCATGGATTCAGGCAGGCATTTGGACACATTACATGAGGTTTGAGTTAAAGCGAAGTAGGAAATAAAGACTTGCTGGAACCAAGTGAAGGATGACAGTGGGCTCCAGTTTTTAGTGTAATAGATGCTGAAAAATGTCATGTCACTCTTTAGGCATGAATGCTTCTGAGCAGATGTCTCTGTAGGAAGGGACCCACCCAGCGTGGGGGAAGGAGCCTAGAAGTAAGAACCAGCAGTTACATGATCAAGGCTTGGCTCTGACACTAATTGGTTGTGGAGGCTCGAACAAGGACATAAATTCAGTGGCTCTCAACTCCCCTGTAAAACAGGGCCATGTGGGCTTCGAAGGTTGACTTCAGCTCCTACAGAGCAATGCAGTGTAAATCACAGAGAGAAAACCAACCTGTGACTTTAATGGTCCCTATGAGTAGCAGCCTGAAAACCTTCCAATTGAAAATTTCCTCCCCAAGGCCACAGAGATGAGACACATACCTGAGGTCATCTGTTCCTTCATTGTCAGAGCTATCATTTGTCAACATAGACCTCTATGTTTGGGACTGGTCCTGAACGCTATTTGGATTCCAGTGGGAAATAAGAAGTTATCTGCATCTCCATACATGACCTCTTTATGCTACGCCTGTTCCCTAATACCACATTCACTTTCTGGGTGACCAGTTGAACCAAGCCAGGACAGGCAGGGAAGTCACCCCACACACAGTTGGGCATCTAGCATGCACCGTGGTCAAAGATGCCTCACCTCTTGGTAAGAAGCAGAATCCCAGTAGAAAAGCTTGTGAGGAAAAACAAAACAAAACAAAAAGTTTTTCTTACTCTGGTGTGCATTAGCCAGGCAGTTGATGAAATGTGAAAATACCTCCACACATATTAAAGACCATTTAAAAGAAAACTTCTATACACATTCATCCTTTAGCAGAGCTTTAAAAAATAAATCTCAATGGGATGCCTGGGTGGCTCAGTTGGTTAAGCAGCTGCCTTCGGCTCAGGTCATGATCCCAGCGTCCTGGGATCGAGTCCCACGTCGGGCTCCTTGCTCCGCAGGGAGCCTGCTTCTTCCTCTGACTCTGCCTGCCATTCTGTCTGCCTGTGCTTGGCTCTCGCTTGCTCTGTCTCTGACAAATAAATAAATAAAATCTTAAAAATAAATAAATAAATAAATAAATAAATAAATAAATAGATAAATCTCAGCATGTTTTATTTGCTCTTTATTTTTTTCATATGCTGGGTAAACGCTTTAGTGGCATTCTCATGTTTTGGGTAGGGAAATATGCTTTGTGAACGTTTTGATAAGACGCCCTATACTGTACCCTAAACTGTGTTGACACAGTTTTAGCTTTTGTAAATGCCTACTGTAGCCTGCACTTTTTAGAATGCTCTGGGAGTGAAATGTTTTATGACAAGTATCCAAACATGGTATGGCAAGGCAGACTGAACAGACCTAAACAATTTCAGCAGGGTGTTTTTATATCCCTGGGGATGGAATATTATGCCCTCCAAGTTACTCCAAGGCAGTTCACCCACAAAACGCCCAACCACAGCCCTCTTTTTGCAGTGTCCTCTAAGAAGATGTGCAACTGACCCTACTCTCTCAGCCCCTGGAATCTGGAAGTGGTAAGAAAAGAACAAAGGCAAGGACCTTACTTCTCCCTCTCCTGTTCTTTTCTAGTTTCAGTTGCGTGAGAGGCTTAACTTTGGAAGATGGAAAACAAAAGTTTCTCTCTTTTGGGAAGCTAAGAAACACAGTTCTTACAGAGAACCGTTAGCTTTACAAATAGCATCTTGTTTAACACTTTCTATCTCTACGCAATAGAGCGCTCATTTTACAGATGAGGAAACAGATGCACAGAAAGGGTACATGGATTGCTTGAAGTCACACAGTCCCTGGATGATGCCCCACCCTGACTCATTCTTTCTTTCTTTCTTTTTTTTATACTTATTTATTTAGTTCAATTTGCAAGCATATAGTACATCATTAGTTTTCAATGTAGTGTTCGGTGATTCATTAGTTATGTAGAACACCCAGTGCTCACCCTGAGTCATTCTTGCCTGAAGCTGAAAATAAAACCTTAGGTTCTTCTCCTTCCCTGAAGTCTAGTGGGTGTTGATAAATAAAAAGATAAATTAATAAGTAAGTAAATAAGTAAGTAAATAAATAAATAAATAACACACCCTGGACCGATCCTCTGATTACAACCTTGGCATCACATTGGGCTTTGACCAATGAGTATTCTTTCTTGCAAACTGGGCCAAGCCAGTGCTGTATGCTCCCAGGCTGCTGAGCTGCCCCAGGTCACAGCTTCCCCTCCATCGTGGTCTCTCTCCCGGTCTTTGTTATTCCAATCTGTAAAGTTAAGTATTCTTCGTGTGTGTGCACATGTGTGTGTGTGAGTGTGCATGTGCATACATATATACATTTCACAGCTGACGTGGGGGGCTGGATCAGCCTGTCTTTTGCATTGTAGGACGCTAGCAGCACCCCTGGTCTCTACCCAGTAGTTGCCAGGAGCGCCCTCCATTGTGACTCCCCAAAATGTGCCAGACATTGTGATTTAGTCCCCAGTAGAAAACTCCCAGGCTGGATTTAGACTTTAATCCTTGCCCTACTGTCCCTGAGTCCTTCCCCAGCCCACTGCCCTACCCCCACCCTGGACCTCGCTGTCCATGAACACACGCCCCTGGCGGCCACATCCTCACATACCAGTCCTGAGCCCCATTTGTTTCTCCGCATCTGTGATGTACTCCCAGACTGGAAAATCAGGGCTGAGCAGTTCCAGAGCTGACAAGACTATTAGACCCCTTGGACATGGTCTGTTGTGTCTGTTGGCATCTCTGAAGTCCTGCTTCACTGCTGACTCAGTTCTCCTAGCCCCTGTGAGCAGATGTTGTCCCTGGTCTCAATTCTGCCTTGAAGGAGCCACCATCCTTCAAATCCAAATCTAGAACTCAATAGAATCTTGAATTTAGGAACCACCAACCAACTCTGTACCTTGACATTTTTTTTTTTCTTGGTGCCAAAATTGCCAGGGTGCAGCACCTGGGGTGCGAGGCTGAGAAAAAGGTAAATAACTCTTCCCCTCAGCTTTTGAGAACATGAATCTGAATGAAACATCTGTATGAGGTGGCCAGTCTGATAGTGGCAACAGCTTCATTTTGTGTGTCCACCCCACAAAACCAGCTGGTGGCAAGAGTGAGAAAATATTTCAGAGGGTGAGGGAAGAGTTTAAATAGGAAAGTTTGTAATTTAAGTAATTTCTCTCTGATAGGGTCTGTCTCCTGCACAGTTTAATTTAGAGCAAAGAGACCCACCTATGTTCCAATAGCTAAGTCACAGTCCTCTATATTGTCAAGGTCTCTTGAGGTCTCTTGACCTCACATTGTGGGGAGACTCCAGAAAAGTAAGTCAGCCCATGGGGTCTGCCAGACTCATCAGGATGGATGGAAACAGGACCTCAGGGGTTTGGTTCAGCAGTTTATGCCTACTGAGAAACATTTGAGTGTTGGACAATATGATGCTTAGTTTCATGTCAACTTGACGGAGCCATAGGGTGCCCAGATGTTCAGCCAAAAGTTATTCTGGGTATGTCTCTGAGAGTTTCTGCATTTGATGAGCATTTGAATCAGTAGACTGAAGAAAGCAGATAGACTCTCCTAATATGGGTGGCCCTCGACCAACATGCCATAGATCAAATGTTTGTGCCACCCCACCCCTCCCACGAAATTTGTATGTTGAAATCCTAGCCCCAGTGGGATCGTATTAGGAGGTGGGGGCCTTTGGTAGGTGATTAGGTTATGAGAGTGGGGCCCTGATGAATGGCATCCATGCCCTTATCAAAGAGACCCCAGAGAGCTCTTTCACCCCTTCCATATTGTGAAGATATTGTGAAAAAACAACTGTCTGTGAACCAGAAAGTGGGTCTCAGCACATCTACTGGCCCCTTATTCTTGGAATTCCCAACCTCCAGAACCATGAGAAACAAATACTCGTTGTTTAAGCTCCCATCCATGGAATTTTGCTATAGCAGTTTGAACTGGTTAAAACACAATCAGTTGAAGACCTGAAAAGAACAAAAAGTCTGAGTAAGAGAGCACTCCTAGTGCCTTACCACTAGGTCACTGATCTTATCCCACCTTCATGCTCAAACGAAAAAATCAGTTCTTAGGTCTCAAGACTGCCTGCCTTCAGTCTGAAATGACATCACCAGCTCTCCTGGTCTCCAGTTTGCCAACTGCAGATCTTGGAACTTCTCAACCTCCACAATCACAAGAGCCAATTCCTTATATATAACAAAGGTTTTATTTCCCTGGGGAGCTCTGACTAATTCAGACAAAATGCACAATACCGATGCAATCAGAGGTAACATTACAGCTCAATCAAGCTACTGACCATCACTCCTTTCAGCACATGGTAAAGTGTTAAGTGATATGGTTGTCCAGGCTTCTAAGTACATGAGATGAGATATTTCTCCTTTTATCCGAACTTGAGTTAAGGCAAACTACATTGAAGAAAGAAAGAGCAACACCTCAGATGAAATAAGAAAGTTCTTGGTGTTCTTAGCAAATATCAGTGCTAGATTTCATCACCAAATAACTCAGATTGAAATAAAGACAATGACCATGATAATATTAGAGCTCTTAACTTATTCCATCTTTATGACAAATGCTTATTATTACTAAATTAATAGAGATGTAGCGTAGAAATTTTAGAAATTACATATAAGCAAAGCAAAAGGAAAAAGCTCATCATATCTTCTGTGATCCATGACCCAGGGATAACCACAGTTACCATTTGGTGTGCATCATTCAGTTCCTGCCACACCTCATTTGTGTGTGTATGCATGTTGTGGATGTATATGGAAACACATATACATACATATATGTGCATATGGGGTCATGCTGTGTATGCTATTCATGCAATGTTTTCTATTTTTAGTTGATATAGGTCATGAATAACTTTGCATGTTATTAGACATACATGAATGACCCAGATTTCTCCATGTTTGTGTGTAAGCAGTGCCAGGTCTGGGACCCTCGGGGGTGGCTTCCAGGCTGCTATCTGACCCCCAACCCCCATCTCTCCTCCCTGCTCCATGCTCTGCTCCTGTGTCCTGAGGCAGACACTTGAGCTGCAGAGAACGTTTGTACACACAAATTCCCCCACCTTTGATTGGTCTGTTTCACAGGATGAACTCTCCCAAGTAGAATTACAGAGTCAAAGACTATGGAGCCCATGGAGACATACTACCATATTGCTCTCCAGAAAGTTCTACCAACCTGCAAGCCTTCCAGCAACCTGTGGCCCCTCTCTCCCCATGACAGCAGTAAACACTTGTCTTCATGTTGTAAAGGGTGCTCCCTGGAGCTTCGCACTTAAAAATTTGGAACGAATTAGGGGTATTTTATTCTTATTTATTTATTTACTGTCCTGAGAGATCTGTGTCTTCCTCCATCTTCTGTGGCTTTGGCAACGATGATCATCTTTTCAGCCAAATTGGACTAAAGAAGCCAGCAAATGAGATAAACTGACAAGGAAAATGTGGCTGTCATATTTCCTTCATGCATGTGTGGTGTGCATAGACTCAGCCCTAAATGTCTTTGTTCAGACAGGGTTTGTATAAGTTCCCTGGACAGTTACCTTTATTTTTGCTATCTCTCTTTTTTAAATAGCAGGTATATGAGTTCTGAGAAACCCTCACAAGGCAGCAGCATGAGGTAAGAGATAGACCAAACACCTGGGAAGCAGGCCACACAATTGTGACCTGGATCTGCCCCACAACCCTGGAGAACTGGTTAAGTCATGTGTGAGCCTCTTTCTTCATCTTCTAGTGGCAGTGGAGTGTCTAACCCTGTAGAAAGAAGAAACTGATTATTACCTCACACTCTTAATGTTAAGACTCAATAAGAAAGCATGTATCTAGCGATGCCTGGGTGGCTCAGTCAGTTAAGCATCTACCTTCAACTCAGGGCATGATCCTGGGGTTCCTCTCCCTCTGCCCTTTCCACCCACTTGAGCTCTCTCACTCTCTCTCTCTCAAATAAATAAATAAAAATCTTTTAAAAAGATCACATATATGTCAACATTTACAAAAATATTTTCCATTAGCATCACATTTGTAATGACATAATTAAACAGTCGAATGGTAGAACTTAGTATTCATCTGCTAGGGCTGCTATAACAAAGTTCCACAGACTGGTGACTGACACCAGAGAAATGTAATGTCTCACAGTCTAGAGGCTGGGAAGCCCAGAACGAGGTGGCCACAGGGTCTGTTCCTCCTGAAGTCTCTCTCCTTGGCTCCTAAGTGATGACTACCTATGTCTTCACATGATCTTAACTTCATGCGTATCTCTGTGTCCAAATTTCCTCTTTTTATGAATACATGAGTCATACTGGATCAGGACCCATCCTAATGATCTTGTTTTATCTGGATCACCTCTATAAAGATCCTATCTCTAAATAAGGTCACATTCTGAGCTGCTAGGGGTTAGAATTTCAACAGAGGAATTTTGAGGGGACACAGTTCAGCCCACAACAACCTCTGCAACTGAAAGGAATCGAGAGCTCCTATTCCCTAATAATCCACATTCATCTGGGAGGCAGGGTGTGAGAGGCAGTGTGTTCTCCCAGGGGCTGGGAGGAAAGTGGTAGCAAATCCAGGAATCAATCTTCTTAAGTGAGGACACGAATTGTTGACTCAGTTCCTCACAATTCAGTTCACTTTCATTTCCTCACCCACTCGAGTATACACAGACAATTTTTTTTCTTTTTTTTTCTTTTTTTTTTAAATTTATTTATTTGAGAGAGAGACAGTGAGAGAGAACATGAGCGAGGAGAAGGTCAGAGGGAGAAGCAGACTCCCCAAGGAGCTGGGAGCCCGATGCGGGACTCGATCCCGGGACTCCAGGATCATGACCTGAGCCGAAGGCAGTTGTCCAACCAACTGAGCCACCCAGGCGCCCCAACAATTTTTTAATTTTTTTTTTTTTAACACAGATTCTCAATCTTCTCAGTGAATACAAACACAAGGGCTGAGCTCACATCCTCCTCCTCACACAAATTGCCAGCCCTCAGGGAAGGTAAAGGAAGGTTTCATGGCAGCTCAGTTAGGAGAAAATCATTTCTGGCTCATGTCAGATAACTATAGTATGTATCATGTTATTGTATTCGAACTCAGGTTATATCAAAGTACCATATCTAAATGTTAATACAACAATCCACACTTGGGGTCAAGACTGGGAAGGAAGTTAAATTACATAGCTCATGTTCTATATGGCAGATATGGTGCCCAGTGTTTTCATATAACTTATCTCAATCTACTCTGCATGCATTTTAGACAATTTTACATTTTGAAATTCCTTCCTCCATGCTTGCATACACCCACAGGGAAACTGAAGGCTCCCTCTGCATGGGGAGGTGAAAGGGTCAGTAATTTTCCCCCAGAGTGAGCATCAGTAAGTCTTTAGACTCCTTTGTCCTTTCGCCGTTTTATCTGAAAAGTGAGGATAATTTGCTCTGTGTCCCTTTCTCTCTCATCCAATGAGGAGACTACTAAGTAAGGGATTTGAATCAATGAAAGAAGTCCCAACATGAACAGGGCCAATAAAATGGTTAAGATTGCTATGCATTACTTCCTGCAGGCTCAATCCCAAGGAAAACTTTATAGAAAGTTTAGTGTGGGTAAAAATGTAAGATAGGACTCGGAAGTCAAAAAGCATGAAGAAAATGGAAATAAATTATTTCTTAATGCTCCTATAAAAGCTACAGTATAATTTAAATGAGGAGACTTGGGAAGTTCTTCCTTGAACTTCCTGAAAGCTGTCACAATGGGTATTTGAGAACAAAATAGATTAGGTATTAGGGGTTAGAACTTCAACAGACTTTGAACTTGACTTTCTGGAAATGAACAAACTGGATTCCAAGGGTGCAGAATCTCCAGCCAGGTTACCAGAATCAAAGGGATGACCTCAGCTTCCAACACTGTCCTTGACTACTTCCAGCTGGAGGCCTACCAAGGCAGTGACTAACAGAAAAATCCAGTGTGCATGTCTCCACCCCAACAACGCAGGTAGATGGAGATGGAACCATAGGAATAGTTAAAACACTATGTCCAAATATAGACAAGATGAAAGTGGAACAGTTCCCAATGTAATTTATTAAGCACTCTTGATGTTCAACCTCCAAACAAGAACAACTGTGTCATCCGGAAGCCTTCCAGTCTCCATGGCATGTGCTGGGTATTTTCCCAGAGAGCTGTTCTTGCCAGGGTTTTGCTGAGGCTGGGAATATGCTTTCCACTTTGGGTTTGATGAGTAGATGAGGCAGTGTATGGGGCCAGTGATGGGGGGTTACAAAGGAAAAATAAATAGAGCTATCCCTCTATCTGTGCCTATGTCTCTTTGTAGCTTGGTTTTTGCTCACGTTCTCCAAATGCCCTGTACTCACTCACTGCATGTCAAGTTCAGAGTCTCATTTCCCACATTCTGGGTGACTCTCACCCTTGGGCATGGGTTCTCTGGTGTTCATAATTGTGGTTTCCAAGATATATTGAGTCTACCTCTGTAAATATTGCTTATATATTATGCCTTTCTTTTTTAGTTCAGTCCCTTATGTCATCTCTATATGGCAGCTTCCCAATTTTTCTCCCTATGTGGCAGACTCTGAGGTTCATTTAGCAAGTATGTCCCACTCCTCTTCTCCCTTGCTATTTTAACTCTAACCTTTGTTATATATCAACCAGAAAACTCCTGAAAGCCATAGAAGACGTGTGTGCCCAGGCCAAGGGAATGAGTCTATAGCTCCAAAGATATGAAGAGATGTCTTTTGGGGACTTCTGAGGAAATTTTTTGGCCCTGATTGTAGTGGATTGAATTGTGTCTCCCAGAAAGTTATGTTCAAACCCAAGCTCCCAGTACCTATGAGTGTGACCTTATTTGGAGATATAGTCTGCATATACTCAAGTTGAGATAAGGTCATACTAGATCAGAGTATGTCCTTTAGTCCAATGACTGGTATCTTTATAAGAGAAAGGCGAGGGGGATTTGGACATACAGACACAGAAGAAACACACATAGAAGAAAGCCAAGTAATGCCAGAGGCAGAAACTGGAGAGATGTATCTATAAGCCAAGGAATGCTAGGGATTGTCATAACCCTCAGAAGCTAAGAAGAGATAAGGAAGGATCCTTACCTAGAGACTTCTGAGGAGGCATGGCCTTAACAAACCTTGTTTTCAGACTTCTAGCCTTCCGAACTATGAGAGAACATTATGCCTGTGATTTTTAAACACCAGTTTGTGGTACTTTGTTATGGCAGTCTGGAAGACAAATACACTGACTAAAAAGTAAGAGCATCCCACATTTCTTCTGCTCTATATTCTAATTTGTTATTTCTATATTCAAATACTCTGTAAGGGAAGGAACCATATCTTTCTTCTTTACTCTCTGCTATGCCCACAGCGCAAGAGGGACTCAAATCCATCTCTTGACTGAATGAATTAGTTTCACATTTCATAGGATATTGAGGCTTAGCAACACCACAGACTTGCCCAACAGCACACATCAAGAACATAAGAGGTTGGATTTAGCCCTGGATCTTCTGATTCTAAAAGCCTGTGAATAAGGGGCTCCTGGGTGGCTCAATTGTTTGAGCATTCCACTGTGATTTCAGCTCAGGAAATGATCTCAGGGTCATGAGATCGAGTCCTGAGTTAGGGTCAGCCCAGAGCATGGAGCCTGTTTAAGGTTCTTTCTCTCCCTCTCACTCTGCCCGCCCCCTTCAAATGAATAAATAAAGCCTATAAATGATTGAATGAACAAGTAGAAGTAAGAAAATTCTGTCCAAACACTGAAAACAAAAGTCATGGACACTTGTCCACAGAAAGCTTTTATCTTTCTCCATTCTTAAAGTTCATATTTGGTCCCTCAAAAGAGCTGTATGGATGTCTCCAGGACACCCATGGGAATCATTGTCAGATGACCCTCCAGCATATGTCAGTGGGTGACAACTTAAGTGATGACATATAGCACCTTCCATTCACTTTAACACTTAATTTTTTTTTTTAACACTGACTGCATAGCTTTGCAGAACTTAAGATAATGGTGGAATATTCAATATGGATCAAGTTAAGAAGCCAACAGACTAGTATTAAAATATGGCATGGAAATTTTAGGCCCTTTCTGGGTAGTGGAAAGACCATTCAAATATTTTATTCATATATTCAATAGGAACTGAATATCCAAATATTCAAATACTTTAAAGGGGTAGGCAGAGAATGAAGAAGCAACAAACCACATGTCCTATATCTTAATTTCTCCCTGGTAGCATCCCATTAGATCTAATGCATCTCTGAATAGTCCTCAATAGGTTTTTCCAAAAGCCTTGGTTGATGGTGTATAAGGCCTGACCTACTGGGCAGGGCTGGCCTGGCTCCAGGCTGTGGCTATCTTGGCACCAGCTCCTTCCTGCTGTGCTGACAACAGCTGGAAACTGCTCTGGGAGCCACAACCCATACTAACAACTGCTGGTTGATCTTGGGAAGAGTTTCTTCCCTGGCAGATAATTCAGGTTAAAAGAACAAACATGTTGACAACCCCATCCAAGGAAAGTTGTTAGTAAGTGTGAACAATGCTGATGATAACAGTACTTTTCTCAGAAGACCACTTAGAAGAGCATTGTTGTTCACATTTATGTAAGGCTTCTGGGGTCTTATCTTGCACATGCCATGTGCTCCCACTTATCTTGCAGCACTTACTCCACTGAAGTCTCCACTGAAGTCCAGTTTGGCACAGCTGACCACCACATGAAGATCAGGTGGGACCAAAAAAGTATTTTTCTCCCATGCTTATTCTCAGCAGATGTGTGACTGTGACTTAGTCATAAGAAAAACACCTTTCTAGAGCTATCACAGTTGTATTTCTACTTAGGGTCTCAAAGGGTCTCTGCCTATTTGCAGGAGAAGATGAAGATAGGAGGTAAGTTATCAAATAGCCTTTAAACCCTAGGATCATGTATAATCTGGATAGTCCCTTCTTCCCATGACCAAGATTATTTTCCTCAGAGTCATCAGTACTTTTGATCAAATGGTGTCTATAGTCAGTAAGTGTGGTTATGCAGTGAGTTGACCCCATAGGGTAAGGGAGGATTGGATTTGCTGTATTAAATCAAAAGATCAATTATTTCTAAGTGAAATAACAGAGTTCTGTACACACACACACAAACACACACACACACACACACACACACACACACACACACAGACTTCCAGGTTTCTGTTCACACATGTGGATCATATGTACATACACGTGGATGATCTGGGAAGATACATCTGCAGAAAGCCTAGTGCAATGGTTAAGAGCATTGACTCTGAAACCACACTGTCTGAATTTGTATCCCAACTCTTAAAGGATGTATGTTCTTGAACCAAATATTCAACCCCTCTCCTCCTTGGGTTCCTCACCTGCAGAAAGAGAATAATAATAATACATACCTCCAAGCATTCTTGAGAAGATCAAAGGAGCTGGTATGTGTGAGGGACTCAGGACAGCAGCTGGTTCAGGCAGTACCATGTCCGTGCTTATTAACTAGGAGAATCCCTCTTTACAGGGAGGAGAATGTGGTCTCTGTGTCTCTGGCTGGGCAGTCTTGAGTCCAGCTGACTCACAGTTTCTACCACCAAGCAGTTGTAGGTGGTGGTGAGTGACCAGTGGTCTCTGCCTTGCTTGTATCACAGGGTTGATTTTTATTTTTGTTCATGTGAATACACGACTATTATTTATGTCAGTCACTAGAACGCGGGTTCCCTGGGGCCTGGAAAGTTGGAGGACATATCATGGTTTTCTCCCCAACATATAACATCTTGTTGGGCATATAGTAGGTGCTTAATGTTTGTTGAATGAATGGTAACTTCTCTTGCAGTTACTACTATTGCTACTAGCAAATGTAACCACTGCTATGACATTATTTTCAGAACCAAATTTGATTTTTTATGTCCTAGAGTATTATACTGAGATATGTATCCTTGGCTAGAAATTATAACATGAAGATTAACCAAAAACATTCACATAATAATGACAATAATAATAAACTTTGTTTTGAAAAAAAAATAGACTAAAAAATAAAAAGTTAAAATAAAAAAAAAACTCAAGAAGAAAAATAATCAAGGCTTTGTTCTGAAACAACTGTAAAATCAAATAAATGCTGGGAAATTTTTGTGTGGAAAACAGAGAAAGTAATACACCTAGGTGATGCGAGGTAATTCACAGTCAGGAATCACTTCCAAGAATCCTAGAATTAGTGGTATGTCCAGATACCAAATGGGGAGGCATAAAATACAGTTAACAAACAAAACAATAAAACATTGCATTTTAACATGGGAATGTGAGCACCACTGCTTACCATCACCACAATTTAAAGAAGCAGGTGCCTGACTGGCCTAGGACAGTGGGGTCTTGGAAATGTCTTGTTCCAGAGAACCAGATTCA
The DNA here is from genome assembly GCF_009829155.1 of Mustela erminea. NCBI lineage: Eukaryota > Metazoa > Chordata > Mammalia > Carnivora > Mustelidae > Mustela > Mustela erminea. The sequence goes on along the minus strand of NC_045614.1, from coordinate 210,530,373 downwards.
AGCTGGGCTAGTGAGAGCCATATGCACCTGAAGGAAAGTATGTGGCAGTGATGAGGGGATTTTGGAGGACAGAGTTTGGTTGAAGATTAAAGGAAAAGCAGAGAGGGAATATGCTGGGACCACCCATCCAGATGGAGGAAGTGATGATGTTTTCCAGGCATGGATCAAACAGCAGGCACAGATGCAGCAAGAGGAAAGCAAGATGGCAGGGGGAGGGATTTCTGTGGGGAGAAGCCTTGGGGACATCTGCTAGGAATTGACTTAGCCAAAAAAGGAAGTGATGCAAAATGCTTCTCTAGATCTAGTCTAACCAACAAGGAAGTGGTAGGGCCCTGGGGGGAAAAAAAAAAGTGAGCAGGTTACTCCAGAGTTTGTGACAACCAGCAATGGGTGTGTTGGGAATTGTCAGATGGATGGTCTGGTTGAGAGAAGGCAGAGTTCTAAAAGTTTAGAGCAAAGACCAGTGGGACTCTAAGACTTGAGAATAAAATATCAAGTTGCCTCAAAAGGATGAGAGTCTTTGTGAAGAGCATACTTCTGACTGGGAAGAAAATGGGGAAGTATCTAAAGAGGTGGCCAACAGGAAACGATCGGGTGAAGTCAGATGTAAAAGCATTTGTACACACAAAACAATTGAATGAAGATGAATATAGATGAGAGTAAGAAGTCATGTTGGGAAGCCTTATGCTTTGAAGAGGTGTGAAAGTGTGCTAAGGTCTAAAATGGGAGTCCAGAAAAAGAATTAAGACAAGATAGACCTTCTGTAAGGGCAGCTGGCATATACTATAAACAGACAACAGAGAGAAATGATAATAACACAACTCAGTTAAATCAAACAAGCATTTATGGACTGTCTTCTCCATGAGCTACTACTAGGCATGGAGCCATGACTCTGCTCACTAGAAACTCACAGGCCAGATAAAGAAAGTATACAGATAAGTAAACTATCCATCAGAATAGTTGGTTTCCTTAGTGTTATATGTGTTTTAGGAGAAAGTTTAATTTGTGGGCGGCTTTAGTTAAGAATCATTTCACCAAGGGAAAGAATGCAAAGGTAGTTTTTGGGGTTTTTTTAAGAATTTATTTATTTATTTGACAGAGAGGGAGAGAGAGCACAAGCAGGGGGAGTAGGAGAGGGAGAAGTGGGCTCCCAGCTTAGGGACCCTGATGCAGAGCTCAATCCCAGGACCCTGGAATCATGATCTGAGCTGAAGGTGGTATCCTACAGAAGTAGGTTTTGAAGAGTGCTGATAGAGGCTCTGGGTTGGGAAACCTGAATGATTTAGAGGAAAATAGAGGAAGAGGACTCTGCTGAGGAGGTTGAAAAGAAATGCTCAGGGAGGAAGGCAGAACCTACAGACAATGGTCATAATAATCTATGGAGGAGAGAATTTCCAACAGCAAAATCCCCACAGAGGCTGAGTGATATGAAACGGTCATGTATGCTGATAGGAAGGTCTTAGTGACCTTAGGATAATTTTGGTGGAGTTGGGGGCAGAAACAAGGTCATTAGATGGTCTACAAGACAAGGTGGAGGATACGATTGTTTACAAATTTTGCCTGTGACAGGAGCTAAAGAGAAGGTGGACACATAAGAAGATAGAGAGTCAAGGATAAATTTTGTGTTTTTTTTCTTCTTTATAATTTTTAATTTGTTTATGCACGGAGGAATACTTAAACACAGCTAGATGGTTAGAGGAAAGGAAGAGTAGAAAAAAAAAGCCACTGGAAATGAAAGATAATAAGGAGGTAATTGATAAGAAAAGACCCTGGAGGAAGCAGATAGGGGATAGGAGTTGAAAGCCATATGAGGACATTAACTGTGAGAAGTGGATGTTGGCTTCTCCGTGAAAATTTCAAGGCTCTGAAAACAGATCCACTTATCATCAGTGCTTGGGGAAGAATATGAGGGATTACTTCATGTGGTCTCCATTTCTTTGGGAATTAAGAGAAGGAATTTTCCGAAAGAGTAGGGAGAGAATTCCAACGAGGATTTGAGGCCTATAGAAAAACTCTGCCTGGGGGAATGGAATAGCAAGGTTTGCAGAAGGACAGTTGGGTAGACTTGAGGGTAGACTTGAGGGATCACAAGTCTACATGGCATCTGAGTGAAGTGAAGGTGAAGACAAGGTGGTTGGTTGTATTGGCCAAAGTATACAGTGTGCTAGGCAAGCAGGAGGAAAGATAAGCTTGCTTGGGAGTGAAAGACAGGTCATGAGATGGAGGCTACTTAGTGTTAGAAGTGAGAATAGCACAGACTTAGGAGGAAACAAATCTTCCGAGAGATAAAAGGACACATATAGTAAGCATACAGAAGTAGGAGAGCAAGGATTAATACAGTATTGTGGCAGAGAGAGGGAACCCAGATGTAAGTTTTCATAGGTGGAAGAACTCCATGTTGTATCAATGTCAAGGGTGTAGCTGTGGGATTGTGTGTTGGGGAGTGAGGATCAACAGAGTTCAGCATGTCAAGAAAAAAGCATTGAATAGATATATTTTCTTAAAAAATCAAGGCTATGTTTATTTACTCTCATACAGGGCAATAACTTAATCCTTAATCCTACTTCCATGCTAAGGGGCAGGACCTAAGAGAGAGAGTGACATGAGGATACAACAGAGAGAAGAGATGGTTGAGAAAAGTTCTTGAAGATGTGGGAGAACATGCAATGAGACCAACTGGTGGGATCTGTTGCACAAAGCAGAAACAGGGAGCAGTAATTAAGATGGGTCCAGGCATGATGCAGTCCTATGGGCACTTGAAATGAGAATTTGAGGGGCTGGAAATATTCCAAATCCAGGCAATGTGTTACCTGTGCCATGAGGTAGTGGCATGGAGGGAAGAGGTGGAGATCTGGAAGAGCCGTGTGCATTTCCTATGACTGGTTGAAGGATCCTGGCAACTCTCCCTAATGTTTTCACAAAGGAAGCCAATGATGGCTGGCTCCCAGTTGGCATTTCACTGGCTCCAGTTGCTAAGAAGACACAGGGGATTACCAGTGAAAACAAACATGTCTTGTAGACCAAGGAGCCAGTGGTGGAGAAGGAAGGAAGTAAAGCCAAGCCACTCCTGATGGGTCTAAAACAAAACAGAGGAACTGAGGAACTGGATGGTTTGAGCATCAAACTTACCTGGAAGCATCTATGAGTCAATGCTAAAATGAAATGGCCATGATAGGAGTTGACCTCGTTACACTCAAACTGAGACATCACAAGCATCTCCAACCTGGTTAGCAAAACTCGAGGGTTAGGCGAGTGTTTGGTTCCCAGGCCACTCTGAGTGTCCGTGTAAAAGTCCACCGAGTTCACACTCAAGCACACGTTAGTCAATAAACATGTTTCCTGTAAACTCTTCCTGTCGACCCCTTGGGGATCTGTGTTTAAGTATTTATTATGCTTTGTATGCCATGTATGTGTACGGTGCTCTTTTGGAACAGGTTGCATTTTGGGAAAAGGAGGAGCTAGTCTGTGTCATCATTGGTCTTATACTTTGAGGCCTATAGGGGAGGAAGGGCCTGAATAAATGTTTTCCTCGGATGAGTCCTGCGGGGATTAATGACCAAATCCCCATAATTAAGCTTTTTAACAGCTCTGGCAAAGGAGGCTGGACAAATAAGTTTCATTTGTGACACTGGACAATTTAACTTATAATAATACCACAAGAAAAATAGAAAAAAAAATGTAATGAGCACAGTTTTTTTTTCTTTAATTTAATCCAAATGTATTGGCTACATTTTTTTCTTTATATCATGCTCTTGAATACAATTTTTACATTCCTCTATATAGGAGAGGTTTATTTGTAACCAGAACAATGTGTCTGATGAAAAAATATACCCCAGTGGCACTCTGATTTCTCCCCGAAGCTTCATGTATTATAACTGAACCTGCAACAAAGCCAAAAATGCAAATTATCTGTAAAAAACAAATTTGAAATAGGACCTCCGTGAGCTCTGTGACTAGATGTGAGTGATGAGATGGAGTGTCATAAAGATGAAGCACATAGAACCTCCCGTCTCCCTTCCTCTCTCCATGGCCAAGTGGTGACTGCTGGTGCCAGCATAAACCACAGTTCTCAAAGACCCAAAGTCACCCTGAGGACTCCAGAGTTAAAATACACCAGAGAATTTGCCTCAGCTACATCCATGTTGGGAGTTACCTGAAATGAGGTAGATGATAGATGGGTAGATGAGAAGCAGATGGGTAGATGGATGACAGGTAAATAGATAGGTAGATAGACAGACAGAGGCTATGGACAGACAAATGAAGGGGGCCTGAACAACTCCCCAAGGGCCCGGTCCTTATCCAAAAAATTCAGAATCATGTAAGAAATGCAGAAGAGTTTCTGTTTGTTGCCTACCTTCTAGAATAACCAGCACCTGTTTCCTTTCTTCTTGAGCCTGAAAGTTCTCTGGCAATAGGTAGTCACACCTGAGGCATGAAGTCTTTATCACTCTGGAGTTGGTACTTTTAGACCAGACCCAAGTTTTGTCAGGTTTGTAGGTGGTGAGAGAGGAGAATATTTCAGAGTCCTACTTTTTATTTGACTGACAATCTTCCTTCCTCCCCCCAAACCTAGGTATGTTACTATCCAAAGGTATATGAAAACAGATTTCCTTAGGTCTAGAGATAAGTTTTAGGCCAGTGAGAAAATATCATTATGGCTCAAGATTGAAGCAATGAAGGAGGTTCTGTCATAGTTTAGTGCACAAAAGAAAGCCTGGCAGAAGGGGCTCTATACATACATGAATAAATGAACAATAAAGCAGTAGACTATTCAGATTCCTGCTTCCTGAGAAAACTAATTCAGAAATACCTTCAAGTAAAATTAAACCACATCTGATCCAGGAAAAAAAGAAAGAGAGAGAGAGAGAGAGAGAGAGAGAGAAAGAAAAAAAGAAGGAAAGAAGGAAAGAAAGAAAGATAGAGAGAGAGAAAGAAAGAAAGAAAAAGAAAGAAAAAGAAAGAAAGAAAAAGAAAGAAAGAGAAAGAAAGAGAGAGAAAGAAAGAAAGAATCTTCTGGAAGAGTCTCAATAATAGGACAGGGTCTACCCTCCTACTTGGGTACCTTGTTAAGGTCTCAAGGATAGGACTCATGCTACTTACTGAACTGGACAAAATATTTTAAGAGATCATCAGGATGTTTTTATTTAATGTACCTTGTGGATATAAATGCAGATAAAATTTCTGATTTAAAATATCAAAACTATCACGTTTCTATCCTTGACTGGAGACTGTTGGACAACCTTTCGAAGTGATGGATGCTACTGGTTTTAGACCATGGCAAATGGAGCACAGATAAATACATACAGGATGTTTCTATTAACATAATAATTTATATAGCGACACACCCAATGACATAGATATTAATGCTAGGAAAAATGTATCCCGGGTCCTCTGAGGCTCAGTTCTTTTTTGCTTCTTTGGGTATGAAATCCCTATAAATATGCTGCTTAAGAATATTGAACTCCCATCACAACAACCAGAGTTGACACAATGATGTTAGAGGCCAAAAGCCAAAATGTTTCAGTGTATTTTACAAATGTTATAAAAAATAACCACTATAGAGTATAATAAATTACGTATTTTACTCAACTTATCAGATATTCCAGTGGACCATCCATAGTGATATTTACAGATGACCTTGAAATTTTTCTACATGGATTCTAGGGCAGAGAAGCGTAGAGTGAGCAGCTTAAATTTGCCATCTTTTAGAGAAAATTAGAATAAAGATCCTCTTGGTCCTTGGCTTGCCCTCTGGCATCCCCCAAAGTGTAAGAGAAAGAGTACAACAGAGGTGTGAGTCAAAGCTCTGTAACCAGCTTCCTGAGTTTAAACCAGCCTCTCCTCTTTTTTTTTTTTTTCTCGTTTGTCCCAATTTATTTTTTTTAAATTAAACTTATTTATTTTCAGCATAACAGTATTCATTATTTTTTCACCACACCCAGTGCTCCATGCAATCCGTGCCCTCTATAATACCCACCACCTGGTACCTCAACCTCCCACCCCCCACCACTTCAAACCCCTCAGATTGTTTTTCAGAGTCCAAAGCCCCTCCTCTTGATAGCTGTGTGAACACAGGCATGTCACTCAACCTTCTTAACTCTAAGTTTCCCCATCAGTTGAAGGGGGACAACAGAGTGTCTTCTCCATTTTGACCCAGATTAACTGAAGAAATGTCACCCCAATGTACTCAAGAAGTGCTTTCAATCATCATAAAACTTTATAAAACATGGTGAACTTGGACTTTTTCACCAGTGCTCAGAAGTTTTCTGGTTGATCTATAATTGAAATCAATGCCATATCATTGACTTCTCTAAAAATTTGGGGGTATATATATATATATATATATATATATATATATATATAATAGTTGCACCCTGTCAACTCCAGAGACTCAAAGTTGGAGACTCTGTGCTCTGGGTGATGCCAGTCCTGCTAAAGATGCAAGTGCAATTCACTGAAATTCAGGGTGACAGCATCTCTCACTTCCTTTCCGTCTTTCTCCATTCTAAATCGTGGCATGAATAAAATGCTACGTAACAGAGATGAAAATGACTTTGTCTGCCTGGGAAGTAACATCAGGGAGACATTTAAGAGAAGAGGTTGCATTGGGCTTGACCTTCACAAGGAAACATGAATTAGAAAAGAGAGAGGGTAAAAATGGAATCAGGAGAAGCATTTCTTTTTTTTTAATTATTGTTTATTTTTTATTTTTATGTTTTATAAACATATAATATATTTTTATCCCCAGGGGTACAGGTCTGTGAATCACCAGGTTTACACACTTCACAGCATTTCTAAGTGGGGAAACCTTTGGGGTGACAAGGTTAGACAATTTGAAAGTACAATGTGTTTCCAGAAAATGGTGAGACGTCAGATGTGACAAATACTTAAAATGAAGGGGACGGTGAATAAACCTGAAAGGCCCCCACCCCAGGGGCTGGGTATGCTCTTGAACGTTGCACCAGGGAATCTGGCCTTTACGATATGTGGGTGAGGGCAAAGGGCTAATCAACCAAATCTTCTCACCTACTACATAAAAATTTAACCTTTGATTAGCTCTCTTCTCTGGGTACCTGATAAGATTAAAATGTCAACTCTGTTCCAAGGAACATTCATTATAGTAAAAATAACCATGATGGGTAGTTCACATCTGGACTGGGAGAAATTGTCAATGAACCCAATTAGGGTACCCTGTTTGGGGGCCTCCCTGAGTGATAACTTTTATAATGAGACATGGCCATTATGGGGACCCTGGAAGCTATATCTCTGGAATTGTTACAAGATATATTGGTGCACTTAGGGGGTATGAGGCTTTGAAGTCAGGGCAGAAGCCTGATGCGAATTCATCTTCCTCCTGTGCCACAACTGCCACAAGAGTCCTCACTGAGAGAAATGCTGGGCACTGCTTGTCTGGCAAACCATGACTCCTGTCCCATAGCCTCTGAGTAGATGAGTGTCAGTTGTATCCTATAATCCTATAATCTGGAGGGTTAGCTCAACCTAAAAAATGGATGGTGGCCATTGCAATGGGTGACAGGGAACCAAGAAAGCAGTTAAGTGGAACTACAAGTTAAGTAAGTTATGTAAGTACAAGTTAAGTAAGAAAGACAGGTCTGCTAACATTATTCAGAATTATCTTTACAGTGCCTCATTGGAATGGTTTTCTAGAATATCAAATTTCTATATTAAAGCATTTTAGATGACTATACAAAGCTCTATAAAAAAAATTCTCAAAATAAAATTTTGAGAAATTTTGGAAGGCAGTGTTCGCTTACATTATTTCAGGGTAGAGAAGTTCAGATGACTAATGGAAACAACAGAGGTTCTGGAAATGGCTGGCGAATTATTTTCCTGGTCCAAAAGATGAGCTGAAATGGGCTACTATGACCTAGTTCACCTCGCACTTCTACAGAAATTAGATAATAATCACCAAAGAACCAAGGTCAGGTTCTCAGCATTTCTTCCTTTTTTTTTTTTTCATCATAACCTCTCTCTGAAAAGTATATCATACTGAAAGGGATTGCATTCATTGACTCAACAAGTGGGTGCTGAGAGTCCTCTGTATCTGAGGGTCAGCTCTGCAAAAGAAAAGGCATGTGATGTGGCCCCACCCTTAACAAAACTGACCCTCTGTCTGGTGAGGGAGACAGACACACAAACAGCTAATTACAGTCAACATGTCGTTAAGTGCTTATGAGGAATGTACACACATTCTTAGAGGAGCCCAGAAGAAGGGAACATTAATTCTGCTTTCTCCATCTACAGAAAGCTTCTCAGAAGGAAAAACAAAAAACAAAACCAAAAACAAAGACCTGAATTTTTAGGAGTAAATACCATTTTCTAGGCAGAAAAGAGAGACAGCAAGGGGTGGGTGTGTGTCTGTGTCTGTGTCTGTGAGCAGTATAGGAATAAGTGGGGGAAATGAGGGAGGTGGAGAGATAAAGCACGAATAGCAAAGACGTTTCACATTCCCTTCACACTGCACACCAAACTGCTCTGAGCACCGCAGCTCTGGGTGATGTTCCTGCTAACATAAGGATCCTCCGTGCGCTGGTGAGGGAGGACCTTTCTAACCTCCTTGTCTTGGAAGAGCTGCTGACGGACTTAAAGCCTAGTCTAAAAATGGCCTTTCTCTACTTGGAGATACCTTGACATTTCTCACACTGTCATCACCCACTCTTCCCTCTAGTGAGCAGTGGTTTTCTGTCCTGTCTGGGGATAAAAACCATGAGTAACATATGGCCCCAGCTCACAGTCTAGAAAAGAAGAGTGAGTATATAGTCAAAGAACAGTGGGACAGGCATTGCACTAAAGGTAGGGCTATTTGTGGCAGGAAAAGGTGCAAAACAGTGATATGTTGGTATATCAAAAGCCAAATTATTACAAGCCTTTGGCATCTAAAAGAGGAATTTAGACAATATGAAAAAGGCAATAAAAAGGCAATATAAGAGTTTTTTAAGATGATGTGTGGAACAGCAATGTTGTTTCAGTGAGGATACAGGGAGAAAAACAGAGCCCATATTCAGGTACTTTGAAATGGGGAGTTAATTGCAAAAAGGTTGGAAGTGGTAAACATTCAGGTTGATGACCAGACTACCCAGTGATGACAAAAAGAAGTCACTCCTACCCCAAGGTTGAAGGGAAAAGAGAAACAGTGGAATTCTTAGAGATAGAGGCTGGAACCACAGCAGGACATGTGGGCCCTGCTAGAATTGCCAAAAAAGTGGAAAGAGGGAGAAATACCCTGCATTCCCCAGCCACAACACTCCCCTCCAACCAAAACTAAAACTTTAGTGCTTAAAAAGTTTCTAAGATAAAAGCAGAAAGACATGCCACAGCAAATTGAAAGAATATATTTGCAAGTCCCATACTCTGATAAAAAAAAAAAAAAAAATTGTATGCAGGGGCACCTGGGTGGCTCAGTGGGTTAAAGCCTCTGCTTTTGGCTCAGGTCATGACCCCAGGGTCCTGGGATTGAGCCCCACATCGGGCTCTCTGCTAAGCAAGAAGCCTGCTCCCCCACCACCTGCCTGCCTCTCTGCCTACTTGTGAGCTCTCTCTGTCAAATAAATAAATAAAATATTTTAAAATTTTTAAAAATAAAAATAATAAAATCTTTAAAAAAACTGTATGCAAAATATATAAGAAATCCATACAATTGTAATAAGAAGACAAACAACTCAATCTAAAAATGGACAGGAGTTGGGGTGCATGAGTGGCTCAGTCAGGTAAGCCTCTGACTCTTGGCTGCTTATGTCATGATCTCAAGATCCTGCGATCAATCCCTGCATCAGGCTCCTCACTCAGTTTGGAGCCTCCTTTAGATTCTCTCTCCCTCTGCCTCTCCCCTGCTCACTCTATAAACATAATCTTCAACAAAAAATGGACAGGAGTTTTACAGACATTTTGTCAAAGAGGATGTATAAACAGCTAACAAGTACATAAAAAGGATGCTAAACGTCATTAGAAAAATGCAAAATAATACCACAGTAAAAAACCATGTTAAACCCAGGAGATAGTTATAGTAAAAATGACAGGCAAATACAAGTGTTGGCAAGGATGTGGAGAAACTCAAATCCTATATTTATTAGAAGGAATGTCAAATGGAATATCCAGTTTGCAAACAGCATGCCATTTTCTTAAACAGGCAAATGTAGGTCTCCCATATGATCTAGTCATTCCACGCCTGGTTATGTATCCAAGAGAAATTAAAACATATGTCAACACAGACTTGTTTGTGAATATTCATAATGTAACAGCCCCAAACTGGAAACTGTAAATGTCTAGGAGTTGGTGGATGGATGAGCAAATGGTGGTACATCCATAAAATGGACAACTGTTTCAGCAACGAAAGCAAACAGCTACTGATAGATGCAAGGACATGCAGAGATCTCACAAGCATTAAGCCCCCTGAAAGAAGCTAGAGTCAAAAGACTACTTACTCTATTATTTTATTCACATAATGTCAGGGCAAAGGCAAAACAATGGGAACAGAGATCAGACTAGTGGTTTCTAAGGGCTGAAGGCATCAAAAGAAGACTAACTAGGAAGGAGAAAGAGAGGGCAACAAGAGACCTTTGAGTCTGATAGAAGCATTCTATAAATAGTTTGTGGGGGGTGATTTCATAGTTGTTTAGCAAAACTCATTAAGGTGTGCACCTAAAAACGGTGACATTTAGTATAATTAAAATATACCATAGTGAACTTGATTTTAAAGAATAAGAAACAGTACCCTGGCAGGAAGACAGGAATACTACTGAGTGTGAAAAACAGTGAAGAAAGAGAAAGAATTTGTTGAGGGAAAACCTGTTTAAGAAAAAGGAACATAGTTGTGCCTGGGTGACTCAGCGGGTTAAAGCCTCTGCCTTCGGCTCTAGTCATGATCCCAGAGTCCTGGGATCAAGCCCCGCATCAGGCTCTCTGCTCAGCAGGGAGCCTGCTTCCTCTCTCTCACACTCTCTCTCTCTCTCTCTCTCTCTGCCAACTTATGATCTTTGTCTGTCAAATAAACAAATAAAATCTTAAAAAAAAAAAAAGAAAGAAAAAGGAACATAATAGAGACATGCTTCCTGGAAGCTGAAGAGTTAAATCATAAATAGGGGAGACAGAATGGTAAAATGCATGACAACAGCAGAACTCAAAGTTACCTCTTCCTAAAGGCAAATACCAGGATAAAGAGGAAAGTTCTGGTAAGTCTGTTATGAATAACGGAGAAAAGCATGTACACCCCGATTCCATTCATTTATTCCTCTACATGTGCATTCTTTCTTATATGACGCATGCATGCATTCCATGTCTATTCTGTCCTGATCACAGCCCATAATAACGTCAAATGACAAAACTAAGAGCTCAACCCACTCTCTAGGTTCTAGAGTGCCTGGGTGGTACAAAGCCCCACCTCAGACTCGTTCTTCACGGTTCCCTGTTTATCCAATATTTGTGCCCTCCCAGTTTTGTTTCAAAATGTTCAGTAGAGGTGTCTTCATCCCCAGGAAGTGCATCTCATCCTGGATTTAGGATGACTCTTGATTGGCCTGAACCAGCCATGGTAATCCCAATTCCCTTCATCAGTGATCAGTTATAGATAGGAACATGTCTTAATTTCCCGCCATGAGACACAAAGGGAAGTATACTGGAAGACCTTCACATTCTGAATAAAAACAAAACAAAAACAAACAAACAAACAAACAAAACCTAGCTTCTCAAGGAGGATGCCTTTGTGTCAGTCCCTTCCTTCCTGCTTGCGAAGCTAGAATGAGACTGTGTCATCTGCAGCTATGTTATCTGGAGCTATGTCAGCCATCTTATGACCATGAGATGACAAGTCTGAAGACAAAAATGTAACTGGTCAAAATCCCAGAAAAGAAAGAATAGAAAGAGTCTGTGTCCTTAAGGACATAAACCATCTGCTACACCAAGGATGAAACCATCTACCTTCAAACATGGTGCAAGATAATAAAATGACTATATTGAATGAGCCACCATTAATTTCTTCTTATTCCTTGCCATCATAACTGATATAGGCAGTGGCTCTGGCAAAAGGAATTCCAATGTAAGGTCTCAGAGAAGGAACCTAACAATGGTTGTGTATGCAAACCTCAATCTCAAGGTTCATTAAAGAGGTAGAGAGGGGACAGGAACTTACAAGAATATGGAGGAAATAAAGACCCTGTTAGGCTTCAGGGAAGGATTCCAGTCCCTGAGATGGAAATTGGTCAGGAAATGGAAAGTATCAGAGAGAGCAGAAAAGTCAGTCTGGTTTCCAGAGCAAATGGGTGACAGTGAAAACCAGAGGTTGAAGATAGGAAGGAGTCACTGTCTTGGAAGGGAGGATAAGATAGGTCCAACAGGTCAAATTATTTTTTTGCACTCATGGGGAATTAACCCAAAGTACCTAAAATATGAACCCAACCTATCTCAATAAGTTTATCTGTGATCACCAAATCAGTGAATGAAGAGAAGGTTTGTGATTTACAGTACTATCATTTCCTATTCCATTTAAGGGTAGACAGAGATGGAGGGATGGGGAATTAGGAGTTCACATCTCTGAAAGGACAGTGAGTCAAGGCCCTTTGAGATTAGCCACAGGGCTACACAGCTGAAGGTCTAGAGGTCTTCTCTGGCTCTCCTGGATTTCAATGCAGAGTTGAAGTTTTCTTCACATGATCCTTGTCCTGCTCTTGTTCCCCAGGAAACACAAAATTTCCACAGGGAAGCTCTGCCATTTATTTCTCAGAAAAGCAGAACTAGAATAACTAGAAGATTGTAAGTTTTGGTTTCATCAAACAGTAGAACCTTTTAAGAAACAAATGAATCATTTGGGACTGCATTCTCAGTAGTTTATTCTATATGTTTTTCATATTCTGGTTTTGGTTAATCAATGAAAACTATGTACAGTGACTGTCTTTTTTCTGTGTCTTGACTTACGGTTTGGTCATGGAAGTTGGGGCCCAAGTTTGCCTTAATCGAGCTTTTCAGCTACCTCAGTTCAACTGTGTTCCATGATACAACTTCCCTTTTTGCCACTGGTCCATCTCTGCCAAGTCCAACCTGAAAATGATGATCCTAAACCTTCTTAACCCAAATCATGGCAGAGAGGAAGAAAAGATGAACTTAATGGAAAAACACCAGTATCTCTCAATGTTACAACATTTGCATCTGGGCCTTCTCTGTCTGTACCTTGCAAAATGTGTGTGTGTGATCCTGGACAAGTAGGTTAACTTCTCCTCCATCGTGGTTTTCTCATCTCTAAAAGGAAGTAGAGTCATTGTTTCCAGCCCACTTTACAGAATTATGGTGCAGATGATTCAACATTGAATTGCCTCAGTGTTTTAAAATAAAGTGGGGCAGAATTAAAGCTGAGACCGTGTCTAATATGAGCATTAATATGTTATACAATTATAAAGAATTATTATGATAATCATTATATAAAAAAGCACAGAAATGTATCAGAAATGTACAATCAGTAAGTTGATTCCATTGTTGAAATGAACATTTTCCTTTAAAACCCTCAAATTCATCTTTTTAAGTTTCCATATTTACACCCAGAAAGAGCCAAGTCAAAACAAAAATGTAAAAGGAAAGAAGGGTTTTTTCTATTCTTTTCTTTTCTTTTCTTTTCTTTTTAATTTTACAGCTTACTTTATCACTTCTGACATGTTACTGGTTGTTTCACAGAAGGCATTTAAATAAACATCCAGTACTTCTCTACTTTGCAAAAGGACAATAATATTAAAATTGAATCCATATTCAATATCCAGCATTGTAGATTTTCTGACAAGAATGATGCTTCTCAGTAACTGGATGTATTTGTCCTATAGAGTTTTTAGGGTTTTTATCTGAACATTTTTATCGAGGTATAACCCATATTCAGATTATAATAGTAAAGCTTCACACATTTTCACAAAATGAACAAAGCCATGTAACTGTCATACAAGACAGGAAATGGAACATTTTTCAGCACCCCAAAACTCCCCCTGCATCACCCTTAGCCAATTCCTTCTACTCCCCTAATGTAGCAGCTTCCTGCCTATTGTCAGTATGAGTTCAGTTTGCCTTATTTTGAACTTGAAATAAAAGGAATCATGGAATTTGTGCTTTTTGTGGTATCTGCATCTTTCAATATTTGGTTTGTGAGACTCATTTGTTTGTGTGTGTGTGTGTGTGTGTGTGTGTGTGTGTGTGTTTACATAGCAGTAATTCATGTATTTATTTTCATTGCTACATAGAATCCTATTGTATGAATACACAATTTATTCATTCTCCTGTGGATTGGCATTTGAGCATATGCTGCTATGAATATTCTTCTACTACCCAATCCGGTTATGTTCAAAGAAGGAGTGCAATTTCTAGCCAAAGGGTACATGTACCTTTAACTCTACTAATAACCCCCAAATGTTTTTCCAAAGTCATAGGACTCATTTACACCCCCACGAACTGTATGGGAAAGTGAGAATTCTGATGATCCCTCATCCTCGAAAACACTTGGTATTGTCAGTTTTGTTTGTTTGCTACGTTTCAGTGGGTGAGTGATGCTATTCCCTGTGACTTTAATTCACGTTTGTCCTACTCTACTGAAACTCAGCATCTTGGCATATGCACCAAGTTGAGAGCTTCTCTCTCTTTTTTAAAAATTTATTTGAGAGAGAAAGCATGTGTGTGAGGGGTGGGGAGGGACAGAGAGAGTCTTAAACAGACTGTGCTGAGCGCAGAGCCCTACATGGGGCTCAATCTCATGATCCTGAAATCATGACCTGAGCTGAAACTGAGAACTGGATGCCCAACTGACTGCACTACCCAGGAGCCCTGAGAGCTTCTGTTTTGAATCATTTGTTCAATTCTTCCTATTTTTCTATTTGGTTATCTAAATTTTTAAAAAAAAAAAAAAAGAACGATTTCTCAAAGGTCCCTCTTCAAATGAATGTATTACAGATATGTTCTCCCACTGTGTGGCATGCACTTTCAGTGTCATAGGAGGAACAGAAGTTCTTAACTTTAATGCCATCCCAACTTGTCAATGGTTTTCTTAATGGTTAATATGTCTATGTCCTAGTTAAGAAATCCTTGCCTAGATCACGAAGATATTAGCTTATGCTATCCTCCAAAAGCTGTTTACTTTCATCTCTCACATTTAGAACTACAACTCAACTACAGTTAATTTTGTGTATAGAGTGAGGTAGGGGTTGAAATTTACTTTTTCCAAAGGGGATATCCTTACAGATATTTAAGAGACCATCCTTCCGCTGGATGTTTTGCTTCCATTTTATCTTTTTTCTTCTCTTCTTTCTCTCTTTCTATTTTTGCCATTCATCTATCTTTCCAAAAGAAGTTGTACTAATGTAAATTATATACCTTGGCACTGATACCATATTATTTCAAAAATTATAGCTTTACCATAAATTTTGAAATCTGATCTATAAGTATTCCCAATTTTATTCTTCTTGAACATAAACTTGGCTCTTCTTGGCATTTTGCATTTTTACATACATCTTAATAACAGCTTGTCAATTTCCACATGCATAAATACAAACTATTTGTAATTTTTATTTGGTAATATTGACTTGAAAGTTCAATTTAAAGAAATTGTCATTTTTAATAGTATCAAGTCTTCTAATCCATCAAAATTATTATTTGTATTTATTTTCATTTATTTATTTCCTATTCAATTTCATACACACACACACACACACACACACACACACACACTAAATTATAATCATTTCTCTCTGCTTTCATTTGGTTATTTTCTACTGACAAATATTCCAGAAAACTAATCTACCCTTCAGCTGGGTAATCTGCTCATAATCATATCTATTGCATAATTAATTTCAGATAGTATATATTTTTTTAATGTTCTGATTTTCTATTCAGTTCTATTTCCGTTGAAGTTATAGATTCCAATTCTGTGGTAACATTCTTTGTCTTGTCATCTGTTTTGTTTAGCATATTCATCACAGCTTTCTCTAAATATACATCTGGAAGTCTCAATATTATGTGGGGATTCTGTTTGTTTCTCTCTCTCTCGGTCCTATTTTTGATATGCCTGGTAATTTTTACTGAACCTGAAACATTGTTTATGAAAAAAATATATAAAATTTCTGGATGATCTTATCTAACTTCAAAAGAATTCTCTTTGGCTCCCTGGATATGGGTAACATGGAAGCAGATCCCTTAATCCAACGAGGGATTGAGCTGGTTTGAAATTGGATTTTCGTCTTTACAAGGCTTTCTTTAATTTCTGGCCTGCTTTTACTCCTTAAATATTGTACTTTAGGGGGTCTCAACTGGGTTGCTAACTAGGCTTCATTCCTTTGGAAACCCCTATATTACAATTTCTTTCTACTCCAGTATCATGAGATACCTATTAGTTCTGTGTGGCATTTGTTTTCTCTTAGCAACTGATTGCTATTTGGATTATCTATTTCTCAACCTGAACAATTTCAAAATCAACAAAAACCAATGGGAGAAAAGCAGCTCAGGGTTTATTCCTCACTTCTCTGAGCTTATGATTTTCTCCAAAATTCTGGCCCCTCATATTCTGATTGCCTTAGTGGGACTGAATATCCATTTTTATCCCCCAGACCCATGAGAGTAGCAAAAGCTCTGCTCAGACTCTCTTCCTTTTTGCCCTTGAGTTATGCTTGCCTCATTTTCTCAGCCTCTTTGCCCAGGATATGACTAGGAAGGCATCTTAGGGGAAATCAGCATAGAATGTCAGGTTCCCCTCAATGAGTGAGCTTTCTCTCAGAGATCTTAGAACCCAGAATCGAGTCCATTTTGTAACTCTTTGAGTGTATATGTGTATGTGTGTGCAGTCAAGTACATGTGCATGGCCATGCTCTATCCAGCTTTTCTTTGCTCTCGACAGCAGGATTGGTCTATCTCAAACTAGTCCTTAGCAGGAACCCTATCCTAAAGATTAAAAAAAAAAAAAAAGAATATAGGACTCACAGTCACCTTCCCATTAATTGTTTTTCCCTTTAGGATAGTCTGGAGAAAGGATTTGAAGAAAAGTCTGGAAATTACCAGATTTCTCAATTGAATCCCATGACACTGATAAAACACTGACACGTGTCAGGCATAAAATGTGTTCTGTTTTTAAGGTCTTTCCACATATTGAACTATGAATTCTTAAATTACCATAAATGTGGTAGTCACTAATGCTTGTTTCCAAATATTCTAATTTCTCCCCCTCCTAGCTACATTCCCCTTCCGCAAGATTGCCTTTCCTGGCTCCCCAGTGGTAGGAAATGACTAGCTCTGAAGAAAGCCTTGTGAGTATAAGTAAAATATGCCTCTTTAAGACTGGAGCATTTCCTTGCCCCACTGAAACCCTCTGGAGATCTCTTTGTTTTCTGCCACTGTGACCATTTAATGTTCCAGGTAGTGCTATCTCCCAGAATGAAAATAATGACAACATGAAACAGAGTTCCCACCCAAGCCTCAGAGACTGAAAAGCATGGAAGAAATTAGCTTTGCTTTAAGCCACTGAGATTGTGGGATTATTTGTTACTACCTGTGCTGATTGATACACCAAGGAAGGTAAGAAATAACTGCAATCCCATTTCACTGATAAAACCAAACAAGACTCAAATCCTGGCCCAGAAAACTCTTGATACATATGAATAATGTCCTATTTTTTTTAAAGATTTTATTTATTTATTTGACAGAGAAAGAGCACAAGCTGGGGAAGCAGCTGGCAGAAGGAGAGGGAGAAGCGGGCTCCCCACTGAGCAGGGAACCTGATGTGGAGCTCAATTTCAGGACCCTGAGATTAGAACCTGAGATGAAGGCAGATGCTTAACTGACTGAGCCACCCAGGTGCCAAAAGAACGTCCTATTTATTTCCACTAGCCTTTTACCTAGTATTTTTAACTAAACTATTAAGCACAGAAGGTGTCTGAAGAACCTTTGAAACCACTACATGGATGACCAAATCAACCCCTTTGTGTGAATTGTTATTATAATATATGAAAGACGGGGCGCCTGGGTGGCTCAGTGGATTAAGCTGTTGCCTTCGGCTCAGGTCATGAACTCAGGGTCCTGGGATCGAGCCCTGCATCGGGCTCTCTGCTCAGCAGGGAGCCTGCTTCCCCCTCTGTCTCTGCCTGCCTCTCTGCCTACTTGTGATCTCTCTCTCTCTGTCAAATAAAATAAATAAAATTAAAAAAAAAAGATTTTAAAAATAATATATGAAAGAAAGATATTATGATCTCATGGATTTTGAATAAGATAAATATGGATTCAAGTCTGGTTCTATCACTATCTCTGTGTCCCTGAGCAATTATCTGAGTTTCTTTCAGTCTCTGATTTGAACAGTAAAGTGAGAGAAATAGTATGAACCTCTAAGGATCGTGATGACAATTAAATGAGATAACGTATGTTATCTTATTTGCATAGTTGCTGGCACATACCGATACTAAAAAATGGCAGCTATCATTATCCCTCAAAAACTAATGGGAAGGGGCGCCTGGGTGGCTCAGTGGGTTAAGCCGCTGCCTTCGGCTCAGGTCATGATCTCAGGGTCCTGGGATCGAGTCCCACATCGGGCTCTCTGCTCAGCAGGGAGCCTGCTTCCTCCTCTCTCTCTGCCTGCGTCTCTGCCTACTTGTGATCTCTCTCTGTCAAATAAATAAATAAAATCTTTAAAAAAAAAAAAAAAAACTAATGGGAAGAAAGCAAAGTGTAAGAAGCAATGCAGGTGGGGGCTGTCAATATTTCAGAAGTCACCCATGCATTCCTTCCAGCTTCACATCAAAGTCCAAGAAAATGAATCTAGAGAACAAAGCAAATCTAGTTTCCAGAAAAATAGATCAAAAGCCAAAATAATTGAATCCATTAATCCATTCAGGGAACTATGAAATTAAAATAGGAGGTGTTAATACTGTATGTGTGTATGAGATATATGTGAGATATATATGAGATTTGAGATTTGTGATGCATGGATAGGTGATATAGATGGATAGATAGATAGATAGATAACAATTAGTAGCTAGATATTAAATACAAAGACCAAACACAAAGATACTGGCAAAGTTCTTTTGAATAGGGTCATCTTGGTACAAATGATTGCTACTGGAACATGGGGTCAATAAAAGGAAAAGAGTCACATCCCAGAAGAATGTATATCATTTATACATGCCAACGATGGCATGAAATTTTTAGACTCCTCTTAAAAGCACCATGGTATAAGCAAATATTATGGCCACTAATGTTGACAAGACTTTTTCAGAAAAGCAACTTTTTGGTTCTCAGAGAAAGGGGGTGATGAAATGTTAATGTAATCTTCATGTTTGAAGGCTTGAATGGGCTGGACATCCAAGATGGCTGCTCACAAGGCTGGCAGCTGATCCTGGCAGTCATCTGGGGCTGTTCACTTGGTCCACAGCCGGCCTCAGCATGGCAGCTAGGTTCTAGAGACCATGGCAGTAGGTACTAGTACTCTTAAAGGCTAAGTCCAGAGCTGGCATAGCATCATTTCCACTGAACTGCATTGGGCAAAGTAGCTCCATGCCTCTTCTGATTCAAGCAGAGAAGAAATGGGCCCTCTTGATGGGGAAGGCACTGAAGAATTTGCATCCATCTTTATTTCACCAGAGTCTGGTACATAGAAAGCACTATACAAATATCTTTTTAACAAGTGGAGGATTATGTAGTTGGCTGCCTTAAGCTCTTCCTTAAGCCTGTTTTCTCTTCCTTCACCTCTAACTCTATCCATTTCCCACACGCTCCAAGTTTTAAAATGTTTTACTTCTACCCTCCCTTTGTATCTTCCTTTCTTTTTTCTCTTACCAATTTCTCTCTAAATTATTCTCTCTTCATTCTGTCCCCCACCCCCCGCACACACACACTTTCCCATGACAAGAGATCACGGTAGTAATGAGAGAGACACAGAGACTCAGGCACAAGCAGTTGGCATAGATGCTTCTGGAAGTCATGTGTTTGCAAGTTGGCAATGCCTCCTTTGAAGCTTGGAAGAGAAAAGAAAGAAAACAGCAGACACATTTTTCTTCATTGTACAAATTTGTGGTTTCAAGTCTACACTTTGCAAAATATAATTTTCCTTTTTCAAATTAAAAAAAAGACTGAAGAGATCTGTAAATCACAGAGGCATCATTGAGTAACATCTTGATGATTTAAGTGTAAATGGATAAGAAACATATGGATTTCATTCCATACAAAGTGCACATATTGGAAATGAGTGGGGGAAGCATCTGGTGAAACGTGTTTTTGGTTTGGTAGAATTCGGACCGCTTGGGAGGTGTAGTTCGGGACATTAGCAACCCAAATGCCAAGTGCAGGCTGAGTTCATTTCATCCTGCTGCCAAGGCAGAGCTGGGGTTTCATTCATGTTCAAATGCACCTCACTTAGATTTTTTTTTTTTTTCTTCACGTTATAGACTTGGCAAATTTGAAGATTCCTTCCACTCTGGGTTCATATGAGCTCTATGTCCTGGCATGAGGAAAGTAATCTAATACAAAATGACATAAAGTTTGGAAAAACCGACAATTTGATCTCATGTTCACTTTAATATGGAAAGGTTGAATAACATTCAATTACAATTCACTCCAATTTTCATCTTCTCAATGGAAGGCCAGGGCTGCGGAAGCAAGGTAAAGCTGGGAAGATTCCAGCATCCAGAAAGGGAGGGGGGCTAGGGAAGGGGTTCTTCCAAGGATGTGAGCAACCCTGCAAGGATTGAAGGATATAGAACATTTCTCGTTGACATGATTATCTACCTCTCTTCCTTTTTGGTAATAAGTTAATTCATAAAACAAGCTTAAAAAAAAAACACAAATAGCCACTTTACTCTGAACTAGACATGAACCATTTGAGAAAGGAAGAGGCCTAATTCTAATCACAGCAATTAAGAATGAGGAGAGAGAGAGGACAGTCCACCCCCCAAGCTCACCCCTCTGGCCTCCTCTCCATTATCATGAACCTCACGTTCTGTTTTCCAGCCATAATGACTATATTTCAGTTTCTCCAACTTCTCATGGTTTTCTTTCACTCTAAGCTTTCTCTCTGCCTGAGATGTTTGTCCTTCTACCTTCCTCACGTTCTTTGGTTCACACCTATTTTCTTCCAAGTCTGGACAAAATTTTCTGACTTCCAGGACTTCAAGTGAGTACCCCGTGGGTGTTCTCTCAACTGCCTATCCACACCTCTGGATATTGTAACTGCCACCTTGCTTTGGTCCTGACTTCCAGGACTTCAAGTGAGTACCCGTGCCTATCCACACCTCTGGATATTGTAACTGCCACCTTGCTTTGGTCTAGATTGATGGGTGGACTATAAACTCTGTGACAGCAGGGCCACAGCTATCCCATCCATTCTCCTATCTCCAGCACATGATGCAGTATCGTGCCCTTGCCAGGTGCTCAGAAATATTTGAAGAGAAAGTCTAGATTCCAGGTCCACACTCCAGTGCATAAATGTGCTTTTTCATTTCATGTGTTGACGTGGTTGGGCTATGGTGTACAGTAGTTCAGTCAAACATCAGGCTAGATGTTAGTGTGAAGGCATTTTGTGTGTGTGTGTGTGGTTGTAAGTCTGAAGTCCTTGTTTTCTTTTTTTTTTTTTAATTAATTTATTTATTTTCAGAAAAACAGTATTCATTATTTTTTCACCACATCCAGTGCTCCATGCAATCCGTGCCCTCTATAATACCCACCACCTGGTACCCCAACCTCCAACCCCCCCGCCACTTCAAACCCCTCAGATTGTTTTTCAGAGTCCATAGTCTCTCATGGTTCACCTCCCCTTCCAATTTACCCCAACTCCCTTCTCCTCTCTAACACCCCCTTTTTTTAAATGTGATTAGCATTTAAAACAGTAGACTTTGAGTAAAACAGATTCTTCTCCATACTGTGGTTGAGCCCCATCCAATCAGTCAAAGGCGTTAAGAGCAAAGATTGAGGTTTTCCAAAGAGAATGGATTCTCTCACTACTGTAGCATAGACACCCTGTCTGCATTTCTGGTCTGCTGGTTTGTGGAATTAGGACTCAAGACAGTGACCTCAGCTCTCACCCACTCTCCAGCCTGTTGGCCTGCCCTACAGATTTCTGACATGCTGGGCCCACAGTCACATGAGCCAATTCCTTAAAATCAATCATTCTCTCTCTCTTTCTCTCCCTACTAATGGTTCTGTTCTTCTGTAGAACCCTCTCTAACATAGTTAAAAAAAAAAAAAGTTCATCTTTGATTTCTATTTTGACTGTCTCCTCATTGAGTGGGACAGAAAGCTCACCTTCTCCAGCAGTGCCCTCTTGCCCAGAGTCAAAGTTCAGGGCTGTCCCTCCATGCCAGGACAGGACACAGGCTGGGAAACTGGGGCCTGGGTCTTTGGTAATCTTCCCTTTCCAGGCCTCAATCTGCTGAGGTAGCTGTAGTTCCACCTGGCCCTACATGTGTTTCCTACACAGGCCTTTCCCTGCAGTCATGGCTTTCCCTCCCCCGCCTGTCTAGCTTGTTGGCTTTGAGCTCTTCTGTCCTTCCAGTCATGTTATCCAGGAAAAAAGGCCCTACTCCAAGTCTAAGCTCAGGAGGACTCAGTGGCTCTTTCTAAGGGACACCTGGACACCTAAGCTTATCTCATTTTAGATAGTTGCATATGGCTGCTAAAAGGATACGTCTATGAGCTAACCCCCAGACCATGTGAATGTGACCTTGTACGGAACAAGGATCTTTGCAAGGGATCTCCAGATGAGATCATCCTGAATACTTAAATACTTAAATCTTAAATCCAGTGACGTGTCCTTACAAGAGACAGAAGAGGAACAGATGAAGACCGAGAAGACACGTGAAGACAGAGTCAGAGACTGGAGAGAAGCAGCTCCAAGCTGAGGGACGTTTAGGGCCCCAAGAAGCCGGAAGACGCAAGAAAAGATTCTCCCCTACAAATTTTGGAGGGAGTGTGACCCTGCTGACACCTTGATTTTGGACTGTCCCCAGGACAACGAGAATAAATTTGTCATTCTACGCCACCTACATCATGGCAATGTGTTAGAGCAGTCACAGAAGAGTGACACACTGCTGATTGCCTTCCCTTTTGGGGGATCCTTTTGTGGTCAAGACACAGGGTAGTAGGCTATTCTTACTCATCCTGAAATTCTTCTGATCTAATAATGTATATGCCAGGAATCTTTTCCATTCCCCTTTGGGACTCAGCTCCTGGAACTGAGAACGTCAGTGAGAAACTAGCTGACTAAGCCAGAGGGGGTGAGTGAAAAGGGTAAGCAGTGTTACACCAGGGAAATCATTCTCAAGCCATCTCTCCTGAGAAATTTTAAGAGCATCATTTTTTTTTCTGAAATTGTCCTAAATCCTCACTTCAAGGGTAATCAGCCAGTCCAATAGACACATGGCTTAGGAATTCACCCCAATTGTTACTGCCTTAAAGAAAGAAATCAACCCACTTCCCACTCCTGCATTTGCTCTTTTTAAGATGCAACCATCTCTGCTTAGTTTAAATTTGACTCTCTGTGACCAAAAGAATTCCCATGAACCAGGAAATAGTTTCTGGAGCAGTATTTCTTTGGCCCAGAGGTTGCTCCTGATCATTACTTGTCATCTCTACTTGTCTGTGTCACCAGATACTTCTCTTGGTCCCACTGATTCTCCTAGATGTTGTTTCCTAAAGAAACTGTCACACCTCAAAAATCTCCAAGGATCTACATGATGTTTAGACTAAAGGATGTTTCTACAGAATAAAACACAAAATATGTACAGCTGTCATTATGCAATGACAAGTTCTGCATTATATGTCCTCCTGCACACCTGGGTTCAAATTCCAGCTGTGCTTAATAGGTATGTGGCCTGTAGCTAATGACTTAAACTCTTAGCTCCTCGGTTTCTTTATCTATGAAAGTGGACATAATAACAGCTAGTTTATAAGGCAGTTGTGAGAAGTAAAATACTTACAGTAGGAGAAGGAATGATCACTGATTGGGCCATCTTATCTATGTTTACCATGTCTCACTTATTCCTGAATGGATTCTTTACCAACCATGATGGAATACTATACAGCTATGATGAGTAACTCCTAAGAGAGTTTGATGGTGTAGAAAAAGCCTGTGTCATATTACTGAGTGCAAAAGATTAAGAAGTAGTATGTATGACATCATCCCAGTGTAGCTAAGGAAAACTACAAGAACCCGCACAAACTCTTGTATAAAGATTCATAAAAAACTAGACTTAGAGAATGAATATCAAAACTTTCATGGTGGTTATCTAATTGGTGGTATTTGGAGAGTAATAAATATTTTCTGTTCCCCATATTTCTTGAATTGTCTATACAGTATACTTATAATCAGAAAAAAATATGCAGTGTGGCCTTGGGTAACTTTTCCTGTTTGCTTATTGGCTGATTGGAGATAAAAAAATTTTGTGATCAAAGAAGAAAATCCATTCAAAAGTGCTTTGTAAGCTATAGAAATCTTACCTTCAGAAAGCATTGTTTTCTTTGCTAACATATTGGGACTGAGTTATGGAAAATTGGTGTTGAGCTGAAAGAGAAGTTTTAGCACAAAGTAGAAGTTTAGTTGTTCCATGTACATTCTTTGCTGTGTACGTGGGATGTGCCTGTGTGAGTGTGGTTACTGATATGGTCAGGACTGGCTCATGGGCATGAGACCCACACGGTCCTACAGATTCCTGTTCTCAGAGGTCACCATCTTGAAATCTTTTTTTTTTTTTTGAGAGGGAGAGAGAGAGAGATTGAGGCAGAGGAAGAGAGAGACAGAGACTCTTAAGCAGGCACCATGCCTAGCACAGAGCCCAACATGGGGCTTGATCTCACAACACTGAGATTATGACCTGAGCTAAAATCAAAAGTTGGACACTTAACTGATTGAGCCACCTGGACCCCCTCCATCTTGAAATTCTTAATACTTTTTGAACTACAGACCCACATTTTCATTTTGTACTGGGCCTCATAAATTACATAGCATGCCACAAACATAGATGACTGTGTGCTTGTATGAGTGTGAAAGGCCTTGCATAAATTTAAAGAAACTGGATATTCTATAGTAAGAATGATAGAGAGTGGATGAGAGGAAGTATGTATCCTTGGCTGAGTCTGGAAAAAGCTACAGGAAGAAATAGAAGAATCGGAACTCTCTCTCGGAACTAAGCAAGTGGAGACGACAGCTGGTTGTGTTCGTGAAATATATAATCTGCTGGCAAGCAAAACCAGTTAATTGAACTCTGATTAAGGGGCTTTCTCTTCTCAGTTCATATTAAACATTTGAGAATTTGTTCACACTTTAGATAAGATTCTAAGTAAAATGGAAGAGATGCCTATAAAAATAGAAAATGCTCATTCTAAAATAAATCAATTGGCTCTGTCTACAAAGAAAAATATTAGCTAAAAAGATGCCAAAGTTATGCTGTCTATGGGATCCATTTCTGCCACAGAAATCCTTAACATGATCTATTTATCCGGAGATAAAGGCATCTTAGGGATTTGTATGAGACTTGGCTGGCTGCCCCTGGCTTTGCTCACCCTGACTCTGAACGCTGAGGTTACAGGACTGGACGGTGAAAAATGGGTGATACTGATTGGCTGGGCCACTCCATTCCAGCCAACACGACTGGCTATTTTGAAACTGTATTTAGCATACTGCCTTGGACCTTTGGGGTGATGTCATCTTATCTCATTGGGAGGAAGTTGGTTGCTACTAGTTTCTGAATTAATCAGTTCCTCTCTTAGTGAAGTAACAGATTTCACCCCAAGTAATTGAAGAGCTAAACGTTTGAAACCCGGGTCACCACCTCAAGCATTACTCAGGCCATCGTTTTTTGAGCCTAAGAGTGTCCTTCTCATACCTTCTTTTATAAGTACTACCAACATATTTTTAATCATATGGTTAATTTTTAATTATGGAATGTTAATACAAAACATGGAAAATCTGCTGCACGAATATTTGTCTTTTTCAAACTACCCGAGCATTCCAGAGGCAATTGTAAATATTTTATGTTTTTTTTAAAGATTTTATTCATTTATTTGGAGAGAGATTGAGACTGCGCATAAGCAGAGGGAGGGGCAGAGGGAGAAGCAGATTCGCTGCTGAGCGGGGAGCCATACTCGGGGCTCTATCCTAGGACCTTGAGATCATGACCTGAGCTGAAGACAGATGTTTAATGGACTGAACCACTCAGACCTCCCACAATTGTAAATATTTTAAATAATGCACCCTGTTATTTGAGATTTTCAACTTACTTACTTGTAGAAATTAGGTATTTCTGAAGTGCACGGCTAAAAATGGGAATTTGAGAAACAGGAAGTTCTATTCGTTGCCTACTGCAGGCATAGAAAGTATCAATGTTATGATTGTGATTTTTAGTTGGATTTCATAGTTACAGCGCTCCTTTCATGCCCTGACACAGTGCAAAGGTAAAATCTTGGCTCCCTTGTAGGTGAAGTATATCAATCAGTTGTTCTCCTTAATATGAAGAGTCCAGGAACCCCAGTGTCAGAGTTTTGGGAGCCCTAGGATAGATCACTCATTTTCTATAGTTCATGACCTCACAGAGAACACAGTGTGTTTATAGATAGATCGGTGGTTTCTATACTAGAACTACAATTATAATTTTCTTAAAACCACATATAGGTACATTCTGAAAGGCCTTTCTCCAAGCCCTTCTCACCTTGTTAACTCAGAGCCAGGAAGTTTCTGAGCCTACTTTGAAAACACCAGTTAGGACTCCGCTTGCCTTAATAAGAAAACAACTATAAAGAAATCTTCTTAATTTACTAAAAAAATTCTTACGCCTTTTCAAGGAGAGAAAGCGTTTTCCATCCTCCAGTATTCCAATTAATTCCTTGCAAGGTAATGACTGGAGATCAGGGAAATCATTATTTTAACCCCCATGCCCGTGAACATGTCTGTATCACAAACCATAAAACCAAGAGATAACCAGAAGCGAGCAAAACCAGACTGTGGGGTAAGGCTGGATCAATTCGCCAACCCACTAACCTTTCCAACCACACGCTGGATTTATAAACTGAAGATCTGAGATCTGTAGGCATCCACAGAGGAAGGGACCAGGCCTGTGTTCTCTGGATTTTCCCCAACAATCAGGTCCAGCCTGCTTCCCTACCTAATCTCCCTTGCCTGTCTTCGTACAGTCATTAGGAGCTTAGAACAGAAATGGTTTTGTCTGTATGCAGTGGAAAACACCAGTTCAAACAGGATGTTGGAGATCACAATGACTGACCCAGAACACGGGCCAGGGCAGACATGAAAGCACAGGGAGCGTTTCATTCACAAAGGTTCTCTGGGACCAGCTCTTTCTCAGCCTAAACGGAGTCACGCAGAGGCCGGCCTGACGCTCCCACACTGCTTCCAGAGTGCTTTGAAAGGGCTGCAGAGCCGCTGCCTCTGTGGACGGCGGCCATGAGCAGGACTGGGAGTAATTACCAGCTGAAGAGCATGTTCCTTGAGAAGCGAGCCCTTCTGCCAGCTACTACCCTTGAGAAGCATGAGGGACGGAACACAGGCTGTCCCACGCCCACTTGTTTTCTTTCCCTTCAGTGGGACAGTTTCAACTGATTTTGATTACCCTGGCGCCAAATAAATGAAAACATTTCATAGACATATAATCATCCATCACTGTGAAGAAAGGAAAAATGTTTCATGTTCAGTATGTTTATAAATACACTTAATGAAAAAAGGACAGTGCTGTCTCTCCTACACCGCATGGCTGCTGCTGTTGGCCTGCTAGGCCTACTCTCCCATCACCACCAGGGTCCCTCTCCCTTGCTCCCTGACATCCCAGCCCGGCAGCATGATGGCCCTCAAAGTCAGTCAAGATGGAGGACCCACCCCTCCGAGGTCCTCTTCGAATCTCTAGCCGCTGTCCCAAGACAGGAGAAGGACACGGGGCCAGGAAAAAGGGAGTGGCGTGGACATCAGGAAGGCAAAAGCCGGTTGGTTTTTCCACCTGGCCTAAGGCAGCGCAGATGAATGAAGCAGCACCATTTCAAAGGAATTAACAATAGTATGTACAGAATTAGTGCAGCCCTGCCTTGGGTTTGCTTTTAAATAAATGCAGCTTGAGCTTCATATAACATGTGAGTTCCATCAGCGCCAAGAAGAAGGGGGAAAATGTCTCTGCTGGTTTCACATCCCATCAGAGTGCATGTGATGTGTCCGGTCATCTAAGGTAATTGGGGGTTTAGGATTTACACATGCAGTGGTAAGTCTTTCGGAGAATGAAATCTTAAACAACAAATTCTAACTTTTCTCTCTCCTTAGCTAGGTCTTTTCATTTGGGATCCCACATGTTCTCAGGCACCCTAAATGCCCACAGTTTGTCTCAGGGGGCCTCAGAGGCTGACTATAAGTTCTTGAAGTGTGGAAAAATAACGTGGGCTCACCCCCACGCATATTAAATCAGTTTTGGTCCTCTTTTCCCTCAGTGTCTTTTTTCGCAATGTGTTAAATATTTGCATTCACATTTGACTCCTAAACACATCCAGACGACTGGGGCATAGAAAAAACTCCTTCCAAGTCACTTATGCAAAACGCATTTCCATTTTAATCACAAGGAGTGCCACAAGATGGGGGAAATCCATCCATTCAAATACTCCAACGTACACGGTTGCCAATACCATGGAAGACCAGTTCTCACTTCAACAAGCACCATGAAATCATCCCCGGCAGCAGAAGAGGGAAGGTCCCCATCACAGTGACATCACAAAATCTGGAAGTGGGGAAGTTGTGACTTTATTTTAAGAGGTTGTTAATCCCTCAAGCAGAAACAAATGCAGAAGGAGGGGTTACTGGGGGCCACGCTCCTTTTGTGTGGGAGCCACCCAGAGCAGGAGCAAATGTCTGGTCTTCCAGAAGGCAAGGGGTACAGCTGCATGTTTAAAATGTGTCTGCATTTCGAGAGGGCACCCATGGGGTCTTGTACACGGTTCTCAAAATGCATCAGATCCCGTCTTGGAGCAAAGTGAGAAAAATGTTGTTTATGGGGATTTGCACTTTCTCTGCGGGTGTTACTCCGAATCTGTCAGTAACGGGAATTACCAGAAGTCTCTCACACTTCAAATGAAATGACAGCAATGTCGGTTCACACGTGCATTGAGATTTATAATTCACAAAGCAGTTCAGTGTGTCTATCCTGTTGGATCCTCCCAACAACCTTCGGAAGATCCAGAACTGTGACGAAGGATGTGACGCGACCTAACATGGCAAGTCTGTGGTCACATAGCTGTAGAACGTGTAGGGACCATGAACCAGCTACTCTGCTTCCCCCTTCCTACTATGACACCACCTCTGATTCATCTTTATTTCATCCTAGTTGTGGCAGATCTGTTGGCCCCAATTCCTCAACACCCCCTGCCCCCTTACATACTCATGCTTTTTAAGGTGAGTTTGCGGCCCTTCCCCTGAAAAGATCCAGCTCATTTTCCCCACCCCTGGAATCAGGGCTGGCTTGGTGGCTTGCTTTGGCCAATACAATGCAGTAGACATGACAATGCACCCATTCCAAGCTTAGATGTCACAGACGGTAGACATTCCTGCTTGTTTTCTTCTGTGCCACCTCCTCTCCGTAAGAAGCTGCCTGAGCGGGCACCCTGGAGGATGAAAGACCATATGGAAGAGAGCCCAGCTGTCCCACGGCAGCTATCCTAGACTAGCCACCCCCAACATGTGGGAAAACAGCCAAGATCTGCAAAGTTGCCTAGCCAGCCTGCAGCTGACAGACGATGCCTGAGGGAGCCTGGCTGAGATCAGAAGAGGTACCAAGCTTACTTGGAGACCGGAGACCAACCAGAAATGTTCATTGTTCAAAGCACTCTGGATTTTGGGATGTTTTTAATTCAGTGGGACTACGGCAATAAATGACTGATGTACCAGTCAACAAAAAAGTGGTGGGCCCCGACCACATTCTAAGTTCTTAAGGTACCGTGGCAATGAATGAGGCCTGCCCTTGCACTCAGAAGTTTACAGTCTGACAGGCAAGATAAGGCTTGGCCACTGAGAGCTATAATCCAGCGTGGTCCACAATACTCATTGCATGAGGAGTTAAAAAGTGCTGGGAATATCTGGAGGAAGGAAAAATGTAATGGTCATTTTGAATCACTTTACAGACAATCTAGTTATCTGCTAAATCATCCCTTCTCTCATTGAATGAGATCTAAAATGACCTAAATGCATCCTGTCTTTCATAAAGACATGGACAAAAATACAGGTCTGGTCACTGTCGATTTATATTATCCCTCAAAAGTGCTATTTAAATCTCCAGAGGGAACATATGACCCCCTTGTAGTATAATTGAACACCTTAAAAATAATGCTTATTGTAGAGATAAGAAAGACAATAAAATTTGGGTACCACATCCTATGGACCCTCTGAACTTTAGGGAAAATATTTCTATTAACCTTTAGCAAGTAATCCCAGTGCTGAACTACAAAGCATGTGAAATCCGAATTACTATTGCAACAAATCTCTTCTCACCTATTTTAGCTGATTCTTAGAATAAGAATAAATACATTGGGAGGGAGACAAACCATAAGAGACTCTTAATCTCACAAAACAAACTGAGCACTGCTGGGGGTAGGGGGGTAGGGAGAGGGTAGTGGGGTGATGGACATTGGGAAGGGTATGTGCTATGGTGAGTGCTGTGAAGTGTGTAAACCTGGAGAGTCACAGACCTGTACCCCTGGGGCTAATAATACATTATATGTTTATAAAAAAATTTAAAAATTACAAAAAAAGAATAAATACAAAGAGTAAAGGTAATGATGTAGAATATTCTGGACATTACCAGGTAGTCATTACTTGCACAGAATTTGCAGCCAGCCTGCCTAGGCTAAATACCCTGGTCGCCTACTTTATACCTCAGTTTTCTTATCTGTAAAATTGGGATAAGTACAGGTTTCTGAGAGTCAGATGAGTATAAGGCACTCAACAGGGAGGAGTGAACTAATGAAAGTTGCTAGTATAATTAGTAAACTTTCAATGAATTCAACTATTGATGAAGTTAACAACCAGTGTTTTCCTATCATATTTTTACTTTTCTATTTTAAAAAAGTACACTCAAGTTACCAAAGATCATTAACTTGAAAATTAAAATCAATAGAATCATTCTTTTCTCTTTCTTTTGGGTAAAGAAACATCTGTCCAAGTGAAAATATGGTAACCAAAGCAGGAAGAAATATTTCTTCTTCTTCTTATTGTCTGTCTTTTAGTTTGTTTGTTTGTTGTTTGTTTGTTTGTTTTTTGTTTTTTTACTTAAATTCAATAGCCAACATATAGTACATCATTAGTTTTTGATGCAGTGTTCAATGAATCATTATTTTATGTCTTTTTAGTCTAGTTACTGTTTTGGTCAAGATGCAAAATTCCATCTGTCCAGGTCTACCTAAAATATATGGTTAATCTGTTTTAGAGTGCAGATCTATTTTAAGATTTTAGAATGTATTAAAATGTAATTATTTGGCAATTAATAAGATAAGTGATAAGCCCAGGATCCTGGAAAAAGTGATAATGTGTTCCAGTATAAGAAGTTTTACTTCCCTACTCCTGAGCCCCAGAGCATATAAAATTCCAAGTGTGAATGGATGACAATGGGGAAGAAAAGTAGAATACTGAGTCCATTATCTAGAAAGTTCTGGTCAGGCACTATGTAAATCAGAAATATGTTTGTAGTGTTTATCAGCTAGATATTTCTGTCATTCTCTTCCTCTCCAACAAGATAATAGTGTGTCAAACTCTGGAGAGATTTTGATTACTCTAGATATCTGCCTCAACAAGAAAATCTACAGAGGTCTAAGTAGCCAATAAGAGTGACTAGTATTATTAAGGAAACAGAAGGGGCATTTGGTGAGAGATGAATTTAATTAAAGACACATGGTAAGCCTGGAAAGCTAAGGAGCAAGGGATATGATATGAGTTTTAACCCTTATAAATGTTACAAATTAGGGTAACCACTAACTCAATACTAGCTCATAAAACGCTATAACTAGAGGCCAGCACTTGAAGTTGAAGGATGGTGGTAGAAGTAGAGCACAGTGTTACTTTACACAGCATATTATGGGCCTTAAAACAAAAATTTCCAGTCTTCTAATAAGTACCCCCAGGACAGGAACCCTGTCTCCCTGTCTTACACATGTGGGAGCTGCTGCCTGCTTCCCCCTGCACCCAGCCCAGAAAGCAACATAGACTAGGGATTGTGAACCATCTGTTAAGTGAATATTAAAAGAATGGTGAATTTAGGTGAATACATGTGTGGTGGATCCACAATAATTTAGTAAGGGGACAAGGGTTGTTCTGGAGGTAACCCTTACTTTTTAGTACATGAAAAGTATACTCTTCCTAAAAATAATCAACCAACTACCAAAAAAAGTAATAATTGACATCAGAGAAAGAGAAAACAATGAGTTAGGTTGTTTTGTTTGGAGCCAATGCGTCAGTCAGTATGGGCTCGATTATGCCCACCAACTATAATCACAACCACAGAGATTGGGATCGTCTTCTTGTTGTTTGCAAGCCACCCTTTGGTTTTGGCTCTGCTCCTTACCATTGAACAAGCAGCTTGAGCCAAGACATTGCCTACCCCGTGGGAGGAGGAAAAGTGAAGCCATGGGTTATGTGATGGGGAGGTACAGGGGAACCTAGAGAATATTCTGGACAATAATTCAGTCCAGTCATACAATAAGATAATTCTGATTTCTAGCTTGGTAATGATAAATATGTTTCCCACATGTCTATAATTGTCATTGCTGTTCTGATAATTTTATAGAATTGCTTAAAGGAAGAAACACTTTTGATATGCTGGGACCAAACTAGAATATGGCAAATAAGAACAATTTCTTAAGTCATTTACTATTTGTGGAAGGGAGCATGAATATAAAATCACATCTGCTCAGTCTTTCCCTAAGAGGATGGAGAGGTAAGTATTTTTCCCTTTCTCCGTCATTTATGCAAAGGCTCCCACAGATAGCACAGATAGCATGTTAATTAGCAACTTTGTGTTAAATAGCAACATAAAGTTCCCATCCAATAGGAGCTAACATATACTCAGTACGTGCCAAAACTTTTTCTAAGTGCTTTATAGACATTAACCAGATTACTATTCACAACAATCCTTTGAGGTAAAAAAATATATATGTATTATTGGTATTTTGCAACAACCCTATGAAGAATATAATGGTATCATCCCCATTTCTCAGGTGAGAACACTAAGTCACAGATATGTTAGGTTGCTTGCCCAAGGACACACAGCTAACAAGTGCTGAGCTGGTATTCAAACTCAGTTCATGTTCATAACCTCTATTCTAGATGGACTTACCCCTAAATGTAAGTTGGCAGGCATTTTGTCTATCTTGCTCACTAAAACGGCACCTGATTCACAGAATATTCTCAATAAACACGTAGAGTGAGGGCAAAACTCATTGTCTAAGATATGAAATGGTGTTTTGAAATGTCTCTCCCTACCCCTATCCCTCTGGCTTCTCTTTATAATGTCCTTTTGGGATTTTTCTGCCAAAGCCTTTCCTAGAGGGGAGAAAAAGAGAGATCCATTCTTTCTTTTAACAACTTTCCAATTAAATATTCCATAATCGATTTTAACAAAGCCAAAACTTTTCCCAAAGATTGTGTCATTTTATATTTCCCAGTAATATATCAGTGACATGGCTCTACTCCTCACAAAGAGTTGGTGTCATCTATCTTTTCGATAATCACCTACACTTTATCCCAGAAATTTCACTCTTATATATTTATCCAAGAGAAATGAAAATAAATTCCACAAAAACATGTATTCATAGCAGCATTATTTGTAATAGCCTCAAACTGGAAACGACCCAAATGCCCATCAACAGACGATGAAAGAGATTGTGGTATGTCCATACAGAGCAATACTACTCAGCAAATGTAAGAAGGAAAGAACTGATCCACTCAACTAAAGAACCTAGACACAAAAGTACAAACTGCATGATCCATTTGTATAAAGTTCTAGAATAGACAAAAATTATGGTGAAGAAAAATAAGAACAGTAGTTTCCCTCATGGAGGTGGGATGGGGTGGGGATTTTCTAAGTAATTCTGTGAAGTGGTAGAAACGTACTGTATCTTGACAGGGGTGTGGGTTACATAGATGTAGACATTTGTCAAAATATATGCAGTTTAGAGGCACTTAGCTGGCTCTGTCCATAGAGCATTCAACTCTTGATCTCAAGGTCGTGAGCTTGAGCCCTGAATTGAGAGTGGAGATTACTAAATAAATAAATAAACTTTTTTAAAAAGTCTCATAGATGACAAACTTAGTTGAGTCTGCTTCTTTCCCTTCATTAAATCATTTTCCCAGCACCGTGCATGACCTGTGCCAGTTATTTGTGCAAAATAAATGAGGAAAAAAAAAAACTTCCTGAGTTCTCCATCATTGGCAGGAAGGAAATCAGCTGTCCCAAGACGGAAGTGGCAGGGAGTCCTAGACTCAGACCCAGAGCCTGGCCACTGACAGGCGTCCCCGTCATCCTAAGGAAAGTCAGGGACCAGCAGTAGCCCAACCTTGGGTGCTTTGTTGTTGGAGCCTTTACTGCCTGCCCATGGTGGTTGGTAATTGCTGGGTTCATTGTGTGTCTTTGGTCCCTCAGGTATATTTCCTAAACCAAGATGAAAAGAAAATGATAAGGGGCAAGCGCGTGGAGGTGTTTATGTTTTCAGCTCTAGCCAATTGCTTGGGACCCAAAACAAAAGCCAGTGCAGATGGAAGGATGCAAGATTATACAATAGAAACCCCAACCTCTCCTTGCAGAACACACTCAGCTCCCAGCTGTCGTCCATTTCCAGGCACGTCGCTGACACCCAGCAATTAGCACGCCCGGGTTCTCCTTTGGAAAAGCAGTGTGGGAGAACAATACCACCAGGAGTCCTCCTGGACTAGAAAGCAGGTGAATCCAGCTTGGAAGAAAAGCAAGGTAAATGATCCTTCCCACCATTGCGTCTTACTGTTGGACAAACCAATGGCACCATGAGTCTGATATTAAAGACTCCTCCAGGGCTTTGAAAGGACTGTAACAAAAAGGAAGAAAAGGAAAAAAATAAAAATAAAAAAATAAACCAAAAACAAAGAACTCCTCTCCAGCCTACAGTGACTGAAATCCACTGTCATAGTCTATTATCTTTTCCTGTACACTTAAATTTACCCCGAAGCCTCCTGCTTCTTGGGTGATACGTACATATGCATATCTCACATCTTGACTGTCAGTGAGGACTGCCAGATAAAATACAGGACACCCAGTTAAGTTTGAATTTCAGTTAAACAGTGAATAATTCTTTACTGGAGGTACGCCTCAAGCATTAATTGGAACAGGCTGAGAACTTAATTCATTTTCTTTCTCTAAAATTCAACATCAATGGTGCATCATTTTTCGTTTCATTTTCCTAAACCTGGCATCCCTACCCTCATGGCATCACAGAAGCGAATTTTTGGCAGTGATGGACTAAAAACGTAGTCCATCATTCAGGTGATGGCTTGAAGTGCAGTGAAATCACCTAATTGTTCCAAATGTTTCCAATTTACTATAAAAGAGAGAAATGAGCTGAAGCTCATTTACTCATTGGGTGAGTGATACGAATAATGATGAAAATTTTGGAGTTGAAAGAGGTGTAGTTTCATTAAGTGAAGAGTTCTGACCCTAAAAGAATTCATCACCTACTTCTTACCACCTTAATAACCAGGTCCTAGGTAGTCCAGGGACAGCACTGTCCCAGAAATGGCACAGCACAGGAGACATAATTGTCAACCTGGAATCATAGTCCCACTTCTTATTTTGAATCTCCATTGGCATCTCTGTAAAGAGCACCCCAGGAGGCATGCCATCCTTAAGTGTTTAAACACTTTCATCAGCATGACTCCATGGTTTCATCTGACTGATCTGGGAGCAGGAAGCCTAGAAGAGTAATGGTGAACACTTGACTAGATCCAAGGGAAAAAAAGGTATTGGGTAGGAGTCAACCCAAATGTTAGCATATTTCCAGTTCAGGCATCAAACAAGATAATCCCTGCATAATAAGAGACTGCAGGAAAAGAATTAACCATTTGACTTATGATTAAATCCGTTCTCTCTCTGGGCCTGCCCTTTGTGTGGTCCACTAACTACGGGAACAGGGAAGGCAGAAAGGTGATATGTTTGGGCTTGCTTGCACACTGGTGCCAAGCGAGGGTAGAGCACAAAGTGAAATCAATATCCTGGATTCGACTGTGTGTGTGAATCCGAGTGTGTTGGCCTATATGGGTTTTGAAGTGAAATTTAATGCAAGCCAATTTATATATTGGAAAAAATATTGTTAAGACTTAATACATCAAGTCTTGTTAAAATACTACATTTTGCTTAACTTATTAAGATACAACTTTAGATTCTTCTACAACAAAATGTATAGACTACCATGTAAGAAGTGACCAGAGTCAGAAATTTTATGAAGACTCCTTTTCCTGTGCAATCTTCTGATTGTTTGTGATTATTGTAAAAATAATAAAGATATAGTTAATGTCTTTCAGGTAGCAACTACTATATTAGCTGTATCACACACTGAATTAAACAAGACTTTTTGAGTCTCAAGCCATAAGGTAAACTATCTTGACGCACTCATTTAAAGGTAATATCCAGGTCTTGGCTATATGTATTTTACACTGGCCAACAGAGCATTGCTAAAGGGAATAAATATTAACAAATAAATAAATTCCATTGCTACTCACCCTGCAGCTATGGGGACCAATATAAAGAGCCCCATAATGGATACGATCGGTTATTTTGGTCACTGGATCTAATTATAGAAGGCACTTGATTTTGTTATTATAGTAAAGTATGGCTATTATATTTGTTATTTTAACCATTTTTAAGTGTATAATTTGGTGGCATTGATAATTATATTCATGATGCCCAACCATCACCACCATCCATCTCCAGAACTTTTTATCACCCCAAGCTAAAACTGTATCATTGCACAGTGACTTCCCATTCCTCTCTCCCTCCAATCTCTGGCAGCCTCTACTTTGTATTCTTTTCTAAGAACTCACTCATTCTAGGCACCTCATAGAAGCAGAATCACAAAATATTTGTTCTTCTATGTCCATCGTAATGTGTTCAAGGTTCATCCATGTTGTAATACACATGGAAAGTTCATTCCTTTTTATGGCAGAAAAGTACCCCAATTGTAAGGATAGACCACATTTTTTTCATCTACTCATCCACCAATGGACACTTTGGGTTGTTTCCATCTTTTGAAAACCTATTTAGTATGAGTGATTCTTTCCCTGCACCCTCGCTTAAAGAAGAGAAATTACATTCACACTATATCATAAACAGAGTCTGAGAGCATTTAATTGCCAACTTGGTTAAACAGCCATCACCACCGTTAGAGCCTGTTGGGCTGCCTACCTGGGTGGGTTCATGGGGCTCCTTTCTGCCTCGAGTACTTCCTTACCTTGAGTCCTTGCTAATTCCACCTGCACACTGCTATGCTGGAGAGGATGAAGGGAGACCGTGGGAGGGATTACGAGCCGCTCACTTATGGGCCATTGTTTTAAGTGGCCTGGCTCTATCTGGCCTTGTGGGTGTTTAACATGGATTGTTTCTCTTCTGTGCATTCTCAAGGGCTCTCTTACATGTCTCATTCTGTTCCAACTCCCCATTCCGCGCAAGGCCCTTTTCTAGCACCTCAGCCCCCTTTCCCATCTCAACCCCTGCTCCCAATGGTTTATACCACAAATTCTTCAGGCTGAGATCTCCATACTTAGGCAGCCCAGCCTTATGGGCAGATTCCCTTTTAAAACAGTGCCAAGCTAACATCTTACTTGGGACTCCATAGTTGTGGCACCTTGGAGGGGGATGCTGGAGATTCCTAATGCAACTCCTATCCCACCTTACAAAAAGTCACTCACGGTCACAGGGGTGAGTCAGGCCCCAGACTGAGTAACGCATGCTCTCTGCCCCTCTCTCCAGATTTGACACAAGTGGAAGACTCGCCCCTATACCTTGGCCACTTGGCAGGGGGAGAGGAGTAGAGAAGCCACAATTCAAACACTCTCCCAAGACCCTCCTCTTCATTGCCCACTCTTGACCCTTCATGCCCTCACTGAGAATTGGTTGCCCAAGTGGCTCTTGAGCACGTCTTTGGAAATTTCCCCATAGTCCTCTCTCACCCCTCACTCTGATATGGAATACCCATTATTCCACAGGTGGCCACTTGAGCGACTCACCTTGTCTCAACATCTGTGGCTGCTGTGGAAAATGGATGTTCCTCTCATTGAAAGTCACTTCCTTTTGCCTCAGGTCAGCCCATCCCAAACATACCCTCAGGATCCAGCTGTTTTGTGGAATGCAATAACAAAGAATACTCATATCTCTCTTTTTGGGGTATAATTTCTCTCCATGCTATCCCAGTAGATGCTCTATTAATGTTTTTAGAGTTGAATTGAGACAGAAAAAGTCACATAACCAACTTAGATATGTATGTATATAATAATTTCATATTAAGTTCCTTTTTTTAAAATTTTTAATGTATTTATTTGACAGAGAAAGAGAGAGCACAAGCAGGGGAAGGAGCAGGCAGAGGGAGAGGGAGAAGCAGGCTCCCTGCTCGGAGACTAATGTGGGGCTTGATTCTAGGACCCCAGGATCATGACCTGAGCTGAAGGCAGATGCTTAACTAACTAGGCCACCCAGGTGCCCCTAGGTTCCTTTTCAAGTGAGGGAGGAGCTGCTTGCCTGCATACCAGTACAATTGGATGTCACCCTTCTGTTTAGTCTGAGGAAGAGTCATGAAGAAGGAGATCTCAAGTGGCTCTTTCTTGTCAAATTCATTGACCTTCCCAGAGTCTTTGCTTTTCTTATCTCTGTTTTCAGCATCTAACTCAGTTTGTCTCTCATCCCTTGAAATGTCTTCCCAAACTCACTTTTCCTTTGTCCTCTTCCCCTTGTCCCCCTCCCCCGGCTCCTGTCTCCTCCCACCTCTTACAGGTATTCTCATTTGAGTTTCCAACTTTTTTCACTTTGAAAATACCTGATTCTGCCCCACTGCCTCAGCCTGCAGATCAATGCTGGTGCTTTCTGCATCTTTACCTCTTCCTCAGTGGAAACTATCGCCATGGTAATGTGATGCTACAAACTATCACAAAACGCTATCGCTTAAAACAACCACTATTTATTACTGCTCACACCTCATGGGAAGGCAGGGCACCTCTGCAGGTCATGGCTAGGTGTGGATGGTCAGTTCTTCCAGGTTAGGCTGGAGTTCACCTAAGTGTCTGATGGTCACCTGGCCACTGCTGGCTGATCTACGATGGCCTCGACCAGAACGACTGACTCTCTTCCATGCATCTTGCCTTCCAGCACACCAACCCAGGCATATCCCAATGAGGAAGCACATTTCCAGGCCTCTGCTTCCAGCAAATTTGCAACTGTCCCATTGGTCAAAGCAAGCCCTAAGGCAGAGCCCAGGGTCAGAGAGGCAGGCACCACAGTTAGAGGGTAAAGGCTATGATTGCAGGAAGAGTATGCCACTAAGACTATTAATGTTGTCAGCTCATCAACATCCCATTGCCCTCCATTTCCGCTGTTCATATCTTTGTCAGGATGCTTGTTACCTCATAGCTGAAAGGTGGCAGCCACTCTGGACTCTTCACTAACACCCAAGCAGACGGAACTTATTTCTGATCTGCGGTTGGCCTCAGAGCTCTGCCCATCTTCATTGTTCTCCCTGTCCTTTTTATCTACCCAAAATTCACCTGCCTACCGCCAACAAAACAAAATGTGAGTATCTGCCAAGACCCCACTCAGGACTTCACTATTCCACGGGCTATAGGATTTCTAGCCACATAATTCTTCCTGACTCAGACACCAGCCTCTCCCCAGCCTATGGTCTCTGTTCAGTTTTGTAAGCCATATGCACGGTCCGGAGTAGGGTGAGGCAAGTAAGGCACGTAGGGTACAAAATTTAAGAAAGCACTCACTCGTAGAGTTGTTCAGAGTTGACACTGGCGGTCTGGTCATGGACTGGCGGTCCATGGTTCCCTAAATTGTATATTCTGGGAGTCTCACTCCCCTCTCCCCAGTCCGTACCCTGGCCACACTAGTCACTTCGATATCAACTTTTCATTTTTCATGTGAATGGTTCCTAATATCGTGAACCGCCTTCTGAGCCCGACCAAGTCCGCCTAGCCTGAGATTAGAAAATAAATATTCAGCGAGGTAAGTAGTTGCAGAGAAAGTAAGGCATTCCTGATATTTAGTAAAGCCTAGGGGGGAAACGTTGGAAGAGACAAGAAATGTAGGGAAAAAGGAGGGATTGACTAACTCTGCCAAAGAACGAGATACGCAAATTTATGTCATGATAACAGGAGAATTCAAGGAAAGCAAAACCACTGTGATGTAGAGCTTCCTTGAGAGGCATTTGCATGGTGAGGACCATAGAGAAAATTCATGAGCCCTGTCAGGGAGTGGTAGAAACCCAGATGTAGATTCATATAGCTGGGGGAATGGAAAAAGGGCCCTTAGTCCTAAGTTTTGGAATGACGTTAAAGCGACAGGCATTCATACGTATGTAAATACCTCTGACCATTATCAGAGAAAGGGAGGGTAGAGAAAGGAGGCCCCCATCATGGAACCACTGTGATTTTGAAAGGAAAAGGAATTGACAGAGGGATATGACGGATTTCTGTTTAAGGACAAGGGCACTGAAAGAAGAGGTTAAAGATCACCTACAAAACTCAGTCAAGTGTGTGTTTCCTGAACATCTTTTCATTGACAAGGATACTCATGGAGCCCTAAGAGACAATTTCAGACTTGTTGACAACCATGAGGTTGATTTTCTGAAACCCCCTTATGTCTGTTGAACAACCACTCTGATTGTGAGGAAATTCACAAGTCCCAGTTCATATTGTACGACCCATGTAGCCAGAAACTCATACCCTTGAGCCTCCATTTTCCATATAAATCTGAGAATTGTCAATGGGTGATGGTAAAATTTTTAAAAGCACAGAGAAACAAACTAAGACGAATACTTCCATAATAATCAAAGGCCATCGAACTCTCATGTAGCCTGCAAGCCAAGACCACTGTCCTCTGATGACAGAAACCTAAATGAACTCTCACCCATCTTAGGCCCACAGGAATCCTTTAGTTCCACTAAAGCTTGCCATTCCTCCAAATTTTCTTATCCTGGAAGGAATAACGTCTCAGATGTAAGTCCTGTGTGGGGAACAGTATCTTCAATTAAATGTATACGTATATATATCATCAATATATTCTGAGTCCCAGTAAGGATGTTACATGACTGGCCCCAGAGGCAGAGGGGCTGGTAACGATAGTGTGGTTCCAGTGGTGTGGCACATGGCAATATATCTGCTTTCTCTCTCTGCTTTGAGTAAACTGAGAACTTGGGAAGAAGATGAAATCAGAACCAGAAGGCAGGCAAGATCTTCCTTCCCGCTCTCCACCCAGAAATGCAGCCGGCTGCTGAGCTGGCAAAGGAGGGGAAAGGAATTTAAAGAAGAGGAAATTAAAATACACACCTACAGTTTTAAGTGCAATATTTTGTTTTTTCAGGACAGTTGATGTTTTCTTTCGATTTTGACATTTCAAGGTTCTGTAAGAATCTGCAGCTTGCGTTGGGAGGGCTGAGTAATATTCTTCCAAAAGAACATTTAATTCGAAAATTAAGTGACGAGTACTAAAGATTCATCTTTAGTGATGAATCTCCAGCCTTGACAGTGCAGGCTCTCTTCAACTTGTTCTTACCCAGACCTCTCGCCTGGGTCCTGACATCATGTGTTTGTGATACTCAGCAAGTCCAAGTATTAAAATTAACCTATTGCTCGTTTCCATATTGAAACATCAACCACGGGTCTCTTTTTAATTCCATTCAAAACCACTTTGCATAGTCCAAAAATTATTGCTCTTCACAAGACACCAGTGAAAAAGGTCGTATTATACTTCAGTTGGTAAGGAGTTATGCGGAAGCTCGTTAATTTGCCTACTACCAGGAAAATGAGTAGCCATTACAAGAATAGTCCAAAGTCCCCAAAGCCGGCGAAGCCAGGTGCTTCCGTCACACTGGGGACACTCATGATTTGCCACCTAAACTGAATTATTGAGTCTTACACTATCTAACCAATGTAAATTCCCGCTTCTCCAACTCAGAGTAAATTTAGTTGCTTCATTTCCTTTAGCTTTCCCTGCCTGGATCCCATGCTAAAATTAGCCTCAAGGTTGGAGGAACAGGCTGGAAAGTTCAGTACCAACCCAGAATGTTTTCCGTCATTTGACCAAACCTCGAATGCTGAACATTTCTAACATTCAAAGAGGGTTTGTTTAAGTTTTCCAGTTTTACCCTCCTGGTTTCAAATGGCACCAGAAGCTGAAGAGCCAAAATTCTGTAAGGAGAAACCCTTCCAAACAAGATTCCTGGCCCAGGGCAGACCTGAAAGGATCCAGAGGCATTTGAACAAGGTAGCCGAACTCCTGAACGTCTGTGTAAGTGGGTCCTCTGAGCTCTGGTTTGGCCGATCCAAGTGAGGACAACGTAAGGCTGGGTCCCTCCTTTCAGAACAAAGCACAGGATATGGTATCTGCAAGAGTGATGGCTGCAGAGCAGAAGCAGGTCTCCCGCGGGGAGGACAGCCCATGAGGGACAACAGAGGCCACCTGCAGTGCTGCCCTGTGAACATGTGGTGTGTGTGTCAGGAAGAACTCACAGGATTGATGTGTTTCCAAAATGCAAACTAGTGCAAACTCAGCGTTTGAGGCCCCTGGAGGGGGAAAAAGTCTTCTGTTTATATCTGTGTGGCCACTAGCTTGGTAGATGAAACACACAGAAACCTCTCCACATTGTGTATCAAACCTTGACTTGTAAACTTGACCCAAACCCAGCACTTAAGAGGGGAGGTCTGAGTGACAATCTGAGAAAGCTCTATCTTGGAGGACACGAGCTGCCCTTCTTGTGGGTTTCTGCTGTCTAGAAACATCTAAGGCTCACAAAATTATGTCAAGGCAACAAAGTAGAAACATTAGACTTTTTGGAAAGCTCTAAGGAAAACACGATCTCAAATATTGTAGAAAATTATCATCACATGTTGTTTACCAAATCCCTACCTGTGCTGGGCTTCCTCAGGGCCACCCTTTCTAAGTGCTGATGTGTGCAGGAATCACTTGGGGACAGTTCTCAGTACGCCTAGAACACAGCCCAAGATTCTGAACCCTCACAAGTTCCCAGAGGATGTCAATGCTGCTGACCCACAGGCCGCCCTTCAGGTAGTGAAGCAGCTTATTTTACACTCTTATATTGGAAACGATGGAAACCTGCTTAATGCAGGTTTTCATGTCATTAGACAGCTTTGAGTAGATGAGTTGACCGGTTTCATTGGTGGGTTTCATTACCTTTTTTTTTTTTTTTTTTTTTTTTTTTTTAAGTTCTACCTCTCCACAGAGCCACACATCTTCCTGTAGGCAAAGTTAAGAAATACATCCTGCAAGTCCTGTCTGGCCATACAATAAAGTCTTATGGGGATTTAAATTTGAATTTTACTTTTACTAGGCAGAGTGAGAGACTCGTGCCTAAGATAACCATGCCCCATTGTGGACGCCATTGGGAGGGGCCAGAAAAGAAGTTCCAGAACAGCTGGGCCTGCGGAGCCCTCCAGTTATTTCAACCTGCTGGGTTTGCCAAGGGCAGGCTGTAGCTCTGACATCCATGTCTCAGTTTCAAATGCATCACCGAGGTGGTTGTCAGCATGGCACGGAAGTTTCTGGGTAGCACCTCTGTTGGAACACAAAGACTGAGAAAAGAATGAAAATGCGTTCTACAGAGGGATAAGTTAGCAGCATTGTCTTTTTGGAATTTTAGGCCACCTGTTTTTTTTTTTTTTTTTTTTTGAGGTCCCTCTTTGCCTCTCCTTTCTGGTCAAAGAATCTGCCTTACAGTTAACATGCTCAGAGACAGTGCACAGAATCACGGAAAGCAAAAGCCTAAGAGAGAATGTTTTGACGGAGTTAGACTGCTCAAGGAAGTTTATACATTAATTACAGGGCTTTGCAACTGTGCATCTTTCCACCTTTGGTGGTATTTTTATAGAAGCATTAAAAATAACACCTGAGCATATTTCCCCCCTAATCGTGGCACGTAGAAGCAATAGCCAGTTTGAGCAAGGTTGAAAACTGCCATCCAATGACTTGGCAAAGCCACAGTCAGTCGTAGCCACTTGGGTACAACTCCC
This sequence comes from Mustela erminea, assembly GCF_009829155.1. Lineage (NCBI taxonomy): Eukaryota > Metazoa > Chordata > Mammalia > Carnivora > Mustelidae > Mustela > Mustela erminea. Next base: position 210,486,140 of record NC_045614.1, on the reverse strand, counting down.
AAGCCAGGAGCCCAGGGTCTGAGTCATTTGCAGGAAGTAGGTCACAGGGTGTAGGTCAGTGCACAAACTTAAAGAATCCTCAACAGTTCTAGCTAAGACAGGATTGACTATTCCTCTAGGCGGCTCACTGACAGCATATGCATCTTTTCGTCTTGGGTTCCTAGGGAAGTGATAAGGTCAAGTTCACCAGTGGCCGGCTGAGGCTCTGCTTATTGTCATGACTTAGAGGATGCCAGAAAACTCCAACTGTTGCCTCACCAAGCTGTAAGGTTTTGCTATGGCTGGTGTGTCTGATAACCCAGAGGAAGGCAAAGCAGCCCAGCATGCAGGCCTTCCACTCTGCCCCCTGGTGCCCCGTTGGAACTCCGGCCCCGACAATCACGAATGATGACAGCATAAGATGAGGCTTTAGCAGACCCCAGCCTTACGGCCATCTCTCAATGTGACCCGTCCTACGGAGACTCTGCGGGGAAAGATATCTCTTCAGCTCTAGTGAGGCCCGCAGAGAGAAGCCAAGAATGCGGGCAGTCAGCTGACACATCCAGAGCCTCCTTTCAAGCATCTGGACACCTAAGGTTGAAGGCATCTGGGGAGTTTCTAAAATGAAATATCAGGATTTATCTGTGTCGCCAGTTGAATTGCTAAGTCATTAATAAGTCTGAGCCAGCTCTGAGGTGGCAGCTGCATGTTACGGCGTTCGGCTCGTAAGAGACTTCCAGGGAGTTTACGTACAGAGGAGAGAAAAGAGCCTGACGTGGGGTCAGACCCAGACCTGAGTTCATCAGGGAGCACAGGGACATAGGCTTAATTATCTTCACGAGGGATTTGCACTGAGAAGCAATAGGAAATATCACTGTGTTTGGATAGGAATAAATATCATAAAAGAATTACATACATGATTATTCTTTTACTAACCTCACACCAGTCTAGGAGAAAGCAGCCTCTTGAGTTTCAATTCCTGCCTTAGTCAAAACAGGAGTAAGTAAAAATCATGTCTTTTCCTTTTAGAAGATCTGTGCCATTTGCCCTTGAGCACGTTATTACTGTGGGTCTGGGCGAAACCGGGTGGATGAGGGGAAAACCGAGGGCATCTTGTGACAGTACAGGCTCTCGAACATGTCTGCCAGTTCTGCCTGCGCAGCTGGGAATCCAGGGCTGGCATTTGAGACCCACCACCTCCGTTGCTCTGGACCGCGTACACGGAAACACAGTGTGTACGTGGGGCTGTGGCGGATGTATGGAGAGGTTGGCAAAGTTAGTAAAAAATACATGAGGGAAGGAGAGTTTTTCTTTGTCTTGGAACTGCACAAAGCACACTATTTTATTTGTTAGCACTTAAAGGCAATAAGCAGGAGAGAGAAATAAGTATGTGTGCCCGCATGTAAAATCTCCCCGTTTTTAGCACCTCCAAACGTGTCTTCTCCCAAAGGCGAAGGACGAGCTACAGGATATTCTTGGGTCAGTCGCATGAGAAGGGGCTTGCTCTGGGGAAGCATCCCTTCTGGTTCCTCTATCTGCTGTGAAGTCTTCTTAACTCACTCCAAGTGTAGGTCTGGTAGAGCTAGACGGAGTTTACCTCCAGGTCCGAATTAGCCTCTTGATGCCTCTCAAAGTAGAGACGCAAGGCACTGAACTTTCACAGGTGAAAACAAAAAAATAAACTGGGGCAGGTTAGCCACTGGCTTTGGCTCAAAATACAGGATCTCTCTTTTCTTTGTTTGCCTTCAGACTCCTAATTTCAGTGCGTGCGTAAGACGCAACTCTGATTTCATCTCTTTACTAAAAAGATGTTCATTTAGGAGGAATAAAACCCCATAATTTTGCTTTTATTACAAAAGCCTTTCCATCACAAAATTAAAATGCTTCCCCTTTTTCTCGGCTTTACCGTATCAGCAAGTTGCTAGACCCTTTGAGGGGTCAGAGTCTCCGCAAAGCATTTCCTTTTATTTTGTTTTTCCTTTTATAGTTTCACTTAGGCTGTTACAGTCTTTACCAAGGGCTAGATTCTCCTGAGCGGATGCCCAGCGTCTTAAGTGATGGGATCCACATCCTGTCTGAGCAGAAGCCTGATGCCAGGGTTGAATTACTATTGAATAAGCAGCAATGAAATTGTTATCAAAATAATCAGTAGTTCCAAAAACCACAAATAACAACAACAGGACCCAAGTTGTCCTCAATCAGCAAAGACCATCGATATAATAAGAGACTGAGTCACTTTTCTCTACAATCCCTCTCTTGCAAACTCTCCTCGGCTATTTTCTTGCACAGCTTGGGGGAGGGCAGGTGGGGGGAAGGAAGGGCATTGCTCAGAAAGTAAAAAAAAAAAAAAAATTGACATCACTTAAGTCACATGATTGGCAAGAACCAATTAAGATGGGCTGTGGAAAGGGGAACAGTTAAATTTGTAATTTGGGTTGTGTGAAAACTTCTTTGGGCCTCATAAACAACCACAGAACCACAAGTTGGGTAGGCTGGCAGTGTCAGAAGACTGCGCCCGGCGTAGTGGTCAGCAAGCAGGACGAATCACACTGACTGCAAACCACAGGGTTTCGCAGAGTGGTGAGCATCACCAACCCACAGCCAAGACGCCGCTTTCTTTCTTTCTTTCTTTCTTTTTTTTTTTTTTTAAATCTTGAACAATTTGAATATTTGTTTTCACAAAGGTACATTTTTCAGAGGGCTCAGGGAGCCCCAGAGGTATGGGGGGGTAGCAACAGATGCAGGGAGCCATGCTGGGGCGTGAGGTGACAACAGTGACCTTTCTTGCTTTTCACTCCAAAGGTGAAAGAAATCATTGAATCCCCCGCCTTCAGAAGAGGGTGCATTTTCAGGAGGAAGCGATGGCTTCAGACAGCATATTTGAGTCATTTCCTTCATACCCACAGTGCTTCATGAGAGGTGAGTACGCTCTGGTCTTTTGATTCCTACTTTTGCTCAGTTTGGCAGATAACGAAATGGCAGCGCTATTGTAACCCGGGGCACGTAGCTCGGGCCGATTCCCCGTCTGTTTTGTGGAAAGAATTCAAACTCGGGCGTATGATTACAAGGCTATTGGATTACTTATTCATCAGATGGCAGCTCTTCAGAAATGTTTTAATAAATACTTAGCTAAGCTGTTGAAGTGTTCGGTCGGTGTGTGAGAACTTTGTCAAGTGCAAGTAAGTTGGGCTGCTCCTGATTAAGGTCAGAGAGATTAGAAAACTGCTGAGAAGCTCCCAGGGTTTTCTTTTCTGCCCCTTTGCCTGAGCGGACTGCGGCCGAGGGTCCTGAGCTCAGCACGTCCAGGGACCCACGGGGCAGCCAGCCCTGGGGTTTAGCATGGGCGGGAGGCGGAGGCCGGGCTCCCAAACACACGTTAGACCGGCCTGGGGACTTTAGGGGCAAAGTGGCAGGCAGCTCAGTTGTCCTCTAAAGGCAGAGAGTACAAGAGATAGGCGGGTTTGACTGGGTAAAAAATACCCAGGATGGGGCCTCACTGTGCACTGAGGCAGCCAGCGTCTTTCAAGGTAGGAAAAGGAAAAAAGCGCCAAGTTGTCGTGTACAGAGGTCTCTCCTGCAAAGAGCAATGAAGAAGTTTCCTAAGCCCAGCGTTGTCACAGCTCTGGGTCTTCAGCTCCCGCACTTCCATTTCGTAGGAACAGCCAGTGTGGAAAACCTGTCTGCAGTTTTGCAATCGGCCTCTTGAAAAATGTGCAAAGCTGTAGCCGGAGTTGCAGCTAGGAGGGTGTGAGTATGTGTGTGCATGTGCCTTTTGTGTATCTCTGGTGGGAAAAGAGGGCTGTGCTTAAACAAACAAAAATAATAACATAAGAATGTCACGAAGGCACGGCCGTGTGTCGGGGCACGCACTCTGACCAACGCCTGCGAAGTGTGGCTTGATGGTTTGGCAGAGCCGGCGTGGAGTGGGACAGGACGGGGGCATAATTAATTTTCTGGCTACAGACAGACACTCGCGCGCACCCAAATAGTATCTGTGACTCATTATTTATGCATACAGCCAAATGAGCAAGGGAATGCACAGAGCTGCCAGCCACTTTGTCACAACAAATGCTCTTGTGAATGCCGCAGAGCCTCTGTGCTTCCGGGTCCCTGAAATTTAAAAACTTGACAAAGCTCTGTGTGTGTGTGTGTGTGTGTGTGCGTGTGCGTGTGTGTGTGTGTGTGCACGCGCGCTCGCTGGTGTGTATGGGGGTAGGATTTCAGGAGAAGAGAAGAAAGCAAGTCATTAACTGATTCAAAGCTTCAAATTAGAGGGTTTGCAAGTGCTTCTTTCCTGGCAGCTGAGGACATTTTAGTGAAGTTGAATCATGCGAAGGGCGTGAGTCACTGTCCTCACAGCAGCGCCCCGGCTCCCGCGGCAGAGAGGCCGGTCGCTGGTGAGAAGCTGTGAACCGGTCCCGGCTGCATTTCCTCTAGGCCACGAACAAGCAAAGGAAGCAATAGTTGCAGAATAACAGGCAGAAAGGTCTTCCTGCCTTTGCTCGGCTTTCAATATTCTTCAAGCCATTATTGTTTCCCAGCTGATCCGCTCAGGAAGGCCGGTTCAGGAAACTGGAAAACATTCCACCGGGCAATAGATTGGATTGTGTGTGTGTCGTGCGGGGTTGCCTTCGAAGTGGTCCTTACAGGCCAGACAGCGGAACGGTGGAAGGACTTGGGGACCTGTTCAACTGCCAGGAACCAGAACAGGGGTAGGCCCTGACACAGAGCCGCAGGGCCTGGGTTCACAGAAGTCACCGGGCCACCCCAGGTTAGGAACTAGGGGCACGCTGCTTTCAGGGAAGTGTTGTGGAGATAGCCCTGACACCCAAATCAAGTCTCAGAAGGCCTAATGAAAAAAGGCCTTGTTCACGCCTTGGTCTCTGGAAAAGGAACTCAGGGGATTTATAATCTCTACCTTAATAATATCATATGGAGATTTCATTTCAAGTGAAATCTTGGCAATTTCCCTGTTGATTTAATCATGGTGGCCCTCCAAGGTGAGGGGTGACACTGTCCGCCTTAGCCATCCACACTCCCCGGGGTCAGAGAGGTGGCAAAATGTCATTGCCTTTGGTGCCATCTGGGCTCTGCCTGAGAGCGTGCCGCTAGGAGAGCTGTGTCTGTTCGCCTCCAACAGATGGTTTCCTCTCCGGGTTCTGACTCCATTCCCGAAGACTGGCCATTAGCCACGTTCAGCCCCATGGTCACTTCTCACTTCGCATAATTTATGGTGAGAGTTCCCTCCGCCGCTGCAGCGAGGACCTACAGGGGGAAATGGCGTTCTTGTTTTCTTCCCGGGATGTACTTTATCAGTCCGTGCAATCCTCACAGAAGGAAGCCCATAACTCATTTTGGGCAAAGTACATATGTGAAACGTGGCGGAGACAGCGAGCTGTGGGACCAAGGATGGCGGGTTCCCTTGTTGGTGACAGGCAAGCAAGGGTCTGAAAGAGGGCATGCAAAGTGACTGTGGTCTACCGCAGAAAGCACCATGCTCTTCCCACCCCACCGGGCCAAGTGCTCACTTTATTTGCCTTGGGGACGAGGGAAGACGTGATTCAAATTGCCTGGCATGAACACGCGTGGTCGGCAACGTAAGCCTTGCAGAACCCCAATGCGCGTTCTCTCGTGTGGTGCAGGTTGCCAGCCCAAAGCGCGGCGGTAAGTGTGGAAAGGAAAAGCGGTGGCACAGACGTACTTTTGCAAAATCCTCAGGTAGCCTCGTTCTTAGAAGTGGCTTAGTGGTCTATGCAAAGCCTGACTGCTAATATGCCTCTGAGTTCCTAGAACCACAGGTAGAAATCTCAGCGAGGCTGACTCACTACTGTCTTCTTGGAGGCGGCTTTCGAAGGGAATGGCAGAATACGAGCCTGATGTGTGAGGCGCGCGCCTCTGGACTCTCAAGGGTCCAGATCGCAGAAAGCCGTAGATGAAACTGCACATGCGTAGTTGGCGATGTGTGAAATCGGTGTGGTTTTTCTAGGGCTACTGTGACAAAGTACCCCAGACCGGGTGACTTAAACATCAGGATGCCTGACCTTCCGATGCTGGAGGCCAGAAGTCTCATCAGAATCCTGGTGGAGCTTTATTTGTTGAAGGCTTTAAGGTGTGAGGAGAACTGGTTTCTTCTGAGCCTCTCTTCTTGGCTTGTGGATGGTGGGCTTCTCTGTGGTGTCCCTCTGCACGTGTCTGTGTCCCGGTGTCCCCTCCTTATAAGGACACCAGACGTATGGCATGAGGACCCACACTAATGATCTCACTTAACAGGCATCACCTGTGTAAAAAAAAAAAAAAAAAGCAACAACAACAACAACCATCTCCAACTACAGTCACATTCTGAGGGCTAGGAGTTAGGACTCTTCAACACAAGAATTTTGGAGGGGACATGGTTCAGCCCAAGACTTGCATCTTAACTGATCTGACTCCCTCTGGCCCATAAGAAAACTCTGCCTTTCTTTGGGGGCCCTCCTGGATGATCCCAGGTCCCTCGGTACAAAATAGAGCTTCGCATCTTGAAACTGCCCACACATTTTGAAACAAACAAACAAAAAAAAGTGCTAAAAACCCATCTAAACTCATAATTCTATCCTTCACCATGTTGTTGCTTTGCATGCTAACAAAACTTTGAAAATGACAAAGAAATTCTGAAATGTCTAAGCTTTAAAAGAGCAGAGAGCCATTCCCAAAAGAACCCACACCTTGGTTCTACTCCCTCCAGCGGGATTGTATCTGTATTTCAGATTCTTCCAAGACACGTGCCAGCAGTGGGGGTGGGCAGTGGCAGGCCCGCAGAGGCGCCACACCTGCTCACACACCAAGGGCAGGGGCCCTGAGCAACCAGTAGCAGAAACCTGTGCAGAAAGGGCTGCTGATCCAGGGGCTAAGCAGCAAGAAGCCTTGAGAGCTTTTGGAAAGAAACTAGCAACCAGGAGATTCTGTTGTTCCTTTGAAATAGACCTGAAATGTATGCTCAGAAAAGACCTGCCCCTTCACTGCGAAAGCAAGGTTGGGTCTGATGTTGGGTCTGGGCAGAGGAAGGTTCCAAGGCTGCCCACACAGAGATTTTATTAGAGCAACCAGGGCTTGGCTGGGTGTCGGTGTAGAGGAGAGAGCCTGGGGGGTTATGGGAACAGACAGCCCTGGAGGAAGGAGGAGGCGGGGAGCAGGGGGTGAATGTGGGGTGCAGACTGCCCGGTGATGATGGACTTCTCTTTTCCATTTTTCCGACTTTAGCCAGGAGGCTTCTCTAGTGAGCCTCGGTTTCCTCGTCTGTAAAATGTGGACAGCCGCACCTGTTGTGGCAGTCACTGTGTGGCCTGAATTAAGTCACCTGGGTCAAGTGCTCAGCACGATCACAGGAACGGTGCAGAAATATTAAGTTGGCTATCCATGTTCGGTTATCTCCGATGACACTTTGGGAAAGGAGAGGTCCCAGGGTCCTAGAGGAGGCTCCGTGGAGGAGGTGTTGCAGGAGTTAGAAAAGGGGTGGAGGGAGGGAACCCAGAGGTAAAGAAGGGTGGTCTCGGTGGGGGCAGAGGTAAAGAAGGGTGGTCTCGGTGGGGGCGACGGCCATAGATCCTGGGCAAAGGTCAAGTGGCAGGAACCCCAGTGGGCTGTGGGAGGTGTTAAGTAAGTCGTCCTGATGGCCTTTTTTTTTTCCCCCATTGGCTTGTCACCCTTGCTTGACTTAGAAGTACCCACAAAGAGAACCAAAGAAGAGCCTGGGCCCTGTATACAATTCGACTGAACAAGCGTAGCTTTGAAGTATTGAGGCCCATCAGGCCATGTTGCAACATCAATTTTGACACACGTTTCTCCTCTTCGAGTGTCCTGGTGCAGCTTTCCTTTCCTCAAGTCCCTCTTAGTGAAAAAGCCCTTTCTCCCTTGAACTCCATGCAAGTCCTCCAGACCTCTGAGATGCTGCCTATTTCTGTGCTTCTCACGACATTTCTAATCATGTACTTTATCAAAGCTCAGAAATGCTGGCGCCTGGGCTGCTCGCTGGTTGGGGGAGGGAGCAGAGGCCTGCACAGGAAGCTTGAGCTCATTTTCAGTTTTTCAGGTAGCTTCCTAGTGACCCAGATGAGTCATTAAATGTCTCTGTGTCTCATTCGAGTTCTACAAAAGGGGCTGGTGATGTTCTCAGTGCGGCTGCCTTTGAGTTACAGAGTTCCTGTTCGAAATCTTTGAACACGTCAGAGAGCTACCGTGGAGCACATCACACATTTCTTAGCTTCACAGCATGAAGGGACTATTATTATTATTATTATTATTATTATTATTATTATTTTAGTTCCTGATAGGAAAGGTCATCCTACCATTTTTACACACTCGAAGCATTCTCCCACATTCACTCAAAAAATTTTTCTTTCTAATTCCCACTCTTTAGAGAATTCTCTAGAAGCTTCTCTGGTACCGGAGCAGAGAGTACAATCTGCAATACACGTTCCCTGTAGTTCTGGTTCCTTAAGTTCCCCCAACCCTCCCACTTGGTGCCACCAATCCCCACCGTTAAGCCTTTTTTTGCTGAGTAAAATAAGCCTTAGGCAATGTGTCTTTCTTGGCCTGTAACCCTTCCCCACCAAAAGATGTCATAACTATGATGGCCCCGAGTGGTGGAAAGGAAGCATTTCCTTTAAGAGCTTTGTCAACCCTGAACATAATGAGGGAGTGCTTTAGGAGAATTATGGGTGGTTCATGGTACACAAAACAGAACTCAAAAGCCTCAAGTAACCTTTGGCCAGTTGGAAAAGTCTGCTTGGTCACTCCTCTGGATTGCTGCCTTCTCCTCGTTGTCAGAGAGACACACTCTCATACTCTCAGCTTTGGAATCTCTCACTCGGCCTTCTTGCGTGCTAATCTGATAATACGGAATGATGCCCCAGAAGGGAGAGAGGAGCTAACATAGAGAAATAAGATGATCCAAAAGATGATTGCAATAATGCATTTTACCACAGTGACATAAAAAAGTGTAAAGCTCCTGCTAGGGTTTATCAGTGAGAGTTCTATTAGGAAAATCTGACTCTAGTGGCTTGAACAACCGGGTATGGGCCTGTCTCCTGAGGCAACCAGTTCAGAAGTGCAGCCCCATGGCCCCTCAGATCTGTCCAGGCAGGAAGGAGGTGCCAACCCCTTCTCCTTGTGAGGCTCTGTCTTTTGCTTCAGGAAAGGAAGCCTGTCTCTGCAAACTTCCCCTTAAAGATCTTGTAGGTCAGACCCATGTCACGAGGCCTCTGTTTGGAAGGTGCATGGGACAGCGGAGTCCACTCTGGCTTGTCCTAAGAGCAGAGGAAAGCAGAGGGCAGGTAGCTGGACCCCTGTGCACCATCTCCTAAGAGCAAAAGCGGTCCCTAGACTGTGTGCTTCCCAATGACATTGCGTCACATCTGTCCCTACACTTTCTGTGTCAGTAGCGCTTTGAAAATAGATGCAGAGAAACCCTGAATTCTTTAACTTGTGGATGGAAGCTGAGGCTGAGACACGGTGGTGGTTTTGGTTTGGTTTGGTTTTTTGTTTTGTTTTGTTTTTAAAGACTTCATTTATTTATTTGACAGAGAGGGAGATCACAAGTAAGCAGAGAGGCGAGCAGAGAGCCCGATGCGGGGCTCGATCCCAGGACACCGGGATCATGACCTGAGTGGAAGGCAGAGGCTTTAACCCACGGAGCCACCCAGGCGCCCCCAGGGTGGTGTTTATTCTGGGTTGACTGACAGTAAAAAGGCAGGAGATGTGATGGGGCAGAGCTGGGGGCTGTTTACATGGAGTCAAGGTCACATCGATGTTCTTTGTGGAAGGCAGAATCACACTTGCCTCTCCTGTGAGAAACGCAGACAGCCTCACAAGCATGTTGCTTGTCCAAGAGGCACCCCGCCTGGCCCTGGGGCTGATGTGTTGGTCAATAACTAGAAATAGTTCACTTTTCCCTGGCCCTCGATTTTCTGCATTCTCAAAACCCCACAGCAGAACTCCTCACGACTTTTTTTTTTTTTTTTTTAAAGAGATTTCTTTTCTACGGAACTTCTTGAGGGGATTTTTTTTTTTTTTTCTTTTTAGGTTTTCCTCTTCAACTTTACTGCAATATATTTTTATCTTCAATGGAAAATGACAGCCAGATAATAACCCTCCATCTAGGAGATAGACTGTTTATTCACACCTTGTATTTCTGCAAGTGATAGATTATTTCTGCTTTGTAATGATGGGCCCTGTCTGCTTCCTCAGTCAGGATGCAAAGATGTCTCCCGGCAAGTCAAAGCCTCCCTAAGAACAAAAAAAAAAAAAAGAAAAAAAAAATCTTCATTCAGTTTTTCCCTAAAATAAGAAATAATGTAAATCTTTCATTTTGTTGTGCTGTAAGATCGGTGCACACTTAGAGAATCATTCATTTGGTGTGGGCCAGTGTCCTCCAGGCCCAGGGTCTTTGTGTGTATTTTCACATGGTCTTCTTTCTAAATAGTGAGAATTTTAGGAGCCCAGATGGAAAAGGCCACCAAAAATAGAAATCTTAGTTGGCTGGTTAGGTTTGCCCAATGGCTGTGCTGATTTTAAAATGGATGCTTCTTTGTGTCAACCCACAGCCTGTGCTAAATTGATTCGGACTCAAGGATGTGACTTGCCAAATCCTAAAAGCTAGTCCATTGAAATAAGAATTGTATGGTTCCAACATTTTGCACTTTGGACTTCACCTTTCTCGCTAGCTACCCAGCTCTTACTCCTGGTGTTTGGGATGTCCTCCACGGAGACTCTGAGTTCTAAAAAGAACATTTCCTGGTCTCTGGTGGCGAATGAAACCGTAAGAGGAGTGACAAATCGATACAGCCTGAGAGCTCCAAAAGCAGACCTGTCTCTCCCTCTCCTTGAGAGCTACCATGTCCTGAGCACAACTTAAGTTCTCCTGAAAATGTATAGGATTTCAGACATTCTTTTTTCATTATTAGAGCTCAAAGAAATGTCTAGAAGCTCTTGCGCGAGTCAGTTTGCCAGATAGGGGTGTGTTTAAAAGAGCCAACAAGTCACTTAGAATCCTAAACCCACTGTATGCTCCTCTGTGGTCATGGGCCACCCTGGGGCGAGCCTTCTCAGGGGCGAGGAACAAGTTGTCAGAACAGCTTTCTCATTGTTCAAGGTAGAAGCAGTTTCCTTCTGCTGTGCAAAAAATTTTAGCTTGCATATCCTTCAATGGTTATTTTTTATGTTAGCCTCAAAATGTGTGAAAGGGAATGGAGGTAAACTGAAATACATTGGTTTGGGGGCCATTTTTTTCCCCCTCTGGGAGTAGTTTTAATGCCAACTGCGGTTTGCTGTCCTTTATCACATAGCTTCTGCTGCCCTTGAACTCTGGGCACCAAACCCCTCATTTCATGCCATGTGCAGGCAGATTCTGTGCAGCCCCATCCCCCTCCCCAGCAGTCACAGCTGGACCTGACACTCATCCACTTTGCACGGGCATAATTTGTAAAAATCTGAAACTGCGTATATGTATAAAACCCATCCAAGGGTCTGGAGGACCTGTGAGGAAGGAAAAAGAGCTGTAGACTTTGGGAGGCTTCTCTCCTGTCCCAGCCCTTTACAGGCTGGCGCACATAATGTGGTGGGGATGGGGGAAAATGAAGTCACATAGGCCGTGGCAGGTGTGAACAGAAACTCAAGCGCCAAGGTCATTATTATTGAAACTACTGTTTGTTTATAAAGATCAGAATGGCTCTGACTCCCAAAGTTCTAGAGCAGAGGAACAATTATTAAACAACCTTAAACAAAGTTTAAGACTGTGAAGGGGGTGGGGTCATGTAAAGAGGTACAAATGCCAACAATGGACATTCTGTTCAGCTGTCAATCATCCTACATCATTGCTTCACATTTTAAAAAAAGAAGCTATGCCTCCCATACACTTCCCACTTCCCTCTGGGTTAAGTTCAAAACAAAGAGATCATTGTATCAGAGGGGTGGATTAATCTGTTTAAATAACAAATGTACCATGAGACAGGGTCCCGTATGATGCTTTCGAGGTTATGTGTTATATAGTTCTATAGAGATATCTCTATATAGTTTCAGTCGGCATTTGAAACTGCTTAATTGTATAACTCTCGCAATACAACTGTTTGTCTGACATATGATACATAGTATATAACATATAATGCATAATATATAAAGTACATATGGAGTGATCATAGGTGGCAGATTCCACCTGGGCGTCTCCATGATTAGCAGACAGCTCTCCTGATCTTCCTTAATTACTCTTTTCATTGGTCAGACACCACAGCCATTTATAGGCTAAATCCCTTTCATTGCGGGGGAACATTAAACAGGGCCACTTAGATGGAGCCAGGCAGAAGCTTAGGAACAAGGCTGCCGGCGGAAGAGCCTCCTCTGCCCTGGTGTGATTTGGAGGTTCTCACCCGCCCTGTGGTTTGGATGTTCTCTTTTACCCGATAAACCCGGCAATGCCGTAGCTCAGCTACCCACCACATGCCCGCCACCCCATTAAGCAATTTTAGGGTTAACCAGGTTGGTTTGAATGAGAGTCTATTTGAAATCTGAACAACCAAAGGAACTGCGTGTTCACGCAGAGGGGTGAGAGGAGGCTTGGGCCGGGCTGCCAGCCTCCAGATCTCTAAGGAACCCCTAGGAATTGGGAGAATGCTGTCTTCCCATAGGATTTGAACCCAGGCTACAGCTCCCATCGAGGTTATAGGTCCTCCCAGCACTCCCGATTCAAAGCACTTGGACTCTCAAGTAGTCTCTCTCAAGAAAAATAAAAGCTTTTCCTCTCTCGAACCTTCTCTCTCGCTTTCATGTGCACACACGCACGCACGTGCACACAAACACTTGTAGCGCCTAGCATAAAAAATCTGTATGCCTTAAAGAACCCAGTGGGATTTCTCCCCATGATGGACTGAACTGGACAAAGCTTTTTGTAGGTGGTACAGGAACTTCTGAAATCGAGAGTCATTTCCAAACCCTTTTGATCATGTGACATACAAATAAAATTTAATTAGCATGCCTCAAAACCTAAGCATAGTTATTTACTTACAAACGACATGCCTGCCCTACTATACTGATGTAATTATGGCCTATGCATCATAAAACACATCCTAAAAATAGACATTGAAATAAGAGACACCTGAAAGTGCAAGTTGCAATGCTTTTTCCTCCCTCTCCAATAATACCTCAATATGACACGGTAAGTTTCCAGATAACCTGCAGATTTCTTATCTTGTTAACTGGGACTCAGCTTCCACAAGCAAACCTTTCTTCACCTGGAAGCTTCAACTCACGTTTCAGCATAAACTTCATTCCAGAAGGAATCCTGTGTGTTTCACCATGAGGTCCTTTTCTATGAGCTGTCTTTGATAGGGAGACCAGAAAGACAGGCCTGACTAGAGGGTGTGGGTCATGCACGGAGAGGGAGGGCAGGGAGTCCAGGGGGTTGGGATCCGGGGGTTGGTTTCTACTGTCACCAGCACTTACCACCTGTGTGAATTGAAGCCATTCCCCTAAACCTGCAAAGCCCGAGTCTCTCATCTGTCAAGTGGGTACAATGATCCCTACTTTGCATGGTTGGCAAGAGGATTTGAGATAAAATACATGAAACAGTGGACACATAAAATAAGTCAGCAGGTAAAAAGTAACCCTGAGAAATGCCACAGGCAAGGGCAGGGAAGTCACCTCTGCTAAGCCCAGAACACAGCCTTGCGGCTGCGCCAAGAGCCAAGCACGTGCTGAGATGACCGACTGGGCCAACTTCCCTCGCCATGGAGCAGCGCAGAAATGATGGTAGTGCTTTTCGGCTGAGGGCTGAGCTCACCAGAGTTAAACTGATCGGAGTCAAGCTGGAATTTATTGAGCATAAGCTATGTACCAGCAGGGCATGGTGCCAAGCATTTTCTTGTGTTACCTCATTAAATTCTTCGCACAAACCTAGGAGTAGGAATTCTTGTGACTAATCCGGTTTTATTGAGGGAAGTGTGGCATGCAGAAGTTAGACAACTTGCTTGAGGTGAGATGCTGCTAGTAAATGCGGGAGCCAGGAACAAATGGAAGTGTTCACTGCAGAGCCCACGGTCTGTCCACAGGAAAGTCACCATCCTCTTGGTTTGATAGGTGATTTGGTTAGAGACTGGTCAGGGCCCCTGGACAGCAGCTGACACTGTGTGCATTGAGGGTAGAGGGAGGTTGAACCTCAGGTGGCCAGGAGTACCATCCACGGTCTGGGACTGCTTCCATGACACTAGGCACACTCAGTGCCTGCGAGTCCCTCCCGTCAGTATCAGTGCTGTCTTCTCTCTCTCCTTTTACCCTTCCGGCCCCTCCCCATCAGAGCCATCCCCAAGGGAAATGTTCATGTGGATCCAGGGCAATCCACAAGAGACACTTCTCTAAGCCAGTGATCTCAAACCAGAGGGTGAGCCAGGATAACCTGTTCCCAAGACAAGAGTGAAGTGCTGGTTTAGGCGGGGAGAGAAGCCATCACTAAGTATTTTTTCCCAGCCAGTTGTCTTCATCTATTAGTCTGGGAATCCAGCAGGGGTGACCCTCTCTTGAAGCAGCAAGGCACTTTTCAGAACATCTTAGGGAGGTGCTCACTCTCAGGATTCCAGCTGTCCCTGCACTCTGGCATGATTCTGAGAGATGGTACTGCCTTAAATTTGTGTCTCAGGTGCCTCTCTTGCCCCATCTTGGTCCATGTCCAGGACCCAACATACAGAAGAACCCACAGAATGATCTGGCCAGTCACCAGGGGCCTCACTCCTGAGTTAATCCTCTAGGAAGCCCCCCAGAACCTACACTGCCATGACCCTGAGTCTGGCCCGGGTTTTCAGTGAAGGTTCCAGCGAACATTCCTATCTAGTTATTTCTATGGTTGAGATAAAAAGTTGACCTGGAAGCTGTGGATTTGATTCTGACAGCAAGAAGTGGCTTCTGCCCCTCCTGTAAACAGGACCGTCCACATCTCCAGGGGCCAGTTGCGGAGCAAGAGACCCACTCCCTAGTGAGTCTTTCAGAACAGTCTCTCCACCCTTCGGCAGAAACATTTATCAATTTCAAAAGTGCTCTGACATCATTACAAATCCTGTTTTCAAGTAGGTGGGTTTGAGGTTTTCTTTTTCTTTTTAACCTTATTTGTATAAAAGGCATTTCTCATCTGAGTTTTCTACGACCAGTCCCACAGAGTCACAGAAAGTTCCTTCCCTTTCTCCTTGGGCTCCACGTGGCAAAGGCCGCAAGAATTAATTACATTTCCCCCCAAAGCCAGCTCACAGCCGGTGAAAGGCCCCTGCTCACAGAGAATGCAGAGAGCCCGCCAGGCTCTAATTGCTGCTATGCAAACATCTTAATGGGAACAAATTAAAAGGCTCTCAAGCTAATTATTCTCTACAATAAAAAAAAAAAACAGTAAACTAATAAAAGTCCTTTGGAAAGGTGATTCTGTATTACCTCAAATGAGTTGGCTTTCCTTATGCAGAGTGTGCAATTGACAGGGAAATAAAAACTCCATGGTGCACACTAGAGATTATATTTTGGGAATTCTTGTGACTCAGAAAACGGCCCTGCGTGCTTATTTAGGGCCCTATGCACACCCCTCAGGGCCTGGCCTGCCCGGCCCCACTACCCTTCCTCCTTCCTTCTCTGTCTTCCCTCCGTGATCTCTACTTGACTATCACCCAAGCTCTGGGAATCCTGGCCCCCAGGTGCACAGTGGCCCCCCTGTGAGGCCCAAGCTGCCCACGTCGACCAAGTCAAGTTAGGCTCAAGCATGTCATTCACATAGCATTGCTTCAAACAGCCTCATCTGTCCCTTCTGTGTTCTACTAGAGACCACGCAGCCTGAAGGAGCAGAAGGCCAAGAAGGGCCCTCAGTGCCCATCATCACCGATGAGCCTGGGCAGCTCCTCCTGCAGGACCCTTGACAGGTTCTGGACCAGGAGGAAGAGGGAAGAGCCCCTCCACCAGGCTCCGTCGGATCTCACACACTGCACTGTTTTGGGGAAGGGTTTGTGAGTCAGGGGACAATGAAGTTTCATCGCTGCTTATTAATGGGAAGGACAACCAACATTCACCAGGTGCTTACAATGCATCAGGCACATTGCCACCATCCACTCTTTTAATAAAAATAAATAAATTAATTAATTAAAATAAATAAATTAAAAAAAAAAAAACCTTAGGAGAAAAGTACAGCTCTTAATGCCCATAGCATAACAATAAAAAAGATGCATGAAGCAAAGCTGGGTTAAGAAAGCAGCCCAGGCCACAGTGCTGGCGGGAGGTAGAGCCCAGCTTGAATGTCTCTGGCTTACCCCCTCCCATCCTATGACGCAGTGGCCTGGCTGGCAATGGACACAGTTTGGAGTGTGTTATAGGAGCTCGGGTCTGACTCAGGGTCTCGAGTCCGTGCTGTGTGCACCCTTGCACTGTGATCTTCTGCTCCCCGTGAGCAGAGAGGGCAGGGGCTTGAGATACTTCAGTTTTGACGCTGTAAGGGAAAGGCCTAGGCACGCTGAGAATTTGCCTTCCAATAATTCTGTGCTGAGTTGCTCAACCTCACCACTGCTCACCCTGGGGATCAGACCTTTCTTTGCAAAGGAAAAGTGTCTTGTATATTGTAGGACGTATACCAGCAGCCCCTGGACTGCCCCCACTCAATGCCAGTAGCTTCTTCTCCCCTGGTTGTGATCATCAAAAATGTCTCCAGACATTGTCAGATGTCCTCTGAGAGATGAAGTCACCCCTGTTTGAGAACCACTGCTCCAGAGAAACCTTGGGAACCGATGCACTATTGTTGCTCCTCATCTACTTACAGGTCCAAAGAAATAAAAAGATGCGGTAATTCTGACCCTTTCCAACGTGTTTGTATCCACCCCATCTGGTTGGACCTCTGCTCCACCCACCTCCCAAAGCTGTTTTAGGCTATTCACAAAAACTGACAGTCCCTTGGAAGGGGCCTTGAAATTAGGGTGTTCAGCCATATTCCCCATAATTAAGAGTAGAAAATAAAAGGCATCCACAGTTCCAGTCTGCTGAGGACAAACAAGAAAGAATCGGTAGCCTGGGATTACTTTTAGAAGAAGCCAGGCCTATTAACCTGACCTTCAATAGTTTTTCTAGGGCAAGGGAGAGAAAATTAGGTACTTTGAGAACAACACCTCCAGACTGCTGTGGTTGGCACACGTCATCATTAAAATTCAGGAGAAGGAAGTCATCCCATAGGAAGTGATGATAGAGCATTGTAGGAACATCAGATTTTATTGAGCAAGCACTATTATGTAGCATTTCCCAAGGACAAGGCCCTGGGTTAAGTGCCAACAAATAGGAAATCACATCACTGTTGTCACCTATATGGTGGGGACAGTTAGTCTCCTTGTTTTACATAGAGGGGACTTGAGAACAGACTGGTCAGGAAACTCATCCAAGTTCACACAGCTGGGAAGAAGCTTGGCTGGACTCTCCACTCATCTGGTTTGGGGTCTTGAGTGCTTAACCACTAAACTGGGCATACTTAAGAGATGGTCTTCTAGAGAGGGTATGACCTGGACACTCATGTTCTTTGTAATAAATAAAAAAATAAATGATCTTGTCCTCTAAACACAAACATCAAGAGAAATAGGATGAAGAATTGACAAGAAAAGAGTTCTTCCCTGTTTCAAAATTATTTGAAGTACTTGGGTGCCCTTCAGAGTCCTGATTTTGAACAAATCATTTTCTTCCTTTTTCATATTGGGTTTGTCAGCATGTCTTTGATGAAGACTCTTGATATCTAGAAGAAAGGCAATCAAAAAGACCAGGTAAGGGTAGTTTCAAGGACCCAGAGATCATTGAAAATTTAGCCAAAAGTTTCAGAAATGCTGAAGTACATTCAATGTCACTTTTCTACAGATAATTTTTAAATCCTCTTTGGGAAAATGCTTCTTCTGCACCACTGTCATTGCTCCTATGACTTCTGGTAGCAGGTTTATTAAAGACACTCAGCAGGCCCTTTGTTCAGTGCAAGGAAGTCACTGTGCAATTATAAGTCCTGGGACATGCGTCTGTGGAGAATGCTGAAGAACAGAGAGCAAGGCTTCCCCACATCCTCATCACAGACATAGACGAGCACAGTCTATGTTTGCCTCCTAAAGCCATGGGGCTACCAGAGTGATGCAGTGATGGCCAAGACTTCTAGGGTGCCCAATGGGATCTCATGCAATAGGGAACATTCCAGTTTCAACTATTAGTTATTCATTCATATATGTAGTGCTGTACCTACCAAAGTGTAATTCAATGTTTTCTGTTTATAAATGTATTCTCCTAGACACTCTGAACTCTTTGAGAAGTAATCTCGTGTCTCCCTTTTCTCTTTTTTTACAAGACCTGACAAGGTATGGGCACTAACCAAATGTTGGATGGATGGATGGATGTTTGGTGGATGGGTGGATAGATGGATGGATGGATGGATGGATGGATGGATGGATGGATGGATGGGTGCATGCATGCATGCATGGGTGGGTGAATGTATGTATGGATGGATAGATGGATGGATGGATGGATGCATGCATGGGTGGGTGAATGTATGTATGGATGGATAGATGGATGGATGGGTGGATGGATGGATTGGTGGATGAAAGGAAGGATGCATGGACAGATGCATTGATAGGCATATGAACAGATAGATCAATAAATCCTTCAGTCTTGTGCTTGCTGCTGAGGTGTAGAGACCCCAATGGTATGAACAAAAGAGGCTGCAGTAGTCTCTCCAGCCTCACAAACACAGCAAGGTGCAAGAAATTAGGGCCTCTACCCACAGTTGGTCCTCCCTCCAACTCTTATAATTATCTAAGGATAGGAAAGTGTATGTGGGGATATTAGAGTAAACAGAAGCAGGCAACATAGGGTTGTTTCCACCTTTGTCCAAATGGTTTTGGGTTGGAAAGTCTGGTGGGTGTCCATTGTGGGAAGGTGAGCAAGTGTGCAAGAAGAAGCACATGAGAAAGTGCTTTATACTTTTTTAACAAAAATTGATTTATTTATTTTAGAAAGAGAGAGCATGCAGGGGGAAGGGCAGAAGGAGAGGGAGAGAGAATATTAAGCAGACTCTGTGCTGAGCATGGAGCTTACTGCATGGCTTGATACTACGACCCTGAGATCACAACCTGAAATCATGACCTGAGCCAAAATAGTCAGAAGTTTAATTTCGACTGTGCCACCCAGGTGCCCTGACTGGATTGTGCTTTAAAATGAGTACCTATATGGAGAAATAAATGCCTATATCCAAGAGAGTTTCTAATCATAGGACAGATAATAAGGTCCACTCCATTTCCCATGGGGTTATCTCTAAAACATCAAACAAAAAACAGCAGAAATGATGCCCTCTGTTCTTCTGTTAGCAACTCAAAAAGACCTTTTCTATGGGAAAGTGAAACCATTTGTCTCCTGTCCAAAAAAAAAGAACAACTGGAAAACCAGAAAAAGTTTGGTACATAACGTGCAGAAGATTTGTCTGTAGGGTCTCTGTTTTGTCTTTTTCAGTAAAGTCTCAGGGAGCTGAATGGACACACAAACTGACCCTTGGACGGCTAGCCCAGGGCACCTGGCATGCTTTCTGCATACCTCTCAATTTAGAGGAAAATGAGATTGGTGGATGAAAGGACCACCAATCCTCAGTGAACTACTGGGCAGTTGATGTTGCATATATGTGTTCCCCATTCTACTAGGAGACCATCTGCATCCATTGAACAACTGTCGTATCTTGTGCTCCTGACCACCACTGACCATTCCCCCAAAGCCTGTCTGCACCTAAATCTCCCTCAGCCAGGTCTGAACCCCAGTCACGTGGACACACCCAGCTTTGCCCACAACCATGTCTGCACCTAGAAGGGATCCTGTCAAGGCTGGCCCTCATCCTTTGTTCCATTGAGGAACACTCCTTAGTGGATTCTCTGTCCAAATAAATGCCTTCTTATATTTGTAATTTCCTTCTTTTCCTTAAGGTTTGTTCCCATGCTTCCTTTCCCATGGATCTGCAAATTCAGTCCCCTTTTTCATTTATTTAGACCATATATCAGGAACTTCTTCTTAGGCTAGCCTTTTCTCATTACTTTTCCCATTTTCTTCACCATGCTTATCGCCTTCAGAGATCTTAAATCAGAATCAGTGGTTCTTAACTAGATGGAGAGGGTGCGAGGCAAGGGGTAAGGTTGCCCCGGGGCACATTTTCAGTTGTCACAGCTTGTGGGGGGACAGAAGTGCGCAGGCATCTAGCAGATTGAGGCAAAAATGCTACCACATACCTTACAACACACAAGACAGTCCTCCCCACCAGAGAATGATCAGGCCCCAAATGTAAATAGCTACAACCTGAGAAATCCAGCCTTGTATTATCAGGGTTATGGCTGCAGAGATATATTTTTGTCTTTATTCCCTCTTGGTGTTTTACTTTCTGGAAATGAGGCCCCTCCTCCCTGAAACTGGAGAGACAGTTAGGCATGTCTTCAGAGGACAAGTACCTATGGAAAGGTAGATCTAGATGGTCTTAGAAATTATGGTCACAGAGGTCGTCTGGGGATCCCAAGGATTTTTCACTGTTTGGTATCTCCTATAAGCACATCGATATTATAAAAGAGGATCTGAATCTCTTTACTATATGGAGGAGGAAGCTATCACCTTAAACAGATGTTCTGAAGACTAGAGTAAGGACTTTGAGTATCAGAGGAAAAGGAAGAAGACAGATAAGAGACAAGAGAACCAGCATGAAGAACAAGACCAGAGACAGCATTTAGAGACACCAGATCACAGGCTGGGGAGAGAAGATAAGGAGGAGCCAGGAGTCCTAGAAGCAGTGTTTGGGGGCACCTCCACACCAGTCAGGACAGCGACCAGATGGCCCACAGGGATGTGCCTAAAACAGAAGGGATTCTTACTGAGTCCAAAGATTCCCTTAAGGGAGAAGTTAAGGATTAGAGGGCAACAGTGGGCAAGTGATTGAGATGCAGTGAAGGTGCCTGAGGCAAGGAATAGCCAGACACACAAGAAAGCATTCCTCCAGAAAGCATACTTGAGCTGCAGGGCAGGGCATTATGGGTCACAGGTTCCTACTGTGTGTTAGGTTGCCAGGTGGTCTCCATACATTACCCCACCTGCCTCCCAAAACCTTATGAGCAAATATTATGATGTTGAGTTTGAAAGTAAAAACACGGAGGCCCAGAGATAACAAAAATAAGAATTTAGAATTCAGAAAGGCTAGGAAAGAAAGCCAAGGTTGTAGGAGCAGTAATCCTAGCTATGTCAGGATTAAAGGTGAGGTGTATTTATTGCTAAATCATTAATACACTACAATGCTTTTATTCTGTTTAGTTATGTGCAATGCATGAAATTTCCTCTAATTTGAGCTCAAAGTAGGCTGTTCAGCTGACCACCAACTGCCACAAAAGGAAGGAGGGAAGTTAGCTGGAGCACGGGATACAGTGGGGAGAGGCCCCCCAAGAAATCCACCACTGCGGGATGAGTGTGAAAAACAAACATCTATCCTTTGGTTCATAGATATGATCATCTGGATTTCAAGTAAAGCAGAAACTATATTTAGCAAAAAGAAAATCTTTCTCCACTTCATAGGGCAAGCACATGAGCTAGGGGTTCACACTCCCTTTCCCCCACTCTCTCTGTGTCTTTCATGAACCAGATAGCCAGGTTCTCAACCCTACCGTCACCAGTCCCGTTCCCCTTCCCAGTCTCTTCTGATCCCAGAGCTACAGTGTGCCTGGTTAATCACACTGTGTAAAACATGTTAGCAATGACCCATCACAAATGTACTGAATGGTTGATACACTCATGGCCGTGTGTTATAGAAGATGGCCTAGAAGACAAAGATGATATGGCATGGGATGGCCCTCGAGGAACTTACTGTCTAGTAAAGGAGGCAAAGCCCAAGCAGGCGAAATAGTCAGTGAACAACACGGTCATTGAACAGCACAGTGTAGACGTAAGAAGCATCACAAACCAGGAAGATGACTGGTTGCTGAATGAGAAGCAGCGATCTGAGGAGGTCCCCGAGAAGAGGTTGTCTTATCCAGGGCTGAGAAAAACAGAGGAGATGACATGAATGAGGTGGCCAGTCGAGCTGGTTCAAGAGATGCTCACGGACAATGAAGAGACCGCATCAGTTCACTAGCGAGCAGCAAAATTGGAGCCAGATCTTTGAATGCTGAGGCGAGGAGGCTGGACTTGAACTTGCTACCCAGGGGATTCTAAACTTGGCCCTACAGAAGAATCCCCTGCAGGGTCTGTTAAAATGCAGATCCTTGAGCCTCTCCTGGTATCTCAGGAGGCCCCAGGAATCTGCATTTTAAAAGCCCTGTAACCTTGGCGGGACTCTGAGAAACACTCGGTAACAGGAAGCCTTTGACTGGTTTTGATGAAGTCAAAACAGAATCTTCCTGAAATTTCAGGGTTTGGCAAAATTTAGCAGAACCTATTCCTATATCTGACAGCTAGTACCTCCTCTGGAGGGACTTATTCGTTGAGATGGCGCATCTTCTTGTGATTTTTTCCTCACATCCTATGGATTTTTCTAGTCTGGTGTCTCAGAGCTGAGATCATACTTTCCGCTTATTATATATGACTCAAAAACATATATTTCAAAGTGTATGCTATAGGATTCTAAAGTTTGTGTGAGATCAAGTTGGGTCTAGAATACTTAAATATGGGCTCCAAATTCTATACTGTTGCCCCAAACTCTACAGCTCATGAAAAAGCTGTGGCGATGTGGGAATTCTAACAGTGAGATTCAAATGTCTTCCTCACCAGGAAGACCCTGACTGCCTGGGGGTTTTTGGTGTGTGTTAGTTTTTATTTATCTGTCACATGCTACCCCTTCCCCACCACCTTTGGGCTCAGAAAGTAACCTAGACTCTCCTGAGCCCCTGAAGGTGTTCCCAATTGGGAGGTTAAAAATCCCTGAACTTGTTCCAATTTTCATTCCCTCTGGAGCAGAAAGGAGTTTCCTTTTCCACCAGCAAGGCGGCTGGTGTTAAACCAGAGCCACGGGAATAAGTACAGCTTGCCTGAAATACTTGGGGGCATCCATTAGGATACGCTCTAATGTGGAATCCTGTGCTGGAGGCTTGTAGGCTATACAGAGAAATATATGGAGAATGATCGGACAGGAATCTCTCAAAGCCTTGCTATCATTCAGAATGTGGGCTTCAGACCAGCAACATCAACATTGCCTGGAGACTTGGTGGAAGTGCAGGATTTCAGGCCCCAGCCCAGACCTGCTGAATCAGACTGCATTTTCACAAAAGCCACGAGGCGGGGATTGGGATACACATTCAAGTTTGAGGAGCATTATCCTAAATCTCCAACCTGTGCACCCCGCACCCATGATTGGGTCTCTCTGTCTCCCAAGATTCTTGCAAAGAGGGAGCCCTGTAATCAGTTACAAGGTGTTGGGTGGGGAACGGGGTTTCACTGGCTCCGGCTTCCTCGCCCTTCTTGGTGCTCTCCCAGGGGCTCTGGGAAGCTTCTTGACACAGACCCCCCCCCACCAACCCCCCACCTCCCGCCTTGCTTCTAGGGTGGGGCTGTACTACCTCTTTTCTCTCTATGAGCCTGGGATGCTGACAGCCTCAGATGGAGGCATCCTGTTTGTCGAAAAATAAACCGGCAGTTAAAGCAGGGTTGCGAGAGCGAGAAAACCACAGGCCTGCGCGCCGCTGATAACGCGGGCAGGCAGCTTTTGCAGAAGTTCCGTCCCTGCAGTGCACAGTGCACCAGGACCCGCGCCACCGCCTCCCTTCCTGTGTTCGCCGTTCGAGTCCCCGCCAGTTTCTGACTTGCTTTCTACGCTGCTCTTTCAGTTACTTTACCTATTGCTTTTTCTCAAGGATCCCCTTAATGCTGCTTGGGGCCCAAGCACCGGCTGATGACGCCCTGGGCGGATCCGCGCAGATTCCGGGCGGGTGTGGGGCTGAAATTTACGAGCTGTCAGAAAAATGACAGCGTTGAGGAGGTGAAGTTGCTTTCTCTTCTGCAGTATGTAATGTTTGGACCTGGCTTTCAGAAGAAAAGAAAATCAAAAAGTAATCCAGATGAGACCAGGATTACCGAAATCTTGTGTAAAAGGAACCCCAAAGTCCAATATCCAGATTGTTTTCTTTCTTGGAGTAAATTGACCTGGCCTGATTCCATGCGGTGAATAACTAATTACCAATCTTCCCCTTTTGGGGGATATTAAAAGCTCTTTCCCCATTTGCCTGTTATCAGATAAGCAAAGCAGATGAGAAGTCAGTGGGTAACCACAGGTACAACCACAATATTCACTGGAAACCAAAAGACTTGACCCTCCAAGGCAAAGGGTGTAATTGAGAATTAACCTGAAAATAGTTTCACACAAACTATAAAACTCTGTGTTCTCAAATCAGTAATACAGACTTCTCTGTGCATAAAAAGAACACCCCTCCCCAATACACACATACACAATCTCTCCAATCACAGAAAATGATTCCTATTGGCATTGACTCAGCGCATAGCAGGAAGGAGCCACTGTGCGCCAGAGGGGTCCTGGTCATTGCTGGGGGCTGTCTAGCCATACTAAGATTCTCTTCCTGAAGTTTCAAACTTGCTTCTGTTCTTCTTCTTTGTCCAAAAACACGGGGTAGAAACAAACCATACGCATCCCCTTAACCTTCCTGTGTTCATCATGAATAACCACCCTGGGGGGGAATAAGAATTGACCTTATTTTTTAAGGATTTCCAAAGAGACGTATCATTTTCCCATTTCCTCCCTTAGAAACTTCTTCAAATTTGTTAATTCTCCTGTCAAGCAGTTCCTTCTGGGAAACCGCTCCTCACACTCTGCTTCGCAAGCCTGTCCTCCTATTTCTGTGACTGTTGATTCTTTATCTCATGCAGGCCTCTTGCTGAATTGCCATGTTCTCCTAATTAAAGTTGCTTTGCTGGGGACGCCTGGGTGGCTCAGTTGGTTGAGCAGCTGCCTTCAGCTCGGGTCATGATCCCAGCGTCCTGGGATCTAGTCCCACATCGGGCTCCTTGCTCGGCAGGGAGCCTGCTTCTCCCTCTGCCTCTGCCTGCCGTTCTGTCTGCCTGTGCACTTGCTCTCTCTCTCTCTCTGATAAATAAATTTAAAAAAGAAAAATAAAAAAAATAAAGTTGCTTTGCTGGAGCCAAATAAATAAAAGGCCCCATACATTTGGGCTAATCCAGATAAAGATTCAAATAATAAAGAACTCAATTTTATGATGAAATGAAGGAGTAAAAACTCAAGTCAAAGGATGTTTCATTCTTAGGCAAGAAGGAGAGGCTGAGCCAAGGCCAGCACGAGCCAGATATGAACAGTGAAGTTCGCAGTCGATTGGAACCACAGGCTGCCTTGTAAGACTGGTATAGAATAGCATGGAAAGTTCCGTGGGAGGACGCGCCACTCAGTTGGTGGAGGGCAAGGCTGCGGAGAGCTTTGAATGCACTTAAGAAGGAAATTTCTGTCGTGGACAATTGCTCAAACGGATGCATGATTATTTTCATGACCTTGCAGACCTCATCAAAATGTCCTCTATGAATGACTTTCTCATTTAACCGTGATCATAAATAAATGAATGAAAAGATGATGAGTAGAAAATAATAAACCTCGTTTTAATTATATGTTCCTGAATTTGCACATCTGTAATTGCAGGGTCCTTCAAAGTAGTTCTCTGCACAAATCTGCCTGCATTTCAACAGCTTCACAATCACTTTAGGTGTTTTTTGGAGGTGCTCTTTTGAAACGACTTTAGGGGTCAGTTTGTGGGCTCAACAAGTAAAACAGACTCCTGACTTTGAGATCTCACTTGGTTTTTGACCAAGGTAACGTCTTACCAGGATTCATTATTCTTATTTATCACTGGTCTTGGTCTTCAATGGCTCCGGCTGCTTCTAAAAACCAACTCTATTGCTGATGTCGCAGACATCAGGATTATTTCAGAGACTATGCTCCACCCTATAGCGCTCTTCTGAACAAGGAATTGCAACAGGATGCTGAGAATTTCAGCATTACTAAAAAATGAGGCAAAGTTGCAAATCCACCTACAATATCTTACACAGGGTTTAAAAAGTCATCATCAAGTTACAGCAATCCCTGGTTCAAAACAAACAAACAAACAAACAAACAAAAAACGGGCAAACAAACAAATGAAAACAACTGACCTGATGTCATGATGTAGCATCTTTACCTTTAGGTCAGGTGTTCTGGGTAAGAGGTGAACAGATTCTTGAAAAACTGATTTCTTTGAAAAGTTAAAAGAATGGGGCACCTGGGTGGCTCAGTTATTAAGCATCCGCCTTCAGCTCAGGCCATGATCCTGGAGTCTTGGGATCCAGCACCGCACCAGCCCCACATCCAGCCCCTCACCCAGCCCCTCATCAGGCTCCCTGCTCATGAGGAAGCCTGATTCTCCCTCTCCCGATCCCCCTGCTTGTGTTCCCTCTCTTACTGTCTCTCCATCTGTCAAATAAATAAATAAAATCTTTAAAAAAAAAAGAAAGGAAAAGTTAAAAGAAGAAAATGCAGGAAGTAAGTTATAATTCTGTAAAGTCTTTTGGGAAATGCTAAGAGATCTACTTTTATAAACCTCACACGTGCTCTAATTGTTCATAGCAGACAAATAAATACATTGTGTTATAGCAGGATATCAGTTTGGCTACTGTAATTGAGAGATTCCAAATTATTGGGGCTTAAACTGTAAAAGTGTGCTCCTCTCTCTTGGAGAGTCTGGGGAGGCTGGTGTGACATTGTCATAAACACAAGGAATGATGATGATCTACCCTCCACAAGGCCTGGCTATTACCTCATGGTTCAAAGTGGCTGCTCCAGACCCCAGTACCATGTCCGCCTTCCAGCCAGCCAGAGGAGACAATACAAAATGGGAAGATCTGCTATTTCCCTTTATTGCAGGCTTGAAATTTGCCCACAATCCTCCTCCTAGAAGGCCATTGACCAGAAATTAAACAACACAAGAGGCTGTCTCGTGTCCCTGGCTGTCAAGGAAGCTAGGGAATGTAGTCTCTTGCTATGCAGCCATGTGCCAAACTATTTTTTTTTTAGTTTTTATATAAATCACAAATTTTAATTAATTATAAATTAATAAATTTTTATTTTTATTTTTATATAATTATATTTATATATATGTTTAATATAAGTATACAAAATTATAAAATATGTTTAATATAAATATATTTGATATATTCAATATAATCTATAATAAAACATTTGATGCAGTATGTAATCATATTAATATATGAAATATAATCTACCAATATTAATTATAACATGATAGAAACAAATTAATGATAAATTACAAATATATTACCTATTATATTCAAATGATAATTATGCCTGTTGTTAATATAATATGCAAAAATATATATCACGGAACATAAAAATATATGATTAATTTATTAATTATATATAAATAATATGTATTTCGTAAGGTATTAAGTATATATTATAATATTTTATTTTCTATAGATATCATCCCCATGTACAAAAGAATGTGTTTTCCCCGTGTACATACAGGACCCTCTGGTTGCCACAGATACTCACCTGGTTCTCACTCCTTCCGTCTGTCCTTGGTCCTATGCACTCCTCAGCAGTCCCGTGTGGACCAAGCAGTGCCGACCCTGTTTCCCAGCACCATCCCCCTACCTTTTCTTTCTACTTTGGCCCCCATCCCATCTGTATCTAGATGCATTTGCGCATGGGGAGTGACCAGGAGAGAAAGCAGGGCTGCTGGGCTGGGCCACAAAGAGCAGGGAGGCCCTGCTTTAGCCCCAGACCCCTCAGGTCAGCTGGAAACACTTGAGTGCCCTTGGCCTCTCTGTGGGAAGGGGAGCCCATCCCTTGCAACCCACCCTGCTTGCCAAGCAGCTGCCCACCAGCCTGATCTGCCCTGAGAGAGGTAGGGAATTACAGGAGAAGTGGTACAATTTGGCGGTGAAGGCCTGCCTCCTCTTCCTCCAGCAAGGACACAGGAGTTTCAAACATTTCACGTTTGCTTGATCTCCAATGAGTGGATGGTTCAGTTTCAGGATTTTTGTAGGCTGGTCGTTAAACACAGCCATCATTCAAGATGAGATTGTTTATACAATAGAGCTCAACTGATGATTTTACAACAAAAGTAATAAATACCAGAAACCCATCATGGCCTAATTATTCTTCTGTGGTTTAATGATCTATGTTCTTGGGGTTTTTTATGCCTGTTGTCTCTAAATGGTGGCAACACCGTATCACCAAGAGCTGCTGTGGTTGGAAATGTATGGGTCAGTAGCGATCGTCGAAATCTGCAAGTGTGATCTCGAGGTCTTTTGTGCAGGAGAGATGGCTTCAAAACTTCCCCAAGCCCCCACTGGTTTAAGGCTAGGAAGGAGCCAACTCCTGAGGCTCTGACATCAATTACATTTCAGGCCATCCCAGGTGGGGCCAGATGGGGGGCTGACAGGCTCCATCAAAAGCAAGATCAAGAAGGAGCCGTTCCTGCACCCCTATTCTATCCCTTGCCACCCCCTGAGTGTACACACCTAGTACAAACTCTTCAACTCTATCCTGATCAAAGACAAGCGACATCCCTTTCCATAAAGCCACTAGTAAACCACGGAGCCACCAAGAAGTTCCCTGAAGGAAAGTTACTTTTATCTAAATTCCCTGCCAGCTATTGGTTAACTTCTGCCCAGTTTGGGTTAGACAATGGAACACCCCCCCACCACCGCCCCAGTGAGCTGCTTATGAGAAGTAGGTTAACAGTGTTACAGAAAAACATGACGCACATTGTTCCGAGTACTTTGCAAAGAATAACTCAAGTAATCCTCAAAATGATCCTTCTATGCTAGATGTTACTGTTAGTCCCATTTTACAGATGAGTATACTGAGGCATCATGTGGTGCCCAAAGTCTCAAGTTCCAACTCAGACCATCTGGATCCAGGGTTCAAGTCCACTTTGCCTGTGTCTAGCCCCAGACCCAAGGACAAAGTACCCAGTGGGCTCTGCCTTGCATGGAATTTTCTCTTGACCAAAAACTGTGGCTGCCTGTGCCCCAGACTCCCCTGAAGGCACTCCCCCGTGCCATGGCCACCACCAGCCTTGAAGGGAAAGCGGGAGGCTTCAGGCTACACAGTGGACTCATTCCCCACACCCATCCAGATCTAAGGAAGCTTTCTGAGGAGTCAGAGATAAGACGGATCCCCATTTTGTGGAAGGGAGTAGCAGAAGGAGGAATGAGTGGCCCCTACCATCCTCTTCAAAGGCCACTCATGGAACCTTGGGTCAGAACCTTCCATGAGCTTCATAGAAACAAAGTCCTCCTTTAAGAGTCCTAGATCAATTGTATTTTCAAAAAGGAGTCACTATTTCAAGGGCATAATTTAAGGCATCCACAGTCTCAATTAATTGGGTTACTTATTTTTTTTAAACCACGTTTTCCACCCACATGCCAGCCCAACCCACAGTCCCTGCTGTACTCTGAGACAGAGACAGACCATGGGGTGAGAGGAAGAAGTCGGGGCGCTGGTAGGTGACACTGGCAGCTTCCTCTTCTCTATCCTCAAGACAGCAGCAAGACTAAGAAATCCACCAAGGCCAAGGGCCCACATTTTCTCTGCATAGCCAGCCCCCCCATCCCGTGCCGCCCCCACGCAGCACTGTTGACTTTAACTTTCGGGACTCATTCAGTCATTCTTTGGGTGCCACTTTCTAAATGAGGGCAAACCAAACCCAAACCCCAAACCTCTGTGTTTTCTACCCCATGCCATATCAGCTCAGGATCCGTCTCTGCTGTTAAATGTCTGATCTCTGATGACACACGTCCAAGAGATCATTCTGTGTTTCCAGGCTCTGGGAGTATAGGTCTGGAGGACAAAAACTTTTTACAGAGAAAGACATATTTATGCCAATTCTCTTTAAAGCCACTGGCCACTCTTAAGGCCTTAGAGAATAATCCTTTTTTCAGTTTTTTTCTTTGCTCTATCTATAGTGTTGAGTCATCTAGGGGAAGAGCATGACTTGCTTTCAAGTTTTCCATGTTTGAAAAATCTCAAAGTAGGAAACCCTAGGGTCTCAGACAAGCCCTGGTATATCTAAGACGGAGCAAACAGCCCATCACTGGCTCACAGTTCCCTACTTTGTCATGGAAATGACTTCTTCCTGGATAGCAGTCCTCTGCTAGAATTCCAGCTGCATGCAGGAGGAAGCTGGTGCTGGGTGCCAACAAATGAGCAAGTGAGCTTCCTGGTGAGTTCTGTATGCAAAGAGCAGCATTAACTGTCCCTTTGTTCTGGCAATGCCCTTGGCTTCCATAGGTTTGGGTTTATGATTAACCAGCCAAGAGGCTGGCTGGCAGTGGTCAACCTCCCTTCCCTGGATCAGTGCTGAGAATAAGATCTTACTTATTTTTCTAGGGTGTGAGGGTATGCCATATAATCCCATATGACCTACTAAGGCCCAGGGATTCAAGGAATTTTATTGTATTTACTTACTGCAATCCCAAGGGCTTGATCTCATGACCCTGAGATCATGACCTGAGCAGAAATCAAGAGTCAGACATTTAACAGACTGCACCACCCATGAGCCCCATGTAGGTTGACAATCTTATACTGGGCCTCTTGCAGACACAAAAGGGGATGAGGTAGCTTTTGCCCCCAAGAGTTCCAGGACCGCTGAAGACTAAAGACAGATGCACAGGGAATAACATTCTCAAACCACATGGGACTGAACAATATAAACCTTAATGCTGGAGCATTAGTCCAGGCCAATCTAAGCCAGTTAGTAAGACTTCATCCTCAAGGCAGTGGAGACCTATGGAGACTCTGAGTTAGGGTCTCATCCTGGTGAAATTATCCCCTGCTTCCTCTCAAATGCTAAAGCAAATCAAGCTGCCTTTATTTAGACAACAGAAGTTAGCTAAGGGTCCTTGGAAAGTCAGCTCTGGGCTAAGTCCTGGGGTCCCCAAACAGAAAGATAATCCCCTGTCCCTTAGGGGCCCTTGGTCTCATGAAATTTACTATAGATAGTTGAGCAGGTTGGGCACTGCACAAAGAAAACAAGTTGAGGGGCCAGTGGAGGCTGAAATCCAGTCTAGGTTCCACTTGCCAAATCTAATGTCACAGCATGGGGTATGACCACCTATAGGATGAGGTGCCTTCTCCAAAGAAAGGGATCATCCATTCACCAAGGTGTACATCCACAGACCTACATATGCCTAGAGTGCCTTTATCTGGTCTCCACACTCAGTAGTAATTAGGACAATATCAGATCACCTTAATATCAAATTACTCACCAGTCTGCTGAAGACTAATCTTAGAGGAAATTACTTTTTTCATGATATAAATGTTAATTTGCTAGGGTTTTCCCAGCAAGGTGCCAAAGCCTGAGAGACTCAAACAGTGGAAACGTATTGTCTCCCAGTTCTAGAAACCAAAAGTCCAAAATCAAGGTGTCAGCCAGGGTTAGTTCCTTCCCAGGGCTGTGAGGGAAGCATCTGGTCCAGAATTTTGTCCTTCGCTTACAAATGACTCTCCTCTCCCTGTGTCTGCACACCGTCTTCCCTCTCCATGTGCCTACGTCCAGATTTACACTTTTTATGAGGACATGAGTTATGCCAGATTGGGACGCACCCTAATGATTTCATTTTAATTTGATTACCTCTGCAAAGACCCTATCTCCAATGCAGAACACACTGTAGGGAACTGGGTGTTGAAACACCAACATATGAATTTAGGAGGGGACACAATTCAGCCCATAACAATATACTATAATATTCATATGATTCATTTGACTTAATAGAGCTATTCCATATCTGGGCTTTGTGGGTCACCCCCCAGGCCCCGGTCCACTCCTGCAGCCTTCTTTAGAAGGGAAGCAGCATCCTAGGTGAGCAAAGAAGCAGGGTCTGTCTGGGCCTCTCACTTGTTTAAGCTCCTAGGGACTGGCTCTGTATCTTCATTTTTGTGTGAGTATAAACTGCTTGACAGGGTGTGAATTCAGAGTCCTGGTGTTTCCTTGCTGCCAGCCCTCCCAGATCAAGTGGACAATTCCATGGTGTATGTATGTCCTCCATTCTTTAGCTAAAGACTTTATTTAAAATTTTAAAAAAATAATAAAGGCTTTTTTTTTTTTTTTTTGGTCAGAGAGAGAGCACAAGCAGGGGGAGCTGCAGGCAGAGGGAGAAGCAGGCTCCCTGCTGAGCAATGAGCCTGATGTGGGACTCAATCTGAGGACCCTGGAATCCTGACCTGAGCTGAAGGCAGACTCTTAACTGACTGAACCACCCAGGCATTTCTAGCCAAAGATTTTAATTCTCTGTCTGGAAGGGTTGTTGGTCACCGGTACCCAGTGGGAAGAGATTGAAAATCCTTTCCTGAGAGCTGGTGTGATAAAAGTGAATTAGAGACATGGGTGCCTGGGTGGCTCAGTGGGTTAAAGCCTCTGCCTTCAGCTCGGGTCATGATCCCAGGGTCCTGGGACTGAGCCCCACATCAGGCTCTCTGCTCAGCATGGAGCCTGCTTCCCTTCCTCTCTCTCTGCCTGCCTCTTTGTCTACTTGGGATCTCTGTCTGTCAAATAAATAAATTTTTTTTAAAAAGTGAATTAGAGAACATAGGACTGTGAGAAAGACTGATAACACAGACCCTGCAGTGTCTGTAGTCCTCCCAAATACAGACCCACAGCTACTCACAGCAGGACAGACTTCAGGGACTCCCTCATTCCCTGCCTTTTTTAAAGATGAGCACCTTCCGGCCCAGAGGGGTGAAGTAACTTGCCCAAAACCACACAGGACAGTATGAATATTAGACATGAGGCATCTTCATTCCCAATTCAGTCCTCTTGTACGCTCTTAGATTTCCTGACTGTTTCAGGCCTCGACGGAAGTGAGCCCGACCCCTCGGCAAGCTGTAACCTGCTAACCATCTGCAAATGGATGACTTCTAGGTCTCACTCCTCGTCATCCAGGCCCCTTTGCTCGCCCAGGGCTCCCTCACCTGCTCGGCATTCTGTCCTTCATCCCTGCCCAGTGCCTCCCAAGCTTTTGCAGACTGAAGCTTAGATTTCACTGGGGACTAAAAGCCTTCACCCCAACCCAAGGCGTTTCTCATCCTAAGCAAGTGGGGAAAGTCTGGTTCCAGGGAAAGGTAGGCTTGGTGCCCTGGGCTTTCAGGCCTCCTAAATTCCAGTGAGCCCCACTTAGTTTTGGGGAGACCGTCTCCATTACTGCTTCCCATCGCTTCCCTCTTTCCATGTAAATCCCTGCCCTCCTGACCAGCACTCAGCGTTCTCTGAGTTTCACTGCATTCCTCTCTGTCCCAAGGCCATGGGGACACACACACATACACACACAGGAAAAACGTGCACAGGCTCTAAGGCCCAGAGATTTGGATGAGCCGACTCATAAGGCTGCTAACTTATTTCCCCACGGCATGAAGCCATGAAGGAGAAAGCATGGGCACTTGGGGGCAAACACTGGGTGGCTCCCCCAGGGCTCCTGTAGCCCCTTCATGCCTGCACACTCCTGGCCCCAGAGAAGGGTGTATGAGGTGACCACGCTGGGAAGATTAGGACTGCTTTGTTGAGATAGTCCATAGCTCCTTGGTAGGGGTTGACTGATCTCACTAACCTTAGTGAGATCAATCCCAAGCCCTGGGCAAGAAGACTGCTTGCATCATAGCCCACTAACCTCCCAAGAACCCCATGGGGAAGGTGTTATTCCCATCCTAGCGAAGCCATAACCAAGGTTCAGAGAGGCGAACAGATCAGCCAAGGTGGAGAACTGAACAGATCAGCCAAGGCGGAGAACTGTTTAGTAACACCACACAGAGTTAAGCCTCGGGCTTCCTGGCCCCAGCACCACGCTGTTTCACGCCACGCTGTGCAGCCCTGTGGCAATTACAGAAATCATCACGTTCGCATTAGGTTAACTTTGTTGAGAGTTTTATTTGATTACAGTAGTATACTCGGTACATGGTGGTTCAGGTGTCAGAACTGCTCAAGCAGCCCAGTCACCTAGTCACAGCTCTGGAAACTGGCCAAGAGCCCTCCGGTGGGACAGAGATGGGGCTGGGTCGCTGGGCACATGGGCTTCTGTTTCCTGACTTTGGCAGAGGTCTTGGGTGTGGATTGACTATATGCCCATCATGCTTCCTCTGCAGCACGATGTGGCCTTGTCTTCCCGGGCCTCCCCACCTACTTCTGCTCCCTGAAGTGACTGATCTGGGGTGAACGTGGCGGGATGTACCTAGTTCATTGCAAACAGCGTCTGTCCTGAGGAGCACTGATGAGTCAGTTATTTGGAACTGAAATAAAGTTTTCTATTAAAATGAGGTTATACGTGGGAATTGGGTTTATGAGACAGCCCCTATCCGATGCCACTGAAGATGCCCGTCCTACAGTGGAGGGGCCGTGTGCTGGAGGAGGAAGGAGTGGCAGCCACTCCCTTACTTGAACACAGACAAATCGTAAAATGGGAACAGGCTGGCTCTCCCCTCCTCTTTCTTCTTCTGTGCTTCTCTTGCTGACTGTGCTCCCCTCCCTGGGGCTTTCTGGGTGTCCCAATCCCCATCCTGGCCACCCAAAGGAAGCCACATCCCAGAATGTCCTACTGCCCTCACCATGTCCAGTCAAGAGGTTGCTTACAGCCTCCATTAATGGACAGGTTTGGACAAGCCTGCCTGTACACAGGAGTATTTCTCCTTCCAAGTGGTCCCTCTGAAAATGTGCACATGCCTTCCAGTAAGGAAATCTTCATGGCCAAGGAAAGCACACCTCACCATGGTATTGTGTTTCATCTCCGTTCTGCAACTAGTTACGTTTGCGGGTCTGGCTAAGTCTCCTTGTCCTCCTGGCATCGTGTCTGATCCATGAGGTGAGGGCCTTCACCGAAGTGACTTTTTCCCAAGAACAGTTCCAGAACATTGGTTATGAGATGCTTATGGCAGACATGTCTCTGCTGCTCCTGATGCTACCCTCTCCTGGAAGTGCCACGGGGCCCATTAGCACCTTAAGGCTCTGAAAAGTTCTGCAACAGTGAAAACTTTCTACTTGTATTTAACTTTGTTCCTCAAACCTCCCATCTGACAAAAAACCTTCCATTATTCTTTCTTAGTAAGCTTGTGACTACCTCATGACAAATACACACTGGGATTTGCTGAACTGATGATGTGGGAGGGCATCTCTTTTGTGATCTTCTCACTTGGAAATAAACCTCTAGAGAATATCCTCAGAGAGGTGGGGAAGAAAATCTTCTTTCAAAGTCTTCTTTAAAAAGGCACAATTCACAATTCATTTGAATCTGAAAGTGGATAATAAAAAGAATTAAACAAAAGAGTTAAACAAAATGAGAAGTATTGTCCACACTGTTGACGTCTTGTGTGACATGAAAGCTGCCTCTTGAGTAGCCAGGAGAAAAGTCTCTCAGTGGTTTGAGTGGCATTGATGATGCTGGTGGCACCGTGGAGTTGTCCCCAGGAGTCCCCTGAAGGGAAGGCCACTCAGTGCCTGTTTGTCCCAGCACACATGAGCCCTTCAGTCAGCTAGTTGTAGGATCCACCACAGAAGGAAGCAGGAGGGACATGGAGGCCACGAAACTCTGGCCTAATGTGGGCAACAGCTAAGAATGAAATGGGACTGAAGCGAAGGTCACTCAGGAGGGACAGGTCAGATTGAGTGTCCTTGACTAACGTTTGGTTTTTGAGGTCTGTGTTCTACCACACATGGAAGGTAGGAAAGAGACAGGTGTTGGAATGTTCGGATACTTGTTTGCTGTGTTTCCTGATTTTCATAATCCGCCTGTGGCACAGACCAGAACTTGGGGTGCTGGGTCTATCTGTTACCTGTAGACGTTGACTATCCTGCTTTCCACCTGCCTGCCCTTTCCACACCCGTGCCTCTCATCTCCCTTCCCTGGTTGCTCGCCACTTGGTCACTCACTCCAGTTTGGCTCTAGTTCAGGAGTCCATGCCCTCTGCTCACTCTGTGGATCCCTTAGCCGTGCTCTTGCTCCTCCCATGGTCTCTGTCTATTGCATGGGCATCACTACTTCCGGCCAGGGCCACACTACTACCGCCCTTCACCACTTCCAACTCAGAAACCTGAAGTTGCTGGCAGAGCTGCCTAATGGGGCAATCATGGGTTGTGGGTTCTTGTTACTTTACCTGGAGGCAGCCTGTTCATTCCCCACCAGAAGCCGTGATAGAGCAGCGTCTCAAGAAATGCTAACAGCTGGTCTCCTCACCCCCCAAGGAGGGCTAGGGCCCAATCTGTGTTTGGAGGGCAGGGATCTGGGGACCCACTGGGGAGGCTCTGATTTGCTAAAATGGATTATTGTTAGCAAAAGCATATATCTTAAAAGCCACTGGGCAAGTGTTTTCCCCCAGGCTCTCCGGCCTTAACACTTTATGGTTCTGGCTTTTCAACACCACTGATGAGAAAGAAACCAGCCTGACTGGTCTTCAGGACTCCCAGGTGTGGGGCTAGAAGTCAGTCAGGAAGCTTGAGGCGCAGACAGGAGGAGGCTCATCACAAACGTGACTCCCCCAGACCTTCTGCAGAGGCTGGCCCACCATCTGCCCATGCCTTACCACTACCTGGAGAGGAGGCAGGTCCGTTGGCACTAAGGACCTCTCCTCCCATCCTCCACCATGTCTTATGATGCTGTCTGTGGTGAAATTTTAAGCAAATTGTAATTACCTGGGCTGGACCGTGGACAGCAAATGAAGTTTAACATTTTCACCTTTGCAGATGGGTTTGAGGATGATTTAACTCAGGTTTCTAGCAAGGACCCTTTGTTTCTGGTTTTCCCCAGCATAGTAAAACCTCCATTAAGTAGAAAATTCAGGAAAAGAAGTGGCTAGCAAATCAAATCATACCATTGACTTGACCTTGACCAGAAAACTTCTTTTGATTCTACCTTGTTATTCACCACATCTTAAGAATCTTAAGAATCAATTTCCTAAATAAGTATAAAATGCTACTATGGTTGAGGGCAATATTTTTTTTATTAAATTCTGTATCTGTTCTCATGTTTACACACTATCATGCTTGACTGTCCCAGCAAATCTTTAAAGTTAAACTGAGTGGAGATGATTAACTCATTTTATAGATAGGGAAACTCAGACCCAGTGACTTAAAATGTGCCCAAGGCTACAGAGTTGGTAAGTACAGATCCTGGACCAGAAAGAAGGTTCTCTGTCTCCTCATGGAGCCTTCTATGTCCCACAGTGCCTCCCCTGACAGCTTCATCCCCAGAGCTGATTTACCCCAGTAGAATTCAGCAGCTGCAGGAGCTTGAAATAGTAGACGGATCTGTCCAGCTCTCCGTATGAAAACTGGACCCTTTGATACCTGAGGATATAGGGGAAGGGAAGGAAAAATAAAGTGAGATGAAAACAGAGAGGGAGGCAAACCAAAGAGACTGGACTCTAGGAGATAAACAGGGTTGCTGGAGGGGAGGTGGGAAGAGGTGGGGGGCGGAGGACGGGCATGAAAAAGGGCACTTGATGGAATGATCTCTGGGTGTTACATCAACTGATGAATCACTACTTCTACCCTTGTAACTCATAGTACACTCTATGTTAACTGATTTGGATTTAAATAAAGTCTAAAAAATAATCTAGTTTGTTGATGTTCAACTGACTCTGGTTGATCAAGGCACGGATTTTTATTTTTTATTATTTTTTTTATTAGTTTCAGAGGTAGAATGTAAACCTCAAACATTTTTAAGAGTTTTGATTCTGACATATTGTCCTGCAGAATAACTACCCCAGTTTACATTCCAACTCGCCGTGCATGAAGGTGGCTCTTTTCCCCCAAATCCTTACTGTCACTGGACACTAGCTTCACTTGGCTTTATTCTATTTTGATTATAACCTATCTCCAATATGAGGGTGAAGGTCTTTAATAAATTCACATCTGATAGCCTTCACCTCTCTCTTAGCTTTTCAGAGTTTCTCCTTTATGGTGGTGCCTATTCTTTACATTTGTGAGTCTATGAAAAAGTATAGAACGAACAAAACAATTGCTACCCAATTCAAAACTAGATTCATATGTATATTTAAAGGTGTAATGCATTAGCCTCATCTAGATGAGACTTTTTAACAAGCAAGAACCTACTCTCAAATGTGTTGCCTTTGCCTCGCTCTCACTCTGCGGTGCAAGTGTGAAAATTCATCTCTACCTGTAGAGCTCCGATGCAGTCTCATTTACTTACCAGTCCCAGTGGCTTGAAAAAAGGCAGGATGTTTTTAATGTGGATAAATGATGTAGAGGTGTATATTAACATGCACTAGGGTAATATGCTTGCAAACATGCTGCACTATGGGAATATCTATTGTGTGATCATGACAAAAACAATTATTTACATCAGGGGTCAACAAACTCTAGCCCATTGGCCAATTCTGGCCTAGCACCTGATTTTGTAAATGAAATTTGAGTGGAACAGTGATGCCCCCTTATTTATACATTGTCTACAACCTCTTTCTTGTTGCAAAAGCAGCATTGAGTAGTTTTGACGGAGTCAAGCCACAAAACCTAAAATATTTATTGTCTGCTCTTTACATAAAAAGTTTGCTGACCCCTGATTTATATTCTGCTTTAGCATTTGTAAAGGGCTTTCACGAGAACTACCTCCTTTATCCCTTACCTTCCTGTGAGAGCCAGCAGGCATTACGAATCATCTCCCCTTAGAGGTGTGCAAGCGGGTCTGTCCAAGGTCAGGTTCAGTTTATATGAGGAGGCACTGCAGCTTGAATTTAGATGTTTAAATCTGAAATCTGGGGTTTATAACTTCTAGATGCAAAAAGTTACTTTACTTTGTCCCTTCTATAGTCTCTCCTTAGCATCAAGTGCATGTCATTTCCTTTCCAAATTCTCCTTATGGGCTCTTTTTCTTTGGTAACAAGTATTGTCTATGATGATGGTAATGACATATGCATATAGATCCGAATCCACACGTTTATATGTGACACATGGGTTACTGGCTCTTATTAATTTGAGTCCTAGATATATTAAGGGAGAATTGACACCCCTGAAAGTAACTGCCATATGAGTTCATCCTTCTACAATGATTTGGAAACCTGAAGCATCTTCAGAAATACCTAAGGGTTACCATGTGAAAATTGATTCATTTATCATGGCCCAGAATCAAGGGTGTTAGAGTCTGTTCTGAAGCTCCACAGACCTTGTAATTCCCTTTAAAGGTGAGTTTAAAAAAAATAATAATTTCCCCTTCTAAGTGTATTAATGCCCCACTTGGTTTTCTCTCAAAATTGCATAAAAGGAAAGATAATGTAGGTGTTGGAGCTTCTGGAATGCTTATATCCCGATAAATAGGAGTGTACTGGAAATTTCATCATTAACACTAAAATATAACTCTTGGAGCAAAGCACAGAGACCTATAGCCACACATGCCAACCAGTTTTTTTAACCTCACTATTAAATTTGAACCTCCTGTTAGATATGGGGATTAAGCTAACGATCATATTTACTTTAGTAAACTATTTTAAAAAACCTTAATTCAAAGTTTGTTTCTGACCAGCTACCTCCTTAATCCCATAGCACCTGCCAGAAGACATCCAATAACCCGCTCTTTAGGTCAGATGAAAACATACAAAAGAGAAAGCTTGACTGGAATGACTCATGTTACAAGCCAGCTGCTTTCCAGAATCCGTTAAGCTTTAGGGTCCAGATCTCCTTTTGTGGCTTTCTACAGACTTTATTTGAACAGAGAAATTACAACAACCCTGCCCACATAAAAGCCGAGGCAAGAAACTAGTTGGGGTAGAAAGAGTGCCCAAAATTTCATCATACTTTATAACAAAATGGCAAGGGTATCAGCAAAAATTATTTTCTGCTTCATGGTAATAAATAATCCTCTCCCCCATTTCTTACTGAAATGACGACAGTTGTACATGCTAGATTTCCATTTGATAATCCGCAGAGCATTTTTCTCCAGACGGTGACTCTCAAGGGCACTAAAACCTCATCTAGCATTCTTAGTTAGTACAGTTATCTCACCTATATTCCTCTGTATCCTTTGGTCAATGCCAAGTTGAAATGGGTTCTTCTTTTCCACTTCAACCCATTGAGAGATCTACTAATCCCAATACATGACATATTCTTTGCCCATGAGAAGTAGTGTCTAGTCTAGACATTGATTTTATCACAAGTGACAATTCATGAGTCAGTAGTGGCTGTCTCAGTGACTCAGAGCTTGAAGGGGGTAGGGTAAAGAAGGATTCTCAGAAGAAAAGTTGCCAGGGATGGGGGAAGGTCTGAGAAAGTGAAGTCACCCGTTCCTCTATCCATTGATTCATTTAACAAACTTATCAACCATCGTTCTCTACCAAGAAGTATTCTAGAAGCTGGGAATAGGAAGAAATTCAAGACACCATCAAATAAAGACATTCTCATAAACAAAGGCTGTGCCTTTATTGACATGTAGAGTAGTAATGTTCTAAGTTGTTGGTGTTTTGGGACTCTGTTTATGTAAACATTAGGATGGAAATGATAATGAAGAGGAGCTTAATGAACAATTAAATTTGGACATTTAAATAATTAAACATTTAAGCAATTAAATAATGAACAATTAAATTTCCAGGAGTGGTTATCATTATCCCCAAATCTACAGTATTGGGTATTTTTCTTTCTTTTTTTTTTTTTCAGCATAACAGTATTCCTTGTTTTTGCACCATACCCAGTGCTCCATGCAATCCATGCCCTCTCTAATACCCACCACTTGGTTCCCCCAACCTCCCACCCTCCGCCGCTTCAAACCCCTCAGATTGGGGGAAATTGGAAGGGGAGGTGAACCATGAGAGACTATGGACTCTGAAAAACAATCTGAGGGATATCTTCTTTTTAACTTTGCTGAAGCTTATGGAGTAATAATGCCTTGCTAGTGGTCTAACTGGGACAAGAAAACTTGAAATCAAAATATGCAATATGGTTTTCATATGCTTTGAAGCCAGAGATGAAGCAGAATCCAACTTAGTATCACCAAATAATATTCAGTTGATCATAAACCAAAATGCTTTCCTGGAATAATTCTAATGTAGGGCTTCATTCTTGACATCATCCCTTTAGGTAATTCTGTGTGAACACTCAAAATAGACTCTCGTCTAGAATATTGAGACAAGGGTGTGATTTTTTTTTAAAGATTTTATTTATTTATTTGACAGAGAGAGAGATCACAAGTAGGCAGAGAGGCAGGGGGAAGCAGGCTTCCTACTGAGCAGAGAGCCCGATGAGGGGCTCAATCCCAGGACCCTGAGATCATGACGTGAGCCGAAGGCAGTGGCCTAACCCACTGAGCTACCCAGGTGCCCCAATGGTGTAATTTTTAACATCTCTACAATATAAACTAATAGAACTTTCAAGCTTGGAAGTGATATACACTCATATGCTCATGTTTTGCAGATGAGGAAATGAACCATAGCCATGTTAAGCTATTTGGCTCCATTCCATATTTAATTAGTGTCAACATTCTAATTCAACCTGGAAAAATAACCTAAAAGGAGTCATCCCTGAAGTAGTTAGCTTCTTCTTTTTTTTTTTTTTTTTTAAACTCAGTAAGCTTTATTAAGTCACAAGCATATTGTGTCCCTGCTATTGGATGCAGGGTGAGGGCAGGGATGAGCAGAGCCAACTCTCA
The DNA here is from genome assembly GCF_009829155.1 of Mustela erminea. Classification (NCBI taxonomy): domain Eukaryota; kingdom Metazoa; phylum Chordata; class Mammalia; order Carnivora; family Mustelidae; genus Mustela; species Mustela erminea. The sequence goes on along the minus strand of NC_045614.1, from coordinate 210,444,512 downwards.
TCAGCCCAGGGCATGCTACATTGAATGTATGAATGTCCACTGTCTGCAGCTGGCCTGGCCCAATGGAGCATCTGAACTGTCTTAGTCTCCATTATTTTTCACTGGTGAGTGTTCAGGTGTCTGGTATGCTCATATGGAAATGAAACATACCCCAGGAATATAATGAACTATAATTAACACTAAAATTGCACTGACCAGAGTGTCATTTTCTCTTTGAAGAATCAGACCAAACTTCATGGTCTTTCACTTCAGGGTTGTCTTGGTGAACAATATACAGTTGGTTTATGCACAAATATTGTTTCCTCCCTTATGGATAGACTGGTAGATGACAGAGAAGACATTGAGCGGGTTTTATTTCAGTCTTCAAAATCACTCAGCATTTTTTAACAACCCCAGTTTAGCCCCGTCAAAGCATGTGACCTGGGAGAGAAAGATCCTCCTACTGACTTTCACCAACAACTATTTGTAAGATCTCAAGAATAAAATGCATCACGGAGAGGTTCCACCCAGTAGAGTTGGCACAGGGTTAAAAGATGCAGCAGGATTTCCCTTCTGATAGATCATGTTTCCTTTTGACGCGGTTCTAAATTCTTCAGGGCCAACAGGGAGACCACCGATAATTGCCTGTAATTCAACACACACACGACCAGCTCTCCTGAAAGCCCAGTGTCAGCCTCTCCATTACAGTGAGGGGCCTCAAGGTCCTTTTCTCCCTTTATTGTCTTTCCTTTTGGATCAGTAGCTCTTTTCATGCAAGGTCCTGTTTGATGTCCTAATAAAAGTGTAATTTTATCTTTCTCCAGAAGCCTTCCTTATTCACGGCTTTAATGATCGTTCCATAATCAGTGTGGTTAGAAGAGCTGAGTCCACCTCTAGGCATCTGTCACATCTGCAATGAAGGGAAAGAGGGGATAAGTGGCAGAATAAGCTAAATTTGAAGCACATCTTGGGCTCACCATGACTGAAGTTTGATCTTGATATTAAATTTTCTTGAAATGCACATTCAACAAATATTTTGACATGCATGATTATTAGAGAGTCTCCTTACAAAGATGTGCACAACCTAATTGTTCCTTTTTTCTTTTCAAACGCTACCTTGGTCTGACCCCTCCTCATCAATCCCCATAGAATTCTCCCAGTGCAGAGCCAAAACAAGCCTGGGCAGCTGTCTTTCCAGGGGACATGCTGAGCTCACAGTTGTCCTTGACTTAAATTTGCCCTCCTGTGTTAGCACCTTCCAAATGATTGTTGGAAATCGGGGCTAATTGTTATGAGGAAGGAGGGTCAGAAGATGAATAAGTACCACCAAATGCAAAAGAAATCCACCTCTAGGTGGAAAGAAAAATGCTCACCTGCATGATGCTAACACAGAATCAACTAGAATGTTCTATCCTGGTGTCACAATCAAAATGCTCTTAAATATGGGACGATGGATCAATTCCAGCTAGGGGAGGGTTGGGAAAACTTCCAGAGAGTGTGGACTTTAACTTTACCCTTAAGTTATATAGAACTCCCAAGGTAGATAAAAAAGGGAAGACAAGATTGGTGGCAAGAGGCAATACCGATTAAAGACTCAGGAGTAAAAGGGTGCTGAGCATGTCCATGTTAAGTAGCATGATCTGATGGTGGTAGGGAAAGGGGGGGTTGGAGGTAGGTTAACGTGGGGCGGAGCCATATCCATAAAGTAGGGCTGGTTTGTAATGGGTTTTGAATGCCAGGTTAAAGAGCTTGGACACAGAGAAGATCAAGAATGACTTTTAAGCTAGGACATAGGCTAGCTCTGGTTTGTATTAAGACCTCACCAATATTGCTTTGAAAGTATTTGAGAGATGGTGTTTAGACTCACTGAGTTCAGATACCTTTCAAACACCCATGCAGTGGCACAAGCAACCGTGGTACAAAGGAGAGTCTGCAGCCTGAGGAAATTCTGGGTCAAAGGCTAGAATTTAGGAGTAGAGATCCAATCAGCCAATGGTATTACAATGCAGTTCTGTGGGAAGGGTATTTTCCTATAAAACCTGAGAGAAAATGCACTGGCAGGCCATAGCATCTGCCCAACTCACACTTATACAGACCCTGTCCAGAGGACTTGACGTCTACAACAGTGCTGTCTAGTGGAATACAGTGCAAGCCCACATATTTAATTCTTGATTCTCTACAATCAAGTAAGTGAAAAGAAAGACGTAAGGTGAATTTTTCTCCTATTTTCATTTAGCCATTGTAGCCAAATATTATCATTTCAACATGTATCCCATGCAAAAAATTACTACTGTGATCATTTATATTTTTTCATATGTCTTTCATAAGATCTGGTGTATATTTTACACTTAGAGCACATCTCAGTTCAGGCCAGCCACATCTCAAGTGCTTACTAGTCACATGACCTTCAGTCTGATGGAGAAAGAGCACAGGCCACGCCCAAGTCCTGGTCACAGCCTTTCTAAAGAACCAGGCTGGGACCTGGAAGCGAAGGATTTGCTGACGCTGCTCCATCTCCATGCTCCTATGCCCACCCTAAAAAAGAAAAGGTTAATAATATAATGTCACTGACATGTACAGAATATGCACTTGCCTGGTGCAGGGCTGAGTACTTCATATATGACACCCATGACTTTGGTCTTACTGTTACCCTTATGAGGCTCAGAAAGCTGACCTCACTTGCCCAAAGTCATCCAGCAGAGCAGAGACTCAAATCCCAGTCTGGTCATCTGTAGTTGCCCGGGTCTTAGCATCTGAGCCATATATACAATTTTGTTCCCCATTTCCTAGAGGAAGGGGGTTGCAGGGAATGCTTTGGAAGGCTTGAAAGGGAGTGTGATATAGCTTACCGGATGGCATATCCTTCTAGGTATGCTTCCTGAAAAGGATATTGAACTCAGTTTATCTACTTGAGGCTTTTATGGAGGCAAAGCAGATTTTCCAGAAAAACACTAAGAACATTTAATTTTTAAATCTCCAGTATTTTGAGATTGAGATTTTTAAACCTCCAGTCTCACAAGTGTGTACGTGTGTGTGTGTGTGTGTGTGTGTGTATGTCTGTCTGTCTCCTTCTGCGTCTCCCCTCTCCTGAACACAATGCACCCAACTACAAAATGCAACACCTGTTTGCCGAGTGACGCTTAAGCTCCTCGACATCTAAAGAACTTGTGGCAATCATCGATGAGACTTCTTGTCCATCTTGTCTTGGAGGATGACTGCAGATGGGGGTCAGTCTGCCAAGGATGATGTAAAATACCTCCTCAGTGTTGGAGGCCCTAAGGAAACTCTTCCCAGCTGGGAGGATGCCAAACCAGTAAAACAGCACCCCAGGCATTCTGGCCAGGGGTGGGGGTGCTGGCCACCACACATTCCGCCGCTTGAGCAGGGAATAACTAAACGTATCACAGAGCGGTCCTCTGGCACAGCAGAAGAGTCACATGACAGTGCCACCCCTCCGCTCCCCTCCGGCGTTGGCATGAAATGCAAAGGAAGCTGAAGCGCTATGAGATGGGTAGAAGGTCCCTGCTAGGGCCAATACCTGGCTTTTCTTCTGTGTGCAGCATCCAGAACAGTGAGGAAAGGTGTCCAGCTGGCAAGAGCTTGTGGTTTATGTTAGGGTAGCGGAGCTTCTAGAAAGAAGCTGAGGGGCAGCTAGAACAGTAAGGGTCCTTCTGGGGCAAATGATGACGTATCAGGGACCAGGCTGTGATCAGGAAGACTGTCTCTTAAGTAGTATGTATGCTTGAAAAACGGTGCCTTCTGAAGCTTAAAAATAGAAACTATATAATGTGGAGTTTCTCAGTATAGATTAATTAAATAATCAGTGGGGTGGGCATCAGTACCGTCTGACTCTTATTTGACTCAAGTCTGGAATTTAAAATGTGGTCCTTTGGAAGACAGGAAGAGACTATTTTCTGGAATATAAAATGAGTCACACAGAATCCTAATGGTGCTTTACAGGACTGTAGACAAACTGGTGATGGGGGCAGGGGGCTTTAAAAAGTAATATGCAGCCTCTCTTTCTGTCTCTGTTTTTCTGTCTTTCTCTGTCCCTTCTCTCTGTGTGGGATGCAGATCTTGTGTCTGTTTTTCTCTGTTTCTCTCTCTCTCTCTCTCTCCCTGTCTCTCTCATCTTGATCTTCCCATTTCTCCATCACTCTGTCATATGCAGAGAACACGTTGGCATAAGGAAGAAATCCTACCTTAATAAGGCACATGACTTCTACCTCTGTGTAGATCAATAAAATCTTCTTGTGACTTCTGTTTCAGTAACTGGGAAGTCACGGCATGTTTAGAGGTCAATGCTACAGGTGGGGAAAGGCAGAGATGAGACTGTCTTAAGACACTGAGGCATCAAAGTTAAAAGCAAAAGATAAATTTCCCAAGCCCGTCTTAGACAGGACCAAATCAAAGTCCCTCAGTGATGGGAAAGTGACATGAATTAAAAAGATGGGCATCCTGCCCTAGATACGCTCTCGGGGGCCTGGTTTTTAGTCTAAGCCCAGGTGACAGTCAGGCCTGGGATCGCAAGACAGTCACCCCTCCAGGACGCAGGCAACAAGCAAGGGCCTAAACTGTGAGCTGCCTCCTTTGTGAGCTGAAAAATCTAATGTTTCTATTTCCCCTGAATATGATCCCATCACGTGATGAATCTGCAGATGCAGAAGGAAAAGGGATGACCCAGAAGTGAAGCAGAGTCAGATAAGGCCCCATGTCAAGTGATCCTAAGTCCATTTGGGAAAAATAAATGATTAATTCTACCGTGAACAGGGTGATTAAGAAAACTGGGATCTAGTCTGAGGTTCACTGACTTGGTTCACGATGCACCCTCATCTTTGCCCCTGGAAATCACCGTGCTGTTCTCTGTGGAGCATGAGTGGGGAACAGACTTCCCTCAGGGTCCTTTGAGATTGGCCGAGATGCTGAGGGCTGCAACCCGCACGCTGACAGGAGTGACTTACTGCAGACCCTTAAAGCTCTTTGTTATTCCATACCAAAGGGGAGGTCCCAGTTTGAGCTTCTGGGCCTCCCGCTTTCTAGAATTATTTGATGCAACAAAAGTCTGGCACAACCGAAGACTCTTTGCCATCCTGTGGGGTGTCACCATCACGAGCATGACTGGCATCCAATCAGTCATTTGGCCTAAGTTAATGCAAGTGGCCATGGGGGCTCCGGCAGAATGAACAGCCTCTGAAATAACTCTACCGTGCCAGGTTCTTCCAGCTTCCCACGGGAGCTGCCAGAGCTTTCTCATCCCTTCATTTTCTCAACAGCAAATGGTAGTGAAAAGGTTTCCCCCTTCAGAGAAATCTTCTACGGGTGGGATTAATGAGTGTCTGTGGATCATTTTGAAAATGTGTTGAATACATAGGTGAATAGAAAGTTGGAAGGTACACATCTATCCTCCACCAGAATGACGTATTTGAAAGAAAAACCCCGAAACATATGTGTTTGATTTTCACTGATTTTACTCCATGGGAATTCTAAAGATACTGTTCCAATGAGTGGGATCACGGAGCTCACAGCAGTGCATCAGCCGTCCGTCTCTGGGTGGGAAGTGCTCATTTCTGATCTCAGGACTCCTCCTTCCAAGGGCAGCAGCTGCTTCCCCGAGAGCAGAAAGGCAGGAAGTGAGCCTGGATCAGGGGCCATCACGATGTTTCACCCTCCAGATGAAGTGTGGCTTTGTGTTGTTCTTTGGGAGAACTCATGGATTCGGGAGGCCAGTGATGTAATTCAGGGGAACGTTCCCAAGATCTATTTAAAATAAGACGTAGATGAGTCATCTTTTAACAGACAGCTTTTCTCCTTCTTGTTCACTCATCATCGTCAAAGTGAAAATCACAAGCTAAGTATGTGAAATTGTAAATTTGTTTGGCACGTAGTTGTGTCTACACGTCCTAAAGTTTCCCACTTGTGGGAGTCTCCCCTTACTGTTCATCCCTTGCGTTCACTTACATTTACACCCATTATTTTCCTACCAGCTGTCTGCTCGCTCCCTTGGTATCAAGGTTTGCTCTCACCCAGCCAAAGTCAAGTTCTTGGCATCCTGCTGATAGTCATAACTGCATCTCCACGCACTTACGTCCGTTGCCATCAAAGATTAAGATGGATTAAGATACCCTGATGATTTTTTCAGGCCGGGAAGTGACTTCAAATATACTGGGATTCTGGGGAGTGGGACATTGGAAAGAGAGCTGATCATTTGAAAACAGCTCAATGGGAACATGATTTTTAAATAGGAAGAAACACATGAGCTTGCCTCATCTGTGAGTGTGCAACGAAGCTGTCTTGTTCTAGCATCACCATGTTTCACTGTAAGACTGAGCTCTTTCAAGGAAAGCAAGAGGCAAAGACCCCAGTAGTAGACACTTGGTCTTGTTTCATTATAAAAACAATAGACCAAATGTATTCATTTTCCTTATCTGTCTTATATTCCTTCTTGGACTCAATAAATACCTGTCTTGAATGGCTAATACGTGCCTGGTATATTCTGAGTGCTGGGAATGTAGGAGCAAACAGACATAAATCCCCAAACTCATGAAACTTATGCTCAAAAAGGGAAGTCAAAAAATAAATTTAAAAAAATATACACTCTGGTCAGATGACATTAAAAGCCACAGATTAAAAATAAGGCCCATACAAGGGGACCAGAAATACAAGGGTAATGAGAGAGGGCCACAATGAGGAGATGACAGGTGACAGGTGACTGGGGGGGTGACAACCTCACTGGAAAGAGATGAAATGGGGTGTCCTGCAGATATGTGGGGCCAGAGCACACCAGGCACAAGGAGCAGCAGGTGTGAAAGTCAACAGGGAACTGAAGATGGATTTCTTGATTTCTTTAAAAAACACCATGGTGATGTTCGTAGTAACTGTGTTGAATCTATAGATTGCTTTGGGCAACGTCGTCACCTTACTGATGATTAAGCCTCCCAATCCACGTGCCTGGCCCATCTTTCCATTTGTTCTAGGGCGTCTTTCATTTCCTTGAGTAAGGTTTTGTCGTTTTCAGTGTTCAAGTCTGGTGCGTCTTTGGTTCAGTTGACTCCTAAGTGTTTTGTTCCCTTTGATGCGATGGTCAATGGATTGATTTTTCATTTCCTTTTTGGTTTGTTCATTACAAATGTATAGAGATTCAGCTGACTTAGGGGTGTCGGTTTTATACCCTGCATCTTGGCTAAATCTGTGTATTTGCTTTCTTAGTTTTTATGTGGAAACTGTAGGTGTCTACAAGTAAGTTCATGTCGTCTGTGAACAGAAATGCCCATCTTGGATGCCCTGGATTCTTTTCCTTGCCTAACCGCTCCGGCAAGAGCTTCTTGAAGAAGTAGCTCAAATGGGCTTCCTTGTCTTGTTCTTGATCTTAGGAGAAAAGCTTTCTGTTTTTCATCATTGAGTATACTAGTAGAGAGTTTTTCATAGATGGCCTTTATTAAGTGTCCTTCTATTCCTAGTTTATTATTTGCTTGGAGTAATAAATCAGTTTTCAGGGGCACCTGGGTGGCTCAGTGGGTTAAATCCTCTGCCTTCGGCTCAGGTCATGATCCCAGGGTCCTGGGATGGAGCCCCCATCGGGCTCTCTGCTCAGCAGGGAGCCTGCTTCCTCCTCTCTCTCTCTGCCTGCCTCTCTGCCTACTTGTAATCTCTCTCCCTGTCAAATAAATAAATAAAATCTTTAAAAAAATAAAACAGTTTTCATGATAATGTGGCAGTAATGATTACATAACAACAGTTGTGGATAAAAGAATGGCACAGAATTATATGCTGAAAAATGGGAAAAATGAGAAATTTAATGTTATATATATATTACCATACCATAACTCACAAAATTAATCTTGGAATATTTTTGAAAACCATTGATTTTTTACTTTGAATAAGTGAAATGTATGGCACGTGAATTTTATCTCAATAAAACTGTTTAAAAAAAAACTTAAAAAAATAAACTACTGCAAATGGAGGTAAGAAATAAGGTAGTTTCGCAGGGACAATAAAAGAAAGTGGCTGAAGCCAACATTGTCTGATGGCAGTTTGGATGGAGAGTCTGCAAAAGAGAAGTCTGGAAGGATCAAGTGTCCTTTAGCACAAGCAGTCTGAAAACTGCAGTCTCCATAGAGGCAGGGAAGACTCTGGAGAGAGGGGGACAGAACTGGCGGGACAGATGGAGAGTTTGGACTTGGACATATTAGGGGCTACTTTTTGCTTTCTGTGGCCTTATCCTCAGTTCACCCCAGCACTTGGAAAAAGTGGCTCAGCAGCGACCTCCGAACTGTTCCCTCTATGTATGTGCAAGGCTGTCATCAAGAGTGGCCCCCAGCTCCAGTTCAAGTTACGAAGCAAAGTTAGCTTCAAGTTAGGAAGCAAAGATGTGACATCAGTTGAGAGAGAGAACAAAGAATTTGCAAACATTGGAAATAGTTGTTGCCCTGTGAACAAGTGCAATCAGCAAGAACCACGTTGGGTCAGGCCACCCACATGGCCAACTTCGGCCCCACATGTAACATAACCATCTCTGTGCCCTCACAAGAAACCTTACACACCATGGTTACATGGCAGATGTTTGCTGGTTGTTCATTAAACACTGGTTCCCAGTGAAATTTGTGGGGCCATCCTCCCTGTATGTTTGGGAAAAAGAAGTCAGTATAGACTTGAGTTTCCATTTTGGGAGCTGCTTTGGGCTCTACCCTAAAGGTCCCTTAGATCTCTTTCAGCCTAGCACATGGAGATGCTAGATGTTCCAGGGTTTATGTTGCTAATTCTAACTCGGGAAATCATCTGCCCTCATTTGGATTACAACTGAAGACTCGTGGGCAGGGATGCCTGGGTGGCTCCCTCGGTGAAGCATCTCTTAGTCACAGCTCAGGTCTTGATCTCAGGGCTGTGAGTTCAAGCCCCTTGCTGGGCTCCATGCTGGGTGTGGAGCTTACTATACATACTATATAAATAAATGTCATTTGTGTTAGAGTCAGATGTTATAAATGTGGCTTTGACACTTTTCTTAGTGAGAAATGTCCTCGCTCTGCCCAGTGAGGACGAAGCTCAGCCTGGGTAGAGCCAGCTGAAATAATCTGGAACATGGCACTTAGCATTCATCCAGCATGTTCACTTTCTGTTTATTCTGGGATGGTCACATCTTTAAAAGCAGAGAGAGCATGATCGGCTTGGTCTGACGCTTAATGGAAGAGAAGCTCCAGCAGGGAAGGAGCCAGGCTTGCCCTTCGTTTTTGTGCACGTCCTAAGGGGGAAGGCCTAACCACGTGTGGTCACAAACCCCAGCCCTGGGTCTGCCGCCCCCTTTCATCTATGTCTGCACATGCTGAACACTAGATCGTGTGTGTGTTTTTAATATGACTCTCTCTTACAGGGAGTTCAGAACACACGTGTTCCTTTTTATTCTCACCAGTCCCTGAGATCTGCACACCAGAAAGATCATTCTGGAAGGAGATTGGAGAGGTCGGTGGCGGGGGGTGGGGGTGCGGGAGGGAGAGGGTGGGGACCAAGGAGGAAGGCTGTTGTGCGCTACCCTGAGACTCAGGAAGCACGGGTCTCCCAGGACAGCCCCTGACCCCTCACACTCACATGGCACAGCTCAAAGGCCTTGCTGTATCTTGGTTTGGTTGTCCATAAAACACAGATAGTAACAGTTGCAAAACAGACGCTAAATGGAATGCATTTTGTGATCTCTGGGGAAAAGGCGGTCTGTTAACATATGGGGACAGTGTGTTATTCTGGGGCAGGCCTAGAGCCACAGGCTCTCATTGCCACCAGGATCATTTCTGGAACCTCTGCCAAGAGCAGCCCGCGCGCTCCAGCCTCCAAGCCCCAGCTCTGGGTCCAGCTGGCAGGAGATTAAGGGCCAACTCTGCCCAGCTGCCTATGCCCTGCTCACCCACATGCCTGAATTCAAGGCCCCCAATGCTGGACAACCACCGCAAGTCACCAATTCAACCTCTAACAGACCTACTTAGTACCATATGCCTGCCTCGGGTCAGGTCTATTAAATCTCCACTCAGTGGGGCAGAGCGGTAAAGGCGAACTCCTTCAAAGAGAACAGTTTTGCTTTCAAACACAGATTTCTTGATTGTTCTCCATGGCTGGATATTTGGTGGGACAAGGGGACTTGTAGTTTGTTTCGTCTTGAGAAAAAAAAAAAAGTAGACAAGATGAGGACAGGGCTCTAGGGGCTCTGGCTCCTTCCTGGCCCTGCAAAGCTGAGGTTCCTGGCACCCCGAGCCAAAAAGAGATCGTCTGAGGAGGAGAGATGATGGAGGCTGAGGGCGGAGGGAGCGGATGTCACAGGAACTGTCCCTGTTATCTCTGAAAGTCACGCAGTGGTCTCTGGACATCGTGTGGTCCTCCTGAGGAAGCCGCAGGGGATGTTGTCCGGGAAATGGGGTTGATCTCTGTGGCCCCACTCAGGTCCCCTTTCCTAAGCCCCTTGCTTCTCCTCCCCATCCCCTCTTGGAGCCCATCTCGCTTCCCTAAATATTTCTGGAGAGGAAATAAGGGTAGCAAAGATATTAATTTGAAGGGACTTAACCCCTTCCTGAAGGACTTAGAGTTTGAAAGAAAAATACAGAAGGGGGGGGGGGCAGGACTCTCCAGGGGCAGATGCTCAGATGCTGTCTGCCAGGGCAAGACAGGTGGAGACGGAGATAAATTGGGGGAGCATCGCAGGTGACCACGTGCTCAGCCCAAGTGTGAGGCTGCCCTCAACCCTTCACCCGCCTCACAGAACCCACTTCCCACGTGCATCCCAAATGCACAGAGAAGGACAAAATGAAGTCCGTATGACAGCATCCCAGATGAACAGGGAGTGCAAACGATGGTCTCCGATTATAAAAAACCATCTTAGAAAGCCCGGAGGAAAAGAACCGTGCCTTGGCTGTTCCCCATCTGTGCTGAGCCCCAAAGCAAGAGGAAATTGATTTAAATATCGGCAGCGGGAGCTCAAGATAGACAGAGGGAAGGATCTCCAAAAGAAAGACCTCCCCTCCTGTTGTTGCATAAGCGTTGCTCTTTGAAGGTCGCAAAAGAAATAAGGGTCCCATCATCGATTAAAACAGACCATCGCCAAGATCCCTCCCGCGCTGAGACAACCTCACCCTCTAATTTTAGCAACGCCTCTTGGCAAAGGAAGGGTCCCCCCTTCCTCGGGCTATCTGGTGCTCCACACACCATCTCCTACAGCTTCCTTTGAAGTTGGCGGGGGCTCTGTGGACTCAAGGCCAGAAACTCTGCAGGAAGAGACATGCTCACAGCCATCACACGGCCCTATCTCGTTGCAGCAACAGAGGCTGTCTATTTTTAATTTTTTTTTAATTGTGAAATTGCGGCATTTTGTTTGAAATTAAATATGAGTGGTCAGGTTTGGGGTTGATACTCAGATATGATAGTGAGGTCATTTGCCACCTAATATCCTCTCTTTCTGTGCAGGGGGCGAGGTTTAAACCATGGTTTTACTTTAACAAATTTAAAGATTTCATTCATATTTTTAACTCATTATAAATGAATGCAATTTAAGCCTATCGCAGAGTTGACAGAAAGTGGCCGAAAGCCATGGGAATGTGTTTCTCATTGTGGAAACTACATGTTAGGCATTTTCTTCCCCCAAGTAAATTTCTGCAGTTTGATGAAGGAAATTTTATTTTGGGAAAAAGAAAAAAATCATAGGTTCCAAAGTAGTCTTTCATCTCAGAAGTTAACCCTATAGAAAATACGGCAACAGTTCTGAATTTCGCAAATTATTTTGATAGTATTTCTGTCCTATTGCACAAGTTCTAAAAAAAAATTCTTTTAATGTTTTGGTTTGGGTTCTTTTGTTTTGTTTTTAACCTCTTGGTCTCACAGTGCAAAGCAAAGCGATTAACCCAGGGAAAAGCAGCACCGCAGGAACGCTCGAGTTTCTAGGGAATGTCCAGCACACTCCGTTAGGAGGATCTTGGCAATACTTACTTTTTCCACTTCCAGTTTTACTAGACAGGAGACAGGTTAGGAAGTAAAGTGGGGAGGACACGTAGAGGGAAGAGTTTGGTGTTTTCTTTCAAGCTCACTAATATTTGAGAAGTGTCAACAATGTTCGAAAAACTGCTTTTAGGCCACAGTTTTTGTCTTCCCGGTCCCAGCAGCACCTCCTATGTATGTGATGGGCTGATTGCATAGACGACGTCCCGAGGTTGGAAAAGGAGGGACCACAGGCCAGAGGCAAGAATGAGAGGAGACCCTCTTTATGGCCTTCTGTCTTCAGTGGGTGCCCCCCAACCTCTGGCTGCAGCCCCACATGCATAAACTCTCCTGGTCTCCCTTCTGTTTCCTCTCCTGCACCAGATTATGGGCCTTTCTCTCTTCTCTGCCTTTGAATTCCCTCCTCCTCTCCTCCTCCGCAGAGTGGCACATCAGAGCCCCCCAGTGGGGCTAAGGGGTGGGAGTGAAGGTGGAGCCTGGTTAAGTCAGTCCCAACCCCTGGGGGGTGCCCTGAGGTGGTAGAGCTCTGGGGAGAATTCCTGTCTCATAGGTGGGAGTCCCAGTCCACAGATACACAGCCCTACCAAATCTGGGGTTTCTTTGTTCCACACACCTAGTAGCGGGCTGTACACATATCAAGTTCAAGGTCCAGGTGTTGGAAAACAGACCTGCAGCTTCATATATTTCTCAGTGTTTGAAATTCTGAAAAGCAGGTCTACACGGAGCGCAGGGCAGTGCGATTCTAAAAGGTAGGAGTGACAGAAAGAGGAAACCAAGTATAGAAAGCTGTACCTGTAAGTAGGTTTATCCCAAGGGGCAGGGAAGAGATGAGAAAGAAACTAAGAGAATGTTCCTTCCTAAATGGCCTTGGCTGTAACCCATGTTTCGTGGCGATACAGGACAGCGCAGAAACAACAGCCAGGGTCCAAGTTCCATCTCCAGCTCCCTCCCAGAAAGCTACGATCTCCCTTCCGAAGAAGTTAAGTTGCAAGCAGAATTGCAGTACTTATTTTTCAATTAGGAAAAAGATGCTTTTCATGCATTACTCACTCCATCATTTTGAATTTACCAAAACCAACGCGAACTGACTTTTCAGGCCGTTCAATTCCACCCTTTGTGGTCAGAGCCGAAAGGGCCGGAAAGTTTCTGCTGGGAAGGGTGGAGCTTGGTGCAGAGGGCCCATGGGGACACGCCGGCGGGGGGCTCAGGAGCCAGCCCCCCACCACTCGCCTCACCCAGACTGCCTTCCCAGCATCGCCCGCCTCGCTCTGCACCCCTTGTTGACTTCGGCTACTGGTCAAGTTTCCTTTCGAGCCCCAGAGGCCCGGCTGCCCGCGCTGAGCTGACTCATGGCTTCCCGGACTTCCTGACACCCTGTTCACGGGCCTGTCTGGAGCTCGAAGACACTCTGTGGCAGCGGTGTCGCAATTCCAGCCAGGAAACCAAGCTAACCGCCCCGGAGTCTGGCCGAGGTGTCTGAGGGCGCGCGAGAGCAGAGGCTCCCGGGTAGAATGGAGGCTGGATGTCCACACCCATGTTTTTTGCTATTTTCTCTTCCATTCTTTTTTCTTTCTTTCTTTCTTTCTTTCTTTCTTTCTTTCTTTCTTTCTCTCTCTCTCTCTCTCTAGTTTTATTGAGATACAGCTGACATGCAGAGCTGGTTTCATATGAGACAGACAGCTTATATATGGCATGACTTACATATATTGTGAAATGTTGGCCACAGTCACTTTAGTGGACACCCATCCTCTCATATAGACACATAAAAAAACCACAAAAAACAAAAACAAAAACCCACGCCAGTGGCTGATTTTTTTATGTCAACCTACATCCATCTACAACCACGAAAATGTCAATATACATGTACAAAAGCTTCAGACCCGAAAGCCTTCTCTGTGTCCTCACCAACAGAAGAAGACAATCCATCATTCCATTTAGATAGTTTACATCTTGAGTAAATGTCTTATCCTTCCTCCAAGTTTGTGACATTTCTTCAAAGATTATTTCTAATTTTTTTTAATTTTTGTTTTAGTTCACAGTCTGCCTTCCACTTGGGTCATGATCTCAGGGTCCTAGGAGGCTCCCTGCTCAGTGGGGGGCCTGCTTCTCCCTCTACCCCTCCCCACTGCTTGTGATCAAACTCTCTCTCTCCCCTTCTTTATCTCAAATCAATAAATAAAATGTGAAAGAAAGAAAGAAGAAAGGAAAGAAGGAAGGCAGGAGAGAGGGAAGGGGGGAGTAAGGAGGAAAGAAAGGGAAATCTGGTGAAGGAGCTTGGTTTTTCATGCTACTCTGGATTCAGCCAGTGATCTGACGATTGTCGAAATGACAAGTTCCCATGTTCCCTACCATCTCAGCCTTCTTTGTCCTTCCCCACCCCCTAAGGGGAGAGGAGGTTTCTCCTGGTGTGCAGGGAGCTCTTGAGACCAGCCTTCTCAGAGGGGAGAGGATTCCCACCAAAGCCACGCGTCTGACTTCAAAGGATATGAGACAAATAAACGTTTAGGGAAATCAGGAAGTGCGGAACCTCAGTGATGCGTGTGGAAGAAGCTAGAACATTGCATTTATCCCAGGTCTTTCCCCCGACCCTCCCCCCCACTCAGTCACTGTGTGTGTCCAGAGATAAACAAATAGACCCATCTCCTTGAACCCTGCCGTGGATAAGGGGGGTGTTTGACCAGAGAAGGTGTCTCAAGTGGAAAGTTACTGAGGCACAGTTCTGTTGGATCCCAGAACTGCTTGCTCCTCTCTCCAAAATGACTCTATTTTAAAATAATGATGTCTATTCTCCCATGATTAATAGTACTTTGTATTTTATATCACCTTGCTCTACGGCTGAGTTTTTACTTGCATTTAAGAGTATCCATGCTTATGGGGGGATATCTCGAAGGCTCACATATTAGGTCTGGAAAGTTTGCCTTGGGGCGCCTGGGTGGCTCAGTCGGTTCGGTGTCTGCCTTCAGCTCAGGTCATGATTCTGGGGTCCTGGGATCGAGTCCTGCATCGGGCTCCTACCTCAGCCGGGAGCTGAGCTGCTCCCTCTCCTTCTGCTGCTCCCCCTGCTTGTGTTTTCTACCAAATAAATAAATAACATCTTTAAAAAAAAGAAAGAAAGAAAGGAAGTTCACTTTTTGTTCTTCTTGGAAGTTTTGAAAGCTCCTAAAATTGGCTCCATGCCTCTTTCTCAGAGCACCCACCTGAGAACTCAAGGGTGACGGCCTCTGCCAGACTGGAGGCATGGCAAGTGCCCGGCACCTCAGTCAGGTGCTCCTCAAAGGCCTCCCGGACTCTCTTCCTGGCAGGGCAGGAGAGTGGCCCTTTCGGGGAACTGCCCGCCTTGCTGCCAGCTCAGCCTGGGGAACTGGCCCAGGGGAGTCTCTGCTCTTCCTGAGGTCTGGGCAGACAGCCTGTCCAGTCATCCTTTTCATTGCTGGCCCCGCAATGGAGAAAGTAGACTTGGATGACCATTCTGGCCCCACGGAAAGCTGTCCTCTAAAGCCCAGCCCAGCCGGCCAGCAACCATCTGAGTCTGAGGCCTGTCTGGACCACCACGCAAACATTCGTGGGAATGCATGATCCTTGTTACAGACAAAGGACCTCACCATTCCGTTTGGCTTTTTGTTTTTATGCATTATGTTTCATTTCTTGAAACCTCTGTATCTTTTGAGAAGGAGATTTTTCTTCCTATCCCTGACCGCTCTCATAAATCATCACTTGTTTATGTAGGGGCTGATTCATGGCCTTGTCCCCCAGAACGCTAGTTTCCTAGAGACCGAGACTGTGGACAACCTCTGCCTATTGCACTCCCAGGCCTCAAACAGTGCCTGGCTCAGGTTCCCATTCCCATAGAGGCCCCATTTGTTAAAAGGGAAAACTGAGGCACTGGGTGGCTGTTCTCGGCCTTCCCGAAGTCCAGCCCCCTTGGCATGTGCCCTAGGCTCTTGTCATGTGCCCAGCACTGTGTCTCTCCCAAAACGCCGCATCAAGAAGTGGCTGGCAGGCCTGGGACTCTCCCACCACGCCCATCACCAGGCAGAACCTGCAGGGAAAGCAGGCCTGCTGGCCCTCTCCCCCGTCCTGGGAAGGGGTGGGAACACCATCCCCCCCGCCTCCAGAAACCGCTCCCCCCATTCTCTGCGAGGTCGTTTATTACTTTCCTGTGCCTGCCATCGCAAATGACCACAAATGAGGTGGCTGAAAACAACAGGATTTTTGTTTCTCGCACAGTGCCAAATGCCGGAGGTCTGAAATCAAGCAGGGCCACCCCACCTCTGAAGGCTTGAGGGGAGACTCCTTCCTTTCCTCCTTCTAGCTTCTGCTGGTCGCCAGTAATGGCATTCCTGGTTTCCGGTGCGTCACTGTAATCTCTCTGCCCTTGACCGCAGCCGTCCTTCTTCCCTCTGCGTGTCCGCATTTTCTCTTCTCACAAGGATACTAGCCACTGGATTTAGGGTAGGATAACCCCATCCTATCCAGTTCCTTCTGCAAAGGCCCTCTATCCGAAGGAGGTTATGTTCTGAGTTTCCACGTGGGTGTGAATTTTAGGAGACACTACTCAACCCAGTTGGGACCATAAGGACACAGGAGCTACTCACCATTTATCAGCTGTGTGACCTCAGGCAAGTTGCATGACTTCTTGGTGCATCTACATACTCACCTGCAAAAGAGGAATGGAAATAGTCCTGCCTGATTGGGCTGAAGGCACTGATATCGGTGATGTGCTCAGAATGGTGACAGGCACATATTAAGAGCTATGTAGTCCAGGAAGACAGAGCAAGTGCCTGTAGATGCTTCACAGAGGTCAGTGGATAATCCTGTCATCAAGGGCCCCACGGGGGGTGACAGGAAAGGGAATTGACCCCCAGCACCAACCAGGAAGCAGAGGATAGGACACGCAAGCCATCCAAGGAGGTGATGGCCGATGGGACTTCTCTTTATCTAGGAGAATTTAGCCAAGGGAAGAGAGAAGAAGGAGTTGTGGTTGGAGGTAAGGGCATGTTCAAAGACCTGGGGGCAGGAACGGATCTGACAGACTCAAAAAATGCCGTGGGTCAGGATAGCTAAAGCCCAAGGCAAGGATGCAGCTGGGATATAAGGGGAGAAGCAGGTGAGGTAGAGTCCCAGGAGACAAGATTCTGGGCCTCACCAGTCCTGCAGCCCAGGGAAGCATCCAAGGTCACTTCTAGCTCTCAACTGTCTTAGTCCATTCGGCCGTCTGCCACAGAAATACCATAGACTGGGCGATGACATTTATTTCTCACCATTCTGGAAGCTGGGAAGTCAAGATCACAGGGCTGACAGAGTCAGTGTCTAGTGAGAATCTTCTTCTTGGTTCATAGCAGACTGTCTTCCCATTGAAACCTCACATGGTAGAAGGCGCAAGGGAGTTCTCTGGGGTCTCTTCAGTTGCCTCAACTCCAAGCTGATCAGAATGCCTCATTGTTCTCTCAAACTGTCCAGCCCTCGGAGAAGATATATGAGTTACCCAGAGCACTCTGACCCCCAAGGAAGCACAGTGCTGATCCGTCCTATGGCAAAGTTACTGACCTTTTGTCCATTTCTATGGGAAATGTCAATGAAAGTCCATTCCCCGTCTCTCAGTGATGACTCCATTAATGGAGTCATCCCAGATGTGGTTCATGATACAATAGCCATGGGAAACTGAGACTCACCATCTTGAAAACTTTTGACTAAAACCCCTCCTTCCAATCTACCCTGATGACTAGACTCATCATATCTACTGTTTTTTCCCCAGTGTAGCAAACACCCACTCCTCGTTCTCTTTGATAAGAGGCCTAGACACATAGGTGACCCAGTATGACATATGCAGTTCTATCATTCCAAAGACTCCTGCTCTTACCTTGGGAAGATTCCAGAAGGAATCACCTTGTCTGCAAGCCTCCCCTAGTTAGCAGGTTGTAGATCTCACTTACATCACAAAAAAATTCATGGCAGAATTTCTGGTTGAAAAAGATCTTTTTCCCCTGATCTACTGATGCTTCACCCTGATGCATTTTCCCATCTGGTCCTTCCAGATGGTCAGGGCTGCTCCAAATGAAAGTGACATAAAGAGCAACATCTCAGGAAGGGACCTGTTCAGTAAAATAGCAAAGGGACAGAATCTCAGAATCCCAAGTTAGTCTTTAAGCAGAAAAATAAATCCTAGAATCATAGCTGAGAGCAGGAAATGACCCTAACAATTATAAAAAAAATAATAATAATAAAATAAAAAAAATAACTCATTTACTATGTTTCCACCCCCAAACTGGGTATTATGTGCATGTCATTACATTTCCTTCTGTTGCCACCCTCTGAGCAGGACCCCTGACTGATGAGGAGGTCAAAGCAGAGAAAAGTTAAGTAATCTGGTGCCTGAAAGCCTATTAGTGTCCACCTCTCCCCCTTCTCCAGATGTGGTAGGTGGGACCTAGGGAGTTTCCAGGGGTCCACAGAAGGGACTGCAGCCTTGTTACAACCTGAACCCTGAGGTTCCCTCTACACCACTGTCTATAGCAAGTCGAAGAGCACAATAAGAACTCTTACTAGGCATTCCCATTTTTACAGCACAAAGACATTTAAATTATGCCAGAACTGACATGCCTCCAGCCCACAGATTTTCATACTCTTCCCTGAAGCTACTTTGGATAGATTTTCTGTCTTTCAAGTTAGGCTGGGGAGGGAGAGTCCAGAGAGAAAGGGATCATCCTCAGAGTGGCCTGAGCCATCTGGACTGCGAGAAAGTACATTAATTGAGGGGCATATCATGCCATACAGCTGCCCAAGGGGGTGATTTCAGAAGGCGGGGAAAGCCCTCATCCAAGACAAGTACCTTCCTCCCTCACTGACCTTCGAGCACAGTCTCAGGCCTTAATCTTCAAGTTTAGTAAGTCTGAGAAGGCAGCTCTCCCAGGGAAGGGTAAACCATTAGTCATTTACACTTTAGTACGAACTAAGTAAGAGGCTGCCCCAAATAAGTTAGAGTACAAAGGTCAGTAGAAGGAGAGCTTAGGGCACCAAAGACAAATGTTCTTGATCTCACCCCCTTGAACCTCCACCTGTTGGTTCCACTCCCTTTTGAGGATCCGGGAGACCTGGAACCTAGATAGACACCCCCATGTCTCCCTCCCAGGTGTTCAAAGCTGCCCTGCCCACTAGTACCTACTGTATCAATGAATCCACAAACTGTTAACTGTCACATGTGGTGTGTTGCATCTGGGACAAGATTAGGGCATGAGAGAAGGTCCCCCATATAGTAATCATAATAAGTGGAATCACTACCCAACTTTATAGTTAGCAGATGGGCAGGGGAGGACTGATACAAGCTGTGAGCAGAACTAAAAAGGTGTGGTGACCAAGAGGACATGCAATGAGCTAAGGCAGGCTCAGGGCAGGCCTCATGGCATAGGGAACACCTAGGAAATTTTGGTGGATGGAAATGAAAGACAGTGTCCCACAGCTGGAGGAAGAAACACGAGTGCTCACAGCACAGTTTTTGCAAGTACTCAGTCATGCTGCAGCTCAGAGAAAAGCATGAGCCAGGGCTGCATGTTGGGTGGCTGGTCCTGAGCCTTCCCCTTCCCTGGGGTCTATGCCTCGCCAGCTCATCTGGGCTCGTGCCCCAAAGAAGCGGCCCCTGGGACAGCAGTGCGGCATGGGATGGCCCTCCAAAGGCTCTAGAGAGGGAGCAACGCCAATCTCTGTCTCTGTGCTTGCCTGTTGCCCCCTGGTTGTGTCACCCATGCATCAGTGATGCAAAGAAAAAAGGAACAGTCCCAACCCACTGGGGCTCCTGGAACTGGGCTTCTGTGGAAATCCTTAGCCCCCACTTAGCTGGTAGCTGACATGGTGTAGGTAAACAGGAGACCTAAGGCATCCTGGGACTAGCTTTAGTGGGTACCTGTCCTCACTTGTCTATATTTATAGGATGCTTAGAAATGTACAGAGTGATTTCTCATGCTGTGTCTCCTCTGAGCACCACACCATCCTGCAAGAGAAGGGACAACAGACAGGAATTGCCTAGATTTCTAGAATCTCCTAGGGTCTCTGTGACTTGCCCAACCCCAACTTCTCTGGGTGGGCTGGTCCTCTGTCTGGATCTACTGGCTTCACACAGGACTCTTCTTCTGGGAGCAAGCAAGCCACAAAGGTAGCACTTTCCGGGCCCTTTGAGAAATCTTGCGTTTTCTTTTCCTTTTCTCTTCCCGAGTGACTTCAGATTCTGCCCATTCCTGTTTCTGCAGAGAGCTGTAAGGTTTCCCATTTCCGTATTCTTTGGTGTACTCCTAGCCAGGATGAGATACTCTTTTTTTCCTTTTTGGTTTTATGGGGATTTTTTCAGTGATGTCAGACTTCAAAGGAAACCTCCCACCATAAAGATCACGACCAGACTCACACTGTGATTCTTTCCCATTCCTGCGGCGAAAGGACGGTAGTGCTAACACATGTCTCATCTCCCCTTGATGGCAGCCTCTCCGGAGTGATTTCCAAAGCCCCTCACTTTCTCTTTTGGGTCCCGAATAGTGTGTCAGGAATGCATCGCTCCTTTCCAAGCCAAGAAGCTAAGCTACTGGTGCCTTCATTTGTCACTGCACTATGAGCTCCCTAATCAGAATCCCCTCCCCTGTATCAGCACAGGGTCCTCCCCCGCTCACTTCTGGCTTTCCTCGGGAACTTCTAAACACTCTCGTTGTAGCAAAGTCACTGAAGCCAGGCCACAAGGCAGCCGAGCGAGATTTAATTGACTCCTTGGGCAGTGATTCACAGAACAAAGCCTGACTGTCTGACCTGGAAACCACACAGTGGGGAGTTTAGAAAACTGCGGCGTAGTCAAAACAACGTCCCTGGGGCGGCCATTGATTGAAGTTCAAAGGAGCAAAGATGTAAGTCAGAACAGTTGTAATGACAAGGGCGGCCCAAAAAAATACATTGACCTGGGCATGGAGCCTTCTGGGATGAGGCTTCCCAAGACTTTAAATCACACAGGTTACATCGGGACAGGATCCAGGGACAACATGGCCTCCTGGGAGAAGCTTCCAGCTGGGCAGTGAAAATGTTAGTCATCAGGATCAGAAGAATGTATTGATTTCCTAGAGTTGCCTAGGCCCCATCCTGGAGGGCAAGCTGCTTCCCTATCTTCCCATGACACTCTCCCTGCGTCTCTGTGTGTCTTTTCTTCTTACAAAGACACAGTCATTAGATATAGAGCCCACCTTAATCTGGTACGACTCAAACTCATCACATCCAAAAGGGCTTCTTTTCAAATAGGTCATATTCTGAGATTCCAGATAGACAGGAATATTCAGATATACTCAAGGGACCACAGCCCATTTGCTGTTTCTCCCACACCACCTCCTGCCTAGGTTTGTGGAATTGGTGATTCCTGGCCTTGGTTTTGGAACCTCCTCCATGCACCGAGATCTTTGTGTATGAAATTGAATCTTGACCTTTCACCTTTCCTGGCTGAGAAGACAAATATGGTGCCCATCTGTGACACATGGCTAGGCAGGGTTTGACGGAAGGAGCATTAAAGTTAATGTGGCGCGGACTAGAAAGTGAAAGAGTGGGCAGTATCCAAGGAGGTAAATTATCAGCATAAAGAGTCTGGTCAAATAGTTGTATCTCAGAGAGACCACCAAACACATTTCTCTAAATGTTTTTAGAAAAATGTAACTTTTGGAGTAGGGAATCAGGATGGGGGTGAAGCACAGTTGGTCTTGAAGTATTTCAAAGCTTGCCATAAGCTGCTGGCTTTCCAAGTGAAAATAGTACCATCTCCAAGATCTCATATTCTGGAATGTTCTTCCACTCACAGCTTCTACTCCTTTCAGTCTACTATCCTCACTCCTACTGATGGCACTTGCCACCTTGATGGTGGCAGATCAACCCTCTGACGAGGCACTGTGATGGGGCCATGGGGAATAAAGGGCTTTTAAGTAATATTTATGTGGAATACCCTCTACCTTTCAGATGAGTTCTAAGTTCCTTGCTATCACTACTGGATCACACAGAATGACTGCTGCAAGTCACCTCCCTTATGCATACTCTACAACTTATTTTCTCTGCTTTTATTCTCACTATTCTAAGTATTGTTGGAATCACAAAACCACTTTGACATAGATTATTTTATTTTAACCCCTGCATTCAATGCCTAATTTATCCAAAACACCCTACCGCGCTCTATCTTTAGAAACTGTTCCCAGCTGATCATAGGTTCCAGATAACCTCTCCTCTGGAAAGACTCTCCCCCATTGTATTCTTTAGAAGAGTAGTGAGTACTGAAAAAAGCACATGTTCACTTCTTCTTGAGATGCCATCTAGCTCTACCCTTACATGTCTTCTTTCTGAGGAATGTTGTATTTGCCCCACCATTTTCCAGAGATGAAACAAGTAATGTGCTCCCCGCTCAATGCCCCCTGCTTCCTCTGGAACCTGTTATGCCAGCTCTTCATCCACCCCCTTCCTTCTCGGCTGTCTTCCCCTCTTGGTCCCATTCCTCCTGCTGTGTCTCGTGTCTTTAAATGCCTTTCTCATTCACTCAGAAATTTCTTCTCCTCTTCCTGCTGCCCCATCTCCTTTGGAATACTGGGTTACAAACCATTTCTCCTCCACAGCACACCAAAGAGCTGTAGCCACTGTGACAGTCTCCTCCACAGATAAATTAGGTAGTAGACTGTAGTAGAATTCTGGGATTCTTCACACTTCCCTCCCTTCTTTCTGTCCTTGTGTGGGACACTGGTGCACAACAGTATACCAAGATTGAGCTAACTTATTTGCTCCTCCAGGGCCAATAGTCTAAACCGTCTTATCTTTCAAAAGAAAATTATCCTGCCCTTTGGCCCTGTTTTCTTGTCTCTTATTATTACTACTCTTTCCACAATTCCTTCTCTGCTACTCTTCCCCCTCCCTTACCCCAGATGTCTCCTAGACACTGTTCTAGACTCTCTTCTCTTCCTGTTCCACCTTTTCTCCTTTGGGAATCTCCCCACTCCTGCCTTGAACACCGTAGGCCCATGATGAGCAATATCAACCCACCAGGCAAGTCCATCTCAGAGTTGTGGTGAGTCTTCAAGTGGCTCCTGAACACATCTGTGAGGACATCACCTCAAGAAACCTCAAGGCAAATGTGTCCTATATAGAATTCACCATCTTTTCTCAGACTTTCCAACTTTCATCTTTCTGACAATGGACCACCAGCCCCTTAGTCACCAGGGCTAAACCTTCAGAATTGACTTTGATGCCCCACCTTTCACCCCGCATACAACTGATGGCTAGGTTCTATGTATCCCCCTCCCACCAGTTTCAAAAACCTGCTAACTATCCAAGAACCAGGTTTGCTGTAGACCCAGAATAGAATACAGATTGCGTGAGTGATATCAGACAGTTAAAAGATTATGTACCACTACATTTATTGTAATTAGCACTTATTTTATATCCAGAAGGCATGTAGCATGCTATTGGATGTTTTCATAAGCAAATAATTCAACATGCTCATAACAACTTGTCAAAAAATGAAAGCCATTCATTATTAATAGTAGTACATTTATTTTAGTATTTAGTAGTAGTAGCAGTAAATTTTAAGTAGATTTTATTCTACCCCATCTATAAACGTCTACCAAAAGTTTTAGAGAAATAAATGCCAATGTTTCTGGAAAGATTGACTCATTCAGTATTTTAGCTTAGCACTTCCTATGATTCATACTATCACTAGAGCATCTAATACTTTACTTTCTAGAAGCTATTGAGAGACCCAGACCTATGGGTAGGGTGTGATTTGGGTGTCGAATAAGGCCTTAACCCTCCAAGTATTCTATCTCATTCACTTGCTAGTTGACAACATCTACATTTAGCACCTTCTCCCTTTATAGCCTGACATCTGGAACTGAGAGAAAGAACCACAGAAGGCAGAGAACTCAGTGCTTAGAATGTTCCTGAAGGAAATGTTCCTTGAGATACAGCATAAAGTATACTGGAATTTGGCAACAGGCCAACCTGGCTTCAAATCCTGGTTCTAACACCTCTTGATTGTGAGATCCTGGGAGAAGACTTAACTTCTTCAAATTCATGTCATATTTTTAAAGTAGAGATATTATCCATATTTTCCCAGGATTTAGTTCTTTTAGACATAAAGAAGAAAAAATTGATAATGAGGCTAAGAGTCTAATGGATGGTAGCTTTCACAATGCAGTCTCTCTCTCTCTCTCTCTCTCTCTTTTTCACACACACACACACACACACATTAGTATCTTCTGATTTTATAACTGAACCTTGGGATGAACTTAGACCTTGGACCCTTGTAAGAGCTACACTTCTATAAATAGTAAACCTTCAACCTAACATCTGATACCAATGTAGATCCATGGTTAAAAGTTGGTCCTGAAAAGAATTCTTTATACCTAACACATGGCAAAAGCTATTTTTTTGAATCTTTGATAGAAAATTAACATAACACAACAACAAAAAAAATATTTTGTAATTCTAGTGATTCAAGAAGATAAACACTAATACGCATGTAGTAAAGGAAATGGAGCCAGGGACTGAATGGTTGCTGGATAAAAAGAAGCACCTTCTGTCTGTACATCTTGTCTTCAGCATGGTCACATACTAATGAATGCACCCAGCTCACTGCTGGCAACAAATACTTGAGCCTCATCTTACAACTATGTGTTCAGCAGCTGTTCTGAGACCCATGCTTTCAGGCTTTTGTTCAAGCAACAGAAAATTTTTGAGAGGGGGGCTCCCACTGTGCTGATGGCAATGACCTACAGATACTAAAAAAACAAGTCTAAGAACCATGTGGTTGCTAAGGAAATAGACACAGCCATTGTGAAACTTGAGGCCATATTTGGTGGCTTGAAACACCTAAATGATCAAACCAAATGGATCGAATGAGTTACCAAGTAAAATCCACTGCATAAAAGCAGTTATTAATATGGCAGGAAATAATATTCTTCTGAATTCCATGGCTCATGTGGATCCAAAGATTTGCCAAATCTTGTCATTATTAAACCCATAAATAATGCAATGTTAGATGCCAAATTAACAATGAAATCTTTTCAGACTGCCAAATACACTTCTAGGGAAAAAATAATAATAATAATAATCCATTCCCAGGTGAGCTAAGCTGATCCACGCAGAATCTATTCATGGGTGCCAGGTCCAAGGTCTCCAGATTTTTACTTGTTTGTTGTTGATTGTTTAATGAGACGTTTGAATAGTACTGTTAGAGATTTTCACATCCAACTTTCAGTGGGAAATCAGTTGAGTATTACCATGTCTCTGTTATCCAAACAACAACACATTTGTCATTTTGTCACCACCAAATTAAGTGTGTGGCCGGGTTTGTGTAGCCAGAGCAAGGACTTCAGGAGGAGGCAAGTTTCTATTTTGATTCACATCAGATTGATGTCAAGGTCAAGGAACTCAAAACCTGCTCCCCAAGGAATGTATGACTTTCTAATATCGAGACCCTCAGCTGCTCCTCATCTTAACAGGGGTTTTTCCACAAACTCTTCAACTTCCTCTTTGATATTTTACCCTCTTAATCATTTTAAGTCAACCGTCCATGACTGACAGTCAGTCTTGTTGATAAAGTACCTTTATAATGATAGACTCGGTACTTAAACTTCCGCCTACATCTTCTCTAAGTTGGTGACCTAATTGCAGCTGATTCTTCCAGTAGAAATACTCACTTGTTAACCTCAAGTGATTTCTGGGCATGGCTAAAATAAAACAAATTGCTTTTTAAATTTACGATTCCAGATTCTGTGTCTTATTTTCCATTTCTTCTTGTCCATTTTTCCATGTAGGTTTTATCTGCTACTTATAAACCATGAAAAACAAATTATTCCGTTCAAATCTTTGGAAAGGACTGTTCGCTGGCACAAAATCTCCTTGTCTGATACTTTTTCTCGTTTTGGATTTCTGGAAGGGAAATCCTCCTTATGAGGAGACTTAACTTTCCATCAGTAATGGGGAAAACTGCTTCTCTCGGGATAGCAGAGGTAGCTTTACCGGAGAAAACTCAGCAGAAATAAAAATCCACATAACGCACGTCTATCCAAGTCTGTTTCTTTAGTGATATTGATCTCTCTTCTGGAGGAAAAAATGAAAGGTGACGTTGCAGAAGGTGAAGGGCAGAGCAGAAGGACACGCTTCGGGAAGTGTTTTCAGCTGTGTGCCAGTTGAATGCCACCCTTATACCTTGAGAGAGTATACCCACACCCTCAAATCTCCAAAGGCGGAATCCCCCATCTCCAGTCTACGAACGGCTCACGACATGACCTGCTGTATACGGATCCACCACACTGGTCTGGCCGATGCCCAGTATCCCAGAGATCTTAATTATTTTTTGTAAGATTTCATTTATTTATTTATTAATTTGACAGAGAGAGAGAGACAGAGAGAAAGAGAGCACAAGCAGTGGGGGAATGGTAGAGGGAGAAGCAGGCTCCCTGCTGTGCAAAGAGCCTGATGCAGGACTCTTAATTCCAGGACCCTGGGATCACGACCTGAGTCAAAGGCAGATGCTTACCCAACTGAGTCACCCAGGAGTCCCCAGAAATCTTAATTATTTATAGCATCCCCCATTCAAGCCTAAAAGTGTCCTGTTTTAATGATAAATTATATGATCCCCTACTCTGAGTGATTTCTCCTAGATGTTTGCAAGGTGGCTTATTTAGAGAACAAACAATAAAGCTACAGGGTTTCAGAGAATTTAATCTGTTGTTCATATGAAACTGACATGTGGAGAGGTACCCCTCTTGCTCCTCCATGACAAAGCCAGGATCAAGGCCACACCACAGAACTTCATAGAGTATTTGCTGTCAAGCCAGACACTCCTCTAAGTTCTTTATGGAAGTTGACTCATTCGACCTGTGAGGAAGTTGTTATTTTTATCCCATCTTACAGCGGGTAGCCCGTCCCAGGCCACGCAAGAGTGAGAGGCAGAGCTGTGCCTGGAGCCTGTAACCTGGTTCTAGAGCCTGGTGAGTTCCACATGCCACACCACTTGGCAGAGCTAGCATTTCTGACTCCTGGTCCTGCCCTCTGTTTTGTATTATGTTGCTTTTGGACCAAGGGGAGAAGATCCTGTTAGTGAAAATTTAGCTTTTCAAAGCTGGTATTTTTATAGTACAGGGCACATCATCCAAGTGCTACTAAATGCACTTAAAAACAGATATGACTTAGACTTAGCAGATAATGTATATATTTCAGGGAAGGTAATCAAAATATCGAGCAACAGATACAGCACAGGTGAAGACCACTCAGGAAGGAAGGCAGCAATAAAACGACCAATATGGCCAACCCCAGACAAATGGACTGAATTTCAGTCTGGTTGTTTTTATATTAACATTTGTTTGTCAAGGCCTGCCTGAATGATTCCATAGACCCCTCCAAATTATGGGTGTGCCTATATAATTCTCTCTGTAGACCACCCGGTAAAGCACCCATGAAAAGATTTTTTTTTTTTTAAGATTTTATTTATTTACTTGACAGACAGAGATGCAAGTAGGTAGAGAGAGGCAGGCAGGGCTTGGGGGTGTGGAGCAGGCTCCCTGCTGAGCAGAGATTTTTTTTTTTCTCCCCTATGTGGGGTTGGATCCCAGGGTGCCAGGATCACAACCTCAGCCAAAAGGCCGAGGCTTTAACCAACTGAGACACTCAGGTGCCCCGAAAAGATTTTTCTTAATAAATATTGTTTGATGGTGATTATAGAGAGTGCTTGTATTGACCTCCTAGTTGCAAACTTATCCAAAAACAAACAAACAAACAAACAAAAAATAAACGCATTGGCCATAAAGACCATGACTTACAGGAAAAACTGAAGAGGGTTTACAACATAGAAATTTTGGATCCAAGCCCAGAATCGTTCTCTCATTCTGTGGGCCATGTGGGTCACAGGTGCTATTCTAGAACCTGGTCATGGGAATATATGCAGCATGCTTGAGACATCACAGCTCCCAATCAGGCCAGGTGTGACTGGAATCTTTAGTGCTCAGAGCCTACTGGAAAGAGTGGAAATCATCATGGAGCCTTACTCTCTCCAATTCAGGAGAAAACAGTCTGTTTCTTAAACGGTACAAGGAGCTTATCTGGCCCAGGATGAATCAAGGTGCTGTTTTTGCATGAGAACTGGCAGGGGAGACATCACAGTCATCTAAAAACTCCTTTTTGTATTCAATTGGCTTAGGAAGACTTGCCTCAGTATCAGAAAAAGAAGTCTTCAAACATAGAGAGGTTTAAATAATAAAGTGGCCCACAGGTTATCAGTAGAACTGGCAGAAACATCAGACAATTCCTTAATGACCCTCTACAGCTGTTCTTAAATTTTGCCATTTCCTTACCCTCATCACGCTCAAAAAAAAAAAAAAAAAAAAAGAAACTTTTCAATAAAGTAATGTTCTCCCAGTGATATCTAAATTTTATTCCAGTAAAAAATAGAATCCTCAGGTTAAACAATGAAACTAGAGGGTCTTTTGCTTTGTTTTGTTTTGTTTTTTCATGTATTTAAGCATGGTAAAAGGGAAAGAAAAGTGTTTTTATTTGTTGTTGTTGTTTTGTTTTTGGTTTTGTTTTTGTTTTTGTTTTTTTTTTGATAAAACAGCATCCCTATTCATTTCCCCCACAAGGACCATTGCATTTTGAGCTCTGTAGAAAGTCAGCCTAGAAACCGAACCCTCATACACCTCAATGGAAAGGAAGGCATTGTGGTAGAATTTCTGGAAGGTTGTTCATTGGGCATAAAGACATGATACATTGTTCAAGCAATAGACAAAAATTTAAAAAAAAAAATAAACTTTATGCTCAACCACTCTAATCTTTTAAATTATCAATGATTGTATTTTTAAATCATTATAATTGAGGTGTCTCCAAACAATATCTTCCTAGTTAGTTAAAATGAATTACTATTACAGCTATCACATAAAGGAACATCACCATTATGAGGGAGAGAGGTTGGAGAAACTATCCCAAGTTTTCAGGTTTCCAGAAGTATATCATATTGATGATAACCAGCATGTTTCATTTTGTGCAATCTATATAAAGCATTCTCTTGACTTTTCTACTGCCATCACCTGGCAGAATGCATAGTAAAAAAGTAAAAATAAAAATTATTTTATTGGAAAACTGGTAGTTAGAGGGAAATATAATCAACCAACATGTTACTGACCATGATGCTCTGACAGGATTGGCCTTCCTGATAGTTGCTGGGTTTTATTTCTTTATTTTTCCCCTCTTAAGTTTTTTTTTTTTTTTTTTAATCTTAAACCTTATTTCTATATGGTCTCATCTTCTCCTTTTTTTTTTTTTTTTTAATGTTATGTTAGTTTTCTGTGTGATCTCTGCATCTAACCTCCCAGGTGGCATCTCTGTCTATTGTTAGCCTACGGAACTTAGAGGTTATATGTGTCGTCCTTTTCTGTGACACAGACTTCACCAGACATGAGAGTTTCCATTGTTTTCATCAAAATAGCAGGGGCACCTGGATGTCTTAGTTGGCCAAGCATCTGCCTTTGGCTCAGGTCATGATCCTAGGGTCCTGGGATCAAGCCCCACATTGGGCTCCCTGCCCTGTGGGGTGTCTGTTTCTCCATCTCCCTCTGCCCCTCCCCTGCTTGTGCTCCCTCTCCCTAGCTCCCTTTCTCTCAAATAAATAAATAAAATCTTAAAAAAAGAAAAAATAGGATGCCAAAGCAAGCTTGGGTCTATATCATTCATTCTCAATAGGAGCAATACTGTGCCCAAGAGGACAAAAATTTGTTCTCAGGGGGTGAAAAAAAAAAAATCTTTGATGTCACAATGGCTTGTGACCCTCCAAAACTCAATCCTGCTTGACAAAATCTTATCCCTTAGTCTTTCATGTCTGTCACGAAGGAGAATTTAAAGTTAATTTGTTCTTTCTCCCGGGAGGGGGGAAGAAGGGAATGATAATGAAAAAAAAAAAAGGCCCATATATTTGGGGAAAATTTTCCATTTGGGAAAGTAGGCAGCTGAGAGTATATTCATGTAAGATATGTGCTAATAAATCTAACTTCAAATTTAAGCAAGAGCCTGATATTATTCAGTAGTTTCAAGTATATGTCATTGTTGAGCTCAAACAGTATAGGGATGATTAGTTTTTCTTCACTGTTTTTTTTAAAGGCCAATTACTGCATTTTTTTATGCTCATCTGAATTTCCAATGAGACACAACTTTCAAAGTTAAATCAGAGCTAAATACAGGCTTTTGCTTGCATTTCTCCCTGAATTTTGTCAATTCTCAACTCAAAAATATTCAATGGCTTCCCTTTGCAGGTAGAATATAACTCATTGGTCATAAAAAAAAGACCCTCCAAGATTTAGTCCCAACCTCTCTTTCCAAAGTTATTTTCCTGAACTCGTCTTTATACATATCACTTCAACCAACCAAACTCTCATTTTTCTGCCTACCCTGTTTAACAACCATGACTTTTTTCCCTTCCTCCCTACCAACTCCACACCCACCAGTTGTGAAGCATCCCTAATGCTAGTTTTCACAAAAAATTGTTTTGAACTTTATTGACATATAATTGACATACAACATTGTGTACATTTAAAGTGTACAGTCCCCTGATTGGAGGTGGTCTTCCCTTTCCTCCAAACTCCTACAACTTGCCATCTGGACAAGTCTTATAGCGCTTCACACTTTACACTACATGCAATGATTCTCCATACATGCCATATATCTTGGCTCCTTCTCCAAGTTAAAAGCTCTTGAAAGACAGACCTTTGATCTTATTTCTAGACAACATGGTATAATAGAAAGAGCTAGAGAAAGACCTCGAGCAAACTTTGTCTACCACTTGCTGATTGCATCTGCCTAGCATTACTCTTGTTTGCCTTTCCTTTTATTATATGGGCAGGTTATCCAATCACTCTGAGCCTAGTTTCTTTATCTGTAAAATATTATGGTATTGAACTCAAGTTGGAAGAGGCAAATCTGGTCTCAAAACAGAGGGCCATGATCCAAAGGAAACAAAGCAATTGAGAAAACTCTTTATTGATGGTTCAATCTTTGAAACTACAGATGATAGTTTAAGAGAACATTCTGAAAAATAGGGGCACATTTATAGATTGTGTGGTGATGAGAGACCACCCAAAATACGTTCCAGGGTTTTGGGTTTTGTGACTTACTCTTACACTGAAGAGGTGAACACAGAAATATAGTGGAACCAAAAGAGCTGGTTCTAGAGAGGTTTCTGTAAAACCTGGGACCCACCTAGCAGTGAAGAAAATTTTTGTCAGTGGCATTAAAGAAGATACAGAAGGATATAATTTGAGAGACTACTCTGAAAGGTGTGGCAAGATTGAAAGCACAGAAGTTATGGAAGGCAGACAGAGTAGAAGAAAGAGAGGATTTGCTTTTGTAACTTTTGACGATCATGATAAAATTGGTTGCTTGATAAAATTGTTGTTTAGGGGTGCCTGGTTGGTTCAGTCACTTAAGCATCCAATTCTTGGTTTTAGCTCATATGTTCTCAGAGTAGTGAGATCGAACCCCATGTCAGATTCCATACTGGGTATGGATCTTGCTTAAGATTCTGTTTCTCCCTCTATCCTTCCACCCCCTGCCTTTCATTTCCTAAAACAATACAAAAAAAAAAAAAAAACTATTGTTCAGAAATACCACATTATTAATGGACACAACTGAGAAGTGAAAAAGTCCCTTTCTAAATAAGAAATGCATTCACTTGATCACAAAGATGTCATGGAGGAGGATCTGGCAACTTTATGGGTCGTGGAGGAGCTTTGGCAGAAGAGGATGCTCTGGTGGTGGAGGTGGTGGCAGCAGAGGTATAATGGGAGAGGTGATA
Source organism: Mustela erminea (assembly GCF_009829155.1). NCBI lineage: Eukaryota > Metazoa > Chordata > Mammalia > Carnivora > Mustelidae > Mustela > Mustela erminea. The sequence continues at coordinate 210,412,741 of NC_045614.1, read as the reverse complement.
GTGGATATAATGGATTTGGAGTTGATGGTGGCAACCATGATGATGGTCCTGGTTCTAGTAGTAGAGGAGGCAATGGTGATGGTGGACTAAGATATGGAAACCAAGGAGGCAGATGGAGGTGGTGGTGGAGGGTATGATGGTTACTTACATATGATGGGTACAGCGAAGGAGGACATTTTGGACATAACTATGGTGGTGGTAGGAACTCTAATGATTTTGGAAATTATAGTGGACAACACAATCAAATTAGGGACCCATGAAAGGTGGCAGTTTTATTGGAAGAAGCTCATCCAGTCCCTATGGTGGTGGTTATGGATCTGGTGGTAGAAGTGGTTGATATGTTAGCAGAAAGTTCTATAAAAATTTTCAAAAGAAAAGGGCTACAGTTATTAGCAGGTGAGAGAGCGAGGAGTTATCAGGAAAGCTGCAGGTTACTTTGAGACAGTCATCCCTAATGCATTAGAGGAACTATAGAAATCTGCCACCGAAGGAAGGATAATCCACAGTCAGAAAAGTTACTGCAAGTTAAACAGGAAACATTTCTTGTTCAGGACTATCAGAGCCAGTTTGCAAAAGGTCCAGCTACTGACTAATGCAATCTAGTGTCAATCAATGTACATTCCCGAGCTCTTTCATCAGCTGTAGCTTTGCCTTTTTCTTTTTCTCTTCGTTACGTCCATTATATTGCCTGTAAGTGGTAGTAGTGGTACCGGGAATAAAAAATTAAGGAATTTTTAACTTCTAAAAAAAATATGATATATTGTGAGATTTACTAAGTTAAAGCATCCAACACAGCACAGATGCTGAAAGCATGCTGAATAAATCCATGCATATGTAATGTCACAGTTTGTTGTTTAAAATGTTTTCTCCAAAAGTTTCAATGACTGACCTGAAGACATAGATTGGGTGATGGATCTAATGAAAAGAAAAAGAAAATGAACAAAATTGGCTTTGCTATTTTTTTGTACAGCGTTAATAATTCTACTTCTTTAAATAAAATCCCAGGGAAATATTTAGTATTCATACGATCCCTTCCAGAAGGAATATTGAAAGAAAACAGGAATAGACAGCAAGACAGGAGAGTGGTATGGCCTTTATAAAGTGAATGTTGTCTTCATCTGTACCAGATTTCATGCTACCTTCATTTTGCTCATTTTGCACCCTTCATCTGAACCCCAGATTTCAGGTTTGGGAAACAAAACCAAATGGAACATGAAACATAAAACAGGATCCAGTCAAGCACAGTAAGGTCTCTCTGGCTCCAAGTCAAACCTTGGCTGAACCACAAAGCTTCACCTGGTTTTGTGTAAAAACCACACTGAACCACCATTTTTTTTTTCATGGTTTCGGTTTGAAAATGGGGTTTCATGCAAAGCTTGCTCTAGTTAAAGACAAGCTTCTGGCAAAACATGGGCAAGTCTTTAGCTCATGAGGACTCTGCCTCATCAGTACCTCCAGAATGGAGGCAAAAACTTCTTCTTCTGCCCTCAGATGGTCCAGGTTTTGAATAATCTTTTGAATAAATAATTTTCCTCATGTTATCATTAAGAGGACTGAAAACCATCATGCATACCAATAAGAAATACAGATACTGAGGTCATCCCTTTGCACTTGGCTTTTACAAAAACAGAACACTTTTGAAAAACAATGAATCAAAAAAGGTGTGAGATGGTAAACATGGTCTAAAGTTCTGTCTACATGTGGCGGCAAGAGGAGGTTTGAAGTAATTCTTTAAAAAATCCAGGGGCTCCTGGGTGGCTCAGTCGGTTAAGTGCCTGACTCTTGATTTTTACTCAGGTCATGATCTCAGGGTCATGAGATCAAGCCCTGCTAAGCTTGGATTCTAGTTAAGATTCTCTCTGCACCTCCCTCTGAGTGTACCCATGTTCTCTTTCTCTCTAAAACAAACAAACAACAACAACAACAACAACAAAAACCGCAAAAACAAAAGGCAAACAAACAAAACAAGTTATTAAAAAAATCCAGGCCAAAACTCCACTTTTACTGGAAATAGCAATAATAAAAGCAAACTGGGTTAGAGTAGTATACAGAGAGATGAAACCAATCTTCCCCTCCTTAAAAAGAGATGAAAAGCCTCCTTATAGGCTAACAGTGTCAGATGAGCCATTTGCCCTGGGTGGTGACAACACTTGACACTAGGGTCTGACATGAAGGAACTCCATCCAAGCTGAGTTTTCCATGACATTAAAGGAAGCCACCATCATAACCCTGATAAATGAAACAACTGCTTGAGATTTCTAGAGGATTCTAATAATTGACACATAAAGAATGGATTAGAGCTATAGTAAAACATTTGTTATATCAATAAATACAAAATTTTAAAGTTTAGCAATAAAAGAAAATACATAGTTTGTTAAAAATAGCTTCTATCTATGGAATACTGTAAGATTCACACACAGAAATATCCCACACATGACCACACTGAATCCCACAAAAACCCACCATGAAGTGATCTCAGCAGATCCTATAGAAATTATGTGATTCGTCCAATCCAGGCCCCAAAGCCAGTATCTTGCAAGTATTTGACCTCCTTCATTCAGCTCCTTCCATAGAAACACACACACACACACACACACACACACACACACACACACACACACACACACAGAGGCATGATTACTGCATAGCCAGAGAGACAATCAAAGACACCAATCTATGCAGTCTAGTGTCCAGAGCCAGGGCAGAATATCTTCTGAGGAATTAGAGAACAGGAATAAAAATCCACACCACCTCCTCCCTCTGTGACTAATAGAATGCAGGACTAAAACCTTAGAGATACTCTCTAGGAGACAGATCCTAAAAGAGGGAAGGGACTTATATGTGATGCCTTCCCATGATTTAAGGAATCCATCCAAGTGATGGGCCCAGTTTGAAATATATTGGTATTGAGGATCCCTGAAAATATACATGTAGAGCTTTCAAGGCCCTCTAGAAATTTGGTCTATAAGTTCAAGGAAAGAGTTCTGGGCTGGAGACATATGGATTACAGGTTGGCTAATATAAAGGTAGAAGGTCAATGATATCACCCAGGGCAAGATGTCCAGGAAGAAGAGGGTCAAAAGGAGCATCAGGGTTTTTGAACTCCACATTCTGTACATGCAAACTGGATAACGTGGGAGGGCATAGGAGAACAGGTCCAGCAAATGATGACCATCATGAAAGCCACATACCCCTGAACTGAAGAAGAGATCCTCCTCATCTCACAGAGCAGATCAATGCAAAAATCCCACACCACTGTTTAAGTAGAAAGTCACATCTCACTTTTCCACTCTAGGGTAGTCTCTAATAAATAAACCTTACATGGAAGCAGCACCTCATTTACCCAAAAGAAAAATCAAGGGTGATCATTAATTTTATGATAGGATTTATAATGGAATTCTGTCAAATAACATATTAGTGATGGTAACATATGACCCACTTCACCAATCACAAAACAAAAATTGCATTTGCTCACACTTTTTTGAAACACAAGTTTGTTTTTGATTTTTTTTGTTGTTTTTTAGGCAATGCATACCATAAATTTCTTTAAGCAGATCATAAGCAAGTGGTTAAATGGGATCAGAAATTATAATTAATTTTGCTTCCAAATGTTCTTTGGCACAGAATCTAGTAAAAACTTCTATTTATTTAATTATCATGTTCTGCAGTAGAATATTGATGTGGGGGCAGAAACCAAATGGACATTTCCCTGTATGAAAAGTATTAATTCCAGGCCCCTCTTTAGTTCAATATTTTATGAATCGCCTGATAGTTGAAGAGGTGGGCAATGTAATTGCCAGTTTTTCTAAAGAAAATCCAGGTGCCATATGAATGAAATAAACTACATAAAGTTCTGGGTACTGGATATAAAAATGCCACATAAACTTAAATGTTCGCCTGCTGTTGGGTTTGGAAGAAATTCGTCCAAACTGTATTTAGAAAATTATGGCCTCTAAGTGATCAGTTACAACCCTACAAGGGTTATTAAAATTGTCCCAGAGAGTGTTCTTCCATGGAGACATCAGGGCAATGCACTGCTCCATCTAGGCAAGCCACGGAAATCTTTTATAAGGAGCTGGCAAACCACACAACATGTCCTTACCCTGGCTCTGTGAAATATGTGGTGCTTGAGGTTTGATTGTTACAGCTCATGGGTCTGCTAGAAGAATCATGTCTCCCTCCTCTGACTGCTGGAGTTTACTTGTCTATTATCCTCTCACTGATGGGAATGCTTCCTACCTTCTGGTGTGGTTATGCATGGATCTCTCTCTTCAACTCAGTGGAGACAAAATACACACCTTCCTTTTTTGACAAATGCTTAGTTAATGTACATATACCATACATAGTGGAGGATGGATGGATGGATAGAAAAATGGATGGATGGATAAGTGGATGGATGGATGGATAGATATGGGGATAGATGGATGGATGGATGGATGGATGATGGATGGATGGATAGACGGATGAGTGGTAGATAGAATGAAGAAAGTATAACAAAAACGTTAAATGCACCTGGAAGGTTGGGGAGCCTGGGTGGCTCAGTTGGTTAAGATGGCCAACTCTTGATTTTGGCTCAGGTCACGATCTCAGGGTTCTGAGATCCGGTCCCGTTTCGGGTTCCAGGTTCTGTGCTCAGCCGGGAGTTTGCTTGAGGTCTCACTCTCCCTCCGTCTGCTTCTCCCCCCACTCACATGTGCACACATATGTGTTCCTCTCTTTCTGTATAAAATAACTAAATAATTTTTTTAAATGTGCCTGGGAGGTGATTTAAGTGATCAAATTAATAAGATATTTTCTTATGATGAGGTACAAAGAATTATCATTCTTCAATCTGTAACGATTATAAGAAAAGGTTAAAATTAACAAAGTTCCAAAATATTAGCCTTTCATGGATTCTTCTTATTGATCTATTGTCCAGAAATTAATTAAGAGAAGTTAAGGAATTTCCAGTTACCTGCCACATCTTTTAAGATCAGAGTCTTGATCGGAATTTGCTGTATGTTCCACAAAATTTTCTTTGGCGAAAGGAACTGACCCACCACTGTGTTCCTTCAGAGCTCTAGGGAAGTTAACACTGTGTTAATAAGTCAGTTCAAGTTGGGTGGATGAGCACAGGCTCTTTTCGACATATTCTCTAAACTTTCTAGGCCTTGGTTTGAGTGTGGCCGAGATCAATATGTAATACCTCTCTCAACTTATGGGATTATGAAGATCAAATGAGCTAAAATATGGAAATTCTTAGTTTACAAACAACTAGTAAATGACCAAGCCAATATTGAAATCCAGAATTACCTAAGTCCTGAGCCTTTTTTTTACTTTTTATTTTAAATGAGTTGAACATCCAGGAAAGTTGCAAGATCGATACAAAGAACTGTGTACTCTTTGTCCAGATTACCAGTTGTTCCCTTCTTGCTACATGAGCCCATGGTTTTCATCAGCATGCAATGGAGTTTAGATAGTCTATAAAATGGACACAATACTGGTGTCTACTTCACAGGGCCATTGCCAAAACCAAATGAGTTTACAGATGTGAAAAATAAGGCACAAATGAATGGCTGTCTCGAAGCCGAACAGGACCTCTGACCAACTTTGGAGCCCAGCTTTTGGGGACAGAGTAAGGAAGTGATCCGGTCCTCCAGGGTGAATGGAAGTGGGCGCTGAAAAGGCGTGCAGGGGAAGTGACCTCTGAGGTCAGTATTTAAAGATCCAGCCATCCAGGATCAGGCAAAACCACAATTTCCATGTTCCGCCCCCTTGCCTTCTCCCAGAGAAAGGGCTGGATTTGAAAAATCCCTGAAGGATATTAGCTAATTTCATTTGGCAAAGTGAGTGCCACTGTGCCCAACCTAATTGCACTGTCATCACTGGAGCAGAGGTCATCCAGGTGGCTTCCAAAACGTGTTACTGCGAAGAGGGAACATCCTTCTGGGCCATGTCCTTGCAAACCCCCGCCTCTCATTCTTAAGATAAGAATACGTATTGCAGTTCTTGGAAGTGAGAAGTAACCTTTCCAAAGCCTCTACCTCATGGTACTGCGCAAAGCCAAAAAGCCCTGTCCAAGGGCACGAAAATCGCTTCAAGACCGTGCATAGCCTACATAAACCATCTCCATACATAATAAAGTGTGCGCTCTCAGGGGGCGAGCCCTGAACTTCCTGTCTGCCTCCCAGGCCTTCCCAGTTGCGGGGAATGCACAAGGCCGCCGGCAACATCAGAATACCCAGAGCAGATCGGATCCATACCTTGTAAAAAGTCCTGTCTCCCATAAAAACAACCCTGAAGATGATCAGTTTTGCCAACTAAGCGTGACGCGAGCCTTTTGTCCTTTCAGTTCTCACTCGCCTTTTGACTTATTTGAGGAAAGTTATAATTAGATTGTGCTTCGCCTTTTCCCTATAACTGATAAAGGGCCGTAAATCCTGCACGTCATCCACGGGGGCAGGGGCTTATGAATTTCGCTATTTTGTGCACATTGTGCCATATGCAGGCCCAGCACAGAGGCCTGGTTCCATATTCCTGGCCTGCAGGAGAGCCACTGAGAGATATCATATGGTCTCCTGGCAGAAGTACAAAGTGCCTCTTGCTGTTTGATCTACTGTCTTAAACTTAAATGCAAAATCTGATAATTGGGTCAGGCAGGAGAAGAAACTGAGCAGTAAAGTTCTTTTCATTTCCTTCTGCTATTTCTCCACTTTTCATCTTTTCTTCCTTTTTTTTTTTTTTTTTTTCCCTCTCTCTCTCTCCATCTCCCATCTCCCTCCCTCTTTTTTCTCAGTTCCCAAGGGGACAGACTGCTCTGTGAGTACAGCAGATTCCGAGCGAGTGGTGGGTTTATGGCTGGAAAATGTGTCAGAGGGCCCCCTGTCACCTCCACTTGCCTTTTTGTTGTTGTTGTTGTTGTTGTTGTTCTTGTTCTGTTAGCAGCCGTGCTGGATAACCATCTTGAGCTTTGCAAAAGCCCCAATCATGGCTGGGTTTACTTGTTTAGAAATATGACTGCCTTTCCAGACTTGGATTTGTTTAATGTAAAAGGAATTCACCGTCGTCTCTCTGGTTTCGGGCATTAAGCAGACAGAGGCTTGTACTTCAAAGGGCATGAGAGATAAGTGAAAACTGAACCTCCTCAGACAGGAGACTGTGGTATGAAATGTCTGACTGAGACCTCTCTGCCCAGCAGTTCCTAAACAGGGAGCGAGAACTTTCCATGCACGGTTTCCCCACTCCAAGGCCCGCTGCAGAATTGTCTGTGTGGTGACTCAGTTTTTTTGAGCTGGGCTTAAACCTGAATATGGCTTCCTGGTGTATGTGAAGTTAGCACTCACCTAGGAGGATACAGAGTATCAGAAAGAACAGAGCTTTCTGTTCGCATCACATTTTTCAGTCACAAAGGGTAGGTACTCACCCTCAGGTTGAGTTACTGAAGGTCACAGTTACCATAGGTCAGTCTACCTGCTCACTGTGGTAGATGCTTCCTGGACATCCCACAGCAGTGTTGGACTATTCCAGAATGTTCCCTGGGGTTTGTGGAGGTGGTACCTGGGAGCGAGTCATACTCTGGCTGTCCTTCTGCAGTCCCATGCTGATATTGTCAGTTGGGATCCGGATAAAAGAACATTTTAGATAGTCTTCATCTTGAATTGAAAAAGGAGTCACAGGGAAGCTACCTGAAGAGAGTGTGAGATCAAGAAACAATCTGGCCACTGTGAGACTTTGGAGAGTAAGCCTTGCCAATGGTATTAGAGTCCCCCCTTCCACTGGAGGCCTGCCACTAACGGCTCCCATCCCAAATGTGAACTGTTTGGAGGGCCATACCCAAGCATCCTCTTAACTAGAAGTCAATGTTTAATGTTTCTCTGCATCCCTCCTGAGTATCCCATTCTTCCTGGTGAGTCTGAGGGCTCTGTTGAGGGATGCATTGCCTTGGAATGATCACCAGGCCAAAGCAGCAAGCCAGCAGAGAGCTTAGAATCAACTCCCTTATTCAGACACAGATGGCCAAACCAGGACACAGTCCTATATCTAAGAGGCTTTGAACTTGCCTCCTGTGGACATTCTTGACCCAGCAAAGTCTGCAGAGAGCTCGAATTGGGGTCTGGGACTGGAGAGAAATTCAGCAGCCCAGGAATGCTGCTGAGTATTTTTTCAGAATTCAGGACCTCAGGGATGGAGTGTAGGGTGGTGGATGAGAGACATCCACTGATTCTCTAGCTTGCTCAGCCTTAGTGCCTGCACTTAAGAGGCCTCAAAACTGGAGTTGACCTGAAATGGAAAAGAGGCTATTTCTCTGAAAGAGGCAATTATGTGATACATAAGATTGCAACTCTTTGTGATGGAAATTCCTTGGACACCAATGCCTGCAGCCCTGGGAGAATGCAGCCTGGTGTTCTATCTTCACGAGGCAACTGTTCGATCAAATATATAGGGCTCTGCTGAGAGTCTCAGAGGATCCTAGAACTGACATCCATTAGCCACCTTAGCTGGCACGAGCACCTCATGCTTTCTCATTCTACTTAATGCGACTCTGCTCCACTCCTTACCACCACCGGAGACTTCTTTTGTCCAAAACACTAGATTCGACCTTGTCAAGGTAACGCCAAAAATGACTCACATATCTTGTGCATGTCTACAAAAGGTCTGATTTGCACTGGGCCCCAGTGTTCAGGGCTCCTTGGATGGAGGTCAGCTCCCCCACTCCACCCATCCCGTTGCTGATGCTGAGGTTCACACATTTATGAGAGCGGCTGACAGGTTACAAGGTGTATACAGTCTAAGTGGCCCATTGAGAGGTTCATCCAATGATGCCTTCAGTCCAACCTAAAACCCAGCAGAAAGATAGAACACTATTTTTAAAAACATGTCTGTGAAGTTGTTTTAATTACACCCTTAAGATTTTGCCCCATTCCTGAAGAAATGAGATAACTGTCTGAATAATTCTTTCTTAAATGACCCTTTATACTTCGGCTCCTGGCCCGTCATTACTTAGCCTTATCTGGCACATTTGTGTGACAAGAACTATTGCCTTGTTTGCAGGCTCCATCATCAAGGAATGGGAAAATCGGAAACTCTTAGGTGACAATTAATTTAGAAACAACATCATCACGATTCTTGTATGGCACATATAACCATAATAGCAATTTCAGCTGGAAACACAAAAATAAATAGCAGGGCAAATAACATTAATTTCCATTTGCAGCAAACTCATAATTGGATCAATGGCCTGATCCTTGGGGAGAAAGTGGGTGACCATGGATTGGTGGGGTGAAGCCCTCTATTGATGTCAGGAATGGGGTGTGCATATGATGCTGCTCATTGAAAACCTGCGGGAAAGGGCGGTGACCTCAGGCCTTCCTCTGGGCAGCCAAGTGGTTAGTCCAAACCATTAACTTCTCCATCCATTGGCATGTGGCTTCAGGCAAGTTGCTTGACCCTTGGGGGCTCAACTTCTGCATCTGCTCACTGAGGATGATGAAAGCACCCACCTTATAGGGATGTAAGGATTAAAGTGTCTGACCTATATAATGCACTTAAAATGGCATCAGATACTTGCTAAACTCTTCAAAAATATCAAATGATGATGATGATTAATTTTTATTATCATTTATTATCTATGGTACAGTAGTAAAGGACTAGCCTCTGTGTTTAAGAGATACAAATCCAACTATAAGCTCTCCTACCTTCTTGCTGTGTCATCTTGGACAAATTAGCCACCTGAAGCCTTAGTTTCTTTGTTGATATAACAGGGCTCTGTCTAATTTGCATAACTATGTCAGTGAAATTGATTAAGCAATGGGAAAGCATTTTGTACCTGAACATGAGACCTCAAAATTTGCCCCTCTCCAGAAGATGTTGGAAGTGCAGTAGAGGGGACAGCTCCAATATGGTACCCTGAGTTTTGGTTGGCCAATCCCTTTCCTGCTGTGCACAGGTGGGCATACTCACCTTCTACATGACTTTCCTGAACTTTACATGACTTGCCCAGGATGCCCAGGTATCTGCAGGTATGACCCCAGAAATGCTCTGCATTTCTCTGCAGATGCGGGGCCAGGTCAGACAGTGGTATGGTAGAAACTTGATTTGAAATGGCCCTAGATCTCAAAAAGGAGACCTGGATCTTCAAGATCCCCCTGCCCTAGTGTGTGTGTGTGCTTTCTGTGTCTCAGATTTTCATCTGAAGAGCCCCATAACTGGTGAGTATGACCACCAGGAATTTGAGGGAGGAAATGGGGCTCCACAGAAAGTAAACAAGGACATGTAGTTCTTTATACAAATATTCTGAAAGAACACTCCAAACATCCTTCCAATTCCCTGCCCTCCCCATATGAGGGTGGAAGGGCTTTTCTCCTCTTTCTTCTATTATACAATCCTTTGCTTAGGCCTTTTCTCTTAACGCCTTGTGTCCCTGAAAGAGGTGTCTACATAAAAACCAAAGTATCTGGCAGAGGAAAAGGAGCTAAACCAGAGGCAGCAAGATCATCAGAAGCCCATAAAAACCCTCCAGATGATTTTTATTTGCATTTCCTGACCAGTTTGTTACTATTTTCTGAAAAATTGGAGATGAAGTGTGGAATATGGATGAAATGTGGAATAGATACTCAAGATCTCAATGCATGAGAGAATGTGTGAGCATGTGTGGAAGTACTAGCAAAGAAGTGTGTGTGTGTGTGTGTGTGTGTCTGCTGCATGTGCATGGAAGTGTGTGAGTAGGATATGTGTGTGTGAGCTAATGCACAAGCACATGGGTATGGTGTATGTGGGCAAGCATGTGACAGTGTTTGCTAAAAGCACTTAGGGTATTGGTGCTCTTCTGGCCATCCATAGTGCCTTCAGAGGAGGCCAGAAGAGATTTTATGCATTTGCCCTTCAATTCCTAGATGAGGAACCTGAAGCCCAGAGAAGGACATAACTCACTGGTCACAAAGCTTTAAGTGGCAGACGGCAGATCAGAAAGCTGAATATCCACTTCCACTTCCCTCTCCTTCATGCTACTTTCCCTTACTTTTGGCTGACCTCTGAGACACTCCCACTAGTAGGGCTGGCTCTCCTCCTACCTCAACTGCTCTTTTCTTCATCCCTTGCTGTGAGGGATATGTACATGGGTATAGAAGGGTATCTGCAATTCTGGGTTAGCATGAAAATGCCCTTGTTTGCCATAAAGCACACAAACTTCCTACAGAGGTCCTCACTTCTTGAGGAAGACAGCTTCCACTGTTCTCATGTTGGAATCCCAGGTCCTGGTCACTTGGTGGAGTTAGTTGGTTGTTCTTTGTGTTACCACAGTGGTAACAGAACCTCTCAGTTGCCAGAGCCTCTCTAGTCTGCTCTGTGAAAACAAGGGTAGGACCTGGAATGAATGTATGAATGAATGATAGAATGGCGGTCCCAGTCTTCCATCTACATACATAAGTTTTATTTACTTGAGGTTGAAAAAAAAAGCAGGCTCCTAGAACATTCTGAGCCTAAAAGCCCTGTTCATATGTGCCAGGCTCAGTGCTTCTCAGGGCTAAGATTAAGCCAGCCAAGTCCCTCAAAAGCCCCCCTTACTGAAGAATCTCCTCTCTGAGTCTGCTGTATGGTAAGTCTCCCTAGTCTAGCATCATGACAGAAACAGCTGTACTAAATAATGTCCCATTGATCCACCATCAAAATCCACATCTTCTCTGGACTTCAGATTGTTCTCACTGTAATATGTCTTGGGGGTGGTCTGGACCTTGGACAGCACATCATATGGAAAGAAAATCAAGGGGCCATCCTTAGCTATCAAAACTCCCCTATTTCAGGTCTGTCTTTCTATCCGCCCCCCCCCCAGTTGATGGCCCTGGCATTGTAACAAATACAATAATGGGTTTTCAACAGTACAAAGGGCCTCAGAGACCATCTTACTGCAACCAGCTCACATATTTAAGGACATTGAGGCCCAGGGAATTACTGATACTGAGCCAGTCTGTAGTCTAGCCCCTTCTAGGCTTTTCTGTCCTCACCTAGCAGCTCCCCAGGTATTACACCAATGTCTCCTCTCTACTGGAGTTTGAAAAACCAGGGATAATCTGGAATGCAATGGACACTCCACAGTGCTGGGGTTGGGGGAAGGTGTGTCTCCCATGTGGGTGCTGAGTGAGTGTTCCTTCCATGCTGTCTATGAGCCAAGTGTGGAGAATATGCCTTGTAGCATAGCCCTGCTCTCAAGGGGACCACAACCTAAACTACAGACACCAAATGCTCTATAACTGAGACCTTCAATCTTGACTACACATTGGCGTTGTTATGGGAGCATTTCAGAAATATGGAGAGCAAAATGCTGGTATTGATATGACTTCTATTCCTTTCCTTTGGTTGCTTGGGATCTCGTAAGGCAAAAATAGGGCAGGCACATGTTTTGACTGGCAAAGTGCAAGAATCTATATTCAAATTCTCTCCCCACAGCCAGGCTCTCTGAGGTTGTCAGGATAGTGACAATATGGATCAATTACTCATTTTTTTTTCACAGAGAAACAACCATGATCTCTCTCTTCATCACACTTTGCAAAATGGTCTCAGTGAGAGCATGCTTGTCCGTAGCTGAGGAAGTAGAAAGGTACATGGTTCCTAAATCTAGATTTGGGTCATTTGGCCAAGATCCTTTGGTTTACTTGTTTGAACCCAAGCATAGCCTTAAGACACCAAGTGGAGAGGGAAAAAAACAAGTGTACAAAAAACACCAACAAAAACACCAATAGTTGAAAAATCTCAACTGTTACTAAAAAAATGAGGAAGGGGAACTAATTCATAATTGAAAATTTCTATAAGTAATTTCTTTACTGGCTGACTGCTGATTTTTCTGTCATATTCCATCAAAAGGGAAGAGTTAACAGGAGCATTAAAAGCAGAGAAAGAAATTTCTTTTGGTCAAATAGAACATCCTGTTTTGAGTCCTAAGCAAACTCTTAAGTCACAGAGGGTGTTCAGCCCTTTGCCTTTGGCAAAACACAGCTTCTTCTTTCTAAATGTTTTTAAATGTTTAGTGGGAGCAAAAAGTGCAATGAACTTCTCAGACATCAAAAATATATAAATTAATAAAACACATAAATAGAGCTTCCATTAAACTGGAAGAGAGCTTGGAGACTCAAAAGAATGCATTCTTGGAGAAAGACACTGGTCCACAAACATAATTCACTGAGAAAATAGATAATCCTGCTTCACCCAACATGCCTGTTCTCCTCTTTTTCTCACGGAAGGTTTACTTGGGAAAGAATATTGTCTGTGAAACATGACTAAATCATTGTTCACTCTAGGAAATATGAGAGCAAACTAATTAGGGACACATATCATTATTAGTAAAACAGGAGACACCATTGCTTGCCTTTAAGTCATTCTGCTCTGTCCTGTCATCAAGGAAAGTTCAAGGGTCAGGATCTCAGGAGCACTAAATTTTGAAGTCTATTGCTGAAATGTTACCCAGGTTTTTCTCTACACATCAAAATTTATCATTCTTTCAAGTGGTCTGTCAAAACATTTAGGGAACAAATGAATGTCCTATTAGACTTGGTAAAAACCCTGTCACGAAGAAAGGGCTTCTCTGGGCTACTGTGTCTTGTTATGCCATAAGAGTGTTTTTTTCTCCATCGTTGTCTGTCAGTCCAGAAAAGAGTTAGCTGATGATGCAATTCCTCAATCACAGAGCACCTTCGCAGGACAGCTCCTCACCTTTCCCTCATCTTCCCATCACCCTTCACCTGAAGACATTTATGATGCCCCTTTGTCCATACTTAGCTCAGTATTGCTTCTCCCACCTTCTACAATGTGCCCACTGACATGTCTGTTTATCTAGTTGTGCTCAACAACATAAGGGACTCTTTGGTTAAAAATTATACACAGTCAAGGAAAAATAAACTCTCATAGAATTTGTCTACCTTCCAGTAATGACTGAAGACAAAAGGGCCTTCCTTTGCCGTCCAAGGCTGGGCAAGTCTTAGGATGTCTTGGCCCTTGACCTTAGACTGATTCCATTCATGGGAGTCTCAGTTTCATGGATAACACCAGCTGATATAACACCTCACAAATCTATTATCACAATAAAATCCAAAATGGGTATTCCTGACCTGATTCTGTGACCCAGTTTTCACCCACCCTGTGGCTCTGCCATCTTGCAAGTTTGCAGTGCTGATCTGCATCTAGCTGGCAGGATGGAAAGGGTATGGAGGATTGTATATGAGAGGCTTTGGGCCTGGCATGAGGTCTGGCACTTCTACTCACATTCTGCTTCCCAGACTGAGTCATAAATGAGCTTCCAACCACCAGGGAGGCTGAGACATTCCTCTGGTCACCGGCCCAGAAGAGCAGAAAGTGGATTTGGTGAGTAGTTGGTTTACTGTCCCCCACACACAGAACAGTTCTTCCCATGGAGATCCAAGATTTTGACCCAAGTTTCTCCCTTGTGCCTAAGGCCCCCAATCTGTCACTGACCCCTATCTTCTGTCTGACTGAGGCTTCGGGCATGTGTTCTGGTCTGTTTTGTTCTGTGTTCCCATGTTTGCTGAACTTTTGTGTGCTGACACCCTTCACAAGGGTTCCCCACCTAGTGCTTCAATGCTTAACCTCACATGCCCTCCCAGCTTTATGCACATTTGACTGAACCTCCTAATTCAAAGTGATCCCCTATTTCACTGGTTAGTAGGTTGCCCACCTACTAATGGACACGCATGAGTGTGTCCTCCGTAGTCACCGTTCTGCTCTTAGCCAGTGAGTACAGGGCTGAGAGAAGCCATCCCCCTGGGAAGCATTGGCTTATCAGCACCAGCTGAAACCTTGAGTCATTCACTGCCCTTCACCTTTCTCCTCTGCTTCTGCCTCCAGCTCTAAGCTGAGTTTACTCTCTCTGTAGATCTCAGGTTCATGGAAAAATTAACTCCCTCACCATACCACTGATCCAAACTGGACACATCACCTCCTCAACTTTTCTAAACACTTGTCTTCCTCAGTAAACCCTCTTTTTATCTTCTCTTTCTGGTCTTATTCATGTATTTGTGGCTAGCTAAAAGGTCTTCAGCTCACTCAGTCTCTCTTCAACTACCTGAGGAATTCATGGTTTAGTTTCTTTATGCTTACTGATAAACATCTGCACAGCACTTACTATGTGCTATTCACAGGTCTAAGTGCTTTACAGATATGAATTTATGTCATCCTCTGAATTCTAGGAGGTCCTTATGGTGTTATCCCCATTTTGAGGCTGAGGACACTGAAGCACGGAATGGTTCAATAATTTGTTCAGGGTCACAGTTAGAAGTTTCTCCCATGCAAGTCAAATAGTCTTTTTTTTCCCTTCCCCTGGTTAGATACCATTCTGGACCTAGCTCGAAGGACACTGAGTCTTTAAAGCCAGAATGGAACTTAACGTTACTGATCCAGCTACACTTCATCTTAAAGGTATTGATGCTGAGTCTCAGAAAGATGAAGAAGGGTCCTTCCCATGACCACACAGTGGGTTGCTGGCAGTTTTCAGACTTGAAGCCCAATGTCATCCATTCCCTCAAGACGAAAGTCACTTCTGTTACAGCCACAAGTCAGCTTCTTAGAAAATTCCTAATCTAATATGGGATTCCCATATTAGAATTCCCATAATTAGAATACCCCTAATCTAATCCCTCATCTAATATGAGGCAAATGCTTCGTAATTCCTATGAGTGCCACCCAATTCTTCTCTATGTTCCAAAAAAGCTGTACTGGGAGGATTTTCATTTCACCCTTATCCTTCACAAGGATGCATAGGATGAGAAACCTAAGCAGATAAACCAATGGGGGATAAATTTCCATTGGCAGCATGACAGAGTGTGTCTGAAGCATGGTGCCACCACATGGGCCCTATGAAAGGGACACCTCATTTGGGGTTTGGACTGGGTTTCTCTTCATACTTTCTCTATTATCTGGAAGCAATAGGATAAGAAACCTTTGGGTTGCTTAGCTAGTCATACATTCCAGAATAGCCACTATTCATAGCTCTCAGAATTAGGAATGCTTCCTTTGGCCATTGGGTCATGTTTACAAATTTGAGCTTTTTCATCTCAGAAAACCTCAACCTTTTCTGGGTCATTGGGAGCCATCAGTCTGATGGTGTATCCGACTGAGGGCACATGTCAAATGAATTGGTGACTATGTGGCTTCATCAGGTGCTGGGGCAGGATGTCTGTGCCGTGCTCCAGACACACTTCCTCTCAGGAAGGAAGAGGAGTACAGGCACACTCAGCTCAGGGTCCCATGGGTGCTTAAGAAGGTGTCTTAGGAAGCTTCTTTCTCATCTCCCCCCAATAATACTGCTTTAATTCAAGGAAGCATTGACTCTCCAAAGACAAGTGAGGTCCTAGTTTGCCTGAGGTGAGGACACTCTTCATATTTCACAAGCCACCTTGGCTCCTAGATTCCTGCCACAAACATTAATACTTCCTTCCCATTTGTCACTGATTCTCCAGGGAGTTTTGTGAGGTTTTATAATTGATAATTATTGCACTTAGTGTCCCATAATACCTTTCATCTTCAAAGCAGTCAGCAACTAGTAGCAAGCACTTATAACACCTGCGTTGACCAAGTCAGCATTTTCCTCTCTATTTGGCACCTGGATGCTGTGAGACAAAGAGGAGGTGACCCAAGCTGGAGGTCAAGGCAAGCAGCTCAGATGCTTGTATATGCTGCTTTCTGGTGTCACCTTCCCTTTTGTAGACACTATTATTTCAAACAAGAACAACCTGGGTGCCTTTCCTGGTGGCTCCTACCATCCTTTGAAATCGGCTGTCCCGCCACGTGGAAGGCATTCATTTATTTCTGAGTCCATCTTCACGGCAAGACTAGTGGAAAAATTCAAAGCTGAGGGAAAAGGGCAAGTTAACCTCACAAGTGGAAGTAATTTTGCAAACTTGGAAGATTGATGTAGAATGTAGTAATGCACCCTGCCTGTGACTGTGGAGATGTGAGCCGATAAGGAGGAGGAATATGAGAACATAAGGTCAAAGTTCTAGTGACTCAAACAGCCTTGCTCAGTGTCCCCAGTCTTGGAACCACAGCCCACAAGAGACGCAGTCCTAGCAGAAGAACACACAAATTCACTAAGTTGTGTCTTGCGTGTCACGTAATAACAACACTCCCAGTCAACACTTTGGTGACCAACAGACTGGCCAAGAATTTGACATCGTGTGGACAAAGTGGCTGAGTAACTGTGTTTCCCCTTAGTAGCTAGGTCTTGGTGAATGTGTAGACATAGAATGGGGCCTTTAGAAAACCAAGGATTTAAGATCACGTATTGACACCTTCAACCCAAACTGACCATTTGTCTATTTATATTATTGTTTTGAGAGTTCATCATCTTCCCCCAATTGTATCTTTCAAATGAGAAACTCTCTGGTCTTTGGGTTTTCAGGAAAATGCTGCCTATGGCAACCACCTTAACTAGAACATGTCTCTCTCTGCTTAGTTGTAGCCGAGTGTACCATTACTCTCCCTGCAGATGAGTCTGGGTGCAGAGCTCCTGTTGTCAGTCTCTGAAGATCCTTCTCATGCCAGCTTTGTTGTTATTCATTTCAGGCCTTCCTACTGTGTCCAAACCTACACAATGTCCCCTCCAAAAATGAAAAACAAAAAATACCTCTTTTACTGAATTCCATTTTGGAAACACAGGGCTTGTTAACAAAGGTACTGTTTTATTTCGACTACTAGTTGACTTTATTTTATTATGTGCACTTGCAGATCTATAAGGGGGGGAAATGGGTTATTTGAACTAAAAGAAATTTGAGCCAAACGCCTCTTGACAGTTAACCTGGTTGGAGTACAGTTGACTTCTTGCCCGTTCCAGAAAAGCAACCAAAGCTTCCCAGTAGCATCTTAATGCAATTACTTGATGAGATGAAGGCATTTCATTTCCTGACCACTACAGGAATAAGCAATATAGCTGTCAATAATTTTTCAACAGAGCTTCAGGCATGATGGTCACCAACCAACGACCCTTTCATATCCTCATTAACGCATTTCCATCAATGCTTTAAAATTCACCTTTATCAAGCCTGGAGGTCTTTGGGGATTTTGCTGATAAGCAAATGACCTACTCCTTCATCTAGTTTCAGGTTGTTATTTTGTTGCTGAATATGCATCACATCACAGCAATTTGCCTCTATCCTCCATTAAAGTCAAAGCCGGTTACGTTCAGTATGCCTATCCTCCTAGCTTCCTCAGAGGCCAGAGTGTTGAGTCTGACAAACAGCAAAGCCCTGCTTCCCTGGGAAAATTAGAGTCTACACTATAGTGTTCTCCATTAATAAACATAATCACTCCCATTATTGAGTACTTAAAGTGTATCAGGTACAATGTTGTGCTTCTGTTCGTCTTGTCTCATCTAATCCCCACAAACCCCAAGAACAGTCACTGGCAAACTACTAAGGATAGGAACTACCTAGGCAGTTTTAAACAACTACCTTGTTTAAAATACAGGCCTCTTGAGGCACCTGGATGCCTCAGTCAGTCAGGTGTCTGACTCTTGGTTTCAGCTCAGGTCATGATCTCAGGGTCCCGGGATCGAGCCCTATGTCAGACTCCCCACATCTCCCTCTCTCTCCCTGCCCCTGCTCACATGCTCTCTCTCTCAAAAATAAATAAAATAAACATTGTTATAAAGTGATTAAATACTAAAGTACAAGCTTCTAAACCCCCCCTAACCTTGCAAACATTTGGGCTTGCTAGAGTCTGGGTGGGCACCCAATATTGGCAATTTAACAGTTCTGAACTTCCCTGGGATTTCATTAGCCACTGGGTTTGAAACTCTGTTTCTTCATCCTTCTATATTTGCTCCTTTAGTCTTGTGCCCTCCAGCATAAGCCCTGAAATGCACCTGTCAGAGAATCCCCCCAGTCATAGGTAAAAATGTACAAAATGCATCTGTCTTATATATATATATATATATATATATATATATATATATATATATATATAAATTTTATAGCAGTCCAAGTTTGTGGGTGTGTGTGTGTGTGTGTGTGTGTGTGTGTTTATAGGCACCATAGCCTGGGAAGGTTGAAAGTGTACAAAACAATAGACATTTGTTTCTCACGGTTCTAGAAGCTGGAAGTCTGAGATCAGAATGCCCTATATGTCAAGTTCTAGTGAGAACTCTCTTTGTGACCTGCAGACATCAGCCTCCTTGCCATATCCTCACATGAGAGATGGAGAGAGAGCCAGCTTTCTGGTCTCTTATTATACTGGCACTAATTCCATCATGAGAACCCTACCCTCCGGAGCTCATCTAAGCTTAATTACTTACCAAATGACCCATCTCCTTATACTTTCACACTGGGGGTTCGGGCTTCAGTACATGAATTTGGGGGAACACAAACACCCAGTCCATGACAGCATCCTGGGAGGGATACCATCCGAATGATATTTCTCCTCTTATCTTCTCCCACCTCAATCAAAGACACCTTTTTAAACCCAGATCAAAACATGTGAATTGAATCTTCTGAATACCATCTCTATGCAAATATAGCCAAGTGTACGAAGGTGAGCTACTCCTACTGTAGCTTAAAATATTGCCACTCAAAGTGATGTGTTTGGAGAAAGGAACCTGAATGAGCCAGTAAACAATATCCCAAAGGACACATTTGGATCTGTTATTTGGTTTAGATTTGGGTCCATAAGAGCAAGGTTCACAACTGTGGCCAGTGCTTTGCTGAAAACTATAATCATTTCTGAAATACCAAGGCCATTTGTGGCAATAAACCCGCCATTCCTTAAACTCGGCTTCTCGGTCTCCAGGATTTTGCTTTTGCCAGAATTTTCTCTTCTTATCTCCCTTCCTCCAAGGGGTTAAGAAGTCTTTCTGGATATCCTCCTCTTTGCAGAATTTGTTTCTTCTTTGCCTGGGATGCTTCCCCACTGGGTTTCTGTTCCTATTAGATCAAGTCATATTCAAACCATACTTTACTGAGTTTTGCATTTGTCTTTTCTAGAGGCTTAATGGGGTTGGCGGGGGGAGGCTGGATCACATGCTCTTGAGCAGAGAGACCTGGGATCGAGGGCCAGTGTGACCAGTCCTAGCCTGGGTGACTCAATCAAATTACCTAACTTCATTGAGCCTCTCATCTGAAACACGGAGCTATAAAGACCACATTCCGGTATAAGGATTTAATTAATGAGGAACAAATGAGGTGACCTAAAGTATATAAAATGCCTGCTGACCCCAGCACCCAGGATTTTCAGGAAACAGAGCCCCTGATTAGAAATAAGAATGTGGCTTCCCAAACCCTAGTTTCTTTTATTATAAAATGAGAACCTTATTTTTTTAACCCTCCAAAGTGGGGAGGACTCTGAACAAGAAAGCTTAGAAGACATAAAGTAGTTAAAAACCTACAATACATTCCTTCCTTCGGATAATATATATTGACTCTGGTCTAGGCCAGGCCTTATAACACATGAGCGAGAGGGGCAGAAGTGACCCGTAGCAGTAGTCGAAAGCAGCCAGCATGATAAACGGCCGATGCCACACCTTATTTTTTCCAAATAAGAATTCTTTTGTTCAAATGAATTACAGCCCACTAAAAAGACACAAAAGAAATTTCACGCAGCTTCTAGAGTTTAAGTGACAGTGCCACTGTCGTTGGTGGGATTGCTGTCACTCTCCTCGCTGACTTGTAGAAGGGACTGTGGCTCGTCTCCAGAACCTCGAAACCACCTGTGTGAACTGTCCCTATTGTGAGATAAGTTGATGGAGAATCCCTACCTGGGAGGAGCTACCCAACACTTGACAATACTGTAAAATGTAAATAACTCATCACTTGCTTTCCAGAGGCTGTTGACAAATTGCTAATGTCCTTTCTAGCGAACATCATAATGAGTTATTAGAGAGTGAGCAGCGTGTAGTGCTGTAATCATTCACTAAATGTCAATAAAGGATTTATAAACAGAACTTTTCATTACATTCTCTGGAATTCTACAGGATGTTAGTGCTTCCCCTGGGCCATGCTGGAAGTTAGCACAAAGACAGACACCTGCAGGGATTAGGGTGGGAAACCCTGGGAGGAGGGGAGTATCTTAGGATCCTGCCTACCAGATACTCTATAAAATACAACTAAACCATGGCGTAATTAATGATTACCTAAGCTCATACTTATTTTTTTTTCCTTTTTGCTTTTACGCTATTCTCATTATTTATACTTTAGGTATGGAGAACAAAATTGCATTTCAATATTTCTTCAGCGCAGTTTTTCCCCCATCACTTCTATATATCTGTTATTTATAATGTAGTTTTTTTTTATTTTTTATAAACATATATTTTTATCCCCTGGGGTACAGGTCTGTGAATCACCAGATTTACACACTTCCCAGCACTCACCATAGCACATACCCTCCCAGATGTCCATAACCCCACCCCTCTTCCCCCAACCCCCTCCCCCCAGCAACCCCCAGTTTGTTTTGTGAGATTAAGAGTCACTTATGGTTTGTCTCCCTCCCAATCCCATCTTGTTTCATTTATTCTTCTCCTACCCCCTTAACCCCCCCTGTTGCATGTTATAATGTAGGTTTTAAAAAGAGATGTTAGTTTTGAATACTAAACAAAACATAAAATGTGAGTTATAACTACTACACAACATGTGTAATGACGTGGTTAGTAGACCTGGGATAATCACTTAGCCTTGTTCAGATTTCGCCTTCATAAACTGAGACCCTTACACAGGATAATAATGTTTGTTCAGCTTTAGGCCATTTGTAAGGAACTATAACAATCATTTATTTTTATCTCAATTTGCTAAAAGATGTCTAAGGTCCCTTAGAGTTATAAAATTCTATGATCCTATGATATCAGTTAGGCAGATTCTGTCTCTCTGAGCATGAAATGCCCATGTCGGTGTGGTTCACTGATGACCATCTGGTTCAGAGGGACAGCTAACTTGGCTCACCTGGAGGAACTATAAGCTCCCTGAAGTAATTCCTCATACTTAATCATCTTTGTGCCCTCAGGGCCAAGCTCAATACTTGCCAAAAGGGATATGACCAATAAACATTGGCTAAACAAAGCTGGATGTTGGCATTGAGACGCCCCCTCTCCCCCTTGACAGGCTAAATAATCTCAAGACAGGTCTTACTGCTCTTTTCTCCTTGGTGTGGTCATCCCTGGGCTTGGGGTTTTGCCTTCATGGCTTTGTACTGAATCAATGAGCACATCAACCTGGTGGGCAAAATTTTCTTTTCCTCATCCCATTGGATTACATTTTCAAAAGGTCCCCTTAACCATTCCCTGGCCAAAGCAGTCAATCCAGTCTCATTGGCACGTAGGTCACATCTCTGTTTTTATTACGGAAAATCATGTTTAAAAAAAAAAAAAAAAAAAAAAAAACCTCACGATATGGTTGATGGAAATTCACTTGACAGTTCAGCAGCTAGAAGGTATGTATTCAAGAAGACAGAGGTTACTATTCTTAAATCCTACTGTTAGTAAAACTTTCCAGTGACCCTCAAAAGTGGGCTAATGGGCATATTGAAACAAATTGCTGGACTGGCATTGATTTTTTCACCAAAAAAGTTTTGGGTGCGTCATTTAGTTCATATGTCCCTTTTAGGTCAAGTTAACTAGAACATCAAGTATCTAGTTAACTAGGTCAAGTTAACTAGAACAGCAAACAAATATCTCTTCATTTCTGCCTTCTAAATATCCAGATAAGCCCAATGTGTTTGTTTGGGGGGGATGGGGAAAAACAGTAATGTATAAATAAATAGGCATCACCAGGCAGGAAATTCTGTGCGTTTGCTGGTTTCTGCACCATTGAGTCAGACTGGAAGGGGCCTGCTCTGTACAATCCAGCTGCCCTGGTAGCCCCATCCTTGTCATCAGTCTTTCCCCAGTTAGGGAAGTGCTAATCAGTGAATCATGTTTCCACCTCAGTCCTCCTTATGTCCCCATAGCCAAAATGGAAGTCTGTGTACTCTGACCCCTTCACATTGAGTCTGGGCATCGGATAAGTTAAGCAGAGTCCTTGGGACCTCCTCAGAGAAATGTTCCTATGAGAGCCTATTGCTATCTAGAATAGAGACTTTTCTTACTATTTTGTGCCAGGACACACTGAGAGTTCTCATGAATGAAATGAAAGTCTGGGTTGAGATGGAGCCCAGGTGCACTTGGCCTCTGGCTGGCCTCATGGAGTCATACAAGGTCCACATCAACACTGTCTGAGGCCAAGATTGAAGAGCTCTGATTGCTGTGGCTTTGCTTGTGGTGCCTTTTCCCATTTATATGAAGAAGAGCATTTTTAACAAAGATAACCATTCTAAATCTCAAGCCAAAATACCAACCTTCCTTTCAAAAGGGAAACAAAAGAGGATTTCTTTTCAGTTAACGTCTGGGTGAGAGTAGAGATGATGGGGCTACTGACCAGCCTCTAAGTGGAAACTCTCATGAGAAGATCCTACTGGATTTTGGAGCCAAGGCTTTTACATTAGCAAAGGAGGTGAAGTGTCCACGGAGCCCCCGGCTCCAAGGTCTGCAGCACTCCCTATCGTGAGCACCCCCGCTGTGACAATTCTCTTCCAACCCTGAACAAAGAGCCACAGTCTCCACAGGAACTTTTATGAAGAGCTCAGAGAAAACACTTCTAAGAAAGGGTTGGGCATGAGTGTGTTTATAGGCAGTGCAACTGTGAAGTCCCTTCAGTTCATGAATAGGCATCTGACTGGAAGGCAGGGAGAAAAATAAAGATCTCTGTGGAGAAAATGAAGGAGATGTTTATTATTATTTACCACAATATATTTACCACAATTTCCACTTCTGGGGAAGCTCATACTGCTGGAGGAATAGCTGCGGTTTCCCACCTTTATGAATACATTCGGGAGGACATGACAAAAGTAAGACACACTGCCCTATAATGATTAGGCTTTCTACTTTCCAGAAATAACTGGAGTTTCAGCATATTTTCTTAGATTTATATAAATAATAGGGTTTGAGATTATTTAGTCATTCATGTGAGAGTTCACTTGTGGGTGTGTGTCTTTATTCTAAAAGTTGCCCTACCTAGAAGCCCTACGAAAATTCATCAATTGGAGCACTAGGCTGAGAAATAGACACTTGTTTGTATAGGACACAACATATCTGAGAGTGATGGTGGTCCAAAAAATCTGAGACTTTATCCTTCAAAGTTTTTTTCAACTAACATTGATTAAATACCAGCTATATGCAAAACATTATATTAGGTACTGTCATAATGAATAAAATTTAGTCTCCCACTCAAAAATCTCCTATCTACTTGATGAAATGACAGGCCTAAAATACAGGAGTGTAGTAATCAGGCCAACTGAGAAACAGATATATCACCATGTGTGATCAGAAGAGGGAGAGAGCATGAGTTCAGGGAGGATCACAGAGGAGGTGTCCTTGAGCTGGTCTCTAGAAGATGCACTGCCTTGGCCAAGGTGAGGAGAAGTAGTTAATTACAGACCAGGGAAATATTGAGTGTAGTGCATATGTAGGAATCTGAAGGTAAAAGTCCCTTATCTCTTCTATGTGTGTGATGCCCACATTGTAGTTCCCTATGGGGTTCTCCTGTCCCTTTGAAATGACTGGGAGAGTCTGGAGACAGCTGGGATGTCATAGCCCAAACTCATTCATTACCACCACCCTGTCCTGGGCAGGAAGGCTCTTCTACACTCAGCTTGCAAATCTGGACCCTTTCATAAACAAACCTCAGCTCTCAGCAGCCACTTTCTACAATGATTTGTCAACCACATGTTGCTGTATAAGACCCCCTGCAACCTTTGTATCTGTAGTGTATTAATCAAGCCAAGATATAAAAAAGGGAAAGACCCTGTTCTAATTTTCAGAGCATCACCAGAAGGGGAAGGCTTTGAGGAGAAGGTGGCAACAGAACTGGGCCAGGAGACATGACAAGGACTGAGATATGTAAGGAGAGCATTTTGAGCAGCTGGAGGAGCATAGACAGGAGGCAAAGAAGGGAATGTCATGTGTTATTTGGATCAATCTCAAAGTCCACTGGCTTGAAGAACATGGTTACATGTTGGAAGAGCTGAGAAAAGACTGAAAACATGAGTTTAGCGGTCAGAACACAGTAGAAAATTTTTGAAGAAAGCAATGACACGATGATACCATTTCTCTGGAAAAATCAGCCTAGAGAACTTGCAAGACATGACAGCATTGGAAAGTGGGAAGATACTGGGGTTAGAAAGACCAGTTCATAGAAATAATTCATGAGGAACTTAATGGATGTGGTGGCAGGACAAACCAAGAGGAGATGGGACATGTCACTAGATAGAATAGAACTGAGAGAATTAATGACCAACTGAGAGAGAGAGACTCCACATCTAAGATCACATGGGTGGCTGGGAGAACAGGGTGCCATGTACAAAACCAGAAAACCTGGAAGGGAAGGTTACTGGGAAGGAATCAATGACTTTATTTGAGGATATGTTGAGTTCCAAAGCTCATCAAGAAATGAGGCACCCAGCTAACAAGTGGGGATATAGGACTGGAGTTTAAGGTGAAACCAGGTCTGAAGAAGAGTTTTGATAGTCCCATTCATAGATACAGTGGTTGAAACCCAGGGAAGTAACTAAGTCCCATGAGAAAGGGTGCACACAGAGAAAAGAAAGTCTTAAAGAATACTTCTATCTGAAGGTGAGAGCACAGAAGATGGAAGGAACTGTTGGAGAAGTGAAGAAAAGGCGTGGGCTGCTGCGGAGTCAAGGAGACACTAAGGGGTAGAGAACATTTCAATGAGGGTGCTGTCGAGGGCACTGCAGAGAAGTCTAGAGGGGAAGAACTGAATCAGCAACTGTTGACACCAGTGACATTTGAAAAAGCAATTTCAGGAGAGCAGTGGGAGTAAAAAGCAGGTTTCTGGGCTGGGAAGTGAGGAGATGGTAAGAAAGTGGAGGTGGAAGGTAGGGGTGTTCTTGTTGGAAGGATCTGGCAGAGACGTGGAGTTAGGAAAACCCACTGTCAAGGAAGTAGACAGTGAGGTCTAGGGAAGGTGGCTTACATACTCCATTAGGCAAGTCTGAGCATGTGTTTAATCACAGAAAAATGGACCTGCATACATCTTTGAGGTTGTGGAATTATGTTTTGAAAAAGAAAAACTGAAGAGTGCTTTTTTTGTGTGTATTTTATGTCATTATATTTTAGTCCACCTGAAAATATATAGATTATACATGTATTATAATTAGTGTCTAAATGACTAATAGACATTCGTCAATGTATGGATGGCATGTAGCAGATGCTCAACAAACATATTTTTGGCAAATTACATGTCCAGATTATATCTATATTGGCATGCCTATTCTTAATGAAATGAGTTATTTAATTGTACCTGTTATTAATCTTAAGTATCAAAAAGGCAATTGGAAAGTAACTTTGGAAACCATAGATTATGCTCAAATACAATGTATCATTTGGCGAGCTCTGTAAGCCATGCTCTGATGTTCTAACAGTTCCCAAATAAGTCTGAAGCCATCCATTAAATAGTTCATTCGATAGTGGAAGTATTAACATTGAAACTATTTCATAGCTAATATAGCCAGTTATAAGCTGATTAACGAGCAGTAGCCGAAGAAGGTATTTCAGTTATAGATTTATTCTTAAAATGCTCACTTAGCCACTGGCATCACTGAAAATAAAACAACTCTTTTTATTTATGGCAATAGCATGGTTGTGATAGTTATCATATTCTCTAGTCACACAAATGATCTGAAAGATGCCAGTCCCTCCTCTGCCTCCATATCATTTGCTTGAACTGTGAGGATCAACTTTGCCAGATGACTTTCATGCTAGAGGAAACCCTCATAGTAAGCCCAACACCCAAAGCAATATGGTATTTAACCACCTATTTCATATGCTGGCATGTCTATGCATCCACACATTAATCAACCCAGAACAATTGTTTAAGGGCAAAGTGTTACCCAATCTGAGTCCACCCCATTGTACCCCCAATTACTATGTAATTCGGGGAAACTTTCTTTGTTCACTAAGGTTGAGAATCTCAAAGAATAAGAAAATTGTTGGGGCTGTAGGAAGCATATAATATGATTCTCTAAATCTCCTTTCTTGCTATTTTAGTTAAAAAGGAAAAAGAGATTTGGGTGAAAGAGAAAGGGTATTATCACATAAGCAAATGTTCTATTTAGGTAAATCTCCCACAGCCTCTACCACCACCATCACTATCAAGTGATTATAAGTGAAAACACATGTGTAGACAGTGGACTTGGAAGGGTTGGACGTCTGTTCCCCCCAATTTTACCAGACCCAATTGTCAATGTACAGGTAAATCAATATGTAATTTTTACTTGATTGCATTAGAACAAGCCCAAAGGCACAACCTTATAAATCTTTGAGCCTGTTTTGAGAAATGAGAAAGCTCCAACATAAATAACATGTAGAAGACCATGTGGCGCGATCATTGAACCAACTCTGGGACATGGTTCTATGTTCTCTCTTCATAACCACATTGGCTTTCTGTATTCATCTCTCTGTTTTGCAGTTATTAAAGTAGATTTTGATTAGTTGGTCCTTTGTCTTTCTTTGTTGTAACAACTGGAAAACTGGTGATTCATGTGAAGTACTTTGCCAGGAAGATATTAAAGACAATTTTTATGCTTTAAGAATGCACATTTGAGGTGTTGTGTGCTGGAATGGACCTAAAGTCCATTGTGTGGTTCTTGTTGGAGCCGGCATGGGGTACATCTGGTAAATACAGCAGAGAAGTCAAGGGGGAAAATGTTCCTCAAAACAGATTCTTTTCTGTTTTTAGTTCCAGGGCAGTTCTTTGTATTTTTCCACCCAGTGTGAAAAACATGGTCATAAAACCAAGAACAGTAGAACAGTCAGACTGAAATTAGTCTATTTTCACTCTAACATTTGTGGTTGTTTTCTTCAGAAACTGATCTTGATGACATGATTGATTGTCCCCTGTGGACGTCTTTCTTGCATGCTTCCCATATATCCCAATTACTTGGAGATGTACAATGTGCCAATATAGGGAAAGGCAAGTGGGTTAAAAGCTGACAGAGTTACTTGGGGCTCGGAACCCAGTTCAGAGGGCAACTGATAGAGCTTTATAAAACTTCGGGTTTCACAACTGACATGGCTGTTTGGCTGAGGGAAAAGGAGGGAAGCTTTCCTTCAACCCGATCCCAGGTTTCCAGCCCACTTGCTGTCTCACTTAGCAGCACCAATTTGTGCCACTGCTGAAGAGAGCCTCTGGGGTTCAAAACCAGTGTGATTTGCTAATTGTCCTTGAGAATAAGCACAGACTTAAGCATGTGCTGAGTGCAAGCAACAGAGGGGCATCTGGTGTCATCTCACCACTGGAAAGGGGCCATTAACCCTACTAATTGTCCTTACCACTCCACCTTAAAAACCCTGCTCACCATCCCATGTGGATACAAAGGATGCCTCATATTCAATTTGTGGCCAATCCTGGCATTTAATACCATTTAAATTCATCAGACTAATGGAAATATCAATTAAGCACAATCACAAGTAGCTCTCAGAGCAATAATGGACACTTACCTGAACTTGGGGCAGAGTGAAGAAAGCCATGTGCTCCTTGAGGCATTTGGTGAGTGATTGTCAAGTGACTATGGAACCTACACAGTGCTCCAGTGCAGTAAGGTTTCTGCACAACCACATTTGTATATATTCTTGCCAGACACACTTATCAGCATATACGTAAATGAATATGACATTTTCCTTTGAGTGCATTAGAGCAAGTTCAAAGTTACAGTCTTCTGTATCTTGGAAAACTGAAATGTAAATAACCTATGGAAGGTCACCTAGCCCAATAATTGAACTAGCACCAAGACCTCGTTCCAGTTCTATCTCCAAGAACACAGTGGCCCACCCCAACATAGGTGGATACCTCAAGGGATGACTTCTAAACATTCCACCACCATAACACCTCTGGTGTTAGAATCTCATTCATTTAATTTTGGATTAGGTTGCAGAGATTGGAGGTAGGGGAGGAATGAGGAGCTCATGAAATTTAGAGGTCCTTTTCCTTCCTTGTTTTCTAATTTTCTTTGAGAAATCAGACCATATTTTGCATGGTTCAGAATCCCCTCTGAAAGAGAATCCACAGTTTAAGGAGTTTTCTGTATTACCAAGATAAAGTAAGCTAGCAAGCTTTAACTTGCTACGTATGTCTCTCATTAAATAATCCTCCAAACTTCAAAAAAAAAAAAAAAAAGAAAGAAAGAAAGAAAGAAAAGAAAAGAAAAAGAAAAGCCAAACATCAAACAGTAAAGCCATTATTAGCCTTTTAACCATTAAGAAATTAAATCCCATACATTCGTCTTTCAGATAGCTGGCTTTAGTAAAATGACCCTCAAAAAGAATGTGGATAAATAGAGCTGAAACATTTTCTGCAGACTATCTGGGCTGACATTTAAGAGAGTTCTTTAATAAAAGTCTTAACATGTCATACATGAAAAGACAAGAGTTTTGAAAGACTGATTGGTAGATTCTGTTAAGAATCACAAAGTAGGGGCGCCCGGGTGGCTCAGTCCTTAAGCATCTGACTTCTGCTTAGGTCATGATCCCTGGGTCCTGGGATCGAGCTCCACATCAGGCTCCCTGCTCAGCGGGGAGCCTGCCTCTCCCTCTCTCACTCCCCCTGCTTGTGTTCCTTCTCTTGCTGTGTCTCTCTCTGTCAAATAAGTAAATAAAATATTTTTAAAAAATGAATCACAGAGTAAAACCTGTTTCCTTGGACTTACGTGTGAGTAGGTCTTTGTGGCTCATATTCAGACTCTACTGTGAAGTAATGTCAGGTTTCTTGCTAAGGGATGAGTGGAACTGGACATGAGTCTAAATCTATATGGAAAAGTAGAGAACTGTTCCTGTAGAATATTTAAGAGCCCCAAGAACAGCTACAGGAAGAACGAAGCTGAAATTCTGGGATGAGAGGAGAAAGCAGACTTGCTCTTGGTCTCTTAGAGTAAGGTCAGCATCCCCAAGAAACCAGAAGCTCCCTCTTCATCCGCCACACACACCCTCCACCGTCAGCCTAAGCTTTCTTCCTCAGAGAGTGCCAACTGTGCTCAGTTTACTTATTTTCCTTATTCTATAACAGGTAGGGGTACGAAACAATCCATGCATAAGACGATACCGAGAGAGAAATGGGTGGTGGGAGATGGTGTACCATCCCAGTTCATGGATATTATTAGATAGCCTTCATTTTAAAGGTGTGGAAACTGAGTCCCGAGGAGGAAACCTCCCTGTGTCTCACTCCTAGCTAGTGACAAACCAGAAGGAGAAAGTGGGTCTCAACTCCCAACTCAGTGAGGTTTCTCTCCCACCTTATTTATTTAGACCAGTGTTCCATGAACAGACTTGCTCCCGTAAAGGTAGAGGAATATGTTCTTGAGCAAACTGTCACTCTTGCCTCGGAACCCTGGAGGCACAAAGAGAGTAAGACTGATCTGGACATTAGAGTGAACATAGAAATTGTCACATTTCTGGATTAAGGCTTGTCAGAAGGATACACTGATCAGGTAATTAAAGAAAGGAACAGAACTCTCAGCCAAGACTTTTAGAATAGAGAGACCCAAGGAAGGACCATTTCATATTCTTCATGTCTGAGAGCCACAGCCATCCTTCCTTGGTTAAGGGAGGATCGGCAAATTCCAGCTCTCTGTTCTGCTGTTTGAATAGTGCTGGGTCATTTCTCTCATCAAGAAGGCAAACTAGGTTTGAGTGTTTTTTTTTTTTTTTAATTTCAAATTGAAAAGTACAAAAATATTTTGGAGGAGCCAAAAGCAAAAATCAGAAGTTTCCAAACCCAGTGAAAGAGACACCTACAAACTATCATTCTTTAAAGTACCAGAAAATTCCTATACTTCCTCATGAAAGTTGCAAGAAAAGCATCATTTCACTTCACTTGAAAATGAGAGCAGTTCAAGGCTAAGTGGCTTTGGCTAAAGGTGAGGTTTCTGAAGAGCTCACAAGTTCCCTTTTCCTCCCTAGAACAAAACTAAATGCAATTAATCTCATTTCTTCCCTCAACTTTGATTCAGAACTTAGACACAAACTGGAGGCAAACTGTCCTTTTTAATCTGTTGCTGGGTTAGAGTGTGTGTGTGTGTGTGTGTGTGTGTGTGTGTACACATATATAAACATGATCATTATGCTATCAAAGAACTGAACTTTTTAAATCATGAGGATAATTATTCCTTTTAGTGCCATTTATTATTGTCTATGTGTTTAGAACTTGTATTGAGAAATTCTGGATTTTGATCACTAATATAAAACACACAACAAATATTTCCATCTTGATAGACCATAAACATAGACCCTAAGCAAACCCTTTCCTTACAGTCCAAGAATTCTGGACTGTGGCTTGTAGAGAAACTCCCATTATTAAGTGCCTTGTAAGCCACTGATGTTCCTACATCCCATTCCTTCCATTCCACAAGATTCTCAGCCACTTTCTGGCATTATTTCCCAACTCATGCTACCCATCAGACATATAAAACAAGCAGTAGATGTTGACTGTGTTCTGGAAAAAGTTAGCACTTTTTTTTTTTTTTGACACTGAAAAGAATCCAGAAAAAATTATACTTGCCTCTTCATTGCAGATCATTAAATGTGTGATGGCTACAAATTGCTCTTTAAACTAAAAACAAAAGAAAATATGAAGGGGAGAGGCATACTTGGTTATATATTGCACAATTCTTGGGTGAACCTGAAAGGTCCTGTCTGAGAGGAAGAAAAGAAACGTGGAAACAAAGTAATGCAAAGACCGCAAAATTTGACATGTTCCAGAGTTTTCTTAACCACCTACGCTGAAGCTGGCTGGGGTCTAGCATCCCCACTAATACATGCCTCCACAGGTTATTATTTTTACAGTTAAGTGTAGAATCTCTGGGTAAAAAGTTTTAGGGAGTCTCTAGTTAGCTCTTGTCTTGGGGAAAGTATTATTGGTGCTTATGTTACGTACCCTCCTGGGAGGCTGGACCCTAGCGCCCAAGTGCTGATGTTTACTTTAAGTCTCAAGTTTCTTCTTTCATTCTGAAAAGGCAGATGCACTTGGCACTCTAGAGCCAATTCTCTCTTACGTGTTTTCTGCCATGAATGGGTACCCCTGTTATATATACACACACAGCCATTATACTCTTCTCCAGCGGAAGAATTCATTCTATTTTAGCAGTAGAAAAAGTTGTCTATGGACAAGATAGAAGCAAACTGATGCCATCAACAATTAGTGACACAAGAGAAGTGGCCATTTCTATTTTGAAATAGTCATGTTTGTTCATTTTTTGTTGTCTACAGAAGCAGCTGTTAGAGTAAAAAGTGTATCTGTTGAGCCTAAGAGAATATTAAATTTTCTTTCTTGAACTTTTTTGTTCCCTGAGATAAATTTGTTTTACAGGTTTTTTCCTAGAAAACCTATCATTTGATCCATTAAGATTCTCTGATAAAATTATAGTAATCATTTACTTGTTTTTAAAAAGTAACAAAAACACAATATGCCTAATGATGAATCACCCAATTACTTGCAAATTTCATCTTTAAAACCTTCATGAAGATTTTAAAATATGAAATGCACCACTACATAAACTGAATTTAGAAAGTCAGTGATAAATATGAGTTCCCCTTAGGATGCTAGTTGCCAGTGGAAGACTTAAATCCCTTTAGTCTCAACATTTGCTAGATAATCAATAAAACCAAGATTATACTTTAGGGTCAGAACATTCCCAGGACCCTATCTGACTAAAGGTTATCATCAGAAAGTTATTCCTTTTTGCAACTCTATGCTGTAGACAAAAGCATACTGAAGGATTATGACAAATGATAATATCAAGCACAAAAATGTGTTGCAAAGAAAGAGAATGTCATTTGTTATAATGATTTTAATAAAGAGCCAACTTTCCAAACTTTTAAAAATTATTGTTAGTTTTATAATTACTTTTTTAATTTATTTTTTATTTATTTTCAGCATAACAGTATTCATTGTTTTTGTACCAGACCCAGTGCTCCATGCAATACGTGCCCTCTCCAATACCCAACACCTGGTTCCCCCAACCTCCCATCCCCCCACCACTTAAAACCCCTCAGATTGTTTTTCAGAGTCCATAGTCTCTCAGGGTTCACCTCCCCTTCCAATTTCCCCCAACTCCCTTCTCCTAACTCCCCATGTCCACCATGCTGTTTATTATGTTCCACAAATAAGTGAAAACATATGATAATTGACTCTCTCTGCTTGACTTATTTCACTCAGCATAATCTCTTCCAGTCCCGTCCATGTTGCTACAAAAGTTGGGTATTCGTCCTTTCTGATGGAGGCATCATACTCCATAGTGTATATGGACCACATCTTCCTTATCCATTCGTCTGTTGAAGGGCATCTTGGTTCTTTCCACATAGCTGCTATAAACATTGGGGTACAGATGGCCCTTCTTTTTACTACATCTGTATCTTTGGGGTAAAAACCCAGGAGTGCAATTGCAGGGTCATAGGGATGTTCTATGTTTAATTTGTTGAGGAATCTCCACACTGTTCTCCAAAGAGGCTGCACCAATTACTTTTTAAATAAAGACTTCACTTTCTTAGGACAGTTTTAGGTTCACAGAAAAATTGAGGGGGAGGTACAGAGATTTCCCACATACTTCCTACCAGCCCACATGCATAACCTCCTACATTTTCAACATCCTCCACCAGAGTGGTACATTTGTTACAATTTGCTACAACTGATGAGCCTACACTGACACATCAAAATCACCCAATCACCATAGCTTACATACGGTATTGGGCATTCCATGGGTTGGTACAAAGGTATATAACAACATAAAGAATATTTCCACTACCCTATGACCTTTATGACAACATAAAGAATATTTTCACTACCCTAAGATCTTCCATGCTACACCTATTCATTCCTCCTTTCTGCCCCTAAACCCTAGCAACCACTGATCTTTATACTGTCTCCATAGTTTTGCCTTTTCCAGAATGTCATAAAATTGAAATAATACAGCATGTAGCCTTTTCAGATTCACATCACTTAGTAATATGTATTTAAGTTTTCTCCACATCTTTTCATTGCTTGATAGCTCACTTCTTTTTACCACTAAATAATATTCTATTATCTGGGCATATCATTCATCTACTGAAAGGTATCTTGGTTGCTTTTAAGTTTTGATAATTATGAATAAAGCTGCTATAAATATCCATGTGCAGGTTTTTGTGTAGACATAAGGGTTTTTTTGCTTTTGTTTTTGTTTTTAGTTTAGTTTAGATTAGATTAGTTTAGTTTTTCAGTGTTCCAAGATTCATTGTTTATGCACCACACCCAGTGCTCCATGTAATATGTCCCCTCCTTAATACCCACCAGCAGGTCACCTAACCCCTCACTTCTCTCCCCTCCAAAACCCTGT
This sequence comes from Mustela erminea, assembly GCF_009829155.1. Classification (NCBI taxonomy): domain Eukaryota; kingdom Metazoa; phylum Chordata; class Mammalia; order Carnivora; family Mustelidae; genus Mustela; species Mustela erminea. The sequence goes on along the minus strand of NC_045614.1, from coordinate 210,378,367 downwards.
TTGTTTCTCAGAGTCCACAGTCTCTCGTGGTATGTCTCCTCCTCTGATTTCCCCCAATTCACTTTTCCTTTCCTTCTCCTAATGTCCTCCGTGTTATTCCTTATGCTCCACAAGTAAGTGAGACCGTATGGTAACTGAGACATAAGTTTTTAACTCCGTTGGTAAATACTGAGTGCGACTGCTAGGTCATATGTTAAGAGTATGTATAGCTCTGTAAGAAACTGCCAAACTGTCTTCCAAAGGGTCTGTACCATCTTGCATTGCCACCAGTAATGAAGGAAAGTTCCTATCCTTCCACATCCTTGTCAGCATTTAGCTTTGTCAGTGTTAAGCAATTTAGCTTTAGGTGTCTAGTGACATCTCACTGTTCTTTTAATTTACATTTCCCTGATGATATATGATATGGAACATTTTTATTTGCCATCTGTATATTTTCTTTGATGAAGTGTCGGTTAAGGTCAGTTAAGGTCGTTGGCCCATATTTTAATTTAATAAACAGGTTATCTGTCTGCTTGTTGTTGAGTTTTAAAAGTTCTTTGTATATTTTGGATCACAGTACCTTATCAGATATATCTTTTGCAAATATTTTCTCCCAGTCTGTAGCTTGTCTTTTCATTTTCTTGGTGTTGTCCTTAAGTGTTAATTTTAACAAAGCTTAATGTATCAGTTATTTCTTTCATGAAGCATGCCTTTGGTGTTGTAATATAAAAAGTCATATCATACCTAAGATTATCTAGGCTTTTTCCTATGCCATATTATTTACATTTTACACTTAGCTCTGTGATCCATTTTGAGGTCATTGTTGTGAAGTGTAGAAAGTCTGTGTCTAGATGCATTTTTTTTTTTTTTACATGTGAATGTCCAGTTCTTCCAGTACCACTTGTGAATCCACACATATTTTTAAACAATGTGTATTCAGCATTTTGGCAGATGTGACATTTGGCAGGTCAGAAAGATCCCCACATACAGGAAAAAAAGAAGAAGAGCAAATGCAGAGCAGGAGGGAAAAGGAGAGGAACTATAAAAATAAAATTTGTCTGCATTGGACCTTGAACAAGATCTGATGAAGAATTTATCTGAGCTTAAAAGAGGAGAAAATTACTCCAGTTTTTCATACTAATGAGAACTAACTTAGTTCTAAATTAGAACCTGGAATGGTGTAGTCAAATATTAAGTTCTGAGAGAGGATTCACTTACTTTTTATCTTGATAACTCCTTAGTGAAAGAAGAAAACTATGATACCTTTAGTTATCCCAGAAACATAATTGGCATGAGAGTATTTAAAAAAAAAAATCACATATAGTATGTAGAGGCATTTTATGTCTCAATCTCCTCTTGGTAACACTGGGTCTTTTTACGGTGAATATTATATAATACATGGTTTATGAACTGCTTCTATTAATAAAAATGTAAACTTTAAAAAAAATTAGCACTCTCTATGAATGAAATGTAAAGTTGCCCTCAAAAGCTTGCATCCAAAGGTCTGGCATCTTTAGTGAGAACTTCGTTGAAAATGGAGATGGTAGGCCTGCAGGCCTGCTATGAAATCCATGCATCAAAGAGAAAACAATTTTAGAGAAAGGTACTCAAATTCAGCTGGTGTTTTCTGTTGAAAAACCTGGAAAATGTAGGTGAAAAGCGGTACCCCTGACACATCAGGGGATTTTCCTTTCCACTCTCATACCCAGGAAACAGAAATATTTTCTTTTTTGTTCTTTTCATTATGAAATTGCCTCACTCTGTGGAATGAGGTATGACATAGAAAATGAACCCCAGAACCCCACACTGAGACTCAAAATGTTTTTTAATCCAATTTTGTTAGATTTTGTACTGAAGAAAACCATTCTTAGAATATTTAGAGTGAGCTCAAATAAAATATGACTGCAATGACATCATCTTCCAAGGTGCTCATTGGTTATTCAATTTATTCTGAATTTATATAGTGTGCCATTAATTTATTTATAATTAATTTACTCTGAATTTCATGTGTTAATTTCAAAGGAGATAAGATGTGGAAACTGAGGAATTAAAGCAAGACTACTTGATTGAGTTATTGGGATGATTTCACATGTATCAACCCAGAGCCTCTGTGAGTCACGCAAGGCACTCGAGCTCTCAACAATGGATTATTGTCATTTTTTTGGCTGGAGGCCATAATGTTACAATGGTATCCTACCAGGTCCATCTGTGTTTTAAAATATTACAGCAACAACAACAATAATAATAACAATAACTGAGTAGTAAGAAAGGACTACATTAAAGAGAGAATGTTGCATTAGTCAGTCCAGCAGAATAAATGATAATCTGGCCTTTGATTCAGTGAGTCTTTATTAGGTGACAAAGATTGGACCCATCTGTGCATAATCTTGCGTGCTTTGGGCCAGGCCCTCTGTCTGCACACAGAGAGAGACATGGCATGCCTAGGTCTGTGGTACAATAGAATCCTTTGTCTCTCTCTGTTCTAGGCAGAGTTTTTTTTAAATACTTTTTTTGAAGCCACACAGAGAATCATTTTTAATTTTTAAATCAAATTAACCCCTTTGCCCACTAAAGAGCCATAAATAGTAGTCTGAATAGGGAGAAAAAAAAGTTCTTCTCAACTCACAAGTATTTATATAAAAATGACAAAAGATAGCATATGTCCTGCTGAAACCAAAAACTAATGCTTCAAGAGCCTTAAAACAGAATGCTTGCTTTTCCACCAGGGCTGGCAATTATTAGCAAGCAGACTAGACTAACGTGGCAAGCCTGCAGGCCAGGGTCCACCAAACATCTATCTGTCGATAATTTTCTTGCCATTCTGAGAGTTTTGTTCCCCCATCCACTCTGGCGTTCTAACAGCCCCATCGCTGGGCAGTGGGAAACAGGAGACACCGCACCTGTGTCAGACTCATGCGTGCACACAGTTACTAGCTTTTTATCACCACTGGCTTCTACATGGACGGGCATCCTGTTTCCATTTAAATTCGTGAACATCTGTTACACAGGAGATGGGTTAGCTACCAAACACTACTGTTAGATTTCTCGCCAGCAAGTCTCATTCCTTCATGTGGTTTCTGTTTTCTTCTTTAAACAGTTAATTATGTTTTATTCTTTCTTCTATAAAAGCTAAATTTAGCCAAGTTTTATACTAATTTAAAACATTTTCTGGAAATGACAGAGTACTATATTGTTAAAAAAAAAAACAGACTGAATTCTAAGTGGTTATCACAAAAGAATTTAGGGGGAAAATGAACACGGCAGCTTGTGTCTTCAAGTCTCAGGTTTTATGTGATGTGTGTGGACAAATAGCATTTGGGTTGTAAATCAGTTCACAGGCGGTACTAACATATGCATTCTGATCCAGAAGGGAGCTTCTGGGAGAGGAATCTCCTAGCTTCTCGCCACCCCCCCCCCATATAAGTCACTTCTTAGTGTGGACAGAAAGTAAACTCTGAATTCTGTACAGCAGCGGCTGGGGTTATGTAGAGCTATGTGTTCAGTATAAACACTGGCAAACCCCCTGTTGTATACACCAGCTGTATCAGTCCATGTTGCTGTTCCTGGGGATATGTATTATGTTTGTTTTCTAAGTCTTATTCAAAATGTTAATATAAGGGAGGAAAACTGTTGCTGACCTAGGCATGCTGTATTTCCGTGGTTCTCAACTGGGAGAGATTTTTACCTGGCAAGGAAATATTTGGCAACGTCTGGTGACATTTTTTGTTTGTTATACCATAGGTGGAAGATGCTACTGGAATCTAATGGAGGGAAGCCTAGGATGCTTTTAATTTTCCTATAAGTCACAGTTTAGCTCTTTGCAAAGAACTATCCAGCCCAAAATGTCAATAGATTCTAGATTGAGAAACTTACCTTACACAGTTTACCAAAATATTCAAGCTTATAAACTGAGGGGCTAATTCAGTGATTACCATGAGTATCAATCACATTATTATGACCAATACTAAAGTCTTTGAACCCAGAGACCTACTGGTAGTGTTTGAAATCATATTTAGCCATTATTTCTTCTATCTTTTCTAAATTTTCATGGCATGTTCCTGAAGGTATTCTCTACATAACAAATGAGAAAATAAGAAACCAAATGTTTAACTCAAGGTTCTATCATGTTTGAATATTAGAATCAGAATTTTAAACCCAAGCTTAACACCAACCCATTCTAGTTAAAAACCACCAATGACATGATCCCATAAAGAAGAATCATGGCAGCAGAAGGACAGCCCACAGCTACAAGAGCCCTTTCTTTGTTCACTTTATGTTCCTCAAGAGCACATCAACTAGAAGCAGCTAACACATGAGTAACACGTCATTTTAATTATGGAAGTACATTTTGGTTTCCTCTCCAATTCTCTTTATTAATTTTACTCTTTTAAGAAAATATTGGTTTAAGAATTCATTAAGTGTAAATAGATCATATTCTGAATCATCAAATGTCAAAGGAAGACACAATCAGAAGTGTAAAAATGGGGTGCCTGAGAGGCTCAGTCATTAAGCTTCTGTCTTCAGCTTACGTCATGATCCCAGGAGCCTGGGATTGAGCCCCATATCAGGCTTCCTACTCTGCAGGACCCCTGCTTCTTTCTCTGCCACTCCCCCTGCTTGTGTTCCCTCTCTCACTGTGTGTCTCTCTCAGTCAAATAAATAAAAACCTTTGAAAAAAAAAAGTGTAAAAAAGAAAGGCTGTGAGGGAGATAGAAAAAGTAAATAAAGGGGAGTCCAAAGAAAAAAGAAAGACGAAAAATGAAAGGAACACCTACTGTTTCCATGTGGGTGGCTAAAAGTTTGACTAACGAGACCTCTATGGAATCTCTGGGTTAGATGCTTATTCTTCATGGTAGCTCCTACCCAGTCTTAATCTTTCTTCCCTGATTTGTACCCACACAGCCTCTTTCCAGGAGAGTCAAAGTATCACAGCTTTGACCTCACAAGTCCATCATGCCCTCCTGTGTCACTGCCAGACCTACAGGACCAATAGTCACATAGATGGCCCTATACCTTCCATTTCTGCTTCTCTGGCATGTCTTTCATGGCCCCAGGATCACCAGCATGTGGGCCAACCTGTGCGTTTATATCTTGGAGTCCTCTTAGTTCTTTAGTGCCTCCAAGGCCAAGCTTTCCAACATCTGGCAAGATGAAACAAGATAGACCGATATAAGGGTGGCAATTTGAGCATGACCTAAAGGTCAAAGCCAAGCTGAACTGAGAGTCTCTGGTGTCCTTGATTAAGCTCCCTTTGACAGAGGGCCTGCAGACATTTTTATTTAGCAAACAGGGATAAAATATCTAGACATTGTCAGTAGAATGATGAACTTGATTCATGCCTTCTAGGAACTCAGGTCTGGTAGAAAGGGCAAAGAGTTTTAACCTAGCAACCTTAGAACATAGAAAGTGAGTCAGAAGCTACATGCTAAAACTTCACTGGGGTGGTGCAAGAGGTGTGTGCATTCCCAAGGAAATGAAAATGAAAGAAAAAGAGTCATGGGAGGAGGAAGCAAATTTAAGAGAGTGCATTACTGACTTGGCCCAGAGCTTACAAGAAATTTAACTAGGTGCTTGGCCTGTCACAACATCCAGAAAAGCTGAATGAAACTGCTGTGTCTTGGAACAAAGGTGCACAAATTACTGCTGGATTCTTCCCATTTACTATCTCCCACTGTTAAAAAAATCCATCCAATAGGGTATTAATCCTCCAGTACTTGACGGTTGTTACCTGGCACCTTCTGCAGACACTGGGGAAGCAGAACATCTCTAAGTCTAGTCCCAAGAGTGCACAGATGTGACCAATTTCCCTTGTCAGTTGGTGTCACATATGAGAATTCTTTGGTCTGTGGTGGCGGCAGCAGCAGCCATGGCTTTATGATGGTGACCATCGCCAAAGCCACCCAGACCCAGAGGCAAGACAAGATCCATTGCAAAGAGCCAAGAAGGTTGGAGGTGGCTCCTGAACGGGGTCCATCACACCCAGCAGGCACCATGTGGTATATTGCAAGTCCAGCCAAACCAAAGACAAAGCAATTCATAGTAAGTTTTTGTTTAAAATGGAACTTAGATCTTGAGTATTTTCTACTTTCACCTCCAGTACACTGAACATAGTAAAACAGTGGTATGTGTCCAGTTGTCTGGTAATAAATCTTACTGACTCTAACTTGCCAGAAGTCATAAGAAAAAATAGTGCCTCAAAACTTGAAGAAGGACTGATAATAATCCACCACTTATAAAATGTCAGATGTCAGGGTCATCGTTAGTGACTTAAAATGTTAGATTCAATGAAATGCAGTTATAAAGAGCATCAAAGCATCACAACCTAGCTCTAGATGTAATTTGACCTGGTTATGTGGCTATTTGGAAAGACTGATTCCTACCTACAGGGTTATTTGTAACAAGTAACAGACACACATATCAAAAGACCATGCACTACATCTGTATCTTTGGGGTAAATACCCAGGAGTGCAATTGCAGGGTCATAGGGAAGTTCTATTTTTAATTTCTTGAGGAATCTCCACACTGTTCTCCAAAGAGGCTGCACCAACCTGCATAAGATACAGATGTAGTGAAAAGAAGGGCCATCTGTACCCCAATGTTTATAGCAGCAATGGCCATGGTTGCCAAACTATGGAAAGAACCAAGATGCCCTTCAACAGACGAATGGATAGGAAGATATGGTCCATATACACTATGGAGTATTATGCCTCCATCAGAAAGGATGAATACCCAACTTTTGTAGCAACATGGACAGGACTGGAAGAGATTATGCTGAGTGAAATAAGTCAAGCAGAGAGAGTCAATTATCATATGGCTTCACTTATTTGTGGAGCATAACTAATAGCATGGAGGACATGGGGAGTTAGAGAGGAGGAGGGAGTTGGAAATTGGAAGGTGAGGTGAATCATGAGAGACTATGGACTCTGAAAAACAATCTGAGGGGTTTGAAGTGGCAGGGGGGTGGGAGGTTGGGGTACCAAGTGGTGGGTATTATAGAGGGCACGGATTGCATGGAGCACTGGGTGTGGTGAAAAAATAATGAATACTGTTATGCTGAAAATAAATAAATTCAATTAAAAAATTTTAAAAAAAAAGACCATGCACTGAGATCTGTAGAAGTCTAATGAGTAAATAGGCTGACGAAGAGTCATTTAGTTCTAAACCATTTCACCATCATCATGGCCCCAATCACTAAGTTCCCAAGACAAATAGTTATGTCCTGCGCCTTTACCTTTACAATCCCTGGTTAAATCCAACAGCTGTCCTTAAACACAGGCCACAATGTAGCCATAGTTGTCCCACATTTTCTTGCGCAAATTTTCTTAACTCCAAATGCAGGTAATCTTTTTTTTTTTTTTTTAAGATTCTATTTATTTATTTGACAGAGAGAGATCACAAGTAGGCAGAAAGGCAGGCAGAGAGAGAGAGAGAGAGAGAGGGAAGCAGGCTCCCTGCTGAGCAGAGAGCCCGATGCGGGACTCGATCCCAGGACCCTGAGATCATGACCTGAGCAGAAGGCAGCGGCTTAACCCACTGAGCCAGCCAGGCGCCCCCAAATGCACGTAATCTTAATACACATGGACACACATGTACCTGCAAGAGAACTAGGAATAGAAAGTGAAAAGAGGAGAGAAGACACAGATGCATTGGGAGCACAGATGGGTATGGTCAAAGAGAAACAGGGGCTAGTTGGTCAGAAAAGCAAGGATGAGAGAAATTGGTGAGTAAACAGGAAAGAATAGAAAATGTAGTGGGCGATGTGGGGTCCAGCAGGCATGATTATTTAACATGAAAGCCTAAGATGGGCATTTTCTAAAATGTATCATTTAGTACTGAGAGATAGTATATGGAAAAAGTACAGTTGTAGAATTTGGAGGGAGAGAGACTGAGTCTAAATCCCAGCTCTGCTACTTGAGTTAGTAACTATCTGTATGGACTTTGGCAAGTTTTTTAACTTCTCCAAGGCTCACTTTCTGCTTCTGAAGAATGGGGAAATGGTAATCTCCTCAATAATAAAAATTGTAAAAGTCAAATGACTCATCGTATCACAAGTAATATCATATAATGGAAACCTCCAGAAATGCTTATTGTTTTAGATAGAAATCACTGGCGTGGTTTCCTGGAGAAGCATTTTGGATCAGCTATTGGGAAAATGTTGTGTAGGAAGTAGTTGTTGAGAGAGAAGAATCTATAATCTATCAATGGTATAATGTTTGGTTTGGAGAAGCCCAGGGGCTTCTCTAAAAAGGCTCCTCCAATACCCCAAACTCAATGTCTATAGGAAAAACTGTCCTTTTTTTCTTCAAAACTACCTCCTTCCCCTAACTTTTATTCACTCACTTATTCCTTCTTTCACTTATATATTATTCATTAACCATTTTAATATTGCCTATGGTATAAACTAAACATTCTATTTCAGAATAGATTAAAAAAATAAATAACACTCCATAAACCAATCAGCCTAAATAGAAATCTCATGGTCATCATCAGCTCCTTGGCAGTTCTAATGTTTCTCACATCCTCCCTGTCCTTGTCCCTTATTTGGACGCCTACTTCATTGGTTACCCTGCCTCGCTTCTCTTCATCTTACACATATGGCCAGGTTGGTTTCCTAAAAGTTCAGATCCGATCATAACTTCTGTCATGCTCAAGACTCTTCCATGACTCTCCACTACCTAAGGAATAAAGTATAAATTTCAGCATGAACCCAGTCTTCCTGTGATGCCTTATCTTCCACAGCCCCCTCCAAATGTTTAATCCTCTAGTGCAGAGATAGAAAATGTCTGGCATGTATATAGTCACATCTTCACCCCTTGCCTGTTGGAAACATCTATAACTGATCGCAGGACTCCTTCCTGCTTTGTCCTGCCATGACCTCAGAACCCTTCCTTCAGCCAGCCAGTACCAGCCTATCGGAAGTAGGCCTCCAGACGAGCCTTATTTGGTCATCCCTTCCTCTAGTCCCCTTGTCAGAAGAACAAACAAACCAACCAGAATCTAACTCAGGTTCAAACTATTCAATTGCTTTGTTAGTAGTTAAAAAAAAAAAAAAAAAAAAAGTTGATTAACTTGTTTTCAAATGTAAACAATCCCTAGCAAACAAAGATGCTACTTTCCAGACATTTAGAAAAATAATAATATTATTGGAGGAATTTTAAGAGAGTGAGTCACCTGTAGCCACAGGTGTGTAAGGACAACTACCACAAACCACTTCAAATTCCTTTTATACATTCATCAGGATACTGGGCTCCAAGAATCACACTAACAACTCTGAGATAAATTAGATAATCCTATTACTAGACAACAAAACCCATCTGATTCCAACCCAAACAAGTGGATGACAAAGATGGGGATTTTCTCACCAATTCCCAGCCAGCTTTGTTCACTGCCGAGGAGAATGCAAGGCAAACTCTTAGGATAGTAAATGCGAATTGCCCGGCAGGTTCAGTCATGATAGTTCCCAGGAGGAAAACTATCATCTTCTTTCTAAAACTCAAGAAAGAAATGGGTAAGACTTCTGAACTGAGTAACTCTCCACATATGAGGCCTCACTTATCCTTAAAGGTCAAAGAATTGCATCTGATACTTCTTTGTATCTACTACAGTGATTAATACTTAAAAGGGGGTATGTGAATACTTCAATAGTGGAAGAGTTTCAGAATTTTCCAGGATGACAAGTTTAAAGAATCCCTAGGAAGCACTTTCCAGAGCTCTAAAGAACCCACCACAGTCTCACACAAACACACACACACACACACACACACACATCGTGTGTGTGTGTGTGTGTGTGTGTGTGTGTGTGTGTGTAGCGAAAGGCCCAGAAAAGAACAGCAGGAGGGTGACTTGGGTAAAGATTGTTAAGGTAGGTCCTTGAGGAGGTTCTTAGCTTCATCTCTTGAAGAACCAGTGTTTGTGTTCATGTCACTTGTTTTCCTCAGATCAATAATACACTCTTTCCTCATTGGTATTTTATTAAAAACAATCCCTCTAATGCTGGACAAACAGCTCAGCCAGATGTCTTTCCATGGGGAGACGGATCTGGGTGCCCTGGGGAACATGAAGCTTAGGGTAGCTCCATTAAAGGAAAACAAATATTTCAGAATGTGTCATAAGGAGCAGAAAGATCAGCTTCCCATGTGAATAACCTCTTTCTCTGTTAATAGGCCCCCAGACCCCCCACACCAAAAATTTTTTTTTTCCAGATATAAGTCTATTTCTCTGAGCTCAAATGGAGTCAAATGATCAAAGCTGTGCTATTTCCAGGTAAACCACTGAACTCCGCTTTGTGTTTTCCCCTGAGATGGTCATCCTATAGCGTTGCCATAAGAGCATTTTTAGGTCCAAACCCCTTAATAAATACATTATGATGATGTCAAGCAGGTTACTGAGATCCCTATTTTATATATCTGAGTTTCCTAATTAAGGATTACACTTAATAATTTACATTCCTAAGTTTGAGAGGAAATCTGCTTCTCACCTATTTGTGTGTGTGTGTGTGTGTGTGTGTGTGTGTGTGTGTGTGTATGTCAAGTTGTTTCAGTGAGAGGCACAGAGTTGGGCTAAGGAAACATGCTAGATGCTTCCTCACAGATCCAAGGATTCAGGGCAGAGAATCCTCTTTACTTTCTAAAGAAGATTTGTTCACAAAATTAGATCCCAAAGAGATCTAGAGAAGTAAACATTCAAGATATCAGGGCCTTTCTGAGCCCCAGAACCCATTGGTGCATTCTGAGGGGACTATCCACTCCAATGAGCTTAGCAATTCCCATGGGCACCAACCATAGCCATGGACTCAGGAAAGCACCCTACTGTTTGGGCCAGTATATCAGATTTTTTTTTCCTCCCAAGAAGAATGTAGCTTTGGCCAGAAAAATTTAAATTATTTTAATTAGCCTTCTTGTTGGAACTTGACCCCTTCAGAGATGGGTGGCAAAATAGAGAAATTATGGACGCCCAGAACATTTTCCTTAAAATCCTACCAACAGTATGGTCATTCATTATTTATTCAGATGAAAGAATGAGACATAATAGGGCTCCAGATTGTACAATAATGCTGACCAATGGGAACTTCTGCAATGAAAAGAATGTTCTATAATTCTACACTGTTCAGTATGATAGCTATTAGACACACCTGGCTACTGAGTGCTTGAAATTTGGCTATTGCAACTTTATTTAAATTACATTATATGTAAGACTAGTGGCTACTTACTGATATTATAGCTGTAAGGCAGTAAATGCTTTTCAAACTTGGCTACTTACTGGAATCACCTGGGGACTTTTTATAATATAACAGGGCCTGGATTCTACCTCTAAAAGTTCTGACTTAATTTGGTTTGAGAAATAGCCAGGCATTATGATTTTTATAATCCTCCAAGTAATCATAATTTGCCATAAAATTTGAGAATCACTGTTCTAGAAGACACATTACTGGAGCTAGCTGGTAAGTCTATCCATTAACTATGGATAGAGTCAAACCCTAGTATCTTCAATGCAATATCCAGTTTGATTGTGTCCCCAAAGCAAGCTCTTTTCAGAAAACATGTTTCAGATACGTACTGCATGTCACTTGCTATGTTTAATCAATTCTAATAGCACCCTGAATATCCATGGTATGGTCCTGCACTCTTGCAAATTACCACTGGTGTCAAAAACTGAATGGTCAAGGCAAGGCAAGAGAACCTTAATGAGTTCGGAGTCCAAATACACACGCAAATCATAGATAGTCAAAGGAAAAGCCTCAGGAGAAATAAGCTGTCCCACCTTCCCAAGACACAGAAAACAAGGGAGATCACGTTTGGCACAGGACATTTGCATGCCACCAGCCATCTTTTATCCCCAACAAAGCATCGTCTCTGGAAAACTAACTGCCTCATGGGTAAGAGTCACCAAAGGAGAAACTAATTCACAATGAGTGTCCAGTTCCCCTACACTTGCGTGCCCAAACCAAGAAACCACAATTGTGGCTTGGTGTTCATGCCTTCTATGTTATGGGGAGTGTGGCAAGACAAAACAAAGCTGAAGCCCCACCTTTTGTCATTAATTCTTTAGTGGTGTGTCCCAAGACTGAGTTATTTTCCTGTGTTGGCATCCTTTAAATTCTGTTTTATAATGGGATCACTTTCTTTAAGGATTTTCTCCCTGCCCTAATAAAGTAGAAGTCAAGTTTTCTGAAATGCTTAGAGCACACTTTTTCACCCACTCCTGGCTAAGCAAGTAAATGTTAATTCCAGCAGCTGACTGTGTGACTGCACTTTAGCTAAAGGGAAAGCCCAGGACTTCTGGGGGGAAAGAGGCAGTGAGAGAAACCTCTCTCGGGCTACTGAACCACCCTTTCCAGACAGTACCTGCATCTCTCACTGCCCTTGTGTTTTTCTTTTGAGTAACTCTGATTTTCTGTGTAAGGTGCTGATGTCTTCAGGGAATATCCGTTTTATCTGTCTGGCTGATAGTAAGAGCTAAACGCTCTAATACAAAGTATGATAAACAACCACCTGATTCTTCCCTTGCTTAGGAAAGAAATCCTCTATTAAATCTTCACTTCTTATTGCATTACATTAAATCCCACTTGGAGAGACTGTTTCACATACCTTAACCTGATATGCTCAAAACATTGGTTAAAAAGCCTGCTTTATGAGAAACCCCAAAGAGCTTTAGAAAAACCCACGTTTGTTTTTGCTGTGGATCAAAACGCTGACAGATTTAATCAATCAAGAATAAATATGGGCTGTCTCCTAATATTGAGCACACAAAACATGTGCCTCTCCCAGAGATATATCTTTTTTAAAAAATAAAAATAAGAATATGTATCTTTTATTAAAGAAATATATATGCATTTTATTAAAATTAGAAAAAATGGACTCTGAAAAACAATCTGAGGGTTTTGAAGGGGTGGGGGGTGGGAAGTTGGGTGAGCCTGGTGGTGGGTATTATGGAGGGCACATATTGCATGGAGCACTGGATGTGGTGCATAAACAATGAATTCTGGTACACTGAAAAGAAATTTAAAAAATAAAATTTTTTTTAAATAAATAAATAATAAAATAAAATACTGATTCAAAGAAATAGAGAACATAAAAAAAAGAAAATACAACCAAGCAAAAAGTTGATCAAAATTACTCAAAGTATCACACTGTAGAGGTAACTTCTGTTAACAATTGTGTATATGTTCTGTCCTATTTGCTTTTAACAACCATAAAAGAAGATGGCTCCGTAGCAGAGAAATGCAGGTTTTCCACAGCAAATGAGATACACAAGTCAAGCTCACTACAGCTCTGGCCTTTGGGGAATACAGAGGACTCTGTGCCTTCTGACTGTTGCAAACTCCCACCTCCACTTTACGTACCTATTTTGCAATTAATCAACACCTTTCTGAGTTGTTCTGTAATCATACTAAAATATTCCATCTATTTTTGATCTCTAAGGAACTGACAATTGAGTGGGATATTTGGTTTCCAAGGGATGCCATAACAAAGGAACACAAACTGTGTGGCTTTAAGCAACAAATTTACTCTCTCAAATTTTCTAGAGGCTAGAAGTCCAAAATCAAGGTGTCAGCAGGGCTGTCCACCCTCCCCTAAGGGGTGGGAATCCTTCCTTGCCTCTTGCTACTTTCTAATGGTTGCTGGCAATCCTTGGCATCCCTTGGCTGGTAACTGCATCACTCTGATCTCTGCCTCTGACATCATGTAGTTTCTCACCATGCTGTGTCTTCCTATAGCATTCCTTGCTTCTCATAAAGAAACACCACTCATGTTGGATTAAGGCCCACACTAATGACATCATCTTAACTTTATTATAGCTGCACTTAACCTATTTTCAAATAAGGTCACATTCACAGACACCAATAGTTAAGACTTCAGCATATCTTTTTGGAAGACAGAATTCAATCCATAATATTGAGGAAGCAAGAAACTCATATTACTCAGTTAGAGAACAATAAAAGATCTGTGTAATTGGGTTTTCAGATCTATCACCCAACTATCAATGATACAAAAATTTAAAGAATTATTCTAGAAGGATGAGATAGTTTGGGAAGAGTTTAAAATTTCATTGTGTTTAGATTGATGTTGGTGGGAAAGATGGATGGGGAAAGAAATGGACATTCTAGGAAAAGGAACAAAATGTAAGCTTTTGAGCATAATAAACGAGGTACTTCTCCATCTGGATCCTACCCTCCTCTTTGAGTTCATGCCACAGGAGATTCTCTCCATGATGCCAAGCCACGCAAAAGTCCCCAGACACCTTCTTATTTCACACCACACTATGGACATGTTGCTTGTTCTAATTGAACCATCTCCTGTTCAGCTCTTACACTCCCGCTACCTGCCACCAATCAATTTCCTAATCATTCTTCCAGAAGCCCAACCTTGACAATCTAACTGCAGGACCCTGAGTCCCCCCTAGGGTATTAGCCCCCACCCATCCTGTGTCACCACCACACCTAGTAAATATTGACTATTAGCCTTGTCTGCCTTGAGAACAGGAACTGCACCACACTGATCTCCATAGTCCCAACACAGAGCCTAGTACTGCAAATGGTCCCAGGCATGTACTGCAAAGTAACTGAACTGACTTAGAAGGAGATGAAGAGATGAGCCTAACTGGGGTGACCCAAAAGGCCAGGATCTAAAGAGGAGCTGATGACTGAAGACGATGTTGTGAAGAAAAGTGAGGCACCACAGGGCGAGGGGAAAGACACACGGTGGAGAGTCAGGATGCGTGAAGGCCCTTCTTGTGAAATGGCTTCACATGCTGAGGAAACAGAAGAGTCAATACAGTAAGAGTATCAGGTTCAAGAAGAGGAAGGTGGGAGGCATGGGCAGAGGCCCCAGTGAGCGGGGCCTCCAGCAGTGGGGACTATAGAAAGATTTCGAGCAGGGAAGTAAGTTCAGATTTGAATTTGAGAGACATGGTTTAGTAGCATCACGAAAGATGGAAAGGTGGTGTCAAGTCCAGATGTAGGAAATACCCTAAGTAAAGCAGAGATTATATGAGCAATCGAAAGAAACACTGGTGGTAGGAAGAAGGTACTGCACATAAACCAACCGTAAAGAAGAGATTTTTCCCTCTTTGACAAGGTTGCAATGTTGAGAAAGAAAAAATTGAGATTTTTCCCTTGAGTGATGGGAGACAGAATTGCTGTTCATAGAAATAAGGAATATAGGAAATGCAGTAGGGATGGGGCTGGCCACAAGCTCAGCCTTACACATGAGTACTTTGAATTCCCCTGGACACTTAACAACTAGGGGTTGGGTTTTGTTTTCTTTTTTTAGTAACAACTATAATTAGAATTTCATTTTGTGGACAAATTCTGACTCTTTTTTTAAAGATTTTATTTATTTATTTGACAGAGAGAGACACGGCAGGAGAGGGAACAAAAGCAGGGAGAGCGGGAGAGGGAGAAGCAGGCTTCCCGCTGAGCAGAGAGCCGGACATGGGGCTCGATCCCAGGACCCTGGGATCATGACCTGAGTGGAAGGCAGATGCTTAAGGACTGAGCCACCCAGGTGCCCCCAAATTCTGACTCTTAAAACTTGTCACGGGTTTTCATGACATCACAATTTAAAAATGTATATAACTGGCACTCAGGGCACACAGGACTCACCAATTAGCTTCTTCAGAAGCCCAGTTGTGAACTGGAAAGAAATGGTAACCACAAAGCTAACGGACAGTGACAACCCACCTCTTAAAGAACACACTTTAAATATAGATATTTCATCTTTACTGTTGCACAAGATGAAAGGGAATTAACAGCTCCTGGGTGCCTGGTAGTCTTTACTTTTCTTTCTGAGCGCACTGAACTTTACAGCCATCTGTCCTAACGGCCGAAGGTAAAAGGTCTCACAGAGGGCGAAACAAGAACTTCACTATATCACCGTGAGACAAATGTGACTTTTAGGGTCTGACTCACAGTAGGACATTGATAATGACCATCTACAATTATTTTTGATCTCCATATACTTCAAATCATGGCCCTGCCGATTCCTAGCTATGTTACCATAAACGAATTCTTATCTTCCCTGGAATTCATGGGGTACCTGGCTGGCTCAGTTGGTAGAGCATGTGATTCTTGATCTCAGGGTTAAGTTCAAGCCCCATGCTGGCTATAGAGCTTACTGAAAAATTAATTAATTAAATAGAATGATCATGGAACCCACAGCTAAGAGTTGTTGCGAAGAGTTAGCATGTGAAATACTCAGACTAGTGCCTGGTTTACAGCAAGCATTAAATCTATGGTAGTTACATATTTATGCAGCAGAAATGATTTTGATGCTGTCCATCTGTTTATGCCAAAATCTTCTGAGCCACAGGGACCCAAACTGGACGCAGTCCTGTAGTTTCCTAATGTCCGGTGTCTCTGGGTGTCCCAGATGCCATGCTACTTAGAAGGACAGATGGGAAACAAGGGACTCATTGTCAGACGTCACCACTGGAGGTATCTAGCAGACATCGGTAGTAACCCTCTTTTTAAGCCACTTGGAAAGGATGACATGCATTTTTCCAAATTCCTCCATGCTTCTTATTAAGTCCGTGTGTCCAGCTTACTGCTCCCTCTTCCTTGAATGTCCTGCAGCCCCCCTTCCCTACCTTGTCAGTTGCAGTTCCAAATACCAGTATAATGGAGCAGTTAAGAGCTACAAAGTGGTGTGTTGCTTACTAGGTGACCTTGGGCAAATTAGTTAACCTCTCCAAGCTTTGATTCCCTATCTATGATTCAGGAACAGTAAAGAACCTACTTCATAAAACTGTAGAGAGAATTGCACAAAATAGCATGTGTTAAGTACCTAACCCAGGGATGGCACATCCCATGGGTTCCTCTGGTATCACCACTGCTCAAAACCTCCCCTGTCCACGTAGGAATGCTAAACAAGAGCTGCTCTCCCTCTCTCCCTAATCTTGTGCACACCTTGCAAAACCCTTCACTTAGAGTAGAGATCTGTCACCTTCAAAAGCAGGAACCAATGCTGGTGCATCCTGGTGGTGATGGTTGCCCAACAATGGAAATGTACAAAATCTCACAGAGACCTGTATGCTTGAAAATGTTTAAAGTGGTAAATTTTATGTTATACATATTTTGCCATGTGAAGAAATAGGGGGAAAAAGAATATCTAATTAGTTCCTGGGCTTTATACGAAAAGGGTTTTTATCCAAAAAACTTGCCGGTGTGAACATTATAAAATGACCCCCACCCACAGGATCAGGGGAATAGGGAAAGGAAAGCATCCCTGGGTTTTTTATGTGTGAACTGGATAGTATATACTATATATGTGGGTTTTTTATGTGTGAACTGGATAGTGCCTTCACTCTGCAAAGAGTTAAGACTTCTCCAGAGATTCACACCCAAAGATGTTTTCAGGTATGCCCAAGAATATAATTATTAAGTACAACTTAAATAATAGGAAAGTGGGAGATGCTCATGTAGGCTTTTTACTGACTACTCAGTTTGGTCTAAAATTAGTGAATTTCTTCTCATGTTTCTAGTTGAAAGTTTTTCCTTAGCAGGTGGTACAGGAGCCTCAAATGCTTTCATTTTTTTTTTTTTAAGATCCTTTAACTTTATCTTGTAACTGAACATGTGTACCCTTTCACAATCTCTCCCCATTTCCCCCGCCACCCCAACCCCTGGCAGCCACTTTTCTACTCTCTGTTTCTATGAATTTGGTCTTTTTTAAAATTTTTTTTAATTAATTTTTTTATTTTTTTTATAAACATATATTTTTATCCCCAGGGGTACAGGTCTGTGAATCACCAGGTTTACACACTTCACAGCACTCACCAAAGCACATACCCTCCCCAATGTCCATAATCCCACCCCCTTCTCCCAAACCCCCTCCCCCCAGCAACCCTCAGTTTGTTTTGGGAGATTAAGAGTCTCTTATGGTTTGTCTCCCTCCCAATCCCATCTTGTTTCATTTATTCTTCTCCTACCCACTTAAGCCCCCATGTTGCATCACCACTTCCTCATATCAGGGAGATCATATGATAGTTGTCTTTCTCTGCTTGACTTATTTCGCTAAGCATGATACGCTCTAGTTCCATCCATGTTGTCGCAAATGGCAAGATTTCATTTCTTTTGATGGCTGCATAGTATTCCATTGTGTATATATACCACATCTTCTTGGTCTTTTTTAAAATTTTACATATAAATTATACATACAGTACTTGTCTCTTTTTTTTTTTTTTTGGTGTGTGTGTGTCTTATTTCACATAGTAGAATGCCTTCAGGGTCCATCCATGTTGTTGCGAATGGCAGGATTTCTTTCTTTTTTCATGGCTGAATAATATGTATAAAATCATTTTCTTTATCACTCATCCATTGATAGTCACTTAGATTGTTTCCTTATCTTAGTTATTATAAATAACGTTGGAATGAACATAGGAGTTCCAATATCTCTTTAATATCTTGTTTTTATTCCCTTTGGATTTGGCTCCCTTTTTAAGATGTATTTATTTTAGGGGGAGGGCCAGAGGGAGAGAATCTCAAGCAGACCTCTGGCTGAGAACCGAACCCAACATGGGGCTCGATCTCACGACCCAGGATCATGACCTAAGCTGAAGTCAGGAGTTCCAAATTTAACCAACTGAGCCACCCAGGGCCCTAAGACCATGGCCTTTTCTTGATGATATGATTAAAATAGACAAATTTTGGACTATCAACTTAATTTAGGTACAAATGCTTTCATTCTGGTTCATCTCTTTGGCCAGAACCTGGAGATACTCACCATCTATGATGACTTGGTCATAATTTACATTAGATGGAGGGAGGCCTGGGGTCTTGAGGAAAGCTTTCATTGAGGTCTAAGAAAACACTGAAAGGAGCAGACATTTATAGAAGAGGCTAGGAATAGACCATAGAATGTGTTAAGATACTAAAATATATCCATGGAAGGAAAGAACTGAGGGTCCTCAAAATTTAAAAAAAAAAAAAAAAAATTGGTACAATGATACAAAGGCAAGTTTCCAAAGATGAAGACCATTTTAGTCTTTAAGAATGGTCATTTTCCTTTGTCCACACATGAAACACAGAACTTGGATTCATTCAGATGTTACCATCTGAACCCAAACCTGGGTCAGCTTCCCCAAAGAGGAGGTTTTGTTCTTGTTATTGTTGTTGTTTTGGTCACTGTTCTCATTCAAGTTCCTAAAATAGTGCCTGGCCAAGTGCACCAGCTTATAACGATGTGTTGAAGGAGCAAATACTTAAATCTATTGCTCAAATATGTTCCAAAAATATAACACGAAGACAGAGTGCACACATTCTCTTTATAATGATTCACATTTTAAAAGATTCATCCGAAATAGTCTTTCCTAAAGGTGCACAAAGCTTGTTTAGGGCCAAAGCACTGAGTCTAATAATACTCCATTATCAAACGTCAGTTTCCAAAATATGTGCCACTTCCTGGACCTAATTCTGTTTCAGTTCTACAGGGAGACCACCCAATCGAAGAAGGAAGTATTTTTAACTCCATGCTAATTTGGTAAATCATTTTTCCCCCAGAAGAGTTAGGCTCTGCTGGGTGTGTGCCAGATATGTGGTAAAGAACAAGCCCCTGAGGGGTGAGGGCAGCCCACCAGACCCAGTGACGCAAAGGACAGGCCAGTGGTGCAATGGGGGCTTTCATCCAAAGCTGGCAAGATAGTATAGTAGGCCAATAACTCAAAGAGTCAAAAAAAAAAAAAATTGGCTAGATCCTTTATCTGGTCTCCACCAAAAGGGCATAGATGACAAATGCAATCTTAAATGAGTTTACTTCTCTAGGTCCTCTTTGGTCACTAGATCAGAGGTCCCTTTGCTCTGTGGCTATCACTCTTCAAAGACTGAACCTGCAAATTGACATAAAGAGTAGACACTTCAGGAGACTGATTAAGAGTATTTGTTCTGGGAGTGCCTGGGTGACTCCATCAGCTAAGTGTCTGCCTTTGACTCAGGTCATGATCTCAGGGTCCTGGGATTGAGCCCTGCCTTGGCCTCCATGCTTAGCAGGGAATCTGTTTGTCCCTCTCCCTCTACCCCTCCCCGTGTCTCACGCTGTCTCCATCCCTCTCTCTCTCTCAAATAAATAAAACCCTTAAAAAAAAAAAAAAGAGTGTGTGCTCTGGAGCCAAAATATCTAGGTTCAAATCCCAACTCTGCTGGTTATGTGACTGTAGTAAGTAAATTAATCAACAGTTCTGTGCCTCAGTTTCCTTGTCTATAAAATATGGGTGGTAATAATATAAAGCTCATAGGATGGGTGGGAAAGGAATTGATATATTAATTTATAATGAATTGATACATTGCAACAGTCTCTGGCATATTCTAAGCATTAGAGTATATCTCAAAATACTCAAAATCAATACATTGTAATTTTATGTATATATCTAATGCATCTTATTTCATGTAATTTATTAAACAGGTGAAAGATTTACAGTATAGCCCTCATGATTATGAAGCCATGATGTTTCTTCAATAAAGAATACAAGCAGGACATCCATAAGAGAGCACAATATATAAAATAAGCATATATATAATGCATATCAGCATATAAGCATATAAAAATAATCCAATAAAGATAGATGCTTCCACGTACCCCCAGTGACTAGGGATAACTGCTTCACTGAGCACACATGTTAATCCTGCAAGGTTGGTGATGGGCCAGATTGTTTCCAACTCCTAGACCAGAGAGGATGGCTGTTGTAAACTTATGTTGAGAAATCTCCCCAAGAGTTTTTCAAGGTGAAAGTTGTCGTCATCCCCTGTGTTTCCCATCTCATGAGGACCCTCCAGGGAAAAACTCCAATTATTTGCACATCAACCTGATCTTGACAAAGCATCATAACTTGGGTCAAAGCCAAGGTCTTTATAGCCATCTCTTATTCCTCTGGTTATGCGTCTGGAGTCCAGTTGAGGCATCTTACAAATTGATTCCAAGTTCCTGTGATGGTGAGTGGTTTGCCTTTCTTGCAAGGAACCAGGGCCCTCCTTCATTCCTGAACTAAAATGAGGGTTAAACACTCCAGGCTCTTTCCTCTCTTGTTGCCTTTCTGTTGTCTGCCCACATTTACATCTGCCTTCTGTGAGATATTTCCACCAAGAAAGAGAGAGAGAGATCAAGGGATGCCACCATTTCATTACGTTTCTCATTGGGGGGGGGGTGTCCTTGGTTGGATTTAGGGCTATAGCTCTGTCCAACTTTTTTTATTGCCAAAGAACCAAAGGCTCATGCTCCCAGGGTTAGAGTGCAGGATGCTAACACAGAATTCTAATTCTTTTAGTTAAACCAAGGGCCACTTATTCGTAACATGGGTTTTGTCCATCCGCCTGTCCCCTGGACTAAAATCTCAGACATCCCTCTCTGTGCCTCACCCCAGTGTCTAATTCCACAGTTCTGACTCCTCTCTCCTGCCTCATCTTCTCCATCTGTGTCCTCTTTCCTGGAGGTCATGGCCTCCTCACCAAGGTGACTGCTGGATCTCCTAATGGTTGTTAGGCCTCCGTCCTCAACCCACTCAAGCTCATCCTTCTCACTGATCGCTGATATGGTCCCTGAAGCATGACGGTGCTTAGGGCCTTGCTGACTCTAACAGCCTCTGCCCACCTGCCTCGGGGTGGCATTGGGTATATTATTGACATTATAGAGACCTGCTACTTTATGTATAAAATTTGAAAAATCATGCTGTATTTCTCGGAGAATGGTTGCAAGTATTCAGTTAGAATAACACAAAAAATACAGGACTGATTCAGGGCCTAGCAGCCCATGGTCAGTGCTCTGTAAACCCTGCCCCTTCCTGAGGCTGGCATCCCGGCAGCCCCATGTGCCTCCTGGGCCTTCTCCATCCCACGCCTGTTCAGGCTGCCGCCACATCCTATAAGCAGGATTTCGGAACATCCTCAGTGCTTCCCTGCTTCCTCTGCTCGGGTCACAGAACTACCCTAAATTCTCTTCCCAAAACCCCACTCCCTCCAGGCGCAGTTCTCCCATGCTCTCTTCCTCAGAACTCCCCAGTCTTTCCAGATGGAGCTCCCCCCTCCTCTTTCTTGTGCCTCCCAAAGCGTGGTTTGTATCTCCATGATTACATTCATGGCATTCTGCATCAAATGGTCAGTATTTGGTGACCAACCCTACGAGACTGAGCATCCATTGGATTTGGGGTGGTACCTTCATCCACTCTTCCTCTCCAGGAATGGCTGGCGTGGGTCTTTGCACAAGGGAAAGGCTTGCATTTCATTACTTGAATCTGGAATTCCTAATTTGTTGATCACGTTGAGAACTTTATAGGAGGTATTAATTATAAGGCAACAAAAATCACCACCTCTCCCTACCCACCCCAGAGACACAAACTTCTGGCCCCAGATGTGCAGCTCTTCATTTCACAGGGGCACATGTGTCTGACATACAATAGCAAGGGGCCCCTTGAGTTTTGTTTCTCTTGGGTCAGAAAATCAATCAGTGACTTCAGCAAAATCCTGAGACTTTTCCTCCATCTCTAGAGTCACGATAAATAATTCATGTCACCTTTCCCACTCCCCCTACAAAATCCCATCTATTCTTTACCTAAACAACTTTCAGAATATGCATTATTGAATCTGCCTTGGATGTCTTGTTACCATACTTTTAAAAAGTAAAGAAGACAACCTATGTCTCTGGGTAAAAGCTTTTTACTTCCCCAGATTAAGAATGTGAAGAGGCTGTTGGTAGTCAACACTTCAGGCCCCTGAGGATGCTTGTCTTCATATTTTTATAATGTTAACGTTTGTTCTCCATGTCAGCAAAATAACACGGACCTAGAAAACTGGAATTTGCAAGGGTTAAAATTTGAAGACGATTCTCAAATTAGTTACCTAAACAATACTGATCTCTTGTACTTATTTCTCTAGTATGACAACACTTTCCACTGTGCCAAGAAGCAACAAACAAGGTAATAGGCACAATTGAAATAGTCACATGTGTATTAATCAGAACACTGTGCATTTGCAAATAATGCTTCGTAGATGATTTTAACATGCTGATTCCCTTTGCTGCCCACCCTGACAACCCTTCCATGCATTCAAAGCAGGTGCTATGAACAGAAGTCTCGGTGCCCACTTGGGTTGGGCTAGGGAAGGAAGAAGGAGTGGTAACTCAAATAATTACCAAAGGAATGCCAAGTACAGCTCTCAGTGGGATGAGATCCCTGATGAGCTTGGACTTTACCCGAGAGGTGTTTCTCCATCTCCTTCATCTCGAAGGGTTCACTCCCATGTCTCCATGTGGTCTTTCACTTTTTTGCTACAGTTTTCTCCTTGGAAGTGTTAGTCAGAACATAAGATATTCTCAAATTAGTAAAAAGTAATGTAGTAA
Organism: Mustela erminea; assembly: GCF_009829155.1. Taxonomy (NCBI): domain Eukaryota; kingdom Metazoa; phylum Chordata; class Mammalia; order Carnivora; family Mustelidae; genus Mustela; species Mustela erminea. Next base: position 210,355,067 of record NC_045614.1, on the reverse strand, counting down.
AAATATGGAAATGTTTAAGGTATTTATGTACTTTTATATATCTTTCTTTTGGTGCTTTGCAGTAAAAAATGGTTCAAGTCCCATTAATTGGAAACAGATAGGCCAAATGTAGTCTAAGCATTGTCTCACAGCATATCTCACCTAATCCTCACAACAGAGCTGGAAAAGAGGAATTATCCCCATTCTAAAATTAAGAGAGCAGATTAATTGAGCAGCGGAAGGGAAGGAGCAGAGCCAGGAAGCCAGCCTCAGCTCTCTGTGTATCAAGTTCAAGGGGGCTTGCTCTCCTGTCACCACGTGCCTCAGCTTGATGCCCAGATCTCTTTGTGGATGCTGAAGACTGAAGCAGTTTCAATAAACAGCAGCCTTTCTGGGTTCCAAATTAATTAAGAGATAGACAAAAAGGAGGGGGACATAAGCAGGTCAAGAGGCCAGCTCTATCGCTGCCATTAGAGCCAGATTGTGGGATGGGGCTCAGACATGCATCAACAGCAGGCTTCCCAACACTGAACTCCAAAAGTAGACAGACTTGCTTGTCTGCCTCGGGTACCACAGAGCCAGTGTTGGACCTCAAACATACCACTCGAAGAGGACCCAGGCCAGGACGTGTCTGGGAGAAGGATGTGGTGGTCTGGGAACTTAGCCCCTCTCACCCTCCTCCTGAGGGTTCCTGGCTGCATTCTTCTCGTAGACTCCCCAGGGCACCAAGCAAGGGGGAGCTAGAGGTCAGGATCCTTGTGTGGCAGTCAGCATCGGGAGCAGGAAAGAAACCCGTCTCCCCCTGAACGTTTCCTCTAAGGAGTTCTATGCAGTGGGCACCCTAGGTATTCCAATAAACATGGCGACCCCCTGGCAGGGGAATGCATTAACATTACACCATTCTTGCTGCAGAGGAATCCATACAGAGGCCAAGATGTCAGGAAGTCCTTGTTTCCAACATTGCACTGACTCACTGCATGACCTAGGGCAAGCCACTTAACTAGTCTGTGTCTTAATGTCCCCATTAATAAAGTCTGTCTTGTTGATGGGAATCCTCCCTGTGGAGACTCCTTCCGTCACAGGCAGCCCTGAATGGATCTTGCAAACTCAGCTACAAAAAGGAGAGGACCTCTCTACGCAGAGTGGTCTGCCTCTTCCAAGAGTCCTTAGCGAACATGTTTTGGCTGCAGTTCCTCCTGTTACACACCAACGGAGTGAATTCTCGGGAAAAGCCGTGGTGACTTTTCATCTAGGGGTGTTGAGCGGATTGAGTAACAGTTAGATTATTTCATGCCTCTTGAATGTTCGACGTCTGAGCAGCTACACGTCCTCAAACCTTTATTTTACCCCATTGACGGGCCCAGAAAGGACATATGGTTTAGATTTTTAGACAACACTCCATGTAAAACACTCTTCCTTTTGAGAAGCATATTTTTAGAGTCTCTGAAGCTAAACTCTGGGGTGAATTTAATCCATCCAGTCCTTGGGTCCAACCTGAAACCTAAACACAACTTTGTGTCAGTATAATACATGGTTAACTGATATGTCAGAAAATCAATTAATTACTTTTAAGAAGCAGTTAAGAGTATTCCTACAATGCTGCCATGTGAATTATTAAAGAATACAACAGAAGGGCCCCCGCGGCCACCCCAAACCCAAGCCCTGTGTCAAGGGGTGGTGCAAAGTCTGCCTAGTTGAAAATAGGGCAAAGTTGAAGGGGTGCCCCAAAAGAGACAGACCGAGAGAAAATGTGACAAGGCTTGGGATGAGATGCTGGGGGCAGTAGGAGCTTGCTGTGCTTCTGAACGCTGCCCCAGTCCTGAATGCTACTCTCAGTCCTGGGCTCTCGAAATGGTACATCTATCTTTGCAGAAAACCTGCCCGCATTTGCTTGGTTCCCTCCATTTGCAGACAGGCAGCCCTGAGTCAGAGCTCTATAAGCATTCTTCCTTTCCTGGAGCTCCGCTCATCCCAGCAAAAGCTCATGAAGAGCCACTGCTCCCTCCTGCACCTGCCAAGTCTATGCCTGCCTGCATGGACTGAACCGGGCAGGTATGGCCCCAAGGCCAGGGGCTTCTCCTGTCCCCTGTTGCCATCAGCTAGCAAGATTTAGCCCAGACCCAGTCACATTCATCTATATATGTCCCATATATCTGGGAACAATTTCAGACTGACCTGAAATTTCAGAGTCACATCAGATGTGGATTCCCCAGATGTAGAGAGAATCCCTTCCGGTTCCACTTAGCCTATACCCCAAAGCCTAGGAGAGCCATGGAAACAGTGGTCTGCAGTTGCCAAATGAGGGGGACAGGTAGGGGGCATTGGGACCAGCGGCTTTACCGATGAGTCTTCCTTGCTGGGTTTCTTTGCTTTTGACTTGACCAGAAATGTTTTACCATCGGAGTGAGAAAAGCAATCCGTTTGCATCACCAGAGCATGAGAAACTGTGTCAGGAAGCAGACTCCTGCTACTTCAGTCCAGTTGTGGTCATCACTGTGTCCAAAACTCTGAGGCACCCTCTTAGGTTATTGACCCTGTCAACTTCCAAACCCTCTAGGCACCAAGAGGGGTAAAACAGACGGGAGGTTCCCCAGGCTCCAAGACTTACTGGAACCCAGTAATTTCAATAGCAAGTTGCAAAGGGAAATTTATTTTTGGTGTGTGTGTGTGTGTGTGTGTGTGTGTGTGTGTGTGTGTTTTCATTATTCAACCCCTGGAAGCAGCTATCTCCTCACTCTGAGATGTCTGGGCTGACTCAGGGTGCAACAGGCTGGAGAGGAGGTGACAGCTATAGCTCATTCATTCATTCATTTATTCATTCGTAGAAAGTATTTATTGAGAATCTACACAGTTGTAAGCACTTTTCTAGATACTAGGAGCTCTCCAGCAATGAACGGGACAGAGATTTTCCCTTGCAGCACCCATTTCCTTGAAGGATGGAAGCAGATGAGAAATAAGGAAACAGAAATTAAATAGGACGAATGCAATGAGGAGAATCCATCAGTGTGTGGAGACTGATAGGACAGGTGCTGCAGGGGCTGGGAAGAGGGTTACTTTAACTGTTGCTTTAACAGATGACATTTGGGCAGCCATGGGAAAAACCAGGGGGCTGAGTGATCCAGGCAGAGGGAAGTCACATGACAAGGCCCTGAGGCAGGAAGAGCTTGGTATATCTGAAGGACAGATAGAGGACATGGCAGAGCAGGCTAAGGGACAACGCAGGTTTCTGTGCGGCGGAGTGGGGGCTGGGTCTATTCACCCAGAGCCTGGAGCTCTGAGTATCCGGGAAAACCCTCAGAGAATTTGGTTAGAGACATGACCCAATTCACACGGACTCTGCCTACTAGACAGCAGGGGGCTGGCCAGAGGGGCTACTGCCCATTCTCCCCACTGAAAAGCCCAACACCAACCAGACTGCTTCCCCTCCCCCATCGGTGCATGGATCCAAACGTGACTGCAGGTGTATGACCTTGACGGATGTCCCCATCTCTCTGCACCTCCCTGATCTGATAGAGACTAAGATGCCCCTCTCAGGGTTGCTGTGGGCAAGCTATCCATTTTCGTAGACACTGGTTCCTATGATTGTCAGCATTGTATGTGGTTTTTTTTTTCCTTTATTCCTTACATCATCCCCAGAAATGTGCTTTTGATACTGATTTCTACCAACTTTCTAGCAAGCCTTTATGGAGCACCTATTGTTCATCTCCTCGGGTCCTGTACCACCACAGGAGAGTTCGATCAGGAAGCCGCCTTTTCCCCCCACCACTCCAGTCTGCGAGTTCCCCTTCCCCTAGAAAGTCCAACAAGGGGTTCTGTGCCCTCCTCAGAAGTCTTGTGTTGCAGTTTCATGTGATATTGTAACAAAGTGCCTAACCTGTGCAGTGGGAGTCCTCATCAGTGTGTGATTCGCAGCCAAGCAGCACCCAGCCCCCGTAATGTCCAGGGCAGCCGGGGTGGGGGCCGTCCAGCGGGCAGAGGGCTCTGTCCGGTGCTTTCAGAGCAATTGTCAGGTTCGCATGGGGGAAAGGGGAGGCTTCCCTCTAGTGTCCAGGGCGAGTGAGCCAGAGGACAAATGGGGAGAGGGACTTCTGGGTTTGCATTTAGCTTTCAATATGCAGTTGTTGACTTCAGAGAGAGAGTTCATTTGTTCTTAGTTCCCAGAAGCCTCTAACTGAATTCCCCACCAGGAAAAAAAAAAAAAAAAAAGTTTTGAAAAGGATCTCCATCATGGATGATTCGATCAGGAAGTCACAAAAAAAGAAGAAAAATAAGAGCTAGGAGAGCGTTGAGCCCTCCAGCCAGTGAGGGGAAGCAAGAGAAGCCTCGGCCGGCCGTTGCTTGCTCGCCAGACACCGGGGAGCCTCACGGGCATGACTCAGACCCACAAATGCCAGGTTGGGTTTCCCCGGATGGCCGGTGCAGAGGGAGCGGGGCATCCAAGCGCCGGCGGGGAGGACAGGGCTAGGCCATGAATGAGGCAGGCGCTGGTGCTGGTTTGCGGACGCTGATCCCACAGCCAGTTTACGTACATCTTGATTTGTTCAGAACTGAAATTTGTTGTCTCCTTTCCACATCCGCGTGGGCCTGCGGGCGCTCCTCACACCACAAAACCCCGCAGGCTGAGCCCCCTCACCCCCTGGCGGGTAATAGTTGCATAAAGGGGGAAGAGTAGGAGGAAGAAAAAGAGAAAAGATGTGGGGTGAGCTAAGGGAGTTTGGTGAGAGGACCAGCCTTCCTAGAGATCGAGTTTTGGTCTTGTGAAGAGTTCTCTGCTCCTTTATACTTTCCGATTATGAAATAAGCTCACCTCCTGTCGCAGAGATGGCCGGGGCCAGACTGAAGAGCCCTGGGGCATCACCAGGACCAGCCCTCCTGACCCTGCTGAGCAGCTCGCCACTCTCCGCACCTTCTTTTGGAGATGGGCAGGACATCAAACAGAACAGCACTTAGCTTTCTTTTCTTTCTTTCTTTTTTTTGTAAGAAATATGATGTGGTCCTTATAAAAACGTGCTTTCTACAGCTCCTGAGCGGCACGAGGAGGCCGCCTTTGGGCCCAGAGGGAGGACTGCCGCCCCCTTCGTCTGTCCCGCTCTGTCCTCCTTTCTAGTATGATTTTCACAGTTGCAGGCTGGGGGTTGACAGCAGACGTGCAAAAAATGAAACAGGGGGGTGGGGGGTTAAGTTATAAACCTATCTGATGGGATCCAAATGGATTCCATCTGTTTTCCACATAAAGGAGATATAAATAACATGAGCAAGCACGACCGCGTCCTGCAAGGGTTGCCGCTTGGTTCCAGGGAGCACTGTACGAAACGAATGCAGAGTGAGAGTCTTAGGAAGACTCTGGCGGGCCTCTAGAAGCAGGACAAGGAAGGGAGCATGGAGTTGGCCAAGTGTGAGGTCAACCCTGCCCTCGGTGGGCCTTTCTATGATCCAAGACAAGCTGGCCCTTAGCATTTGGGAATTTAAGGAGCATAAAACCAAAGGCATAAAGTATTTGCCTTGAAAATAAATAAGATGATATACCTCTCGCCCCTCACCACACATGCACATACACACACACACGCACACACACACACACACACACAGCCTGTACACACGCACAGGCCCTAAGAAGATCTATTAGGGCAGAAAGATCCATGACTCTGTTCCTCTTTCTTCAGAATTATAGATAAGCCTTTTACATACCCTGAATCATCCGTCACATTCAATGTATATGCAAAAGAAGTTCAAAGGCCGACCTTGACAAAGGACTTTTGGAGAGAGATGATAAAATGTCTCTGATAAAACACACACAAAAGACTTTAGCAATAAAGACCTACCAATTAGGAAAGCAGGGCTTGGGCAGCGGGTGAGAAACCAACCGTGTTATCTACAGTGTCAGCACTCAAAGATAGTGGCCGTGAGCAGAAGGCGTTATCTGCTCCACAAGAAGAGAGATTGCAACTCCCCCGAACCATCCTGTCTCAAAGCCCAGGAAGCACCTTGCGGAGGACTTGGTGCAATAGTCACCGTCCCAGCCCTCGGTGACAGTTAAAATAGTGTCACAACAGAGCATTGAGCAACGGCCTTGCCAGATCAGCAAAGCTTGTGTTCCAGCCCACTTTTCCCCCTGGAGAGACAAACAGGACATTTGGGTGACACTGCTTGGTTCTCCCTTTGCTTTCCCTTCGCAATTGACATTTCAGGCAGGAGATTAGTAATATTTACTGTTTGCATTTCACTGCGGTATTCTTGAGACTTTCAAAGGATTCCCCGTATCGCTCCTTGGAGATTTATTACTTGGTCCCCGCAACTTCTTCGGGGCCGGAGTTTAATTTATGTGATTGCAATCAGGAAACCGCTTTGAAAGGGAAGAAATCAATTTAGCTCTTCATGAGTTGTAAATTTTCTATAAATAAAATTTCACAAGATCCTGTCTTTTTTTTTTCTTTCTTTCTTTCTTTCTTTCTTTCCAACAAGTAACAACATGGCTGTTGGCACGGCGGCCAGTTTTGGGGAAGGACTCTAATGAATAGATCAGGGGGTCCCAGATCTGCCACTGTTGCAGGACCTTGGAGAAACCACTCGCTTCCAGAGTTCCCTTTCTCTATTTTCTCATGAACGGAGCGTACGAAGCATTTGCTGAGGCTGTTTTCAACCGCTCGACAGGGTTTGATGTTATTCACAAAAGGGCAACCTTCAAAACCTCTTCCCCCTGGTTTGTTTTGTAATGATCCTTTGCCCGTGATGAGTGTGTTTGGTTTTTCAAAGTTCTTCAGCAGTTATGATTTACCTTGGACTTCTTGAGAACTTTGACAGTGGTGGGACTCTAGGACCAGTGAGACCATTGAGGCTCAGAGTGGTTAGGAAGAGAATCACAGAGAGTTACACACTGAGTCACAAAATGAGTACCAAGAAAGAAAGAAAAAAGAACGGTTAGGCCGGAGGTTTTCAAACCTTTTCAAAGAGCAGGCGAGGGTAAGAAGAGAATTATATGCATGACTCAGGACTTGGATCAGCCAGTCAGAAGATGGACTTCAGGATGCAATCCTTTCTCTCACCACTTGCAAAATTCTGTTTTCCACTTACTTGCTTCTATTTCTTCCTCTTCCCTATTTTTAATTGTTATTATAACAATAATAATCACTTTGTTCAGTTTACAGCAAATTAGTGGGTCACAATCTACGTTTGGAAATCACTGTTCAGAACACTTTACACAGCAGTGTCCTGCCTTTTTCTAAATCAGAAATCATGATGCGTTTCTCTCGTTTCCCAGCCCATAGGTGAGGGCTGAGTTGGGTTCTCCTGTCGTGGGCTTCTCACTCCGTAGCGAGCCCCCTGAGACTGTACACTAAGGAAGCACGGTCCTGAGAGTCAAGCCTTCCACCGGAGGAAGTTTGTGACCCTCAGGGCTTTGAATACACCATCAGATCCTAATAAATAATGAATACTAATGACAATATTGAGACACCTATTTGCATTGTGCTCCCAATAAAGTCAGAAGGAGAACTGGGGCTGATCCCTAAAAATGGCATATGGCTCTCTAAATAAAGGGCTTTAATGCATTTTATATTTAAACTATAAGGCCATGGGCTCAAACCCAAATTGAGATGGACTTTGCTCCTTAAGTACATTCTGGAAAAGTTGCTGAAATATTTATCCATCTATCTGGGTTCAGTGTCTCTAAAGCAGCTCATTTTCTTGCACCACGCATCTAGAGTGGACCTGTTTGCAAACCTCCCTTGAACTGGGCAGAGGCTGCCTCTCAGGAACAAAGGCAGTCCTTTCGGAAAGTCATTGTCTAGAAAACTTCTCGCCTGAGACATATGAAGAACATTGTTTCTAACACGCACAATTCAGAGACTGATTTGTGTCTGCACCTGGTCAAATTCTTTCTTTCTGCGCTCTATCACAATGAGGCCAAATTGCTTAAACCTTGAAGCTGAAGGGGATCAGAGTTCCAAACTCAATAGGATTATTAAGAGGATTAGAGATGATAATGCATGGGAAGCCCCTGCCCCAAGACCTCTAACTCAGAAGTAGCTCGCTCATTGTTAGAGACCATTATTATTTACCCAATAACACTTGCTAAGTCATCAGAACCTTATTAGCACTAAGAAGGATTGCCCTTTTGATGAGTCAATTCCCCAGCTTTCTCTGGTCTTGCAAGCTAGGATCACTCACTCAGTGGGTCCCCCAAAGGTCAAACCATCTCATCTCTTGACTTCAGGTAGATGAACCCCCAAACCTGGTAAAGCCTAGCATAGTCAAAATACAATGCATCCACGAGCTGCTGTCAATGCTATCCAGGTTTTTCTGATAGGATAAATTATTTCCTCAACCTACTGAGTCATATCTATGCTTATGCATTAGTGGTCTTTTTATAAATAGAAAGGCTCACATTTACTTTTAAAGACCCAGAATTTTGTCTCAGAGGGGAACATTTTCTTGGGAATGCTGACTTAGAAGGCAAGTCACAAGGGCCTTTCCTCCTTCTGTTGGAAGCAAAGAACCTCCCGCAAAGAGAAGGTTCTTGTTCCCAATTGCTGCTGTGTCGCTATTTGGGGGTATATGTACTTTAGATTTCAATGTGCCAAATCTTAAAAACCAATAAAGAGAAGCTTTTTTTTTTTTTTCTTTTAACCCTGGGTTTTGGTGGGGCACAGAGCTACTCGTTGAGCTTCAGGTGATCTAGTTGTTTCTAGATACTTAGACACTTTTCTTTTTCAGTTCCCCAGATATGTCAAGCTTAGTAAAAACCAAGAGAACATTCCATATGTGCTGTAGCCTTCCTCTCCTTTGCGACTGCTGCTTCCGCATAGCTTCCTAGGTTGTGTCTGAATTTGTATCTAATTTTACTAGTAAGGGTTCTAGAACACTTTTAAAGATTTTTTTTTTAATTTTATTTGACAGAGAGAGATCACAAGTAGGCAGAGAGGCAGGGAGAGAGAGAGAGAGGAGGAGGAGGAGGAAGCAGGCTCCCTGCCAAGCAGAGAGCCCGATGCGGGACTCGATCCCAGGACCCTGAGATCATGACCTGAGCCGAAGGCAGTGGCTTAACCCACTGAGCCACCCAGGTGCCCTCTAGAACACTTTTAAATAGAAAGATCACTAGTAACAGAATAACATTCTCATTAAGGAAATTTTTCTTCTATTGTTTTACCTTTAAGGCAATATCATGTTTTCTCTAAAGAAATGTCTTTGTTGGGGGGGGTGGTAATGAGGACTCCAACCTTCATTTTTTCCTAATCAGGGGGGAAAAACACACAAAAGTGAAATTAAGTTTCCAAGTAACTTTATTTCCTTCTCAATCCTAGTATCCAAGGAGTTAACCAGAGATCTTAATCCATTTCCACTCTAATTGGGAAGGGGGAAGGATTTGGAAATCATTTCAGGAACCAAATGAAAATTGCTAGCCTCTATGTGCCTGAGGCAAAAGAGAAGAAATGAAATCTCCTGTGGGCTTGGTTAGTGAGGGGGAAGAAATCTACATCTTGCACTTTGCTCGATGTCGTCGTTGCATTTGCCCCTGTTAAATCATGATCTCCAGAACAGCGTGGCACTGGAGAGAAAGGGTCTGCCCAGGTGGCTTAGACAGGATCCCCCAGGAAGTCTGGACGGTGTTTGTCCTTCATTCAGCTCACCCTGGAGCTGGCTCTCTTTGACAACTCAGCCCCATGTGTACAGACAAAAAGAGGGGCCCCTACTGGCCTGTTTGCTGAAGTTTTCTTCTTTCCTCCTTAGAAGCTCACGTCATTACACAGTGTCCCCAGCAAAAGAGTTCTTGGCTAAACAAATCCTTTCTACTGTAAAAGTGGTAAGGAAATACATTAGATTCAGGATCTCTTTCTCTAAAAAGTAAGATGCTCCCTAAGTGGAGAACTGGAGGATCATAGAACGTTTTAAAATTCAATGCTTTTTTAAAAACTCAAGTCCACATTTATTTAAATACTTTTTGCATGCCCTTTTTCAAAACTTACCCTAGAATGCTGTATTAACCACTATTGCTTTGAAACTCTTCATATGCATTTGAATTGTTTAAGGTAACTAAAGAAGCAAGAAAAACAGAAGCCCTTTATGGTCATTAAATATCAGCGCACTCATTGGTCTGGAGTTCAACTAGAAATGAACTAGAGTTCATTTGGGGCTCATCTGTCATCATGATAGAGCAGCCATCTGTTCCCTTTCTCTTCATATTTAAAAAAAAAAAAACTGTCTCTCTGCAAAAATGTGTGGTAAAAAGTCTTCAAGTGTTGGGGCACCTGGGTGGCTCAGCCAGTTAAGCATCTGACTCCTGATTTCAGCTGAGGTCATGATCTCAGGGTTGTGAGATCCAGTCCTGAGTCAGCTCTGAGCTAGGTGTGGAGTCTGCTTAAGATTCTCTCTCTCCCCTACCCCTCCCCCTGATCTCTTTCTTTCTCTCTCTAAAAAAAAAAAAAAAGGAAAAAATCTTCAAGGGATGTTTGGATGCGTAATCATTTTTAATAATCTTTGGATGATATCTGCATATTGTTTTTATTGTATATACATACAAGTATAACTTGGAAATTAGCTCACAGATGTTTATTATTCAGATGTTTTTGTTTAATTTTGTTAAAAATCATTTTTGCCCTGCACTGTTAGTGGGAATGCAAGCTGGCGCAGTCACTCTGGAAAACAGTATGGAGATTCCTGAAAAAGTTGAAAATAGAGCTACCTTATGACCCAGCAATTGCACTACTGGGTATTTACCCTAAAGATACAAATGCAGTGATCCAAAGGGGCACGTGCACCTGAATGTTTATAGCAGCAATAACCCAACTATGAAAAGAAGCTAGATGTCCATCAACAGATGCATGGATAAAGAAGATGTGATATCTATCTATCTATCTATCTATCTATCTATCTATACACACACACACATATATATACATAATGGAATACTATGCAGCCATCAAAAAAACTCAAAATCTTGCCATTTGCAATGACATGAATGGAACTAGAGGCTATTATGCTAAGCAAAATAAGTCAATCAGAGAAAGACAATTATCACATGATCTCTCTGATACGAGAAATTCAAGAAGCAGGGCAGGGGAGTCATGGGGGGAAAGGAGGGAAAAATGAAACAAGATGGGACTGGGGACGGAGACAAACTGTAAGAGACTCTTGATCTCAGGAAACAAACTGAGGATTGCTAGGTGGATGGAGGGGATAAGGAGGGGATAATAAATAAATAAAATTAATTAATTAATTAATTAATATTTTAAAATTATTTTTGCCCTTCCCTTCTACCTTTAAGGAACAGGTGATCTCTATAGAATTGGTACCATTTATTCATTCAAAAAAAAAAGTAGCAAAATTTACTTTGATTTTTTTTGAAAAATAGATTTAAAACAGCATTTTCCAAGGAAGCACAAAACAATCATATCAAAAAGTTTAAATCTTACCTAGCCACTTTTTGATTGAGAAATAAACAATGATGTGTCATAGGAAATCTCCACAAAAGTTTTTAATATCCCTTACCATCATGTGAATGGTACACTATTCATAAAAATGTGAGTATTACAAGAACATAATAATATAATATTAATGTAATCTGAAAATATGTAACCAACCATTGCAATGCAGACCTTAGAATTTTTATCTGTATTACAGACAGAAAATGTAATTATGTAATTAGAGAATAGAATGATCTCTTCTAGTATTCTTTTTTTTAAAACTGTTTTTTATTTCATACTACAAGTGAAATTTTCAGGCTCTTGTGGAGCATGGTAATTCCATGGCCCCACAGCAAAGCAGAGCATGACAGTCTTAGCCCACTGTTTCATGTAAAATTCTGTTTTTCTAAATCTACAGAGAGCAGGATTAACGTGAGAGGATCTGCCTTCTTATCAGAGTGTGGAGAACACTCTAAGACCAACATTTGGCAATTTATTACTTAATTGATCAATATAGATTTCTCAGCAATTCCTCATAGACCTTCACTTCTTACTCCTCTTGATTCTTAAGCAGATTCCCCTGTGGGCAACAGACGGTTGATTCATACCCAAGATTTATCTCAAGCTTCTAGGGCCCCTCTCTAATGATTTCTGCTACAATCATGGGAAATTTCTCTACCATCTGAGGGGGGTGCCACAGAGAGGACAACTGTGTTAAGTTGATTCTGGGTTCCCCTTTTGCCTCCTTCCCCACGCCACTCAAAATCCAAGTTCACTCCAGCACTGTGCTGATGTAGGTCAGCGCCCAGCCAGGTCAATTTCTCACAACTCCAAGTGGCATTTATGCGTAAATGTTCATGATTCTGATCATCTTGTAGGCAAGAAAACTGAGGCTGGGCTGAGGTAGGTATCTAAGCGGCCCTGGGCCATCTGGTTGGTAGCACACTGAAGCCTCCTTCGAGGTGCGCCTCTACTGCTGAGACATAAGTTGGGTGCTCCTGAATCAGACGGACCGGGGTTATGTTGGTTGCATGAACCGTGCCACCATTCATTCAATCATGCCACCAGCAACTTCAAAACGTAACGTCTGCTGTTGGGAGGGAACTGAATCATCCCATCATTTGAAGATACATATATTATATATATATATACTTGGCTGTCCCGTTACACACCATGGTCTACATTTGATGTCATGTTATCCCCCTCACTGCTCTATCAGCTCACAAGGGATCATTGCGCTCATTTTATCAAACTGACCTACACTTCCTCCCCAGCCCTCCTTCCTATGTCTAACAGTTCAGGAACTGGTTAAATGGACCTACCTAGTTATTTTTAAACATATATGTTGCATAGGGGAAAAACAATCATACCTTCCTATTTCATTATAGGAGAGGAAAGGTAAATCATAAACACAAGGAATAAAATACACTGCTTCCCTGGGGGAGGAGATTTCACTGTGGAATGACACAGGGGCGAGGCAGGAGGCTCCTGTGCGTTCTTTCCCACATTCATTCATCGACTTTTTTACTCACCTTTAGTAAAATGGTGCGTTGTTTCTCATCCATGGGGTCAGGAGTGGTTTTAAAGATATTAACTGAATTTTAGCCTACAGTAAAGGAGATTCAGAAGTTACAGCTGTTTCATAGACTCAAAACTTCTATCATCTTCCGGAAAGGTTTTCTGCTGTAAGGTTCCCCAGGGAGGGGACTCAGAACCATGGGAAAGCATATCAACTCACCTCCCTGTTGTGTAGATTCTGAGATGCTTCTCGATGCTTGGATGCTTCCCACAGTGCTGGGATAAAAGAGTATCATTCAAAGAGGAGACCAGTTTCATGCACAACGAGTGGTTTTTCAGCCTTTCCCTGAAAACCACCTTCTGCCTATGGCTAATGAGCCAAAAAAAAAGTGTGGAGAAGATCCACATCCCTTCTCAGTCTCCACACATCAGCCTCTTGACCTCTGTGCTCAACCCACAAGACCTAGGGGTGGAACCCAGGTATGTTTGCCCTAAAGAGGTGCTTGGACCTTCAGAGGTGCCCAGCAGCCCCCGAGAATCCATGCAAGGAGGTAGAACCAGTGGTTTCTGTAACAGATCTGGCCCCGTATCTTCTCCTTTGTTGTTTTTTTCTGAGCACTGGAGGACAGAGAGGAGGATTCACTCCATAACTTAGACCAACAGCTGCCTCACCAGTTTGAACTATTAGTATACTTTTAACTGGAAGTCATCAGCAAATTGACATTGAGTGTTACTTTGAAAAAAAAAATGCTCTTTCAAAATAAACCCGTTTATAGGAAATGCTATTGGAGGATGAGTATCATTTAGCCACTTCGCAATTCTATTTTTAGAATCATGGTTTATTAAAAATAGAATGTCTTGTTCTAATCTATGTTGCTTATACGAAATTCATAGAAAACCAATTTTGCTGTAAAGGAAAGAGGCAAGAGATGCTTCAGTAATCGTCTTCCAGAGCTCATGGAAGCCCGAGCACTATTGTGTAGGCTGAGCCATCAGTGGCTGGTAGACATTAAGTGCACGTCAACAATGCGTGAGGTTGATCTGTGGTTCCTCCGTGGCTATGAAGCTACAGCAATGGTGTTGACCACGGTTTTTGCAGTTCAGTTGTAGTCTCTGTGTGTCCTTCTACCTCTTTGTCAGTCAAGTGATACTGTAAAATGAATTCTGGACTTTGCTTCAGGACAGCCCAGAAAGAACGTATGCATCAGGAAAGATGCATTACTTAATGGCCTTCCCTGATAGCAGGGGTAAAAACAGGGTTCACGTGAACTCTGGCCCAATAGTAGCAAAACTGCTACGCAGAGGGAATTTTTGTCTTGAGGGGTCACTCTAGAATTGCGCCATCCAAACAGTAGCCACTGGCCACAGCCGACTCTCGAGGGCTTGAAACGTGGCCAGACTGAATTGAGAAGTGCGATCATTATAGAATACACATAGGACTTGGAAGGCTTAGCAAGAAAGAAAGGAGGGAAGGAGCAAAGGAAGGAAGGGGGAGGGGAGGGGAGGGAGGAAGGAAGGAAGGAAATGTCTTGATTCCATGTTGAAATAAAAATGTTTGAGATATACTGAGTGAAATAAAACATAGTATTAAAATTTGTTTCACCCATTGCTCTTTACTTTTTTAATGTGGCTCCTAGAAAATTTTAAATTATGTAGATGCCCCACATCATATTTCTATTGGGTAGTGCTGTTCCGGAATGAGAAAGACCACCCACATAGTTGGAATGAAACTTGTCAGGATCCAGTAAAGACACTTGACTAGTGATAGGATAACGAGAGGAACCCTCTTGCAACCTGGTTTTGATGGCTGGTCACAGCTGGGCGCTCCAGAGGTGAACTGCATGGGTTGAAATTGGGCCAATCACTAAATCTCTGTTTCTTCATGGTAAAGTGAAGGGAAGAAGGATGGACCATTTGTTTCCAGAGGGTTAAAGGGAAGTGTACGTGTAAAGCTTTCGGTGTCAGGTCTGTTAGAGGATGCACTGATAAAAGGAGATTCTATTATCACAGTTGTCTTAGTTGGCTCAGGCTGCTCTCACAAAATCCCCTCAATGGGGTGGTATCAGCAATGGAAATTTATTTCTCACCGTTCTGGGGCTGGATGTCCAAGGTTAGGGTGCCCCGTAGGGCCACACTGTGGTGAGAGCCGTCTTCCTGGCCTGCAGATGGCTGACTTCTCACTGTGTGCCCCCAGGAAGGGGAGAGAGAGGAGAGAGAAAGCTCTCAGACCTCTTCTTGTAAGAGCACTAATCCCATCATGAGAATCCCGCCTTTGTGACTTCATCTAAACCTAATTACCACCCAAAGTCCACACCTAATACCATCACATTGCAGGTTAGGGTTTCACCATATGAATAGGGGTGGAGGAGGGGGACATAAACATTCAGTCCATAACAATAGTTTGAAAAGCCAGATCAGAAATAGCTCTGACGTCAGTTTGCATTTGGCAATGTTGTTTAAGGAAACTTTTGGGACAGTGCAGGTTCTTGGGTGCTCCTGTGTGCTGTACACAATGTTTGCTGGATACGGAGCAGGTGCTCTTGCCTTTTCTGAGAACAGGTTGAGAACTTGCTGGAGAGGTGGGATCTCAGGTCCCACCTAAACTTGTTGAATCATAATGTGCACTTAACCAGATCTCCAGAGGTTTCCAAAACACATTCGGTTTATGCCGATACTACTAGAGATTCAAGAAGGAGGAAGCAACCTCATCAGCAAGATGTTCAAAATCTAGTGATTATGTGTTGGCATGGGGGTGAGGGTGAAGCAGAAGACAGTAAGACAATTATACATTTGACATTAAGGGAGCCCAATCAAAGATATCTTTGCTCCCCAGTGATCCAGAACCAACTATGGGACAGACAAAGGAGTCAGGAAGTCAGGGATTAAGATACCAGCTTTATCACCAAGGATTTTGGGAGCCCATGGCTCAGAACGTGGCTTCTTGCCACAGAACCACAGAAATAGAGACTTCGTCATTAGCACACAGGCAGTGCTTCCCCCAAAACAAAAAGGGGAGGGGAAAAGCACGCTCAGAGTACTAATTTTCTATTGCTGCCACACTACCAAATTACCACAAATTTAGCAGCTTACACCACACCCACTTATTAGCTCATAGCTCTGTGGGTCAGAAGTCCAGCTGGGCCGCAGGGAGTTCCCAGCTCAGACACAAGGCCACAAACCAAGGTTTTGGCCAGGCTGAGCTCTTATCTGGAGGCTTTGCGGGGAAAATGCACTTCCAGGCTTCACAGATTATTTGCAGAATGCAGTTCCTTAGGACTACAAGAGGAGGTCCTGTTTCCATGCCGGTTGTAGCCAGGGGTCACACACGGTGATTGCTCTCCATGCTTGCACGTGGCCCCTCCCTCATCCAGTCAACAATGCATGCACAGCGGATCCTTCTCTACCGCATTTCTGCCCCAGTCTGAGGAAACTCCACTTTTAAAGGTCTCATGTGATCAGATGAGACCCCCAGATACTTGTCCTTTGGGTTGACTCCAAGTCAACTATTAGTGACATCGATCTCATCAGAAAAATTCCTTCTGCCATGTAACATAGCCAGGGCATGACACCCCATCCTATTCACAGTCTTACAGATTAAGGTGGGAAATCTTGGGGATCTATTTTAGGATTCTGCCTACTATGCTTGGCTTCCATTCCCAAAGCTACTAACCAAGCACTTTAGTCTTTTATAGTGGAGGATAAATGGGATTGTGGTAAGAGGCCAAGAAGTTTACACCATAGAATCTCACTCCACACAGAAACCAGGAATGTCATTCCACATAGAAACCTGAAATCAGGGGCGCCTGGGTGGCTCAGTGTGTTATATGCCTCTGCCTTCGGCTCAGGTCATGATCTCAGGGTCCTGGGATCCAGCCCCGCAGTGGGCTCTCTGCTCAGCGGGGAGCCTGCTTCCCCCTTCTCTCTCTCTGCCTGCCTTTCTGCCTACTTGGGATCTCTCTGTGTCAAATAAATAAATAAAATCTTTTTTAAAAAAAAAGAAAAGAAAAGAAACCTGAAATTAACGTTTCCCTCTTACCCAACCCACTCCTCAATGTATTCAAATAGCTAAAACACAAAGTAAAATACAGTTCAGTGGTCATTCAGAGGACATGGAGAACATGAAGAAGCAAATATTTGGTTCTTGAGAGAAAATTTCGTCTGAGGCGCAGACATCACCTTCAAGATGGTGATGGAAGGTAGCCCTTAATCCTGTAGGACTGTACAGAAGAGCTGGCTCTGAAGTTGGGGTGCATTCTGTGACGGAGTTTGCAGAGCAGAGGTGTGGCAGATCAATCTGGATGTACTATATGAAATTAATAGAGGCTCCCTTGTGGGAGACCTTTGCAGACCTTTGCAGACCTTTGCAGGGAAACCTGGTAAAGGGCCATAAGAACCTGAACCAGAGGATGGCAATAGGAACAGAAAAGGGGGATAAATTATAGCAAAGTAACCAAAAAGAGGACTCAGCAGCAGATTGGATGAGCTCAAAGATAAATCCATGGATCCAACTTGGAAGCCAGGAGGAGGAGGATGCTATGAGCAAAGCAAGAAGAGCTAGTTGGGGTGGGACCTGAGGAGTCTGACCTTTGGTAAAATGCACACAGCAAATGTTAATTTTCTCACGCATCTTCCATCTTCAACACACACACACACACTCACACACACACACACACACACATCTCAACTTTGGGCTTTCCCTCTCTTGGCCATTCTACCTTTCTCCTCCCTCCTCCACAAAGCCCCTACCTCCCCCTCCCTACAACCATTCGCTGCCCCTCGTCCTCTGCTCCACTGAACGTCTTCTAGCAAAGGTCACCATGCCTCCCCTAGAGACAAATCCAATGTAATTGTTTCAGTCATCATCTCCATGGCCCCTCCTTGGCCTTGGCCTTTGAAACATGCCTTTCCTCTCAAAATTCCCATGTTCTTTTGTTTTAAAGACTCTATTATCTCGGGGTGGGGGGAGGGGTGGGCGGGAAGGCTCAGTGCGTTAAATCTCTGCTTCCTGCTCAGGTCATGATCCCAGAGCCCTGGGATCCAGCAGGGCATCAGGCTCTCCCCTGCTCAGCAGGGGGCCTGCTTCCCCCTCCCACTCTGCCCGCTTCTCTGCCTACTTGTGATCTCTCTCTTTTTCTCTGTCAAATAAATAAATAAAGACTCTATTCTCTCCTCTATCTCCTCCTAGCTCAGTCTCCTCGGTGGTTCCATCTTTTTCTAATCAACTCCTTAGATGTTGATGGTCTTGGACTCTGTCCATGCTCTCTTCTCCCCAGACACAGTCTCCGTACAATGTGAAGCCACTGTAGATCTGTGAGGACCTCTGTCCTCCAGTCCTGGCTATTTTCCCCACCAGCACCCACAGCTCCATTCTGTTCATCCAAAGCCGATTCTCGTGTCTACCCGCACACCCCACCTCTTCAGGTCTTCTCTACTGCTGCTCACGGCACCCGGGCCCGAAGTGGGGAACACTCTATTCTCCCACGACCGCCCCCTCTTCCATCTCCATTGTTCCCACCCGAACACAGATGTTGACAGTTCCTTGTGGGACAGCCACAGTAGTTCCCTCCCCCTTATCTCTGACCCCTCCCACTCACCTCTCCCCTCGGACAGATTTACTTCCCTCTAACATGTATTAGTCCTGTTGTTCTCCAGATTTCAAGGCTTTCATAGAAGCCATTGCCCTCACACTGAAGTGCAAATTTCTTCAGCTTCCTGTGACCTGTGTCTTGGTGAGCACACTGACCCCAGGCTCACACTCCGACTAACTATACTAACACTATCATGTGGTTCTATTTCACAAATTCACATCTTTTCCTGCTGACCCTTCCACCAGGAGCACCTTCTCCCCTACCCCCTCCCACCTCCCCAAACCCTTCCTCCAGCCCTGCCAACCGCCTGGTAAAAGCCTACCTAGCCTCCAGGAGTCACATTAAGTATCACCTCTACTGTGAAGGGAGGCCTTCCCAAGCACA
Organism: Mustela erminea; assembly: GCF_009829155.1. Taxonomy (NCBI): domain Eukaryota; kingdom Metazoa; phylum Chordata; class Mammalia; order Carnivora; family Mustelidae; genus Mustela; species Mustela erminea. The sequence goes on along the minus strand of NC_045614.1, from coordinate 210,336,199 downwards.
CCAGGTGGTATGATCTTTTCTTTTTCCTGTACACCTCCCACCATCTTCCTGGCGCCCTGACAGTCCACCGACACTCGGTAACACAATCACACTCCATTCTTCTCCTCTGTCCTTTGTTACCGACTAGCCTAGCACTCTGCCTGGCACATAGAAAGCTTTAGAGAACTCTGCGGGAAGGCGATCAGGTGCTTCATATCTAGGAAAGTCCCAAAGATGTCATTTTGAAGGAGTGGAGGCAGGAAAGGACTAGGAAATTATTTAATATTTATTAAGAATTTAAAAGCTAGGGATGCCTGGGGGGCTCAGTGGGTTAAGCCTTTGCCTTCGGCTCAGGTCATGATCCCAGGTCCTGGGATCGAGCCCCGCATTGAGTTCTCTGCTAAGCTGGGAGCCTGCTTCTCCCTCTCTCTCTACCTGCCTCTCTGCCTATTTGTGATCTCTGTCAAATAAATTTTTAAAAAATCTTTTAAAAAAAGAATTTAAAAGCTAAACGGACCTTGACTTGCTCCTCAAACTCTGTGGATGGCCAGAAATAACTTCAGACTGTGACTCTTAGACATTCGAGATTTGCAGTGTAAAGAATTTCAGGGATAGTGTCTAATGGAGATGATGAAACAGGGGAGGATCAAACTGACACACGAGATTAGAGCTTAATTTGTCAGAGCTCTACAGAGCATACCCATGAAAATACATAGCTGTGGTCAGAAAGAAACACAGCTCATCATGCATTCACACCCGTGCGTGGACATCCGTGTGCGTGCACAGGCACCCGTGAGCAGATTACAGTGACGTTGTCAAGTCTCCTAAACCCTCTGAGTGCGAGGTTCCTCATCGGTAAAACGGAGATGGTAATGGTGTTGTGGTAAGGATTCATGGTGTTGCTGCAGCAAGTTATATAAAAGCATTTTGGCCATTACCTGGCACTTAGTAGCATTCAGTGAGAGGAAGGGAGAAAGAAAGAAAAGCATGAATCCCTGGGAGAGAGCTGGAGGAGGGTAGGGGAGCCAAATTGAGGTCTTGCAGCCATAAACACCCAAGACATCTCCTCTCTTACAGTTCAGGTTGTAGCATCTTTAACAACTCTTTGGGCAAATGACCGCCAACCTCCACAGGTGCCACCTCACCTGCAGACCTCCCCTGCCCCTCCCCAGCTTCATGGTGTGCCCTCATGTGGCCTCAAGCCTACGGACACGGGACAAAGTAGGGCCACTTCCAACAGACAACACACACCCCTTTTAAACTTCGCTCACTTTTGCCCTTGTTTTTAGGTTAAAAAAAAAATGTGGGTTTTTCTCTCAGAACCAGTGAAATATTAGGTGTGTAAACAAAACATTTGCTTTTCTACTTTGCTCCTTCTGTGTCTCAGCCTCTGACATGGAAAGGCTTCTTAGGGTCCCATGAAAGACTTTCCAGGGTGGTTTCTAGAGATTTTCTGCTGGGTCTCTTTAATATGAATTTGGCTGCCTGGTTGGTATTACTGTTGTGGACTCTTTCCCATGCTCATTAAAAGTGAACTTACTAACTTCAGGGTACATTTGATATTTCTTACCTTATCATTCATAATTAGTGCAAATGATTTTCCTCTGCTCTATTTTTTAAAATCTGTATGGAGTTATTTTATGTATATGCAAACCACAATCTTGGTGTTTTGTTTTGTTTTGTTTTAAGGATGCTCCTTGGAGACAGTACCTATTTAATTGCTTGAATCTTTCATCATAGGGCAGTCTTGTAGAACCCCTTATTATTTTAGTTGCTCTTTTTGCTTTGGCAAAAAAATATAAGACTGAGGAGCTGTAAATCTTGTTCTCCTGCCTATTTAAACAGCGTCTGGAAATCTGAAATAATTACCTCCTTTCTTTGTTTGAAAAAAAAAATTAAGATATATTAATATTGTGGAGTAAAGTTGAAAGCTTTAGGTCTGCAATTTTTGAAATGCTCAAATCCTAAGGCTTTGAAAATGGTGTATCTTCCATGTGAATCATTCAGTGCTGAGCTCTGTCATACAGGCTAACCCAGTAATTTCAAGATCAGAACAATGCATGTAGATATGGAAAGGAAAGAGAAGTAGCTTCAGATGACGTTGCTTAATGGGTTTACCTATAACTGTATATGCAGCAGCATATAGTAAGTGAGTCATATATGACCATTAGCGTATGATGGTTATTTTCAGTAATAACTGATATCATTATTTCAAGAATGTTATTGTTATTTCAAGAATGAGAGGTTTCAGTATAAATAATCTGCCTCCTTAGCATAGGGAAGGAGAGTAAGCAAGCAAGGAGGAAATATTTCTAAACTGTCTTATTGGAAGTAAGTTATGATAATGTTTACCTATCGGGTTTTTTTCTTTCAAAAGATGCATTCAAAATTATTTATCCTCATGGCTTTAAAAAACTTGTTGTTACTTCTTGCAGTTCAGTTGTGCTATAATACCAATTTTCAAGGGTTTTGGCATTAAGTTAGGGTTTGGTTTTAATTTCACCTTGAATTCTGATTCACTTTTACATTCTCCAAATGGATTTCTGATATTCATATCACATTAGCATCAAATACAAAGCTTTAAAAAGGTGATTGTATGAAAGATAAAGATTCAGCACTAGCTAGCAGTGGAAAATATTTGTTAAAGTCCCCTATAACCATGTGCAAATGTAACAGTTCATTTGTTATTTGCTGGTTACTGTTTTAAGCTATTCCTGTGCCAAAGCTGACAATATACTATAAAGATCTCCAGTGCTAAAAAGTGCGAAGGGCAATCGGCCAACAACAAAAAATTAAAATTAAAATTAAAAATAAACAAATTTAGTTTTCATACTTGCATGTATTACTATTAGAATAAAATTCATCAACTATCAATAAATTTGGTGTTTGCCGTCAGTATATTTATACAATTATTTTTATTTTCCTACTTTCTGTTCTTTCAGAATGTGTACACGGAATGAATCCATCTAGAGATGTTCACGGTATGTTGGATTCCAAATTATATTTTAAATAAAATATGCACATTCATACGTGCATATGGATGATTTTTATCTTTGTAAATCTATAAGTAACTTATGACATAAATTAGCCAAATAATTGAGGCTCTTTTTTTTTTTTTTTGCTGATTCAAAAATACTTAAAAGCTGTTCTTCGTATTGTAAATATCAAACCATATAAAACATTCCAATGAAACTTTAAATGATACCCTCAGTACCGCAGAGTAGTTTACCACAGGTGTATTCTGCTGTTATTAAATGACTCTACATGACTCCCTGGAAAAAAAAAAAAATAGAGCTTGGCTTCTATCTGTTATTACCTAGTTTATTACCTTTGTTACTGCAGTGGCAATGCAAAACTTTTATGAGGGTAAAATGTTTACTAAGCATACTAAATTTGAAAGAAAATTAATTTTAAAAATTTCTCAGTTTGCTACTTGGGAGCTGCAGGATTATGGTGAACAGTTCACACTTGAAGCACCACATCCTATGAAAACATTCATATGGAGGAAGGATATGGTGACAGAACGAAAGAATCTTGTCCCCCAAGTAATTAGATTCCAAAAGTAAAATAATCTCAAAGCCACATCAGAGGGTGGGGGGGAGAAGGGTGTTTAAATTCTAATGTTGAAAACTGGACCCTGTGTACAGCAGGTTATTTGCACAGACGTTAACACCTTACTCTCTTCACAAAAATATTCTCCATCCTTGTGACATTGTATCAACCGCACCAGTTTGGTCCAGAAACACTAGCCAAATACATTCTCTGGTTTTTATTTCATTGAAATGGTCCACTGAGATAGAAAAAATTTTCTTCTAGAAATATGGCATTTTTAGAAATGTAATCTTAGAAATATGTTACTCACAGAGGAGAATTTTGATTTAAGAGAATGGTTGAGAGGGTTTTATTTTATTTTTGAGAGGGTTTTAAAACGGCAAAAGTGTAAAATATTTAGGTATTTTCTGAGACCACTTTGTTTTATATTTACCTTAAGTTGAAGAAAAAGGTCAAGGAACTGTTATTTTTCCCAATGAAATTGATAGTTTTCTTCCAACTAACCAAATAGTACTTTAAAATTTCCCTGTGAAAACTTACATTTCATTCCTGTTATGAGCACTATTGGAGTTTCCCCCACGCAGCAAATTTGGAAAAATCCATCTTATAGCATCCGCCCAACACATCGCTTCGTTTTTGCTTTTTTTTTTTTTTTTTTTTTTTGTATCATGACAAGAGTAAATTTTAGTATTATTCCAGGAGTGAATGTGGTAATGTTTCCTTTCCTTTCTTGGAAAGGCGAAGGAAGGGAAATTCTATATTGCCGCTAAAATGGACTCTTCTGGTGAGAAGGAACTTTTCATTTCGTATGCGATGATGAACTTTGTAAGGTCTGTAAAAAGTCTTTCAGACTAAGGGTCTCTAGATACGCCTTAGCTGAGCCTCACGCTGCCTGCTTTCCATTCATTTCAGTCCCTCGACAAGGAAGATTGCTGCATTTTGTTTGTTTCTTGTTTTTAAGTGTGCACCGCACGGCGCAGTTAGAGCCAGCGCAGGTCCCAGGAACCTTAAATGCGCGGCGGCCGGATTTAGAATAAATCAGCAAAAGATTTTCCTGCTCTTATCATCCTTGTCGACGTTCAAACTCGACATTTATTGGTTGATACTCGGCTGAGCAGCGCCCACAGTGCTGCCCTTGAAGGGCTAACTTGATGCATCTATCCCCGTACCTCTTTTGGGGACAGGAACTTGACCCCGCCAGGGAGACCGCCGCAGAGTCCGACCCGCAGCCCCTCGCAGGGTTTAGGGTTTCAAACCGCCCAAGCGTCAGAGGACCCTTCTTCTCTGACCTTTCCGCGGGGCGAATTACCCCAGTCCGCTATATCCCCCAAATCAGAGCCCGTTTTCGCTTCTGCCAAATTTTTGTGCACCCTCTAGGTCTGCGGAGGTCCCGGGGGATGCACTGTGGAGGCGGTCCCCAGGAGCGCTCGGTGCGCTCTTACAGCGATGTATCTGAGCCGCGGTAAAGGGGTTTAAGTTGCCCCAACTCGTCCCTAGGGCAGGCAGCGTCCGAGCCCGGTCGGGGGCCGGCAGACTAGGAGACTTGGCCATTGCGCAATAGTTGGAATCGCTGCGCCAAGGTGGAGAAGGGACTTTTGTGGGTCTTTACTCCTGAAATTCGGCTTCTTCAAAATCATTTTTAAGGAAAAAATAAAAAGTTTTCGGAGACCCCAGACCCATGAAAACAAACAAAATGCAGCAAGTTGCTGGTTGTTCTCGGGAGTGTCCCGGGTGTCCGGGAGAGGAGGGAGGGGACGGCCCACCTGGGGAGAAGCTCGGAAGGGCAGGAGGGAGCCGAGGCCTCGGGCTGGGGGACGGTGCCGCGGACGCCAGGAGCACCCACGGTGGCGAGCTGGCCGACCGCGCAGTGCGTGCATAGGGGTTTCGGGAAGAGACTCTGATGCGGGCGGGTCAGGACAGCGCAGAACCCCGCGGAAGGGTTCCTGCGCCACCAGCTCCGCCGCCCGGGATAGTAGGGGCGGGAAGCAGCCGATTCCAGTCGTTTCTCCCCAAACTGGTGTTGCTGCTAGAGCGACCCACAGGCCAGGGGGAGGGCGGCAGAGTCCCGCGCCATCGGGGGCGTTCCCGGGCGCCCGGGGCGGCAGCGAGGACGGCTGCTGCCCCCTGGCGTCCGCCCCGAGCCCGCGGCCCGCAGGGACCTACGGGACCGGCGCCAGCCTCCCCGCGGCTCCGCGCAGCCCTTGCGGCCTCTCTAGTCCTGGGGCAAGGGAAGCAGCCTGGGCGCCCGGGAAGGGCCTACCCGGCAGGCCCGCCCTGACCGACGCATCCGTTAGGCCCCAGCCGCAAAGCCCAAGAAGAATTCGGCGCGACGGCGGCCCCAGCACCCTAGCCGCGCGTTCGCAGTGGGGAAGGAGGCGGCGGGCGGGAGGGGCCCCCGCGGGGAGGGGGGCGCGGGAGGGGATCCCCCACACCCTCGGGAGTTGAAGTGGATGTCTCCGTGTTGAGGGTGGGGTGAGAGCCCGCCCTCCCCCGGGTGATGAGGCCCCCACGGCGGTGGTGGGGGCGGAGTGGGTCCCCGGGGAGCTAGGGAGCCCCTCGGCAGGCGGGCGTGGGGGGGGGGGGGTGAGGGGGGAACGGGCCTTGCGCGCCGGGGTGGGGCCCTTCTAAGCTCCGCGAAAATGCCCCCGGCGCCGCGGGGACCGACGCTGGGGAAGTTCCCGCCCGCGCGCAAAGCCGGGGTGGGTTCAGCACCCCGGGCCGCTCGGGCGCGCGGGGGCGGGGAGAGGAGCCAGAGCCGTTTCCGGGGAGCCGGAGGTGGGTGCAGGGCTCGGGCGACCTGGGCCCAGCGGTGGGCTTTCAGTGCCGCCTGCGGGGGAGCCGACGCTCCCAGAACAGGGAAACAGCCCAGCGGATGCTTTCAACTTTCCCGGAGCTTGTTCTTTGGGGTCTTTTCTGATCCCGACACTCCTTTGCTCGCCGCGAAGCACACTCAGACTGAGTGGGGCGCGCTGCATAATTAAGCCGCAGCCCAGCCGCGGTGAAAACACCAATTAAAGAAAACAAACCAAGAGAGAAAACTAAAAACACAAAACCATGTTGTGGAGACCGAGAACCGTCTGGCCTCACTAAATGAATCAGCGCCACTTCTCTACTGCTGCCCACCCGGCTCTGGTGCCGCGCGGAGCCGCTCTGCGGCCCGGCCCTCGGCCCTCCGGCCCCCTCGCGGCCGAATCCCACCCACGAAGAGGAAGCAGAGGCTCGGCCGTGGGTGGCCGCGCAGGGCCTGGGGCCGCCCCGGGGCTCCGGCGCCGGTCCCGGGAGCCTCTCGGCGGCCGCTGCATCTCCAGGGAGCGAGGGGCGCCTCCGTCCGGCTGGTCTCCGGCCCCGGGGCCGTTCCCGGCACGGCGCGCGGCCCAAGCCCTCCCTGGGCCAGCCAGCCTCCTCTCTTCCCACATCCTCCGTCTCCAGACCGCGGCCGCCTGTGGCGCCGCTGCGCACTGCAGCCCCGGGCGGGCGGCCGCGCGACTGTGCATGTGTGCAAAGACGCAGGGCCGCGGTTCGCCCCAGGGCGGGGCCTCGGGCGAATGTGTGAGTGTGTGCGTGTGCGTGCGTGGATGCGGGTGCGCGGGGAGAGCGGGGAGGCCGCGGTAGCCTCGGACTCTCCGCGGAGGCCGCGTACAGTAGCGCGCGGCGGCGGCGGCGGCGGCGGCGGCGGCGGCGGCGGCGGCGGCGGGGGCGCGCGGGCCAATTCCAGGAGCCCGCGGCGGTGAGCCGCGCCCTGGCTGATACCGGAAAGGCCTGTGATTGGACGGCGGCCGCCCCTATGCAAACGAGCTGAGGGAATGGAATTCCTCGGGCCGGGCTTACAGTAAAAGCACGTTCATTTCCAGGCACTCTCATTCATAGAGCCAGCGGGCGCAGGCGGGACGGGTGCCCCGCGGCCGGACCCAGCCAGGGCACCACGCTGCCCGGCCTTGCGCCGGCAGGCACCTCTTCCTGGGGCTCCTGGGGACGCCAGAAGACAGTCAACCCTCGCTGCTGCTTCTTGACCTGCGTTGGAGCTACGATTTTTTTTTTTTCTTTCTCTTTCTTGAATGAATTGGTTTCTTGGCTGGCTGTTCAACTTCTTTCCTGCCCGTGAACTTTTCCCCGGTTGTTTCCTTTGACAACTGCAGGAGAAAGTGTGCTGTGCTTCGAGGCAAGCCGTGAAGTTGCGTGTGCGTGGCAGTGTGCGTGGGAGTGTGACTGCGTGTATAGTTCGAGCCGCCCCGTCTGTTTCGATCAGCGCTGCGGAGCCTCTCCAGGCCCGCTCCACCTGCTGCGGTTCCGCGGTGATCGTAGGTATAGGTGCGTCCCGGCATTTAACCGGCCGGCGCTGGGGCGACGTTGGAGGAAGATCATCTCACTACTGCCCAAGTCGGGCTGACTCACCGAGTCGATGTAGACAGCGGCTGGCTTCGGAAGAGTGCGTGTCTGCGTGCGTGTGACTCGGCGGCTGCTCAACTCCCACCAACCACAGGATCAGCCACAAACTTAACCAACATCCCCAAACCCGAGTTCTCAGATGTGGAGAGCTGTACTCTGAGTGTCATCGACTTGGACTTTTATTTTTCCTTTAAGATTAGCTTTTCTTTGAAAAACTGAATTTTCTGAACTGAGCGTTTTGCCAGAATTTATTAAGAAAACATGACAAGTATTTCTAGCCCAGCCCTTCTTCAACTACTGAAGATTATTTTCAAGGCTACTTAAAAAAAGAATCAGCAGCGTACATTAATGGATTTCTGTTGTGTTTAAATTCTCTACAGATTGAATTGTAAATATTTTATGAAGTAGAGCAAATGTATATATTTATATATACGTGCACATACATTAGTAGCATGACCTTTGGAAGTAGCAGCTCTTGCTTTTGAGGACCGAAGCCAGTTTTGCATGATGAAAGTGGCTCTGTGTACGGACGACACTCGTATATTTTGTGTTGTACTGGGACTTTAGACAAAACTCACCTGGAAAAAAAAAAAAAAACTGACAGGCGATTTACTACTGGAACTTCCAAATTATGTATTTGCTGGTCCTTTTGCTCTCCGTATAAATATTTTAGTAAGTGTATGGGAATTTTTGCCTCCGGGAACTTTTTTTTTTTTTTTTTAACAGCCAGAGACTGAAGTTAAACTCTCAAAGCAAGATTCAGAAGACAGTTTCCCTCGGCATTTGACTTTGGATTCTAGTCGCCCAGTTTTTAAAGCTTTAAGCTGTCGGTTGCTAGGAGCCCTGCCGGGTATAAGGCTCACCGGCATCACAGAACTGCCCCCGCTCCTGGACTGTTAGTAACTTGGTCTCCCGCCTCCCCCCAGTCCCCTTCCCCCCCGCAGCAATAAAGGGCCCTGAACTTGTATGTTGGTCTCCCTGGAGCTGCTTGCCGAAGATCCGCGCCCCTGTCGCCGCGTGGTAGGAGCTGTTTGCAGGGTCCTAACTCAATCGGCTTGTTGTGATGCGTATCCCCGTAGATGCCAGCACGAGCCGCCGCTTCACGCCGCCTTCCACCGCGCTGAGCCCGGGCAAGATGAGCGAGGCGCTGCCGCTGGGCGCCCCGGACGCCGGCGCCGCCCTGGCCGGCAAGCTGAGGAGTGGCGACCGCAGCATGGTGGAGGTGCTGGCCGACCACCCCGGCGAGCTGGTGCGCACGGACAGCCCCAACTTCCTCTGCTCCGTGCTGCCCACGCACTGGCGCTGCAACAAGACCCTGCCCATCGCTTTTAAGGTACTCGGCCCGGAGCGGGTGGCGGGAGGACAGGACGGGCGAAGGCCGGCGGAGGCCAGGGGCGATCAGGGAGGGCAGTGGCCTGGCGGGCGGGGCCGGGTTCTAGAAGGGGGCCGGCGCTGCCCCCCGCGGCCCCTGGTCCGTCCTCCTGCTCTCGGGACACCGGGGATGCTGGGTTGCAGTGGCGATCCTCGGTGTGTGTGTGTGTACGGGGGAGGTGGGGTGGGACCCGCAGGGGCTGCCTCCAGGGAAGACTGAAAACAATCTGGATGCCCCCAGAGGAGTCCAGTGAGGGCCGCCCCGGAGCTCCCTGACAGAGGTCCTTAGCTTTGCTATAAAGTAGAAAAAGTTTTAACCCAGCTCTGGCAAGCCTGTCTGCTCCCTTGCTTCTCCCCCGACCTCTGGCTTGACACCCAAGCCTTTCTGCCTCCCTCCGATGGAGGCATCAGGAAATAAAGCTACTTTTATACTTTCGGGTCAGTGAAAATAAACTGACAAGGAAAACTGTCAAGGCTTCCTACCCCCACCCCGTCTTTAACAGTCCCATCGAAATTAGCATGTCCAAAGTCCACGGAGGGCGTAGTTAGCTTTGCAAAAGTTTTCTGAAGAGTTTTTTTTTTGCAGCTTCTAGTTTGCTCCGCCAGAAGCCGCAAGTAGCGAATCCTGTTTCTTTTCCTGGAACCCTCCCGAACCTTTATCTCTGGCTCACCTAGATTAAGCCTGGGGCCGGGAAAGGTGGCAAGGCTGTCTTCAGCGAGTCGGGGTCTAACCCGCCGGGGGCATTTCTGTCTGAGGAGGCCGGTGGCATGGATTCCGCAACTTAAGATGAACCGCTCAAGGGGTCCTTCGTTCACTTGAGCCCCTAATCTTGCCGTCAAGCTGCCTTTAAAACCCTCGGCCTTCAAGGGGAATATAGAAACAGCACTGGGCGTTTTAAAACCACCCACACTGAAAAAGTAAAATTGAATTTAAAAACAACAACCACCACCACCGCCTCCCCACCTCCTACACACACACCCAAGCCAAAAACAGTAGAAATTTGGTTTTGGGGGTGGGGATTCTATTCTTCTGTCTTGAGGGGGTTTAAGAAGGGGCAACTTGTTAGTACAATCTGCAGTCATTCCCTGTTCTTTTTGAAAGGTCTGAGAAAGGCGGTGGCGGGGGGAAACTGTAAATATGAGCTACTCTTTCTTTTTAAGGTAATTGTGCCCTTTAAAGGGGAGATGAATTTAACATAAGCTTTTTCTTCTTCTTTTTTTTTTTAATGGTTCCAGGCCTCTCCTGGATCTTGATCTAGTTACAATGGGCAGTGTTGGCTTTTTTATAAAGTACTGTGGGAGTTCTTTAATTTTAAGCTTTCTGCACCTTCCGAACTTACATTAGGATTCCTAGAACAAAAGAAAATATGTCATTGCCTATGTCTCTAGAAGTGCCTCAGTGTTCTGGAAGCAGAAGGTTTTGAGGGGAAGGGAATGGGGAATGGGTCGAGCAGCCCACCTGGGCTATTTCCCTGCTGTCCTTCATCTCTGTAGATTTGGGTGGTGAGCTTATTTCAATTTTAAATAATTCCAATCGCTTGACCTAAACAGGCTCCTCTAGCTGGAGGACAGGACTGAGTCCACTCAGTGACAGGGGACTAGGCCCTGGGGCCTCTTTCAGATAAGAGCAGAGGGAGGAGACAAGCTGATAATCGCCCATAGGGTCATTTAAACCCGGTGCCCCTGACACACCAACCGAGTGGGTTCTAAGATCTTTGGCTTCCTTTGGGGGTAAATCAGGATCCCTTCTGGATGTCCCCTCCTCTGCCAGGAACCAACGCCCAAACATATCAAAACACTAAGTGATTAATAATCTTCAGGAGGTGAAGTGATGGAGTTTCTCAAGCCTCCCCAAGACAAGCATTATATATTTTTTCTAAAACACTGTAAAAAAAAATCATATAACTTGCTTTTATGAGGCATCAGGGGATTCTTTCCATAGAAATCTTAGTAACCAAAGAGATTTCTTTTTTCAAAATGATAATTGACTTTAAAATAAAATTTTAAAAAATCGGATTTGTTTTACTGAGTAATAGTTTGTCATCTCCTAAATGACCAAGGCATAGTTCTCTTGAAAAAATGTCAAGTGGGTCTTGAGAACATATGGAGGAAAGGGAAGGAGAGCGGAGAAATGAGGCCACTTGAGTAATATCTGTCAGCACTCCGTCCCCGTCAAGAGAGGCCTCTTCCTGAAGGACGCCTGCTCCCTGCACAACTGAAGGGGCAGACAGCATTTTCAGTGAGGGAACGAACCCAACGGTTAGGCAGAGAAGCAAGCTAGCCTTCACAAGGTGACTGTGTCCAGGTTGATTGCTTCTGTATCCTTGGCCCCAGTCCGCACTTAGCCATCTACCTGCCTCCCGGACAGTTTCTGTACAAATTGCGACTTCAAAATGTGGATTTCAAATAAGCCCCAGACAATCTTTTTCAGTAGTTCGTCGGTAAACAGTGACTATATTCCCTGCAATAAGGAGGAGGTCGTGCGAAGCAGTGATAAAGTCTGAGGATATTGATGAACAGAGCATTTAAGTGATGCTCTCCCAGGCCCTGAAATCTTAGGTGTAAATCCCCTGTTTGAATCTTAGAAACTAAAGGGAGACTTCGGATTATGAATTTTTCCTTCAAATAGATGAAAATCTTCCTATTTGCTTATCCTGGACCCCAAAACATACCCCGCCCTCATTTTTCCCATGGAACACCTTTATTTTTTATTTATTTATTTATTTATTTATTTATTTTAGTATAGAAAAGAGAGCTATTTTACTGCTGGGAAAATCTTCAATTTGCTACGAGTTACCCACTATTTCCAGAAGCAGCCTAAAGAGCTATGTAGATAACTGAGGATATATATGTATTTTTAAATACTGCAGTTTTACAGTTTGTTTAGGCCCCGGTACACCAGGGTCCAAAGGCATAAACATGCCGTCAGCAAGTTCAGAGGTTTTGGATGCTAATAGTCATATTCTTTCCGTAAGAAAGCAGTAAGTAGTGTTTCTGTCGGCAAGATTGCAGTCCCTAGGTATGCATTAAATGTCATCTTGGCTGAATTCTGGGTTCCACTCCACAGCTTTCTTTGAAACTCTGGAAAATTAAGGGATTTGAAATAAATGAATTGTAACTGTAATTTCAACCTAATTAGAGTTGTTCGAAATGCCAGTTTAAACTGTGAACAGCCTAGCCAACCCCAGTGTGGGGAGACTCATGAAGTGCATAGGAGGGCTGATGTTTTGCCCAACTTCCTGATACTTTAAAAACAGAGAAGTAAAACGAAATATGAGATATCCTTTGGCCAGCAAGTCCCTTCTTGTCTGTTTGGTCTGTGTTAAAATGTAAATGTTTGTGTTTCCTTACCTATTGTTTATAGCTTTTCATTCCAGTTCCTTCTTTTTTTTTCTGTTTGAAGTGAGTTTTTGTTTTGTTTTTTTTTTTAATGCTGCTCTTATTGTCTGTCAGTGGGACAATCTGTACCAAATTAGCAGACGTGTTAGTTTTAATTTTTTTAATTTTTTAATCTAGTCTAAGTGTGCTTGTTAACAATTAGACAATATATGTTATTACTGTAATTTAATATTCTCCCCTATCCTCCTGCCAAAAAAAGAGAAAGAAGATCTCTCTGAGATCAATAAAATACAAAGCAAAAGAAAATTATCTTCAAGCACCCACATATCTTTGGCCTTTGCTGCATTTTTTTTAGAAAGGGAGGGGTAGAAAGGGTTAAACTGCTAATTTTGTTAGTCTTAGGTTCCAACATCAACAACCATTTCATATTTAGCCACCATGATCATTTTACTCTATATTTGTTTCTACTTGGTGAAGGTCTCCTGAGTTTGCCAAAAACTGACAAGGATAGTTTTGGAAAGAGGAGAGAGGAGCAGAACAGGCCTGGAGCACCGTGAGAGGAGCCAGTGAGAGGACGGTGATTTAGCATGCATTTTGGAAGACAGACAACAAGATTTACTTATTTTAACCTCTTCCCAGATTCTTCCCCAACAAGAAGTTACTCAGTTTGAAGACCTCGTTTGTTAAGTATAACTAAATGTCGGATTAAAATAGAGAAGCCAGGTCATCACAGGGAGATGGGGATGAGGAAGTAAAAGTATCTGTTCAAGGAGAGCATTTCAACACTGTGAGCTAATTTTACAGAAGGAAGTGAACACAGTGAGAGAAAAAAAGTGGAAAAAATGTTCAGAGACTGAAAAAAGCAGAATAGAGCCAGCACATTTTGTGGGTATAGGAGAAAAAAGGTAAAATATATAAATAACTGATCAAGGAGATACATTTCAATGATGTTTTCGAAACAAAAGGGAATCGTCGTATTACTGCTCTTAATTAAAAGGCAACAAACACACTTATAATGGGAACGAAATATCTAATTAGAGAGTGCTTGGGGAATAAATAGCTGTTGTTTTTAAATCTCCTTCATAGAAAACATGCCCAGTATTGAGATGGAAAGGATTAGGAAGAAAGATAAAAGCCCAGACTGTGCTCCACAAAGCAAGTGGGATAAGACAGGTGAACATATCTATCTATCGCTGGGCGGGCTCGTTCTCCTGGTCCCCTGGCCCCTTGTGATGAGATGGCTTGTCCTCCCTGTCATACTCTTCAGAATATGAAAGCTGATGTATCATCAAGGAATAAAAGCCAGAGATGGTCACCTGGATGACACGGGGAAGGGGTTATGGCCAAGCAGGCAACAACGATGGGCATTTCGAGAAACAATGGCTCTGCTATCGTACAAGGGAGCCTATGGCAGCCTTATTTACAGGCAGAAAAAGGGAATTGAAAATATAGGTTTTAACCCAAGTATGTCATGATGCTTAGGTTAAAAGGAATAATAATCCCTGGCGAATTCATTGCTCTTACAACTCAGATACAGAATGAAAAAAGTGATTATATAATTGAATGATTAACACAAAATTCACTACTGAGAAATTGCCATGAGAAGTATCAGAAATGATAGGAATAGGAAAAAGTTGGGGCATTTTGATTTGAAATCCTATGACCACTTTAAAAAAATAGGAACAATGGAAATATAGCTAATAATAATTATCTAGCCCCTAAAAAATCTTTTCCAGAAGAGTCAAATGATGGCCAAGAACTAGAACCAACTGCACAAACCATCTTTATGTCATGGTCTTCAGAGCATTTTACCTTGAAATTACTGCTTTTTTATGACCTGAATGTCAAAAATATTATCTACCAGTTTTCTTCAGTAGCCCTATTAGGAAATCCATTCCTATTCAGTTACATTAAAGGAATTCCTAAAGATCGTCTGGGCTTGGGGAAGACCTCAGTCTTCTATCAGGACATAGTTGACACATCTAGGGGACCCACAGATATAAAAATGCCACATAGTTCCACTCCTGAATTCAGAGCAGTAGCCGAAAGTGAGACCCCTCTTCTCTGAGGTCTGTTGACTTTGCAATTAGTAATAAGCAAAGAGTAGATTTCTCATTTTTTGCCTTGCATGCCAGAATTCCCAGCTACTGATAATCAAAATAAGAGAAGCAAGTAGCGGGTCTCAAAGAGGAACTACAAAGGGAGAGTGATTCAAGAATCATCAGCAAGTCAGTTGTAAAGATTGAATTTAATTTTAGCAGAAATAAGTTTAAACACCTAAAAGCAAAGTGAGCCCTGTGAGGCCTGTGACGTCTGGATAAGCGAGCAATGGGTCAGGTTATAAACTTACAAACAGAAGACATTGCATTTCTTAGATATTAAGATGATTGCATTCATGAAAAGGCAAAGTTTTCAAAGTCCTTGCAGTTTTGTCCCAGCTGCACCTAGTGACCTTAGGTGGCTTTATTAGGTGAATGTTCTAGGACTCCAAAATTTATATTTAGTTCTGCATAATGGTGTTCAAAGAAATTCTTCCCATTAATAACTGTCTTGTTGTCTTGCTTATCCCTTGCAAATTTAAAGAGGATCACTGGGGCACCTGGGTGGCACAGTCAGTTGAGCTTCCAACTCTTGATTTCAGTTCATGTCATGATCTCAGGGTCATAAGATCAAGCCCCATTATGGGCTTTGCACTCAGATCAGAATCTACTTGAGAATCACTCCCACTCTCCCCTCCCCCTGCTCTCTTGTGCACGCACTCTCTCTCTCTCTCTAAAATAAATAAATATATTTTTAAAAAGGATCACTTAATTTTTATTTTAAAACAATTAACATCAAGTGTACTCATTTCTGATGTCTGCATCTGTCCCTTGGTTGGTGTTTAGGTGGTGGCTCTGGGGGATGTCCCTGATGGCACTCTAGTCACTGTGATGGCTGGCAATGATGAAAACTACTCAGCTGAATTGAGAAATGCCACCGCAGCCATGAAAAACCAAGTTGCAAGATTCAATGACCTCAGGTTTGTCGGTCGGAGTGGAAGAGGTATGTATCTGTCGAAACTAAAATGGGAGTGCAGGGTCTTACATGGCAACAAATCCAAATTTCAAAACTTCTAGAAGTGTCTGTGATGTTCTAGAAATGCCTGTGATGTTCTAGAAGTTTCTGTGATGGGATCCCTGGAAGCACAGCCTTTCTTGTTGATACTGCTACTTCAAGCTTTTAAAAATTACTGATTTAAAATGTGGTATCTTTTTAAGAATCTACCTTTACATTGTTGCTTTCTATTAATGAATTAGTTTAAGGGTGATTTGGAACATGCAAAGCATGAATTGTGAATTTCAAGGAAATTCCTCCCATCTTTACAAAAATGTAAAAATATAAAACTCACCATCACAGAAACTACGATGATACAACTAGTAATCGTTACTTGATAATTATAAAAAACGTATATCATGGAAGCCTTTAACTTAGAATCCATGTGCTATCTATGACAAAGAATAGAGTTTCACAAGATCACTTGTGACCATTTTAAGAGATGTACAGTAGATGGTTATTGAAATGTGGTTTCAAGTAGATTTACCATTTTGTGATAAATATGAAGACACATTACCATTCTGGTTTGGCAAATGTGATGACATTTATGACCCTCCTGTCACATGTAATGTGGATGCCTTCTTATTATTTGGGGGAGTGGTCAGACCCAGTTAACATTTTAGTACTGATCTGTTCGAGACTGGATTACCCAAAGGAACTGTTGGGTCAGGGCAGTTCACATGTGTGGTTTTATTTTTCTGTGCCTGTTACTAAAGTATTAGAGCAGAGAGAGGAATTTTGGCCCGTAGTCTCCTCTGGTCTCCAGTTATTTTCAAATATTGTGTTTTCTCTGTATTGTAAGAACTGAAGTTGTATTTTGTAAATAGCATTAAGTACTAGAGGTTTAATGGAGGGGGGAAGGAGAGTTTTGAAAATTTCATTTTCATAATATGTATTGAATAAGCTAATGAATAAAAGGTATTTTGAGTATAATAAAAAAAGGGATGATAAATACATGAACATCAGATGACTCTCGTATTAAAAAAAAAGTAAAGCATAACCAGTGGACATTGAAATATAAGACTAATCATTACTCTTTATAAAGACATTCAAAAATACAAGAAAATCTGTGTTTGATTAGTCAAAGAGGGGAAGAGTTAAATGTGTGTTGCAAAAAGGACCTTCCTTTTTGCTGTCTTAGCCGCCCACAGTATTTTCAAAAGAGAATCCTAGGTGGAGAAAATTAAAAAAAAAAAAAAAAAAAAACAACGAAACTTATAACGTGACTGAAAATATATGTTCATAATACTAACTATGTTAATAATAGGGTAATACAAAGAAAATTATATCCACTTATTGAAAGCAGGAGGATCCTATAACATATGAAAGCATAAAGTCATTAAATGGGTTCATTTGTTATATTAAAAGTCCCCGCCTTTCCGTAAATGGAATTCACATTATGATTCAGAGATGTGTGTTTGGAAAACATCTTGAAGGCTTCAGATGAGGAGCTGGCAGAGCAGGTGAGAAGCCAATAAAACACAAAGGCCCCAATTGCTTGGCCTCTGCCTACCAGCCTAGCTGACAATCTTAATTCAGTTCTTGTGGTTTTATTCCATTAGGGACGATGGCTGAGACCCCCCCTTGGGTTGCCTTTCCAGGGAAAGTCCTATCGTCGTAGTGTGCGTCGATGAAGGACCCCGTGTCAGGCTTTGGTTAGAGAAGTTTGGGAACCATGAAGGGATGGTGCCTGTGAAGCTTTCCCATGAGAAGAGCTGTAGGGCTTTGGGGCAGTGTGCAGTAAGACTGGGATTTTGAAAGCAGCGTGCTTCCTTTTCTGGCATGGAGGGCTGGGCTCTGGTCCCTCATTGGCCATTTCTGTTTTGAGTGGGTGACTAATAGAGGTGCCTTGTGTTTACTTGGGTAACAGTGAACTGTTTCCCCAAGGTGTGGATTGTTTGCAGTTGGCTGCCTTATTCGTGCCAGTATGCCCTAGAGTTTGCATAAAACCCAAAGAGTGAAATAGCTATGACCAAGGCCAGGCTGTCTTCAGATAACCTGGAACGAGAAAACGGAAGAAAATGCCATAAATGGACAGTATCTGTTTTGAATGGGTTCTGCTTCCTGGGGGTGTTCGTAAGCAATCCAAAATACAGGAACCCTAATTCCATGTTTGACCCGATTCTGGTTACCCTGTGTATTGTTGGTCTTGAGTGGGGTTGTTTTTCTGTTTGTTTGTAGGGGGTTTTTTTGCTTTGTTTTGTTTTTGTTTTGTTTTTTTGGTCAGTACTACAAAACAAAATGAGCCGTCAGGAGGCTCATTGGACTGTGTTTCATGATCTCTCTCCAGTCATAAAATACAACTTGATTTTACTCTCTTGAGTGTAAGTGTCAACAGCAAAGCCTGCCAGATTTTTTTTTTTCAATTTGCTTCCCATTATGAAGAGAACAGAGGATTCTCACTAATTTTGACAATTAGTCTTAATCTTCCTCCCTGAATCTTGTCCTTTAAAAGTTTCATTATGTTTTATGAAGCGATCGTAAGACTATTTACTGTTTCATTTTCTGTTTCTGAAAATGTGCCTGAAAACACGTCATTGGCATCAACACGCCACCGTGGCCGAGAAGGTCCTGGCTGTCGGCTCATCCAAACATTTCAATGCCAGGTTCGCATTCTGTCAAACAGCACTGATCCCATGGTTTCTCAAAAGGGCTTGGTTCTCAGTTCTAAAGGAAGGGCAGAGAAAGAAACTCCCTTTTCTTTTGCTGCTGCCAGTCCGTGGAGTTTGGAAAACATGGAAGGGCTTTTCTCTGGTCGACAAAACTGATTTGTCTGGGCCCTGGCTCCTCTCCAGGATCACATCTTATAACCTCAAGTTCAGCCTGCAACTGGGAAAACCTGCCCATCCGGCTTTTAGGGCCTTGCTGACAACATTGGCCCCTGAAAAATATTGGTGAAGGCTTCATGTCTGAACTGTCTTCCTGTTTCCCCTTCCCTCCTTTTTCTCCTGGCCCATTTAAATTTCATACGAGGGATACTTTCCCCTTAGGGTTTGCTCCCTCTTGATTTAGTGTCTCCATAGGACTGGACTCTGTCCTTGCAGGGCAGGAGGAGTGGGCAGCCCCCCGGGGGTGAGAGGTGATGCCGAGCACACAGATCGTTGTTCAGGACTTTCGCACTTAAACCACACGTTCTGAAGAACCGACCCTCACCCCCCGGAACGTTGAAGTTCAGGATCAAAAGAAGTTCTCTGGGGCAAAGTTAATTAGGAGTAGCTTATGTCAGTTGATGTCAACAATTGAGGCAGGTTACCACTGGTATTTTCAGTTACAAGAAAGCGTCTCATGGCTGCCGCTGAGAGACACTGAAGAAATTTTAGCAGGGAGAACTGGGAGTGCTTCTGTTGCTGTTGTAGTACATAATCAGTTGGAAAGGAATCCATTAATCAGGGGAAACGGCTCTAGTTAATTCATTTTAGAACCAAAGAGGAAATCTACCAGACCGTATCATCAACCACATCATGAAGGGGGAAGAGAATCCAGTGCAAATTTCCTCCTAATTCCTAAGAATATGATTTTTTAATCTTTTGGGAACATCATAGATAATTGTGAAAATCCTTTTCTCCCAAGGGGGGAAAAATATGCATGGGCCCTTCTACCCAGAGTTGCATGCACAGTTTCAGTTTCCAGGACTGTTGAGGCTCATTTGTGGACCTTCTGGGATCCACGGGCCACCGCCCCAAAGCCGAGCATCTGTGAATTTGGAACGTTGCCTTGACCATGGAGGGCTGGCCTCGCACTAGGCTGCACCGAGTGGTTAAGTGGAATGTGAATAAATGAACAGACAAGGTGGACATCCTTCTTGTACCCTGTGTGTTTTGGTAACACCTGCTTTTATTATAGCCAGGACCAGGTTTCTCTAATTAGGAAAATGATCCCATTCAAACTGCTCGTCCAAACCTCCCAAAGGCCATCAGGTATGCACACATGCAGTCCTTCTCTAGTGAATGCCGAAGCTCCCCTTGCCCCTCACCTGTCCCTCCCGTCACACACACCCCTGCAGAGCTGCAGCGTGAGTCCACCCTCAGCCCCAGGGGGTCTGGGCGTTCTCCCATCGGTTAGAATGGGGTTTAATTCCTTGGAGGAATTTCTGTTTATGTTGACCTCCCGCTTTCAAAATAGTTCCCCTTTCCAATGCTTTTAAAAAATGAAATTCCTTCATCGTGTTCTTGCTATGGATGTCTTCCCAGACATAATATTTACCCCGTCACAATCTGGGTTATTGCATATTTGTGTAATGTTTGTTACTTAAGGCAGTTTCATTCTTACAGGATTTTGCAGTAGTTGAGGAACAGTATGGGGAGGTGGCTTTCAGATGAGTGAAAGGCTATGGCTGAGATGGAGGGAAAGTCCATTTGAACTGTCCTGGTGTTCTGCACGAAAAGAGACATGTCTTTATGGAGTGGTTGTTACTAAGAAATGGTCGGAATGACTCACAGTATTATCATAGGACCCAAGTCATTCTCCCTTCCATCCCAGAGTCCCATAATGAGGGGCAGGAAAAATGGCTCTGACAACCCCAGAGCTGTTCCATGGGCAACATTCAAGATAATAAAGCTAGCAATCAGATCTCCTGGAGAAAATACCGGGAAAAGACATGATTAAAAGCAACAACAATGAAAAAAGACCAGCTTCGGAGACACCAAGCCCCAGGCAGCCCCAGCAAATAATTCCTTTGGATGGCAGGTCGAAAGCTGATGTCCCTGATCTGATGGAGAATTCATCTTTAGAGATCAGGTTTCTCATTCTGTTTCCCTTTTGCCAATAAAAGGGTGGCAATCCTTTCTCAAAGCAAGTAGCTCCCTACCCCCAGCCACTACCCCTGGCAGTCCTGGTTTCTGCTAATACCATGGCGAGGACCAGGAAGGAAAGCTCTCTTGGAAACTGCTTGTGCCTGGAACATAGAGTTTCACAATCTATCTCTTCATGGTTTTCTTGCTGATTTTATGAAGTGCCAGACATCGACGATAGTCTCAGACAGCAATTTTTAAATGAAACTAATGGTATGAATACTATTTCAGAGTTGGTGGTCGGTTGCCCCTTCCGTGCCGGCCAGCTTGCATTTGGTCAGGGCCGTTGCTTTCGGTGGGGACCAAGGACTATCAATCAGAAAGAGCCTCCAAGAGAAATAATGGTTGAATGATTTTTAGAGCTTCCTGTTTCAGCAGCAAGCATTATAGACATAAACAGTGAACCGGCCAACGGCTGCAATGCTGCTCTGGTTCTAATAAATCAGTTTTGTATTTTCTTTTTGTGCTGGTTGGCAAGGGGCGAGAGAGGGTGGAGAAGATGGGTTATGGAGGAGCAGAGTCTGTGTCATTTTTTTTTTTTTTTAAAGAAAAATTACTTGTCAGAAACGAGAGAGGGTATACTGTCTGGTGACTGTTCTCTTTCTGTTGGTTATGAAATGAGTCCAGATCAGTAAACGGATATTTATAAGGAGTCGTGTCCTGTCAGTGGAGGTTCTGTGGCTTTGGAGGATCTGTTGGACTTTCAGTCGGTGTGTCGGGGGGGTGGGTACGTGTGTACACACGGGCTCACCTATCCGTCCTCCCACTGAGAAGTCTTCTTGGGCCAAATTATCTTTGGGACTAAATGAATGCTAATCGCATCTTCTCCCTGAAGCCCAAGTGATGCAATTGACAAAAATTAATAAGTGAGCAGCGTGGACTGAGTGTTCGTAGGAACACTTCCAAATACGCTGCTTTTATCTGTTCATTCGTGGGGGGTCAGGGATGAACTGCTGTTCCTCGAGATTTGTATTTCATACCACACCTTAGTGGATTCCTGGCAAGGTCTGTCCCCCTTCACCAGTGAGTCCCGCACTCGGCAGAGTGTACATAGTCTGACTGAACTGTCCAAAATGGAGCTCTCCTTGGCGTACGCTTTGCCTTGCATGGATTTGGGACTCAGACATGTGGCCCAGACCCTGTTGGCCTACAGTGGGCGTGGATCCGTAGGAAGTCTGTTTGTTGTCACTGAACTTAACTCCAGGGAGTGTTGCAGGTCGTTGAGGACCCCCAAACCATGCAGCGATCCCAACAAGCTTCTTGGAGAGAGGCCCGTGGCCTTTCAGCTGCCAGGTTCAAAAATGTGTGTCTTGTGATTTCGTGGGTGAAGATGCGTTTGTTTAGAAGCTACGTAACCTGTGTTTTTCTCCAGGAAGATGTTAGGTAAATTTCCCACTTCTTCAACTTAGATTAATCCCGGCTTCTACCTGGAGAGTTAAGACCGTCCTTATGAATGCACAGGAGACACGAATTACAGATCCCTGCCAACTCCCCCAGCCTCCCAACCCAAGGAAAAGCCTGGGTCTGGTTCCTGGCAGGGCTGGCGGGCATTCTCACGGGCACCGTGTGGCCCTCCCTGAGTCACCGTGTACAAACAAAGGAGACTCTCCTGGGCTGAAACAAAGGCCATGCACAAGAACAGGGGCGGCGTGAGCACCATTGGTAATCTGTGCACTTACCAGATCTGGGCAAGAGGCAAGAAGGGATGGGCCTTTTCGAGATGGAAACATTCCAGTTTGCTCAAGGCCGTGGTTTTGGGTCCTCACAGATGTTTTTCCTTCATTCTTACATGAAATCGTTGTGTGGAGTACAATCGGTATCCATTTATCTATTTAGAATTAATGAGGAGCTGACCTAAACTCATCTCATAATAAGGCTTTGTCTGCCCCGTTAAATGGTGTGTCTCCAGGACCTGCTCCGCTGGGTCTTTCCAGATGCTCTGCCTTCATGGTCCCATTGGAAACCTCACGGCAGTTCACAGTTGGTATTTTATCGGTCTGTCTGCTTGCCGATTTTGATGGTGGTCCCTCCGAGTGGTTCCCGGCTAGGGTGATTTGGGCTCCCATGGGACGCTTGTCAACAGCTTACAGACACGTTTGGCTGTCACAGCTGGGATCGGGGACTGCTGGGGACATCTAGTGAGTGGAGGCCAGGGACTCTACTAGACACCCTGTGTACTTAGGACAAACCCCCTGACAGCACGGTTACCCATCTGAAACGTCAGTCCTGCCGAGACTGAGAACCCTCTGCTCACATCACACTCATTCGTAAGAAGTCGTGAAATCACCCCCTTGCCTCTCTACCTTCACTTTCTGCCTCTTTACAAAATGCATGAAACACGTACATTTAAAAAGTACACAGAGAATAAAAAAATAAAATTAGAAACCATCTGTGAGTATTAAGATTTTATTTATTTATTTGACAGGGAGAGAGATCGCAAGTAGGCACAGAGGCAGGCAGAGAGAGAGGGGGAAGCAGGCTCCCAGCCGAGCAGAAATCCTGATGCGGGCCTCAGTCCCAGGACCCTGAGATCGTGACCTGAGCCGAAGGCAGAGGCTTAACCCTCTGAGCCACCCAGGCGCCCCTTACATCTTAATTTAAGGATGAAAACATACCAGTGTTCTATACACATAGAATCACCCCCATCTCCAAACACTAACATCCAGAATGGGGCGATGTGGTAGTGGGAGCCAGAAGAGGCCAAAGGTGGGGTGGGCCACATAGCAGGAGAAGCTTTTCCTGGAAGACTTCCCCCATGGCAGATGCTCCCCCAGGAATGTCCCACAGATACAGGTCCACAGGGATGATTAGAAATAATGAAAGGATCCTGCTGGCTTCTCAGGGTTCAGCACCAACCCCCGTGGGGCTTCAGTCCGGGACCCCAGATTCCCTGTCCAGGAACACAGAGAGATATGAATGGCCAGTGTCCACTCAAACTGAAGAGTGTGAAAAGCCAAGTCCTGGAAGGCATCCTGACATACATACCTTGCAGATGTTGGAAAGGGCTTGGTCTGCACACCTGGGGAAAAAAAAAAAAAAAAGTGTGTGTGTGGGACATATAGAAGGACAAGAGAAGGGACCCAAGTTGCTGGCCGTCTCTGAGATGGCCCTGGGTTTACAGGTACCACGGACAGACAGGTGGATTCTTCCAGAGCTTTCTCCCACCTGCCCCAACACATCTGCTCTCTCTTGTTTCCCACACTGAAGAGTCAGGCAAAGGTGGTTTGAAAAAAGTCCGGTGAGTCCTCCCGGGCTTCTTCTCACATCCAGGTAACATCTGCTGCGGGTTGAATTTCTCAAATACCTTTTGCCGTGAGGGCTTTCTCTGGTTTTTGTTTGGTTGCTTGCTTTTACCCTGCATGGGAAGCCCCACACCTAACTCTCCTGCCCCATGGATACACCCGCTTCTTTTTGCTCCCCTCAGTGAAGTGGCCATCTCCCCGATTCGGCATGGAGCTACAGTGTGTGTCAAATAATGTGAGAAAGCTAGCTATCGGAATGGGAGTTTGGGGACACCTGGGTGGCTCAGTTGGGTGGAGAACTGCCTTCGGCTCAGGTCATGATCCCGGAGTTCCCGGATCGAGTCCTGCATCGGGCTCCCAGCTCCACGGGGAGTCTGCTTCTCCCTCTGACCTTCTCCTCGCTCATGCTCTCTCTCACTGTCTCTTTCTCAAATAAATAAATAAAATCTTAAAAAAAAAAAAAAGGGAATGGGAGTTTGGCGGCCTCATCTGTGCTGGGGACTGCACAGAGCCCATGTGCTGTCCCTACATGCGCTTGGGAGTAAAGGTCGCCGGGGCCAGAGCTCAAGAACAGCTGCGGCATGCGTGGGGGCAGGGCGGTGGTAACTGAGACCCAAGCACCCTGGGAGACACGCCCACAACTCCCAAGAGGTGGAATCCCCAGAATTTTCAAAACCTAGAAAGGCACCTTGTGATATCACCCGTGCCTGGTGCCGAGTGGTATTTCTCATGCAATATCTTCAAATAGCGACCACCCCAGGACTCTTGCTCCCTAAGCGTTGTAGTCTCATGGTTCCTACATACGCGGGCTTGACTGGATTCTCTACTGACTGAGGCGAGCGTCTCACCCTCAACGCTAGCAGCATTTAGGGCTGGTGTTTCTTTGTCGCGGGGCCGCCCGGCGTGTTGTTGGATGGCTAGCAGGATCCCTGGCCTCAGCCCAGGAGCCAATAACATGTCCCCCTCCCAGTTGCGACAACCACAAATGTCTGCAGGCATTGCCAAAAGTCCTCGGGGGTGGGAGCAGGGGTGGAGGGATGCCCCCTCCCCTCGTTGAGAACACTGGCACAGAGCTGTGCATCCGTGGGCAAGTGACTCGACCTTTCTGAGCCCGATTCTGGCTTTGTCCTTGGGGCTGGGGTGGGGGGTGTGCAGGAAGGAGAACCTGCCCTAAGACCCACGATAAGCCTTATTACTTACATGGTTCATCTGCTTCAGGGACACTAACGCGGTAGAGGAGGAGGTGGAAACTCTGTGAGCTGGTAACAACAATGGGAACCTGCTTTTTTGTTGATCCAAACAGAGGAGTTTTTTCCAGGAAGGTCCGGACCATCAACCCTTGCCCTCGCTCCTCTGCCGCATAAAGTTCTTAGGTCGCGAAAGAGTTATACGCAGCGGGCGCTGAGATTTCAGATTAGCGATGGCAGAGAGGAAATTAAATATGTCCTGTAATATGAAGCACTGTTTTTCATGGGAAAAGAAGTTCTCCCAACGTAGCCATTCCAAGTCTTTTGTCCAAACATTAATGGCATGCAAATATTTATGATTCATACATGCCCCTTTAATTCCCAACCGTATTTTAACAATAAACACTGCATTTTCACAATGAAGCAGAATAATCCCTTTGTCCTGTCGCTGGGCTCCGCAGGCTGGCACCCAGCAGCATCACATTCTTCCTGCACGGTAATTGCTGACTCCACCCAGGTTTAGGGAGTTTTATGGTAGTCTCACGGCAGCCTGCCTTGGACTGTGCTTAAGGACATCCTGGCTGTTCCACTGGAAGTATCTTAAGGTTGTATCAGCATTTTCAGAAACTGCAAGTGAACAGCCTTGCACTTCTTCTTTTGGCCATCTATAAATGGGGGAATTCCTTAATCTGGCTCTGACTTGGAAAGGTC
Organism: Mustela erminea; assembly: GCF_009829155.1. Taxonomy (NCBI): domain Eukaryota; kingdom Metazoa; phylum Chordata; class Mammalia; order Carnivora; family Mustelidae; genus Mustela; species Mustela erminea. The sequence continues at coordinate 210,310,549 of NC_045614.1, read as the reverse complement.
TCTTACTATGCTGGCGTCTTGCCTTCTATCCAAATTCATGGGTTCTAAGGATACTAAAGCCATTGTCTCCCATTCAGGGGTCCTCTGATTCCTAATGACAGCATAGAACATACACGTCTAGCTGTGATGATTCTGCGGGTCTTTGAAAGGTAGCATGGCATGTATGAGAAGTGGGTGCCCTTGCAGGACTTGCTAAGAGGTGCTAGTCTCAGTCTCCCCATCTGTGCAGTAGGTGCAATGGTGCCTTTCATACACACTTGGAAGGTTATCAGGATGATTGAAACAAGATAATGTCAGTGTGGCAGGACTCAGGAAGAGCCACATCTCAGTGTGCTCCTTCCCTCTGCAGCGAGAAGTGCTGGGGGGAGACTGGGTAAGAGCGGGTGGAATCAGCCTGTGAGTCCCTGAATAAGAACATTAGGAAGGAAGCTGTTTTCCAGTGTCCACTCCTGGATACAAGGAATTCTGTTACCCTGCAAAGAACCTCGTAAAATGAGAGGGCTGGAGATGCAGTAGGAGTTTCATAAATATTCATAAATAAATACGATAGTAGTAGTATGATCATTGCCGCAGACATTTGCTGGACCTTTTGACACAGGCAGGACCTTGTGTTTTCCATTTTAATTGGTGAGTCTCACACAGGCTTTGGACCCTTCCAATCAGGGAAGTATAATGTCCATCGCTTTTTTCTGAGAACCGACCCCCACCCCCAAAGGTCACTGGATGAGGGTACCTCATTCATTCCTTATTCAGTCGTTCATCAGATGTGCGCAATGTATATTGTCATCTCAGTTGAGAGAGTTTAGGGTGTGGAAGAGTATCCAGGTGAAGGCATTGAGAAGAGTGTCCAAGCAGAGAAATTAGGGTGGGAAGGAGCGCCTGGTCTGTCCTGGAGCCAGGAGATGCTTGGGTAGCCTTCTGGGGAAGATCTTGGAGCAGGAGGAGACCCAAAGAGCTGCTCAGGACCTTGACATCCACCCACACTGGGAATTTTGGTCTGCTCCCAGGGAAATGAAGAGCCACCAACTTGTATTGCAGCAGGGACTGGACATACCTGGATACAAATTGTAGGAAGATAGGCAGATTGTAGACAGGAGAAGGGAAAGGATGCCTAGGGGTTCAGGGACTGAGAACTTCCAGTTCCTCCTGCAGGCAGCCTCAGATGAGTGCATACCCAATTTGCAGAAAGCTCATTTGGTAATTGTCATTGTGCCCAGAGTCCACTCCTGCCGGGCGCTGCCTACCACACCCCCAGCCTTGCCTGGGGCTTACCTCTTCTTCTGTCTTAGCCTCCACACCCACCTGACCTCATGCTTCCTAGGAAGCAGCCACTGTGTGGTTTAAAAGGCTGGTGGCAGGAACAGAAGACCCCAGCGCTGCCTTGCTTTCTGTGTCCACGCCTAGACCTCTTCGTAGCACCAGTGTGGTGTTGGGCTGTGTATTTGAGCCACTGGACCATCACACAAACAGAATCCGGGCTAGGACGAGGCCACTTTGATCACCTGTCCTATGTTAGCTTCTAGCTCAACTTCCGCCGGGGAACTTGGGCCACCAACCAGAGGGCTCTCCTGGCAGCAGGTGTGGCCTTGGCCTAAAGAGAGCTGTAAATTCAGGGTCTTAGAAGTGTTTGGGCTAAAAGGATTAAAGCCTGATTCTTCCACCAAAATATTCAGGAACTCTGATACCAAAAGAAAAGGGAAGATTAGCTCTCGGGAAGAGTGTGCAAGGTCACATGACCATCATAGCCCCTTGTGGTTTGGTACCTACTCCTCCTGAAGAAGCCTCGTCCCCCATTCCTTTGGTAAAGCTGAGCTCACACCCGAGCCACAGAAAAAGGCAAGTGATGCTTTCAAAGTGAAATCAGATATCATAAGGAACCAGCTGTCAGAACCGCAAGTTTATGGAAGAATTCATTGATCCAGGTATCAGACATTTTGTACTGCCTTGGAACAGAAGACACAAAGATTAATAAGATGTTGTCCCTGTCCTCAGCTTGTTTTTAATAGACCATCTCCAGAGAAAATGTTTTGCATGTTTTTGGTTTTCTGTAAGTAAACCAACTTTTTCAAACAATCCGTCGTTCAAAAAAAAAAAAATGCTGTTTTTTATGAAAAACTGAGTTCTGTGTTTTGAGCTTCTGTCAGTAGACTTTGGGGTTGGAGGTGCCATTAGAATGGGCCTCCCGCCTACATGTTGCCCATGTGGATGGAGGTACAGTTACATAAACACATCCGCAATCATAGGCGGCCCTTTGCACGGAATTGGGCACACACCAACATCTTGATTTCGGTTCAGTTTAGAGAAAGTAGGAAATTTCTGTGCCACTTGAAGGATTTGTGCCCTCTTCAGAAATCCCCAAATAAACAACGATACAGCTGGACTGTCAAAAGTCGTGGTATGTGTTTGGATGACGAAATGGACAGAGAGCAAAAGCATGAATTTTGGCCCTTAGGTTGGTTGTTCCAGTGGAAAAGTGAGACATTTAAATTAAAAATATTTTGTGAAAAATATTTCAGCTGTCCCCTTGGACCCTGAGGGTGCATTCATTTTCACACTCAGTTATCCTTGATGAAAAAGGAGGTCGGGCACAATCTATACGGTAAAAGGAGAAAGCCTCTGGCAACATTTTAGAATCAGTTGGGATTTCCAGAATTTGCGAAGGGCCAAACCAGGGCCTTCACAGCCTGTCTTGTTTCTCAAAAAATACATTTTTTTGTTTTGTTTTGTTTTGTTTTTTCTTTTTTCCTTTGATTTTTCCTGACTCGCTGCCTGCCGTGTTTTAAGTGTGTGAACACAACCGGCTTTCCTGCAGTGATGCACGCGTGTGTGAGAACTGTGCTGGGGCCTCCCGGCTGTATGACCCCCCACGCAGACGGTCCTCTGTGCCCTACAGCCTTCCCTTGCGTGACAAAGGGCAAGTTTCACATCCCACCGAAACTGCCCAAAAAGGAGAAGATGACTCACAGTTCCAAATGGACCCCAAGGACAGCCCAGCTGCTGAAGAGCCCCAGCAGGGGGCTTGGCTCCCCAGGAGCAAACCCTGGGAGGGACAGTCGCAACAGGACTGGGGGATAGTTGGAAAGTCGCCCCTGACGCCACTGGAGTAGGGGGACGTTGCTGTGACCGGACAGCCCCCCTCCCCTGCCCCCGAATCTGCTCTTTGACTTCTGGGCTAGAGAGGAGTTGGAGTGGCCTTTATGCGTCTTCTTCCCCTCCCCGCCCTCGGCCCTTTGGGGAGCAGTTCTGAGGTTTAGCCACTTCCCAGATGTGGTGAGGAAGTGGAGTGGGCGCCTGGGCCATGCGGAACTGCCGTGTCCAGCCACGGCTTTATGAGACCACAGTCGGCTGTCAGAGTTCACCAGCTCCAGGGCCCGCAGGCGCGGGGAGACCCAGCGCGCAGCGCAGGGGCTGCCTTGCAGCGCGGGTCAGGGCCGCCAGCGTCTGCGAGGACTCACCCGTGACCTTCTTCTCAACTAAATAAAGCAGGCAGTATTTTGTCCTGCACTTGGATGAACAAGCTGGCGTCTAGGGGAGGCCACAGGCTCGGCTGGGGAGCATTGGGCCCAGCTTCTTTATAAGACGGATCAGCCAGCCACAGCTGTGACTCGCCAAGATCGCCAGCTGGCGGGCCGGAGTGAACTTGACCTTCGAGTTAAACGTGCAGTCTCTCCCTGATGGGGCTGTGGGCCTCGCTCTGCTGTCCTGCTGGTTGCCCTGTGCGCTCTGCCTGGGTTTGCTGGAATTTCTAGGGAAGGAGCCTGGTGGAGCTCTGTGGGTGCCGCCTCCCCAGCACTGACCTGCGCGCCCCGCCACCCCCTGGTCAGACCCCAGCTCCCCTCCTCACCTGCTCCTCCTCCTGGGATTGCCCAAGGCTCAGTCGTTGCAGAATCACGTTTCTCATGTCTCTAACGATAATTTAACTAATACTTGCTGACTCGTTATTTTATTTCACTTGCATAATGGCACTGTGAGATGGAAAGACTGGTATTAGCCCCACTTCGCAGATGACAAAGCAGAGGCCCAGACAAGTTAAGTAACTGGCCCAAGGTCACACAGCTAGCAAGTGGCAGAGATTTAAGACACGGGCATTTTGGCTTGAGGGTCTGGACCAGACCTAGCCCTCTATATATTCCCAGGGCCACCAGATTGTATAATCAGTGCCTTATCTTCTGTTGTTTTGGGGTGTCAGGGAGCCCTTCTGTCCCTTGCCGTGTCCCCCCACCTTATTCAGTTCCAGGGTTTGTGCTTCTAAGTCGTTTCCTTCTGGAACCCAACCATGGGCCAGAGCAGAGGCCGCTCTCTGGACTAGGGGTTAGGTCTCCATGAGGGTTGAGAAGGGAGGTCTCAGCGCCCCCCACCCCTTTAGCTCCCAAATCCCCATGCTGGACACCTGTAACCCTGCAGCTTGCCCCCTGGGGGACCCAGAGCTGTAGCCCACCCAGGGTCACCTGTGCGCTGGCCGAGGCCCCAGCTTGTCTCCCGGTGCCAAAGCCAGGGCTGCGGGGAGCCTTGGCGCCTCTCCTGGCAAGGACTGTCTCCAGGCTGCAAGGGTGAACCTCGATGGCAGCAGCATCCTCCTGCCGCTGCCTGTGGTCCTGCATTTGGTCCACTCTTGGGGTGGCTGTGATTGAGCCGGCCTGCACTCCTTTGCTCCTCTGACCTACTGTTCCGACTGCAGTTCACTGGGAAAAACACCTGAGCACTTTTCACCCTCCACACCCACGCACTTAAAATACCAGGCCCCTAGGTCAGTTTCATGAGGGAATTTGGCGAATCACGCGTGTGCTTCTGGGGTGTGGCTACCCCTTCTGCAGGGGCCGGCCAAGAAGGGCTGAGTCTCAACAGGAATGGGCCAGGAAGTGGTTGGGCAGCAGAGCGTGGAAGGGTCCTGGAGCTCAGCGGGTCAGTCCCATGTACCCACTGGCCCACTGACCCCAGTTACCAAGCACACGGTGCCAGGGCGGGTCGCAGAGCATGAGAAAGTGGAAGGCAGAGGTTTCCTGGAGTGGGAAAACGTCACACCCACCTGTGAACCAAATGTCATCACTTACTACCTCCGTCTGTCAGGTAATAAGCAGATGTCCCGGTGCTCAAGGCTGTGAACAAGAGCCCATTGTGAGGGAAGCGACCAGAATATCTCCATCTTCCTGAACCACATCACTGGGGCCAGAACTTTGGCTCTAGCTGGTAGCTTGTGCTGGGCGGACGGTTCGTAGGACTGCCCATAAAAGGATGGACATAAAATGATGGAATTATAATTATGAGCAACAATTTCCAATTTCACAAATATTCACTTTGGTTGAATTTCATTCCTGATTAAGGAGGCCAATCTGTGGTTAACCAGGGGGCGGCATTCAACGCTCAGCTGCCAGGAGTGTAAATTCAGCTTGGTGAGAAGCTGCTCTTGCATTATAACCAGGCTTACAGTTAACTGTAAGCACATTCTGGGTATAGGGAAGCCACTGGGGCTATACTCACTTTTTTTTTTAAGATTTTATTTATTTGTTTGTTTATTTATCAGAGAGAGGGGAAGGGGCAGAGGGAGAAGCAGGCTCCCTGCTGACTAAGGAACCCGGTGTGGGACTTGATACCAGGACCCTGGGATTATGACCTGAGCAGAAGGCAGACACTCAACCGAAAAAGTGACCCAGGCATCCATATATTCAAATTTTTGAGCGGTGGTGGAGCATGGGAAAAGTACCAAGAGTCTGGATTCCTGGTGCTGGTGTCACTGAGTTTGCAAGTAGAGATTTGGGATCCCATGACAATAATGCAAAGAACAGTGGGTGTAAAGCTGAGACATCTGGGTTCTCCTGTGTATACAACCTGTGTGACTTTGGGCAAATGGCTTAACATCTCTGAGCCTTGGCTTTGCTACCAGTCAACCAGGAACAATAAAATCTATCTCGTTTTTATTTCACAAGAACGATATGAGCATCAAATGCAAAAGTATGTGAGAATGTGTTTGGAAGGTTCTAAGTCCTACACAAACCTAAAAATGCCGGTATTATGAAGATGATAATTCTCTACTGTCATTTAGGAAACCAAGAATAGGATGATTACAGCAAGGCTTCCACAGGAGTGAGACCCATTTCAGGAGGTAAAAAGAACAGTTGCCCATAGAGCAGTTGTGACCCACAGTGCCAAGACTGGAACTCTTAAGACACTTGGTGTCCGAACTCAAACTAGGTTGAATAGTGTTCCCTAAATCATGTGCACCAGAAACCATGGAATGTGTGACCTTATTTTGGTAGAGGGGCTTTGCAGCTGTAATCAATAAGGTGAGGGCATCCTGCATTAGTGTGAGCCCTAACTCCAATGACCAGTATCCTTATAAAGAAAACTTGATTTGGAGACCGAAGACCCACGGGGAAAAAGGCCATGTGACAACAGAGGCAAAAACTGTGAGATGCGGCTGCAAACCACGGAAAACCAAGAATTGCCAGGAACTACTAGCACTGGGGCAAGGCCAGCAAGGATTCTCCCCTAGTTTATCTCCCCTAGTTTATCTGAAGGATTTAGCCTTCAGATAAAGCGTGGCCCAGCCAACACCTTGATTTTGGACTTGTAGCCTCCAAAAGTGTGACAGGGTGCATAGAATTCTGTTGCCTTCAGCCTGTGGGTCTCTGCCGGTTTGCAACAGCAGCCCAGGCAACTGAGGAAGCGCACGTGTGCCCATGAACGTGGACGCCGGGAGGGCTGCCAGGTCAGAAGATACAGTCAGAGTTGTAGGTGACCTTGTGGGTATCCCACAAGTCTGGAACCCACTGTTCTGCAGACCAGGAGACTGGAGAGGTCAAATCATTAGTTCTAAGAACTCACATCTAACCCTCTTGCCGGAAGTGCCGCCCACCTCCACATCACTGTGCCCAGCTCTCTGGGCCTGACGTGCAGTCCCTCCTGCCCACCCCCTACTTTGGCAAGATGCCAGGGGAGAGGTGGTCTGGAGCATCTTCCTGAAGCCACGTGTGAACCATGTTCTCAAGATGGCAAATCCCTAAAGCCCAAAAGGAATCTTCTCCGGGTTCCGGGATAGAAGAGCAGCCTATGGGAAGAACAGTCTGGGGGCTGGACCCTCCAGGCTTCTCCAGTGCTTTGGGCCCGTGGGCACCCCTCCCCAGAAAGCAGCCTCACCTCGCCAGGCAGATAGGTCGGCCATGACTTTGGTTGTAAAGCCAGGCCGGACAAAGCCCGTTTCAGCATCCAGTTGCGGTTTGTCACTGTTCTTTTTCTTCTTCTTCTTCTTTTTTTTTTTTTTAAGATTTTATTTATTTATTTGACAGAGATCACAAGTAGGCAGAAAGGCAGGCAGAAAGAGAGGAGGAAACAGGCTCCCTGCTGAGCAGAGAGCCTGATGTGGGGCTCAATTCCAGGACCCTGAGATCATGACCTGAGCCGAAGGCAGAGGCTTTAACCCACTGAGCCAGGAGCCCCTGTCACTGTTCTTATCACAGGCTTCCCGGGAGATACGGTGCAGGTCCTTGGGGAGTGTTCACTGGCGCTTTTCATGATTAGGAATCCCTCGGTCGCTGCAGCCAAAGATGACGCAGTTGACCCTTAAACAACGTGGGCTGAACCACGCAGGCCCACTGACATGCAGGTTTTTTCTGATAAATGCGGTACAGGACTGTAGACGTATTTTCCTTACAATTTTCTTAATAATGTTTTCTTTTCTCTAGCTTACACTGTATTGTAAGAACATTGTACATACTACATAGGAAATCCAAAATATGTGTTAATTGACTGCTTACATTGTGAGTGAATCTTCTGGTCAGCAGTAGGCTAATGGTCCTTTTGGGGGAATGTCAAAGGTTATACAGGAATTTCCACAGTGAAGAGGTTGGCACCCCTAACCCCTATGCCATTGGAGGGCCTATGTATTTTTACTGAACCTTTTTCATGGCTTTCTTTTGTACTAAAACATGCATGACAGTTGAAAGTATTCTGCTGTAACTTGAGCAAGGAAGGCAAGTTGATTTTTTTAAGAAGCTTTGGAGCAGATAGGGGAATGAATGGGCCTGTTTTGTTTTCCTTTCATTTCTGTTTGGTTTTGTTTCATTTTACATAACTAAGAGGAGACACTGTTAAACAGAAACCCACTGCCGTGATGTGGGCAGTTTGAGCGTCATGCTTAGTCAAACCTTAGAATCCTGTTGGAGAACTCTGAGAAACAGAGAAGAAAAATAACAAAAAGTGGGCACAACACACACACACACACACACACACACACACACTCTCTCTCTCTCTCTCTCTCACACACGTACCTTCATGCTCCAGGTACCGTTTTAATGGTTTTACTCCTATAAACTCATTTAACTTCCCTGCAAATGCTGTAAGGTACAACATGCTGTGCATACCCATCTTCCAGGTTAAGGGCACTGAGGCACAGAGGGGTCTTGCCAAAGGACAGCTAGTCAGCATTCAAACCTGCAGCTCATCCTCTAAAGCGCTTGGCCAAGAAGAAATATTTTAAATTTTTAATATACATACATATTATTACTTATATTATTAATATTAATCGTTGTTATATTTGTATTAATTATTTACTTACATTTTAGCCCTTGTATTCTAACTTATAAATATATTTTTAAATAGTTTTTTTTAAAGTTACCGAAAGCATAGTGGTAAACACCTGTAATGAAGACACAGTTGCATGCCACGCGTGTCTGTAAGCAGTTTAGGTGGAGATCCACGTGTGTGTGTACGTTTATAGTCCTTATTGAATCTCAATCTGTCAGTTCCATATCGTTAAGTCCGTTTATTGACCATAAATTTTGTCTGGCCAATCCCTTGAGTGCCTCTAATAACATCTAGCATTTAAAAGTAATATTTAAAGTCAATTAACCACAATTAGTGTTTTTGAAATACAGAGGGAATAATTTTAACTTCGCCTCTTCGCAAACTCGGGAATTCTGTCTTTCCTAATGCTATGTTAGAAGGAAAGGATGGATACGGTTTCTTTTACTCGTGGAGACAGTTGGGGGGAGTGGATAGCTGCCAATCCAATCCCATGTTCCCTAGAGTCTCGACTCGAAAGAAAACAAAACCAAATCTCTCTTGATCCTGTGTTGTTTATTGATGATTTAACGAAAGCCGTGTAACCACGTGAAGTGTGAGTTTCGAGACCAACACAGGAGGTGTGCCCTTCAGAATCTAAGCAAAGCCGAAGCTAGGAAGTGTTGGAAAAACCACTCACTTGTGCTGAAGAAGGACCAGCTTTCCAGTCTGAGGGCTGGGAAGCATAAATTCACGGACATGGCAGGTCCACCCACCGTCCGCTCATTTTGTGGTGTTCCCTTTTGTGTTCCAACAGGGAAGAGCTTCACTCTGACCATCACCGTTTTCACCAACCCACCCCAAGTTGCCACTTACCACAGAGCCATCAAAATCACAGTGGATGGACCCCGAGAACCTCGAAGTAAGTGGGCCCCCCATCGGGGCTGGCACGCCTTCCGGGCTGGTAAACTGAGGCACCAGGGACAGTATCTCAGAATCCTTGGGTTGGCCTGGCACTGCTACGTGTGGCTACATGTGGCTACCTCTGTCAGAGAGGACTCTGCGGCCCCTGCAGAGAGAAAAAAAATCTATGGTTGACACTCACCCCTCAAAGTCTGTCTCTGAGCCCTGGACTCCTTTTAGAGCATTCTTTTAGGGGGCAGAGAAGCAAATCGGGCTGAGTCAAGTGTGTGTTTGAAGCATTTCAGGGCCACAGGAGGCTGAGGACTTGTTCCTCAAATGCACAGTGAAGTGAGCACAGGATCAGAAACAAACAGTAAATGGATGTGTGCGGGGCACGAGGGGGCCTGGGCACCAAAAAAAAGTGCCTGAGCCTCAGAGCAGACCACAAGGGGCTGATTACCATCCATGCTGGCCTTTTGTCCATTTGTTAAGGCAAGAGATGAAAACTATGAAAATGACCTTTTTCTTTCTGTGGCACAGATCAGAATCTTATTACAGGACTGATTAAAATAGAGAATGGGAGGGCAGCAGAATTCCCCAGGGAAAACCAGTAAATATAGAAAGACGGTACCAAAAAAAGATCTCCTGTGAGGAAAACTTTTTAAAAAAGCAGTGGGGTTGTTTAGTCTGCAGAAGGATGTCTTCACGGTGACTTAATGACTATCTTTGAGTAAACCCAAGAGTAACACTCTTTTCCAGAGCCACACCCTTCCCCAGCACAGAGGCTGGGTTCTGCCCAGCGTCTGCGTGCCTCCAAACCCTATCAGGTCCCTGGTGGAAAATGCGTACTCTCTCTTCTGATGGGAGAGCGATTCAAAAACAAGGCTTCCCCCTATGCCTGGAGGTCGAGATCCAGGGAGATCAGGTTGTAAGCCGGCGTGGTTAGGAATTTGGGCTCTGAGGGCAAAACAAGAGGAGTCTGGTGGTTCAGGCACATAAGCCTTCAGCAAGTTACGGAGCCTCCCTGGACCTCAGTCTCCTCATCTGCAAAATGGAGACAATAGTGAGAGCTGCTTTCTGAGACAGGAGGAGACAGTGCTGGGTGCCTGGCACAGAGGACGAACTCAGCCAATGTTCTCCATGCCCAGTAGAGGCTCCTGGCTGCCTCTGAGGTTGCTGCTAGCGGGGCGGTCCCCCAGAGGCACTTCTCATGGTGGGGATGCTGCTGGGGCGGTGGAGTCCCCAGGTGTGGCTCTCCATATCCCGCACCCTGTGCTCACCCCAGCTGTGGGAGTGTTTCCTGCGTTCCTGGCCACAGCCTCAGGGTGTCTCAGTCACTTGCTAGAATCATCCCATGTGCTGCCTCAGCTTCCTCAATGCCCCAGAGTGGGAAGAACCCCCACAAGAACCACCATACCCACCAGGGACAGCCCCCCCGGGACATGGCATTTCATTCACCACCCCCTTACTGCCATTCGCCTAGTCTGTGACTCCCATTGTTCCTGACCTTGTGTACCCCCGCTCGGCTTTTTTTCTTGAAGTCATGGAGAAGATCCAGTCATGCCCAGACTCAGGAAACTCTGGGAGTTGGTAGCATCCCCTGATTCCAACTTATGTTTGAAAAGCAGGTCACGGGCAGGGGACCACACAGTGACAACCAAACCCACCTTTGTAGGTTTCCCAAGTAGGAGCAGCAAACTGAAGACTCATAGCGACCCTGTTATGTTAATAATGTGACAGAAACATAGCGCAGGTGCTTTGGCTCTCTGCAGATATCCAGAGAGGAAGCAGACTTCGGTTCGAGCCAGGCACAGGGCTGGGGACAGGCAGTTGTGAGGTGTAAGGAAACTGACTTTGAGGGTAATTAAACTTTGAGAAAGGCCCACTCAGGTGCCTGGAGAACTGCTCTCTGTTTAAAAAAATAGAACCATTCAATCATTGAACGCTACATCAAAAACTAATGATGTACTCTATGGTGGCTAACCGACCATAATTTAAAAAAAAAAAAAAGTAGAAGCCATTCTAATCGTTCATATGCCAACCTGCCTGGAGGAAGAAACTTAAACCAGTGACCCCGTGGTATACCTCTACCTGTTACTCTCTCCTGCATTAGAAAAAGGGCGGGTTTTGCCCCACTGCCAATATTTCCTATAACATTCGAAGACCCACCCAGCTTCAGAAGACAAATGGTGGCCGCTCTGACTTTTCAGAATTGGCAGTCAGAGGGGGAAAATATGGTATTGTGGCAGCGTGTGTATCCCGTGTGCCCTCCTGCTGTTTTCTAACTTCAGAAAACAGTCATTATTGAGAATGGCTCCTTGAACAGACGGAAGGGATTTGCTCCAGGGAGGACCCATTCTTTTTTTTTTTTTTTTTTTTTTTAAAGATTTTATTTATTTATTTGACAGAGAGAGATCACAAGTAGGCAGAGAGACAAGCAGAGAGAGAGAGAGGAAGAAGCAGGCTCCCTGCTGAGCAGAGAGCCCGATGCGGGACTCGATCCCAGGACCCTGAGATCAGGACCTGAGCCGAAGGCAGCGGCTTAACCCACTGAGCCACCCAGGCGCCCGGAGGACCCATTCTTATGGAGTCTTTCCTGACAAGTGGACTTTGGGGTCCTAGGAAAAATTAAATGGAGTGTAGTAAGCATGGAGAGGGAGGTGTTAGAGTCCCAGGTAGATGGTCTCACACGGCACAAAGGACTTCTAGAAAAATAATAGAATGCACACAGGCTCCCAGGTGGCTTGAGTAATCCTGACTTTTCTATTCTCCCTAGGAAGCAAGGGTGGGCCTTCAGGGCTAATTTTCATGGCTGTCTTCCTCATTATGTGAAAATCTAGATTCAAGGTGGGAACTACTTTTTGATGAAGCTCGACTCACAGCCATTTTCCTTCTTTCTTTCTCTTTCTTTCAAAGACAAAGTGAAGCAAGTTTTCTTCAGTTTTATTGAGATATAATTGACATACAACATTGTGTAAGTTTCAGGTTCAGAACATGATGATTTGATATATGTGTATGTTACAAAATGATCGCCACAGTAATATGAGTAAACACACCCATCACCTCAGACAGTTACAGTTTGTGTGTGTGTGTGCGTGCGTGTGTGTGTGTGTGTGCGTGTGTGTGTGTGTGTGTGTGTGATGAGAACTTTTAAGATCTATTCTGCTAGCAGTTTTCAAATATACAATATGGTGTTGTTGGCTCTAGTTATCATGCTATACTTGACATCCCCAGGACTTGTTCACCGTATGGCTGGAAGCTTTTACCTTCTGACCACCTTCACCCACTTCCCTACACTCCCACTCAGCCCCCATTCCCCGCCCCGGACTTCCACCAATCTGTTGCTCTCTGTTTCTAGGAGTTCCTTTTTCTTTTTTTTTAGATTTTACATGTGAGATCATACAGTTCTTGTCTTTCTCCGTCTGACTTATTTCATGCAGCATAATGCCCTCGATGTTCATTCATGTTGTTGCAAATGGTAGACATTCCTTCGTTACAAGGCTGAATAATACTCCACTGGGTGTGTGTGTGTGTGTCTGTGTATGCATGTGTGTATTTTATCCATTCATTGATTGATGGACACTTGGGTTGTCTCTGGTCTTGGCCCTTGTGAATAACTCACAGTCACTTTCTAATGTAATGTTAAGAGAGGTCATTGCATGTCAATCAGGATGCCCACTCAGTGTCACATCTGTGGATTAATAACACCTCCCAAGTCCCTTTTCTCATAACAGGACTATGAATTCTGGCCGATCCTGGTAAGGTGGCTCTGGCATTCGCAACTCAAATAGTTTTGAAAAGTTCTATTGTTTCATGAAATCAAAGACTAGGGGAGATGAAGGGAGAGCCTCCAGGCCTAATGTCCTCAAACTGAAAAAAGGGAAAAGCCCAGAGAATTGAAATGATGTGCTTTGGTTGAAAGGAAATAGTTGGTGATGAAGGCAGAAAGAGAATGAGGAGCTCCTGGCACATCTGTCTGTCCATCCATCTGTCCTTCCATCCGTGCACCGCTCCATCCACCTGTGCCGTACGTACATGACCTATTCTAAGCTCTCTGATGTGGCTTCGTAGCCACATGTTGGAGATGAGGTGTTGGCTTCCAGGACGTCTCAGGTTCATGCCTGCTGTAAGATGGTCTAGAAAGGGCAAATGGTGGTGCCTCGTCGCAGGCATGGAGCCTTCAACTTGAAACACTTGTGTACAAGGGGTCACAAGGTGTTTTTTCCCCCACATTTTGTGGGATTTTATTGACATCTCAGACTAATAGGGAAATTACCAGTGGATGAAAAATTGAATTTATTATGGAGAAAGAGCACCATCAGAAGATATCCTGGGCTGGGCTCCATTCAGCAGCAATGGGGAATCTGTTTTCAGTTCATAGATAGAACACTTTGTGGCTTGTTAATGTATCGAAAGATAGTGTTCTCATTAAGTGCAGGAGTTGGACTGATGGGATTTTTCAGGACAAGGATATTTGGGAATTGTTTTTATGTATATTTGTATACTTGGGGGGATCTGGTGAAAAACTCTAGCTCTAACCCATGCATCTGTAATACGATACTATTAAGATACTGAAGCGCATTCTCCGCAGAGACTAGGTAGCACCTCAGTGCCATGGAGGAAGATATTTTGCTAAGGAGACATTGAGGGGAGTGAGCAGTCGGGACCCTGAGCAACCCGATGGCAAGGGGTGGGAATTCCAGGGATAGGGACTGGGTCGTCATTCTGACGTCACAAGCCATGACCCGTCTGGCCGGGTATCGGTTACATCCGGAACACTCAGTGACCTAATTAAAACTTGAAAAGATTAATACAACAAATACTGGCCATTTCTGGGACTCCTGGCCTCAGGTCCCTCACAGAAACTGTTGTGTGGGCTTGGAGTTCACAATCACAGATAGCTAGGTGGAGCCGTTCCTTAAAAGCTTCAGAAAATACTTTTTTTCTGGGGCACTAACCTTCTTGCCGACTAACCTTTTTAAAATAGGGAAACAAAGTTAACATGGGTCCCCTGGAGGGCCTAACCCTTTATCACTTTGTCGCTTTGCTAAGGATTTTGTTGCAGTTACACCATACAAACATATTTCCTTCTATGATTTGGAATGGAAGCAGCAAATCTCTAACAGAGATAGAAGAAACGAGATCCTTAAACATGGAGACCATGTTTGGAGGGAAAAAAAGGAATGGGTGAAAGTACCTGAAAACTATGGCAGTAATGGGCCTAAAAATATTTGAAATCAAGTTTCTTTGGAAAAATGCAGCATGAGCAGAAATGTTTACAGATTGCTCGTGGGACTGACTAAGGTACAGGGTTTTTTAAATATTATTTTCTCTTAAAAATAAAAATACTTAGGGACACCTGGGTGGCTCAGTCAGTTAAGCGTCTGCCTTCAGCTCAGGTCATGATCCCGGGGTCCTGGGATCAAGTCCCATGTGGGGCTCTCTGCTCAGCTGGGAGTCCGCTGCTTCCTCTGCCCTTCCCCCTGCTCGTGCACTCTCTCTGTCAAATAAATAAATAAAATCTTTTAAAATAATAATAATAAAACACCTAATAATAAAAATAGCTGGCAATTAGTACCATTGTTCACCCAGCACCATTCAAAGAGCTTCCCATAGATTAGTTGGTATCATCTTTGCAAAAACAGATAAGGAAGTTGAAACAAAAAGAAGTGAGGTCCCTTGCCCAAGGTTATACCATCAGGAAGCCAGAATTGGAAAGAAGCAGTCCAGACACGGCGACCCACAGACGCCAGTGTCTGGTTTTAAGAACTGCACCATCTCCTCCTTGGGCTTCATTGTATTGAAATTTCTGTTTCAGAAATTTTTTATTAGGAGGGTTTATCAATATAATTCTGGTTCAAATACAGTCTTGAAGAAAGCAGAGCCTCAGAGCCTTGGCAGTCATTGGGCAGGCGGGGAATCAGCGCTCCTGGGTGGATCCTGGGGCAGGGGGCAGGACCCAACAGGCAGCCATGTGACCCCAGGTACTGGTGGTTGGCTCCACGTCTGTCCCCAGGGTCTGCTTGTGGGATGGCATCAACAGGGACCTGAAGCAGGGGCCTCCGCTGTTGGCCTGCAGGAAAGCTAGATAATGTGACAAAATGATCGCCAGGCGAACATTCCAAGTTCTGGTCCCTCCCTTTGGCAAAGAGCTTCCATGAGGGTCCAGGTAGGGACTAGAGGGGCCCTCTCAAGGGATGGAAAGTTGCATCCTTGGCTCTTCACCGATTAGTGGAATAGCAGGCAGTTTTATACGTCTTTGAGCTCAGGATTGTAATGATCCATCTACGGTCACTTTGTTTGCCCAGAAGAGCTTAAACATTTCTTCCAGGCAGTGAACAGTGATCTACTTAATCCCTTAGATTCTTCAAATATCAGATTTGGACCTTAGTTCTTTCTAGATGAAATCCTGATTCACAAAAGAGAAAGGAAATAATGCTTTCTTCCCTCCCACCCAGATAGAAAGTAGGAGACAGACAGAGGCTCCAAGAGGAGGAGGAAATGCTCTTCTTACTTCTGTTCCTCCTCCCCACTCTGAAAGGCATTTTGGTGCTAAAATGGACATTCTGGGTGACTTCCACTGGTACTTTAATTCTTGCCGTGCTAAGTGCCCAAACTACCCCAAGACTTGGCAAAAGCAGTTTTTCAAAGGTTGATAATACTCTGCCTAAATGTGTCCAGTGAATTTTAGAACCTCATTCTATTTATTATTTTAGTAGTATCAAACTAGACTAAGAAGAATTTTGTATACATAAAGATGTCCCTGACCCTTAAGTTTTCTACAGACTTAATTCAGGCCAAGGTCTGAAAGGTTCACGAGCTGAATGGGAATATAAGAGGATCCTGGGGGAAAGTATGCTTCTCCCCCTGGAAGCAGTGATAATCCCCCCTCCATCAGCTCACCAAGACCTGGGGAGGCCTGCGACTTCTTGGTAACAAGCCTGTCTATATTGAAGTCACTAGGATTTTTATTTGGGATTTGTATTGCTATAGAAAGGAAGGGAGAAAATTCCTTCCAGGTCGGTACCAGTGAGAACCCCAGGAAAGGATCTAGGTGCCTTTTCAGTCTAACAGAGGGGGAGAGGTGAGAGAAAACGCATGCAGTGAAAATTAGACCATTCTCTTGGATTTCTCTTTCCCGCGGGGCCACAGCAAACCGAAGGGCTATTTCATTTATTTTTTTTTTAATTGTATTTATTTATTTGAGAGAGAGAAAGCCACGAGGAGGAGCAGAGGGAGAGGGAGAAGCAGGCTACCCACTGACCAGGGAGCCAGACTTGAGGCTAATCCCAGGACCCTGAGACCGTGACCTGAGCCCAAGGCAGACACTTAACCCACTGAGCCACCCAGGCAGCGCCCTCCCCCCAAGCTCTATTTTAGGTGTCACCCCAGTGAGGTCAGGATCTAAGCCAATATGTCACAGTCCTTGTTAGAATTTAGTATATAAAGGGCTAAAAGAAAAAAAAAATCTGCCTCTATTTAGGCTTCCATTTATTAATCTTAAAACATGTAGGAAGGTCTCTGGATCCTGAACGGAGGACCTGGGTTCACACTGGCGCCACCAGGCCAGTGGGTGTGACCTGGGGCAATTATCTTAAGTACTTTTATCCTGGTCCTCACTCTGCTCTTCTGTCCAACCAGGCGATGGGATGAGATAATCTCCAAATTAGTTCCCACTCAGAAGGGGTAACAAAATATTGTCAGAATAACAGAGTCATGGGTTCCCCACAAACAAGGCCTCTTAGAGGATGCGTCTCCTGGGCTCCCCTTCCCTGGGAGAAGGAGACTTTGTCCTATGTGAGGTCGGACATAGCCACTTGTACCCACGTACATAATATGTTAGATATCTTTTGTTTTTTTTTTTTTTGGCTGTAGATTTTTGAAAGGGCTTTTGTCATTTATTTTTGAAATTATCTGGCTATGAGTAACTCGTTTCATTACCTTCGGCCCTGATTTCCTTGCCGTGAGCAATGTGATTACAATCAAGGTTGAGATTCCCCATTCTAGTACTTGCTAACTGTGTGGGTGACCATACCTGGTGGGTGTTGGCTGGCCTGGCCGAGCCTCCAAGGACAGTGGCCGTACTGACCTCACAGCACTGGGAGGCTGGAGGAGACAGCCTCTGTAGAATATTTAGAACACGGGATAAGTGTTCGGAAGACAGAGCAATTATTTGCATTTAGTCTTGGAATCCTTTGGCTATGCGAAAACTCTAAACCAAAAAAAAAAAAAAAAAAAAGTGAATCCTAAGTTTAAAAATTCATGAAGTTGCCATCATGCTGCATTTTTTAAGACATTTAATTAAACATTTATATATTTTGATTTTTTTTTTCAGTTTTCCTTTTGTATTTAGACCCAGTAAAATTTCTTTTCTGGCATTTTTATGGACCCTTGAAACACTCTGGGCACTGTTCCTAAGTCCCTCTTTAGTAAAATGGCCTTACTCCCAAATGTTGAACTTTTTGAAAAATTCCAGGGGAAAAAAATCCTGTTTGAGTAACAAATGAAAGTCGGTACTGAGATCTAACGCGTGGGCTCTTTTCAATATATGCATGACAAGCTGGAGGGGAGACCTTTCCATGTTGTTCTAGAAAACAGACATGAAGAATGCCAGAGTCTGTTAGAATCTTAGGATGACGCACTCAGGCACCCTCTAAGTTCCCTAAAGCAACGTGTCTTTCTAGACTTATTCTGGGGTTTTGGGGGGATATTTTAGTATCTGCTGGGTAGGGCTTTTCTTCATTTCCTCCAAAGACATTCAGGGACACATTGCAGGGACACAGGTGCTCTCCCCGTGGAATTGGGGACCCTTCTGCGCACACGCTGCGCCTGGGTTTGCAAGCCCTGTGCCCTGCGGCCTGCGGGAGTGGCCCCCCACCTGGGGTGGTTAGGGAGCAGCACAGTTGAGGTCCACGCAGGTCATCCAGCTGCACTGTGTGGGGGCGGGGTCTAAGCAGGGGCCTTGGTCACCTCGGGAGCTGCAGGAACAGGTGGGCTCCAGCGCTGGGAACGCCACTGCCAGGCCTGGCGCGGGGAACCTCGCCTGCGGAAGGACTGTGGTTGGCCTCGCCACGCAGCATTATCACGATCAGCTTCTCACTTCAGAGTGGTTGAGAATTTTTTCCGCACACGAGCCATTTTCCACTTCTTATTTTGAAAACAAACAAACTCGCTTTAGTTTTCCCGAAGGTTCGGGGCTTTTTCCGTAAGCCATGTAGCCAAGAAAGTCATTGAGTAAGAATTCACCCAGTGGGTCTCCTAGAACCCCACCGCCCCCAAACAACAACAGAAAACCCCACAAGTTCAGCTTAGATCAGTCAAGTAAAAGCTACCCCTTGCACTAGATCTGTGTTTAGGTTCGTTTGTGCTAACTTGGCAATTGTTGTCTTCTGTTCTTTCCGTACTCTTGTCCTTTATGAAAATTTGTTTTGAAGGTTTTTGGCTATGGAAAGTTGACAATAAAGAAGGGATAAATTAGGTATAGTCTGTTACTGGGCATTACAGCTATATTATCAGACATCACAGAAGACACTGACATTTGGTTCTTTCATAACGTGACTGGGCATGCACATAGGGTCTATTTGTCACGTTCTACGTGCAAGTAAGTTATGTGATGTTACTGGTAAAGTTGGCTACAGCCGATAGTCAGATATTGTGCATATACATTTATAGATGAAAGTCAAGGTTAAAAAAAAAAATTTCAAGTGCCCGAAGCAAGTTTCTTTGTTTGCCTTTTTTTTTTTTTTAAAGAAATGCAACCGAATTAATCTGCTAACTCCCTAGACCCCCATAAAATAAGTTAATGGCAATAGATTAGTTTGGTACTTCCATGATTTACTAAACTCAGGTCCCATTAAAGCCAGTATTGACTAAAACTCAGACTGTTATGGAAGTCTTTCAGGTTTCTTTCATATACCAAAATGTCGAACATTTGTTATGCTACGTGTTTGGTTGGTTTGGTTTTTGTTTTTGTTCGCCACAGCCTAGAAGTAAGTCTTCTGGTCATCTGAGATAAAAATAAATATTTTGAAATCAGTAAATTCTTAAGGACAGTGTGCATTCATGGCCCCTTTTGGATTTGTTCCTGGTATCACCTTATTTTTACTTCGCTTTGAAGTGGTTTGTGATATTTCCAATTCGTTCATTTTAAAGAGCTGAGGAGAAATGCACAGAGTCCCCTCTTTTTGTTGGTCTTCAGCTTTGCCAACAGGGCAGAGCCCCGGTTTCAGAAACAAGCAGAGAGCTCTGAGCTGGAGGAAAGGAGAGAGGCATTGGAGCTGGACCAGCCTGGCTTCAAGTGTGGTCCCTGCTGCTTACTAGCTGCACAGCAGTTTCCCCATCTGTAGAATGGGCTCCTGCCTTGCTGAGGGATATGAGGATAAAATGAGCTAGCCTGAGAGGCGGACTGTAGTGGTGGCTGGCCGCCGGAGAGCTGGCCACCTCATTCAGCCTCACCTCTCATCTGAGATGAGATTCGCCTCCCCAAGTTCAGCCTCCACAGGTGAAAAACCAGGAAGGTGATAGCCTTGGTGGGGTGGGCAGGGGCGGGCCGAGGTCCTGTGCAGATTGACGACAGCACAGCCTGGCACAGAGGAGCTTCTAAATATTAGCACAGGCCCTGGACACATAGGTTCCTTTCCCTCTTCCCTTAGCCCTTACCAAGGGAACTACTGGAATTCTGCCCAAGTGAAGGCGAAATATCCGCCATTGCCAAGTTATTAAAAAAAAAAGAAAGAAAAATCCTGGCAGATCGGGCCCCCAGAATATAATACAATAAGGGCCTTTTTCTGTTTTCCTTCTTACCCTGTCTATTATTAATTCCAAGTACTGAACCAGCTTCAACAACTTACTCCTCTCTGAAGCAAAATCCTGTTAACCGGCTTGTCTTGCAGAGAGGGGGTCCTTCTCCAAACAGAGATTTTATCAAAATATAGTAGTTTCTTAACTGAACATTAGCACTCAAGCTTCTGTGTGCCTACCACGTCTCTTCACATCTAGAAACTTCCGCTGGGTCATCTTGTAAGATGGGAATAATCATAAGAGCTGTCTACTACATAGGGTTGTTTTGGATCAATTGAGATATTATGTATCAAGGCGCTTTAAAAAAATATATATATTTATTCATTTGTCGGACCGAGATCACAAGTAGGCAGAGAAGCAGGCAGAGAGAGGAGGAAGCAGGCTAGGCTCCCTGCTGGACAGAGATCCCAATGTGGGGCTCCATCCCAGGACCCTGGGATCATGACCTGAGCCAAAGGCAGAGGCTTTAACCCACTGAGCCACCCAGGCGCCCCATGTATCAAGGTGCTTTTTAAGCAGTCTTATAGATTAGGTAATAGAAATCTAATAGCTATGTTAAAATAATAGAAAAATACAATAGAAAAATTCATTGTTGTTTGTGTATATCACACAAAAATCGGAGGGATCTGAAATAAAATAATTACTGGTTTTTTCAGAGGTAGATTTCATCTCATGAGGTCTTGAAATTGAGCAGAAGAAAATTATAGACAAAAAATAGAGACAGTCAAATCAGCCCCCTCTGTAAACTCATGCTGCTAGGAATTTTATCTTTTGTCGTCAGAATATCTTGATATTTTCTTTACCTACTACTATGTCCCCTTAAAGAAGATTGAAAACAAAAAGAAGCACCCCAGACAGTTGAAAAGAGCTGCGTTTTCTTTTAAGACATACTTCTTTTCCAAAGCCAAATGCAGTTTTTCCTCTGCAACTCCAGGATTCCCTTTTCTCTCCATGAAAGACTTGGAAGAGCGGGAGCAAGTGAGATCCTACTGCAGCCGGCGGAGTCCTTGCTCTTTTTTTTCTAGCCCATAGCTCTTTACATATGCTGCTTGCCTGAGATTTCTGGATTCGATTTCAGGGAGGTGAAATGTTACACCCTCGAACCTCCATGCCAGTTTCCCAGGACCAGTCAAATCTGCAGCAGCTCAGAGGTGAGAATCTTTCAAGGCTCCAGAGAGAGGCCGGTTTTCTGTCCTGTTTGCTGGCTGACTGGCTGCCAGGAGCAGGTGGGGAGAAGCTCCGTTCTATTCCGTGCGTGATTCAGCCAGTCGCAAAATAAATAGGCAGCCGAGTGCAGACAGAAAGGACTGGAAACTGCTGAAATTTGAGTCTCCAGGGCTGGGCTCATCCCAGGAGCTGCTGTGTTGAACTGTAAAAGGAATCCTGAGCCCTGGGCAAGGGAGCGGCGACAGGCCTGGTGGAAAGACGGCTAGCCTGGGAGCCGCAGCTTCCGGCCCGGCTGGCTCTGTGGAGTTCATGGCCCCATCCCCTCTCAGAGCCTCCGGTTCCCATTTGCAGAATGAGAGAGGATCTGAGGATTTTAAGATCTTTCATCAGCTTCTCAGAAGATGACTCGATCAATGTCTGTAGGAGCAATTGTGCTTCCAACACATCGTCTTCCAACCTGGAGAAGGAGAGCCCCGGGGCCCTGCAGACCTGCAGCCAGCCCACCAACCTGGGGAGACAGAGATCTGAAACTGGGAAGGTGGGGGAGCGTCCAGATGGGCCAGATGGGACTGGGAAGATGGGGAAGAGAAAGAGGGGGGTGCATTGATCACTCCCCAAGTGGGAGCAAGAAATGAATAAAGGTCCATTCCGGAATGACATGCCTCAAGTAGGAGAAATCATCCTAACTAGATTTCCCATGGCTTTGGCATCATTTAAGAAAAAAAGAGAGAGAGAGAGAGAGAAAGAAAAAAGAAAAGACATCCTTTCACCCACAAAGTACTCAATTGTGCAAGCCAGAGAGTCGCCACATGGCCAGCTTGCCTCCGCCAACCAAAAAGGATGGTCTGAGTCCCATAGACTTGATTGTTCGATGTTTCTCAGCAAGGGCTGCCTCCCTTGTTCGCCTCCTCACAGAGTTCTGGGCTGTTCTTCATTACCTGTCCTACCTATCTGCACAATCTAGCCGCAAACAGCTTCGGTTGACCACACCACTTCCCTATTGAAAGTTAATACTGTTTGACTCATTCTGTGTTACTAACCTGAAGCCAAAGAAAACAAGGCAGAGAATAAGTGGCTTGTATGGAGTTTGGAAAGCTCTCAGAGGCCCTGCTTTCAAAATCCTATACAGTAGCTTTACTATATCTCTCTGCTGCAGCTGCAAAGAAATGAAGGAAGCAGAAGTGGTTAAAAGGAAAAAGAAAAAAAAGCTGGGGATGGGGAGAGCCAGGGCAGGATTTGGGGGGAGGGGGGTGGAGCGCCCCGCAGGCTGCGGGAGGACTCAGCATCATCTACACCAGCCTTTGAACGCCTTGTCATGGAGCTGGGATTCTGCCTTCACGCGCCGGAGTGCTCGGACAGAGGAGGGACTGTTGGCGGAGTTCAAAGGAGAGAAAGTTCAAAACATGCCTGGGAAAGGACAGTCCTGTTGCATGTGGAGCGGAGTGGGGCTGGGCCGCGGGTCCCAGCAAGCCAGGCTTCCGTAGGCAGAGCCCCAAGGTAAAAAGACAGAGAGGGGCAAGTGTGTTCCTTTCAGATCTGGGAAGGATTTGCCGGGAGAAGGTCGTCTGCCTTTGCTAGGAAAGTATTGACAGCCTCTTGTCCTTCATTCTATAACTGGCTCAGATGTGGTCACCAGGGTAAACGGGGCATTTGTGTCTTGGTATAAATAGAACGTTCCCTCCCAGCGTCGCCCGGCAGCAGTGGGACTTGTGTTGTCATCACTGCGTCGCGGCTCTTTGGGGATCCCAGGCAAAGAGCCTCTTGCCCGTTCAGATAATGGATGGAAGAGGACCTCCTCCCCTCCAGACGGACGCTTCTTCTCAACTGCGTGTTGGCTGTGAGCAGAAATTGGCCTCAGTGAGGTCCTCATGCCCCCAGACAACCTGAAAGCGTTTTCTTTCTTTCTTTCTTTAAAGATTTTATTTATTTGACAGAGGAGATCACAAGTAGGCAGAAAGGCAGGTAGAGAGAGAGGGGCAAGCAGGCTCCCCGCTGAGCAGAGAGCCCGATGCGGGACTCGATCCCAGGACCCTGGAACCATGACCTGAGCTGAAGGCAGAGGCTTAACCCACTGAGCCACCCAGGCGCCCCTTGAAAGCTTTTTCTCTGTATGGTGTGAGGTGGGGCTGATAGCCCATTAGAAACCACTAGTTACTGTTGCTTTTTGAACCAGCGAGCGCTCAGGAACCAGGATGCCGTGGTCTTCCGCACACCTGCAGGGTCTGCTCAGCCAGGACTTTGACAGACCCTCAGTCTCCCGCCTCTGTGAGGACAGCCCTAAAATCAGGTGGCATTTATGACACGACAGAGAGAGACAGAGAGAGATGGAAATCAGATGTTGCCCCTGACCCTCCCCCCACGGCTAGGAATGGGACCCAGCACGCAGGCCTTTTAGGAATAGGAAGGAATTTCCTTATCCCTTTTCAGATGTAGGAAGTAGAGAGGATCTTGCGCCCGGCTGGGTGCGCACCCCAGAATCAGTGTAGCCTCCGGAGGGGCAGTTGAATCACTCCTTCCTTCTTCCCTTTATCCATTCACCTTACAGTGGCTGGGGCACCACCCAGCCTGGCAAAGGCCCTCAGTTTACTGTCCCCGCACCTCTGCGGGTCACTGGGGGCGTGTGCCAGGGCAGAGGGAAGGAGCCTTGGGGCAGAGTGGAAGGGGGCCGGTGGGGGGAGCCACTCGGAGAACAGGAATGCCCAGGCAGCGCAGTGAAGCCGGTGTGATCTCTGGTGTGGGCCGCTGTGGGCCTCTGGGATCGTGTTCTCCTCTCCCCCCCCCGCCCCGGCCCTGGTGCTGGCTCTGCTGAAAACCAGGACTCCAAAGTCGGTTCAGAAGCCCCAGGCACCATTTCAGGCTACTCACCTGTCAGTACCGATCCCCCCACCACCACCAAATTGTACCTCCTAAAGGTACCTTGAGTTCAGAGAGAGCGGTAGAGGCCGGAGCTCCGGGGTGAAATGAATCCCACTCTTGGGTTACTTTATAATCACCCTCCAGCGGGGTTTTCTGGAGACAGTCCCTTCATGGAGAAGAGGGTTCCTACTTGGAATTGCAGGTTCATAGAGGAGACATGATCTTGAACTTGAGAGCTGTCTGCCCCCCTCCCTCTCTGGGGTTGCCTCCACCGCCCCCACAGAGGGCTGCCTCTGGCTAAGAGCACAAGAAACCAGGCGGGTTCTCCGCCCTAAGCTACAATTACCTCCTGAGTCACCAGACAGAAACAAGAGGTACCTGGGGCGACCAGCGACTGCAGATTGTGAACTCCTCTGCTTTCAGGGAGGTCCACGTCTCCAGAAGCTCGTGCAGGCGAGCTAAAAACGCCACCGTCTGTCACCCAAGGCTTGAAAAGGCAGGAGCCCAGTCTTGTTCTTGTCCCTGGGAATCTTGGGGCCTGGTTTGAGAGGGAGGGGAGAGGGCCCCACATGGGCCTTACTTCCACCTGGAGGCTGTGTTCCGGGCTCCCCAGCGGCCCGTGGCTCTCCCTCAGACTGTGGCCTTGTATACCTTTCCTTTTCTACCTGTCTCTAGCAGTGAGCTTGGCCCATGGGACAGTGTATGTGTGTGTGTGGGGGGGGGGGGTTCTCTGTATGTGTGTGTGTCTGTGCATGCATAAAGATACTCCCAAAAAACCCCAAGGGGAGTTGCAGCAGCGCTTTGCTCCCACGAGGGTACGAGGCTCAACTCAGCACAAGGCCCTTGTATCCGTTCTCTTTTCTTTTTTGGTATGATGAAGAAAACACTAGGGACTACACGTTTGCAGACTGTTTGACTTCTAATGAGACAAGTTCTCCTTGAAACTGGATAAGCTCGGTTATGGCACGTTTCCCCTACAAGTCGCTTTTCTGAACGCTCCTCCATTCCATGGTAGGCGAAAACTTGAGTTCAAGCTTCCTTTTCCCCAGACACATTCTGCTTTCCTAGGTGGATGACCCTGGTCATGAAGGGTCTGAGCGCCCGTTCGGTCAGTGTTTAGTGAGCTTATCATGTGCTGGCAGTCACGCTTCCCCGGTGCCATGTTGTTTCTCTGACTGAGCACTCCCCGACCGGTGCTGAGGATACAGCCATGATAAAAACAGACAAAACTGGATGCCTGGGTGGCTCAATGGGTTGGGTGTCTGCCTTCGGCTCAGGTAGCAATCCTGAGGTCCTGGGATCAAGTCCCATATTGGGCTGCCTGCTCCACAGGGAGCCTGCTTCTCCCTGTGCCTCCCTCTTACACTCTCTCTCTCTGAGTCCCTCATGAATAAATTAATAAAATCTTAAAAAAAAAAAAAACAGGCAAAACCCCTACCCTCATGGCACTTACAGTCCAGTGGGAACGGACAGACTACAAATAACATCAATAAATACTGTGGAGACAACCGAAGCAAAAGGGCTAGCTAGGCATTGGCTGGGTTGGGAGAGTTTGCAGTTTAAACTTGGGTGTTCAGGAAGTCCTCAGGGAGAAGATGAAATTGAAGCAAAGACTTGAAGGACAGAGGGAATGTGGCCCACAGATATGTGGGAAAAGGCCATCTGGGCTGAAGAAACAGCAGGTGCAAAGGCTCTGAGGCAGACATAGGACTAACAGCAAGGTGGCCAGGGTGGCTGGAGCAGAGTGAGTTCAGACTGTCTGCCTTCTAGTTTCAAAATAGGGGGTATTGACCTAAGAAAGCAGGCTTAGCCAAACGCCAGCCTGGTCTTTGGAGCATGTGCTTTATGCCAGTGTGAGGGACCACTGCAGGACCATAGTTTGGGAAGACCCAGGATGGGGAAGCCCCAGGCACAGCCAGACTGGTGGTCACTCACCTGTTGCCACCTGCAAGAGAATCAAAGCTCTCCCCAATCAAAGACATCACTGTCCCTGTTGGTGATTCTCCTGGGGTTAAAAAGTACCGTGTCTGTTGGGTCCCTAAGTAAGTCGAAACACATCACCTAGGAAATAGCACCACCCTGATGGACTTTTCTAGACTGGCTCAGTGTGATTATCCATGTGTAGAAGGTGAGAGGACACCTACCCAAGGCACGTGGGTGAGGGGGTGTGGATTGTACAGGTAGGGCGATGACCATTAACCTCAGACTCACATTCCTCTTGCTGCTGATGAGAAGGGATGGGCTGGGAACCAATGAGTATCAGTCTTTTCCTTTTCTTCTCTAAGATTTTTTTTTTTTTTGACAGATCACAAGTAGGCAGAGAGGCAGCAAGAGAGAGGGGGAAGCAGGCTCCCCACTGAGCAGAGAGCCCGATGCAGGGCTCGATCCCAAGACCCTGAGGTCATGGCCCAAGGCAGAGGCTTAACCCCCTGAGCCACCCAGGCGCCCTGTTCTCTGAGATTTTTATTTACTCATGTATTTATTTGAGAGAGAGTGTACATGTGTGCAAGCAGGGGGAGGGGCAGTGGGAGAGGAAGAGAGAATCTCATGCAGACTCTAGTCTCATGACCCTGAGATCATGACCTGAGCGGAAAGCAAGAGTCAGGCACTCAGCTGACTGAGCACTCCCCGCCAGGTGCCCCTAGTGTGGTTATTTTCCAATCAGAAAAGCAGAGACTATGGAGGAGGCTCAGCAGACTGGCTTTCTTCCCAGCTGCAAACCCCTAAAATTTGCTAGTGGGTTTTGAGGTGAGTCTCGTGGCCCATGGCCTCTGCATGCAGCTTTTGGATGATGATGGGGAGGAGACCAAACTCCAGAATGGGATGCCCCAGTGAGGAGGGTAGCCTGAAAGGCTCAGTGTAGGCTTGAGAGGAGAGAGAAGAGGATCCAGGAAGACTACGGTCCTGGGTGGCTCCTAGCTGTCCCGAGGGCCACTGACAACACCGCAGGAGGCAGAGGGACAGGGAACTGTGAGGACGTGCTGGGCAGAGCTGCTCAGCAGCACACAGATGAGTAGTGAGGCGGGGTAGAACCCTACCTTCCAGATCAAGCTCCGAGGACCGGTCTGACAGTTGAGCTTGGTACTGGCTCCCACAGGCCAGGTGTCTGGCTGGAAAAAAAGAAAGAAACCTTTGAAAGTCCTAACGTCATATGAAGTTGTTCAAGAAAGCCTGTGCTCGGAGGCGTCCAGCAAGAACCAGCTGAGTAGCTAATTGCTGCAGATATAATTGCTGTGAATGCTTTTAGAGCCCCTCCGAGTAATCCGTCTTAGTCCTTTAATTCCAGGCTTTCAGATAAGGAGGCTGGGTGATGAAGAGACTTGCTCCTGTCCGCAGGAAAGTTGGGTGGAAAAGCAGATTTATAATGGAGGTTCTTACCATGCAGGCTGGCAGTCATGTTTCCCCGGTGCCATGTTGTTTCTCTGGGGGACAGAAGGACGAGAGCACCCCCATCCTTGTGGGCACCCAGAAGTATCAAGTGGAATGAAACAGTTCCTCGTAAACCTTGCCTTCTGTTCCTCCAAGTCCTGCCTTAGATGCCTGGACAGGAGTTACTTTCCACTTGAAAATCCTGGGTTCCTTACAGATCAGCCCGAGTACAGCCACAGTGACTCCCTGACTCATCTCAGTGACGGCGAGGCAGAGACGGGCAACACCCACCTGTCGGGCAGACGCTTGGCATTTTCAGCCGCTCTGCCTACCTTGAAGAGTTAAACGATTAGGAGAAGGACCACCAAATAGTTGTCACCAAAACAAGGCCAGCACTCGGTGCTCAGGGACACTTAGTCTACACACAGCTCCGGTGTATTTGGTGTGTTCAGTTCCCGCCCATGGCAAACTGGAAGCACACTGATGGCACATGCGCCACAGGGAGGTGTCGCTCAACTCCCCGGGAGAGTTCCGGGACCAGCAGCATTAACATCACTTGGGGTTTAGTAGAAATCTGATTTCTCAGGCCACACCCCAGACCTACCAAGCCAGACCCGTGATTCAGATGCTTATTCGGGTGTGTGAGACATAGCTCTCAACTACGGGTCACAAGACGGTGGTGGCTCTAAGCACTTCTGGGAACAGAAGTGGGATAATAAAGGGCAAATCCTTATGAGTCTCTGCTGGCCCCATGATCTAAGCACCTAATGCTATACACCTCTCCTCTCTACTTACTGGAGGTGCCCAGATATTGGTATTTATAGATGCATTGAGCAAGATTGGGAAGGAGGGGGGATGTTGAGGGAGTGGCTGTGTTTTCAGACCTAATTGGCTGTGTGAGATTAGATAAATGACGTAACCTCTCTGAACTTCACTTCTCACATGTGGGTTAAAAAACAAGGCTGATTTCTCCAGCTCTTCTCCAGTTGTGAAGTACTATAACTTTGTACGGATCTCCTAGTTTAATAATATGGGAAGAAGCTGGAGGTAAAAGTTAGGCCACCGAAGTTTATATAACATTGGCTAATACAGAAACATGTAGATACAATATATATTTTAACATATAATATAGTAACATATATATCCCATGTTATATTTTCTACTGTGATATACACAATGGGACAATACTATCCAACATTAAATAATCCAGCAGAGGGCTAGGTTTGCGGGTAAGATTTATTTCATTCCCTACAAGGTGCTTTAAGGAAGGATCACATTCACATTCTGTATGATTACTTTCCTGTCCTTAGGACTTGAATGACCCTGGAGCCCAGAGTTTAGGTTGTTACACCAGGAAACGTGAGCTGTTCTGTACACACATCAGTTTCTTTTCCACTGTCATAAAGCAGTAGCAAATTAAGGCGTGTGTGTGGGGTGAGGGGGGACTGGAATCCATGTTTTTTTATCCAGATCCCTGTGGTTAGTATCAGACTGATCGGCAAGCATGTTTTGAAATACATGTATGCTTTTAGAAGAATCACAATGTTACGTATAGATAGATAGAGTTGTAAGTGGATACACAGATAGATCTCTTTTTGGTATTATCATTTTGCTTGCATTTTCCTCAGCAGCTCACAATGACCATGCTTTGAGTCTACACCTTCCTACTTTTTCTGCTGAGAATCTTCAAGAAAAGTAGTAAGCCCATTCCAGAAACATGGACTAACAAACTGCCATAAAATTACTCTCTCTGACCAGCATTTTCCAGGAAAAGGCAAAATTTTAGCCTTACCTGTTTTCTCTAATAGAAGAGCATATAGCGTATTTCATAGTTCAGCAATGGTTTCTTGAAAAAGACAGTTCAGTTATAGATGAAATATGCATACCTCCTCAGTCTCGTTTTTATAGCGGAAAATTGAAAGCTGGTCTCATTATCCATCACAGATATCATAACATTTAGGGATGCCTTGTGGGCAGCCAGCCCAGAAAACTACAGGACATATGTCTTTGGAATGAAGAAGTAAAATTTAGCAGATGGGATTAATTTATTTTTCTTTTCTTTTTTTTTTTTCCCTTTCGGCTTTTTATGACTCTGCATATATAATAAAATCCCAATCAAAGACTTTTTTTCAAAATGTGGGAATGGTAATAGAGAAACATAATTTAGTATCCTTTTCAACTCTGGTCAAAATCATTAAGATGTCCTACTATGAAATCTTGAGGTAGCCACGATTTTAAGGACCGCTGTGTCAACATTTTCCAGTGGACGTCCAGTGTGCCCCAAAAACCAGGCGGCCAACATGCAAATGCATAGGGCTGGATTGTAATTCTACTAGATCTGATCCAGAGTTGAATTCCCTGCTGCCCTCTGAAGCCCAGTACTCAGCAGGAAAGAAGGAAAGTGAGTTTGATAGTGGACATTTCCCATACTCCTGTATTTAAAATTCAGGGGGCAAATTGACATTTTAATTGCACACAGATACAGGAAACCGGAGACATAAAGCATTCATTTTCCCCCGCTTGAAAGTTTATATCGGAAGCTTCTGTATTTCTTACAAAATATTGCTCTTTGGCCCATGAAATCTGATGGCTTCAGAAACGAAGAATGAGGTGTTCTTTTGATCTAGCTTATAAATGCATCTGAACCACACCTTTAATATGATAATGCTTTTTATCTCCCCGGTGCCTTGGTGTTACAGTCCTCCAGCACCATGGTGAGGAAGGGGCTCTAGATTCCCCACAGAGGCAATAACATTTCTACTTACTGCCAGTACCATATGTGGGGAGGGTGTGGAGTGAACGCCCTCACCCCTCCTCCTCCAGCATTAAACTCAGCCTCCCAACTCACAGGGCTTAGGAGATAGCTCAGAGTGAAGAATGTTTTCTCTGAAAGTTATGCCTGAACATTCCTGCTAAAGCAGACAGTCATCAGCTAATCTCTGTAAATGACTACGATTTTGGCAGGTGTCAGCTGGTCCAGAAATTGCTCACATGTTAAAACATTCTTTTAAACATAGGACGATGAGAGGGGACTAATAAAAAAATAATAATAATAATCTCACGATATGCCTGGCCGTAGTAGTGGGTTACCTAAAGTGACTTATTCTCGCTCTGTTTCTTGGCGGTATGTGGTCCCCAAGCTTGGTGGCTGAGACAAACGCAACTGACAGCCTTTCTTTAAAGGCCAACCATAAACTCCCCAGATGTCGAATGCTTGTATTTAGAATGACCTCGTACACATCATTCTCCTGGATCACCCACTGTCCTTGACACGGTGTTCTTCAAAAATGCCACTGGGTGCCCAAGGAATGTGAAATTTTGAAATGGGTACAAAGCCTGCTGGAAGCCTCTGCACCATGATTTCTCCAACCGGCATTCTTCTGGAGGTGGTAGAACTGTCCAGAATCATTTTTCCTGCCTTCTCTGCCCGACTCCTAATACCAGCCATTAGGTCATGCTAGGCATTTAAAGGCCTAATTACTATGCTTTGAGTGGCCTTTGAGTTGGAAATGTTGGGGGGGTAAGAATACCAGATTTTTTAGTCCTATCACCAGGAAGCTAAGAATCTGTCCCAAAGATAAGAGGAGGGAGGAGTCAAGGAAAGATCCAATCAGAGACAGTTACACCACGGTCGACTGAAATAGAATGTTCTAGAAAAAGACATTTTCATTCTTCTGAGGGAAAGGGATGACATGAGTGGTTCCGGGACCTGGCCCTATGGCCTTTCGCCCACAAGGCCAGTGCTTAAAATACTCAGCCGGTAAGAGGCCTCTCACATGTGTGCTGGCCCGCTGTGACTCAGGCTGTTTGTGTTCAGGTCGAGTGTTGTGGGCTGCGGGGCTGAATCAGAATCCAGATTTGCCTTGGTGACACATGAAAAGAGGGAGCATTGCATTTGAACTACACAAATATTATGCTTAAGTCGTTTTCCTCGTTTCGGAGCCAAACAGGTCTTGTTCATGATAAAAATCGCTGCAATATAGTGGGGCCTTTTTTTTTGGTCTGGAATTTGAGACCGTGTCAACCGTGCCAAGGGGCCTGGCAGCAGGAAGAAACGGCCAGCCACGGAGATTTGGAACCATAATACAAGTTATAAAATTTAATTTTGTAATTGTAGCGATTGGGAGCTGGGCTACAAGGCACTTCTCCTACCCCACTCCTACCCGGGGCCCGGGGGAGTGGACTTCTAAGTGAGGTCTGGGTCAGGGCGTGTGAAAGAGCCCTTGATTACCGCAGCAAGCAGGCTGCTCCCCTAATGTTGTTTGGAGCCCCCTGATGATGGTTGCTGGAGTGGGGGAGGTGTTTGGGGGGGTGGTTGGTGGCAAAATAGATCAATGACGCTTTATTCGAACCACAGGGGTGAGGAAGAAGCAGGGGCATATCCTCTTTGAAAGGAGAATGAATTGTCGGCCCCACAGTGCCTCTGTCAGTACATCCTGAGCCTCCGTTCTGCTTGACAGGCCTGAGTCTCTAGTCTAAAGCGCTGTTGTTGGCAGGATTAAGGAAGGAAACAGGAGGCCCAACCCTCCTGGCCTGTCCCGTGGGAGTGGCCTCTGCTCACTGCATCCTGGTGACAGTGATTTTGATGGGGAACAAGGCAAGGATAGATACTGACTGTCTATACGGACAGCGGAGGGGCCCACCTTTCCACCTTTGATTCCTGAGCCCTTGGGGGAAGCTCATCCAGTCTCCTGGCAGAGCCTCTGGGCTCCAGTAGGCCCAGCCTGCTGGGCAGACAGCCCGGCTGAGGCCCAGGCTCTAGCTTCCGGTCAGCCCCCTCTTAGAGGCTACGCCTAGGGAAGTGGGCTTCAGGGAAGAATGCTCGTGAGAAGCTTTTGAGGAGAGGGAGCGGAGAGGGGCTGAGGGCTGCCCAGGCCCTGCATTTAGCAGGAAATCTGACCTCCCCAAGGACCGTGGGTTCACAGCCACACCTCATTTCCTGTTGGAAGGGGCGTGCGCTAAGCTCCAGGGCCCACTTTGCTGCCTCTCAAACCTGCCGGTGGTTGGGTCTGCAGTAAGGAGCGGCGGTTCCAATGCCACAGGGAGGGCACCTTTCCTGGCTGCCGTAGCTCGGCCCGCAGCGTGTGGCCAAGGGCCAACCCTTAATGCACCTTCTCTCCCTCCTGACCTCACACCGCCACCATCCCTGTCTGCCCACCACCTTCTGCCTGGTGGAGATGGGCGCCAAGGGTTGGGGAGATGGGGCGCAGACCAGGGGAGCACCCGGCGGCCTGTGATGAGATGGGCCCCCTGTCTGCCGTGGGGACAGTGGCCCTGAATTTCCACGGGGAGCCAGCCCGATGTGTGCCAACCTCCCGTAAATCCACATTGGGGGTGAGGGGAAGAGGGCGGGGAAAGACAAGCAAAGCCCGAATTTTAGAAAAGCCACAATACATTTTCTGATCTTTTCCCTCCCTCCTTCCTTGCCTCCCTCTCCCCTTCTCACTCCCACCCCCTCCCCCTCCCCACAATAGGACATCGTCAGAAACTAGATGATCAGACCAAGCCCGGGAGCTTGTCCTTTTCCGAGCGGCTCAGTGAGCTGGAGCAGCTGCGGCGAACAGCCATGAGGGTCAGCCCACACCACCCAGCCCCCACACCCAACCCTCGGGCCTCCTTGAACCACTCCACTGCCTTTAACCCTCAGCCTCAGAGTCAGATGCAGGGTAAGTACCTGGAGGGAGCCCGCTTCCCGCCTTGCCCTCGGGCCACGCTCCCCTAGACCAGTCCTGTCTTCTCCTCCTTGCTCACATGGTCCTGGGACCCGCAGCCTGGGAACCTGTTAGAGGGCAGTCTCTGGCCTGCCCCAGACCTCCGGAGTCAGATCTGCGCTGTAATGAGATCCCCAGATCAAGAGGCACAAGTACCGGGGCTTTGGAGAGAGAGAGAGCTCTACGTAGATAATAGCTTGCATTTTTTAAGAGTTTGCTTTGGCTATGTTGTTTTCCTACCTACCCAGTCGGCTTGAACACACACACACACACACACACGCACACACACACCCACCCCAAACAAGGTGAATGTCAGGATGTTTCAAGTCGTTGTTGCCTTCAGAGTATTTGTGGGGTTTGTATCTAATACATGTTCTTTTAAAAGTATAAAGAAATACTAGGAAAGTATGGATGCCAGCACATCAAAGGTACTATTTATAATACATAAATGGACAATCAGTAAAAAATGCAGACGAACCCCCCCATATACACATACCTGGGTTTAGCAAGCAATTGCCAAAAAAAAAAAGGAAAAAACACTGTAAAATACAATAATTACATAAAATACACTGTGCCAAATTAGATAGTACACAGTTCATTTGCACTGTAGAAACCACTGACGTCAATGATTATTTGCTCTGTGATACCATTTCGAATTTCCGAAATGTAGTCATTTTCTGTGTGCTGCGCAGGACACAGCTGTGTGCAATACGGTCACAGTAAGATTCTTTCTCCAAGTAGCAGGCTTGTCTAACTCAGAAGGAGAGATAAGCAGCACATCTGGGGGAGAGGGCAGGTGGCCAGCCAGGGACATGCTGCTTGCCCTCTGGGACCGCAGAAATTAGCTTCCCCAGGGGTTTTCACTGCGTGAGTCCTACCGTGGGATGTGTGCTCGTCTTGAGGTCTTTAAGGTTTCTGGACCAGTGGCTCGCTTTTGGGGTGAGCACATGCGGGGCTCTCGAAAGGCAAGCATGCTTTCTTGCCCGGAGTTTGATAGCCATGCCACAAGCTCTCCTTGTTATGTGTCTGGGGAGGTTCTGTTATTTGAGGGGAAAGTTCCCAGAGAAGGCTTCCCATCAGATACTATGCGCACAGCTGCGAAGTGGCCCATCCATAGGGCGGGGTCCCTTGTCTCCAAACAGAAACCTAAATCTTGATGCTGGTGCGTTCTCTCTCATCTGTGGACTCATCTTTGATGTGTTTAGGAGAAGAATCATCAGTTTTGTGGCGCTTATCATGAATACTTGTTCAAACGATGCATATTGATTTTTCTTTCAATGCCAAAATGCAAGTGTGTGCGGTAAATCGGATTGAGTTAAGTGAGAGAGACGGGTGAGGAGTGAAATGAAATTTCCTTATGAACAGAACAAATTCTCGAGGAGATTCCTTGATCGTGTGTGTAGGGCCATTTAAATTAATTTATGCTGTCTTCCGGCCTCCATTTGTAACATCAAAGGGAAGATTTCTATGTTCTTATTCTCTCTTCGTGTAACCGATGGTTTGGCCTCCTCGGCTGATGAAGGGACTCGCCTTCTTCCACCGATAACTGGAACCAAAACCATGAAGCATTTTTAAAAGCAATGACTCAGCCACGCAGCGGCAAGATGAAATGGCCACCATTAGGTCGGCTTGGTTTCGGACAGTTTTGGCGAGGAGCAAATCACGTCTGATTTGCCTCCTTGTCAGATAGGCTCTTTTTCCCAAAAAGAAGAGGGGGAGGGTGGCAAGTGAATTCTTGTCCTCCGCCGTCACCAGCTCTGGGGCGGAGACATCTCCGCAGCCGGACAGGCATTCTTTAGCTCCTTGGAATATTGTATGCTTACTTAGCAGAGGATCAGGTTTAACACAGAGCCTCACCCCTTTCTTGTTCCTTTTAAAAACTTTTTACTTCTGCAACATGTAAGTAATAATAACTTGCTTTTAGAGTGCCCTAGAGGCTTGGTTGCTGTTTTAAAGAATGTGTTAACTATATTGCTGATGCCTTTTCTTTCCAAAATATGATTGGCTCTTCAGTCCTTCACTTGTAAAATCATAAGAACTTTTTTAAAAACATAACTATCCAGGATATATTCATGTAAAACTGCTTTTCCTTTCTCTTTCTTTTTTTTCCCCCTGTAAGAAAATGCTTTTTTATCCTAGTCATGTTTTGAGTAGACCCTTGGGGTGTTTTTTTCCCCCTGAAATTAGAAAGTGAACAGAGATAATAGTAAAGTCTCTTTCAGCCAGAACCTTCATTTTGTTCTTGATGAGTAGGAAAATGGTTATTTTCTTGGCTTAGCTGTGGAGACTCCGTATTATATTTAAGAAGATGCATTATATAAAAATCCAGTATGTGTTTATGGCTTTCTTTGAAATGGCAGCCATCATTTTAAGAAAAATACCCCAAAGGTAGTCACAGCCATCGTACAGCAGTGCCATACAGATGTGTGAATGTTTTCTGCCTCGGCAAACGTCTGCGACTCGGGGTTTGGAGGGATCACGGTTGACAGGGAGGTTTTTGCCTTCTTCAGAGAATTACACCTGCCCCTTTAACTCTGTCAGTAGGAAATCACAGATCTAGAATAACGCCTCTATTTATCTAGAATCAGATGTGCTGGAGAATCACTCAAAATAGGCATCTCAAATTATC
The DNA here is from genome assembly GCF_009829155.1 of Mustela erminea. Lineage (NCBI taxonomy): Eukaryota > Metazoa > Chordata > Mammalia > Carnivora > Mustelidae > Mustela > Mustela erminea. The sequence goes on along the minus strand of NC_045614.1, from coordinate 210,274,618 downwards.
TGAAGCAGGGTAAGGGAAGAGGGTGGCAAGTTACCATGCCACCAAACCGCTGTTTATTTGTTGAGGTTTTAACTATTAAAAGAGCTGAGGTTAATTTCAACTTCCTCCTTCACCAGCTCATAAAAGTGAACAGAAAGCCATTTTGTCATGGCTGCACCATTCGTTAACATTGTCACGAACTTCTTTTCTACAAGCGGGATTTAGAATTTTTTTTTTTTTAAGATTTTATTTATTTATTTGACAGACAGAGATCCCAAGTAGGCAGAGAGGCAGGCAGAGAAAGAGGGGGAAGCAGGCTCCCCGCTGAGCAGAGGGGCTGATTCAGGACCCCGGGATCATGACCTGAGCCGAAAGCAGAGGCTTAACCCACTGAGCCACCCAGGTGCCCCAGATTTTAGAGTTCTGTTAGTCATGGGAAGGAACACGGACATGTGTCCTTTTAAAACATGGGACAGCACGGATGAAGTCACTGATGCTGCCTTGGTCACATACACTCCCTTAGAGATGGCTCTGGGCAACCCCGGCAATTAATTTTAAGAATTTGGCTCCTGATTTACCAAAAACAATGAACCACATTTAAGGCTGTATAACCCCCTCCTTTCTGGGAAGATGGAGACGGACTTTTCTATCTGCCGGTGCAGAAAACTGGACGAAGAGGCCAGTTTTGTTGTTGCTGGCTGCATTGCCATAGTCGTCAAAGCGTGAGGCTTAACTCTTTCAATGGACTGGTTATGACTTTGGGCATAGGTGAGGCCTCCTGTGTACATTATTCCGCTCTTACCACAATCCTGGGGTGTGGTTTAGAGGCAGAGCAGCTGAACCTCAGAGGGTAACAATTACAGAGTCGCCAAGAGCATAAGGGACAGACTTGGACTCAAACCCAGACCTTTCTGGCTAAAGAGCCTGAGCTAACTGGGTGGCAGGTTTTCTGGAATCGAGGATCCATTAGACACAGGATTGGGCAGTGTCAAGAACAATCCCGGTCGTCCAAGGGGGGAAGGGAGGAGTGCTGGGCTGGGCATTCCCTTGGCGGGCATGTGTGAATGCGTTCTGCTATCATTAGATATTGCTAATGATGAGAACCTTAGGGCCAGACTCTGTGGTGGGCCTTTTGATAAGCTGCCTTTTGTGGGGGATGGTAGGTGGGGGACATGGACATTTGTTTTTCAAGTTGGGGACAAAAGGAAACTTAATTCGGAATAACTCAGCGTAAATAGCAGGACGAGGAGGAGGAGGAGGGCTTCCCAGTCTGTCTGCTTTACTGGGGTGACAGCCTGGCCTTCTTCTGTGGCTCGCTGGGACCAGAGCCTCCTTCACATCCACATCCTGGCAACCTCTGATCAGCTTGAGGAGTGTGGGTGCCTCACTTTGAGAGCCGAGAGTACAGTCAGGGCGTGGAGACCCTGGCCTCTCGGATTCACCTCTTCCCTTCCAGTTCTCCAGATGATTTTTGTGTGGATAGTGATTTTCCCCACAGGTTAAAGTTATTTTGGAAAGACTGTGTTCGCTGGTACTGTTGCCTGTGACGCTTTTGGAGATAGGAATTGACTTGGCTCCTCAGCTATTAATGAGGCTTACTTGTGTCGGTGTTTACCAGCTGCATTGACAGAAGGAGAAGAGCCTTCCCACTTCCCTGTAGGAGGACAGAGAAATGCCCTTCCCAGCCTTGGGGGTAATGGTCACACAACAAAGCAAAACAGGGTGCTTGGAATCACTATAGAAAGCAAGCCCTAAACTCAAAAAGTGAATGATTTAAAAAATAATTCTTATCAGGGATGGCAGAATTTGAGAACCTTTCAAGGTTGACAACAGAACCTTACAGGATTGAAATCAAGGCCGGATCAGGTGTCCCCGTGAATAAATAAAAATAAATAAACGCCAGAGGGAAAGAAGGGAGGGAGAAAGAAAACGGTGGAACGGACGCGTGGGGGAGGGGCCCGCTGAGGGGTGCCGCTGCCCTGTCCCGTCCCCTCTTCTCCCAAGCAGGCGGGTGGGGGTTAGAGTTAATAAACCAGAAGCGGGAATTGAGAACTCAGTTCATGGTTTCTGTCTTCCGGGCTGGTGCAGTGTAGACGGTGGGTTTCGGAAGTGTGCAAAGCTCGTCCCCATGAATGACATCGTAGACATTGGGAAGAGGAGAAAGTAGGATTGAGGAAAGTAAAGTCTTTGTTTTCTCCTTAAAAAAAAAGAAAAAAAGGCTCTTGAGAGCCTTTGCCTCCTAGTCTGCCTCTGCCTGTGTGGCGTGAGTCTGATGTGGCCGCACTGTGTCTGTCACCCCTGCTTTCCGCTTGCTCCTGTGAGTTACTTCACCCTGCTCGGCTCGGAAGCAAGCCTGATGTTTACTCTCCCCGCTGTTTACGGAGAGGCGTAGCTGCCCGCACAGTTCCCCTTGAAGAGCACTGCTCAAGTGCTTGCTCTGGATTTCTAAGCACCGCACAGCGAAGTACTTCATAAACTGGCCCTTCAAAGGAGCCACCATCCTGGCCGGTGGTCAGCACCCCAGTCACCATCAGCCACGTTGTAGCGGGATGGTGTTTTCACACCGAACGTTTTCGTGGATGCCATGTTTTCCCAAGCGATTTGGTGATGCCTTGTGGGCATCTTTTCTAATTACAACAAAGAAGGGTTCACCCACCCTGACAAAGGATTTTGTTCAAGATATAAGCTTTTAATAAAAATGTCCTTGGAGCACTTATTTGCCATCAACAGTTAATAGGCAAGAAAGAGAAGCTGGAAACACAATGTCCAAGAGAGAGTGCGGAGTGACTGAGAGGGAAGGCTCCACGGGCGGGCCACTGAGGCCCAAACCTGGCCCAAACCACGTCTTCCAATAGTTACTTAACTTCTTACAGCCTCGGTTTCTCCATCTGTAAAATGGGAGTAACAGTTAGGCTTGGAGACTCCAAGACCACTGTGAGCCACAGAGCCGGGCCACAGCGGTAAGCCCAGCATCACCAAACCAGGTGACTTCATTTCCAGTGGCTGCTGTAACTCGATGGCTTAAAACCACAGAAATGTATGTTCTCAAGTTCTGAAGGCCAGAGTCCAAAATCAAGGTGCCAGCAGGGCCAGGCTCCCTCTGAAGACCCTAGAGAGGCATCTTCCCTGGCCTCTTCCAGCATTCCCTGCCTGTGGCCGTGTCATTCCCATCTCGGCATTCATCTGCCCCTGGCCTTTGTGTCCACGTCATCCTCTCTTCTGTGTCTTCTAAGGACACTTATTGGATTCAGGCCCCACCCAGATAAACCAGAAGACTCTCACTTCATCTCACTCAGTCACATCTGCAGGTTATTTCTCCAGATAAGGTCCCATTCACAGTCCTGTGGGTCTGAACACAGACACAGCTTTTGGGGGGCCACCGTCCTAGCAATTATACCGAGGTGGAAAGGAAAGGAGGCAGCAGAAGGATCTAGAAATCACTTTCTTATGTCCCCCATCAGATATTGTGGGCTCAGTGTCTGATGCTATATGCCTGTCACCATTTCTGGCTACCAACACTTCACCCCACCATTGCCAGAACTCACTCTCATGATACTTTAATTTCCCAGTCAGGAAAATGTATGATTTTTTTTTTTTTCCTGGACGAAATCAGATATTTCTTAACATTTTCTAGAGCATCTGTGCAGATGGGGCCAGAGGGCCAGCAGTGCTCAACAGGGAAAGGGGGCTCTGCCCTGTGTCGGGGGCGCAAAGCAGACCAGCGGACAGGAGGCTCGGGTACCTTCTGCCCTAGTCCCCCACAGCTCATGACGTTGTACAGGGTAATAGCGGAGGCACAGAGATTGCAGGAAGACCACAGCCAGCCAGTTGGGATGGACCTAAGAATCTGACCTCCCCGGAGCTAGGCATATCCCTGTCATATTTGGACAAGCTGCCTTTTTTAAAAATGGCTTTATGACAAAGCATTGTTGACCGGACACCCATTTTGAAAGGCTGGCGATTCACTTTGCATACCTCATAATCCCAAATTTACAAATCATCCGAGGATAGCCTTTCAAATTTGGATATTGAAAAAAGAAACTTTGACTATGGCCATGAAGTCCGTGTCAAAGTTGACCAAAAGTTGGTGCCAAGGGAGGAACAGACCGTATGTGCTGGTAGGAACACGGGGCCCCCTGTTAGAAAGGTCCCGTGCTCTCTTGTAAGGGGGGGTGGTTCCCCAAACCAAGTTGACTTTATTCATTTGCATTATTTTTCCTCCCATCAGGGAACGGAAATGCAGGCTCTGTGTAATTCGTTTATTTTAGGGCCCTGTAAAAATCCTCATGTACGATTTAAATAATGCTGAGGAACTGTGGCGACTTCTGCTTTTCCTTATTTCTCTGCGGCCCTCGGGGCGCCACTGCCAGAGCTTTGGGGGAAAGTGTACAGAGGCAGAGGGCTTCTCAGAAGGCCACCTCCGTGCATATTTGTCTTCTATCTTTGCATTTTATGTCCAAAGCCTTAGCCCCACAGCAGCTTTCTTATTACGGAACAATGGCCTCCCAAGCAGTGTTGTTACGGAGATTAAAGGTACGGATTGCAAAACACCTGTAAAGAAAATCTTCGCTGACAAACCCAGTTTCTTTCCGTGGACCTTTCTTCCATAATCTCTTTCTGGCAGAACATTGTATGTTTTGATACTAGAGATTCAGTTACCAACCACAGTAAATAAAACAAAATAATTTTAAGAAATAGTACGGAACTCACCCTAAAAATAAACATTGGCCAATCATGTTTATTTTCTGTTTCTTTGTCCACACCTGAGGACTGACGGGGGCAAAAAAAAAAAAAAAAAAGGAAGGTCGTACTTCTTACCCAGTTGATTTTTAATTATTGAGCTACGGACAGTCTTTAGACTGAGTATTAGCCAGCGCTGACGTCCTGCGTGGCATGGAATATTACATTTATGTTTAAAAGAAATCAGCCGTTTTAAGCCCAAACAGTCTCATGACAGCAAGTCCCTGAATGAGTCGTGAGTACCCCAGGTTGGGCAGAAAGCACAGTCATCCTCTCAAGACACAGGCTCAAGTGCCACAGTCCTGGGCACCAGCATTAATTCACCACCTCTTAGGATCTAGAATGTTCTAAATATCTGTTTCAAGATTTTGAAAAACATCTTCCAGTTGTGATCAACAGCAGGAGTTTACTACTCCTTTTGTGAAGGTGATTCACCGTCATACGGAACCCCCTGTTTTTCCTGCTGGAGGGAGTGTGAACGAGATGGGGGAGGAGCCTGTAGAGGACTGTCCAGGGCACCTCGTGTCACCCAACCGCAACTGGATGGCTACAAACCCTGAGCAAACAGACGTGGTGTTCATGGCTGCGCCCCATCTTGGTTCTTCCACCCAACCTCCCCGAGTCTACGCCTCCGTCGGTCAGTACGATCAGTGTGGTTAGCAAGGTTTGGGCCACTGTAATGGTGAGCTCAGTCCCGCTGGGAGCATGAGAGGGGAGGCATTCTGATCCTTCAGCTCCGGGGTTTGGGCGTGGTCACCAGCGGTGTCTAAAGGCAGAGCATCCCCAGGGAAGGCCTTTGCTTTGGCACCACCCTGGGACTGAGCAGCTCACCCATCCGGAACAGTGAAGTCTCCCAGATCTATAACTTGCTGATTCCCGCAGAGGATGTCTCCTTACTTACAAGCTTGAATGTGTTCAATCTGAGTCATCCCAAGGCCAGATCCAAGACCCTGGGAGCTTAGGCTGTGACAATTCTCCCTTCTGTCTTTGGGAGAGCTACAGATACGCACTTAACCTGCAGGAGTATTGGGGGGAAGGGTGATAAAGGACATCTCAAGGTTAAAAGGGAGGAGGAGGTCATGTGGCCAGTGACTGCGCTTTTTAGAGTCGCGGGTCATACAAGGGAAAAGAACAGGGTGGTTTTACTAAGTCTCCTGGGGTTACTGCGCTGTGTGGCCGCTTGCACTCCATTAGCGCATCTCTCCACAAGATTAGATGGCAAATTACATGATAAAGTTATTAAAATATCTGTAAAAGTCAGCACAAGCTCGAGGGCTCGACTTGGCATTTCTGCCCGTTAAGTGGTTTATTTAGATCGCTTCTCTCGGGGTCTGTTCATCTTCATCCGTACAAGGTTGTAAATTGCCTGCTGCGTAGACCTGTCATGGCCTGAGTTTTCAGCCGGGTTTCTATTGCCGGTCCAAGAGGGCTGGTGTCTTGCGGGTGAACGCGCCGAGTGTTTGAAACGCTCAGTGATTCCCGCCCTCCCCCGTCTCGGTTTTGAACCTACAGCGTATGTTTGTGATGGTGGCCCTACGGGGGCTGCCTTTAGAGCAGTCACGGCAGTGAATCATGGCAAAGCCGGGGCCTGGTTTAGACGTTTACCAAAAGCAAGAACAGAATAGAGCTCACAGTCAGAGCGAGGGCTGATGCTGTTGGTTCCGTTACTCCCTGCAGCCTGCCACCCCCAGGAGGTGCGTGAACTGGTCCTCGACGGTCCTGCCTGCTGCGCCTGCGCGCAGACGCGGAGCCGCCCCGTGACCAGAGCCCTTACGGCCTGTCCAGGTCCCCCCACCTCCCATAAGCGATCGGAGACGTGGTCTTCCGTGCCAGCCTTCTGTAATTCTGCATGCCGCCGCTCCTGCAGATGAACGGCCGGGCCTCATACTCTTGAGCCAGTAGGGATGCCGAGAACACCTCTACTCTGTTGCCTATGATTAAAAGACCACCTTTTTTTTTTTTGGTAATATTTTTGCTGTGGGATCGGACTTTCCGAGGCACCATATGTTGCTAAATGAGAGAAGTCATTGCCCAGACGTGGATCTGCTTAATTTAATATGATTTTCCACAAATTACAAAGCATGACTTTAAAATTGAATTTGTGCAAAATTACAGATGGCCAATTCAGGTGGAAGGGAGAGGAAATCTTGTTACTCTTATTCCAGAATCTCTTCCCGAATTCCTCATTTGATTCTTTCGCGCCTTGGGGGAGGGGATAAGTTGGGGTGGGGGGGGGAGGATACATTAGAGGGTCTGTAAGGAACTTCTCTTATTTTCCAAACTTTCTCCCTGGTCAGTCCTGGCTCCCTCAGAGGGAGACACAGCGGCCCGGACATGTCAAGACAGAACACCCGTTCTTCCATCCCATCCGTCAGGATATACCCGTTCCTCCCACCGTATCTTCAGAAGAGGACTCGGGAAAAATAGGGGAGCCCCCAGGATGCACTTTCTGAGGAAAGCAGAATCTGAACATACCAATTAACTCTAGAATCCGTATGGTGAGGAATGGGTATGAGCTTTGGAATTCAAATCCCAGGTTGGGCACTTGGGTAGTTACATGACCTTGGGAAAATCACTGAAATCCTTGCCACCACTGCTCGCCATCTGTAAAACGGGCACGGTAGGAGAAGTACCTGCCTCCCTGGAGAGCGGTGAGCACAAGCGAGTTGATAGGTATATACCCTGGAAGCCTGGTGCGCAGTGAGCATTGCACGGGTTTTCTCCTCTTACCTCCAGAGCTTGCTGGAAGGACGGAGACACATTTTCGTCAAATATTGAGCATAGAGCCTGGTACACTTCATGCACTAAATAAGCGCTCGATGTTATTTGTTTTCCTCTTACTGCTAGTATTGTACCCACATGGGGGGCAATGGGGTCTCACCAGGGTGTTAGAATCCATCCATCCGTCGTGTCAGATGAGCTACACCTTGTTTCACAGGAGGACAGTCGCCCTGTGGTGGTTTTTGTAGTGTCTTCAGTCAAGGTCCGCTTCCTTGGGAGAACTCCAACAGGAGAACCCATCGGCACTGCTCCGCAAGATCATATGGGAATCAGTGGGAATGTTAGAGCCGAAAAGGACCTTCCACGTCATTGCTCAATGCCCTTTATTTTCCGCGTGAGAACCCAGAGGCCCCAGGGAAAGACAGGGACTGGCCCAGTTGGAGGCAGACCCGAACTCCCGGTCTTGGGACTCCTGGTCATCCCAAGGATGGCCCCATCCCGTGGGGCCATCCTGCCTCCGCCTCGGAGGTGGCCACAGAATATAGTCTCCGCTGTCAGTGGAACGCACGTTAGGATGTGTCGCCGTGCTCGTCCTTCCACGGCCGTTTTCTAGAAGTGTGCTGTCTCCTCAGAGAGATGATTAGGCACCCGTGGTCGGACTCTAGATCGTGTACTTCTTTGTGCCTCCATTTTCAAAATGCTGAATTCCGTGCTTTAGGAATAGGGGTTTTTCAAAAGGCAAGGATAGAATCCCCATCTCAAGGCCACCCTCTGTCCTCCTCAGCCCTGCTCCCTGGGGGACAGCAGACAGCTGCAGAGGCGGACAGGACACTCCCTGGCCCACGTGCGTAACAGCCAGAGATGAACCCTGACCCATCCCTAACTTGCATGAATCGGACACATTTAGAGAATGTGAATGGTCAGCCTCTTTGGCATTTTTAATGAACCATCTACAAAAGGATTTCTTTGAACCGAGTTTCACCTTCCTGTGTGATTTTAAGTAAATACCTCCCTGGGCCGATTCCGCCCACAGGCCCAGGCCTTGAAAGCCTGCTGGCGGCTTGGGCTGGCGGGCCAAAAGGAGGCCTGCAGACAGGTGTGCGAGTGTGTCGGGGCGGGGCCGGGCAGCCACAGCTGTGGGAACGCAGCGAAGCCGCGGCTGGAGGGGAGCTGGGGCCTGGCAGCTGGTGCTGAGTGACAGCCCTGCATCCCGGTTCAGGACCCCGCTGTCCGCTTCTGCATTTACTCCCTGAACGGTGCATGGCCATGCGAACGCGGGAACTAGAGTCAGAGACAGGTTTCCTGATGGCTGATGGCTGATGGCTGTGAGTCAGGGTCATGGACAGCAAGGCCAGAGCTCCCCCAGGACCATCATGGGCAGACAGCAAATGCCCCTCTGTCAGAGGCGCTGTTTCTGACATGTGTGTGGCTTCTGGGCTCTCTCCTGTGGCTAAGACCTGGTAAGTAGTCACCTCTCCTATGTGGAACTTAGGTAGGGGTCAGTCAAGAGAAGCAGGGACTTGAGGCCCTGCACTAACTAGCGATGCAGACCTGTCCTTCTGTCTTTGCCTCTCACAGTACATGGTCCTGACATGTCTTGACCACAGCCCCCAGGGCTTGAGTTCCATGGCTCTCGTGGCTGGCCTCAGTAGTCAGAGTTTCTAAAGAACAGACCAGAGGAGGAGGCAATGAAGGAAACGCTGTGAAATGACTTTTCTGGCTCAGAGGAACAGATCCACTCAGAAACACAGCATTTAGCAGTCTTCCAAACTCTCCCCCAAGGGTCATGATGTCCCCTGATTTGGGCAGTTTGCCACAGCAACTTTGAACTTCTGACCACAGAGATGAGTGAACCCTAGAAAGTTGGACCAGAATGAGATAGCCAGCCCTCTCATTAGACAGAGGAAGCACTTTGAGCCCAGAGAGGTTAAGTGACTTGCCAAAGGTCACACAGCCAGCTCCTATACACATGCACTTAGCTCTCCTGCCGACCCTCCCCAGCTTGAACACATTCCTAGTATTTGGATACAGCACAGTGAATCTTCCCAAGCAGTCCCTGCAAAACAGCACTTATGTGAAAGAGGGGCTGTTGGAACAAGATAGGGCAAACACCCGTGTGCCTGCGCACAGCTCCACCCAGTTTCTCATCTTTATATTACCAAAAAAAAAAAAAAAGGTCTCAAATAACCCAAACAGGCCGGGTCTGATCTGTAGACAGTCTGCAGGCATCCACCCAAGAAGCTGCCGGTCGGCTGGTCCATCATCCACTGATTTATGTTGTGTGTGTTAAGCCTTAAATTGTTGAGACTCTGGCTGGCTGCAGTGGTATTACTGGAGGGCTGGTGCATGTTTTCAGCTCACGGAGCTGGCTCCGGGACTGGAGGTGTTGGCCTCAGATCAAGTCCAATCTCACACCTGTCTGAGACAATGAGGGCCTTGTTAGACACATCTCCAGTCAAGGCGGCGCAGGCTGCTTATTTTTCACGTTCAGAACAGAGGGGGGCCAGGGAGAAGCCAAGGCGAGACTGGGATACACGGGGGTCAGCCGCCTCCCTTGCCCTCTGCTTTCTGCCCCTTCCCGGGACCTGCCCCCCACCCCATTTTACAAACTTTTCCTTATTTTTGGAAATTAAAAACAAACAAACAATACAACAGTAGCCCTCTTATGAAGGAGAATTTCCCACTGCCAAACAAGAAGCTCGAGGCCTGGTGGAGAATAAATTCACAGTCGCCAAGGGAGCTGAGCCACAGAGTGGAGAAGCAGGATGGTGAAAAAAGCCGAAATCCAAACTTTTTCCACACCCGTGGTGTGCAGAAACGGTTTTCACTTCTTGTTTTTCCCCGGCCGTTGCTGACATCTGAGTGACTGCGGTGGTAAGCGGAGGACAGTGTTTCCCCACCGTGGTGTTACTTGCTGACGAACCAGCAAACTGTTCTGTCCCCGCGCTGTCCCTGCCGTCCCTTGTTACCCATACAGAGAACACCGCAGGCCGCCAGCATTACGTCTGCAGACCCTTTGCACACCCAGCTGTCCGGAGGCCCTGACCCGAGGCAGCCACTGGGCAGGACCTCTTCTGGGTTGGCCCAGGTCGCAGCCCTCAAGGCTGATGGCTGTGAACGCTCTTTCCCTCAGTCACAGCCCTCCCCCTGAAATGACTTGCGTTGCATGGGGCCACACGATGGGCAAGCCCTTGGGATAAAAATCAAGGAAAAGTTTCCCGGCGTTAGGGAAGCCGACCTTTTCTGCCAGGCCCCACAGTAGGCCCCTCTCTAGCACCTAGGGACTTCTCCCGCGTGCACCTGTCATGGCCCGGGGGCTTGTAAGGAATCTCTCCGCTTCCTCCTCTGTGAGCAAGGCTCTTACCTGAGCGGGGACGCACGGAGGTGCCAGCGGTCACTCTGTTCTGCTCATCCTCCAACGACAAACAGGCAGTCCCCAACCTTTCAGTGCCGAGAACGGGCTTAAGCGCTAAGTTCCATTGCTGACTCATAGCTTCAGCCCCCGAGACCTGTCGGGGAGGGGATATGTGCAGGCTGCTTATTTTATCTGACGCCTGGGATTTCGGAGCAAATCACTTTGAACTCCGCTGTCCTAGTTTCTTTCTGCGCACATCAGCCAGCTTGCCCCAGGACACCTTTTCCGAGGCAGCAGAGAGAGGCGTGGGAAGCAGCAAGGTGAGATAGGAAACCTGGGGGCTTCTGGCTCCCTCCTGCCCAGGTCTGAACCCCTTCCATGTGACCTTGAGTGACTATACCCGCGACGACCCTGGGCCCTGGGAGATGGCGTCGCCGCTAAGACTGTGGCTTCTGGGAGGCCAGAGGCAGCACTGCAAAGCCGCCTCTTTGAGGCCACTCTGTCTGAACTTACAGCCTGGGGAGGGTGGTGGCGTAAGAAGCAGATGTGGCCCCCTCAAGCCACCTGAGGGCCAAGGAGGACCAGAGACAGAAACCAAACCTGCTCCGGCTGAGATCACTTGAACCACGGGCTTCTCACCTCCTTCTCTGGCCCTGCCTCTGCCTCTCTCGGGGCCATGAGGTTTCCATCCTTTCCTGGATCCTGCCATTCTTCAGGGCACCTCCCTGCCCCCCCTTTCCCATCCAACAATCAAGTCCATCTTCTCTTGCCCTGAGCCCATCCTTTGGGGCCTGGGACTCCACCATCTTCCCAAGCCTTGCCGCCATCATTACCCGATGGGGTTAGGTTGCTGATGCCCCAACTGTCATGGGCTCCTGGAAACAAGGACCCAAGGTTTCCCTCTGTGCTTTGAGATCATCCAAACTGCGAAACCGACTAATGAGATGCTTTCCAAGCATCCCTGAGCCCCGGGCACCTGCACCCTCACCTCACTTCTCCAGTCATGGTTCAAGAGTGACAGGCTTGGGCAGGCAGGAGCTGTCTCTCCTACTTCTCCAGACCCCCACGACCCTAGCCCGGATCTGCAGGGCAGGGGAGAGTGGGAGTCACTGAGGAAGACTTTCCCTGCTCTCGGGATAGCACATCAAACCTGGTGCTTGACACGTTTTCATCTGAAGTCCAAAACTTTCTGCCCGGAATGATCTCCTTCATCCCAAAGCACCAATTCTAGGGCAGAGCCTTGCTTCTTAGTTCTGTGATGGACTCTTCTTCCTCCTCCCAGAGCCCAGCTCAGAGCCTGGGACAGGGAGCCTCGGTGGTCCCACCCAGATGACAACTAGCTCGCCCCTTTCCCTTTGCTTCTGTGACAAGGAGGAAGATGGGAGTTTCTCTGCTTCTTGACCTTCTGACTCCATGACCTTCTACAGCCTTCTGTTTTCTAAAGCTAATGAGCTACCCTTTTCTTTTGCTGCCCCCCAACCTCCCAGGCCAGACTCTTGTGTCACTGTCTTTCCTTGCCGTCCGCCTTCCTCCTCAGGCAGCTCACCTTAAGGCTGTCCTCCAAATTCCTGAAGCTGGCTTTACACATTGAATTAGAGATTCAGACCCCAGAGTAAAAGAAGTTGTTTACCCACTATTTCCTTGGAACCCCACCCCCCACCTCACTGCTGCCTCCCAGACGCCTGCACTCTGCGCCCTCCCCCTACGGTCAGGTGTGTCCCTGTGTCACCTCCTTGCCTAAAAGCATTCCTGATTCTTCCTGGTTCTGGCGCTTTTCAAATCCATCCTTCCCTCCATCCACTCTTGACCTTGGTGGCCCCGCTCTCTGCCCACCTGTCACCAAGCCTCTTTCCCCAACGGACCTGTTGCCAGGCCTTGGGGTCTCAGGCCCCACAGCGCTGAAACATTTCACTGCCACCCCGTCGATGGCTTCGCCCTGTGCCTAAGACAGACGACAAAAGCCAAGTTTCCCCCTTCCCCTCCCCTCTGTGGCGTTGCATTATGATCCTCAGCTGGTGGCTGAAGGACCATCCAACTCGCCTGTGCCGGCCCACTTGTCTGTCTGGAAAAAAAAAAAAATAGTAGAACGTGGGCCATGTGGGGACTGGGGGCGGGGGGTGGGGGAGGCCATTTGCCACCCTCTTTGTCAACCCTCCGTTTCGCTTTCTTCGCCTCCTCTCCCCTCAGTTCCTCAGAAGCCTTTTTTGTTCCAGGCAAGGGGAAAGTACTTCGGACGTGTTGTTGAGACTGGTTTGCTGTTTTTTTCAAAGACGGGAAGTTCCTGTTTATTGGAAAGGTTGTTCACTTCCAAAGATGTTACAGAGCCAGGCAGCTACAGGATGATTTCTCACTGCCTTTTCTCGGGGTGGTACACAATACAAAATAATAATAATAATAGTAGTAATAATAATAAACCAATGAGAGCAAGATAGCCAGTGAACACAAAAGGAGATGTTAGAATAGGTTTTTGTTGGTACTTGCATTTTCTTGTTGAAAAACAGCAAAGACCCTGAGGTACAGAGGTGTGGACAGAAGCCCGATGTTATCTGCCCCCTAGAAATCCTGCCTGGAGTCCAGCAGCGGGCGGGATCCAGAACTCAAAAAGACGGAGGCAACTGGTCCTGCTCAGTACAAACGGTGCTTTCAGTCTTTCGTAAACAGCCTGTGCCCCAGGGCTCAAATCCTTCAAAAGTTTGCCTAGGTAATTGCGTTTCATTGCTGTCTGGCATGTGCTCATCTGTCTAATCTAGGGGTTCAGACAGCCAGGCCAAAGCCTGCGAGACTGGAGGAGAACGAGACTGTGAATTTAATCCACTTGAAAGACGGACTAATACAAGTACGGCTAACTCATTATTTTAAGTGATGGGAGCAGAAAAGGGTATGGCACTTTCCATAAAAGGGTTTAAAATCGGCACAGTGCAGCCACTTGGCAGTTGGAGGCCATCAGAAGAGAAGGTGGAACCAGCCGACCATGGGATCCTCGCTGCCGCCTTCTCGTTTCTGGAAGCCTCCGTCCGGCCCACGACCACAGTGGGGTCGGAAGGAGACGCTGCCCACCCTCCCTCCCTCCCTGATGCACAAATTCACAGCAACAGACACCAACTTTTATTTGAGGTTTGGGGGTGCTGGGGCTCAGTTTCAGGATGAAAAGGGGATATCGATTGAGTAAGGACTTCCCAGTCAGCCCCACAGAGCCCAGAATTCCAGGCCTGTATGCAGGAACAAGGGTCCCTTCCTCTGTGTCCACTGGGCGCCGTGCTTAACAATTATTTCTTTTCTTTTCTTTCTTCCTTTTGAAAGTCAAACAATTTTGTTTTGTTTTGTTTTGTTTTGTCAGTATATGGGAACTAGGTTGGGGTGGGGGTAAAAGCTTCAGTCATCACACAGTAAGAAATAGCCCTCTACGAAGAACCGGAGGTCTGCCCCTGCCGTGTCACCAGCCTGGCATGGGGGGCAGAGGGAGTCACGAAGAAGGCTTCGGCCTTCTCCGAGGTGGGGCGGGCTTAGAACGTCTCTGAGGTCTCTCTGTGCGCGATCATTCCATGAGATGTTGGAATGAAACCTTAGAAATGTTGACAGTGATTTGCATCATTATCTAGTTACATGTGACTCATGCCCGGGAAGCTTGGGAAAGGCAAGCACTAGCCTGTCCCTTCTCAGGTGGCAAAGCTGACGGTCAGCTCAGGGGTGATGTTGTTGGTCGTTTACACCTTCGTCTCACCCAGGACACGGCGTGCCAGTTTCAAGTCTGGGTGCCAGGCCATGAGGCTGTGAGAAAGAGTCATCCCAAATCCTGGCATAGGGACAGAGTTCTCCCTGGGCACAGTGTGACGGCTGAGGCCATGAGGGCAGACCATGGTCCCCAGAGACCCTGGTTTCCACAGGGGCTCCAAAAGATTCCCAGAACACCCCTTCTCTTCTCAACACCCCTGAGTTTCTCATGTCCTGTGCCTGGGGTGCGTGCCGAGCCTGGGCTGGGTCTTCCTCGGGCACCACTGGCATTTGGGGCCAGGTCTTTCTCTGCCATGGGAGGGGGGCACTCTGTGTGTTGTAGGGTGGTCAGCAGCACCCCTGCCTCCACCCACTAGATGCCAGGAGCAGCCTTCACCCTAGTTGTGACAACAGGAATATCTCCAGACATTGCCCAATGTCCCCTGGAGGAGAAAGAGCCCTGTTGAGAACAGTCTGGGAAAGTCACAAGGATCTTGTCGTCCACACTGGTGCTCCATGCCAGCAGCAAAGGGGAGTCACTTGGGCATCTCTGCTTGGTACTAAGTCAGCTTTGGGGCCTCACGTCTCTTGTCTGTAGGTCATCCCTTTTGTTGAGCAAGAGTCTCCTAGTCTGCTATCTCACACACTCCTTTAAATTTTTTTTTTTTTTAAATTCTTCCATGTTAGTCCAAGTCACTGAAAACCTATTGCTTCTCTGAGAAAGCCTTTCTTGACCTTGTAAATCAAAGCAGTCCTCTGGAGGGAGGTTTCCCACTGCTGGGCTCGGTATCATCTTTCTCAGGGTGACCTCATCTATTAAAGTATGAAGGTTGTATTTGAAATGCCATTTACTTTCTCTAAGTCAATAAATGAAGCTGTGGATCTTTAGATCATCAGAGGTCTGCTTATTACCAAGAGTTTTTGTGTGTGTGTGTCATTTTTTAAATCGAGATCTGTGTTAGAGTTTAAAAGAATTCCGGCAGATTTCCATTTGCCTTTCTGAATCAGTTTGGGGTGATATTCCTCTGCGAGTGTAGATTGCCCCTAGATGAATCTGACTTTATTAGTTTATGTCCTTTGTTCAGAGCACCAGGGATGAGCTTGTGAAAGCACGCGCAGCTCTTATCTTCAAAGCTCTCCTTTATACGGCAAAAGTGCACCTCAGCAACCTGTGTTACTAATCTGTGGCAGTCCCAATTAGCTCGCATCAAGGTCAGTCCTTTGGGGGCTGCACGCTGGCTGCAGACTTAAGGGAACCAGTTCCTCTTGCGCTGAGCTCGCGCGAAGGTCGCGGAGAAGGCGGCCGAGGAGGCGTCAGACAAAAGAGGGGGTTGCCCGCTCCCCGAAGAGAGGTTGATAGCGACTCTCCCTGCCCTGGCTCACAAGCCAAAGAAACTCAGTTATTCTAAAGAACCCAAAACTAGCATGGGAACCTGCCGCCCCAGGAGGAGGCTGTTTGGGTTCTCCCCCACTGTCTTGCTCGGATGGCAAATATTTGAGTGCTTTTGCAGTTGTTGCAACATAACAAAAAGTGTAAGAGAACTATTTCTTGGGGACTTTTGATGAATGGAGAAGCCTTGGGCTCAAGAAGTGTAGTGAACATGACCCCTCCAAAACTGTGTCTGTGAAAAAAGAAGTTAGAGCTCTAGGTCAGGAGCATGTTGAGTTTTAGGAATGAAGGGTGATGCTGAGCTCACAGTGGCCTGTCCTGCTGTGTCTCTGAGGCCACCAAAGGAAGATAGTGAATCTGTGAATCCTGTAGGTCTCAGGTCTCCAGTGCAGGGGGTGAGGCCCCTCTTACGTGAAGAGAATATGCATCCTTGGTCTGCTGTCATGTCTATGGGAGAATGAAAGGGTCCGTGGCCAACTGGAATGGCAGTGCCTGTTTGATCTGTTCAGAGATGTGCCCTATAGTCCTATGAAGTTCAGAGCATTGGAGGTGAAGGGAGGGTAGGATTCACACCACATTTGCTGCTGCTCCCCCCAAGCACATGCTGTGACTTTGTGCCTGGGGCCAAAGGCAGGATGGATGCTTGTGGAGGTGCAGAAGGGGGCAGTCCTCCCAGGGCCCCCGCCTCCTGGCTCCTGCCTCTGGGAATTCCCGGAGCTGGGCCTGATGTGTGGGAAAGGAAAACAAGGGGTGGGTGCAGGTAGGGGGAGAAAAGTCATGGCAGGACAGCACAGCCGGCAGTGAGCGTGAGGAAAACAGGAGCACACTGAAGCAGACACTGAGCCAGTGGTTTATGGAAGGAGGCCAGGCACTTCAGCTTGAGAAACTCACCCTACCCTCCTTCAGGTGGGGAGCACGGAATGGAAGCTCTTCAAGAAAGAGTGGCCGCCGTGCAGCCACCTTGGGCTGAGCAGCTGCAGTGCCGCTGCTGAAGGAGGCTGGCGCTTAGTGGAAGGAAAGGCTTCTGTCTCCTGCTGGAGAGGCTGCCACATGCAGCCTGCTGGACCCTCACATGTGCTCACCGCAAAACCACGTTTTCCCTGGGGGAAGCAGTGGGGAACCTGAGTCTCGAAGGGATTAACTCATTTGCCGCCAGCATACCTTGAGTGAAGGACCAGTCAAGGGCTCAGCCCTAATCTCTCCAACTCCCAAATGACAGCCTTGCTCTGCTCTTGCTCTGGCCCTCATGATTGTCTGAGGGACAGCCTCAGGACATAGTTCCCAAATCCTGGAAATGTTTGGGGACAAAAAAAGTCAAAGGCTAGTGAAGCATCCTTGCGGGTTCCCTGCCAGCACTCTCTAGATACGATGTGGTGTTGCATCCTTTGTTCCCCACTTCATATGACTCCTGATTTTTTTTTTTTTTTAGATTTTATTTATTTATTTGACAGAGAGAAATCACAAGTAGACGGAGAGGCAGGCAGAGAGAGAGAGAGGGAAGCAGGCTCCCTGCTGAGCAGAGAGCCCGATGCGGCACTCGATCCCAGGACCCTGAGATCATGACCTGAGCCGAAGGCAGCGGCTTAACCCACTGAGCCACCCAGGCGCCCCATATGACTCCTGATTTTATTAGAACTCCATGCTTCAGCGTGTGCTGCTCCAAACCAGAGTGTCTGGGTGAAAAATCCAGAAAGGATGCATTCAGGCCCATGCTGCATGGGATCAGGGGATACAGTGGCTACATGAAGGGCTTCAGCCACTCTAAAATCTGTCAAACCATTGTTACCTTTTTTTTTTTAAACCACAAAAGTGCTAAAGTAAAATCTAGGGTCGCAGCTGGGAGAAAGCACAGCGGGAAAGCTATGATCTTGCTGATGGGGAGCGTGGCTTCCTGTCATGTCCGCCCCGCACTACCTGTGTCTCCCACAAGAGATGTGTCTGAGTCCAGATGTTGGCTGGAGGGAGGTACACTGACACAGAGGGCTGGGGGCTGCACAACTGGATGGAGTGGCCTCAGGGGAAGCCAGGCCACAAAATGACGTGATGCATAGCTGTTGCGTGCCAGATCTCTTTCTGAGCTGGGATCCAGAGCGTCTCCTCCAATACTGACAACTCACTGTTGTCCTGCAGCCCTTGAGGCCCCAAAGTGAATATCACTCCTTTTTTCTTGCCCGCTGCCACTCTGAGGCATTACAATGACCCTGGCAAAGCTTGGCCACGTTACTTAATCTTACTGAATCTGCTTAGTCAGAGAAATCGCTGGTATCTCTTTGAGAAGTCCTAGGGACTCCCCCTCATCCTCACAGGGCCTTCCATTGACAGTCTGGACAGTGGCTTGGCTCTGACAGTCTCCCATCCTGTGCCGTGGCCAGTGATGCTCAAACCTGCACGGTCCTCTTTATAGCATGTGCTATCCCCGCGGAATGTTCCTTTAGATTATTCTGTTTCTTTAGCTATGGGCCATCCCAGGTGATGCCATGCCTCCCCTGCGTGTAGCTTCCCCCTTCGAGGTGTCTGTCACTCGTTTCCTGCAAGTGAGGGTCCTCTTGCTATGTCAAGCGCATGATCCCAAGCTAGAGGCTGCCAGAGATCTCCCAGCGATTGACATGGTATTTCTGGCTCATCCCTTTCCAGGAGCTGCAGAGAGGGTGAAGGGGCTAGAGAATGAGGGGCCGGAAACCATCTTTACTGCCTGTGTTTTGAGATTTTCACTGAAGGAGAAGGGAGG
Organism: Mustela erminea; assembly: GCF_009829155.1. NCBI lineage: Eukaryota > Metazoa > Chordata > Mammalia > Carnivora > Mustelidae > Mustela > Mustela erminea. The sequence continues at coordinate 210,255,994 of NC_045614.1, read as the reverse complement.
AAGGGAAGGCAATGAACAGGGCAATCGTGGAATCATTTGAACCTGGCCAGTGGGCTGGCCCTCCAGCAATTTACCCAGCCCACCTATAGAATCAGTGGGGGCCTGGAAAGTGTGTTCCAGGGCAGAGGCATAGAAAGTGAGAATGCAGAAAATCTTTACGGGAAGGGTATCTGCAATGGATGTTTGTTTAACAAAGTCCAGGGCAACTGTCTGCAAGTCTGCAAGGGAAGACAGGGGAAGACCAAAAGGTGCCTTCTGTTCCCTCAAAAATGTGCTCCCTCCACCCCATGGGAACTGAAGGCTACTCTCTCTCTGGCCCCGGGACACGGTGCCGGCAGAGAACAGGAGGTGTTTATCCATACACCCATCTTTTCTAGAAGCCAATGACTTACCCCCCAGCCCTTCATCAGAGAAAACTGTGCCTGAGTCCAGAGCTCTTTTCCAGACGTGCCTCAGACTGATGGGGCTGAGGGGAGAGGCCTCATGGCAAAAGTTGAACTGTTTCCCCTGGGAAGTGTCTGGCAACTCTAATGAGGACCGGCACTTTGCATTTATAGAGCGCCTTTCATCTGTGGCTCTCAAAGCTGCTCCACAAACATTAATTAACTCTCACACCTGTGAGGCAGGTGAGGCTGGTTACCCCCATTTTTAGAGATGAGGAAACAGGTTTGAAAGGAAAAGGGCTGTGGTGAGCCACCAGGGCTGGGGGTGGCTCTGCTGGAAGGGACTGGCTTTCTGGATTCCCAGCGCCCTGACCCAATGGCCCTAAGCGCAAAGCCAGGGAGCCTCCCTGGGACCAGGCTCCAAATATGGGTCCCAGAGGCTGTGCGTGGGGGAGACGTGGCCACACGCCTCCTTTTTTCCCTCCTGCAGGCAGCCTGCCACCTCCCAGGCCCTGCGATCTGGACAAGACCCCTCAAAACCCTGAAGGCCTTTAAAATGCAGCCTCCCTGGGCAGGTCTCTGCCTGGGCTTGGTGCTGGATGCTTCCCTTCCAGTAATTGCTGGAAGAATGAATGCATCTTAGCTCTACATGACTAACCAAGATGTGTATAGCCGGCAGAGACAACGGTTGGCAAATACCAGAGCTATTTCACAACCTCGCTTTTTCCAGGATCCAAAGCTGGTAGGAGCTGACTCACATTATCATGGGGTTTCACTGATAGCAACAATGTGCAAATCCCGTGTCTGCTACCTGGGCGCACTTCTAAGTGACCGCTTAGCCCTCCTTCCTTTTGCCGTGCTGCGTTTTGACTCCCTGCCACAGAGGCCAGAGGAAATGGCGCTGAAGGACAGTGGGACTTCCAGGGAAATGCCTCTTTCAAAGCAGAGAAGGACCCCGTGCCTGGGGCCACCACAGCATGGGGTTCTAAAGGTAGCAGCAGAGCCCCAGGGGGCATCCTTTTGTTTGCAGAGCCGAGATCTTCCCTCCCAAGGGTCCAAGATGGGGAGATGCAAGCTGCCACCACCACCACCACCACCCCCAGGGCCCGCCCTGACACATCACCCTGGAAACTGACTCACATCTCTGAGCCCTGAGTCATATCCTGTTGTGCGTTTGGAGGCATCCAAGAGGGCATTACACCAGCTACCCATGACTGAGGTGAATCTGAAGGGCACCCTGGGAACTACCCTGCTGTCTTCCAAACAGAAAGAGGGAAAAAATCCTCCAGGGGAAAAAAAAAAAAACCAGGATGGCCCTGAGGGTTTCTGTGTTCACCAAGCAGGTTTGGCTCTTAAAAATAGACGCCAGGGCCCCATGACATACATAACTGTCTGGTCTCTGTTTTTAAACGGCTCTGAAGGGTTACCAAAAGGTCGCATCTTTTAAAGATATCAGCCTAAGAGCCAAGGGAAGGGCCTTCTAACTATAATAGCCACACCACAGAACTGCCAACCTCCTCCTGGCCCCTGGCAGAGAGAAGATGATTGTGCTGTTGGGAATCCAGGTTTTGAGGGTGGGCATTCAAGACCCCAGAGAGGTAGGTGGTCCTAGTCAAACCAAAAGGGGTCTCTGGCCATGCTCCTATGTGGCCTGGTGGGGGCCTGGGGCCAAAGTTGGAAGTTTGAAACATTTCAAAGAAAAGCTTTCAGTTTTGTTGATTTTCTCTGTCACCTTCCTGTGCGACACCTTCTTTGTCATTCTGTTTCCCCGATTGCTACTTTAATTCTTATTATGTCTTTTCTTCTCCTTGCTTTTGGCTTATTTTGCTCTTTTTCCTCTAGTTTCCTAAGCTGGGAGCTTAAATTATTGATTCTGGACCGCTCTTCTTTTCTGATATATGCATTCAATGTTTTAACTATCCCTGGAAGCACTGCTTGCACTATGTTCCACAAATAGTGAGAAGCTGGATTTTCATGTAGTTCAAAATGCCTTCTAATTTCTCTTGAGAATTCTTAGTTTACCCATGGGTTACTTGGAGGTCTGTTGTTGAAGCTCCAAATATTTGTTCTAGGTAACTTTCTGTTGTTCGTGGGTGGTGGTAGTGGTGGTGTTGCTGTTGTTTTGTTTTTAGTATTAAATCCGTGTGGCCTGAGAATAAACTTTGTATGACTTCTGTTCTTTTAAATTTGTTAAGGTGTATTTTATGGCCCAGAATATGGTCTGTCTGGGCAAATGTCCCCTGTGAGCTTGAGAAGAAAGGGTATTCTGCTGTTGTTAAATGGAATCCTCTATAAATGTCAATTACATCAAGTTTGTTGGGAACACTGTTCAGGTCAAAATGCCCTAATTTTCTGCCTGCTTGATCCATCAATTACTGGGAGAGGGGTGTCGAAGTCTTTAACTAAGTGTATTTTTCTATTTCTTCTTGTAGTTCTAAATCAGTGTTTGCCTTGTGTTTTCTGACACTGTTCTTAGGTGCTTACATATTAAAGATTGTTACATCTTCTTAGAGAACGCAGTCTTTCATCGTCTTGCAATTCTCATCTTATCCCTGAAAATTTTCCTTTTTCTGAAGTCAGAACGGCTACTGCCGTTCTTTTGGTTAGTGTTAGCATAGTCTTACTACATCTCTTTACTTTTACCCTGAGTCTTTATATTTCAAATAGTTTCCTTGTAGACAACATATAGTTGGGCCTTGTTATTAACTCATTCTGACAATCCCTGTCTTTAAATTGGTGCATGTAGAACAGTCATACTTAAGTGATTATTGGTATGGCTGAATTCATATGTACCATGTTTGTTTTCTATTTCTATCTTTGTTTCTCCTTCCCTGTTGAGGTATAGTTTTGTAGAATATAGAATTCTAGGCTGGTGGCTTTTTTTTTCCTTTAAACACTTGAAATATTTACCACACTTTTTGCTTGTATGATTTTTGAAGAGAAGTTAGAAGTAATTCTTACCCTTGTTGCTCTCTGGGTAAGATGTTTCTGTAGATTATTCGGTATTTATCTAGGTGTTCTCTCAGCTTCTTGGATCTGTGGTTTGGTGTCCATCATTAGTTTTGAAATACTACTGGCCATTAATACTTCAGATGTTTCTTCTACTCTGTTTTCTTTTCTTTTTCCTTCTGATATTTCCACTATGCATATATTACACCTTTGGAAATTTTCCCAAAGTTCATGAATGTTCTGTTTTAGGTTTTTCTGTTTGTTTGCTTTGTTTTCTTTCTTTGTTTTTTCTCTTTACGTTTTAGTTTAGGAAGTTTCTATTGACATATTTTGGAGCTCATTGATTCTTTCCTCAACCATATCTAGTCTATTGATGAGCCCATCAAAGGCATTTCTCATCTCTGTTACAATGTTTTTCATTTCTAGAATTTCCTTTTGTATCTGAGAGTTGCCATCTCCCTCTTACATCACCCATCTGTTCCGGCATGATGTCTCTTTTTTCCATTAGAACCCTTAATATATTAATCATAATTAAATTCCCTGGCCAGTAACTCCAAAATCTGTGTCATATCTAAGTCTGGTTCTGCTGTTTGTTGTATCTCTTCAGACTGCTTTCCTTACATTTTGGCATGCCTTGTTATTTCTGATTTGAAAGCTAGACATGAGGGGCACCTTGGTGGCTCAGTCAGTTAAGCATCTTATTCTTGGTTTTTGGCTCAGGTCATGATCTCAGGGTCCTGGGATCAAGCCCCACATCAGACTCCAGGCTGAGCATTGTGTCTGCTTGAGGATTTTCTCCCTCCCTGTCCCTGGCTCTTCTCCCTGCTCGCACATTCCCCTTTTTGTCTTTCTCTCTCTAAAATAAATTAAATAAATAAATAAATAATAAATCTTTAAAAGAAAGAAAGCTAGATGTGATTTATCAGATGATGGGAATGGATGTATGTAAAACTTCAGTGTGAGATTTTATGGTCATCTAGCTAGGAGTTGGGCTGTGCTTCATGTTTACTGTAGCTGTAGATGTCAGAGGCTTCAATTCCTCCAATATCCTTGTTTTCGTCTCCCTTTTGCCTTTAGACTTCCCTAAGAACTCTTCTCTAGTCTCTTTGAGCTGTAACCCACTGTTACTCTACTGGATCCCATGAAAACCTGGAAGAATTCCTGATGCCAATCTCATGAAAGTGTCCCCACCCCAGTCCCCATACATGCACAAATGACTGAAGCTCCTAGAAGTTTCTTACTTTCATGGTAGTCTATACTTGGTCTCCAACAGTTTATCAAAATTACCAGTTAAGCGTTCCAACCAATTTACAGCTCCAGCAGCTTCTGGTCGTGGTATGCACACCTCACTCAGTATGATCTTCTATAGTCACCTGCCTCTCAAGATTTCAGGGTGGCAGTTTGCCCTACAGTCTCAGTTCCCTAACAGATCCAAGAAGAGTCATGAATTATCACTCTGTTCAGCTCTTTCCTTGTAAAGAGGGGAGTGGTGACCCCCAAGCTCTTTGCATTTCAGAGCTACAGCTGGAAGCAGCAGAACATCTTGACATCAGTTATTTGATAGGGTCATTTTTCACTCTGGAGATATTTTGATATTGCTGCATCAAAAGGTGAAAGCACTCACTTTCTTACTGATGTATGCCATTGATCCCTCTGAATTCACCACTCACATCCACCCTACCTTATCCCCAATCCCCCTTCTCTGACCTCATTTCAAATGGAAAGGAGAGGGGCTCTGTTTTAACCATTTTTTGATGATCAGACATCTGAAAATAACCCATCACAAAACGACCACAGTAAAGTGGCTGCATCAAAACATTATGTACCCTGAAAAAAAACAGGAGGCAGAGAGGCTTAAATTTAAATTTTCTAATCCAGTCGTTTTATTAATGGACATGTGAACTGATTGAGATTGGGTCTTTGCCCCCTCTATCCTTACCTCAAATCTCCAGTTTTCTTGCCCTTTAGCACTTAATCTCTGTAGCCCAGTTCCTCCTGGGTGCTGAAGACCAGCAGGCAAACTTTTTATCAGTGAATGGCATCATATTATTACTTGAACCTCACCCTGGAGCAGGAGTGTATGACCTTACCAATAAATTATCAGATAAATCCCTTGGCATGGGTTTATTTTCCTTTTTAATAATATAATCATAAAAAGTAGTCAGACGTACTGAGCATTTAATGTGGCCAAAAAATGTGCTACTTGCTTTTACATAAGGCTTATCTCACTTTTTCTTCACTACTATCATTTGAAGTAAGAGAACTACATACCAGAGAATATAAGTGACTTGCCCAGGCTAAAGGCAGAATTCGGACTGAAATCGATCTATGATTTAAATTAGGTGCTTTCCCTAGTCTGTTCCTTGCAGAGGCAGAACGTAAGTGCGTAATAAATGCCATTAGGGTTATCTCTAATGTGGGAACAGCTGTTTGCAAGTCCAGATTAGGCAGATAATCCACCAATTCACCTGAATACAGGTCCGCCACTAGCTGTAATTCCCTAAAGGCAAGGACTATACTATAGTCCATTCACTACTGAGTCCCCAAAACAGTGACCCTAGTAAAGCAAAAATGCTCATTGGCAACATGAATGAATGAGGATGTGAATAACTTCATGAGCCCATGAATTAATGAAAAAATTAATTGATGTGAATGAATAAATGAAGCAACTCTCAGCATGACGATCAGTGCCCCAGGAAGAAACCTTTCCAAGCATCATCTATTCCCAGGATCTTCACTGATACCAGACCAGAAGCTCCAATGGGTCAGGAACTACATTGGCCTTATTCATCAGGCTATTACTAGCTAAGTTAGCACATGCCTAGCACATACTAAAATTTCAGTAAACTTTCGTTCTTTTCGATGGACTGACTTAGCAGAGGCACTCCATTCAAGAACAAGTAGCCCTACTGTCTGGAGAATGACTGACAGTGGTTCTCTTCCTCAGCCTATGGCTTCTTTCCTGGATAACTTCCATCTTCTCCCTACCTACTTCCTCTTCCCAGCATAGGTGTATTTATTGTTACAAGCACTGTTCTTCACCCCACCCTTCCAACTGAATCTTTCTTAAACTGATTAACATACAAGTTCAGCAGAGAAATACTGTATACCATCAATTTGAATTAGAATCCTACACTATTGGAAGGGGCTTTGAGATCATGTCTTTTCAGAGAGGAAAATAAGGATGTATAAACAAGTGGTTTAGGCTCAAAGACAAGCATGGAGGCCACTTATCCTACTTATCGTGCCTCTCATTCCCATGGTTGGGGTGGCCCACAGTACTGCCAAATATTTCCACACCTGCCTTCCTGTGTTCACGTTGGCCCCATCAGAACAACTGGTAACAGTAAACTCAGCATACATCATATCATCAGTCCTAGTTTTTTTGTTCTATTTGGTGCTTTGGGGTTTTTTATTAATAATACACATAGAATTAGAAAATACCCAAAAAACCTGACATGAGAAGCTCGCCATCACCACCTTCTGGCCCACCGCTGGCAATGAATCCAAACGCAGCTCACTCTGGTCACATGAATGAAAAATGATAATGCAGGGGTCCTTTGGGGTTTTAGTGCTAGCCCTCCTCTAACGCTGGAAAGCTAAGTTGTGGTGTGAAGCAAGAATGTTGAATCTAAAACCCTGTGTTAAAAAAAAAAAAAAACAATCACAGAACTTGGACTTTAATCATAAAGATCATTTTACCAAAGCATATTTTTTAAAAGGCTGTGAAACATTATGCAACGTTTGCATGGTTTAATTATGAGTTTAGAAAAGCCTAGCACAACTTTTTCACTACAGTAAAACATGACAGAGCATGAATCATGGCATAATACTTTATGCTTACTGTGGTTTTAGACATGGGGTTAGGGGTGCTGGGCTGTCTACACAGCAAGGCATGAATTACTGAACCGCAATTCACACCCCGGAGGACTTTATGACAATTATAAAACCTCTTTTGTTTGCTTCTTAAATGATTAAAATATTTGAGTACTATATATTCATCCAGCAAATGTGTATATCTAGGACATATGCATGTCTTACAAAAATATCTGAGTCTATAATTTATTTTTCACTTGGAGCAAAACCCTTATAGTAATACAGGAATGTTGAACAATCTGCTGTTTTGCTCTTTCAGTTATTAGAAACACTGTTACCTGTAAGGCTGTGCAGGATCCTTGAGTATAGTGGATCTTCCATTTCCACTGAGTTTAGAATGGACCAGCTATTTTATTCTCTGCCTTCTGCTCAAATTCCCCAAAATTCAGAATGGAACGAGGACCCTTCTTTAATATTAGGTTTCAGAGATTCTAAGTGAAAATATTTGCCCAGATATTCCAAGCTTAAAAATTGAGTTATTTGAAAAGAAAGAAATTGATCCACAGGAGGGACGGGGACTGGGAGGGAGGGGGGAGTGGGGGGCAGGTAGTTGGCAGGCAGAAGAGCCGGGGATCCAGGTAGATCTATCTCTAAACCCCTGATTCTGTTATCCACTCTGCCGGGCTTCAGACAGATAAACCGAAACAGCAAACTTGAACTGCTGGAAAAGAAAAGCCCCTGAAGGAAGGAGAACTGGATATTTCACAACGAGTAGAAAGAACTCACTTCTTTATGTCCTGGCACATACACAGCCTACACCCAGCATTTTCCTGAGAAACGTTGCTCTTTCTAAATTTACTCCCAGCTTCTTGTAGCTCTGGCTATGAAGACCCCTGGGAACTAGTGTAGTCCATAGAGAAGGTGGGACACAAAGAGAAAATCGATGTTTAACCCTAAAGAAATGGAAGGCTATCTTGTGGGGGGACTGTTCCCATTCAACTTTTCTTACACGTGTTGCCTGAGATTAGAGGGTTCGTTCATTTTTTTCTTCTCCTTTTCATCTGCACTGTGATGCTTTTGAAAACTAAGACTCCTATGAATGCTGGAGTCAAATTTACAAAATCCTCTTTACCTAAATCTTCTGAAGTCAGAGTTTTGTCTCTTCTCTATCCCAGTCCCCACTTAATGGCTGTCTATAAAACACTTGCTCAACATTCTGCCCTTTAAACATTGCAAACTTGAGGTCTTGAAAAGGTGCAGGACACCTGTCGGTCTGGGTTGGTAGAGCCAGATCTCTACTGCTGGGCTTGTGAACGAATCCTCAGGTCTCATCATCAGCTTCCCAGCCAGACCTTTTCTTAATTCCTTGGGAGAGAATTCACCTAAATAGAGGATATTTGGAAGTCCTTGGCATATTTTTGCCAAAGTTAAGAAAAAAAAAAAAAAAACCTCTATGTTCTTTTTTGCTTACTGAGCTCAGATGGATAGGTGATCCACCTGAGTTTATAAAATCTTTCTGAGGATGAGAATTGTAACTCTTGCTAAAGCTGAAATTGTCTGGGCGGTTGATATGTGCTGTAGTTTAACAGGTGAGCATTAACACTTCTACCTGGAAAGCATATTCAACTTCTCCCATCATTGTTAGCATGATTAAATCAAACCTCCGGAAGAAACAGTTATCAGAGGAAAATCTTCAAGAATCACACATAAACTGTGTCTCTCGGGGGAGGCGGAAATCATCCAACAAAAGCAAATACTTGGACTTACTAGACACTGGTCAGCAGGCCACAGGCATGTATGACATATTTAAACAGAGGTGACTAGTTTTTTATTAAGAGATTTGTTTTTTCTTAAACCCCACCCCATTCTACATTTGATTGACCTCCCTGATTCTCTGCAGACACAAGGCAGATCCAACCATCCCCACCGTGGTCCTACGATCAGTCCTACCAGTACCTGGGATCGATCGCCTCACCTTCTGTACATCCAGCAACACCCATCTCACCTGGACGGGCCAGCGGCATGACAACCCTCTCTGCAGAGCTTTCCAGTCGACTCACAAGTAAGCTGCTTGAACACACCCTTTGAAGTCAAGCTAGAGTGGAAGGTTTGAGAGACTGGAGATGCATAAAGGGTTTGGCAGTCATTCGGGGGTGGGGGTAAAATTGTGGTTTAAATACAAGGTTGCTTAAGTCCCGTGTCCATTCACTGATTTTCCCTGACATCTAGCGAGAGAGATTATGAATATGAAATCAGAAAAGGATTCTTTGAGCATTTCGGGGTTGCTCTCACCTTTGGCAGAGAGAGGTAACAGCTGGGGGATTAAATAATATACAAGGCCAAAGGAATCAGCTCCTAGGACTCAGGAGGGACTGTCCCATTTGATGGTGGCAAGCTTTCACAGGTCATGTGAACAACACTGGGGTACCTGTAGAATGGGAAACAGCTACACCCCAAATGAGACATTTTGAACTAAGAGCTCTTCATCCTGGATTAGAGGAACAGAATGGAAAGCTCGGGTGTCGTGGTTAGCATAATTGTTGTTAATACGAGCTCATTAAATATTAGTCATTTAACCTATGAGACCTTTTGGGCTTGGCACTCACCTTTGCTCGTGGGCAGGGAAATCAGAGTTAGAGAAAAATTCCTTTGTTGAAAGCAAAAGAAGAAACTCCCTGTTTGGAGCTTTGAAATTGGAGCTGGACCAAACTGTGAAAATACTTCAGAGAACTTCAGCATTATGAAGCCTGCAAACACATTTCATATGCGTGGGGAGGAGGGTGGTTGTTTTTGCTTTTCAGTTCTTGAGATCAGATTATAGTAGATTAGGGGGCAGGCAAAGGGGCAAAGGCGTCATGTCTGCCATTTTAAATGTCGGATAATGTGGTGTTTTCCAGACAGTTGTGATTACTTGAGATTTCAACAAATGCTTTAGCTTCTTTTCGGAGCTTCTCAACAGCACCATCATTGGCATCTGGGGCCAGAGAATTCTTTGTGGTAGGCGGGGGGGGGGGGGGGGGGGGGGGGGGTGCTGCCCTGTGCACTGTAGGATATTCAGCGGCATCTCTGGGCTTTAGATACAGTGACAGGTCCACTCCCCTGCACAAGATGACTAAAAATGTCTCCAGACACTGTCAGATATCTGGAGGGCACCCAACTGTCCCCTGGTTGAGAACCACCCATCTTTGAGTATTCTTAGGTGCTGTGGTAAAATGGAAAAGCCAACTTAGTTGCCCACTTTTTGTATTAATGACAAGATTTTCAGGGCACCTGCTGGCCTAAGGAGTTGAGGAAGTAGCATAAGAATGATGACGTCAGTTCAGCTTGTTGTTTCAGAAGTTCTGTTCCCTCAGGACCAGTTTGACTCCAAAGGCACTTGTCAACTTTTATTGATTCTTCTCAGAGCACTGCTCTGCTCTCTACATCTAAAACAATCACTGTTTTCCTTGGTAATGTGCCTGCTGTGGGTCTCTGGGAATGTATTACGTAAGACTTTTGACTTGGTCACCACCCAAGATCCGCACCTTATGGTTTCAAGAGCCCTCAGGGGGCAGCTGCTCCAACTGACCAGTGTTCAGATGCGAGGGTGACTTTTCTTTTTTTTAAAGGGAATGGGTAATGTGTGCTTCCAAGTCCCGTGTTGCTGTGAACGCTTCTGAATAACTGGGACCTCAATTACCCAAGGAGTGGGGAAAGGACGTTTTATGGTCTGAGGGTGTGAAGTACACAAAAACCACGTCTCATTTCAGCACCCAAGAATTATCTTTCCCTGTCTTGGAGGGAGGGCGCGAGAGAATTCCAGATGAGCTTTCCCCGGTGGCAGAGAAAGGCATGGGAGATTGCTCTTCAACTTGGCAGATCTCCCTCTGAGAAATCAAGCCTGGAGTGCGGGCCTGAAAAACCTTGTCATATGCCTGGGGGGCAGTAGGGGGTTGCGACACATGAAAGCAAAGTGGCTGCCCTGGCTGCCAGCTTTGAGAACCTGACACTGCTCTGCTCCTGCTTTTCCTTTTAATCCCGCCCCAGAGCTCTGTGTTCAGCCCCTCTCCCCACCCCCAGCCCCACCTGGACTTCCTTCTGCACGAGGGACTTGCACACTCTTTCTCTCTTTCTCCTTTGCAGACAGTCTCCACACCTTGTCTGAAAAGAGATGTCATCTGGAGGTTTTCCTTTATTTTTTTTTTTCTTTAAAAAAAATTAATGTTTAGCTGCCAACCTGGGCGACAGACAGCATGCATTAATCTGAGTCATGCAAAAGATCCTTTTAAGGCTGCCATTATCTGCTCAAGCTGTTTAATCCTTTGGGGGCAGTGGGAGGGGCTGGAGTGGGACAGCTTTCATCCACGTCAAGCTGTGGAACAAACACTTGAGCTGTCATGGCAAATATTTAGCCCCATCGGTGGGGAAACATTTCCAACTAAAATACCTGAACCTCCTAATCCCCAGATTTCCTACTCTTTAAAAGCTCCCTGTGACTATCTGGGGTCTCCACCCCCACCCACTATGGAATAAGGGGGCACTGGGCCAGCCCAAAGGACAAATGGGCGACAGTGGGGTGATTGGTGCATGACAGTGGGGCTCAGTAGGAAATGTCAGATGAGACATAAAAATGGAAACAAATACTTGAATAGATCATTTGAATCAGAACATATCTAGAGAGCCAAAGATCTTTTATTATCAAAATGTGTGGGGAGAGAAAGCTTACTTTTGTCCAGTGGTGCGGTGGAGACAGGAGAATCACGGGCAGTATTGAGGATCTTTCAGATACTCTGCCCACAAGTGAAAGAACTATTTTCCTCTGACAGCTGAGACCATAACATCATTGCATTACTTATGTCCGTGACCAGCCACGGACTCACTGGGGATTACGGTAACTTGGTACCATCACCACATTACCACGTAGTTGTTGGAACAGACTGGCAGAGCATGTCCAGACATCGCCATGAAACAGGGTGACCTTTTATTCATTTTCCAGTGGATTCACCTTTTTGTCTCAGGGCAAATGAAGCAAGAGGAATACTGGGCGGAGTCATTAATTTGTGTCCAGAGTCTTGCATCAGATGCCAACAAATTGATTGTATTTGCCTAATGCTCTTCCTCCTACCTCAGCTTCTCCCTAGACTATAGAAATCTAACTGGAAAAATGGAGTCAAGCTTCCTGTCACAGCTCTCTGGGTGAGCAAAAACAAGTGACACAGAGCTTGCTCACAGACGGCCCCAGTAAGTGGCCAGGGACAAACCGTGTGGAATGAGGTGCGGCCTGGCTTCAGGACGAGCTAGAGTGTGGCCGTGGAAGGGCAGCCCCAGAACCACTGTCAGTTTACAACGTTTTCCCTGCCCACATGTCTGACTGGCTTTGAAAAGATTAACAGGAGTGTTTGTTTGAAAGTCAGACTCCTGGTTTCCTCATTAGCACAGAGATTGGCTACAGGCTTTGGTTGTTTCTATAAACTTTAATTACCTCTCTGATGAGGGGTATATACCTCCTCATCACATTCACCCCAAATTTATAGAGAAGTTTGGAAAGAGAGAAAGGGGAGAAGGGAGGGGGGAAAGGGGGAGAAAGGCAGAGAGAGAGAGAAGGGATGAGAGAGAGAGAAAGGCAGAAAGAGAATGAGAACACTAGCTCTCCCTGCTGGAATAATAGGCTTGAAATATGAGGAAGTTGATCAACCCCGGAAGCCTTCCAAAAACAGATTAATCCACCCTGGTAGCTTTCCTTTCAGAGCAAACTCTTGGCTCTGTCAAGTTTCTCTATGGGCCTGAACACAAAAGGACACAGACTACATGCCATCCTGAGCTTGGACTTACTTTGTATGTTGATTTGGGAGCTGAAAAACTTTTAAACATTTAATTTTGCCTCTGCTATCTTTTGGGTTTGCTGCTGTAAAGACTACAGACCTGGCCCAGTCATTTGATTAATAATTCTGAGGAACAGGATACCATCTTACATCTACATGGTGATTCTCAGTCGGAGAGTGGGGGAATGGTTACCCTGCTTCACCCTACCCCCGGAACATTTGGCAGTGTCTGGAGACAATGTTAGTTGTCACAATGCAGGGTGTGGGAGCGCTATGGACATTTGGTAGACAGAAGCTAAGAATGCTCCCAAACATACTACAATGCAAGGGACAGCTCCCCACACCCCCAACAAATATATATCTGGCCCAAAATGTCAACAGTACCACTGCTGAGAAACTGATCTACAGGACACGAGGAACACTTCCTGGCACCCAAAGCCCCTAGTAGTTCCCAAGGGCAGCCTATGGTAAAGAAAAATGTTCCCAAGGGCAGTCTATGGTAAAGAAAAATGCAGAAGGATGCAATGAAGGCCAAAGCCAGTTTCTGAGACCAGAAATGCAGAATCCTAACAAAGTGAGTTTTCTAGACAAAGTTTTGTCATTCTGGTAAAACTTAAACATGTGGAAAAATGGAGTGGATAAATCAAAGCCCTACAGCCATTTGTGTTAACAAATCATTGAAGCACATGAGGGAATACCGGGTGACACTGAGGTCCTATTTTGCTAAAAATGTGGAAGTAGTCTAAAGGCACATGAGAGGGGAGGAAGAGTGGTATTGATACTCACTGACAACCACTCACAGTCACTACTATGGCATGCATTAGGTAGAATCATAAGAAACTGACAATTTTAATTGTTTGAAACCTACAGAAATAGCAGTTTCCTGTGATTCAACATAAATATTATGTATGCTGTATTATTATGTTATTACATATTAAGATTATAACACAGTATCATATTATATATGATATATTCTATTAATATTAATCTATGGATGCATCTATCTCATACTATCATATAATTACTATCATATAATTTTATAAGTTACATATTGTTATATTAATATCACAGATTAAATTTATCTTAATATTGGCATATTAATATATTGATTATCGACGACTGGCAAACTTTTTTCCATAAAGGACCAGATACTTAATATTTTAGGCTTCCCGGGTCCCACGGTTTGTCCGTGTCATGACGACTCCACTCTGCAGTGGTCGTTCTTCAGTAACTAGGAGAATTCCTAATAGGAGTGAGGCTCATTCCAGTGAAACTTCATGCAGGGCAACGGATATGAGCATTTCACATAATTTTCACGTCAGAAAATACAATCCTTCTTTTCACTTTTTTCAACCATTTCGAAAAGTAACTCATTCTCACCTTGGGGGCCATACAAACACTGGTGGCGTCGAAAAGGTGGGTTTGCCAACCCTGTCATTACCTCGATATTACAGGTATTATATTTATATATAGTATGTGTTATGTTACACTGTATTGCATCCTATTATAGTGTAATGACATTGTAGCCTATCCCACCTTACATTCCGTGACTCCCCGAGTCACCGCCCTCTGTCACCGCAGGCCATCACACCACCTCCCTGCCCACTAGCATGCTGGGTAGGCAGCCAACTCCCTTGGCTCCCGGGGCAGCAGCATTCTGGGTAATCAGCCGGTGGGCGGGCCGCGGGCGGGAGGACCATGGCCTCCCTGGCTCCCATCTCCCACCTCACAATCTTTTCTCTCCCGCCCCCACAGCGGCCCCCGACCTGACGGCCTTCGGCGACCCACGCCAGTTCCCTGCGCTGCCCTCCATCTCAGACCCTCGCATGCACTACCCCGGAGCCTTCACCTACTCCCCGACGCCCGTCACGTCGGGCATTGGCATCGGCATGTCGGCCATGAGCTCGGCCACGCGCTACCACACGTACCTGCCGCCGCCCTACCCTGGCTCGTCGCAGGCACAGGGCGGCCCCTTCCAGGCCAGCTCGCCCTCCTACCACCTGTACTACGGCGCCTCGGCTGGCTCCTACCAGTTCTCCATGGTGGGCGGCGAGCGTTCGCCGCCGCGCATCCTGCCGCCATGCACCAACGCCTCCACGGGCTCGGCGCTGCTCAACCCCAGCCTCCCGAACCAAAGCGACGTGGTGGAGGCCGAGGGCAGCCACAGCAACTCGCCCACCAACATGGCGCCCGCTGCGCGCCTTGAAGAGGCTGTGTGGCGGCCCTACTGAGGGCCCCGCGGCAGCCCAGCGGGAGGAGCACCCCTGCCCAGGCCCAGCCTATGCTCTGGAGAGCCCATGGGTATGGGGTCCGTGGCCGGCACTGCGGAGGGGGCGCGCCCTTGCCAACCGGGTTCTGGGATCTCACTCTGCTCCGCACCCGCGACCACCCCCACCCCGGCCCTTGGGCACTCGGGCCCCCTGACCACCTGCACCCCGAGGCCATGCGAAGCGCCATTGCTGTGGGCCCGGCTCACCTTTTCCGAACCTGACCCAACAGGAGGGTGTCCGCTTCACCACCACGTGGACACGTCGTAAGGCAAACAGGAAGATTCCCAGAGGGAAACTGTGAATGCTTCTGATTTAGCGATGCTGTGAATAAAAGAAAGATTTTATACCCTTGACTTCACTTTTTAACCAAGTTGTTTATTCCAAAGAGTGGAATTTTGGTTGGGGTGGGGGCGGGGAATGCAACTCCTCTTGTTTGGTATCTAATTTGTATTTTTTAGTTTTCTTTTCCAGCACCTTATAAATTGCAAAGTGCATATTTGCATTTGGGGTGGTTTTTATTTTTATATATATATATATATATATATTAAAAAATTGAGCTTGCTTCTTTCTTGCTTTGACAATTGAAAGAAATATGATTCCTTTTTTCTGTAAGTTTTATTTAACTTTTCTTTTGGACTTTCGTGTAGTTGTTCTTTTGAGAAACAGCTACAGCTTTGGGTCATTTTCAACTACTGTATTCCCACAAGGAATCCCTAGATATTTATGTATCTTGTTGTTTAGACACTTACTTATGTGTTGATACTTTTTTATTATTTAAATGTACTTATATTAAGAAGAAAAATATCAAGTACTACATTTTTGTTTTTGATAGTAGCCAAAGTTAAATGTATCACATTGAAGAAGGCTGGAAAAAAAGGATGAGCAATGTGATGACTTGGTTATCTAAATATTGTTTACATTAAACTCCCTTTCATGTTAATCAAACGAGTTGGTAGCTAATGCAGCAATGTTTTTAATGCTTTTTAGATACTGAGGGTCACTTGAAGGATCTGAAGTATGGAATTTTCTGCCAAGCTCAACAAAGGGTCTCATACCTGACTCCCTCCTTTCCAACAGAGAAGGTCAAATCTGGTTCCAGGAGGTTCAGATAGTTGTCAATGATTGCACCTCTGAAGAGGATTTATTTTCTGCCTAGGGGTTTGCTTCCTCTATGGGCTTGATAATTCTAGACGTGCTTTGTAACCATTGAATCCAAAGTAAACTATGTGGAAGAGCGTATCCACATGGGAACCGAAAGAACGGATTTATGGGTTTCTTAACTGCTCCCTTCTGGAGTAGTAAGGAGATCATCTGAATCCAGAATTCAGATTTTTTAGCTCCAAGAAAATACTCCTATTTGATACAGTACCTGTTCATTGACTCAGAACAAAACTTGTGGCTGTTCCCCAAGGCTGGGAGTGGAAGAAACTAGACCTGGTGTCTTTGGTGTCTGAAGGTCTCCAGCTGAATTTTCATAGGGTGGCTTGGAAGCAGACCTGAACAGGACAGTTTTCCTCTGTGTGCTTCCATGGAGTCACATAGGAAAGCATCATCCCCCCTGGGCCAGACTCCATCCCAAGCTGTTCATTCAGCAGCCATCTTTGCATTGCTTTCACCAGGCTGAGACCCTACCAAATGGGGTATGTGCACTTTTATCTGTGCATCAGCATGACAGGAAAGATTCATGTCGCAGCTGCCCATGGCTACAATTCAAAAGTATCCAATGTCACTGTAAATTTTTATTGGAGAATTTGGTCAGAATGCAGTTGTTGTACAACTCATAAATACTAACTGCTGATTTTCACATATGTGTGCTCAAAATGATCTGGTTGTTATTTAATGTACCTCTTAAATTAGTTGAAATGATTTCAGGTCAACTCTGAAGAGTATTTGAAAGCAGGACTTCAGAACAGTGTTTGATTTTTATTTTATAAATTTAAAAATTCAAATTAGAAAGATCTTTGGCTGCAGGCAGCAAAACAGCTGGTCTTATTTAAAACAACTTGTTTTTGAGTTTTCTTATATATATATATATATTGATTATTTGTTTTACACAGATGCAGTAGCACTTTGGTAAGAAAGAGTAAAGCAGTTTGTGTTGTCAGGTCATTCTTATCTAGAAAAGAGCTCAGACAGATCTTGGAGAAATTCAGAATATATTCATTTTTATTTTAGACATAATCCTCTCTTCATGATTCAATTTAATGTCTTATTCTGTATTATGTTTTTGCGGCAAAATTATCCTTAAATGTCAGCAAATTGAAAATTTTTATTTTTGGAAAGGACCTTTGGCCCCTTGACCCCAAATCGAACCTAAGTGTTCTCAACACATGTTGCCATATCTGACCTGACAAAATGTTGGGGGAAAATGAAGGAAAAAAAATTATATTT
Source organism: Mustela erminea (assembly GCF_009829155.1). Lineage (NCBI taxonomy): Eukaryota > Metazoa > Chordata > Mammalia > Carnivora > Mustelidae > Mustela > Mustela erminea. Next base: position 210,238,384 of record NC_045614.1, on the reverse strand, counting down.
TTCAGTTCATTTCTGGTACCTGAACATATTCCAACTCAAAACCAGCCTAATGCCCGAGAAAGGGGATCAGACAATGCTTCACATTGAATCTTCACTCTCAAAGGCATGTATGAGGAGGGCTTGTCACTTTGTTGGAGTCCCACTGGTTTGGCTAGTCAGAGTTTCACAGACCCTTACCAGCATATTAGTACTTAATCGTTACAGAAAAAATTAAATCAAACTTTAGTATTTTGGAGATAGGTCTCACATAACACTTAATGTTCCTCTCCCCCACAAAAATTGTATTCATTGCCTTCAGGTAAATTAAGGTGGTCCTTTAATCAAGGAGACCCTTAAGCCAATAATATAATAACTGGATGTATCTGGAAGCATTGGTCCAAGAGAAGAAAGATTAAGCCATTTCTACTGCTTGTTCATGCCTTTATTTATAATTTCAACATGGACATGTATTTTAATTCTTTTCAGTTTTTCTCACTATATTTCTTATATGACTTATATTTCTTATATGACTTATATTTCTTTCTTCTGCTGGCCCTCTGATAACTGCTTCTGTTTCTCTTCTGCCTCCATCAAACCTCTCCTCCTTCCTCCATTCTCTTGCTTTATGTAAGGAGACAGCACACACACCCCCAACTTCACACCAAGTGTCCAGAACACGAGGAGCCGCAGGTCTCCTCGCTTTACATAAAGGAACATGGTGAGTCAGCCTTTCTCCTGCTCATCATGGGTTTCTTCCAGCAGAACAGAGACATTGCCAACCATTTTGGATCTGCTTGCTGTCCAAGTGCAGCAACCGAAGCCTTCCTGGACAAATTACAATCAGTGAGTTAATAGACAGCCTTACTGCTGCCTCACATTTCTGTGCAGATAAACAGAAATGCTCTGACTGGAAAGGAAATGAATGGTTTCACTCAAATGTCCTGCAATTTAGGATTGCAGGTTTCTTTCCTGAAAGGCCTGCTTCCTTAGGACATTCCATCCTGGCAATTTTTGTTTTTGGTGGTTTTGTTTTCTGGGGTACAACATGTTTGGGGTCTTTTATACATGAAAAATCAGTTAATAATCTCAGAAAACATTTTTTTTTTTTTACATTTGAACAAAATATCTTTTTGTTTACCTGCAGTATACAATCATTTGGGGTTTAGTTTGTTTGTCTGTTTGGAGCTTTTCCCCTCCCTTTAGCCAGATCAGTACTGAAGAGGCTGATCATTTGGCATTTTTTTTTTTCTTCCAGAAGAGTTGCATCAACAAAGTTAATTGTATTTATGTATGTAAATAGATTTTAAGCTTCATTATAAAATATTGTTAATACCTGTAATAACTTTTTTTTTCAATTTTTTTGTGTGTGTTTCTAAGGACTTTTTCTTATGTTTGCTAAATACTGTAGACAAAAAAATGCTTCTTTCTACTTTGTTTATTTTAGAATTAAAGATGAGCTACTTTTTATTCACTTTTGTAAAGAGCTAATAGCATGGTTCCAATTTTTTTTTTTAAGTTCACCTTTTGTTCTAGGGGAAATGAATGTGCAAAAAAAAAAAAAGAAAAAGAAAAAGAACTGTCGGTTATTTGTGCTATTCTGGTTGTATAAAAATCAATGGAAAAAATAAACTTCCAAATTGAAATGACAGTAAAACACATCTATTGAAAAAGTAACAATGGGAATTGCAGTCCTGCTTGGACAGGCCCCACCTAGTGTCTGTTTGTGTACCAGTTACTGGATCTGTTCACAAAGCATCCTGGAAATTTGTGTGTCCTTTCTTTCTCCCTGGTACTGACATATTGAATACTTCCCTAAAGGGAACTGTCAATCTCGAGGTTTAAACCAGATACCCTATGAGAGAACACCACTCCTCCAAGCCCTTGTCCAAGGTGTTTCCAGACAGGGCAGGAGAGCAGGCACTCCATTGTAGTCCACTGCTCAGAGTTAGAGTGTCCATCCCTGCTGCTGCCGGCAGCATTCCCCATACCCAGCCTGGGCAGGGCAGCTGGACTGCTGCTGCCCAGGAGCCTCTGAGTCTTTACTTTTTTTGTACCACAGTTTCTTCTGTAAATCCAATATTATCACTAGTGAATGGCAAATAAACAGTTTGGCAAGTACAGACACCATAGCACACTGGTATTGTCTTTTTCTGAAATGGAGGAGCTGAGAAGCCAAGTGAAGCCACTTCAGCACACAGAACATCTTCAAGCGAGCTCTTCATAGGCTCGCCAGGCTTCAGGCTGACATCTGTGCCTTCTCTGCCCTATGCATCCTGCATCCCCTGGCTTCTGAGGCCAGGAGGGACCAGGTAAAGACCAGGACCCCAGTGCTGCCTCTCTGGGTATGCAGGAGCAATGTCTGTATATTTCATGTCTGTTTAAAAAATAATAATGATTTTAAAATGTTAATAATAATTCAAAAGAAAGACATGGCATTTGCAAACATGAAGTGGAAAGGGTGGATATTCAATAAGAGGCCAGTCACCATCCCCAGCCTCCATTTCTTTAAATCATGGCAATCGGTTTTGAGCTGTGATAGGGAGGTTTTTTTTTTAAAGATTTTATTTATTTGACAGACAGAGATCACAAGTAAGCAGAGGCAGCAGAGAGAGGGGGAAGCAGGCTCCCTGCTGAGCAGAAAGCCCGATGTGGGTCCCCAGGACCCTGGGATCATGACCTGAGCCAAAGACAGAGGCTTTAACCCACTGAGCCACCCAGGCGCCCTGATAGGGAGTTTTTACAAGGTCTTCCCTCACCACCCTACGGGGCCAAACATTATTCATATTTCAGCCTCGAGACTATGTGAACCAAATCACCTCTTGACCAAGAGCCACCAGCTAACCCTCCTTCCCAGTTCTTTTTGCTGCCATCTCAGGGTCTCCCATGGTCTGCAGGGTGGCCACGAAGAATGTCAGGAACCCCTGCAAGTGGGATCAAAAGAAATGACTGGCCCCGGGAAGTCATAGTTAAGGAGAGGAGGCAGGAGGTGGGTGGGAGGATCAGGTTATATATGTTCAGAAAGGGAGCCTAGTGGGGCCGCTGAGCATTGTCTCAGGAGCCTAACTGCCTGGGTTTGAGTTCCAGTTCTGCCTCACACTGGGCAACAACTTAAACCAGTGGCCTAGCTCTTCTCACCTATAAAAGAGACACTAATGCTATCAGTTAGGAGATCTAAATAATTTAATACACATGAAACTCTGCATAAAGTGTTGGCACATAATACACACTCAATAACTGGAAATACACAGAATAATACTGCTCGTTATTAACAACATGAACAGCATCAAATAAAAAGTTAAAATATTTTCCACTTCTCCCAATCAATGCCCTGCTATTACTGCTAACTGGGTGGCGTTGGCCATTCCAGACTTTTTTCTATACCCATAATATACACCATATACTTTATCGCATCCATGCAAAAAGACATCATACAATATGTATCATTGCTCACCTTTTTACTAAATATAAAATGCACGTCTTTCAGCACAGTTAGACCTACTTCATTCTTCTTAATGACTACACTGCATGAAAGTGTATGGTTGGAGTCATTCATTTACCCCTCCCCTTACTGAGAGACAGTAAAGGTGTCCGCTGTGTCTTGCTACACAACAGTTCTCTGCATATATCTTATGACCTCATGTTTGAATTTTTATACATTCAAAAGGAACTGCTAGTTCAAAGCGATTTTGCATTTTGACAGATACCTCCAGTATGCTCTTTCAAAATGTTTTATTGAATTAGATTTCCATGGGCCATGTGCTAAGAAGCAGAAAACAGAAACTTGCCAGGTAAATACTTGATGACCACTGTCTGTAGCAGATTTCTAAACCAGATCTTAGTGTCCGAGAGTACCTTAGTACCTTCTGAAGTGCTTAAGACATGCCAGAGGGGGAGTGAATTAAAAATAACACATATTTAAGTGCTTACTACAAGCTCGGCTCTAGTTTAAGTGCTTCACATATACTAGCTTATTCAGTTCTTACAGAGACCCTATAATGAGGGGGAGGATCCCATTTTAACCCCCATTTTGCAGATAAGGACACTGAAGTCCTGTGAGGTTAAGTAATCTGCCCATGTCCCATGGCTGCTGGTGGAGGAGCCAGGATTTGAGCCCAGCAGTCTGGTGCATGACTCTTTGCCCTTCACCATTTTCCAGACTGAAGCTCTGAGAAAAACTGACACTCCTTGATGACAAAAGACTCAAATAAACCCTCATGAGTGGTCTTTCCCTTCAAAGAATGCTAGTCTTAAAAGCAGAAGGGAGATATGAGTGCATGAGAGTTTCCAGAAAAGGGGGAGCCCAAAGTGTTTCCAAAGAAATTGTTCACTCTTGCTCAGTGCTCAAGATCATGGAGAGTTCCAAGTGAAAAGCCTCTTCCCTGCATGACTGAGTGTCAGGCAGACCCTGTGAGGTCTGAGTGGAAGACACAACCCTAGTCTTCCACAGCTTCTCAATTCTGCCCTTCATCTATTTATTTTTAATGAAGAAACTGTTTGTGTTTTTTTTTAAGACAGTTTTAGATTTACAGAGAAGTTGAGCAGATACTATTTAGAGTTTCCATCTCCCCCACACCCTCTGACAGCCCCTCTACCAGCACCCAATTTCCCCTATGACTAACATCTTAAATATTAGTATGGTGCATTTGCAACAACTTATGAGCCAATGTTGATACCTTATTGTTAACTGATGTCCACAGTTTATTCAGATTTCCTTAGTTTTCACCTAATGTCCTTTTTCTGTTTCAAGATAGTATATTACATTTAATTGTCATGTTTCCTTAGGCTCTTGTTGGCTGTGACATTTTCTTAGACTTCCTTTGTTTATGAGGATCTTTAAAGGTACTAGTCAGGCACATTGTAGGACACCCCTCTCTGAGAATTTGTCTGCCATTTTTTCCTCATGATTAAACTGGGGTTATGGATTTTGAGGAATAAGATCACAGAGGTAACATGCTATTTTTTATCATATTTTATCAAGGGTACATGCTATCAACATGATTTATGACTGTTGGCATTGACCTTGATCAGCGGGTAGAAGTGTTTGTCAGGCTATCTTCTGTAAAGTGTCCTTCAATCCTCACTCACCTTTCCATACTGTGCTCTTTGGAAGGAAGTCACTATACACAAGCCATGTTTAAGAAATGATGAGGCAGGAGTCCTTGCTAGAATAGCAAGCCAGCAGCAGTCAAAGTAAAGCACTGGTGTAAAGCATTCTCTGTGCTCCCCTCCTTCTAAGTTCATGAGCACCCAATCCCTGCCCCTTCCAGCCAAGACAATCCAAAGATTCAGATTTCTAGAAGTAGCTCCGTGTTGCTCAGTCACTTTGGGTCCACTGTCTTTTTTCAAAGCCAAGTTTTCCTTCACCCTTTATTTCCAGATGATGCTAATAAAGTTCTGAGCAAAAAGTATCCAAATGTGGCTCAGGATTTTAAAAAGTTGCCACCATTTTTTTGAAGGTTTGTAGACCATTGATCTTTATCTTTTGACCTGATAGAATTCCCCATATCTTTGTTCAAAAGCAGCCCACTCCATATGCTTCCCCACCCCCACTTTAAGTGGTGTCTCAGAATTCTAGATCCCAGAATCCTAAGGGAACTCCAAAGTGAGCAAATGCCCCTCTCTCTCTGATGAATAAATACTATACCCTATCCTTTACAGTTTCTCAGGGATAGCCTTGTCTCCTTCCTGACATTCTAGAATTAAGATCCCTGCTTACATTTTCAAAGGGAGAGAAGATGACACAGAATGTGTTTATTGCCCCAGAAGGAAGAGTGTTTGTTGTGTGCCAAATTTTAATATCAGTAATTAAGTTTTACATACCTCAAATTCTCTCTTGTTTCAATTTCCTTGATGCTATTGTAAAGATTAATTAATGTTTTGAAAGTGTTTTGAAGATGAAAAGTCTTACATGCAAACAAAGTATGATTATTTGTTATTATAAATAGTGGTATGGGGGCACTTTCTTCCCTCACTTTAGCGTTTATGGGAGGGTTTCTACAGACAATTCAAAGCTGCAGTGTCTTCCTTACAAAATGGTTGCCTTTCATCAAAAATTTATTCTTTGGCAGTGAACAGCAGTCTTTCTCTCCTACTGGGGGAGGCAGACCCCAAACAAATCAACAATAACATATTGTTTATCAGTTGGTATATTCATTTCCAAGGATTGTTGTAACAAAATACCACAACTGAATGGCTAGCAACAACAGAAATGTATTGTCTGACTATCCTGGAGGCTGGAAGTCCAAGATCAAGATGCTAGCAAGTTTTATTCTGTCAAACAGATGCAGCCCTGGAGCAAAGCACACAGTTCAATGAGTAGAGCAGGGCTGGATTTCAGCTCCCATTCACCAACTCATCTGGTCGCTCAAGGTAGGTAGGAGATTATTGCAAAAAGGAGGTTAGGAATGGTTGGATTCTGAATCTATTTCCAAATAGATAGAGCCACCAGGCTATGCTGATGAATTAAATATGATGTGTGGGAGAGAAAGGAATTAAGGAGATCATCAAGGTTTTAGGTCTGAGGAATAACAATGAAGTTGGCAGTCCTGGAAACAGAAGTCTGGGGAGAGGTGACCAGAGACCCCTGCCTCATGGTGGGTCAAGGGAAGAGGCAGATGCAGTATATGATCTTCAAGATTTCTTCCAACAGGGTGCCTGGGTGGCTCAGTGGTTTAAAGCCTCTGCTTTCAGCTCAGGTCATGATCCCAGGGTCCTGGGATGGAGCCCCACATCAGGCTCTCTGCTCGGCAGGGAGCCTGCTCCCCCCTCTATTTCTCAGCTAGCCTCTCTGCCTACTTGTGATCTCTGTCTGTCAAATAAATAAACAAAATCTTTAAAAAAAATAAAAAAATTTAAAAAAAAAAAAAAGACTTCTTCCAAAAATGCAGAATACACCCAGGTGGAAACAGAAGATTGACCAAAAAAGATTGACCTCCCTTGTTTGCTAAGAATTCTGCTTGACAGCCACATACATGGTTTAGTAAGAAAGTAGTATTCCATTCTCCAACAAGTATTCTGTGATCTAGATCTGACTCTGCAAAACTAGGGGGTGGGACCTTGAACTATCTTCCTACCATGTTCTCATTCCTTACTTTGGAAGGTAAGGAATCTCCCCTCCCTGTGGCCTCATTGCCTATGGGCAGGCAAACGCAGAGCAAGGCCTAACTGTCAGCTTCACCTTCTCCCTATGCCAATCAGCTGGCCCCCAAGGATGGAGGGAGGATTTCACGAAGTCTGTGTGTGCCTTAACTTTGGTTGTCAAACAGAATGGTCTGCATGTTAAAACCTGCAAAACCAACAGGATTTATAGAGCTGAAATACTTGTGCTTTCTTTTCATTAATGAATTTTAGAGAGCCAAATCTGCCAGTTGCCTACCCCAATATCTGTTTTCCTTAGTAAAGATTCCCCTGCCTGGAAGGAAGATTGTACCTCCCAACCTTCCTTATAGCTTGGCATCCCATATGACAAACTTCTGGCCATTGTTATCTAAATGGAGGTATCTTCCAGAGAAACTACTTAACAGAGAGTAGTTATGCATATGCTGCCCTTTCTTCTTCATCCATTTCCCAGCCTTGTTGCCTAGAATGAGGTGATGGTCAGTGGAAGAGAGCTATACCCCAAGAGGTGGATGACATTAGGAGCCTGGTGCAATGTCTTCGTGGAGTCTCCATCCCACCTGAACTGCCTATGTCTGGATGCATCTACATGAAAGAAAACTAAACATTTGCATTTCACTTAAGCCACCTATACATGGGGTTTTCTGTCACCAAGGCAAACTTAATTTTAAGTGGCATGCACACATAAATGGTTACCTTGGTCAGAAGCACTGACTGGAGGAAGAGGTGCTTTCTCTTCCCCTAAACTCTGATTCTTTCCAGTTTATCAGGCGCCCTTCTGGATGTTCAGGGACTGCAAAGTAGTGAAGAAGTGAGAGGAGGTAGTATGGCTGCTCCAGAATCTACCAGGATGAATCGTCCCATGTGTCCACTGCTAGCTCATCCCTAATTCTGTCCTAACACTTGTAACAACCCAAAATTTCATAGGTCAGTTTGTCAAAAACCATTTTGCTTGATAGTGAAATTACCTTAAAATTTAACCCAGCTGCAGAGTTTTTGCCTTCCTTGCATGTCCCATGCTTGTCTGCCATCTTGTTTTTCTAATTGCTGAATATGTCTAAGGGCGTTTCTGACTTTTTTTTAAAAGCCTTTGATAGGTAGCTATCAAGTTTGCAGTGCTTTGTAGATAATGTGAGGATTTTTGTTTGTTTGTTTGTTTGTTTGTTTGTTTGTTTGTTTTAAATCTGGGCATCTTTTCTTCCTTTGTAAGTAAATGGGAGACTTTTTAGCCAGTCTTTCTAAAGATCCTTTTCTCAAAATTTAACCAATATTGGTTACTCTTTTTTATTTAATTTTATTTAGTTATATTGCTTTGTATTTAGTTTCACAAGAAGGGTTTCCAAACAGATGCAAAATCTTCAAAAAGGTGGATTTGAAGAAAACTGGCCATTAGATGACTGGCCATTAAGCTGGTTTTCTATACATTGGTTTTGAGTGATATGATCTCCTCCTTATACATAAGACATTTCCAGAATCTATGCTTCTTAAACCTAATTGAATGACTTGACATTCCTAAGCCTCAAATTCTACACCTGTGAGGTACAACTGAAAATGCCTATTTCATCTAACTATTATAAACTATAAGTATGTTTGCCAAAAAAAAAAAAAAAAAAAATGAAGACAATAGAAAATGTTAGAATGAGTCACTACAACTCTCCTACTTTGCAGATGGGAGTATAAATAACCTCTCTGGGGTTGCAGAGTGGCATAACCACTCTGGAAAACAATTTGACATTATGCTTAAAAACTGAACACATCCTTACACTTAGTCCCAGTGAGTCCATCACAGGCAAACTATTCAATAGAGTCTTCATATGCACCAAGAAATGATTTCAAATGCTTACAGCAGCACAGCATTAATTGTCATAGCAAAAACTAGAAACAAGCTATATGTCCACAATAGAAGATGGGTAAATAAGCTGTGTTATAGTCTTACAATGGAATAGTATATCAAGATGAAAGTGAATGGACTATAATTGCATGTAGCAAAATAAATTATGGGGAGAAAAATCAGAAGAATGTACAGGGTATAATTCTATTTATATGACATTCAAAAGCAAGCGAAATGTTTTAAGGATGCATACACTGGTGTTATGAGAAAATTAGGGGAATACTTAACACAAAATTCAGGATACTTGGTTACACTTGGTGGGTGAGGGAGAAACAGAGATTCTGAGATATTGTTATATTGTTTCTTAGTTTAGGGGCACATATAGGTGTATTTATTTAATCATATACATAGAACTTGGTTCAAGCAGACTGTTATGAGATCAAAACTCAATTTTGAATCAGTGTCTCTGATGATCCAATCAGTGTCTCCCATGATCCAATATTTCATGTGACAAATATATACCTATGGTCATCATTGGAACCAAGTAAAAGAGTAAGTGGCTACTACTGGAAACACAGCTCAGATCCCACATTCCAGTGCCTATCATTCTTATATAACCAGATCATTTAGTCAGAGGAAGAAAAAACACCAATGTGCTAATAGGAATGAAAGTATCCATGGGGGCAACAGCATACTTATTTGAATTCATTTGAATGTCTTTTCACAACAAACCATCCTTAAAGCCCTGATGATGTCCCTGAAGTTATTTATGAACACTCTCTAGCTTCTCCATAAAACAGAGGAAATGGCTACATTGTCCATAGATTAACTCCCCACATGTGGTTAATGATTTAAATACTAAGGAGGGGGATATGTGCATGTGGGTGGCCCTGAGAAGTAGGAGATAGTAAAAATAAAAGAAGGTGGCAATAACCACAAATTGAATGTAGAAACAGAACAGTCTTTCTTTTGGTTTCAATTGTTTTTTTCTTTCTTCACAAATACCTCATGTCTGTGTAATGATCTGTTCAAGACCCACTTAAAAAACAAGCCCTTAGCAAGATCCCAGCTCATTGGTTAGCAAGGAGGGAAGAAAGCTTGCTTTATGTTGTAAAAGGTTTGATGTAATTGCCTTCTCCCTGGCCTCTTTGTCTAAACCACAAATTCCTGCAGTCCCGAGATTCTGCTTGGATTTTCTCCCAATATTTGAATACATAAATATAGTCTGCAAGTACACTGCCTCTGTTTATGAGGGTTCTAAAGATCAGAGTCATTTTCAGCTCTTTAAGCTTGTCACTTTGAAACATACTGTACTTTACCATTTAACAGGTAGTTCTTTCAGACTAGCCGATTAGGCTCTTCCCATCTTGTCTTAACAATGACTCCTACAGTTTGTGTAAAGAAATGGCTTCAATGGAAGATTTTCCTCTATTCCCAACATCTTAAAATGCTTAGTGCCTCTTGGGCGCCTGGGTGGCTCAGTGGGTTAAGCCACTGCCTTCGGCTCAGGTCATGATCTCAAGGTCCTGGGATCAAGTTCCACATTGGGCTCTCTGCTCAGTGGGCAGCCTACTTCTCTCTCTCTCTCTCTCTCTCTCTCTCTCTCTGCCGGCCTCTCTGCGTACTTGTGATCTCTCTCTGTCAAATAAATAAATAAAATTTAAAAAAAAAAAAAAAAAAGCTTAGTGCCTCCCTTTAATGGAGCTGAGTTTTAAAGGGTACAGGTCTGAGTTTCTGTATGTGTCGATCTAAAGACACCATAACTGTGATTCAAAATCAAATGGTCACAAAATGGTGACAAAATAGAATATCACAAAGTAGGCAAAAAGTAAGAGCTCACAAGATACCACTTCTCTAGGTACTGCCTCAACTTAAAGTGTAAAGAATGGCTCCAAAAAAAAAAAAAAAACAACTATCTAAAGTCACGGACAGCCTGGGGGTCATTTCACATTGTTTAATAGTCATTGACCCTACATGTTTATCTTTTTTTTAAAAATATTTTATTTATTTATTTATTTGTCAGAAAGAGAGTGAGAGAGTGAACAAGCACAAGCAGGGGGAGTGGCAGGCAGAGGGAGAGAGAGAGAGAGAAGCAGGCTTCCCACCGAGCAGGGAGCCTGATGTGAGACTCAATCCTAGGACCCTGAGATCATGACCTGAGCCAAAGGCAGATGCCTAACTGACTGAGCCACCTGGGCATCCCCCTACATGTTTGTCTTGTAGTTTCTTGGCAACATTGAGTCCAAATCTGAACTTTTGGACATTTTACATATTTCTCACACAGACTAAGATAGAACAAATAAGAACAAGAATAAAATGGGGGGGGGGTAAAGAAATAAAGTCAAAAATAGAGTTTAAATTAATACATTTTCTGACATCATAAACATAATTTAGGGTTTCAAAGACCTGATTCTCAGTTTATTTGACTGCCTATCATGAAGTTAAGAAGAGTTATGCATTTGGTATGTGAAAAGTAGATTTTGAGAGATTTCTGCCTCCAGTAATTGTTGGACTGCTATGTTGCAGACCAAGACACCCATAGGGAATAACTAATAAAATTTCAATGTGTGTGTGTTGCAGTACATACAGAACAGAGAATAAGAGACATATGGTACATGGTGAAAGTTCTAATATATATGTAATCAAATTCCAGGACAGGAATAAGAATAAGAAAATAGGTAGGAAAAATATTCAGAAAGAGAGAGAGTGCAAGTAGGGAGAGGGACAAAAGGAGAAGGAGAGGGGACTCCCTATTGAGTGGGTAACCCTACATTGACTGGACTTCATGACCCTGAGATCATGACCTAAGCTGAAACCAAGAGCTAGATGCTCAGCCAACTGAGGCACCTAGACACCCCATTAAAATACATGACAATAACAACACCAAAAGCAAGAAGAAATAAAGTTAAAATGTCCTATGTTCCTTGTATTATCCATTAGTGATAAAAGAGAAAATACTAACTTATAGTGGATTTCAATGTCAAATATGCATGTTATAATCTAGAATGACCATGTAGTGTAAGCACTTGACAGCTGGGTTTTTATTCTGGGATTTTTTATTGTAACACAAGTGCCCAACTTAAGCTTTTGATTATAAAGACATCACTTCAAAGATGGCTACCATGAATAAACAAATTGTCAGTCACAGGACTAAATAAAGAGCCAGCCCTTTCCACCCATGAAATTTCCCTCTGTTTTGGATATCTCTAGTAGACTCAGATAAATGACCATTTGGTCACTTGTTTTCCCCTTCCTGTACTGTAATTCCTACTTTTATGTTTTAATCAATAATAGAGAGTGAACCTACAAAATCTTAGCCCCTCATCCTTGACTCCAATAAAAAACAACCCCAAGGCTGCTTCCCCCACCTCCCCTCTTTCTTCTCATGTCCTCACTGTGCAACCCCAGGAGTGTCATGTGCTCTCCAGGACCTTTATCTTCTTGAAGTTTCTAAATGGCTATTCCTGAGGTCATTTTGCAATCATAATAAGAACTACAAATGCCAGTCTATTGACAACATTGGTTTAAAAAAAAAAAAAAATTTCTGGGAGGAACTCACCACAAGCCTAGGTGAGTGCCCTCAGGCATTTCTAACCAAAAGCATCACTATCAATAAGCTGAGGCCCCCACAAAACAAACCAGAAAAAAAGAATATAGAATGACAAATATCTAACAGAGTAAAGGAATAATAAGAAATAAATACTCCAAATAAAATAAGAAAGGTAGCAGCTTAAAGAAAACTTAGCAGCTAAAGCAACAAAATAATATTCCACAGTTTCTGTGAGTCTGGAATTTGGAAACAGCTTGGCTGTGTGGTTCTAACTCAGAGCTTCTCATGAGGTTTCTATCAAGATGTCAGCCAGAGCTATAGTCGTTGAAAGGCTTCACTAGGAGTAAAGAACCTACTTTTTTTTTTTAATTTTTTTTAAAATTTATTTGACAGACAGAGGTCATAGGTAGGCAGAGAGGCAGGCAGAGAAAGAGGAAGGAAAGCAGGCTCCCTGCTGAGCAGAGAGCCGGATGTGGGGCTCAATCCCAGGACCCTGGGATCATGACCTGAGCTGAAAGCAGAGGCTTTAACCTGCTGAGCCACCCAGGTGCCCCAAAGAACCTACTTTTAAGATGACTCATTTATAAGGCTATTGACAGGGAGTGTCAGTTCTTTTTTAAATTTTTTTTAAAGATTTTATTTATTTTTTTGACAGAGAGTGAGAGAGCATGAGCAGGGGGAGCTGCAGAACAGGAGGGAGAAGCAGACTTCACATGGAGCAGGGATCCCAATGCAGAACTTAATCCTGGGACTCTGGGATCATGACCTGAGCCGAAGGCAGATGGTTAACTCGCTGAGCCACCCAGGCACCCCCAAGGAGTCTCAGTTCTTCACTACATGTGAATGGGTGTTTGAGAGTTCCAATAACATCCCTTTTGTGATCCAGTATTTTTAAATAATTCACTGTCATTTCTGCCTATTCTATTTGATAGAAATGAGTCAATAAGCCTAAGGCACATTCACAGGAATATAAAGCTATACCTCTTGAAAGAGGAAATATCAAAGAATCTGTGGACACATTTTGATGCCATGAGAAAAATGAAATTAAAGGAATTGTCGAAGGTAAGACAAAGAGAGAACAAAATAAACCATTTTGTTTCTTTCTTCAGAAACCATAATTATTAAAAAAAAAAAGCATTAAGTATAAAAACCAAATATTCCAATTATATGACAAAAACTATCAGACTGGATAAAAAATATGCTGCCTATATGAGGCACAACTTAAATGAGTATATGGAAAATTTTTAAATAAAAGAATAGAAAAAATTTACACTCATGCAAACACTAACCAAAAGAAACCATAATAGCCATATTAATATTAAACAAAGTAGCCTTGAAGGCAAGGATCATTACTAGATAAAGAGGAACTTTTCATAAAGATAATGACATTTTGTAATAAAAGGGTCAATGCACCAAGAAAATACACTACAAATATAAAATAGATAAAAGACATTAAGAACAAAGTGCCAGTTAATGTGAAAATGTAAATGAATGGAAAAATTCCTTAAAAAAAAAAAAAATACTTCCAAAACTGACACAAGAAGAAATAGAAACTTTAAATAGATCCCACACCTATTTAAGTAATTGGATGTATGATTTAAAATCTTCCCATAAACAAAACTCCAAATCTATATCTTTCATTGGTAAAAAGCTTGTTTACAATTGGTGTTACTTGTTCCCTAAATTTAAAATTACTTAAATATACTTAAATTTAAGTTTAAATTAATTTCTTAAAATTAATAACAATAATTATAACCAAACTTCTTAAGATGACAAAAGAAAAGACATTTTCTACTTATTTTCTGAAGCCAGCATAGCCTTAACCTTGACAAGAACATTGCAAAAAAAAAGGGAAAGTACAGCCCAGTCTCATCCATAATACCACAGGGACAAAATGACTGAACAAAACATTATCAAATTTAGCAGTATAAAAAAGGATAAGACATCACATCAACTTGGGTTTGTTCCAGGAATTTAAACTGGCTTACTATTCAATAATCAATTAATCTATGAGGATGGTATAAATTGTGGTTTATTTATGCAATAGGATATAATTCAGTAATGAAAAATAGTAAATTACTGATTCAGCAATAAGAGCTTTCTCCCAAACAAGATTTAGTTAAATGTATTAGTTAGAAGTTAACAAAGAATTCATACTGTATGATTATATCTATGTATACACCAAAATAGGCAAAGCAATGTAAGGTTATAGAGGTCAGGACAGTGCTTCCTTTAGGAAGGAAGAAGTGGACAGTGATTGGGAGTAAGCATAAGAGAGGCTTCTAGGGTGTTGTTACTGTGCTAGCTCTCATGGGTTACATAGAAGTATGTTAATTTTGTGGCAATTAATCAAACTAATCACTAGTTACCATTTGTGCTTTTTATGTATATAAATGGATTTAAATATCAAAACTAAAAACATGTTTAAACACCCAAGATACTATAAACTAAATTATACCAAATAAAAATTTCATAGCAGTTTATAATTCAAAAAAATGCATTTATACATTATCTTCCTTGCTCTTCACTCCAGCCATCAGAGGCAGCATAGGGTGTGTAGGTAGATATTGTTACCCCATAACAATTTTGGGGTTACAAAATATTATAACCCCATAACACAAATGAAACAAATGAAATATTGGCAAGTTCAGTGATTCATCCAGATGCTATACCTATTATCAAAATGCAGAACATCCTAGGATTATTGAACCATTGACCATATTGTCCCTTTGGAGTCCAATTTAACAAAACTTATTTAAACCACTGTAGTGAAATCCATGAACATGGCTATTTAGACTCCACTTTCCCATTGCTTTACAAAGCCAAATTATCCTGTGCAAAATGATGGATGGAGCATAGACTTTAAAGTAAGATCAAGGGGCGCCTGGCTGGTTCAGTGGGTTAAAGTAAGATCAAATATGGGAGAAAAATTCCAGACCTTGTCACAAATTAACCGTGTAAATTTGGACATGGTACTTCATTGCTCTTAGCATTGCTTTCCTCTTCTACAAAGTGGGATGAATAGTATGCCTTTCAATAAGGGTGTGTGAAGAATTAATTAAATGATACCTGAAAATTGCCTGGCACAGTGCCTGAAAGCAACTGGTACCCAGTTATGTTGGTTCTACCCTTCCCTACCAACCACAAGTTTCATAAAGGAAGTGAGTTGTCTGCCCTGTGGAGATCAACCCAAAAACCCTTCAAATAATTGTGAGGAAAGCAGAAAGAGACACCTGAGTTTATCTAATCCAGCAGAGTTGCTTGGAACTGACTTGTTTAAGGTCATTATTTATGCACAAGATGAGTTAGGACCTAGGTCCAAAATCCACTTAGGTTCAACAATTTGGGTAAATCCAACACCACTACCACTTCAACCTTACTTTTCCTCTGGGGAGAGAGACTGTTTCTGCTTGCAACCCAGTTGAAGGCATGAATGAAACAGCCAGCCTTTATGAAAATCCCTCAAGATCAGGCTATGCAAGTAAAGGGCTAACCCTGAACAGAAGTAATCCCTCCCTCCCCTTTCCTCCCAGTACATTTTATATTTTAATCTTTCTATAGTTCATGTTCATATTTCATTGTGACACTTTACCAGTTTACCCTTGGTCTTCTCTTAGGAACTCAGAGAGGACAGAGTCTGTGTATCATTTGTTTTTATATGCTCAGTGCAAAAAAAAAAAAAAAAAGTATTAGGCTTCAAAAACTGTATAGAAGGAAGAAAGAAAATAAAGAAGGGAGAGGGGAAATAAGGAAATAAAATTAATTTGTGAGCAAAGGAAGCAAGGTTTGTCTTTAAATGCCCCAGCCTCATCCTCTGTGCCCTGTCCTCTCCACTACCTCTCTCACCCCATCAAGCTTCTAGATTGGTCAGTGTTTTCTCCAACTTTCCAATGTCCTCTTCTCTCAGCCTACTCTCAGAAACAAGCCCCTAGACCAGTGATTTACTGCTACTGTGATTAGGAATCACATGTTGCTTTTTTTTCCAGGTGGAAGATGCATTTCAAGAATTTCCTAGAATTGCAGGAGGCTTGATCCCTTGTTAAGGGAAGGCAGGGGAAGAAGACAAGGAGTTAGATCAGGGAGCTTTCTCAGTAGCCATGCTTCACTCATGAAGAAAAGTGGACATGAAGGTGTAGACCTGAGGCTGTTACTTAATCTCAAACTCCTTGAACTTCATTCGGTTTGTTTTCTCAGACCTTACACCCAATTTCCCAGAGACACCTTTTCCTTTGAGATTCTGATCAGATGCCCCAGTCTCTTCCCACAGGTGTCACGTGTTAGGTTCGAAGCCGCCTCACCTGGGTTCTACTGCCAAACACATTCATGTGGCCCAGCCATCTCAAATCATCACAGTTGAGTAAGTCTGGGTAATATGATGTGATAATAGATGCTCCGTGTCTTCCCCAGGATGTTTATGTTGCATTGTCCTCTGCCTTAGAGCCTGGGCTTGAATAATTTCCTTTTATCTGGCTACTACTGAACTTGAATACCTCTTTTGTACCTTTGTGCGTGCCTACATCCTTTCCCTTTAGCAATAGGCGAATGTTTCTAGAGTGTGTCTGGGACCATCTTCTAGCATCTTATTGTTGTGGATGAGGCCAGGGGTACCAGCTAAGGCACAAAAGCAGCGGATATCAACCTAGCCAAGGATGAGACATCTCACAGACAGAGAAGTATTTAAGGTAGGGGTCAATGGTTCATTTGCCATGTTCAGAAAGATTCAGACAGATGTCCTCCAGACATGGGTCTAAAAGGGAAGGATAAGAGAGGATTAGATCACATTTTCCCTTTAAGTCTTCCTTGCCTGATCCAAACATTCCTGCCACTAACAGCATGTGTGACCACAAGAACATTATTCACAATTTTGCTATCAGTGAAAAAGAGAATTATAGTTCCTCACCTCTTAAGTTTATTGTGAAACACAACAAGTCAATAGATATGAAGAATTTGGCACAAAGTAAACTCTTCATGATATTGTTATATTCTCAGGGCTTTTTGTGCAATTGACTCAAATGCTCAAATTTTTAGAATATTTAGAGGAAGATAGATTAGTTTGGTCAATCTATCTCAAAAACATATTGGTAAAATATATCTTGCCTTGAAATATTTAATGTTAAAACACGTGAAAAATTACCCTTAACTTTTAATAAGTTTGTTGTAGAAGTTTTTCCTTTATCATCCCTTGAAATTACATAAAATACAATCAGTTTTTCTTAATTACAAATCGTTATGAAAAAAAAATCTAATTTCCAAAAATAATAGGTGGTTTAGAGCTTAACATGTATGCCACTGTGCTATTTTCTCTGAATCCTAATTATTAATGCTAAATGTAATAACTAATGCTGATGCTAATACATGATCTTAATTGTCAATTCATCAACCTAAAATTAATTTTTTTCTTAAAAATAAATAAAAACAATTCTACAACACAAAACAAAAACTCAAGTCCACCTGGTAGACACTTCTTCCAATGGATGATTTAATTAAAGGGACCACATATGACTTTTTGGTAAGGGATATAAGCACTTTCCAAAAAAGGGGCAACAGAATTTTTCTGCTAAAGGTACAAGGATGGGGTCATAATTCATCGATCCTCTTACTAAATTATGAGACCAAACACAGTGATGGAATTAGTAGCAACAATAATGATAAAGAGTAAATGTATTGAGTGCTAACTCTGTGCTTAGCACTTATGAAGTCTCTAACTCTAATCTTTACAATAACCATATGACAGGCACATTATTTTTTCATATTAGAGATAAAGTACCTGAGTCTTAGAGAAGTTAAGCGGCTTGCTCATAGTCACAAAGCTAGTAAGTGGCAGAGCCAGTGTTCCAACACAAGTAATCCTCTCCAGAGTCCATGCTCTTGGTCTATACACCCTACTGTTTCCCAGTATTCCCATATTTTCAAGACCAGATCATGGTCTTGTTTTTTGAGTGAATTAGTGAATGAATAAATGAATAAGTGGGTGAAAAAAACATATGGACTGAATGCTGATTACACAACATACAGCAAGCTAGAGGTACTGCCAAGTTTTATAATCTTCACAGTCAGGTGGATGTTGCCATTGGGCCTGGAGGTAAGAAACAGGAAATATTGAACATCTAGAAAAGGAAGGTAGTGGGTTGAGTTCAAGCTGTGTGGAGTTAGGATATTGATTTGGGACATCCTGGGAGGCTCCGCATAAAGATTTCTTTTCATACCTCCCATCCATAAGTTTCCAGTCCATGCTGAGATGGACAATAGGGAAAATTGCATTTCCCTGACATTGTTCATCTATCTGTCAATTGAGTGTGTCAGGATCTTCCTAATTAGACTGTAGCTCTCAGAGAACAGGAAGCTTCCTCATACATTTGCAGGTCCTATTTCACCACTCAGTGATTGATTCAACAAGACTGTTCTCAAATTTGGGCCATAGATGGCTTGGGGGAGCTAAAGTTTCAAGAGTGCATTGAACAAACCTGCTTCCTAGTGACATATGTCTTTTGGCCAAGCAGGAAGAATCCTGCTGGCTTTCTGTAAGACACCACTGACAGGATGTCAAAGTTGAATTATGTACTTTCAATTAGTTGTTAATGAGCTTATTCCAAAAACAACGTCCTCCAAGGCTTGGTAAAAACCCCATCCTCTCCATAAAGCACTCTCTGAACATCTTGACCCATGGCAATCTCTCCATCCTCCAGACAACCACCAAAAACTCACTGGGCCATAATTTGGCACTAGCCATCTATTACTTTGTTCATTCATGTCTTATACCAACTGTAAGTCTCATGAGGACAAAGACCATGTCTTCTACATTTTTGAGCAGCAAGATAAGATTTTTAGATATCTATGAAGTCCACAAATCTTTATTGCACATCGACAAGATGCCAACCAGGAAGGCAACAGAAACAAAACAGATCAAAACCCCTTCCATAGTAGAGGAACTCTACTATGGAAGGGGTAGGCTGTGCTGCCTTGTTCTTGCCACAACTCTCTTCCCCTATTCCTACAGAAACATACATTCACTGATGGATACAAAGTACACAGAGTACAAAGATCATAGTCACATTCTGTAAAGTAATCTCTGAAGAACGGCAAGCCCAGGTCAACCACAACGGGTTAAAAAGAGCACAAATGAGAACTAGATGACCCTTTCGCTGGATTAGAGAAATGCTGCCCAAACAAGGAGATGGAAACTGAAGAGGAAAAATTGTGGGTTTCTAAAGAAGGCCTCTATGCCCTATCCCAGGGGTGAGCTTGGAACACACTCATGCTAGAAGCCATTTGTTAGATTTTCAGAAATTTTATGGACTGGTTGAGATTAGCAGCTAGAAATTAGACATGGAGTTAGTTTTCACACTTTTGAAAAAACCAAAGATACAAATTTGGGCTTTTCTTAGTCCCTCCCCCTCCCCAGCACCAGAGAGACCGTTGTTAGGCATTTACCAGCACTGCTGATCCTATAGTGTTCTCCCAGCCTCCACCTCAAAAACAGTTGGGTAGAAAAGGCAGCAGGACTAGAAGGGATGACCTGAGATAACATTGGAGAAACTCAGGGAGCATCAGAAACTTCCTCGCACCCAGAGAGGGGTGTGCACAGGGCCTCACAGTCAGAATAAGAAGGAAACAGAATCACAATCTGGTGACAGGATACCTTAGTGGGACACAAGCATCTCACAATTATTTTAATCATTATTAGAAATAACTAACGCAATAAAAGTGGGTGAAGGTGAGAGTATGGCATGAAGCAAGGGTTATGATTAATCCAATTCTGTGCTCCCATGATCCACAGAAAGGGAAAAAGAGGAGGAGGTTGCCATGAACTGGTTGCCTGGAGACAACCATGATGAGACCACAGCAAAAGCCAAAGACATGCTGCCATGATTGTATATAGATGCTGCCCAAGAAAGCAAAAACTCTTGAATTCGCCAAGCTTGTTCCAAAAGCAACTCTCCCCCACCTCCCACCACAAAAAACCACCAACATGAATAAGTTACCCTGAAGTATATATAATTTTTTCTACCTATATTAGTCTGTTCAGGCTGCCATAACAAAGTACCATAAACTGTGTGTCTTAAACAACAGGCATTTATTTATTATACTTCTAGAGGCTGGAAGTCCAAGATCAAGATCCATGAGGGTTCAGTTCAGAGAGCTCTCTTCCTGATTTGTGGATGGCCACTTTGTCCTCACATGACCTCTTCTTGGTGCACATGTGGGAAGAGAGAGCATGGCCTCTTTCTTCCTCCTCTTATAAGACTACCAGTCCTACTGGATCAGAGACCCAATCTTAAGACTTACCTCAACCTTAATTACCTCCAAATGCAGTCACAGTGGCACTTAGAACTTCAACATTTGAATTGGAGGGCTACAACTCAGTGCTTGGCACTATCACTAGGTAGAAAGGGAACTTCCAATAGAGACTGAGTTGACAGTCTGTTGTTGGGGTTGTGGCCAGCAGGCACTCTCTCCAGGGCTGGTGCAAGTCTAAATTGGCACCACCCTGTGGAGAGGAGTTTGGAAATATTCATAAAACTTACAAAAGCATTTACCCTGTATTCCAGTGATTCCACTTCTGCGATTTTTTCCTATTGACATACCTGTGCAAATTAATACATGCACAGAGTTATTCACCATCGCTGAATCACTATATTGTAAACCTGAAACTAATTTACACTGTAAACTAACTGGAATTTAAATAAAAACTTTTTAAAAAAAAAGATTGAAAGCAGCCCAGTGTCCATCAACAGAAGACAGATTAAATCAATAATGGAATATTCTATTACTAAAAAATAATGATAAGGAAAGGATTACATATTCCATTTAATGTGAAATGGGAAGAATAAGAATTTATGCTCACATTTGGCTCTATTTTAAAAAGAATCACAAGAAACTAATAAAAGGGAAACGACATCTTAAGAATGGCTTTTTAATAGTGTTTTGCTTTTATGTAATGATTGTGTGAGCTTGAAAAACAACAACAACAAAAAAGTAAAGTTACATTTCTGCACACCTGACTTTGAGACTTGTAGGTAATTACTATCTGCTCTCCCTGGATCTATCACAATGAGATGTTCAAGGAACCTTTTGTGATTGACCGCTACTGATCCTGTTGAGTCATGAGTATGACATTCTTTGATCTGGGAAGAATGTGATGAGAATGGATGTTATGTCTGACCCTGCCAGAAGTAGGGGTTGAGTCTGTTGTTTAGCATATGACTTTAGGCAGGTCACCATTACTCTCATAGTTTCAATTCTTACATTATAAGGAATGGGATCTGCTCAGATCGGCAAATATTCACTGGGAACTGACTCCAATCCTGGAGACTCAAAGCTGTACCTAGCACTTACCCTCAAGCACTTTGAAGACTGGTTGGAGGAGGCAGTGGAGACAAGGACAAGGCAACAGAATGCCAGAGGTGTCTCCAGGCAGTGCTGATGCCTGGAAGAGGGCTATTCCCAACCTGTATGCGCAGGGAAGACTATCTGCAGGAGAAGGGTGAGGAGGGAAGGTGTCCCAGACAAAGAGAAGAGCAAGGACAAAGGTATAATCAGGGCACAGAAGGGAAGCCCGAGCAGCATGGATTATTGAAGGGTCAGAATAGGCCAGGAAGGTGCAACCGATGCAACTGTACATGTGCCCTTCCTGTGGTGCAGCCCACCCTGCTTCTCCAGGAGGTGTGTTCGAACCATGGCACTCTACTGGAGCTTGTGGAAGGAATCTTCAATCTCTCTGACCTGAGTATGGGCCATATCAAAGTCAGTGAAAGCAAAAGGGGGCCTCACAGGGACCAGGGCCAAGGGCAGTTCCCCTTGCACCCACTGGAGGCCCAGGCTAAGTAGACAAGAACACCTCCTCCAGGCCTCAGTCGTTCCAAATCTGTAGGAGCTATGTCCACTGCTGCTCAGGAGTTAAGGATGTGGTCCCTAGCACTGGCAGCACTCCAACCCTAGCACCTTGTGTCCCTGAGACCTATAGCTTATTCTCCTCTCAAAGAAATGAGCCCACCTAGATCTCTTCCCCTCTCCCTGTCCCAGGTCAGAACTGCTTCTAGCTGCTGGCATGCCCAGCTGATCAGTGGCCTTGCAGGGCTGGACTCGGGGCTTGTGTTACATGCCATCATCCTCATCTTATTTGATTCTCACAACAGTCCTGCAGGGTTGAAATCCTATATTCATCACATATATGATACAATGCAGTTCAAAGGCATTAATTGGCCCACGTTCTCAGGGACACTTAGTGTCAGAGCTAGGATTCGATTTCAGGTCCCTCCTTCCCAAGCCAGGTATCTAATCCTAGAAGGGAAGGCCTGTTTGTTTCCTTGACCAACAAGTTGGCTGTTCCAAGCTTTGTTGCAACCATCTGGGTTAAGCTCCTCCCACACCCCAGCCCGCCCCACTCATCCCCCAAATCTAAGACCAGTGCTGCCCCCTCCCCTGAGCACGGCTGGATCAGATTAGCAAAAGCAGCCGCGTTCACAAGATTGCCCTACTTGGCTCCAGCAATTAATTAAGAGCCGTCTGAGAGCCTCCAAAGGGCCTGCAAGCTCCAGCAAGATACAGCACACCTAGTTTAATCCAAAATATTTGCTTTGTTTTTCTCTTCACTAGAGAACCAGTCCTTACCTGTTACCTGAACCTGATTAAATTTTTAAGCTGCTCATTCTTGGTGCCAACCATGAGCCAACCTGTTGGTCATTGGAAGGTGAGGAGGTGGCTGGAAATGTGACAATGAGAATAACTTATCAATACATACATCGTTGTTTACTGGCTGCACCATGTAGTATCCAGGATCCACACCAAGCACTGCTTGTCCTGGTCAACAGTGTTGTTTGCACACATGAGACCCTGCTGTAGGCTTAGCCAGGGTTAGGTCAGGACCCCCAAATATCCAGCCTGGAATTATCTATGGACAGGCCTGTCTTATGGCCATAATGGAGACCTCCTGACCCTAGAGGCTGTTGCCCATTGGTCCCTCACGGTCTTAGGAGGGGTCTTAGGGATCAGACGTCTCACCAGCCTCATTGTCTGTATTCTACTGGCATGAAACATCAAACTCCTATTGACTCTCCCACCAAAATGTATCAGAACCCACCAATTTTATCCACCTCAGTGCTAATAACCAGCCCTGGGGTTACAAAACTTTCCCATAAAGAGACAGATAGTAAATATTTTAGGTATTGTGGGAAAAGGGGCAAAATTGAGGATATTATGCATGTACTTACATAACAAAAGAGACAGGTATTTGGATGGCTGAGTCAGTTAAGCAACTGCCTTCTGCTCCGGTCATGATTTCAGGGTCATGGTATCAAGTACCACATCGGGCTCCCTGCTCAGCAGGTAATCTACTTCTCCCTATCCCTCTGCCCCTCCTTCTTGTTGTGCTCACTTGCTTGCTCTCTTTCTCTCAAATGAATAAATAAAATCTTAAAAAAAAATAAAATAAAACATGGAGGACATTAGGAGGAGGAAAGGAAAAGTGAATTGGGAGAAATCGGAGGGGGAGATGAACTGTGAGAGACTGTGGACTCTGAGAAACAAACAGGGTTTTGGAGAGAAGGTGGATGGGGCGTTAGGTAAGCCTGGTGGTGGGTATTAAGGAGGGCATGTATTGAATGGAGCACTGGGTGTGGTGCATAAGCAATGAATCTTGGAACACTGAAAAAATAAAATAAAATTTAAAATATAAATAAATAAAAAATAAAAGAGAAAACATGCTTCCACACATTTTTATTAATAAAATTTAAGATATAATAATATTAACAACTGAGTACAATTTTTAGATACAGATCAAGTCATGAGAATGGAATTCTTTTGTGGGAGAATAATATTTCCTTTAATTGTGAGGTTCAGAGCTAGAGTCCTCTGTCATTGAATCAATTAAGAGTGTTCACCAGTCTTATTTCTATATGCCATGCAAAAACAGGTGTCTAGCCAGATTTGGTCCATGATCTGCAGTTAGCAAATCCCTGCCATCTGCCAAAATATCTTGCCAAGGTATTGAAAAAACTTCCCTACATATCTCCTGCCTCCACTCTTGTTCCCAGAAAGTCTGTCCTCCACGTAGTACTGGGCAGACTTGGTTAAGATTATAAATGGTCTCTATTCCTCTCCTCAAAACCTTCCATTGCCCTCCCATTCTGATGGCCTGGAATTCTAGAGTCTGATTCAGACATAGAATCTTCTTAGAAAGCTGGCACAACAGGGAGGAAGTCAGCATTCCCCAGCAAGACACCCCACTTTCAGGAGGCTCAGATAAAGACTTAGAGTGCTAGGCCTGAGGAGAGCAAGCAGAGAAGGGCTGGGAGGTGCACATCAAGGGTCTCAGGACCCCTGCATACAGGTCTCAGGCCATCCATCGGCAGGCAGCACTGGCTCCACCTGGCATTCAAGGACTGAGTGCAGAAATGGCAGTGGAAACCACTCTGGCAAGTCAAATATACCCGAGACATGGCATCTTTAGAACTAAGTTATGAGTCCAGTGACAGTGTGGTTTCTTGCTATCTGCACCGAGCCAGATCAGGAGATCAAGGTTCCGTTTTGGGCTTTGCTTCTAACAAGCTATATGACCTCAGCCAAGTCACCAGCTCTGGGGGCTTCTGTAACTTCATGAGTAAAAACAGGGAGGGGTTGTGGGGTGGGAACCTGGGTGGCTCAGTCAGTTGGGCATCTGCCTTTGGCTCAGGTCATGAAGGCATACTGAAGGCACACTGAAGAGTGGAGGTCCCCCTCATACAGCTCCAGGACTGGAAATCCAGGCATTGCCATTTTAATTTTATTTTTTTTTTTCACCCTCTAAAGCTGCATGAAAAGCCTTCAGGGAAATAAAGCCACATAGAGCAACCTGAAGAAGCTTATACTCAGTCCAGCCCCCTGGAAAAGGTGGAGGGTACAACTCTGCCCAGGCAGACAACTGAGAATCTGAACACCGGGCCCTTTCCTTAGAAGACCAGCTGGAACGAGAGGCAAACATGAAGTTTATGAAGCATGGAGAACTGCAAAACTCCAGCAGTAAAGGAAAACAGTATATAGAATTCAAGGGTTTTTTCTCTTGTTTCTTTAGTATTTTAGTTTAAAATTCTCATTTACTTTTTTTCTTTACTTTTTTCAACAAGCTTCTTATTTTATCAACTTTTTTGGTCTCTTTTTAAATTTTCTTTTGACATTTATATTTTATAGATATATTCTTCATTTTTTTGCTTCCTTTCACTGTATTCAATTTTGTTTTTGTATATACATAAGTTTTTCTTTCTTTACAATTTTGGGATTAAACATTTAAAAAAAAAAAAAACAGATCAAAATACAGCCAGTATCAAGGGTATCATCCTGTTCTACCTCTTTGATCATATTCTCTCTTTTTTCTTTTTCTTTTTTTTTTTTCTTTTTTTGTTTCTGATATCTTCTGATTTGCCTAGTGGATATTTTGCTGGGGTCATAGTTGCAGTTTTATTTATTTATTTTTTTTGTTCTCTCATTCTTCTATTCCTCTCTGAACAAAATAACCAGAAGGAAGATTTTCCAGAAGAAAAAAAAAGAGCAGGAAGCAGTAAGCACTGCCAAAGACATAATAAATATGGACATTGTTAAAACGTTGGGGCTAGAATTCAGAACAATGGTTACAAAGATACTAGTGGGACTTCAAGAATGCATAAAAGACACTAGAGAATCTCTTTCTTGAGAAATAAAAGAACTAAGATTTAGTCAGTTTAAAATCAGAAAGGGCATTGCTGAGATGCAGTCAACAATGGAAGCTCTTACTGCTGGGATGAATAAGGCAGAAGAGAGAATAAGTGATATAGAAGATATAATTATGGAGAATAAAGAAACTGAGCAAAAAAGAGATAAACAACTACTGGACCATGCAGGGAGGATTTAAGAGATCGGTGATAACCATAAAACAAAACAATATTAGAATGATTGGGGTTCGAGAGGAAGAAGAGTCAGGGGGCAGAAGGTATATTTGAGCAAATGATAGCTGAGAACTTCCCTAACTTCCCTAAGGAAATAGGCATTCAAATCCAGGAGGCACAGAGAAATCTCCCCTCAAAATCAATAAAAATAGATCAACACCCTGACATACAATAATGAATCTTGTAAGTTTCAGAGACAAAGAGAAAATCTTGAAAGCAGCTTGAGTCAAGGGCTCCTTAACGTACAAGGGTGGGAACATTAGACTGGCAACAGACCTATCCACAGAAAACTGGCAGGCCAGAACAGACTGGCATGATATATGCAGGGTACCAAAGGAGAAAGCATGCATTCAAGAGTACTTTATCCAGCAAGGCTGTCATTCAGAATGGAAGGAGAGATAGAGAGCTTCCAGAACAATCAGAAACAAAAAGAATTTGTGATTAGTAACCCAGCCCTGCAAGAAATGAAGAAAAAGGGATCCTGTAAGTGAAGACAGAGTCCAAAAGTAACATAGACCTGAATGGAACAGAGACAATACATAGAAAGAGTGATTTTACAGATAATTCAGTGGCACTAAATTAATATCTTTCAATAGTTACTCTGCATGTAAATGAGCTAAATGCTCCTATCAAAAGACACAGTGTGGTGCACCTGGGTGGCTCAGTGGCTTAAAGCCTCTGCCTTTGGCTCCGGTCATAATCCGGACTGTGTCCTCTGCTGTGCAGAAGCTTTTTATCTTGAAGAGGTCCCAATAGTTCATCTTTGCTTTTGTTTCCCTTGTCTTTGGAGACCTGTCTAACAAGAAGTTGCTGCAACAGGGTTTGAAGAGATTGCTGCCTGTGTTCTTCTCTAGGATTTGGATGGATTCCAGTCTCACATTTAGGTCTTTCATCCATTTTGAGTTTATCTTTGTGTATGGTATAAGAAAAGTTTCATTCTTCTGCATGTGGCCGTCCAATTTTCCTAACACCATTTATTGAAGAGACTGTCCTTTTTCCATTGGATATTTTTTCCCACTTCGTTGAAGATCAGTTGACCATAGATTATCAATCTCAACAACCCCCCCCCCAAAAATAATCCAGTCAATAAATGGGCAGAATACATGAACAGATATTTCTCCAACAAAGACATACAAATGGCCAAAAGACATATGAAAAAATGCTCCACATCACTTGGCACCAGAGAAATACAAATCAAAGCCACAATGAGATACCACCTCACACCAGCAAGAATGGTTAAAATGAACAAATCAGGGAACAACAGATGTTGGTGAGAATGCAGCCGAAAGGGAACTCTTACACTGTTGGTAGGAATGCAAGCTCGTACAACCACTCTGGAAAACAGTATAAAGTTTCCTCAAGAAGTTAAAAATAAAGCTACCCTATGGCCCAGCAATTGCCCTACTAGGTATTTACCCCAAAGATACAAAAGTAGTGATCTGAAGGGGCTCCTACACCCCAATGTTCATAAAAGCAATGTCCACAATATCCAAATTATGGAAAGAGCTGAAACGACCATCGACAGATGAATGGATAAAGAAGATGAGGTGTATATATATACAGTAGAATATTAGCTATCAGAAAGGATGAATACCTACCATTTTCTTTGACATGGATGGAACTGGAGGGTATTATGCTGAGCAAAATAAGTCAAGTGGAGAAAGATAGCTATCGTGGTTTCACTCATATTGGAATATAAAGCACAGAGATTCATAGGGGAAGGGAAAGAAAAATGAATGGGAAGTCATCAGAGAGTGAGAAGAACCGTGAGAGACTCTTAATTATGGGTAACAAAAAGGGTTGCTGGAGGGGAGGTTGGTAGAGGGATTGGGTAGTTGAGTGATGGGCATTAGGGAGAGCACATGATGTGATGAGCACTGGGTATTATATGCAACTGATGAATTATTGAACTCTATATCTGAAAATAATGAAGTGCTCTATGGTGGCCAAATGAATTTATATTAAAATTTTAAAAGTAATAAATATATTTTACCTTATTTTATTTTATTAAATACATTTAGACACACTGTCCCCAGGTTTTAAATGTCTATGTGATAAAGAAAGGTGGTGCCTATAAATTCTATATTTCATGCAATCTAATGATAAACATATTTATAAACAATTGCTAAACCCAGAATTTGGAGACTCATGAAAGAATTTTATGTTTCTTGAGTTTAAGAGAGCACTACTGAACAACTAGATTTAGACTATAAGAAAAACCCTAAACAATTACAAAGCACTCTACAGTCCGCTGTATTGTGTCATTACGCCCACAACAAACCACAGATTATTATTCCAGTTTTAGAAAGGCTGATACTTTTCCAACATCATAGAACTAAAAAGTCTCCTATCCAGGATTTGACCCTAAGCTTCCAAAGTTCAGACTCAAGTGTTTTTTCCATCAGGGAAGGAATTATTTTGAAAATTTTTTCAAGAAGAATTAGTTGGACAAGTGTTCCTTATTGCAAATTCCAAATTAATAGAACCCAAATTAATGACGTTATAGTTATATCAGTGACTGGTCCACAGGAGATTATAGTTCTTTAAAAGTTTCCTGTCCCTACATATTTTTTACTGAGAAAACTTTCCAACTTTCCACTTGCCCAGGGTTGTGAAATTCCTGCATATTTATACAAGGAAAAGGGAATTTTATAGCTAGATTTCTTTTGACAATTATAGTAAAAGGAAGAGCAGCCCTGGGACTGGATTATTTTCCCTTTATCACCTGAGGGCAGAGAACATGATGTAGGATAACGACACAATTCCACATCCACACCTGTTTGTTTATTCAACAGACATCTGAGGTTTCAAAGCATCGTTCTTTGACAGGAGACTTTCATCATCTTGTCTCCCACAACCATACAAAGCAGAGAAGCCAGGAGACTGGTGGGAGTCCTGCAACCAAGGAGGATTCAGAGACAAACACAAGATGAGGTTGACCCACCTGGCAGTTGTCAGTCGCCCCTAAGAGCTTCTCAGGGACTTCTACCTCTGTCGACAGGCATTCGTCAACACCCAATCCATGTGTAGAGTATTGAGAACTAAAGACGGTCATGGTCTGATGCTCACACAGATGAGGCAATCGTTGGAAATGTTTCCGAGGCATCTAGGTTTTATCGCAAACAATATAGCGGCCTTAATTAATACTTGTACGCCACATGAAACCTGAACCTGCATCCTTTTGTCACGTAGGCTTCCAGTCACCCCCATACCATTCACTACCAGGGATAGAGTCTCTGCCTTTATCCATGCAACCTACTTTGATGTTCCACATAGGATTCTGGGATCCTTACAACCTTCTAAAGCGTCAGTTCTCAACCTGGGCTCCATACCAGAAAAACTTGGGGAGTTTGCAAAATTTTGATACCTGGTGACATTCTCTAAGATTTCAGTTTACATGGTCTGGGTTGGCCATCAAGATTTCTAGAAGTTTCTGGGTTGTGCTTAGAGGTGGCCAGGGTCAGAAACCTCGATCCTAAACTTCTCTGAGCTAAAGATTTGTAATTCTGGAGGTTCCAGCTCTACACAACAGAGAAGATTAAGGCTTTCATTGATGTGGAGAGGCAACAAGTAAGGTAAATGACTGAGTCTCTCTATTTTCAGTTCTCTAGACAATGTCTGACTTTCCAGAGCTCTCCACAGTTTAAACTACCCCTCAAGCTTCCTGTGTGATATGGTTTTGAGGTGACCCATGTACACAAACATACACCCAACTATTCAAAAAATAATTTAAAATTTTTCAACCAATTTAATGAACAGCTATTTTAAAAGCATAATTGTTGGCTTGTTGGCCTGTAGACAACTATTAGGAATTTATTTTTTTGACACATGCATGTAATTCAGAGGCTTTCTGAGAGTGAGGTACTCATTGACCATGTACTGAAGAGCTTTAAGCCTTTTGAGTAGATTTTCAAGGATTTATGTCTGTATTTGTTTTCTGTGGCTGCTGTAACAAATTATCACAGACTAAGTGGCTGAAAACAACACAGGTAGGGGTGCCTGGGTGGCTCAGTTGGTTAAGCATCTGCCATTGGCTCAGGTCATGATCTCAGGTCCTGGGATCAAGCCCCAGGTCTGGGTTCAGCAGGGAGCCTGCTTCTCCTTCTCCCTCTGCTGCTCCCCCTGCTTGTGTGCTCACTCTCTCTCTCTCTCTGTTAAATAAAGAAATAACATTAAAAAAACACAGATTTATTCTGGTTGAAGACTGACATGGGCCTAACTAAACTAAAATTCAGGTATCAGCAGGGCTATATTCCTTTCCAGCTTACAAAGGCCAGGCACATCTCATGACTCATACCCTCCTTTCCCTCCTCAAAAACCTAGCACAGGCAGGCTGAGTCTTCCTCATGATGGAATCTCTCTGGTTCTGACTCTTCTGCTTTCTCACTTGAGGACCTCTGTGATTATACCAGAAACATTGTGCAATCCTGGCTACCAGGATTAACTTTATCTTAAGGTCAGCTGATTGGCAACTGTGGTTCCATCTACAACCTTAATCCTCCTTTGATGTGTAATATGACATAGTCACATGGTCCAAAGTCTAGGACCTGGACATCTTTAAGGACCCATTATACCCCCCCAATGCCCTAATGAATTGATGATAATCTATTCTGAGGGCATAAATGGTGCTTTGAAACCTATCTCAGCTGAGGAGGGAAATACAAGAACTTAGGACCAAATGGGGACCCATGTGTCATCTAAATAAATTAGGAGCAGGGACAGCCCACCTGACATCTTTCCCATGGTCTTTCCTTACCAGCTCTCCTTGGGTCAGTAAACGGATATTTACTCTACTAGGTCAGCGTAGCTCCTTGTCCCACAGAAACACCTACCTGAGCCTTCTCCTTGGTCTACTTTAGTTTAGAGCTAAATATTTATTTATAGGTTTTCCTTTTGCTGTAAAATTTATATGCAAGGAAATGTAGAGTCCTTAAGTGTATGTTTGCAAATCTTCAGTGTGTGCATGCAACCATGTAACCTAAACTCTTATCGAGTTAAAGTCAATCCTTCAGCAACTGGGTGGCTCAGTTAGCTGAGTGTCTACTCTTGGTTTTGGCTCAGGTCATGATCTCAGGGTCGTGATCTCTGGGTCCTGGGATCGAACCCCCTGCTTGGCTCATGCTTAGCACAGAGTCTGCTTGACATTCATTCCTCTCCTTCCTTTCCTCCCCCTCCACTCCTCCCTACTCACATGAATATTCTCTCTCTCTCTCTCTCTCTCTCTCAAATAAATAAATAAAACTTTAAAAGAAAAACAAAAGAAATAGTCAATCCTTCCCTCTGGAGCATTTCTCTTATTTATTTCAAATCAATATTTCTGTTGGATATCCTCTAGTATGAAGCTTAAAATTTATTTTACACATTAGGAATGTATGGAATAAAATTGAGTACATATGCCAGATGCAGGGACCTAGGGCTCTTTGTTCACTGAATGAGAGGTTGATCAAATTGGGTCTTTGCTATTTTGTTGTTGTTCTTAAGGTAAATACACATACCATAAAATTTATCATCTTAACCATTGCCAAGTGTGCAGGCCAGAGGTGTTAAATGCACCCACAATGTTGGGAAAGCATCTCCCTAATCCTTTCGTGCTGTAAGATTGCAATTCGCTCCTCCTCCCTACCTTTCCATCCAGGATGGGCATCCCAATTCTGCATTTCCTTTCCCTGTCCTCCCCCAAGTTAGCTTCTCTGCTCTTTTCCCCTGAAAAACAGTTTCTGGTCAGATGAGTAGAATTATATATATATTTTTTTCTTTCTCTTTACTTTTTGTTTTCCCTACCTTTTTCTCTCCTGATTTTCCTGTCCTCGCTTTGTTTCTCCCCTTTCACTTTCCTCCTGTTGACACCTCTGTCCCCTCCAGCCCCTGTCTTCCTTTCTTCCTTTTTGTTGCTTGGGTCTCCTCCATCAGCTTCCTTCTCCACCCCTGTCATTCCTTGTATTTTGTCTCCTCCCCACTGCCTTCATCAGCTCTCACGTTTTTCTCTCTGGCCTGTCAAGTACCCCTCAAAATCTTCCAAACAACAGACAGGGACCCACTCCCTCTGGGACAAACTCAGAGGAGGACACAGATGAAATCACTGGGTTCCCGGAGCTGGCAGGGATATCCCCAATGGGTAGTCATGGAGGGAGCTTGCCTGTTACAAGGCAGTATGCTCAGCTCTGCAGTAAAGGGTAGGAAGCTGGAGACACAGTGCTTGTGCTCCAAGGCTTGGCATCGAGTTTGGGAAGATAAGACATGCCCACACGGAAAGGTGGTGAGACCGTACAGTACAGGAGGTGTTCAACCACAGGACCAGCAGTGTTCCAAATCTGTTGATAGGTAGTGGTTTGGAACTTAGATACAATATAATGTGTTTTCTGTAAAAACGATATTCTGAGGGTGCCTGGGTGGCTCAGTGGGTTGAGCCGCTGCCTTCGGCTCAGGTCATGATCTCAGGGTCCTGGGATCGAGTCCCGCGTCAGGCTCTCTGCTCAGCAGGGAGCCTGCTTCCATCTCTCTCTCTCTCTGCCTGCCACTCCATCTACTTGTGATCTCTCTCTATCAAATAAATAAATAAAATCTTTAAAAAAAAAAAGATATTCTGAGAAGAGGGTAGGTTGCTTGGCTAGCTCATAAAAGCCAGTGTAACCAGAAAGCATGTAAGCATGGCACTCCAAACACCTTTTCAGGTGCACCTGCCTACCTAACCTTGAAACCTTAGCAGGAAAATGGCTTCTGGTTTAAACTTGCTACCAAAACATTCCCATTTCCTCACCACCACCACAGGCAGCCTGAGGACAGAGACTTGGAGAGAGGAGAGGTCGGGTACTCAGGGCATAAGTAACTTGCTGAAGTGCCAAGTGTCTTTTCCTGGCCAAGCATCTCCCTAATGGTTGGAACTAGGAAACCAACCTGGACACGGTGTAAATTCAATGTTATGAGAACAGAGCTCACCGTCTTGATCTAGACGTCAGATGGGTGGGCAAGAAACAAGAGAGGGGGTCCTGGTCAGGGTGCTTCAGAGAGGAGGCAGGGATTGAACAGGGCCCACAGGACAAGGAGGATGAGGTAGAGAAAGGCCAAAGAGGGACAGGCAGGAATGAGCATGGAACCTTAAGAACTGCTGATAGTAGGGCACTTTGTGGGTTAGTGGGGCTGATAGTGGGGCACTTGGGGGAAATAAAACCAAGAGCTCCTACACAGAGTCTGGAAGAAAGGCTGAAGGATGGTGGGCGCAAGTGGTAGGGACAGGGAGCCTGGGGGTGGCAGGTTGGCAAGAACCTTAAGAACAAGGCTAAGGACTTCAACTTCCCCTCTGATCCCATGTGGCTATAAGCCAAGGGCACAGTAACATCAATCTTAATGACATGGAACCCAATGAGAGGGCACGGAATAGGATGCAATGACAAGGATTAGCACATGTCCGAGAGGGCTCCATGCAAGAAAAGCAAACATTACTTCATGAATCCGGACTTGTGGGGTTTTTTTTGGGGGGGGGGGGGTACATTATCCACGTATGCATACAAGCATGTACATATGCACACGCTTACACATACAGTGGGTCGTATGCTACAACACATTTCTCTACTGTGGGTCTTGAATCATGACGGTTGATATGGTGGTTTTCAGTTGAATCTAGGAGAGATTTGAGGGATTGGTTTCAGGAAACAGGATCCAGCAGGGAGTGGCAGGCAGAATAGTTGAGGGGTCAGTGGGGAAGCCTCAGATCTGGGTGAAACTAGCAGGAATGGGATTAGGGGCCACCAGTCCCCTAGAGAAAGAGGAGCCGAGCGCCAGGTCTGGAGAACGGGAGACAAGAGTGCTGTAACTGCTATGGATTCGGTGAAGTGCATGGGCTGAATGGGTCCCCACCTGCCAGCGTCAGGTGCCAGGTACCACCCCCAGCACATGTGTGTGTTTTGCTGAAAGATTTTATTTTTCCCAAACTCCCACTGTACTGTGTTCCATCTTAATTTCTCTTTTTTCGGATGTTTGAACTTCTGGTTCAAAAATGCTTCAATTTTAAATCCATACGTCAATAATTAATGTTGTGGGACACCTGGGTGGCTCAGTTCATTAAGCCTCTGCGTTAGGCTCAAGTCATGATCCCAGGATCCTGGGATGGAGCCCCACGTCAAGCTCCCTGCTTAGCAAGCAGTCTGTTTCTCCTTCTCCCTCGCTTGCTCGTGCTCTCTCTCTCAAATAAATAAATAAATAAAAGTCTCTTTAAAAAATAATTAACATTGTGACTTCCTACTACCTTACACAGGTAAATATGACACCCACAGAGTGCCTACTACATGTGGAAGATACCTGAGCCCTTAGAAGCCATTTTTAATCTGAGTTTTAAAGAATGGCAAAGAATAAATGCAAACCCAAACTAAGCCTGGATAAACAATGCCACATCTGTCACCTGTTCGAGCATCTTTATTCATTCAAGGGAGGCAGAAAGAAAACACGGATTACTTTTTTAAAAATACACGGTAACTTACTGACAACCACCTAGGGATCTGGTTCTTATGTTTAATAGCTCAAAATTCAGATCCATAGACCTATTTCTTGTTATCATCATGTCTTTTTGCTAACTGTTGTCTTAAAATTAAAGACACACATGTGCTCAAATCCATGCTCTCTCTTTGTAAGACGCTCCTGGCAGAAGGAGCTGATCCTAGTTTATTAAGTTTATGTAGTGAAAACACTTGCAAGAATCTGCACCAGATGTGGACCAAGACGTGCCACAGGGGATGAGAAGATGGAGTGCTTCCCGCTTCCCACTTAACACAAAGAAATGGGCCGCCTTACCTTCAGCAGGTAAGCTATCCCTGGGAAGTAAATCCAGTGAAGATGAGTGGTGACCCCCTAAAATTTATGACCGAGCCCTAACACCCCCCACCTATTGAGTGTGACCTTATTTGGGCACAGACAGCCTTCTGGAGTGGTGGAAACATTCTAGACCTTGACCAGCATGGTGGTCACATAGACAGCCCTATACATACAAGTTCATTGAGTTACACTCTTAAGATCTGTGTGTTTTATATGTCATACCCTATATAAGTATTTTAAATTCTTTATATGTTAAAAAGTATTTTAAAAAACAACAAAAAAAGTTGAGACAGCAATGAGATGTCACTGTAAAATAGGAAAACATTTTATAAATGCATAATGCTCGGCACTGGAGTCTTATTTGTTGTGTTGGGGAGGACGCTTGGGACATTTCAGAAGGGTATTTGATCCTGCTTACCCAAAAACTTTACAAGGGTCCACCTTTAACCTAATATTTTCCCTTGTAAAATTTATCCTAAAGAAACAGTCACACAGATGTACACAAATACTTAGGCAAGGATGTTCATCACTTCATTGCTTATGACAGCAAAAAAACAATTTGGAGTACCAAACTGCCCAGCAGTGGAGGACTAAGTAAATATATTTTGCCCCATGTGTCAGATAGAAGATATTAAGAGCCCATTAAAAATGAGAGAGTATTTAATGGAATAGGAAATTCAGCAAATGGAGAGAAAGATCACAAAACAATGTGCTCATTATAATCATATTTGTGTTAGAAGTAGATACATAGGGGCACCTGGGTGGCTCAGTCATTAGGTATCTGTCTTTGGCTCAGGTCATGATCCCAGGGTCCTGGGATCCAGGGTCCTGAGCATCGGGCTCCCTCTTCGGTGGGAAGCCTGCTTCTCCCTCTCCCATTTCCCCTGCTTGTGTTCCCTCTCTCGCTTTCTCTCTCTCTGTGTCAAATAAAAAAATAAAATCTTTAAAAAAAAGTAGATGAATATATTATGTATAGTATCTATCTGTATATCTGTCTGTCTATATCTATCTGATGGATATGACCCAAATATGAAGATTGTTCTCTCCGAATGGCGAGATTGCAGACAATGTTAATTTTATTCTTGGTACTTATCTCTACTTTTAAAATTCTATTAACAGAAAACCTAGTAACCCTTAAAGAAAGTATACTGTTCTGGTAGGAAATAGGTAATTAGCTGAAGAAATCCCCAAGAGTAGTATTTTTCCTGCTGCATTTAGCATTCATAGGAGACAAACAGTGGCCCCCTGGCAGGGCTATGGGAGGGCTGGACAGATGATGTATGAAACTATACGACACAAAATGGCCAACCAGACAACTTGGAGAAGCTGCTGGTTCTCTAACATCACACACACACACACACACACACACACACACACACACACACACACAAGCACGGGCTTGTGTTCTGACCCCCTGGCCACATCCCATTGACCTAATCAGATCCGGGCTCCTGGGTATTCAAGGTTGGACCTGCAAGACCCAAACAGCAGTCGTTGAGGCCAGGCCACCTGAAGGGCAGCTGTCCTGGGGGCAGCTCAGTGATGAGGGGCCCACTTAGCATGACATACCGCACCCCCCCCCCAGAGCCTGTAAATCTCCCAAATCTTTCCAGTATATTCCCAGCTTCAATTACATTTGATTCAACCGATAGGCTGGAATCTCTCTCTGTGGTTTGTAACCCAAAGGACCTCACCAAAGACACAGCTGTTTGGATGAACGGAAGCCCCTTTCCCCTTCCTCTCATTTCTTCACCTGCACATCCGCACTCCAGGCCAGCGGGTGCGGAAGGCAGGCCATGGCAGACCGCGGTGCTCCGGGCTTTTTGGACTTCCGGAGGGTGTGAGCCAAGGACTTGCACTGGAGATCATCACAATCCAGCTCAGAGAGTTGCACAGGCTCTCAAAACATTAAACAAAACTACTTCCTGGCCACGTGAGGCCCTGGGCTCCAAGTGAGGGGAGGGAAGGAAACATGTGCCCGACACAGGACAGTGAAGTTCACCCTGGACTGGGGGGCTTCGGGTGTCCCGCCCCAGCCTTTATTTAATGCCGCATCTAGACTTTTCAGTTTCTTTTTTTTTTTTTTAAAGATTTTATTTATTTATTTGACAGACAGAGATCAGAAGTAGGCAGAGAGGAGGCAGAGAGGAGGAAGCAGGCCCCCTGCCTAGCAGAGAGCCCAATGTGGGGCTCGATCCCAGGACCCCGAGATCATGACCTGAGCCGAAGGCAGAGGATTAACCCACTGAGCCACCCAGGCGCCCCCAGTTTCTTAAATGATGTCTCTTGCCCTTCTGTTCAGACGCAAAGGAAAACAAGTTACCGTCTACAAGGACTACTTCACTAAGAGCAGCAGAGTGTGTCTAAAACCCCGCTTTATAGGGATTCATTTTAAATTCTATCAAGACGAAGGCTAATATCTTAGGCCACAGTTGGGGAAAGCTTGCCTTTAGGATTTTGCCTGCTAAGGACTTCGGCACTCCCATATAATGGGAAGGAGAAAGGGGAGGCCGGGAGGGAGGGACGCAGGAGCTTTTAGGGAAGATCACGAGAACCTTCTAGCAGGTCCTGTGAGGTAATATGGATGTGAAAGTCCTTTGTTAACTAGAGCATTAATGCCACATTCCAAGGCTTCCATTATTCTGGGTGACTTTGTTCCATCGGTGCGAAAGACCTCTGTATCTTACCTTCCGTTCCTCCATCCCCGTGGATGAAGCTACAGGCATTGCTCACCCTGAGCTGACCTGGCACTGGGAGGTGCTGCTTGGTGATAAGATCGGTACCCTCTGCCCTGGGGAAGGGCCACAAAGCCATCAGCACACCCACCTCAGGCTATCTCAGCCAAGCAGAGACCTTAATGGGCCAGCACCCCCTGCAGATTCTCAGCCACTATCCGGGGCCTGTGACTAGATCAGGGTGAGAGGGACACACGATGAGTCCCTTTGCTGGGATTCCATAGGCAACGTGGTGTGGCTTGAGAGCAAGGAAGTATTGGCAAGTAGGTTCACCTAAGAAACACTTCCTTGACCCACAGGGGTGGGCTGGGTGGTCCATGTCACCTGAGAAAGTCACCACAGTGGACCTATGACTTGGAGAGACACTCAGAAGAGCCCCAGGAAAGAGCTCTCCCAGCCTGGAAACAACAGAACTTACCACTCACACACACTTTTCATCTTCAAAGCCCAGAACCTCAATTAAGTAATTAATAGGTCTGGTCATGTTCGCAGCTCTCTAAAAATGAGACTGGGGAAGTTCAGGCTTTCACTGCAGGAGAAGTGCTTTCGTATCAACCCCAAAGAAACTCCTGAGGAGGCAAGCACTAATCCAATAACCATTCCCCCTCTGCAGGCAAGTGCCCAAGGGCTCCGCCACCCCAGGGACAGCCCCAGAAAAGCAGCCGGCGTTGTGCTTTGCTGCCCTCTTGAGGAAGTTCTGACCATGGCAAGCCGGTGGGGCGCACAAACAATGCATCCAGTAATGGGAAGAAAACAGCCGGTTTTGTCTGAAAAGGAGCGTCTGGCATGCCCAAGACTTCTTAAAGAGAGGAAAATATTAACCCGGGGCATAATAAATCTTCCCTCCTTTTAGTCAAAACCTAGACGGACTGTGTTGATATTCCATGGGCTAATACCTTCCGAATGAAATGAGAGGTTTCTTGAATTAATGGATGAAAACTCCCCTTCGCACATCAGAGGACTAAAGGAAGGTAATTGCCCTCAATATTTATTTTCGATTTGGAAAGTCCAAAGCAAGAAAGCTTTGAAGAAGTCAAGATCTGATTATAATTCTAGGCTTGGTGCCAATGGGATAAATTGTCTGGCAACTTTTTGTAGAGTTATCGACGCTGTTTGCATCCGACGCCAGCGGCCCAGCATGGTACAAAGCCTCATAAAGGACTCTGAAGAGGGTGTCGTTCCTACATCCCCAACAAAATGCAGAGTGCCAGGTTTCAGGACTGCTTCCCACCTGTCATAACCCAGTCACCCTGGGAGGCTGTGGCATCTCAGTCTACACCAGAGGACCAGCAAGCTGGATACGCCCAGGAAGACCCCTCCGTTTCTGCACACCTTAATGGTGGTCTGGCCCCCATGTCCTCATGATTGAGTGTTCTGGACTGGCGTATCTAGTGACTTCTTGCCCTAGACAAAATTTTTTAAACAAATGAAGAAAAAAAACCACTCCTTTCTTTCTCTCTTTCCCTCTCTCTCTCACACACACACCCAAGCATTCAGTGTGTGCCCCAAGTGAAGCTCTCCCCATTCAAGCTTTAGTTTCACATAATTTTCGATCTGGCCTGGGCTGGTGTCCTGAGAACTGGCCTGCTGTGGTTCCTGGGTGGGGGCGGGGGCGGGCAAGGAGAGATGGGTCGCAGTCAGATGGGTCGCAGTCAGACGGGTGGCAGTCAGACGGGTGGCAGTCAGACGGGTCGCAGTCAGACGGGTCGCAGTCAGACGGGTGGCAGTCAGACGGGTGGCAGTCAGACGGGTCGCAGTCAGACCGGTCGCAGTCAGACGGGTGGCAGTCAGCATGCTGGAGGAGAACAGGAGAGCTGCCAAGGACGGGTACAGCTAACTGAGTCCCAGCCAGGGAAGGAGACGTCGTGGTTGCGGTCCACAGGACGCGTGGCTGGTCGGGCTGGGGTGCTCCGCCTCTGCCTCCCCACAAAGCTCAGGTGGGGAAGGTGTCAGAGGGGTAGAGAACAGGCTACAGCCAGGGAAAGCACAGAGAGGATCACAGACGAGCAGCTCAGGCCTGCTGCGGAAACAGCAGTTCCAAGAGCCTAGCAGTGGAGTGACAGCCGTTGGAGCTGGGTGTCACCCCGACTGTGATGGGCTCAGGAGCTCCAGGTCAGAAGGAGGCAGCTCCCAGTACAGGCCGGTGACCTCGTCCAAGAGCAGCCCTTTCCAGCTGACGCCTGGAGTGACCCGAAGGCTCTCCCGGAAAGTCCAGTCTTAAGACGACGCAGCTGCCTGTCATGGAGAGGCTGCCCAGAACCGCAGGGGGGAAAAAATCCAATAACCAAATCCCGGTGACCCCACCCTGTCTGCAGTTACTCAGCGCTCGCTGGCCAGCGCCCAGGGAGCAGACCTAGTCAGGCTGAAGTCTATCCAAATTTAATTTTCAATTGAAAATGGAAACAAGTCAAGCCAAGACAAACCCGGGACCTTACTTAGCGGTAGCAACCGCCATGGCCGACATGATCATCTGGGGGCCAAAGATCGGCCTCTGCCGCCCCGGGGTTGTCGCCTACAACGGCATCCGGATGCCGCTGAAACATCCTTCACACAGAAACTCATTTACTGCATAACCATCCTGTGACGTCATCACTGTTAAGGGCCTCCTGTCGTAGGTGGGGAAGCAGAAGCGCTTGGCTGACCAGCCTCAGCCCTGGCGGTGGCGGGGAGGCAGGCCTAAACCCACAAGTCGAGCTCCAGACCAGCCTCCCTGGGTAGGGCTCCCTGCTCCGGCCCCTCCCCCTCCCTAGCTGCAGACCCCAGCGTGGTCAGGTGGGGATTTGGCACCAGAGGGGGCTCCAGCTTCCCGTGTCCCCCTCAGATACTGTTTGGTGGCAACCGACGTGCTCCTGGGAATGAGGCCTCATGTCCAATGTCCAGTGTTCTGAAGACATGAGGTGACATCCTGAGGGAGAGGCTTGGACCACCACTGCTCATGCCAGCTCCCCCAACAGGGGCCCCATGAAGCACACAGCATGGGCACATGGAGACCCCTCAGCCACAGAACCTTCTCTGGACATTCATTTTCTCCCCTAGGAGATGGTCATCATAAGGCAGATTGCCTGTATTGGGTATAATTTTGAAAGACAGATTTAGAAAAAAAATATATAACATCAAATAATATCTATCTCCTGTGGAAGTTCACAGCCTTTGATGTCTAGAGTCTCCATCTACCTGTTATCTATCTACGCAACATTACCTGTCATGTACGTGCCTACCTATATGCACACGCCTCAGACATTCAGGCTGCTGTGTGGAATTTTGATTACACATCCTCAATACATCTGGGTTAGAGTCCAAGTTCTGAAAACCATTAGTTAGAGGACCTTAGATAAGTTACATAACACCCCCATGCCTCCTTTTTGAGGGTTTTTAAATCTGTACAATGGGAAGTGTCAGAGTGCTTATCTAATTGGATGGTTCTAAGAACTAAATGAGGAAATCTGGGTAAAAGGTTAGTCTGACTATCTGGAGCTTTGGGAGCTCTTGAGAAATGAAAAGGAAGTTACTCCGGGCTGGGTCAGGGCCCTGACTTCACTGGGCCCAAAAAAGAGAGAGCAAAGTGATCCTGAAAGCCTTCAGAGTGGTGCTTTTGGGAAGAACCCGGGCTCGGACCAGCTAACCTGAGCTCATTTGTACAGTTTTCCTGGAGATAAGGCCTGGAGACAAGTTGGCTTTGGCTTCCAGACAGGAGGAATTCAAAGGGGCCAACACCACAGAGGTCAACAGGAAACTGTGTACAACAGCTAAGGCCCATAAATGGGGCACACGGAGGACACCAAGGCTCTCCAGAGAAACAGTCATGAAAATGACTTCAAGGCCGATCAGCTGTGTGTGTGTGTGTGTGTGTGTGTGTGTGTGTGTGTGTGTGTGTGTGTGGTGTATGACCTGAAGCATATTCTGAGGAGGAATCTTACTAGTCCCCTGATAACTATGAGGAGCCTCTCCATGTGACTCACAGTCCCAGCCCCCGCAGGACAATGAGGTCCAAGTTTGGAGCACATCTGGAAAAAACACGCAGACATCATAGACCTC
Organism: Mustela erminea; assembly: GCF_009829155.1. NCBI lineage: Eukaryota > Metazoa > Chordata > Mammalia > Carnivora > Mustelidae > Mustela > Mustela erminea. The sequence continues at coordinate 210,196,438 of NC_045614.1, read as the reverse complement.
CTTAAGGACTTGGACACCTTGGGATCCTCTGGGTCCCCCTGCCCGGGAGCCCTGGGCACTGAGCACTCAGGGACAGAGAGGGCACCATGTTGGTGGCCCTGAGTTGGGGTTGCTCTTCAGGCTGGCTCGGGGTTTGCAGGGAAAGACTGCAGTTTGGGGAATGTGTCACTTGTAGGGTGTAGCATAGCCCAGCTGCCGTGGAGGGTAGGAAGGGTCCCCATGGTGTTTGCTGAACCACCTCACAGAGGTTGTCCAGGTCAGAGCCAGCAAGAACCGAGCAATGTCACACAGATCATCCCCCGGGAAGTCCCCAGGAAACCCCGCCTGGCTACGTACCAGCCATGAACCTTCTGACAAGTTCCCTCGCTTCCCATCTGCGAAGTGGGGACAAGGTTACGAATCTCGGCCTCAGAAGAGTCAGATGAGGGACAAATGAGACAATGCATAAAACGCCTGACACACAGTTGATGTTTCCCACTCTCCGCCATCCATTTCTCCTCAGCTCTTCCTTCTTTGAGGGAGCACGAGGGTGGGAACCCGGGAGGAAGAGGCCTCACAGTGTCCCATGACCCCCATGAGGGAAGGGGGCGAGACCATGTAGGTTCCCTCTGAGACTCTGTAGAATCCTTTGTGGCCTCCTGCTAGCTTCTGGGAGTGACTGGTTGGGCCTCCCTCGGCTGGCAGCTTCAACTCAGCAGTCTCTGCTTGTCGTCACATGGCCTAATCCCCAGTGTCTCTGTGTCATCACACAGCCGTCGCGCCAGTGGGTGTCTCTTCTCTTCTTATGAGGACAATAGTCCTATTGCATGAGAGGACCCAGTCTCCTCTAGCATGACCTCCGCTTCATGAACACCATCTGCCAAGAGGCTCGTTCTGAAGTCCTGGGGGTTAGGACTTCAACATATCTTCTCGAGGGACACAATTCAACCCATAACACTTACTAAGAAAAACGAATTCTTGGTTCTTACCCGCAGAAACTGTGTCTTCAACAAGACCCCATCACACCCCAAAAGCAGTTCTGATAAATTCTGAGAAGCCCACAGGCGACCCCGAAGAAGCCTCACTTGGCAGGTGGAGCCGCCCAGGGGACAAGGGTCACATCTCTCCATCTCCCCCGCCCAGAGCAGCCCCAGAGGAGACACCTTCTGGGTATTTGCAGCAAAAGGAATCTTGTGACAACTCTGCAAACTGACCCAGTCCAAGGAAACTTAAACAAGACAAAAGATACTACCCATTAGGCCAGTTGTATGCAAAGCTGATGTTAGGGGTTGCATTTTGTCCCCCCTCCAAAAAAAGACATGTTGACATCCTAACCCCCAGTACCTCCAGTGCGGCCCAATTTGGAAATAGGCTTGCTGCTGATGTCATTAGTGAATTTGAGGTAATGCTGGAGTAGGGAGGGCCCCTAATCCGATATGACAGACATCCTTATAAAAAGAATGTCACGTGAGACATTCACATGATGAGACAGAGACACAGGGAGCCCACGTGGAGACAGAGGCAGAGACTGGAGTGTCGCTGCCCCCAGCTAAGAAACGCCAAGGATTACTGGCCATCAGCAGAAGTTAGGACAAAGGCCTGGGACAGATTCTCTCGAGACTGATTCTTCCCCAGAAGCAATCAGCCCTGCTGACACCTTGATTTAAGACCTCTGGCTTCCAGAACTGTGAAACAATACATTTCTGTTGTTTTAAGACACCCAGTTTGTCGTCCTCTGTTACTGCAATCCTAGCAAACTAAGAGAGCCAGTGACTGATTTGTCACAGACACCCAGACCTGGAGGGATGCCCAGGGACTCCCAGGTCACACACTTGGACGTGGGGCCCTCAGGGAAATCCCAAGGGTGGGGTGTGCATGCTGCCTGTGCTCAGCGTGCAAGGAGTAGAGAGCCAGAGCCCTCATGTGTCCCTTTTGTAAGCCTCAGGGATGCAGTGGGTGACAGGACGACCATGGGGATGAACCCGGTGAAGGCTGTTCTCTCTGGGGAACAAGCCAGCAGAGCAAGCTCTGTGAGCTTTTCCTGGAGCTCCGTCCTATATCCAGCAGAGCCATGGCTCAGAGCTGGGCAAGAACCACACAGCCCAGGTTCAAATTCTGACCATGCCACCTCCTAGCTGTGCCACTGGGAGAAGTTCCTTTCTGATTTCTTCCTCAGTAAGCCAAGGATTCACAGGGTACCACTTCCATGGGTATGAAGGGGACCAGGTGGGAGCAGGCAGGGACTGGCTTAAAATGACACTGGGCATACAAAAGTGTCCACAATACACCTACTGCATGTCCGTGCCAAGGGCTCTTTCAGGGCTGGGACTGTCTTCTATGTGGACCCACAGGGAGACTCTGGGACCTCCTTTCCAAGAGTGGAACCCTAGAATCTACCCTCACTCTTTGTTCCTTTCCCTCTCAAGTTGCCCTAACAATAGCCCATCTTTGTAAAAATAACGTGTGAGAAACTGTTAATGAATCACCTTTACAAAAATGGCCTCGTGTCATCATCATACCTATCCTGCAAAGTCCATGTGATTATGATTCCACTTCTCAAATTTGAAAACTGAGATTTCTGGAGCTAAGTGCCTTGCCAAGATCACAAGATGAATGTCAGCCAGAATCACTGTGTTTTTTGAAAAGTGTGAGAAAGGATTGAGGGCAAATGGACTGTGGGAGCAAGGAGCCTCTAGATGTCTCTGGTTCCTGCGGGTAGGGTTCAGGGCTCCAGCCTGCTACTCCGTCTGGCTCCCAACCCAATCTCCAAGTACATGCAAAGTCCAGAATGTCCCCTAGGTCTGTGGCACACCAGGGCACACGCACTGCTGGAAAGAGACCACAGTCACAATGACAATGGCGAGATCCAAGACCTTGCTTTACACGTCCACTGTAGACACGCCACGGTGTGCAGCATCTCGTCACCCAGAGGGGCTGCAGGTGTGGCCATGCATCTTGGCATCTGCCTATCTTGGTCACCATGCTTTCAAGCCATAGAGGAAACCCCAGGTGCTCAGGTACTAGAAGAGTTGTCTTCAAAGGACGTGACGAGTATTATCTGATGATCGGCGGGTTTGCACCCACCTAAAAGAGGAAGCGGTTTCCTGAGGTCTCAAAGCAGCTCTAGTGCAAAACTACAAGGTAGACCCAAGGGACCCCTGCCTTCTTTATCAGCAGCAATAGCACAGATGTAACCCTTTTCATGGATGGGGCTGGGGGGAAGGGGTAACGGGGTGATGGACATTAAGGAGGGCACGTGATGTAAAGAGCGCTGGGTGTGGTATAAGACGGATGAATCCTGACCTCTACCTCTGAAACCAATAATACGTTATATGTTAATTAATTTAATTTAATTTAAAATTTTTTAAAAATTAAGAAAAAAGAAAAGAACTTGATGTCTCACAACAGAGGATTGGGAAAGCCGTACACATGCACGAGGAAAAAAAAAAAAAAAGAGGAAAAAAAAAGAAAGGGGGAAAAAAAAAAAAGGATGATAAACCCAAGCCACGTCACCTGATCTCTCCTCTCCGTTTCAAACAAAAACCAGGAAAACATGATGCTGCCACCAGCTCATGGTCCCAAGCCTTTTCTTCACCTTTCAATCACAGACTGGGACCTCTACAGACTTGAAATCAGAGGTAGCCCCCAAATCTTGAAAAGTCTGGGCCCCACAGCTTAGCACAGCCAGGACCCTCAGAGTCCTGAGGCACTGGCTTGACTGAGGGACCAAATCCTATATGAGCTCCCCTGGGAAGTTTCTGAGGCTGTGTCTTTCCCGCTAAGAATGAGTTTCTTACCTGGGTCCTTAGCAACACTTTCAGTGTTCTGTGTGTGTGTGTGTGTGTGTGTGTGTGTGTGTGTGCGCACGGGTATTGGGAGAGCTTCTCAGCGGGGGTTGAAACATGAAGGGTTAAGCGCCACTGTTCCAAAAACTGTTCAGCTCATCCTGAAGATCACCAAAACCTGGGACTATTGACCAAATCCTGGTACCTGAGGCGGTGGTGTTTGTGCAGCACTCAAACACGCCATGTAGGGCTCAACGTACCCTTCACTGGTGGTGTGCATAGCATGCTACAAGTCTTCTATGCATTAGTACCCAGCACTGGGGTGTGAAGATATTTTTATTAACCCTTGTTTTCTGGTAAAGGTCCTGACATCCAGGAGCTTTCATGGCCTGTCCAGGATTGTTCTCCTGGTAGCTGGGTGACCAGTTACTCACAACCTGCCTCTGCCTTCAGATGACACTGGGACCCAGGAGCATCATGAGAGGACTGCTCTGTGACTCACCCAGCTGATGGGAGTGGCAGAAAGGAGTCCTTGACAAGATGCTCTGGCCTTTCTCCATCACCATGGTTAGGGGAGCTGATGGTTTCTTCCAGATACCTCACTATTGATTCTCTTGCCTTTCTCTTATGCCCAGTACTGGTATCAGTGACCTATTTAAAAGTTCCTTCTTTTGGGGCGCCTGGGTGGCTCAGTGGGTTAAGCCGCTGCCTTCGGCTCAGGTCATGATCTCAGGGTCCTGGGATCGAGTCCCGCATCGGGCTCTCTGCTCAGCAGGGAGCCTGCTTCCTTCTCTCTCTCTCTCTCTGCCTGCCTCTCAGTGTACTTGTAATTTCTCTCTGTCAAATAAATAAATAAAATCTTTTAAAAAAATAAAAATAAAAAATAAAAAAAATAAAAGTTCCTTCTTTTGAATGGACCTTCTGGACCTCTGGCCGTCTAGAAGGTAAGCACCATAAGCTTGGTAATGGCTCAAGTACCTGTCAGCCTCCATCCATTCCTGAGCTCCCACCCCACACATCGGAGCCTCTTCTATACAAGCAGTGATGACAGAAGGTAATGAATTTGCTCCAAGAGAGAAAGGATCTCTGATGTGAAGGACAATGGGACAAGGAGGACCATAAAAGGAACCCATCTCTGGGTGGCCCCAAAGCTAACATGCATGCAGGGAGCAAAAAGAAGAAAGGTGAGTTACCAGGGCAATGGGGTGGGGATAAGAGAAGGGAGGAGAGTGGAGGGAGGCAGAGCTTGAAAAGTGGGTTCTCTCTGCTGGGAGAGCCACAGAGCCTGGAGGCACCTGCTTCCCACTGCCTGGACTGAGCATCAGCGTGCCTTCTTCTGGGAAGAAGCTACGGACAGGCATGCGTGGCTGATCTTGCTCTTTGTGACCTGCATACCCACAACCAAAGTGTTGCTGATGGAATCTGAAAGGCTTCCACTGCAAGAGGCTGAGTGATGGATGACACAGTTGGGCTATTTCAGGGACAAGGTTGAATTGAGCCTTTTTAAGGAAAGGAATCTAGGCAGTTCTGGACTGGGAAAGCTTCAGTGGAAAGACGTCACATTTTATTCTTTGTATTCTCAGAGCCTAGCCCTGGTATATGGATGGATGGATGGATGGATGGATGGATGGATGGATGGATGGTTAGATGAGTCAGTGGACGGATGGATGTATAGATGGATGGATGGGTGAATGGATTAGTAGGTGAATGTGTCGGTAGATGGACGGATGGTTGGAAGTCAAGGGAAATGCAAAAGAAATACAATTTCCGCTATACCCTAGGCCTCCTTTTTCACCTAGCAAATGTGGTGAGTCAATGTAATGATCTCTAAAACCACTCCACACTCTGTCACCTCATGTTTATGGTGTCATTACTCCGAGCTGCCCAGGACCCACAGGCTGATTTATGGAGTGAAAGGAGTAAGGGTTTGAGGGTTTCTAACCACTGCCAGCACCAAGGAGCTGAGATTCCTAGAAAAATCAGATAAAGCAAATTCAGAGGGAAGAAGTACTACCTCCTGAGACCAGAAAGAGGCCAGAGGTGATTCTGTGCACACACATAGAAGTTCCCAGGCCTGAGGCGATCCTCCCAGCCACTCCAGCCCTTGGGTGGAGAGACACTGGTTTCGGGGAACACAGCTCTGGCAGAGGTGGGAACACTATTCTCTTATCTTCATGTAGGAAAAAGACACGTTTTAAAATACCTAGTCCCTGGTCAACAAGAGAAAAAGACCCTGAGAATTTTGTCTGTCTGCATGAAAAGCAGCTCCCCCAAATCCTGATGCTCAAAAAAGTCCCGTGATTCACAATCTGAGAGATACTTACAGGAATTCCACCAGGTTGAGAGAAAATAATTTAAAAATGAATAATTAACATCCATCATTGTCCCTTTAAATGATTTCTAGATAATAAATGGTTATCCATGGCCTTAGAGCTATATATTTGGCTAAGAAGAGAGGAAACTAAAATGTGTTGGGTGTCATGCTAGTTTCGGGTTCTCTAAGAAGCAGAGACCAAGATATAGACACCACCGTGCTGGAAAGATGGAAGGAGCCAGGAGTGGGAGAGCCATCAGACTAGAGGCAGGTCTAACCCTGGGAAGGAGGGAGAGGGGAGCAGATAGGCAAAGCTTCTCAATAGCACAGTTCTAAGAAAGTTCCAGTCAAACCCATGGAGAATCCTCAAGCCAAAACTATCTGACAGAGGAACCCCACATCCTTCCAGGAATGAACCCATGAGAATACCCCTGTCACACCCTGCCACACACTGTCACTGCCTGGGAGCAACCCAGGTCAAGTGTGGCTCTACATACACTCATGGGGGGTTGAAAGGAGCAGCAAATGGGGTCACCACCAATCATGAGTGGAACATCCCACGGCCGCCACAGAGCATTCCATGGGGACTTGTCACTTTCTAAATGTCTCCTTCAGTCCTCACCCTTGATCGTTGGATATTGCTATTACTAGCCCATTTTACAGATGAAGAAACTGAATTCTGGAAAGGTTAAAGTAGTCCTGGACTGTAAAGAGTCCAGCTGGGACATGACCTTCTATAATTGTCTCCCAAGGCTTCGCTGGTCACCAGAGCCCTGGGCCAAGCACCGGAGATGGGGGTTCACTTTAGGAAAATGGCAGAATGAGAGGTTAGCGGAGTAAATTTAAGGGAGAAAAATCAGAGGGAAGGCAAAAAAAAATGCTCTCCAGATGAGGGGATGTAGGTGGCACACTTAGCCGAAGATGCAGGAAACCCAGGCATCCCTACCTCACAGCCATCTGGTGTGAAACCTCCATCCCACTCCTGATTCAACACTGTAATAAGGGCCATTGAGGCACAGTGGAAAATGCAGCATGTGGTGGGAAGGAATGCAGGCTCTCACCTGCACTATTTGCAGAGAACATGGCCCCTGGAGGATTCACCTCCTGCTTGGTCTTTGCCCTGCCTGAGGGCTGAGTTTATTTCCCTGCATTTGAAATGACGGATGGACGTTAACTGCCCATTCAGCTGTCCCTCCAAGATCAGTTGCCAAATATGGCTGCTGACCAACATAGGAGCTCCCAGTGCTGGCTGCCAGTCCCTGGGAAGGCAGAGAAAGAATTCTGTGCCTTGAGGAGGAGATGGGGCACAGAGCTGGCTGCTGCATGTGCACCAAGTATAGAGAGACAGAGATCCACACAGAGGCCATGACAGCAAGATGAATGTATGAGTTTTCAATGGATTCTGTGACTCCTCATTAAGGAGAGAGATAAGATTCCTCAAAGACTAAAGCAACTTGAAGTCACTTTTTCCGGATACCTTTAAAAAAAATTTTTATAAGAACCGTCAAAGGGCACAAGTGCCATTATTCCTGCCATTTGCTGTCACATGGGTCCTAAGGACTAAACCTGGAGGCAGCCAGTCACTCCCCTCCCAAAACACACACATGAATCTACTGAGATGGGGAAGAGCCAAGAAGGGGCCCCTTCAACCTGAGCCCTGCTCTACACCCCACGTGGCTTTTATCTCCATAATTAGAGCTCTCTCCACGGTTTCCAACAAAGGGCTAGAGCCCTGACTTGGTGCTCTGGGAGCAGCTGACTGGCAGGGAGTGAAGCCAATGGTGAGGGAGTGTTGATGGGTAGGACTTCACAGGCTCTGCCTGGGAATGTGGGAAGCATACTTGGGTTGGAACTGGAAGGAATCTATTCTGAAAATAACAAATCGTTTTGCAACAAAGAGGGTCTCAGATGACCTATGGGCCAGGAAAGCTGAGACTTCCCACAGGGGAAGGGTGTGCAGGCTTCCATGGATTCACAGGAGGTGACAAACAGGCAATATTCCATTCCTTTAAGGAGACAGAAAGAAAATAATTTTTCTTTAAAACCTATTTCTTGGAGAACCTGGGTAGTTCATTGGTTAAGTGTCTGTCTAAGGCTCAGGTCATAATCTCAAGGTTCTAGCCCTGCATCAGGCTTCCTGCTCAGCAGGGGAATTTACTTTTCCCTCTCCCTCTGCCTCTGCTGTGTTCTCTCTCACACTCACTCTCTCTCTCAAATAAATAAATAAAATCTTTAAAAAAATTAAAAAAGGGAATCCTATTTCTTAAGCACATGAATAGATATGCAAATGAAAACTACACTGGGGTTGGAACAATTACCATGGAGCCTGGGAGGCTCCTTGCCCAGGAGAGTATGAACCAGCATAACACCTGTGGAGGCCCATGAGACAAGAGTTAACAAAGCTGCAGTCCACATGTCCTCTGACCCAGCCACTGCGCTTCTGAGAATTTGTACTGCGGGGACACTTCTGAGATGACATGTGTACAAGATGATTCATTGCAGCTTCTCTGGCGATGGCAAACAACTGGAAACAAACCCAGATGTCCATCAAGAATGGCTTTGTTAAATAAAGCATGGAACCTCCAAGCTACTGTGAAGCAACACAAAGATTAAGAAGCTCTCTGTGTTTGGATATGCACAAAGTTCTAGGACATTTTATTAGGTGAGTAAAAAACAAGGTCCAGAATATTGTGTATGGAATGTTACATTTTGTGGAATGAAAGGGGCAGGTGATAATGTGTATCATGTTGGCTTGTACTGGGATACACGGATTCTTCCAGAATATATATGAATCGACAAAGGCATAGAAAAGAAGAGAGGGGGTGTGGGCTGATGGGGGCCAGGATGGAAGCAAGGAAGTCCTTTTAGATATTTCTTTATGTATTTCAAAACATCCTACTCACTCTAGAAAACTGAAGTGAAAACACTTGTTTCTGCTGCAGGCATAAAGCTTTTTCCTGAACCCCTGAGAGACACAAGCTCATGGGAAACCCTATTACATGAATTTATCCAGAGCTAAAATCCAGTGGGGTGCTTGGATGGCATAGTCAGTTTAGAATCTGACTCTTGATCTCAGCTCAGGGCAGTGAGTTCAAGCCCCATGTTGACCTCCATGCTGGGTGTAGAGCCTACTTAAAAAAAAAAAAAAAAGCAGGAGCTAAAATTCAGCCGGTGAGGGTAGCAGTGAGTGAGATGGGAGGTCAGGAGGTTTAGTGAGAGGATACCTGAAATACTGTTTGCTGGAGAAGGTATGGATGTGAAGCCCTATATGCCTAAACCACCAGGTACAGGATCTGCCCGGGGGAAGCAGAGGAAAAGATGACCTCCCCAGGGTGGAAGAGTACCCAGGGAACCAAACACACAGACCCAAACACAAGGCATCTTTATTTTCAGGGATGCTGGCATCCATCTGTCAGAGGCTGAGCAGGTCTAAGTCTATGTCAGTATTCCTGGCTCTCGCAAAAGGTCCAGAAGAAACCCATGGTTAATCTACTAATTACCAAGGTCACCTGGCCAGACAGATCAGAAATGGACTTGGCCCATTTGATTTGGGATAAAAGAGTTGGATTAGGAGATCCATCAGAGATCCACAACCATGGATCCACATCCATGACCTCCCAGAGAAAACTAACTTTTGGATCTGGTGGCAGAAAAAAAGGATATGGAGGGGGGATAGTTAATAGAGCAGAACTTTTCAACATATTATCTCATTTTTTTTTCCCTCACAACAAACCTGTGAGGAAGGAATTCCATGTCAGCAAACAGGTAACCAGTCCTCTAAGAGTTAAGAGTGGCTTCTCCAAAATGCTCAGCCTGTCAGAACTCAACTACCACATACTCATGTGAATCCCTATCTCTCTCTCAGATGCGATACCATCTCCCGCCAGGATCATGAGTGTGGTGTGTGTGTGGTGTGTGTGTGCATGTCATGCCACTCACTGTAGAACCTTGAAGATACCCCATCCTGTCACTCACTTTGCTCACTTACAAGCTGGAGACAGTCATAAGGCTTACTTCCTAGCATAAGTGTAAGTATGACACGAAATAGTGAATTTAAAACAGCAGTATGATAACTGAGCCCATACTAAATTGATGTCAGCTAGTGTTATCTTCAAAAATAAGAGCAGTCATAGCTGCAATAAATTCTCTATTATCTAACACGGTTGGCCATAAAGTTTTCTGATTAATGAAAAAATCTGATAACTAAATTATATATATATATATATATATATATATATATATATATATATATATATAAAATAAATACAGTTATATAGATGGATTCAAGGAATGGAAGTGGACTACAGAGAATTTAATGCTGCAATTTGAAAATGCAGATGAATGATGAACCCAGTCCAGCTCTGTAGTCTGCTTCATGCTTGGAAGGCAAGACAGGCCTTGATGAGGCATGCACTCATGACTTGACCTTCTGTGTCCACTTGCTGTTTGCTGGACTCTCTTCCAAGTTCAGAATCAGCTCAAAGCTCTTTCTTAAAAAGAACAGCTCAGATGAAGGAGGCTTCTCAAGTGACATGTCAAGCTGTCCTGGGAGCACGGCTATTTCCCAACCACACGAGTCATGCCAAATTGCTTGAGGCTTGTACTGTAGAGAAGTCTGAAAATACCTCCCTACCAGACAGAAGGTTTCAGAGTCAATCACTGAGAAGTGCACTGAAGGCCAACCACCCAGCCCCCTCAGTCGTTGAGGCCAGCACCTTTGGGGTCCTCAACTGAATGGAGAAATTCAACCATATAACTTCCAGCACAAGCTCTTTCCTCTAACTCTGACCAGTCTCAGGTTACTGTTACTATTTCCAGAACTCATTAGGCTCATTTCCACCATATGACTGCTAATTCTCTCACCCCATTGACATTTCCAATCTCACCTCTGCAACTCAAGATGTTCCCAAACTCATAGCATTGCCTTGATGTCTCTGTAGCATTCAAGCATTCTGCCTTACTTTTTTTTAAGATTTTATTTATTTATTTGACAGACAGAGATCACAAGTAGGCAGAGAGGCAGGCAGAGAGAGAAGGGGAAGCAGGCTCCCTGCTGAGCAGAGAGCCCGATGCTGGACTCGATCCCAGGACCCTGAGATCATGACCTGAGCCAAAGGCAGAGGCTTAACCTACTGAGCCACCCAGGCTCCCTCTGCCTTACTTTTCAATAGAAAAGTCCCCATTATCGGTGCCATGACTCCTCTTCAACTACCTGAAGGAAGGATATATGCCCAATATGTCCTTCTGCTCTATGTGGTGCCTGATGCAGGAATGGGCATTCAAAAATGAATGTATGTATGAACCACATCTTCTTTATCCATTCATCCATTGATGGTCATCTTGGCTCCTTGCATAGTTTGGATATTGTGGACATTGTTGCTATGAATATTGGGGTGTGTATGCTCCTTCTTTTCACTACATCTCTATCTTTGGGGAAAATACCCAGTAGTGTAATTGCTGGGTCATAGGGTAGCTCTATTTTTAACATCCTGGGGAACCTCCATACTGTTTTCCAGAGTGGACTGCATTCCCACCATAAGAGAGTTCCCCTTTCTCCACATCCTTGCCAGCATTTGTTTTCCCTGTCCTGTTAATTTTAGCCATTCTTACTGGTGTAAGGTGGATGGTACTGGAGGGTGTTAAGCTAAGTGAAATTAGTTAATCAAAGAAACACAATTATCATACGGTTTCACTCTTTGTAGAACATAAGGAAGAGTGCAGAGGACAATAGGGGTAGGGAGAGGAAGCTTAATGGGAAGAAATCAGAGAGGGAGGCAAACCATATGAGACTCATGACTCTGGGAAACAAACTGAAGGTTGCAGAAAAGGGATGTGGGTAGGGAGGGGGTTACTGGGTCCTGGGCATTAAGGAGAGCATATGATGTGATAAGCACTGGGTGTTACATGCAAGTAATGAATCATTGAACATTATATCAAAAACTAATGATGTACTATATCTTGGCTGATTGAATTTAAATTTAAAAAAGAGGCGGTGGGTATTATAGAGGGCACAGATTGCATGGAGCACTGGGTGTGGTGAAAAAATAATGATACTTTTATGCTGAAAATAAATAAATTTTTTAAAAATGAATGTACTAATGAATAAAAGGAAGAGTGATAAAAATCACCATGCAGCACTCAACTCTTCTTCCCATGATGAAAAATATTGAACTAATACCACCACCACAACCCCCCACAAAAGGTTTGCTTTGGCCTACCATGGAAAGTGCTTCTCAAACTTCAGCAAGCATCAGAATTCCCTAGAGGACTCATCAACATTCAGATATCAGAACTTCTGACTCAGTCGGGTCAAGGTGGGGCTCAAGAAGGTACATTTCTAACAAGTTCCCAAGAGAGGCAGATGCTACTGATTAGAGGATCACACTTTGAGAAACACTGCCTTGTATTCGTAGTCCTCAGCTATCACTCAGAGGTCTGGACACAAGTCCAAGCTCTGCCATAGGTGGACAAAGGACCTGGACCCCAAAGAATGATGACTTCCCTTAGGAAGGAGGAGAAGCACATTCCATAGAACTCAATATTGGTTCAATGGCCAAGGTCTCAAGAGAGATGACCAGATGTCAAAGCTAAGTGGTTCTTCCTTGCCTTCAAGATGGTGGTGTTTACCAGTTAGAATGGCCAAAATCAATAAGACAGTAAGTGTTGGAGAAAATGTGGAGAAAGGGGAACCTTCTTACACTATTGATGGGAATGCAGGTTGGTGCAGCCACTTTGGAAAATAGTGTGAAGATTTCTTAAGAAATTAAAAATAGAGCTACCCTATGACTCTGCAGTTACACTACTGGGTATTTACCCCAAAGATACAGATGTAGTGAAAAGAAGGGCCATCTGTACCCCAGTAGTCATAGCAGCAGTGGTCACAATCGCCAAACTGTGGAAAGAACCAAGACGCCCTTCAGCGGACGAATGGATAAAGAAGATATGGTCCATATATACAATGGAGTATTATGCCTCCATCAGAAAGGATGAATACCCAACTTTTGTATCAATATGGATGGGACTGGTGGAGATTATGCTGAGTGAAATAAGTCAAGCAGAGAGAGTCAATTATCATATGGTTTCACTTATTTGTGGAGCATAAGGAATAACACAGAGGACATGGGGAGATGGAGAGGAGAAGTGAGTTGGGGGAAACCGGAGGGGGAGACAAACCATGAGAGGCTGTGGACTATGAGAAACAAAGTGAGGGTTTGGAGGGGAGGCGGGTGGGGTGTTGGGTTAGCCTGGTGGTGGGTATTAAGGAGGGCACGTATTTCAGGGAACACTGGGTATGGTGCATGAACAATGATCTTTGGAACACTGAAAAACAATTAAATTTAATTTTTTTAAATGGTTATGTTTATTTTGTTCTTTGGCATCACCAAATAGGAGGGGTCTCTCTCATTAATATCTTTACCAACAAATGTATGTGAAAAGGTGTCAGTCCTTGGGTGATAACCAAGGGCAGAGAATGACCAAGATTGGTTTCATATCCTCAAAGAGAAGGGCATATTGATGTACAGAGATATTGATGAAAACTCATGTTCCCACGGCTATCTTCAGGAGATGATAACGTGGAAATGAGGACACTTACATGATTGTCAAGGGCACTCAGTGCACTCCATGCAAGATCCATTCTTCACTTTTGTGTTGAGTCAGAATATCTAGGGTTTCAGCTACTGCCTGTCCTCTAGTCATACCGGTGACGGGGACCAAGTCTCAGCCAACCCCCTCACTTGCTATTGATTAACCTGCCGCTTTTACTTCACAAGTAAAGGCAGAACCCTTCAGGACTGGAGCTCCTAACACACTTCTAAACAGCTCATATTTTCAAATAACCACCCCAGGGAGGTGAGTGTGGTTTAGTTCTCAACTATAACATCCTGAGGAACTGGGTGGCTCAGTTGGATGTCTAAATCTTGGTTTTGGGGGCACCTGCTGGCTCAGTGGATTAAAGTCTCTACCTTCAGCTCAGGTCATGATCCCAGGGTTCTGGGATGGAGCCCTGCATCAGGTTCTCTGCTCAACAAGGAGCCTGCTTCCTCCTCTCTCTCTGCCTCCCTCTCCACCTACTTGTGATCTCTGTCAAATAAATAAATAAAATCTTTTTAAAAATCAATCAATCAATCAATCTTGGTTTTGGCTCAGATCATGATCTCTTGAAGTCAAACCACACATCAGGCCCCATGCTTGGCTCCAACTAAACATGGAACCTGCCTGCAATTCTCTCTTCTCCTCTTTCTGTCCCTCCCCCTACCTACTCCCCACCCCACACATGCTCTCTTTCTCGCTCTCAAAACAAATAATAAATGAATAAGTAAGTGAGCAAATTAAAGTAGAGTTGTTCATTTGTTGTCAACATTCTCTCTTAGACAGTACTCATCTCTCCTCTGGTGCTTAAGAAGTTTCTCAATTAAAGTGATTTAGAGAGTGGCTGCCCAAATAACTGTTGGTATCATGAGCATTTGTGCTGCACCTTGCCATTTCCAAAGTACTTTCCTATGAGTTCTCTTGTATAATCCCAGCTGCTCCGTAATGACTGGGTTTCTTGAAAGATTTGTGGTCATGCCTAATGGCGGCCCACAATCTACATGACAAAATGGGAACAGCTAAAAGCAGGAAGCCTGAAACACGGTTTATGCCTTGCAAGGTGCTTTGCGTGCTTTCTTCACCAGAGGAAGTGAATCAGACTGGGTGTGGGTGCCCTGCACTTGGTTATGGCTTCAGAAACGACCCGGGCCCGGGGGTGACCTCCTCCCCGGATTGCACGTCACATAGTCTTCTGGAGGAGGTTTCAGGGACAAAGGACACCTGGGACCGACCTAAACAATTAACATGAAACATACTTTGGAGCGAAACAGCTCCCCTTATAGCAATTTTTTTTTAGACAAAGTCAGACTGATTTCACTGCCATTTCCTCTTAAAGCCTCAAAAAGGCAGGTGTGACTTTCATTGGCTTTGGGGGGAAAAGGCATTTGTTCAAGGCCTCCCAACTAACAAGTGTCTTGACACCTGGCCCAGCTATCTGGTCATCAGGCTGCTCTAGCTTTCTGAGGCCCAGCCCAATAGCCAGGAAGAAAGAATAAGTGTCTTTGATGTCACGTAGCTTTTCATATTTTCAGACACTGCCCTGTACTTTCTCCTAACTGTTCCAAGAGCCGGGAGGGAGAAAAAAAGCCTTTCACAGATGAACGACGTGATGAGTGACGTGAGACTCTGCAAAGTTAGAGAACTTGCCCAAGGCAAGTCCTTTTACTCAGTTACCTGAAGTCCTAGTTAAACAAGGGAGAGGGGCTGGTGCACGGAGGATCGGCTGGCAGGGAATGGTGTGGGATTAGTCTCAAAAACATCTACAACTGCTTGGTCATCTCAGGAGCCCCCCAACAGCCCCTCCCCGGCTCACATTTATGCTCCTCACCCAAGTACATGGAGTCATTTCTGAAAGCCCTTAGAACGCTTTGTCCCTGAAAACATTTTCTATCTTCTTAAAAGTTCACTGAAAGCATGAATCCTGGGGCCTACTGCTTGAAATAATTAACTGTCCAAATTAACCCAAAGTTTCTAGCCCTGGGTCCTGGGCCAACCTTAGACGGCGCCAAGGGACACCAACGCGGAACCCACACCGAGGCGCATCTCCGCGGGGTTCAAATGGTCCTTGTGACAAAATCCTTCTGAAAGCGCCCTATTGATCGCTCTGTTCATTAAATCTCCACTGGCTTCTGTTTCGCATTTTTTATTTTCTGCCCAACAAAGGATATACTGTTCTTTAGTAAGATCCGTTGATTAAAAACTCAAGTGTTGAGTAATCTCACTGCTCCCACCCATTCTAAACCCTCACCCTGTTCCTTGATCCCAACCACTTCAACTTCCTCCTCTACGCCTCGTACAGGGAGGAGGCACTAAGTCTGCCTTCGCGGAAGGGGCGGTACACCCGGGAACCCATCCACGCAGCAGCCGGGGAGGCCTCTGCAGGGGGGCTGGGGGAAGGAGTGCCAGGGAGCCAGCAATAGCCTTTCTTCTGATATTACTTGGAATATTCTCCTGAAAGGAGCCTGGGGTATTAACCATTCATCAGGCTCTAGGTTCTAGATGCGAACTTCCTTTATCAGTTGTCGCACAGGGAGCCAGAGGGCCAGGACCGGCCAGCCTCCACAGAGGAAACTGGGGACAGCCTCTTTTGACTCCAGTGGGACAGGACAGAATTTTCTGGGGTGGCAAGTCATGGCCACGCCACCGTACCCTAATCACCAGGCAAACGTGACAGGGCCACTGGGGTAGTCTTCTAGGGGCTAAAGGCCCCCACAGTGGTGGTGTTCAGGGAGTGGTTACCACAAATTTCACTTTTGAATGTCATTGCTTTTCAAAAATATCTCCTCCTTAGCAATGGAAATGGATCTTCAGACGTCCCAGAAATACCAAGTGGAACCTCTCTCATGGGAAGTAACACTGTTGAATGTTTCTCAGTCATCAGAAAAGATGAATACCCACCATTTGCATCCATGTGGATGGAACTGGAAGGGATTATGCTGAGTGAAATAAGTCAAGCAGAGAAAGACAATTATCATATGGCTTCACTCATTATGTGGAACATAAGGAATTGTTCAGAGGACCACAGGGAAGGGAGGGCAAACTGAAGGGGAAGAAATCAGAGAGAGAGACAAACCAGGACAGACTCTGGACTCCGGGAAACAAACTAAGGGTTACAGAAGGGAGGGGGTGGTGGGGTGGGGAGGGTAGTTGGGTGGTGGGCATTAAGGAGGGCACATGATGTGATGAGCACTGTTGCATGCAACTAATGAATGAACACTACATCAAAAATGAATGATGTACTATATGCTGACTAAGTGAACATAATTTTTAAATTTTTTTAAAAAGAAAAGAAAAGTAATATTGCTGAAATCTGGGGTACTTTGATAGATGATCTAGCCTGTTTCCCAGCTGCCAGAAGGGGGCCACCCAGTGATACCTCCCAGAGATGAGGAGTTTCCTTTGTCAAGATCTCCTGGGGAGGAGATGTCCTATCTCCTACAGCCACTTGCACTTCTAGTGATCGTCACTCCCCAGAAAGTTTTACAGAGCAAAATCAAATCCCTCCTGTGTTCATGGGTAGTATTCACGGGGTCTGGTCTTGAGGACAAGGCAGGAACATGTCCCTTCCTGAAGATCACACCCTCAGGGAAGCCCAGAGCCCTCAGAAAATGTGCTTCTTAATAAAGATAGAAATCATTTCATCTGTGAAGATGCATTGTGGTTGAAACTATATATTCATTTCTTACCAGGGAAACTGCTTTTATCTCATTTAACATGAGTGAGGAAAGTCGCTGCTGAGAACAAAATCAGCAAGCCCAGCTCTTGTTTGTCGTCAATAAAGAAAGAAAGAAAGAGAGAAAGAAAGGTGTTTGCTCTTAGAGCAGATAAACATGAGACTAAGGAGAGTAAAAAATACTTTTTAAATTTTAATTTAATTTTTAAAAATATGCAACCTTATGTCATGTAACATCTCTCATAAGGAGATCTCCTAGGAAAACAAGCCAACCAGCCCCAACTCGAAAGCCCATCGCATTGCCACTTTTCCAGGGGGAGATATCCGTGATCTCCTTGGAGGTGGTCTCTTGTAAAAGCTGGGAAACCAGGTCATAGCCACTAGGCTACGTGAAGGACTGCATGTTGAACAGAATCAGAGATTTTACTGCTAAAGACCACGTTGGAGATTACATAGACTGAATTCCTCTCTTGGCAATAAGAACCCCGGGGCCTGAGGACCAGCGTTCCAGCCACTTGACATTTGCTCTGGTGACCTTCCATTGAGCCAGGAGGCCTGCCTGGATCTCATGTGTACACAAGCTCAGAGTGCCACTGGTGCCTCTTCTCCCCCACTTGGCAGTCCTGTTTTGGCAGAGAGCTCCCCTTCCCACTCCAGTCCATAGGCCTAGGACTCCCAAGGACCCTGCAACATAAGCAAGAGAAAGCAAATCCATGCCCCCAAAACTCATCCCTTGAAAGACTGCCTGGTTTTGGCAGATAAGCCAGGAGCACCCCTGAGTGAAACAGATAATATACCCACATCGTGATGTGTAACCATCAGACATTGACTAACAGCACAGGATGAAACTCAAACGGGAGTAGAAGAGAATTGGGTGTTTTCTGCTTTGCTCTTCGAAGCTCCATGCAACGGCTCTTAGATTATTTGTTTCTTTTTTTTTTTTTCTTTTTTTTTTTTTTTTTTTTCCTTTTTAAGTAAGCTACATGCCAAGCATGGAACCCAGTGCGGGGTTCAAACACACGACCCTGAGATCAAGACCTGAGCTGAGATCAAGATTTGAGCTGAGATCAAGACCTGAGCTGAAATCTAGAGTCAGACCCTTAACTGACTGAGCCACCCAGGAACCCCTATATGTTTCTTTCCAAAGATAGCTTTTTCTAACACAGGAGAAACCGTGATCTGCCTTTCCTTCTTTTCCTTCCTTCCCTCCTGCCTTCCTCCCTTTCTTTCTTTCTTTCTTTCATTTTTAATCTTTACAACTGACTTTGGAGCCGCATGCAGGGAAGGCCAAGGAGGAGAAATCTGTCTGCCTCGTGTGGAGGATGCTTGGTCACCTGCACAGCATGGAGCAAAACCACAACAGAGCACGGTATTGACCAACTGCAAAGGATTCTTCCTTTACTCTCTCTCCCCACCCTTGGGCAAAAGCCTGTGTAAATAGGTACATTTGGTGCCAGGACTTGAAGGTCAGCAAACTCCTGCTTTGTCAGAGGAACCTGGAAATCAAGTCGGTGGACTTAACTGACATAACTTCTCCTTCCATGGTTGTTTGAGCTTAAGGATTAGGAGTAGAAGTATTCCAGGAAAGCCTGCCAGGAACACATGCAGCAAACATTTAGTGCTATGGTGTGGCTTGGGTCCACCTAAGATGTTTACCGATATCGTCTCAGCTGACTTCAGCCAGTGATATTTGTACAATGATGCAGACTTCCCTTGGGATGGCCATTGCAGGTTCTCCAACTCATCAGTGACAGGAGAAACCTAAGATAGTCCCCCAAATCCCTGGACCCATGTGCCCTGCATAATTCCCCCACCCTCAAGTTGGGCAGGACCTGTGAATACAGTGGAATATCACTCCTCTGATTCGGCTACTTTATATGGCAAAGATGAAGGGGGTTTGTGTACGTCATTAGAGGCCTTGATCAGTTGACTTTTCTTAAGGACATTATCCTGTGTGGGCCTGACTTCATCAGTTACCTTGAATCCAAAAGAAAAGTATCATTAGTGGGCCTGACCTTAGTCAGAGAGGGACTAGAGGTCAGAGTTGGAAGAAGTCAGAGAGATCTCAAGCAGCAGCAACATTCTTCTGTTGGCCTTGCAGAAGCAAACAGCCACATTAAGGAGAAGGCCATGTGCTGGGTCTTGGTGATCAGTCCCTCAAGGCAGACAGCCTTGGTCTTAAAACAGCAAAGAACTGAAATCTTTCAACAACCAGTGGGTTCAGAAGTGGATCCCAGCCTCTGATAAGAATCACAGCCCTGCCTGACACCTGATTTCATCCTGTGTGACCTTGAGCAAAAGACCCCACTATGGCGTGCCTGGTTTCCTGACCCCCAGAGCCTGTGACATGGTAACCAAACCACATGCTATGTTAAGCTGCCAAGTTTGGGGTATTTTGCTGGCAGCAGAGAAAATGAGCATATTACCCTAGAGTCGCAAGGAGAAAATGGGACCACATTTTGTCCATCATTTCTCCATCCCTGTGTTTTCTGTGCCCACTTTGCCCTGTCAAGGTGAATGTCCAAAGTCAGGTCTTTGGTTTGGGTTATAAAAGTCTGGTTGATGGTGTAGAATGGGTTCTGAGAAAAGGTAGCTCATTGGACCCATTTTGAGTGATTAATCCTTCCTTCATCTTACATGATCAGATGATTAGATATTGCTGGTTTAGTCTTAGACTGCAGAGATAGTCCTACACGGGGCGAGTGGCTCTACCAGAAAGCCAAACATTTAACAAAATTCCCCAAAGCAGGTAGCTAAAAAGGTCTGAACTTAGAACCAGCCCTGGGGTGAGGGCTGTGGGGAGGGGGGGTGGGTGGTCTCCCTAAGCATTGCTACTGGTGCTTAACTGCCTCGCTGACTCCGGGTTTCCAACTCAGTAGTGGGACTACATGGAACCACATGGAACTACCTATCATCCCATCCCCACATTGGATGGATGAGGAAACCAAGGCCAGGAAGGTTAGCTCATCTTTCCTGAGACCCCAGCCAGAAGCAGCAGGGAAGAGCAACAACACACCACAGGGCTCTCAAGTCTATCCTGTCTGGTCCCCCATCCTGTAGCACAAAATGACCTAAGTGTTACCTGTTGGCTAACTCACCAATTCCCTCAAACAGATCCTGGCTCAATCTGCACCTAGCTGCCCTCAGACCCAAAACTCACTGGGTAAAATTTCTTGGGGATGCAGTAAGAGAGAACCCACAGAGTAGGGGGCTCAAAACAATAGAACCATATTCTCTGACTGTTCTAGGGGGCAGAGGTCTGAAATAGAGGTGTCTGTGGAAACATGCTCCCTCCGAAGGCTCTAGGGGAGGACTCTCCCCTGCCTCTTCCAGCTTCTGCTGGCTGTGGACAAGCCTCAGCATCCTTTGGCTTGTGGCTACCCCACTCCTGTCTCTGTCTTCATCTTCATGGGGGCCCGTTCCCTCTGGGTGTGTATGTCTCAGTGTCTTCTGTTCTTATAAAGGCCCTAGTCATATTGGATTTGGGGTCCACCCTAATCCAATAGGACCTCATCTTAATTTACCGAGTTACATCTGCAAAGACTGCATTTCCAATTAATATCACTCTGAGACTCTGAGTGGGCAGGAACCTGGTGGGGACAGCGTTCAACCCAGTCCACTGGTGTTATATGGATGCCCAAGACTGGCCCAACCAACTGCCCTAAGAGTAGAGATAGATTGTATGTGCAACCTTCTCCATCACTCCTCTCCCTCACCCATCCCCCCCCAGGACTCATTACTCAGACCCCAAAATGAGAGTTTTTGCTGGAAATAGCTTAAGGAACATCTATCCATTAGCTGTTAATCCTGACTACACAAGCGGGGAGTTGTTTTGTTGTTTGTTTGTTTTGAGAGAGAGAGAGTGAGGAAGTGCAGAGAGAGAGGGAGATAGAGAATCCCAAGCATGCTCAGCATGGAACCCAACACAGGGCTCTATCTCACGACCTTGAGATAATGACCTGTGTCAAAATCAAGAGTTAGATGCTCAACTGACTGAGCCACCCAGGTGCCCCATTGCCTGGGAATATTTTTAAAACACCGATGTCCAAGCCTAACTCCAAAGATAGTAATTCATTTGGTCTGAGGTGTGGCTTGTGCATCGACAATTTTTAAAGCTACACAGATAATGCTAAAATGCAGTCAAGATTTAAAACTCACCGATCTAGCCCAACTGCTTAGTTTTTCGGTAAAGATCTGGAGAAGGATAAACTTTACCTATCCCCCCTCCCCTCCATTTACTGCTATCTCTAAACCTGTAAGTTATCCATTCTGACTGGAATGTTCCGCCCCCTCTAGACATTACAAGGCCCTGAAGTTGACAGAACAAGGTCTTTGTGGTGGCCCTCACCCTCCACTCATGAGAGACAAACAAGTAAGGCTCTTCCCAGATCGCAAGGCAAGGTGGCAGCCACCTTGCTGCCACCACAGCACACACCCATGGCCTATGGGACCACACATACTTGTGTAGGTTTTGTAAACTATAAAGTGATCTTTGAATGTGCTTTATCACTTCTATTACTTCGTTTGTGGTAGTGTCCCCTCAACAACATTGTAAAAATCTTTAAGTGTATGGGGCACCTGGGTGGTTCAGTGAGTTAAGCCTCTGCCTTCAGCTCTGGTCAGGATCTCAGGGTCCCGGGATCCAGCCCCACATCAGGCTCTCTGCTCAGCAGGGAGTCTGCTTCCTCCTCTCTCTCTGCCTGCTGCCTACTTGCGCTCTCTCTCTCTTTCTCTCTGTCAAATAAATAAATAAAATCTTATAAAAAAAATCTTTAAGTGTATCCCCTTGCCTGCTTACCCACTTGGTTTCCATTATACATATTCTTGAGCATCTCTCTGGCCGCCATTCTATTTTCTCATTGTAATTACACATTTTTTAAAATCAAGAACCTTTTTTTTTAACTTCTTGTGTATTTTTAATCTTTGTGTATTCCAGTATCATACGCAACACAACAAATTCTTCTTTCCCCTGCATGAGCTAGCAAAAATTACCAAAGTATGTACCACAGGCCTCCCAACACCTGAACGACTGCCAAATGACCCTAAGATTTTCCTTTAAACAATATTCACTTTCAGGACCAGTGACTCATTTGTGAGCTGCAGTAGGTACATACGTACATGCATACGTGCTTCAAATAAGATAAAATAGAAACGGAAAGATCCAGATGGAGGCGAGGCCAGTCCTGCTGCTCAGTCTCCTGTAGAATCCTGGACTCCTCCCTAACCCGTTTTCTCCTTCCTCTTGACTCCAAACTTGGGAGAACCCCAGACCACAGGGTAAAGGAACCCCATGACAGGACGCGACCAGGCCTCCACCCCTCGACCTTATACAGACTTAGGGACCAAGAGGCAAATATCCTTGTTATAATAACCTGCATTTTTCTTTTACTTCTTTTTGTTCAGTCCACACTGTGGGGAAAGTGTGTGCACATATTTAAGAAGACCGCGATGGGCTTATGTTTTAAACACTCTGGTAGGTGACGTGACTAGAGAGGGCCTGGCAGCCTCCGCTGCCCAGAAGTCCCAGGTCCGTAGCGCCACCCACCACCCGCCATCCGCCAACCTTGTCAACTCCAGGCAATTTGTAGCTGCGGCTAAACTTGACTTTTGTGTCTACTCCGTGGGCTTCCTGAAAGGTCCCTCGGGCACCAGAAAGTCCTAGCATACCTGTGGTACAAGCCGCAGTCACCTCCACCTCTGCGGGGAGTCCCCCTGCCCCTCCTCTGTCCCTTTCCCCTCCCACTCCTTCCTCCTCTTCTTCCTCTTCCTCTGGCCCCTCCCTCTCGTTCATCCTTCTACCCTCCCCCTCCCTTTCTTTGAGGATTCTTCCGGGAAAATCCAAGGTCTATCTCGATTTTGCCTTTTTCTTTTTCCTTTTTTTTTTTTTTTTTTTTCTGAGCAGAAAGATGTGGATTGGATCTCCCAGGTCCACTTTCTGTAGGGTTGTGAGGAAGCTGCCTTCTGGTCGGATGGAAGGCGGGTCTTCCTCTAGTAGGGAGCACATTGGAAAAGTCAGCGCTCCAGGATGGAAAAAAAAAAAAAAAAAAAGAGCCAACAAAGAGGTGGGCTTCGGTCAGGGTGGAAGGTGGGTTCGAAGGTGAGCACCACAGGATAATAATACAGTCACCAAACTGTCTTCTCAGGGAGCCCAGAGGACAAGCCCTGGCTTGGACAGCAGTCTGAGAACTGGGGACTAGTCTGTGGGACCCCATGTCCAGATTGTCCGGCTGCTTTTTGATCTGGCTCTCCAGTGAAATCAATGGATGGACTTATAGATCGCCGGGCCACGGACTGGGGAAGTTAAGTAGGTTGCCAGCCTCTGCCCCAGCCCTGGAGACGGCCAGTAGCAACTTCACAGGAGCAGGACCGTCTTCTTCCTTTCTCTGACCCCACAGTGAGCAGCCCCTCCACCCTCCCCGGCAGGCGAGGGTCCGAAAGGAGGTTTGTGGGGACGCAACCACAGGATGGGGTGGAGACAGTGCCTCCCCACCCACCACGAGCACCTTCCTCCAGGGACTGCGAACAGAGCACATGGTGGCTCAGGGAGATGTGCTGGGCCCAGGAGCCAAGGCTGGTGGGGAGAGAAAGGAGAAATCTCAGATGCTCCAGGTTTCTCAGACCCAGGAACATGCCCCTTCCAGGAACCCCTCATGCCTCTCCAAGCCATCAGTGTGTTGGGCTCCAGGAGGGAGCGCTGGGCTCATGGGCTAGGGGAGGAAGAGCCCAAGGAGTGGAAGGGCCCTTAGCTCCTGAAGGCCACAGGCAGTGCCCAGCCCACGCCAGTCTGGGTTCACAAACAGAAGGGGCTGAGTTGTGTTAGAGATAGGCTTGACCAGGAGCTCCTTGTCCTTGAGAGCACTTCCCACAGCAGGAGAGAAAGCCACATGAGAGACCGGAGCCCACCGTGGACAGCCAGCAGCCCTCAGAAAATACAGCCTGGCTTGGGAGGAGGCTTCTGGAAGCCAGGCTGAGACCAATGGGAACATTTTAGGCTTTGCTTCTCTGGCCCTGAAAAGCCACCCTCTGATGAGTGGGCAGATCTTGAATGAGAGACACCAAGAAGGCTGGACTGGGTTTACTAAGCCCTGAAGCTGAATGGGCATCAGGCCCGGGGGTAAGGGGGCAGAGGTGCCAGGCCTACTGTTACCTGCCTGAAGCCCAGTTCCTGTGGAAGGTGGGATGACGTCCCCCACCTCAGGGAATGGAAGAAAGGGCCATGTCGTGAGGAGGACAGCTGGGCCCGTGGGCCTCGGGCTCTGGCTCGAACACCACTCGCATTAATGTATCTAATTTTCCACATCTCCGAGGCTCAAGGACATGTCACGCAACAGAAAGCTGTGTCTCCGAGCCAGATGGGAGGCGTCCCAGAGGAGCCATCAGTCAGCTGCGGAGCCTGTCCGTTCACAGGATGCGTGACAGATGACTGGCCCCGCTCACAATGACCCACCAGAGGGGACAGCTGAGTAGTTAGTGGCCACCATTCCCCATGAGGCACTTCATGGCAGGGCTACAGGAGGTCAGGGCTTAACTGCCTTCCATTTCAGGAGTAAAGTTCAAGGTCCTGTAAACGTGTCCATTTTGACATGACGCATATAAGAAGAGCAAATACAGGCAAAAAATCACGTGTGTGCCGCCAGCCACAGAGAACTTCTAAGTACACTGATTTCTACCTGACTGTGAGATAGCATTCCCATTTTCCAGATGAGAAGAGCAAGGCTCAGAGAGATTAAATGATTATTCAGATGTGTCAAAGGCATCAAGGGCGGACTTAGGACCCAGTGCCTGCTGTTGCTCGGTTTTGGTTTTGGGTTTTTTCTTTTTTAAAGATTTTATTTATTTACTTGACAGACAGAGATCACAAGTAGGCAGAGTGGCAGGCAGTGAGAGAGAGGGGGAAGCAGGCTCCCCCGCTGAGCAGAGAGCCCGATGTGGGCCTTGATCCCAGGACTCTGGGATCACAACCAGAGCCAAAGGCAGAGGCTTTAACCCACTGAGCCACCCATGTGCCCCAGGGTTTTGGGTTTTTAAAAACACCACACACACCCCCAAAGGTCCTCATAGGGAAGAGGCTAGTAACAGGTTTAACTTGTTAGTGCTTAATGCCAGATAAGGGAAAAGCAAGCAAGCAAGCAAACAAAAACCTTAATGCTATTTGAACACCCTTTTACAAAACCAAGGAATGTTTTCCTTGAGCAATGGCCATTACCCTCTTCCTGCTCTGATTATCCTGGGCCCTGAGGGAATCTGCACTCTTTAAGGGTTTCCCAGGACCCTACACGGTACCGGTGACGTTTGCAGTAGTAGGAGGTTGGGGCTTCAGAAAGGGGCCTGACTCAGGTTCAAGAGCATTAGGCCCTAAAAAGTCAGCTTTGCAGGGAACAGAGCCCAGCAGGTCAGCAGATTCGTGGGTAACCCCAGGCCAGTCACTGATACCCACAGTCTTTGAGCACTTACCCGGAGGACAGCAGGGAACCCATTACAGAAGGGGGCAGGAGAAATACACGGGAGCGGGAGCGGAGTGACATCAAGAAACAGGCCTCCTTTCCCAAGGGTTGTTAGGATCGCTGAAATGCTCAGAAGCCGGGGGTGGGGTGGGGGGGGCACTGAGACAGCACGGTGTGGACAGCAGTCCCTGACAGGGAAGAAGTGAGCAGCAGGCTCCATAAGATCACCCTCCCCGGTCACTGGAACATTGGTGGCCAAATCGCAGGCCTGACTTTCTAAATAGATGCCCCTCACCCCCAAATCGGCAACTCCCTGCTTTTGAACACAATTTCCCCTGGATGGTGATGGGGACCCCAAAATGGCAGCTCCGGGCTCGCTCCCTGACTCAACAACCTTCTCCAGGATGAGGGTCATCAGAGATTTTGCACAAACCCTCTGTAATGGGTACAATGACATTGTCCGAGCACAGGCTACAAGGGTAAGCAGCTGCTCCAGAGTCACTGAGCACACAGGCAGGCAGCAACCGGGTCCCTCTGACCCGCAAATGCCATCGCAAGTCGCGGTGAATGACAGTCCCTCTGGGAGCAGGGGACCACACACGTACATCTGGTCTTCTCAAGTGGTCATGTCCTGAAGTGTGCTAAGACATTAGACCAAAATGCAGATGTCAGAAGGGAAACTGACCATCTTGAAAAATTCAGAATTAAAGCTCCATGTGGAAAGAGAAATTATTTTGAAATGCAAAAATATGAACCCCAAGGTATCCATTGTGTGTATCCAGGGTTCTGTGAATTATACGTTCTTGGGATGACGCACTTTTTGTTCTCTTAATTGTAAAATAAATGTTGGAGTTTTCTTTTTTCAAAAGACATTCTTTGATGTCTGCTAATTATGAACCACTGGAGGTGGGACTGAGTCATAGGTGCTAAGAGGTATTATGGTCATTGACTAGATGACACAGGAAAGGGAACAGTGCTGACCTCGCCCACAATATGTTTGTAGGGGGATGTGTGTGCACATGTGTGTATATGTGAGTGTGTGCCTATGGGTAAGCATATTGTGTTATATGTGTGTCTGTGTGTTTGTGCATGTGTGTGTGTGAGAGCACGCTTGTGACTCTGTTGTATGTGAACATGTTTGCGTGTGTGTGTGTGTGTGTGTGTATGAGACTGTGTGTCTGTGTGTATGTCCCTGAGTGTGTGTGTATCTATCTTTCTGTCTGAGGGGGACTTGGGCATACAGTCAATGCCTGGGGATGGACCTATGGATCAGAAATTACCTCTTGAGACCTCTGGTCTCTAGAATTCTTTCCTGGACTGAATTCCCTCATTCCATCCCCAATCCCTGGGCAGTAGCCAGGCAGTGTAACTTTGCAACGCTCCCATATCCTTTCCAGCTTACACGTGGAAATTCTGTGCTCAGAAGACAAGCTGATTTTTTTTCCTAATTGTAGGACCTCTTGGGCAAGAAAACTTCTCAGTCAGCCTCCAGGTGGGGAGTCATTCACTGAATGTCCATATTTGCAAGAATGTTTTGAATGAAACATACAGTATGTTTCAAGACCAAACACATTTTGTTTCAAGACCCACATTGTAATAAAGACTTGAAGCCAGAGAACAGTCCTGGAATATTTCTTGCCCTCCCCAAAGGAATAGCCTTTTAGGGACAGGTGAACTGGATGTGGGGATGGGACCCCGGAGTGGGTGGGGAGTCCACCCAAAATGGCTAGGGACCACCCATTTTCCTACAACCTGGAACAGTCTGAGGACCTCTACTGTAGCCACCCGGACAAGAACAAGTCACACAAGGATAGGTCTTTTCTGATCTCTTCAAGTCTCTGTTAAAATGTCTCTGTGGCTCACAATTCAAATACAGATTATTTCTAATTCAATTACTAATAATCTCTGCTTCGACATTATTCTCATTATTTTAAAGGAAGCCATTTCTGTTCATTTTATTCCTTTAAGTGTGAGTGAGGAAGATAAAGTGGGGAAAAAAAAGATTAAAGATCTTGGTTTCGTGTAAACATTTTTATGCATTTAATTTTTAAGGCACAAAGAGTTTATGTAGATCATATCACCATCTAAAATTACAAAGTTTGCCCTAGTCACAAGTGGTATTCTGTTCATTGGCCACATGTAGATGTACCATTATATAACACTTGACTTGAAAATCTGACCCCAAAACAGATATGAAACATGCATGATGGGGAATGCTAGACACAACCTCCAAAAACAGAAAGGATTAAACAAAGAAAGCCCCTGCACGAAACTGGAGCCTCTAGTAAGAAGGAATACAAAGTAGCCACCATATTATGGACTTTGGTTCTCTTACTGGACATTTGTCACTAAATCCCAGAAGAGTTGTTGTTAATGCATTTTATTCTTTTTTTTTTTTTTAAGATTTGCTTAACTCATTTTAGAGAGAGGAAGAGCACAGGCATGAGGGGCAGAGGGAGAAGGAGAGAGAATTTCAAGCAGACTCGAGCCTGATGCAGGGCTCCATGTCCCCTGAGATCAGGACTAGAGCGGAAATCAGGAGTTGGATGCTCAACCCATTGAGCCACCCAGGTGCCCTGCATCTTACTCTTTTCCAAATAAATCCAATAAATTCTTTTCCAAATAAATGCCCATAGAGCAAATGCATATTATTTTTATTTTTTTTTAAAGATTTTATTTATTTATTTGACAGAGAGAGGTCAGAAGTAGGCAGAGAGGCAGGCAGAGAGAGAGGAAGGGAAGCAGGCCCCCTGCTGAGCAGAAAGCCCGATGCAGGACTCGATCCCAGGACCCTGAGATCATGACCTGAGCCGAAGGCAGCGGCTTAACCCACTGAGCCACCCAGGTGCCCTATTTTTTTAATGAGCATTTAGCATCAACCACAGGCTACCACCAAATAGACGAGAGGGTTTCTATAAGATGTATGTAAATATCAAAGGAGTGTAACCCCAAGAATGCTCGAGAATGCTCAAACCCAGAGGGGTTGTGATGCATATCTACACAGCCTTCCACATTGTCTCCCGTGCTTTCAGCTGGAGTCAGGCAGCCTAGCCCAGACACACTAAAGAGAGAAGCTGGCTGCAGGGCAAGGTGGCAGGCAAGCCACAGACAAACCAGAAAACTCTCCAGCCTAGAGTTTCCACTTCCTCCCCAACCTGACTGGTTACCAGAACTGCCCAAGAGTAGTCATCATGAATTCAGTCTCTCTGGAATTTCCCTGCCTAACCTTGAAATGACACTGCAAAGGCCGAAGAAGCAATGAGAACCAGGCTAGCCCCACAGCCCATCACCACCAAAGAAGCTCAGCTCTGGGTCTGAGGGCGACCATTAGAAAGAATCGAAGTGTGTCTGCTTCACATTTCACCACAGGGCAGGAGGCTCCTCCAAGGGGGAGCTGGTGTTGAGTGGTCCCCATGAAGGCATGGCCTCATGAGAGGGGGCGGAGCAAGAGAAGGCATCCAAAAAGAAGTTGGAACAAAGGACCATGGGTGTTCTCCTCCACTGCCGTTCTGGGACAGGAGGCCCCTGGCATCACCAAAGTGGTGTCCAGGCAGAGAAGGGATCTCCCATAGCTCCCAGCGCCCGCAGTCCCTGAAGGACCCTGCGGGTCCATGGACGCCAACTCTCTACCTGTGAAACCTGATCGCAAGCCTCCTCTAGCTCTGCAGGGTCAAATCTTTTTGGATCCTCTGTGGATGATCACCAAAGGCATCACCCACAGGTCCCCTCGCCAACTTCACAGGAATGGAGTTGTGTGCAGTGAACATCTGCAAGAGCTAAGAATGGGGAAGATGTTCACCGATAAGTTATCAGCAATTATTTAGGTGGGGTGAAATCTTAGGTGGTTTCTTTTATCCCTTCCTTATATTCTCTGACATTGTTTTAAAATATTAAAATAGGCATGTAATCATCTTGTGACTACAAAAAGAGTATTTTTGTTCCAAAAAAAAACCAAAAACCTACTACTGTAGAGGCGAAAAATAAGCTGTGTGTGACGATTAGGAAAACTATCAGAGACAGATCAATTTTTTTAAAAATTGGAGGAGGAATTGAACCCAAATCTAATTTGCTCTGAAACTTAAATTGCAAAACACGTGCCCTAATATAATGGTTTACAGGGTCCAAGAATGGCAAAGAAGTAAATTAAGAAGTCAACTGGACAAAGGGTGTGTGTCACAATATGTACTGGTATTATTCCGATACACACATGACTTGACAAATCACAAGGCCATGTACCATTTCGCTATGATACAGTATCATTAAAATAGGGGCATTATAGTTATTGGAAGGAATACAAATGGTACACTCACAAAGAACACACACGCATCATAGCCTAGCTCATACAGCTGAAAATAAGACAGAAAACACTCTGGCTTCACTTCATTCTTTTTGCAACATCTGAATATGCATGTTCAATCTCCTGGTCAGCTGGACACGTATTCGTGAACTCATCCCTAGCATAAGCATTGTTCAAGTATCTCCAGATGCCAGTCATTTCAGAAGGAAATTCAAAATCTCTGTATCTCTTGGCCACAATCTGAAAATCAAGAGGAAACAATCAGCAAAGGAAAAGCCCACTAATGTAGACAATTAGATCAGACAATCCACTCTTTTGAGGTGTGTAATATATTCTCATTTTGGAGTCCTGATGTATACTTCATACAGCCAGGCAGGCTACGCCCAAATTGCACTTTAACTTTGCAACAGGGAAGTCCATGAAAGCACCGGGCACAAAAGAGTGGCTCCAGGGGTGCATGGGTGGCTTATAAGTCATAAGTCTGCCTTCAGCTCAGGTCATGATCCCAGGGTCTTGGGATGGAGTCCTGCATTGGGCTCCCTGCTCTGTGGGGAGCCTGCTTCTCTCTCTTCTGCTCCCCCTGCTTGTGTTCCCTCTCTCACTGTTTCTCTTAAAAAAAAAAAAAAAAAAAAAAGAGTGGCTCCTACACACACACAATCCCGTTCACCAGTTTATCCCAGATAGTCCTTGGGATCCACTGGCATGAATTTAGTCTCTACTTTGTTGGACTTCTCCTTGTCCAGCCAGCAATTTGAGCTTTTGTGTGTTCTGCTGTTATGTTATTTGGTGCCTAAAGATTCATGAGGCTCTTCAGTTCAGAATGTGCCAGATTTACTGTGAAGTGCTCTCTTTTTCTGCTTGTTGAGCCTTACCTCCTGAAATCCCAGATATCTGTGTATGTTATTCCTACAGATTTCCATCGTCCTATCACTGAAGAGATCATCTCAGGTTCAACAAAAGGACACAAATCTTAGCCTCATGGAAATGGTGGATGTAAGGACAGGGCAACTGAGAGTGAACATCATGAGAAACATTACAGTGTGAGATGTTTCGTCTGGCTGGAGGGGTGTTGTTGGGGACTTTGTCAGAAAGGAGCATATATTCTGTTGGGCATTCTACCAGGTTCCTGGGATCTGGACTTTAACATATGAATCTGAGGAGATGCAATTCATCCCCTAACAGGGACCTAGGGCTACAAAGTTCAGTTCTGCTCTGTTGTCTCCTATTGCATCGGTTTTTTGGGTTGTCTGGTTGAAGTGAACATGGAACCACACAAATGAGAAGATCTTTGGGACCTATTACTCAGATCTTGCAGGCCAGAAGTCATTGATGCAGCATAAGACAATATATGTGTCAGAAACCCTACTAAACTGTTTAACATCTTTTACCTTATTGCTATCAATGTTAAGATTCTGCTTTCCTTTTGTTTTGCAAAACACATTTTAATTTTTTTAATTTTAAATTTTTTTAAATTTTAACATTTTTGAGCAAATTTATTAAGTGTATGCCTCCTATAGACATAATCTTCTTTTTATGGTACCTATTCTGAATTTAATATTTATATTGTTTTCTGTCTTTCTGTGTATATTACTATGTGTGTGTGTTTGTGTGTTTCTTTTTGGTCACTTGGAAGCTTATGGTCTATTTTAACTTTTCTCATGGTTTCCAGTATAACCTTAAATAGTAGAGATTCTCTATTTCTTGATCTGTCAAGTTTAGATATCTATTTACTCCTGATTATGACAAATGAAGAAATTAGCACAACTCTACACTTTTCTTCCATTTCTTCTCCCTTAACCCCCTTCCATTGGTTGTAAAAACATCCAAGTTTACCACGTTCTGATTCTGTTCTTTAACTATAATTCCCAACGTTGTTTAGTCTTTAGTTCTGTCTTTAGATTTAAAAAGGTTCTATGTTTATCACTAGCCTTTTATGTCACACACCGTCTCTATTCCTGGATTCTTATTTTGATGAACATTTTATTATTTCATCACAGAGAAGTTTTATTTTAAAAAATGGCTCAGGAGCGCTTATTTTATTAAGATTAGAAATCCAGGTAAAAACGACAATTTACCTGGATATGAATTCTTACGTCATACAATCTTTCCTTTGAGTCTCTGTAACTATTAAACCACCATTTTCTGGGTTTTTTAAAAGATTTACTTATTTATTTTAGGGAGAGCATGTGCAGGGAGGGAGGAGGAACAGGGAGAGAGACTCTCCAGCAGACTCCCCACCGAGCACGGAGCCCGAAGCAGGGCACGATCCCACCACGCATGAGATTGCCACCTGAGCCAAGATCAAGGGTTGGACGCTCAGCTGACTGAGCCACCCAGGGGCCCCTGTTTTCTGGGTTTTACTGTGGTCACGGAGATGCATGAGACCAGTCTGAATTTCTTCCCTCTGTAGGTGGCTTTACTGTTTATTATTATTAATATTATTATTATTATTAATTCTTTTATTGTCTGGACACCCAAAGTGTTCTTTTGATCCTCAAAGTTCAGTAATGTATCATTTATCATGTATATCATAGTGTGTTGATTGTTCTGGATTTTACTTTTCCGGTCATGGCATGTTGTTTATACTGAAGGTTCAGATCATCCTTTAGTTCAAAATAATTTTCCCTCCTTCCTTCCTTTCTTTTTTCTCTCCTGTTCTCTGGTTCTTAACTATGTACATCCCGGAAATCTCTAATCACTTTTATCCCTTGCTGCTTCTCCACTCGATTTTGGATGATGTCTCAGGCCTGTCCTCCAGGTCCCTGATGAATTTCTGCAATGTCTTTTTCTGTGTCTTGCTATGTGTAATGTAACTTTTATTTTTGAAATTATTAAACTTGTCTTTAAGTTTTTGTCTTGAGTTCCACCAGCCTGATCCTCCTCTTCCTTGTGATGTTATAGTTTTTTGATATCTTGTTCCGTCTCTGAGCTTTTTTTCAAAAGATCCATGTTCTCTTTCATGTCTTGAAGGTCACAGAGGAGAATCTGACTAGAATGTATTTTCATTTACTGGAGCAAGTCCTCATCGTGTAGGGGTTTCTCATCTGCCCTTTCCTTTTCAGATCCTTCTTTTTCTCCCTTTTCCCCGGTCCTTCTTGATCCTATCTATCCTCACAGAAGCCCTACTTAGGTTCTTACTGGTTATTAATCATCCTTTACTGAGGCAGACCTATTGGACGGAACACTTGTTAAAAGTAGTATGGAGGGCAAAGGGAGTGATTCACAGCAGCTGGGAGACCAATTTGAATGTCTACCCTCATAAACTCTCTCACCAAACACTGCTCTATACTCCACCCCACAGACACATTAGGAGTAGGGTCAGGGTCAAGGTCAGAATCAAGATTAAGGTTAGAGCATCCTCTACTCTGAGACTCAAAGATTAGGCAGGAGGTCACCATGGCTAAAAATGAAGCCCAAGCAATTTACAGTCTCTCTCTTGACTAGCTCAAAGACTATTTCTATTCTCTACGCAGCAGCTACAAAGCAGAATGGCACATCCCTTCTTTCCACCCCTCTCCCAGTTCCTTCAGATTAGGGGACCAGTGGCAGAACACAAAGATAGCGCCTCTGCATGCTTTCTGCTTCCGCTCTCCCTCCCCAGAGACCTCCGCCCAGCAGTAATCTGTGTGGGGCTGTTCCCTTTTCTCCTCTCATGGCCCTAGTCCTCAAAGAAGTTTGGGTTGGGCATTCCAGGACTGTACTATTTCCTTTTGGAGAAATCTGAACTTTGCTAAAGATACAGGGAAGCCTGCACTGGCTCTGTGACACCTCACACTGGACAAAGTTTCTTAGTCTTTGAATTAGTGTTCTGTCCTTTTCTGGTTTTATGACAGATGAAGCTTTACTCTGTTTTGTTTTGTTGTTGTTGTTTTTTTTCATGTTATGTTTGCTGGATTTCAGGAAAGAGAATAGATTATAAATTTCTTTACTCTCTCATCTTTTACCATAAATTCCTTTATACCAAGTCTCATTTCCCTTCCAAAGGTGCTCCATCCTGAAAGGTTATGAAGCTGTTTGGTATTTTCAATGCTCAATGGCTTTGAAGAATTTGCTCTATGATCTTACACTGGAGCCAGGATCTTCTTTATTTTACTCTGAAGTTTACCCCATCTACTGAAATTTAAAATACTCTTTTCCTACAGGAGTGAAACAAGTGGCAACCGATGGTACATGGCTGGGGCATTTCTCTTGCTGTTTCCCAACCTCCACGTACCTCTGCGATGTTACACTAGTCGAAGCAATGATGACAAAACCACCGCTGTGAGGACTAAACCACACACGACCACATAAATAGCTTGTTGGAAAATGGCTCCCAGACGTAGAAGGTTTTGATGAGTTGAGATGCTTAATACTACATTTTAGGTGTTGGGGAACTGGCAACGTTATTGAAAACAATATTCACGTAAGGGCTCAGACACATATTCAAGGCTTGAATTTCAAGGTAGTATCCTTCAAGCATACCCGGGAAGACAGAAGAAGAGAAACGGGGCAAGGGTTAGGAACGGAATCAGGAAGGAAGAAGAAATGCAGAAGCGAAAGGCAAGGCAATGTTGAAGGCAGCCGGGGCTGCTGGTAGCCTGCGGGAGCCTCAGCAACGCAGACAGGTGAGCCTAATTTGTAAATTTCTAAAAGTCAATGACATGCCTTATTAGATCACAGGGTCCTCAACTTGAAACTCCCTCTGTCTTCTCGCCCATCTGCCCGTCCTTCTACCAAGGACTTGGGTTTGGACTGGGTGGGATTTTAATCATCAAGGTGCCCCAGAACAAGGTTTAGGCTTCTTCCTGGGGCTTCTGAGGCTCCTGAGGGCTCCCAATGTTGCAGTTGTGATGATGATAGCAGTTAACACCTGTAAGTGACCTGAAGGCTAGGGATACTACTGAGAGGCAGCCATAACTCCAGAGGCCACGTGTTGGGCCATCTACTTTGGAGTCCCCCAGGATCTCCCCCAGAAGTTCTGACTGAGGAGACCAGAGGCTGGATGGTAGGACTTACAATTCTAAAAAGCTCCCCCAAATAATTCTTATGCCTACTAATGCTGGAGAACCACTGGTCTAGGGAGCCTTTAAACCCTAAAATAAATGACACATGAAGCTGACTTCCTGTTCAACTATCTGGGAAGACACAATGCCAAATTTGGCAGAGGCCCAGCCAAGGAGCTGCTCCCTAGATGTAGGGGGTAGATATTAAGAGCTGAGAAGACACACCTCTGTCATCCCTATGCAGAGCCATTTCCCCAGCTAATCACCAACAAATGACTGAGTTCACACACACTGCAGTGCTCCCAGATTCGGCACATCATCTCCAAGGCTCAAGCATTAAATGCCAGGTATAGTCAATGTTGCCCTCAAGTTGTCTTCATATAACTTTTCTTTAGGCTCTGGGGGTAAGACTTGGAACAAGACACAGTGAGGAGGGAGGGGTAGAAGCCAAGCTCCCAAAATGTTTCTTGAGACCACCTGAAAAATACCTGGGAATATACTTGTATCTGAGACTTAGGATTTGACCACCTCTCACAGAAAAAAAGCAAGCAAATAAACAAACAAAATACCTGACTTTTTAACTCAAGAGTCTGCATTTTAGATTGTTTTGATGTCTGGCCAAAATAAAACAAAGCTCTATTCGTGCATTCAGCACCTACGGTAGGAGGAACATCAAACCTTTATAATGTGGAGCTTGGGTAAGAGGTTACAGTCAGCTAACGTGAGCTCGTCCCCATCCAGGAACTTCCTTCCAGAAACAGCGATGTCCTCAGTACTGTAGGCATCGATTTCATCTGGCAGAGGGCTATTTAAGTAATTATCCAGCTTCTTCAGGGCCTTCAACAGGTTCTTCTCATAAACTAGAACATAAAGGCAAAAAAATTATAAAAATTATTGTCACCTTTCTCTAGATATCAAGGAAGGAGTCAATCACCTTTCCCTCCTGACACACGGCCGGGCAGCACAGGGAACTGGAGAGAGGGATGTGGATTTCTAAGATCTGCATAAAGGACTCACTCCTCCCTGGAAAATAATCCTGCTGTCTACACAACAATGCTCCTTCTTGGACCCATCCACTTATTCAGAAATATTTATGGGAAGCCCATAATGAAATAAGCACTGTCAGGAGCCTCCTTGAAACTGATGCCCATGGTGCAGCCAGGAATTCCTGGTGGGCATTCTTTTCCCCTCAAAATGTTTTTTTCTGGGCTCCCAACCTCGAGCTCCTGAAACCAACGTGCCGATTCAGTATTAGAGGCATTATTCCTCATTTCCAGATACAGGTCCCTACCCCCAGGGACATTAGTCAGAACTCCCAGGATCTTAGGAGCAGCCACACCAGAGGCTGAGCAAGGGGCCGTCCACACGGAGAACACTGAACAGGAAGACAGCAGGTACTCACTCTCATTGGCATCCTTCTTGGTGTTTTTTATAAATGCGGAGAATTTGGCAAACACATCATTCCCTGCAGAGTTCGATTCAGGGTGTTGGGTCCCCAGCTTAGGGTACCTTGAAAAATTCAGAATTGGAGCATCACAGATAAGCAATGTTTGATTTGGGTTCATGCGAGTGGTTGGGGAGGTGGGGGGAGGCAGACAAGTCTTTCTCTGAGTGGATATAAATGAGAACACTTCCCTCTGGAATGTTCTCCTAATCTTTTTATCTCCAAGTCTTGGAAGCAATAGTCTAGGGAGAAAGCACTTGTTGTTCTCGTCCGGGCACACCTTGGATCCTGCTGGTCTTAGCTCCCTTCCAAGTAAGATGAAAGTGGGGCACTAGAAGGCTCATTTCTGGGTCCAGCACTCTGCAACATAGCATGCTACCCTGCACGCCTTACCTTCTAGCAGTGGACCTAAGAAATGGCCGACCCATGTGACATCAACCCACCTCCTCCCCCACTTCCTGCCATTAAACCATGATTGCCAACCTGCAGGTGCAGAGCAGAGAGACCCAGGCCTACCGTCACTCAAGGCTTCTGATCTCGCTCTGTGTTTTCTGTGGCACACCGCGGTACAGCAAAGGAAATGAAGTGCCGTGGCCACGGAAAACCAAATACACAGAAGCCAGGAGCTTTCAAACTGTCTGTGAAGGGGGGGAAAGTGACAATCGGGTTGTGAATGCTGGTTTTCGAGGCCTACCTCGGGGGAGCTAGTTTCTCCTCTAAGAACTCCTCGATCTTATTCACGTCCGTCTTGACTTCGCCATCAAAAGTCATAAAGGGAGGGTTTGTTCCAGGAGCCAGGTTTTGCAGGTCTGCGGGTTTCCTGGGGTAGGGGGAGGAGGGTGCGGTGAGCACCAGCTTTTGTATAAACAGTTGCCAACCTGCAGACTCATTTCTAAAGCTTAGCCAGGTCCTCCCCAGTTTATGGGGGGGGGGGGCAACCCTTAAGAATGTCAACAGTGATCGTGGGTCTCCAAAATGTCTTACTGACAACAAAAGTGTGACGCTTCTCTGGAGGCAGAGGTGAGAAAGCAAAATCGCCCCCATTGTCATGGCAGGAGAGCGGCTCACACAGGCTTTTGAGAGGTTCTTGGCAGACCAGTAGCTAGAGGAGCGAGTTCCTTATGGTGCCCCCAACTCCTCCCGAATCACGTTGGATCCTGTCTTGTTGCGTGAGAAGCCCAGACTCGGGCTTCCGTTCAGGATCCTGACCGAGGATGGATGGGCCACGATATTGCCCTTGGGTCCTAGGAGTGCGTGAGTGTGAGTGTGTGCACGTGTGGGTGTGCCTGAGTTTTAAATGTGTGAGTGTGTGGTATGTGCGTGCGTTACGTGAGTGTGGGGGGGACGCGAGTGCGGGTGAGAACGGGTGTGGGTGTGAATGGGTTTGCCAGGCGTAAAGTACAGTTCTTGCAGTAATGCGGAAGGCCCATCTTACCTCTTCAGGTCCACTGTTGTCACATTAAATATAACGCCCTTTAGCCAGAGAATCATAAAGAGGCGCTGGGAGAACGGGCAATTCCCAATACTCTCACCATCGTAACCAGCCTACGTGGAAAAAGGAATCTTCATCAGAGCCGGCTTCACAGTGGGAAGTCCCAGATTCCGCAACGCGCGGGCACAAAACCTTTACACATTTGTGTTAATGGTCCTAACACTGTCCATACCCTTCCGGGGCCATTTCACGGAGCCGCTGAGCCCCGCCAGGCTGAGGGTGGGCGAAGCACAGGGACGGGCTGCACCGAGCGTTTCCCCCTTCTTTCCCACCACTCACCACTTCCTGCCACGCTGGGCGTCTGCCCAGCCTGCACACGCGGAGAGAGCAGCCCCTGGGAACTCCCTTTGTTACCAAGGGCCCACAAGAAAGACATGCTTTTTCCCTCCTCTGTCTCACAATGGCCTCCAGAAGCAGAACCCCTCTTTCCAGGGGGAGCAGGCTTAGAAACCCACCAGCAGGTTCTCCCACCGAGACACCAGCCCTCGTGGTCTCTGCGGTGCTCGTCTCCAGAATGAGAGGGGTGCATTGTACGCGTTCTAGATCCCCGTACGCTATCAAACTTGGATATCCCCTCATCTGACTCATGGGGCGGCTGAGATGGGGAGCACTTCTACTGAGAAGGGGGCTTATTACACAGTTGGTGTTGGGAGGGGAGTGGCTCCTCTCTGGTGACCCAAAGCAGGTCACATCCACACACACCTCCTCTAAACGTAGACACACACATACTAAATACACGTCCTTCTCAAAGGCAGGTGATGGGGAAGAGGGGGGGGGCTCCACATGCCCTTGGAAATGGAGCAGTAGGATCAAGGGCAAGAAAGGATGTTCCCAGATGCTTCTTTCTCCTGCCACCTTTCTCCCAAGCCTCAGGCCTCTGACAAGCCCGTGGCCCAATAAGATGCTGCTGGAAAGGCAAGAAGGGGGCTTGGACATGCTCTTCATATCTCCAGACGGCAAGCCCCACCCCCAGCCAGACCTCGGTGACAGAAACACGGCCACAGTTAACCCTACTGCCTATGGTTAAGAGAAGCGGCACAGGACAGCACCGCATCTGGGACCTGCCTCACAATACACGAGACAGGAAGCAAGCTGCTGGCTTGGGAACTGAAGAAAGGCCAAAACGGATGCCAAGAAAACAGGACCTTCAGAGAGATGGTGTCCTTAAGTCACCTGAAGGGACTGGGTTTTTTTCTTCTTTTTTCTTTTTCTTTCTTTCTTTCTTTTTTTTTTTTTTCAGATTTTATTTATTTATTTGACAGAGAGAAAGACACAGCAAGAGAGGGAACACAAGCAGGGGAGTGAGAGAGGGAGAAGCAGGCTTCCCGCCAAGCAGAGAGCCAGATGCAGGGCTAGATCCGAGGACCCCCAGGACCATGACCAGAGCCAAAGGCAGATGTTTAGTGACTGAGCCACCCAGGCACCCCTGGAGGGGCCATTAATAATAAGATGTCCTAACGTGCTATGGCGAGTGCTGCGAATTGTGTAGGACTGATGAATCACAGACCTGTACCCCTGAAACAA
Organism: Mustela erminea; assembly: GCF_009829155.1. Taxonomy (NCBI): domain Eukaryota; kingdom Metazoa; phylum Chordata; class Mammalia; order Carnivora; family Mustelidae; genus Mustela; species Mustela erminea. The sequence goes on along the minus strand of NC_045614.1, from coordinate 210,156,914 downwards.
ATAATACATTATATGTTAATATAAAGCCCACCAGGAACAAACAAAAAAAAGAAAATTAAAAAAAATAATAAGATGTCCTAGAAATTAAGAGGGCAAGAGACTCCCAGTTTTCAAAAGACTTGATCAGACTTTTTACAAAAGACACATCCAAATGGCCAACAAGCTCATGAAAATGTTCCTAACATCTGTGGGCAGGAGGCCAGTGCAAATTACAGCCACAAAGAGATCCCACGGCACACCTCCCAGAACAGCTACAGTAAAAAGGTCTGACAGTACCAAGTGTTGACAAGAATGCAGAGCAACTGAAATGCCATTCGCTGCTGGTCAGAGGGCAAACGGCACAAGTACTCTGGAGAACTGTTTAGCAGTCATCTACCAAAGTTAAACATAAACTCTATGGCGAGATTAGGCTAAGTGAAATAAATCAAACAGAGAAAGTCAATTATCATATGGTTTCACTTATCTCTGGAGCATAAGGAATAGCGTGGAAGACACAAGGAGAAGGAAAGGGAAAATGAAGGGAGGGAAATTGGAGGGGGAGACGAACCATGAGAGACCATGGACTCCAAGAAACAAAATGAGGGTTTTAGAGGAGAAGGGGGGAGGAGGTATTAAGATATTAAGGTAGGTATTAAGGAGGGCAGGGATTGCCTGGAGCACTGGGTGTCATACGCAAACCATGAACTGTGGAACACTGCATCAAAAATTAATGATGTACTGTATGGTGGCTAACATAATAAAATTAAACTTAAAAAATAAAAAAAAAATAAGCCCTACAACATGGCAATTCCATGCCTGACAAAAAGAAATGCTAAGGAACAATAGAGACACTCATAGGAATGTTCTTAGTAGCTCTGGCACAATAGTCAAGACCAGGAAACAGCCCAGCTATCATCAGGCATAGAAAAGGAGATACGCTATAGTCCATTCATACAATAGGGCGCTACATCACAAAGGGAAAAAAATTAGCTATTACTATAGGCAACAATGTGGATGAATCCCCAACAGGTGGTTGTTAAGAGAAAGAAACCAGACTCATGGGAGTTCAGACACAGGCAAACTCCTCTGGTTCATGAAAGTCCGAAGAACAGTGGTCCCTAGAAAGTCGGGTATTTTCTGGGAAGAATGGGAAGGAGGCTTCTTGGTAGCAGAAATGTTCTAGATCTTGATCTCCATGGTGGCTACATAGGTATACTCAAGTGGCAGGCATTACATTTGGGTTACTTTACTGCATGACTCACTTAAAAATAAATTAATTAATTAATTAAAAAATAAAAAAGTAAAACAATAAATTAAAACATCACAGAGAGTTGGGTTCAGTAAGTTTTGCCTGGGGCCCAAGAATATGAATTTTTTTTAAGATTTTTATTTATTTATTTGATATACAGAGATCACAAGTAGGCAGAGAGGCAGGCAGAGAGAGAGAGGAGGAAGCAGGCTCCCCGCTGAGCAGAGAGCCCGATGTGGGGCTCGATCCCAGGACCCTGAGATCATGACCTGAGCTGAAGGCAGAGGCTTAAACCACTAAGCCACCCAGGCACCCCAGAATATGAATTTTTAACAAGCTCTTCCAAGGTGACACCATGCTGGTGGCAGGAGACCCATGAAGGTGGACTTCATGCGCATAAAGAGGCACCCACAGACTTAGAGGGCTGGGTTCAGAGTCCTGGAAGCTCCGGGCCCTCGCAGCACAGCCTACCCTCTCCAGCCCTCCAACCCTCCCTCCCCCAGGGGCAGGTGCTGGCCTGTGGACCCAGCAGGGGAAAAGGGCTGAGGATTCCCCCAGCTGGACTCTGAAGGCTCTGGGAGCTGGAGGGTTGGAGAGGAGAGGTGGGCAGGCAGGACCCCCCATCCCACCGAGTGGGCAGTACAACTCCCTTGCAGATGGGCCCCGAAACAGCATCCTGCTTGGCCTCCAGAAGCTGTTCCCTGCCCCAGGATCCACCCGCTCCTGGCCATTCCGAAGGCTGCCCAGGCTCCTCCTCTCTCCGTTGTGGAGCATGAAGAGCAGAGTTGAGTTACATAAAACTCCGGGTGCCTGGCTGCAAGGACCCCTCTAAGTCCGGGTTCTTTCTGAACCGCGGCAGGATGGGGCAGAATCGAGCCAAGAGGGGGGCGGGGCTCGGAAAGCGCAGGGACCGAAAGCCGCATACTTGGGCCAGTCCTGACTTGCTCGCCGCTTCCAAACCTCTTATTTTTCTAGTGGTTACACTAAGCACAGTCACGCCTAAGCTAAGCTCCGCGGCGCGGGGCAAGTGTTCCGTTGTCCTTCCCCCTCGCCTCTGCAGCCTCGGGGACCCCTGTCGTAACTCCCTCCGAATGCTGCCAAATCCCGCGGGGCCCGTGCGGGTCTGCCATCTCCGGGGTGGGGGTTAGGAGCCACACGTCCCCTCCCAGTAACACCTGCCTCGCCCCCCAGCTCTGCAGACACGGACACTGGGGAACAGGGACGACCGGAGACAGGTGGCGGCGGGAGGATGGCGCAGGGCGCCGCGCGCGGAGCTCGGAAGGCAGGGATGAAAGTCACGACTGCCCTCCGCACCGCCCCCATGTGGCCCCAAAGCAGCACCGTCCCGTGCCAGCGGCGCTAGCGGGCTGGGGACTGTCCTGCGCTTTCCAGAGTGAGTCCCAGAGTGAGTCGGTCCTCCGGAATGCGCCCGGCGCCGGGCTGCCAACAAGCTTTATATGCGCGCTGTCGCCTCCTCTTAAATGGCTCTGAACACACTTCCCTGTCTTGGTCTCCTGCACATGGGGGGGTCGGGGGAACACGTGGGGGAGGGGGCCGCCGAGGACGCCTTGCTGCCCAACTTGATTACTTGAATGTGTTTTCAGGGCTACGACGCGCCGGCAGGGACGAGGGCGGAGCGAGGCTGCCCGGCTGCCCGGGATTGCGCAACACCCGGGAGGGGCCGGTCCAGGTCAGGTTCACGGAGCCCCAGAGATGATGGGATAAATACGCGGACAGGAGGAGTGACTAACTGACACCGTCGCCCTAATTGAGACGTTTTATGGTACCAGGTTTTATTTTCCGTTGCTGATAATTCTCCTGGGCTAATTACACCCTGGGCTAAAATTTCTCAGCGGAGCTTCTCAGCCCACGGTGGGGGCGGGGGGGGGGGGGTTTGTACACATTTCTGATAAAATCAGATGAAGCAGTTTAAGAGCGCGGAGTGTCTTGTTTCCAGTGAAGTCCCAGACGCTTGGATAACCCAGAATCCTGTGTCTGCCTTTCAGATTCAACAGTTCTGAGGGCCTGTGATGGTAATTCTCAAAAAGGAAAACAGGAATGCCTCTGACACGTTCCGAGACATTCCTTTTGCCACAGAGGGCAGCTGCGGACTTGAGAAGAAGCTGCCTTTCTGGCCTGCCCCCACGTCCCCCGCACAGAGTCCCCCAGGCCCGAGGCAGAAGGGTCCCCGTGTCACACCCTAGAGGTTGGCAAACTAGAGCCTCTCCCACTTGCCCTTTGCATATTCGTGCCATTTAGAATCTGTGGGGGGAAAGAAATTTTTGAAAAAAAAAAATTTTTTTTTTCAAATTTCCTTTCACTGTTTTTTGCTTCAGGCAGACCACCTCTCCAGCTCTGCACTGCGGTTACGGGGAAGGGGCACCTCCCACGCCCCAGGCAGCTCCTCAGCACCCCTCCCTCTCCTTTCCTCCAGAGCAGGCCACACACCCACCACCCTGATTCTCCAACTACTTGGCTCTACCTTCTTTCTAGAAAATTCTATGGGGTCCAAAGGTTAAACCCATTCTATAAAGTAAGCACTTTTCCCCTCCTCTACCCAAATGTAAAATGAAAGACAACTGGGGTGGGCAGAGGGAAGATAAAGAGGAGGCAATAAATCAGGAATATTCTTGTAGTCCCTTTTCTGATAACTGGCTTTCATCCCAGGGGGTCAGACAGCACCCCGTGTGCAGGGAAGTATTCCAGTCCCTGCAGGAAACCAGGAGGGACGTGGGGGCGAACAGCTCATTTGGCTGCATCACAGAGATTGGGAGAAAATCAGTGAGTAATGACAGGCTGTCCTGTTTCCAGTGTGCTGGAGGCCCTTGGGCCAGAACACGAACAGTAGCTGACCAGGGGAGGCAGGAGGCAGAAGGCAGAGTGTGACATGGAAGGCCACGGGCAGCCACCAGAGCCGCTTCTCCTCTGAGAAGACCAGTGTGGTCGACGGGAGGGGCCAGGACTCTGCTCTGTTGGCTGCTGACCCCATGGAAGGCTGGACAGAGAGAAATTCTGTGCCCGCCAAAGAGAAAGTCAGAGCCAACCAGACAGGCGATGACTCCCTCCCTCAAGTCCCACCCACGAACTTCCCCGAATTCCTCCAGTGTCCTTTGCCGGAAGCATGATGGCCTCACACACTTGGGAACTGGCCATCAGACGTGCACGGCAAGGCTGACACAGAGCGCTTAGCCTTCAGGCCATACGCCCAGCCCTCTCCCAAGTTCCGTGTGTCTACACTGACTGCATGTCTCCACAGAGGCTTGGGCTCCCTCCCTCTGCACACACAGGCTCAGTGCATGGACAGCCTGACTCTGGGGTCTGATGGACACCTTGCATGGTACCTGAGGACCCGACCGTTATCAACCACCGACGTGTGGCGCCTAGAATCCTCAGGGCTTGTGACAGAGAAATGTGGGAGCACTGACTGCTCTCTGTGCTGCCCAGGCTGCATCCACCCTGCCTCTGCACCCACCATTTGGTGCAGGTCGGGGCTGGGGAGACTGTCCCAACCGAAGGAGAAGGCCTGGTGGGGAGCAGAAGAAAGGTGGGGGCCCTCCTCCCGGGTCTCTTCTGGCTCCCATTTAGAAGCAGGTGGGAGCACTAGGATAGCTCTAACCCTCGAAGCGGGGGGTGTCTGGAAGCAGGGACCCACCTTCATTCATCGGGGCCACTACCACCGGGCCTGGGAGAGTTCCTGGCACTCAGGGAGATGACCGGAGGCCTGAGTCCCGTGGCTTCTGTACACGTGAATCCCGGCTGGCTTCAGAAAGTGCCTCACAGCCCCTCCCCCCTCTTTCTTTTCTGGGCCAACGTCCATGAACTTTTCCCTTTCAGGAGCTCCAAATTCTTCCTACTAAGATATCTCCCATGGAGAGTAACAGCTAACAGGGGTGGGCCGGAGAGAAGGAGGAGCGCGGCAGAGGGAGAACAGGGTGGGGGAGGGGAAGGCCTCAGTTATGGGCTGTAAAATCTCCCCCAAGCCTCTTGCTCTAATGGCTCGACCTGAAATGCAATATTTAAGTAGTTCTGAGACGTCCTGATTTTGACTAATTCTGTAAATTTTTTAAAAATGTAGGATTCGTTCCATTTGCCTGATAAATGGAAGTTTCTATATTGAGGCAGAGGGGTCAGCCGGAATGAGCACAGCGCCTGGAGCCCGGGAGAGCCGGTGCGAACTCTGGCCCCGCTGCGGACTAGTGTGCGACCTCGGGCAGTTCACACGTTGTCCCTGAGCCTCAGTTTCTCCATTTTAAAAACAGGATAAGGAGACCTACGCCTTGCAGGATCTTGGTGTGATACACCTGGGTCTCCGGGGCACCCAAAAAAGGCTATTAGTGTCATTAACACTGGCAGCAACAACATCATTACTCCACCAAATGGGAGCGCCCCAGAACGGACAATTATGGAATTGAGGGAACTTTTTAACAAGGCTCAATTAGTGTGATTTTTGTGCCAGACTGTACAGTCCTTAAAAAGCCACAGATTGCCCCCTCCTCCCAAAAGTAACGCCTCCTATACCTATTCCAAGCGAAAATTAACAACTCAGGTCATTTTCTTAATTGCAAAAGCAAACACATCTTCAGCCAGGAGGCAAAAAAGGCAGGGCCTGGGCTGGCCTTCATGTCTGGGAGTGGTTGCACCAACCTCTTGGGGAAAGAACATCTGGACCTCTGTGCGCACCTTAACTGATGGCAGGGCTGAAAAGCCCAAGGGGACTGCTTTCTTCTCAAGAAATGGCACCAAAGGCCCCTGCTGGAAAGTGAAAATGGATCTCCTCTCTGACTTTTGCCATGCTAAGTCTAAGGGACCCTGAGCAGTTCTGCACTCTCTCGTGTCCACTGTCACGGGGCAGAGTGAATTCCACATTATGGAAGAGTCTCCATCAGGATTCGAAGGTCTGTCTACACACCAGACCTGCAGATCCACATGAAGAAAGCTTATTTTTTTAAAAAAATTTTATTTATTTATTTGACCATGACAGACACAGAGAGAAAAGGAGCACAAGCAGGGGGAATGGGAGAGAGAGAAGCAGGCTTCCCGTTGAGCAGGAAACCCAATGTGGGGCTCCATCCCAGGACCCCTAGGATCATGACCTGAGCCGAAGGCAGACACTTAACGACTGAGCCACCCAAGAACCCCATGAAAGAAGGTTATTTTAGCAAAGCAGGAGAGAAACAAATTGGCCAATCCCTTTCTTGTCGAATGAGAATGTTTTTTGAAGGAAATGCCCTCCAAAAATCAGCAATTTTTAAGATGATTTTTCAAAACTGGGAAGAGCAAAGAGTCCCTGAATACCTGCTCTGATTTTAAATATGTTTCTAAACCAATGACAGCCCTTAATCAGATTTAATCCTCTCAAAATCTTGTAGGACACCTTAGAACTATTCCCATTGTACAGATGGAGAAAACTGAGGCTCAGGGAAGCTAAGTAACTTGCCCAAAGACACAGACAGGATTGGGTGAATAAAGATTTCTCTCATTCTCCCAAACGGGATCCAGTTAATGGTCCCAGCTGCTTTCTAGGTCCTCAAGACAGAAGCCAGAGTCTTTCCTCTCCTTTACCTGAACATTAGTCTGTCCCCAGCACAGCAAAGGTCTCAGCCTCCCACCCAAATTCCTGCAACAGCCTCCTGCTGTGTCTCCCAGCCTAGGGTTGCTAACTCCTCTGATCTTTTCTATATCTTGGACCTCCCAGATAAGATACCATTTTCCTTAGATCTTAGGTCATTCAGCTGGAATGTTGTTCGAAAGCAAATTAAAATGACACTGCTAGAGTCCCTGCAGTGTGACCAAGGCAAAGTACCTCACCTTCAGAATCCTGATGTCCTCATTTACAACATAGGGTAACAGTATGCACCCCACCCCACTGGGTAAGAATTCATTAGATGTTATGGAGGACAATCTCTGACACCCAGAAACATTTAATCATCTGTTGCACTGTGAAACTGAATGAGGGAAACCTCATTTAGCGTTCTCCTGCCCAACCAACTCCATTGCAGACACAACAGAAAGAAGCGCCCCCTGCATCTTCCAACAGGAAGAAGCCAACTTTGCTACCCCAACAGGAGGAAGGAAGATTTTCTCTTCACTGGGCAACGGCCCAGCCAATGAGAAACTGCCACAACTCAGCCAATGAAAAACCATCGACCTCCTCAAACTCTCACTCTTCTCCAACAGACTTTCATTCAAAGCAGCCCCTTGCGAGTCCCTCCTTTTTCTCTCTAACGTAATGTTCCTCTCCTTTGTGCTCTGGACTTACCTACCCGTTTGCCATAGCTTGCACATCCCAAATTTCAATCCCTCTGCTGTTCCCGAATTTACCCATTTTCCTGGTGACATAACTGGCTGTTTTGTTTTCAGGGATGAAGCTTTCCACTCTGTAACATAGGCCAGTTAACCCATTCACTCTCCCCAAATGCTGTTCTCTCTGGCCAAATGCTGTATCCTTAATTGTCCCATGTCACCCTCCTACAATACCATTTGTCCACCTCGAAACCATCTAACTGTTGCCTCCCAACCTGTAGGTGTTTGCTCCCATTCTGGATCCCTTTCTGTGGCTAACTGCTGGGCATTGCTTTTGCCCTTGGCTGAATTCTGCTTGCAATACAGATGGCTCTGTCTGGCTTAGCACCAAATTGTTTATTAATTGTTTCCTGTTGGTTGCATTCCTTCATAGTGGACCGTGTCAGCCTTCTGAGCAGGACAGGTGGTTGACTGCTCCCTTCTAGTGTCTGTAACATGTTCATCTCCTACCTAACTCCCCTGACAGTGTCCACAGCACTAAGCTGCACCTATGGAAGTCACTTTACAAAAACTTTCCTGGTGAGGGGGCGCCTGGATGGCTCAGTCAGTTAGGTGGCTGCCTTTGGCTCAGGTCATGATCCCAGAGTCCCAGGATTGAGCCCCACGTCAGGTTCCTTGCTCAGCAGGGAGTCTGCTTTTCCCTCTGCCCCTCACCACATTAGTGTTCTCTCTTGCTCACTCCCTCTCAATTCAATAAATAAAATATTTTTTAAAATCCTCATAGCGTGGAGCAAATGACCACTGTCTTGCAAAGTTCTAGCAATTCTTCATCACGTACAGTTCCTTTAAAGTCAGCAAAACTCCACCTTCTCCCCAAGGAGACCATCCACCACACCCAGCCTCGTGGTCAGCCTCATCTGTCCTCAAGTATCTCCCCAGCCTGCCTGTCCTGAGGGTCCTTTCCCCACCCACCCAAAATGACCATCTCTGGGGAACAAATTCATTCTGGTTTCCCAGGACTGTCTTGATTTTAAAGCTGGAAATTTTGCATCCTCCTCCCCCAGGCGCTGGGCAAACTGGAACATCTGGTCACCATGCTGTCTTCCCAGATGAGAGCCTTACTTTTTAGGGGAGGAAAAACATGTAAATGTCCTCCTAGACTACCTAGAAACAGGGCTTTGCTCCTCTCTAACCAGAACATCAGCATAGATTAGTATAATGCACTGATTAGGTAGCTGATACCTTGAATGCTCAACCCTATCAGCTCCCTGGGAAAGCAGACAGATAAACAGAGGGTAAGGTCTCAGAGGTCTGGGAAGGAGGTGGGAATTACGACTAGCCTGGCGATCTCCCCAAGTTATGCACAGCCAGCTAATAAAAGAGCAGCCTTTCCTCTCTGAGTTGTTAGGGAAGTCTCTGAGAAAGAGAAGCAGTTAAAAACCAGTGGTGGGGTCCAGGTGGCAAACCTACCCCAGAATCGCCCAACTCTGGGTGTAATGGACCCTCTAGACCCCAGGGGACCACAGAAATGGGGCCAGAAATCAGGATCTCCTCATTTGGGAATCCCTATATCACTCTCAACAAGGGCCACGATTTCTCTTGGATTCTCCCTATTACCCCTGGGGTTAAAAGGAACAGCAAGAACCTCCATCCCAGTGAAGTAGGAAAACCTTGCGAGTATCCCCGGCATCAGAAACCACTGGGGAGAAAGTTTGCCTCACAGGAATTTGGAGTTGATAGATGAGTATTGATTGGGAAGTGCTACGTTATTTTATCTCCCACCTGCCAATCCAACAAGAAGACAAGTAATTAGGTAAATCTTCTAGGAATAATTCACCTGAGTCCTTAAGAGGATAACAGATCCCAGCTCTTTTGCCAGTGCCATTGCAAATGGAAGAGCTATGTTGTAAAACAGTGAAGAGGAGGACAACTAAGACACAGCATTTATATACTCTACCACCCACTGTTCTAAACACTTCGATCAACTCAATCCTGACAGCAGCCCTATTAGATGCAGGCACTATTACTAGCACCATTTACAGGTGAGAAAACTAAGACACAGAGAGGTAGAGTAACTTGCCCAAGGTCACCCAGCAAGGTTGGAACCCAGGAGCTGGCCAGAGTTGATCCTCTTCAACCTACTCTGGACACCGGCCTATGTTTACATAGAACTCCAGCAAGGTTCTTCCTCGGAGTAAAGGTCTACCTCTTGGTTTTAGCCCATCTCTTTTCAGTAAGAATTGGAGGTAGCTTGGGGAATCCATAATAATTAAAAGGTGCATTTTAGAACCAGGCGCAAAGGACAAAGAGTGCTTGGGACAGAAAATGGATCTGGGTGAAGGCTACTGAAAACGCACGTCCTGTGGGGCAGGGATGGGGGCAGTAGGGAGAAGATATTTGACAATCCTGGGAACATCTTTGGCGGCCGTTGGGCTGGGGGGCCTCTGGCCATGTGCCACACATTCTGTTCTCTCTCTAAGAAACTCTTGCCATAACTCAAGGTGACAATGAGTTTGACATTGTGCCCCCATCCCCACAACTACAACACAAACAGCCCTTCTGCCCAATTAACACCAAAGCCCCCCTACCCTTATCCAGAGCTGGCATCTGCCGACAGAAACTAGGGAGTCCTGCAAAGCCATGACCCTTAGCAGACAGCCCCACCTCGTCTTCCAGCAGGGCAGGCAAAGCCAAAGGGCCCCTTGAAAGATCCTGTCGATCCACTAGGATTCACTCCAACACAGACCATGTAGCCTGTCCCATGCCACGTGGCCAAGGGAGTTTGGATTTGGAATTTTCTTAAGGCAGATAAAACCAAATGCCTGTTTGCAATAACATGGATGGAACTAGAGGGTATTAAGCTAAGCAAAATTAGTCAATCAGAGAAAGACAATTTTCATATGATCTCCCTGATATGAGGAATTTGAGAAACAAGACAGAGGATCATAGGGGAAGGGAGGGAAAAATGAAACAAGATGAAACCAGAGAGGAAGACAAACTGTAAGAGGCTCTTAACCTCCAGAAACAAACTGAGGGTTGCTGGAGGGGAGAGGGTGGGTGGCTGGTTATGGACATTGGGGAAGGTATGTGCTATGGTGAGCACTGTGAATTTCGTAAGACTGATGAATCACAGATCTGTACCCCTGAAACAAATGATACATTATATGTTAATTAAAAAAAAAACACAACAACAACAACAAATGCCTGATCTTGGCCATGAACAGGCTTCACTAAAAAACCCACAAGAGCCCTAAGCTCCAAGCAAGACCATTTCCTGCTGCAGCCCAAGGATGTTCAGACTTGCTCTTCTCCCTGGAGAGTCTGAGAAGGCATTGGTTAAGGACCAGGAGGACAACCTCAGAAGCAGACAGGAAAGTACCCACCAACCAACTTTCTAAGTAGGTCTACTCTTGACACAACTCACTCTGGCCGTGGCCTGGGGTGATGAGCAGAGGGCGAAACCCAAGCTTGAAGATGACTTACTGGTGCACGTAAAGCAGAATAATGGCTCCTGGGGATGCCCACGTGTTGTTACCTTCTCTGGTGGAAAGAGCTATGCAGTGTGATCAATGCTGTGGGTTCCAGATAGACAGGTGATCCTGGATTACCAGGTGGACCTAATCTGATCACATGGATCCTTGAAAGCTAGGATATGTGACTGGTCTGCAAAGATTTATAAGGAGGGAATAATGACCAGAGAGATGAACAATGCTGTCTTCGAAGATGGAGGAAAGGGGCCATGAGCCAAGGATGCAGATGGTCTCCAGCAGCAGGCAAAGGCAGAAATCTGGATTTTCCCCCAGAGTCTCCAGAAAGAGACAGAGCCCTGCCTGCTCATACTTTAGTTTTGGCCCAGGAAGACTCAGGTCAAGCTTCTGAGATAATAAATTTCAGTTGTTTTATACCATCAAGTTTTGGGGTAATTGGTTACATCAGTAGGAATGAATACAGTTAGTGGTTCCCTATGAGAATGCTAAACCTCTTCTTAAGACAGCTCAGCGGATCAACCAACTGATCAGTCATGGCGAGGGACAAATCCTGAAGCAAGGGGCACTCGGCCTAGTCCAAAAACTTCCTGCATGGAGCCACTCCTCTCATTTGCCAGGGATTTGCGTGATGGCCACAGGCACTGAGGAGGGCAAGTAAGGCTACCATCTGAAGAAGGTCCACGTTCACCCAAGCCAGGACCACAGCAACTCTATATGGACTTGTGAGCACTTTGACCTGAATGGTGGGGACTCTTGCTTGTTCCTCCATGTCACCTTTGGGGTCACAGCCTGTGATGACCAGCCCCAAAGGTAGCTTTCTTTCCACTGGGACTCACATGGCTATTGTCTTTGCCCAATTTTTTATTTGGTAAAACCCAATTTGAGGATTCATACAGCCAAAACTCTAACTGGTCACAATCAAAGATCATCACATCTAGAGGATAGAGCCCCCCCGCCCAAGGACATTGTGCCCCTTACAATCTTGGATCCTTACTGTAGTTTTTAGAACCTGCCTTTTCAAAAGGCCCTTAGAGCATCAAACTGTGGAACGACATCAAGAGGCTGATGGCGCCCCCTAGTGGTCCTGAGATGCACATTCACACTTCCCACCTCCTTTTTACCACTTCAGCCCTAACTAGGTTCTGGGGGAGAAGGTCACAAGTTCCTTTTTAGCGCCTGCAGGAGGCTTTGCCTTCCTGATTTGCCAGGGACTCAGGGGTTTCCTGCTACCTAGATTTTCGATTTTGAAACCAGTAAAGTCCTGAATAAACGACAATGCACTGGTCTTCCTACCTTTGGGCTCCCTTTTAGACCCCACGTTAAAACCACCAAAGAGGGCCTTGTCTCTCTTTGTCCAAGCACGGCCACAACCAGATCCCAGACACAGCTGGGCCCTGAACAATGCGGCTTTTAAAAGGCATCTTGATTTGAGATCAGCTGTGCGTACTTTGTTCATGTTAGGAAAACAGCAGTTTATGACTTGCAAATTATTTCTCAGTTTTCACTGAAGTACAATTGAGAGAGGAGGAAGGCAGTACAGTGCGCGGGAAAGCAGGATCACTCCCTTTGCTGGGCAGAAGAGAACATGAAAAAAAAAATCTAATTATCTCTAGAAGTGTCCAGATTCAGGTTTCTCATTTTGCTCAGAATTCTGTAGCTCTTTTGCAAAAGTCATTAGAAACCTGTAGCTTCCTGAAAAACAAAAGTGGTACTTGCTTTCTCTTTATTTTTCTTTGTAATGTTTGTAAGTTTTAAGGAAGCCAAAGGCCTAGAACCATCTATATACAAAGAAGGAAGTTTAGTGCCTCAAAGACTCTTAGGTTGGTTTCCATGACCAACGTAGGAAAGTTCTATTGATCGGGACACGGAAGAGGACTAGGAATTCTGTAGACCTTTTTATTCAGACTGAACTAGCCAGGGAATCAGAAATATCTTAAGGATATTCTTGAAATACAGTTTTAGGATGAATGTGGATTGAAGATGCTTTCCTTTTAATATTTGGCAGAAACCAGAAGCTTTGGGGTTACCTTTTCAGGTGGAAGGCAAAGTTCACTGGGACAGTATGAGTCGTGAGATCTGTAAGAGTCCAGCCGGCTAAAGATGCCATACCAGCCTTCCATGAAGGCCTGCAACTCAGAGAATCATCTAGAAAAAAAGTCATGGTCTGTTAAGGTAAGTGGTCGCTGTTACTCTTCTCTTTCTCAGGAGGACACCGGCCCCAGTAACCGCCAAACTGACGCTGTCCATCTCCTCGTACACAACATGAAAATGTCCCCTTGCATGACCCTTTCTGCACCTTCCTACAGGTGTTTGCTCAAGTGGCAAAACCAGATCAACACTCTTGTCTCGTTTATTAAATGTCATTTTGTAAATTATGCTTGTCCAATCTCCTTCCAAAAGGTTCGAGGCACTTTTGAGAAGCCCTATTAATTACTACAGCTATAGCTGTAGTACGATATTCAAAATTTCATATTAAATCATTTGCTATACTATCATGGCATATTACTTGGGCATAAAAGAATGAAATCTTGGGGGCACCTGGGTGGCTCAGTGGGTTAAAGCCTCTGCCTTCGGCTCAGGTCATGATCTCAGGGTCCTGGGATCGAGCCCCGCATCGGGCTCTCTGCTCTGCGGGGAACCTGCTTCTCCCTGCCCCGCCTCCGCCTGCCTCTCTGCCTACTTGTGATCTCTGTCTGTCAAATAAACAAATAAGATCTAAAAAAAAATGAATGAAATCTTGTCATTTGTGACAACGTGGATGGAACTAGAGGGTAGAATGCTAAGAAAAATAAGTCAGACACAGAAAGACAAATACCACATAGTTTTGTCTATGGGTAGAATCTAAAAAATAAAATAAAATAAAATAAAAAAATAAAAGAACAAACAAAACTCACTTTCAAGTACAGAGTAGTGGCGAAATAGGTGAAGGGATTAAGCGGTACAAGCTTCCAGTTATGAAATAAATAAGTCACAGAGATGAAAAGCTCAGTGTAAGGAATATAGTCAATAATATTGTAATAAGATTTGGGGACAGGTGGAGACTCCATTTAGCGTGATGAGTACCGCATAATGTATAGATTTGCCCAATCACTATGTTGTGCACCTGAAACTAATAAAACATTGGGCCTCAATGATACTTACATAATGGAAAGAAAAAAAAAATCTGGTATACTGAACAACAGCAACCACAGGTACCAGGTAGGACAAATAGAACAGAGCCATTTCTAGGCATTAGACCAACCGAGTCTCCTGCCGTTGTCTTGCCTAATGGAATAATGGATTATCCCTGAATGACTTTTTTTTTTAAAGATTTATTTATTCATTTGACAGACAGAAATCACAAGGAGGCAGAGAGGCAGACAGAGAGAGGAGAAAGCAGGCTCCCCACCGAGCAGAGAGCCCGATGCGGGACTCGATCCCAGGACCCTAGGATCATGACCTGAGCCGAAGGCAGAGGCCTTAACCCACTGAGCCACCCAGGAGTCCCTCCCTGAATGACTTTTGCACTTCGACAAGAATAGCAAACAAAGAGGGCGCCTGGGTGGCTCAGTGGGTTAAGCCTCTGCCTTCAGCTCAGGTCATGATCTCAGGGTCCTGGGATTGAGCCCCACATTGGGCTCTCTGCTCAGCAGGGAGCTTCCTTCCCCCCCTCCCCCACCTCTCTGCCTGCCTCTCTGTCTACTTAGGATCTTTCTCTGTCAAATAAATAAATAAAATCGTTAAAAAAAAAAAAAAAAAAAGAATAGCAAACAAAGGAACAGCTCCCAGCACAAAACACAACTTCTTGAGGAGGAGAAAGGTGATTGCACAACACACTATGGGACCCCAGGCCAGATCAATGGTGTAAGGGAAAGGTATTTTTTTATTTAAATGCAAATGTAGTAAACTTTGTCCTGTATCTCCCTGGTTAATAAAAAACCTGAGCACCTTCAACTTGCTAATTTTCCCCAACTCACCCTGTTTTCCCACTGCAGGTAAGCCTGCATTACTAAACAGAAATCTCAGGCCTCACAACCTTTGGACTCTAACCAGCCTATCATTTTGCATCAGTGACAGGAGACAGAAGAACCAACCAGGAGGACACAACATCCTATCAGGTATAAATTAGGGAGCGTTGGTTTAAGCTTCCAAAGCAAGAAAATCAGAGTCAGGAAAAAAAAAAAAAAAAAATATATATATATATATATATATATATATATATATATATGCAGCATTTAGTAAAATGACAATATTCTAGCAGAACTATGCTTGAGAAGGTAAGGACTCCAGTTGTAATGATTAGATTTTATTTTGCCTTTCCTTGCAGACTCTGATGAGTTCCTTACAAGCTCAGGGGTTCCTAGATTATGGAAAATAAATGTGCCAAACTTGGAAGTTCTCTGTCAGGGAAGAGAGACACGCAGTACCAATCAGCAGTTATTCACAACTTAAACAGGGAGATTTGGGGACTCAGACATTACAGAATTATCTGGAGGCTTTATTCGTCCCTAGGACTATATTCTATGCCCCGGCCTGACCCATGCAACAGGGAAGGCAGGTGGCCTCAGGCCAAGGGGATCAGCTGCTCTCCAGACAAGCAGAAACACCAAAGGGGCTGGCCAAGGCCATGGCTAACGCCCTGGCTTTATTATAAGGAAGTCTTTTCTGTGCCACATGCTTTTTTTGGCAAATATTGTAACTCCTTCCCCACCCTCACCCCTGGGAAAAGAGGAGGGGCCTCTACTATTTCAGGATTCCCTAACCCTGACTCTTTAGCTCAAAAAAGACAGTGACCCCAGAGATCAGCTTCACAGAGTTGTCCACAAACCCGTCAAGGAGCAAACCCTTCCAAGCCTCCTGTTTTTAAAAGGGGCAGTTATGGTCAGCGGGCAGGAAACCGATGTCCCTAATTTGTTGCAAACCATACTGTGGCTGCAGAAATCCGATGTCAGGGTGATGAGTCACTTCATCTGTCCCATGGAGACAGACACGCAGACCCAAGAGGAGAGGCTGGGCTTTTCTAAAGATGTTCATGTATTGTCCTAAATCCAAACTAGGCAAGTCCAGTTCCTTAAGAACTGCTGTATTTCGGGACACCTGGGTGGCTCAGTCTGTTAAGCGTCTACCATTGGCTCAAGTCATGATCCCGGGGTCCTGGGATTGAGCCTCAAGTTGGGCTCCCTGGTCAGCAAGGAGTCTGCTTCTCCTTCTCCCCTCTCTCCCGGCTCATGGTCTCTCAATCCCTCTCCCTGTCTCAAGTAAATAAATAAAATCTTAAAAAAAAGAAAAAAAGAAAGAATTGCTATATTTTGGTTTTATGTTGAAAGCCAAAGTAAGGCTTGGGAAACTGGAATTCAGAAAGGGAGGCAACAAAATCCTCCTATTTGCAGAGAATAACTTGCAGATACTGCAAACTAGTGTGTCTCTAGCTCATGAACTACACAGGGAAAGACAAATGCTTGCCCCTTCAGGAGGACTACAGAATGAGAAGATGATCTGGCTGTGATTCGGGGGGATGCCACCCATCAACCAGAGGTTGATCCTGGGCACCCGGACATCCAGGCATGTTCCACCCCATGCTCTGTAAGCTTGAGCAGGATCAGAGAAGCCCCTTGCCCGGCTCCAGCCCCCAGGTTTGTCCTTTGGGAGCATGCAAGGGTCCAGATGCCCCCCCCCAAGAATCCAGGACAAGGTCCTGTAATCCATTTATAGGAAAGAAGGGGACAGTCTTCTGTAGGAAGAAGGAAGCAGAAGCTTGCCCCATGACTGCAGAGCCAGAATCTGGGTGGCTGCTCCAAGGGAATGCGGGCATCTGTTTGGAGGGCAGAGGGAGACCAAGAAGCATCATTTTACGCTGCACTGAAGGTGAATCAGAAATCAGAAAGCACTAGAGAAACGTCACAGCCCACAAATAGACCAGTCTGAAAGGTTTTGCCAAACCCAGGGAAGTGAAGCCAAAAGAACAAACTCCAGTAGCCACAACCCCAACCCCTAGAAAGGGCCACGGACAGCAATACTCCCATCTATCCTGGGGGTTTAATGCCCCTGGAGTGGTGCCGAGCAGCTCTGAGGGACACCAACATCAATCCTCTCCCCCGACAGTTCTCATAAAAAGGAAGAACTTCAGACCCCTCAGTGCACCAAATGAGAAGCTTGCAAGAGCACCTTCCATAGAAGAAATTGGCCCTGAAATGAGGATTGGCAGAAAATGATCATAAGAAATAATACTCAGAATGGATGATGCCATGCAAGCCCTGTGCTTTGAAACATAAAGACCTTGGAAGTGCTCTCTGGTTTTATTTTGCACCACCTCCCAATCCCCAGAGGAAAACCATTCCTCTTCAGCGAAATCCCTGCTAACACCAATTAACTCGGGCTTCTCTGCGGAGAGCCGCCTTCCTGCAACACTCCAGTGTTGGGTTGCGTGTTGAGTACTGACAACTTCTCCCCAAGAGTGGGTCTGACCGTGACCACTAGATGAGTGGGAAACCAAAGCGGAGGTGGAGGATCCAGCAATGGAGACCATTCTCTCGGGGCTCCCCTCTCCCACGCAGAAGAAACAAGGAGGACAAGTACTTGAGAGATGGGAGTGCAGGAACGTGGTCTCTCAGGCAAGGGAGGGACAACACAGTGTGCACTTTGCTCTTGCTCTGAACCACCTGGAGCTGTCCCGCCCCTGTCCTCACAAGGCAACTTTATAAAAGTGCCCCAAGGAAAACTGGACAGTCACAGGCAGAAGAAGGAAACTGGACCGTTTCCTTACACCATACACAAAAATAGACTCAAAATGGATGAAAGACCTAAATGTGAGAGAGGAATCCATCCAAATCCTAGAGGAGAACACAGGCAGCAACCTCTGTGACCTTGGCCACAGCAACTTCTTGCTAGACATGTCTCCAAAGGCAAGCGAAACAGAGGCAAAAATGAGCTATGGGACTTCAGGATAAAAAGCTTTTGCACAGCAAATGAAGAAGTCAACAAAACCAAAAGACAACTTACAAAATGGGAGAAGATATTTCCAAATGTCTTATCAGATAAAAAGGCCAGTATCCAAAATCTATAAAGAACAAACTCATCACCCAAAGAACAAATAATCTAATCAAGAAATGGGCAGAACACATAAACAGACATTTTGTCAAAGACCTACAAATGGCCAACAGACACATGAAAAAAGTGCTCAACCTCACTTGGCATCAGGAAAATACAAATCAAAACCACAATAAGATACCACCACACACTTGTCAGAATGGCTAAAATTAACAACTCAGAAAACAGCAGATGTTGTCAAGAAGGCAGAGAAAAGGGAACCCCTCTTACACTGCCAGTGGGAATGCAAGCTGGTGCAGCCACTCTGGAAAAGAGTATGGAGGTTCCTCAAACAGTTGAGAATAGAGCTACCCTATGACCCAGCAATTGCACTACTGGGTGTTTACCCCAAAGGTACAAATGTAGTAATCAAAACGGGCTTCTGCACCCTCAATGTTCACAGCAGCAATGTCCACATTGACAGTTAGTACCCACCACAGTGCTGAACAGAAGCATTCAGGGTCTTTAATTTGTCAACACATCCTCAAGGTCTAGTGGACAGTGGCAATGGGGAGAGAAGAGAGACCCAACCAGGGTAGGATCAGCTTCTGAAGTACTGCTTCCTTGACTCCTACTTCCGACCTAGTTTTGGATACCCATTGTGGGGAGAACATTCTAGAATTCCACCTACGAAGGGTAGTGTAGGAGAAATCCAAAGCTCTAAACTCACTTCACACATTATTCTTGAGGAATAAGTTGAATAATTTCAGGGGATTTTTAACTCTTTCCATTTTTATTCAGATGCTATCGGTGCAGAAAGTCACAACTTAATAATACTCTGCAAACCTTGAATAGCTAATCAACCTGATTCATCAGAATAGGGTATACCACAGGCTTATAGTTCTGAAAATCTGGACTACACATTAAAAAAAAAAAAATCCGTTACTGAAATAAGAGTCACTGATACCTTTTAGAGGGAAGGACATTCTTAAAAAGGAAACCTCATTCCTGGGAAAGATGATGTGAGTTGAATTGATATATTGACTGATTTTCCCACAGAAACAATGATACAACAGAAGATTATTTTCTTTGCCAGGAACTAATGGAACAACTTGAACAGAAATGCCCAACCCACTGCATAATTGGGGAAGGAGTATCCTGTGAAAGATATAGTGTTCTAAAAGATATATAAACCTCTTCAGCGGGGGACAGAGACAAACATGAGCGAAAACCAACAGAAATGTGATAGAGCGCCAGTCCCTAACACACTAAGCTCTCGCCTCATTTCGCCTTATCTGTAAGGTGCAAGGGAAGTAGGCACGCTGCTTGCTTTCCTTGGGGGAGGTTCTGACCCTGCAGCCCTCAGAATCTGATATCCCGGCTCCAATGCCAGAATTTCTATTTTCCAGCCTCCCTTCAATTGACGGTGACCAGTATTACTGAGTCTCATTCACAAGACGAGCCCTTTGCTGGGGCCTGATGATTTTGCTGCCGGCACGTTCCATGCAAGCTTTTCTGAGCTCAGCATCATCATCTCCCGTCTTCCTGCAGGGCGTGTAACAGCAAAGGAGAATCCGCACTTCCTTCCCCCACCGCTTGGTGAGAACGGAGCCATGCAACGTGGGGCGGGGGAGCAGGCCACCTGCAGATGGGAGGGGGAGGAGGGCCCACGGGGAGCAGAGCAGAAAGCCAGACCCTGCCCTGCTGGACTCCTGCTATCACCGCGGATTACCCGGCCAAGGTAACTGCCAAGGTCAATAGGAAGGGCTGTATCAGCTGCTTGCAGGCAAGAGGCCAATGACTGCAAAGATTCCAGCTGTATCATCGCCATGACTACTGTGCAGTAGAGACCATCTGCAAGGTTTCTGGTCTTTAACTTTTCCCAAGGCTGAGGGAACGGCTAACTGGCCAGGAAACTACCCTTCCGGCCCATCGTCTTGGCTTGTGCCTTCCCTCTTCTGCCATCTAGCGGCAGCAAGGTGATCAGCGAAGACCGTGGCGATCCACAAACCTAGCACAGAAGTAAAGCTCCTTGCAGAAGCGGAGCCAAAGGAACGGAGCCTCTCTCTCCCCACACCTCTGAGGACTGATGAGAAAGACCGTTAAGACCCTCGTTTTCGGATCTTTGTTGGTAGTTTATTGTTATACTAGCAAATCCCATGACACAAAGATTATGTGTCCTGCTTCTTAAAAGCCCATGGAGGAAAAATATGTATCATAAGTGCAGCAAGGCCTAGTTTAGAAAAGAAACATTGAGTGTGTGTGTGTGTGTGTGTGTGTGTGTTTTAATATTTTATTTATTTGACAGACAGCAAGAGAGGGAACACAAGCAGAGAAGAAGCAGGCTCCCCAACAAGCAGGGAGCCGGATGCTGGACTCAACCCCAGGACCCTGCGATCATAACCTGAGCCAAAGGCAGACCCTTAACGACTGAGCCAGCCAGGCACTCCTGAGTGGTTTTTTTTTTTTTCTCAAATAAATACAAGCCTGCACTATTGATAACGCTTTCAAGATTGACTTGGCCCAACCAACCAATGGTTTAGGCTGCCCGTCCCCAGGGAAGTGGCGAGATGGGCCCGTTGCCTGCACTTTATTAATATATTGTGTTTAAGAAGTCCTTCACTCCAGGCTGCAAAAAATAAATAAATATGTATTTATTTATTTATATAATAAATATGTATTTATTATCTATAAATGTAATAGAAAATAAATATATTTATTATATAATTATATAAAAATAAATATAATATTAAAAGTAAATATTTGTTATAAAAATAAATGTATATTTATATATACCTTGAAAATATATATATACTGAAAAGTGCCTCTCACTCTTCCATACACTTAGAACTTAAGAACATTGTAAGTCATCATTATACTTAGATCCTGAGAAATATATTTTAGATCTTGAAACTTTGAAACATAATCTGAACCTTTCAAAAAGCCCCTTCATCCTGAATACATTCCCAAGTTATCTATAGTATTTATTCTTTTCAACTATCATGACAATCAGTGTATTATTAGATGGATTAGGTGATTGACACACCACCCCCCCGTCCTGCCCCCCAACCCAGCTTAATCACTGAATTGAACTGCTCTTAGCTTTAAATTCCAGCCAGAGGCTTAGCTACGTTAGTATTCATCGTCACAGTAGGTGGAATCAAGTCATAAGAAGTACACCGACGAACAAAATGGAACTTACTACTTATCCTCATATATGAGTTATGCTTTAAAAACTCCAGGGCTATTTTTAATCCTTATTTAATAATATGGCCTGATACCAACTGAACCTTTTACACAGACATGAAAAGCTTATTTCCTTGTAAAATTCTCACAAGGAATTATTACAACAAAAGAACATCTTGTTCTGGAAAGCCTGCTTAATAATGCAGCCTGTTTTTATATACCCTGGTGGTTTGCGTTCTTGAATGGCTAAGAATATTCCAGTCCCTACAGTGACCGCAGAGGGAAAAACATCCATGCAGCAAACAGAGGAATCAGCCACAGGGAGCCTTAATTCTTTGCCCTGCCTACTCCTCGACTGGCCTTAAAGCCCTCCATGCCTCTCACCATGGCCTGTCTTTCGACCCACACAGATTTCACCAGCTGAGAAGAGACATAAGTCTCCCAGGTACCCACTGCCAAGTAACAAATTACCCCAAATGTAGCAGGGAGTGCTGCTTTTTTATGTCTCGCGATTTCATCAGTCAGGAATCAGGACAAGGTCTTCAACTCGGTAACCCTTCTGTTCCACGTGGCATTGACAAAGGTCACTCAGTGGTGTTCAGCTGGTGGATGGGCCCATCTGAGGGGTTCAAGGTCGTTTCATGCACTTGTCTAGGGTCTTGGCAGCATGGCCAGAAGGCTGGGCTCAGCTGGGCTCAGCTGGGGTTGTCAAAGAGAATACCTACGTGGAACCCCTCCAGCTGGTGGTCTCAAGAGGGTCAGTGAACAAGGCAGAAGCTGCATAGCCTTTTATAGTGAACCATATTCTCCTGGGGTACAGCCAGTCACAGGGGTCTGGCCAGATTTGGAGAGAGGAGAGAGACTCAGAGACCCCATTTCTCAATGGGAGCAGGGTCAAAGAACTTGCAGCCACCTCTAACCCACCCCACCATCCATGGGATTTCAGGGTGTGAGGAAATGCTCCAATCATTTGTGTCTAGACCCAGCTCTTTCCTAACTTGAACTCCTTTAAGAACATTTTAGCAGTGCCTCAAAGCCGTGGAGTTACGTCTTTTATATCCAGGATGGGCAGGACGGCGTCTCTGCAGCATTTCCTATGGCAAATGTCAATACTGTATAATTACTGTAATTACAACACATGGGCAAGGAGGGCCTCAAGCTGACACCTGGGTCACTCCATGTACCCTTTCTAGAGTCATTTCTCTGTCCTCTCTACAAAGCAGCCATTTATTCTTATGAAGAAGAAATTCCGTGCCAATTAAGTAGAGACTCGTCCAAGGGACCCTTTTTGTTTCCAAGTGTGGGGAGCCTGAGTGGTCCCAGAGACACACTAGACTTGGGTCCCCATTTACAAAGCTGGACGATTCTGCCTTCTGGCCTGCAGGACTCTCTCCTGAAGGGATGGCCAGCCCCTTTGGGAGGAGAAAGCCCAGACCCATTCTGCCCAAGGCTTTATCTTTGTGTTTTTCTAACCTTGTTGGGGGCTTAGGATGCTGCGGTCCAGGAGGTAGAGACCCCTGGGTGCCCCAGCCCCAGCCCTGGCCACAGCGGGTGGGGGAAGAGGACTCTGGGCAGGCGGTCATTGTAAGGGTTCTGATAAGGCCCTTCAGATCACAGTCACCGCACATCGCAAGCCTCACGGGCTTTAAAGTCTGCGCAGAACAAAAGCATTATTGGTTTGGAGATCCAGGGACGGGGGCTTTCTTCCTAAATGAGGGAAATTAACACTTTTGGAGGGTGCCTTTGGGTCGGGGAGGCAGTGAGTTCGACGACTCTTGGACCGACTTAATCTCCACCCCAACTTGGTTCCCTTTGTTTGAGCCTCAGGCGGGAATGCCTTTGACTCTGTCCCCATACACGGTCAGACTGGATAAAGTTCCGGGTAACAACTCAATGGCTTCTTTGTGTCATTTAACTCTGCAGAGAATCTGATGCTGAAGAAAACTCGGAGGCATTAACACATCAGAAATAAGGGGCACTTACTTTTTGTTAACTGCCACTTTAAGCACGATATTATGACTGTCCTAAACAGCAGCAATAAAACCAGATTGCTCCATTGCTCTCCACATATTGACATTAGCTGTAGAAAATGCCACAGAGACGCCATTCTGCCCATCCCTGGGTATAAATGACGTAACTCCATGGCTTTGAGGCACTGCTAAAATGTTCTTAAACCAGTTCAAGTTAATAAAGAGCTGGATCTAGACCCAAACATTGGAGCTGTGTGGTTTTCACTATAAAAGGCTATGCAGCTTCTGCCTTGTTCACTGACCTTCATGAGGCCACCAGCTGGAGGGGCTCCGTGTAGGTCCTCCCTCTGACAATCCCAGCTGAGCCCAGCTGAGCCAAGCCTTCCAGCCACGCTGCTGAGACCCTAGAAAGGTGCATGAAGCTGCCTTGAACCCCTCAAATGGGCCCATCCACCAGCTGAACACCACTGAGTGACCTGTGTCTCCCTCCCCCATTTTTTATTCTTCTACTGTATTCCTTACCACAGCTCCACCATAGAAACAGAAAGCCAAAAACAATGTGCAACATGCTTGGACCTTTAACAGCTGTTCAGTTACTGTGTTCAGATTCAAGCCAAGGTCTGGGAAGGCAATATGATGATGCATGAGGCATTGCTAACTTAGATGGACAGAATTTATGAGATTATGAAATTTACATTCTGCAAAAAATGCATCATTAAAACTGACCACCCAATTCTTTTTACCTGATGCAGTAGACATGCTTGTACATTGCTCATTCTTTCCCATCCATCGTGCGCGGCACAATCTTCCAAAGGGAAGGGACTGCAGCAGAAGGGTGGACGAGCCCAGGCGGTCAGAGATCTACAGGCTAGGTCCCCTCCCCCCCTTTCAGGCTCATTGTGCAGTCTGCCATCCTACACCTCCCATCTATTCCAGCAAACCACCCCCCCCACCGTGCTCCCCTTCCTCAAACTGCACTCTAGCCATTTCCTTCTGGATCACTCTGTAGGCCGAAAGCTCTAGAAAAGTGAGGGTTGTGTTCATCATTGTTTGTCGCTATTGTACACCAGCCCCAGGCACCATGTCTGATACTTGGCAGGCACTCAATAAATATTTGCTTTAAATAGCCACTTGGGTCCAAAATACCACTCAGGAGTTTGGAAGATAGAAAATCCACTTTTACTTCCCCCACCCCCAGCAAGAGCCTCAACGTTCATGTGGCCAACCAAGCCCAAAGGGAGAAGACACAGTGAGTTGGGGGTAGAGTCCATAAACCCAGTAAAAATCTGGACTTAGAAACTATTTCTAATCTGATGATTTCATACACACACATATCAAATTAGACTTACCCGTGCAGACTGAATAAGTATATATCAACTCTTGCCCATAGAGCTATGGGCTCTGAGATGCTTCCAAAGTATCTCTCTGAATGATCTTTGGTATTTGAGTATTTCAGTTCCTCCCACTAATTAAACATAAGCTCTGGGTAGTCTTCCACAATTCACTAGATGTCTACAACTAGGATTTGTCATCATTATCTATAAATTTTAGTCAATTCTTTCAACAGATGGGAGCATAAATAGAACATCTGGCTAGGAGACAACCTCAGAAACCATATTTTGATATCACTGCACCACATTTGATTCCTTTTCACTATGGTTTTTATTTGTGGGATTCAAGTCCATCCCAGTAGATGGCATGCCACAATCAAAGTGATGTATCGTACCCATTCACATGGAGCAGTGTGGCATGAAATGATCCTGCGATCTGTATATTTTAAACCTTGTTTTGAATAGGAATTCTTACCATGTAAGAAAGAATGTAGTTTTCCGAGGGCATGCGCTAGATAAAATGTAACCTGCTAATTAAAAAGAAAAGGAGAAAGGCAAGATTTGAAATATCTGATCCCTCAGGACTCAAGAAGTGATAGAATGGAAGATAAAACAGAACATTTAAAGATCCTAGTAAATGAATTTGAAGATTTGAAGAGATCTGTCACAGCCTTTGCTTGGTTTTCCTATGCATCAATTCCAAGAAGTTACTAAGACTAAAAGGATGAATTACTCCAGTACAAATAGTCAAAACAGTCCCATAAAATATATCCAACCCACATGACAGACAATGGTCTAATTTCCTTAATATAAAAATCAGGAAGAATAAAGCTAAACGTAGATTTGAAAAATGGGCAAAGGACATAAGCAAGCTGCTCATGGAAAAATGGTATCAATAGTTTTTAGAGCTATAAAAGTACACTGAAAGAGATGTGAATTAAATGACAATGGGTATCATTTTTCACCTCTCAGCTTCAAAAAGTTTGAGAAAACTCTGAGTAGGGAAGGTTGGGGAAATAAACATGGCCTCCATATTGTGTCAGGAGGACATTATGTGGTGAAACCTCTGAAGAGGAAATTTGGTAAAGATTATCAAAATCTTAAACAGGCACATCCTTTCCTGTATTAATGTCATTTCTAAAAACTGAGCTACCATACGTGATTACACAACTGTGGAGGGATATTCACTATAGCACGGTTTAAGATACAAAAGTGGAAACCACCCAAACATCCACCTGTGGGAAACTGACTATAGAGTATACCCATTACTAGAAAACTATGAAATTTTTGACAAGAATTTGATAGAACTATAGGTATTAACACAGAATGATTTCTAATATATACTATTTCTTTACTAAGTAAAGAAAGCAAGATGTAACCCAATGTATATCCAGTGTACTACTTTTTATGAAAAAAAAAAAAAAGTGGATGTGGTATTTTTTTAAAATACATCCACAAATCATTTGGCTTTCCCTTTAAAATGTGGAGTTTAATTATGATCTTCTTAAGTATTGGACTTAATGAATAAAATAAGATTAGAAGTGACAGTTGCGGTTTCTTCTCTCTTGGACCCATGCTCTGGGGAAAGCCAGACACCATGTTGTGAGCACATCAAAGCAGCCCAGGAAGAGAGCCCCAAGTGGTGAGGAACTGAACTTCTTGCCAACAGACATGTGAGTCAGCCACCCCACCACCCCAACCAAGCCTTCAGATGAGACCACAGCCCTGCCAACATCTCCACTGCAAATTCATGAGCCAAAACAACCCAACTAAACTGATTCCAAATTCCTGACATAGAGAAACTGTGAATAACAGATGTTTGTTGTTTTAGATTGCTAAGTCTTAGAGTAACTTATTACACAGTGTTAGATAACTAATGCAGTGAGATTATTTACATATAAGCTTGCATACGCACAGAATATCTCTGGAAAGATATTCAGTGGTTGTCTCCAGGAAGAAAAACTGAAAGGCTGGACGTCAAGGGTAGAAAAAGACTTCCTTTCCCTTATGTTGCATTGCATTGTATGTTTTTATATTTATAATCTCTGTTTTATTTCAATCTCACTTAAGTCAATATTAGGGACTTCACAGAAAAATAACATTTCTAACAATATGCATAAGATGTATAGTGTCTTATATATTTTTCACTGTTATAGACACTGCTGATTCTTTACGCAATAGTCATTCCCCTTCTTCCTCGCTAAATAAAACTCCAATTTTGTGCCAGAGGCAGTGTATCTCGTCCCAGGTCATGAATCATGGGAAATTTAAGCTATGGGTCAGCAAATCTTGTCTTAAAGGGCCCAACAATAAATATTTTAGGCTTTGCAGACTCCAGCTGAAAATGGAATTGGACACTGTCTCCCTGTGGGGAGGAGAATGGGTTGCCAAAAGACACATTGATGTCTTTAGAAGTTGTCTAGGGGCGCCTGAGTGGCTCAGTGGGTTAAAGCCTCTGCCTTCAGCTCAGGTCATGATCCCAGCATCCTGGGATCAAGCCCCACATTGGGCTCTCTGCTCTGTGGGGAGCCTGCTTCCTCCTCTCTCTCTGCCTGCCTCTCTGCCTACTTGTGATCTCTGTCAAATAAATAAATAAATATTTTAAAAATATGAAGGCACGGACCCTGTCTGTCTTGCTTGACATTGGGTACACAAACTCTAGCACAGTGTCAACACGTAGGAGGTGATAAATCCACATGGGCTAAGTTAACAGACTAATCTACAGTTCTGTGACCCACTTGAACCTAAACCATGGCTCAGAGCTTTGTCCTTGATACATTCGTCAAAGTCTAGATTTTGTTTTTCTATGTATATGAAACTAAAGGGTAAATTTACCTGCTCTAAGGATCCAGTGTGTTGTTTCTGAAGGTATCTTACAGATCTCTAGATACTCAGGGAAGTAGGATATCTGAGAGGACTCCTAGAGAGCAGCTGACCTTGAGAAATCAAAGCGATAAAGGAGACCCACTGTGAGGAGGAGGACCTCAGGCTGGGGGTGAAGCATGATCACTCACCAAAAAAGACATCTGAAGAGTCTAGAGCACACGGCCTGTCAGCAACAGTGAGGGGCAAGAGCTGTGGCATATGTGTACCCAGCAAAGCAGAGCCACAAATTCCCACAGCCCTGAGGGAAGTCCAGCATCTTGCAGCCCTGTTGCCAAGATGTCTTCATAGAGGAGAAAGACTCTGGCTCTTTCAGAACGGACGCCAGACTGGGTTGGTGGGAAACAGTTTTGTGTCCAGCTTCTCACTAGCTGAGTCACCTTGGACTATGCATCCATTCGGCTATTTACCTATAATTACCAAAAGCACTGACTGAGAGCTGAGAACAAGCCCACCGCCATGCCAGGTGAGGAGGACATGATGTGAAGAAGCTATTGTGACATGGATCTCACTCAGCATGGGGAGAGGGACCATGATCCCCAGTGAGCATGTGTTTCCTCCCAGTGTTTACTCCAGTTTCCACCCTAACTAACTCCACTGATTTCATACATGAGTCTGTATGCTCAGCCATAAGAAAAGATGAATACTTCTCTCTTACATCGACCTGGATAGAACCGGAGGGTATTATGGTGAATGAAATCAGTCATTAGAAAGACAATTATCATCTGGTCTTACATGTGGAATAGAAGAAACCATGCAGAGGATCATAGGGGAAGGGAGGGAAAACTGAATGGGAAGTCATCAGAGAGGGAGACAAACCATGAGAGCCTCTTAACTCTAGGAAACAAACTGAGGGATGTTGGAGGGGAGGTGGGTAGGGGGATGGGATAACTGGGTGATGGGCATTAAGGAGGGCACAAGATGTGATGAGCACTGGGTATTATACTCAACTGATGAATTATTGAACACCACATCTGAAAATACTGATGTACTGTAAGTTGGCTAATTGAATTTAAATTTGAAAAATGTGTTTGTAAGCAAGTTGTGTAAGACACTCAGGAAACAAATAGCAAAAAATATTTTGGGGGGAGAGTTAAAGTCATAGAAATGCATCTTTGCTCATTTCCCTTCAGAGCACAGGGTCATAGTCCACACAGAGTTATGAAAATAGCAACTCCCTCTCAAGCTCCTCGGGCACCGAGCCCCCACAGAACAGTCTCAACATGCTCTCTCCTGGAGAAAGGTACATGGATTGCTGCAGCCAACTGGTCTACCAGGAGTTTCTCAGCTGCTGTTCCTGGACACACACCTATCCTTCCCAAGTTGCCATGGCCACATCGTGTGGCACTGCTCGGCTGGCTCCATGTATGTACTCATTTATGTTGGGGGGAAGTTCTCAGTGACAATGCCTATTCAGGGGTCAAGTCCTTCTTGAGTTGGACTTTGTTCCATCTCCAATTCCACCTATTGAGAGACCCAAATGTGATGGCAAATGCAAGTTTCCAAGCTCCACAGTAGCTACATGCTAAATATATGGTGTCCAAAACCTGGTTTAAGAAACTCTTAGACTCTGGCCCAGGACTGTTCATTGGTCACATTGAGGTTTTTTAGGTCATGTGAAATTTGCCAGGAAATCCATCTTAGACAGCCCCACCCCTAGACCTTACCTTAAAGTATACACAATCTCCAGGTACTACTGGATTAGAAACACCAAATTTGTAAGCAAGACTTCCTTAGTGACTAAAGCCTCACAGCTGGTGAAGTTCCTACCTTATCCTTTGTTGTCAGTATTTTGTTTGTCTTTTGTTATTGTTATGTTAGTATGTTATTACATTGTAACCCTTTGTTATGAGTAAAGAGGAAAGGGAACTTTCTTACTAAATATGCTGCAGGGTTACCCTATAATTTGATGACAAATAATTAACACTTCTTTGTAAAAAAAAACAAAAGTAAGAATTACCATGATCAGCAATTAATTTACCATATAATAATTCAGGGAAGTTTTCCTTGGTCTGTTCCATATGTTCTTGGCTCTTTTTCAAGAATACATTCTCGCATGCTTACAGAATAAAACAAAATGTCAAATTAGTAAGATGGAGTATATAAACTTCCACAAAGTATAGAATATAAAGTATATAAACTTCCACAAAGATGGAGTATATAAACTACCAGGTGGCTAAAAGTAGAAGCAGATTTGATGTGCACCTGTCACTGGGTCATCAGTCATCACTTTGTGGTATACTTGCAGCTGATATATTTATTTTTAAAAATATGGGGAAATGTAAAAGTTAAAAATTGACAAATAAAATATGGGCTGATTACAACCACGTTTACTAAGCTGTCAGATGAAAGCGAGGGGAATGTTTGGAATGTTTTGTGGTACTTCTCCTTAAAGAACAAATCTGTGAATTCTGCATTCCAGTGATGGCACAGAAAAATTTGACATGTTTACAAAACCCAGGAGGTCAGATGTCGACTACGCAGTGCGGTCTAAACTCAGTGGAGCCCAAAGAAGGAACCTCAAGAAAGCTAAATCTGGCAAAGAAATCCTATTTTGGACTAATTTAAGGATTTTAAATCAAGTATTACAAACTCAAAAGGTAGAAATGTCTAAAGGGTTTTACTTGATTTCTGCATTGGGGTCTTTTTTGTTTTTTAAGGGTAATGATTTGTAGGATAAAGAGAAAGTGAAGTGCCTTAACAATCCTACAAAGCACATCTTAACTGATCCTCAGATCCTATATCAAGTAGTAGTTGCTTCAAGACCAATCTCCCTGTTTGGAGATCTGTTTTCTTAAAGGAAAAAAAAAAAAAAAATGGGGTGGGAGCAGGCAACTGAGAACCAGGATGATCATGTCAGAATGAAACATTCTGGAAAGCTGTCCATGACAAGCCCCTTGCCTCTGCCCACACAAGCTACTCCTGAGCAGGAACTGAGAAAAACAACAACAACAACAACAAAAGAAACTTATTTTTACTTTTCATAACATGCCTATCCTCAGAGAATGGAGTAATTAGGTACCTAGCGAGATTTTCCCTTAATAAAGGAGGGCAGGCACCTGGGTGGCTCAGGCAGTGAAGCCTCAGTCCTGCTTTGGGTTCCCTGCTCAGCGAGGATCCTGCTTCTCCCTCTGCCTCTGCCCCTCCCCCTACTTGTGCTTTCTCTCTCCCTCTCTCCCCGCCGCCCCCCCCAACAAATAGGTAAATAAAAGCTTAAAAAAAAATAAAAAGAGGCAGGGATGGAATGGGCAAGGGGATTGTTTCTGGGAGCTGAGCAGATAGAACAAGAATGCACAATTATACAATGCTTATTTCAAGCCAGGTGCTTTTCTAAGTGCTTTACATAATCAAATTCTTGAATCCCCATAACAACCTTGTGGGGTAGGTACTACCTTTATCCCCGCTTTATCCATAAGCAACAAAGGCACAGAAAGGTTACGTAGCTTGCCTAAGGTCACCCTGCAAGAAAGCAGCAGAACCAGAATTTGATCCCACTGGCTCTAATGTCCACAGTATATACTACCTTGTGTAGGCAGCCACCCATTCAAACCTTCTTCAGGTTCCAAGCCTGTGCTCCACATAGAGCATAGAAAATGGATCTCACACAGTCAAGGGAAGAGGTAAAACATGCATCACGTGAAGGGACCTTCAACAGAGGGACAGCCAACCCAGACTAGGGTTGCCAAAGGCGCCGCAGAGGAGACGATGCCCATGCTGAATGTAGACCCACAGCAGACAACCAGGCAGGAGGCAAGGAGTGGGGTGAGGGGGGAAGAAACTTGACTCAGGCAGAGGGTACAGCACCTGTGCAATTTCCAGGCAGGCAAGAATGTGGCTCTCACAAGGAATGATAGCTAGTTCAATAGGCCGGCATGGTGGTACCATGGGTGAGAAAGTCAGGCAGTTGGGGGGGAAACCCAAGCAATACCGCAGAGGCCAGAAGGCCATCGTGAGTGGTCTGTGGCCTGGCTAAGGAGCGTGGCCTCATCTTAAAGTCTACAAGGAACAACTGGAGAATTTTACTTTCAGAAGTAAAGTGATCAAATCTCATTTCCCAGCTCACTGGCTATCACCAAAGGCCTAGACTGGAGAGCTGAGAAATGGAAGCAGGAAGAAGAGGAAGATGTTACGTATTCCAAAATTATAACAAGAAACTGCAAAGACATGCTGGGAGCAGGTGGCCCTGAGATGGAGGAAGGGGGAATTGCTCACATCAAGGGCAGATCTACACACAGCAGCCCTGTGTTCAGCTCCATCCCCCGCTCCCAGTTCGCTTTCCCATCCCTGCAGACGTCCAGCTCCCAGGGGCCTTCCTAGGGGCTATGCCCTTAGATTATATCCCAACACCTAACCTTGAAATGCTCCAGGGTCTTCAGAAATGCTCAGAACAGCACCTTCCTGAACCAGTGAAGAAACGCATGCCCTCTCTTCCCTAACCCCTTTGCCCCCCAAGCAATTCTTGAAATTCTGAAGTTAATCACTTTGGAAATATTTCTCTTTTTGCTTATTAGAATTTGCTTACATTCCCATCAAGGAGCTTTAGGTCCTAACTGGCTTCTATAAGCCTGAAAGTATTTTGAAAGGATTACAATTCAACATGCAATGCACATTCTTGACCTTATTATTTGCTGCTTTCCTGGTCCGGCCGAAGGTCCTCAGAAAGGGCTTTTTTTTTTTTTTTTTTAAACAAAGATCTCCGTTTGTGAGCTACCGCTGGACCTTGTCCTTTACCTTTGATGTCTTGTAGAAAGGCCTCTTTAAATGCAAAAGTTCCTCAGTGGTGTCCTACAAATTCTTCAATAAAATCATTGCTTTCTTCCCATTTGTAGCAGGGTTGAAATATGACTTAAAAGCAGATGAGGTTCAAGTCACCAGCATCTTGTTTTCTTCCAAAATACATGTTAAAAGCCTCAACAAATATTATAATATTTAAATAAATTTCCACTTGCATTCTAAATACCAAGGAGGGATACTTTTCGGGAGCTGAAAACACTGGCCAGCTCTGGGCCTCGAAAGTTGAGTCCCGGGGAGACTTCTCACATTACAACCTGTTCGCATTTTTTTTTTTCACTTCAAGTGAAATCCCTTGGCATGAATTGCTTTGAACATTAATAGGGCATATCACTTTTTTTTAAATTGATTCTTCAATAATCTCCAGACTAGAAGGACCAGTTAGGATTTTCAGAAAAAAAGACAGTGGGATGCTGGACCCGCAGCCCCACTACCTCCTACCACCCCTATCCAACTTCTTGTTCCCAAACCATCCTGTGTCCCCAAAACGTTCCTGAGACTCTCCATGACCCCCAGGCCGTCCCGCCTCCCTCCCGTGAACAGAAGCGACAATCCGGACAGCTGGACCGCTTAGATTCGACTTACCTTCACGAAGAGGGTGATGTCGTGCTCCTGCCTCGGGGCCCCCTCCTCTGACGTCTCGCCATCCTCTCCGCCATTCACCGGCTCCGTCTCCTCCCGGCCCTCGACGCTGCCCTCCTCCGCCAGGTGGTTGCTGAGCTCGGCCTCCGGCTCCGCGGCCCGCGTTGGCGCGGCCGCCTCTGCCCGCGCGCTGCTGCTGCTGTCTGGGGGCTCCTCCTCCGCCCCGGCTGCGACCGGCTCCACTGGTACCTCCGGGCCGCGCTCTCGCCTCTCCTCCTCGGCCTCCTCCATTTCCTCTTGGGGTTCACCCTGGTCCCCATCCTCGACAGCTTCCGCCCTCGAGTCCCCGGGGGCCACGTCCTCCGACTCCTCTGTCCCCGTCGCCCCCGCCTCGTCGGCTGCGGCGCGCGCCGCTGCACCCCCAGGCTCCTCTGCAAGCTCCCCGGGGCCGCACCCCCCAATCTCCGCCGCCGCGGCCTCGGTGGGCTCGACCTGGGGCTGGGAGCTGAGATCGCCTCCGTCCCGGGGTTCACCCTCGGCCCCGAGCGCCCCTCCCGCCTGCCCCGCGGCTTCCATACTGGCCCCCTGCGCCCCCGGCGTGCAGCCTCCGGGTTCCTCTGGCCCTTGCTCCGCTTTCTCCTTTGCCCCAGGGACCTCGGTCTCCCCGGGATCCCCCTGAATCTCCCTCGAAGCCTCGCCCTGCGTGCCGCGGCCGGAGCTCGCCTCCTCCTGCTCTGCGCCGCTCGCCTCCTCTCTCTGGGGGACCTCGGCGCACCCCGGGGCGCCCTCCTCGGCCTCCGCCTCGCCCTGCGCGGCCCTCGCGCCTGGAGTCTCGGCCCCGGGGCCACCGTCCGCGCCCGGCTCCGGCTCGCTCGCGCGCGCTCCGTCCGGATCGGTGCCTTCTGCTTGGTTCACCGCGACCGTCGCTGCTGCGCCCGCCCCCTCGCCCCTCGGCGCCTCCGCGGCGCCCTCGCTGGCCTCCTCCCGCTCCGCCCTCCCGCCCGCGGCCCCCGGCTCGCCAGGTTTCTCTGCCAGAGGCACCGGGGCCTCAAGCGGTCCCTGGGGACCTGGGGGGGCCCCCTCCAGCTCCGCGGCCTCGGCCATGGCCGCCGATCCCTGTCCTCCCCTGGAGACCCTTCCTTGACACTGCTGATGGAGCAAGCGGCCCTGGACAAGGAGCTCCGCGCCGGGGGGCCACTGCGCCCGCTCCTAGAGGACGCCCGGCTCCGGGCTCGCGGGGCGCAGGCGGGGCGGAGCTCTGGAACTGCGGGGTTAAAATGGGGCTCGACCCCAAGACACCGCGCCTCTCCTCGCGGTTTAAGCTCTCTGGTATCTTCCTCCACCTCCACCGTAACTGCGGGTCCACGTCTGCTTCCCACCCAGACTCTAATTCTGACCCAGGGTCCCTGGAGGCGCTGGCCACCGAGGAGCAGAGCGCGGCTGGGGAAGACCTCTTCGCTCCCGCGCCCTTTGAAATGCCTGCCCTGCAGTCCTGGGGCTGACCAGAAGTCATCAGTGCCAACTCCATCCCCCTGGGGCTTGGGCGGGGTTTGCACCCCATCCTCTCCCCCTGTTCGGGTGGCCTGGGAGCCTGGCCAATGACAGCCTTTCTCACGGCCCTTGTGGATCTCAGTGAAAAGATTCTGGTTCTATTGGCAGCTTGGGTGTTTTCTGTAACAGCATCAAGTTCCAGAGGCATTTGGATCACACCCCCGCCAACACCCCACGCTGGACACCCAAATACCTAATCTCCACTTTCCCCCAGGCACCCAAGCGTTCAGCTTCTCAGCTGGTACCTAATGCAGATGTCCAGGTCCTACCTCAATGTCCAAGAGCAAGGGAGGTAAATCCTGGAAGAGAGGTGAAGGGGAGGCCACCTACCAATTTTTGCAAGCCCTTCCTGAGAGGTTTCTCTGCCCCATATAGAAGCAAAAGGAGTCTTACTGCTCTGACCAGAGATGGGTTCTGTTGAGCACAAGGGTCCCCTCCTCAAGGTATGACAAGAATGGGGGCCTTGCACTGGGGAGAGGTTAGATCCTTCATCTCCCTGTTTCCTCAAGACTCTAACAATTTATGTTTCAAATTCTAGATTTTTCTAAACCCATGGCCAGTGCTTTACCTTGTGACGTGTTAGCTTGGGGAGGTGGGGGTAAAGAGGAGAAAATACAAGATTTGAAGAAGGGGAGCTGTGGCATTCACTGGGTTAGGAACCTCCCAAAATCCCATACTGGACACCTTTTCCCCAAGAAAAGGAAGTTCTGATGAAAATTGTGTAGTAATGGGGCGCCTGGGTGGCTCAGTCGGTTAAGCCCCTGCCTTCGGCTCAGGTCATGATCCCAGGGTCCTAGGATCGAGTGCCGCATCGGGCTCCTGGCTCTGTGGGGAGCCTGCTTCTCTCTCTCTGCCTCTGCCTGCCACTCTGCCAGCACTTGCTCTCTCTCTCTGACAAATAAATAAATAAATAAAAGAAAATTATGTAGTAAGTTTATTATGAGCTAGGCTGAATCGTGTGGGTTACAGAGAGGAGCCTGCTGCTCCAGATGGCCAGTCTAAATGTGATAGAGTAGGGAGCCCAACTCAAGACTGATTTGAGTTTGTCGGGCTCTTGGCGGCCTTGACACTTCCCTGAGACACCTTATTCTATCACATCCACAGAGGGCTCTGCCATCCCTAAAAGATCAGGTGGTATCTTTGATATGGTTTAGAGTCATCCATTTAGCCAATCATCGGGATGTCTCCTTCTATACTCATTGTCCTTGACCGATGGGTAACAAGACAGGAGCCCAATGTCACCTAGATTCATGCTACCTTTCTCCAAGGCTGTGCCCTGTTGGGAAAGGAAGGGGCCGAAGCTTCATCACCACAAAGCACGGCACTCACACATATGAGCTAGACAGAAATATCAGACACAGATGCTGCCTTGCAAAACCTCTGGTCACCGGGAAAATCCTGCAGCATTTGCAAGGCAAGACGGCGATCAGCCTTATTTCTTAAGGAAGGACAAAGCCAGCACCATCAGCCCCAGACAGCAAACACAGTCCAGGACAATGCAAAGCCCGTGAGGCCTGATGTGTTTCAGAAAACAGAATTCTTAGAAACGGAAAGTTGGCTGAGAGTTTCTAGTATATATTATGTCACACGGCTCACCACCCCGTGATCAGACGCATTGTTATTTCTGCAGTGGTACCAGTGAACACTCATATTAGATGGGATACATAAAAACCACATATAGCTTCGGGGATCCCAGTTCAAGTTCACCACCAAATGAGTTCTGGTCAGTCTGGCTTTGCTTCCAGAAGAGGTCCCCCCGAAAAGCTTGCAGTTTTCAGTTTTTTGGATTTCGGGATGTATACATGCATTGTGGTCCTGTGACCTACTGCAGGGCTCTGGGTTTATTTGCTCTCCGTGGAAACCTCCGAGATTAGTTACATCTATACATTTCTTCTTAATAACAAACCAACTGTCTCCAATGCTCTATCATCACAAAGAACCAAATCAAAGGCTCATACATATGTGAATTAACAGTATTTCATGAGCCTTAACTCAGGCAAAGTTAATAGAAACACCCTCCTTATAGGAAGGTTGGCATCTCTGAAAAAACTCCTTTTGAATCAAGCCCAGAGTTGATTAACCCATGAATGCAAACTCACCACAGCTGACTGGCTGGCTGAAGGCTAGTCCCGGGTAGTGTCCTTGTTGAAAAACAGCCCTAGTGAAGTCTATTCCATCCTAGCAACCGATCCTACATATCCTACAAGGCTGTTTTATTCTATAGGATTAGGATTTATTTTTATATACTTTTTGCATTCATTTACTCATGTTGATATTGGCTTTAAAAATAACACAAGGCCATCTGTAGAATGTAGACTCTTCCGTATTTTACTCATAGTCTTAATAAACAATTGTTAAATGTTTACATCACATAATTCTACAAATTTCTTTAAGTTTCTATAATTAAGTGAATATATTATTTTTATTTTTTAAATATTTTATTTATTTATTTCACAGAGAGAGAGAGAGATCACAAGTAGGCAGAGAGGCAGGCAGAGAGAGAGGGGAAGCAGGCTCCCTGCTGAGCAGAGAGTCGATGTGAGGCTCAATCCCAGGACCCTGAGACCATGACCTGAGCTGAAGGCAGATGCCTAACCCACTGAGCCACCGAGGTGCCCCTATATTATTTTTAAATGAATACAGTGTTCAAGCTAAAAGTTGAGAAGACAGAGAATAGCAGAGCTCTTTACAATTTTTCTGTAATCCCGTTACTCATAATAAACACTTTTTTCATTTTGAGAGAGAGACTGTTCTAGACACTGGGCATATAGCAAGGAGCAAAACTGAGAGGTCCCTTTCCTTTGCAGGGCTTTGGGATGGAACAAAATTAAATAAGCAAGCAATTAAGCCAGACATCTGTGGATAATGTTGGGCTTTATACAGACATACACTCTTATACTCACACATGCACATTCTGAAAACCTTAATTTCTTTTGTTCACACACCTCATCCAACCTGCCAATAAATCCTATTATCTTCCCTTTTTAAAACTTATCCAGAATCCAACCTCTTCTCTCTACCCCCATTGCTGCCCTACTGGACCAAACCACCATCACCTCCCAACTGGTCCTCCTGGTTTTCTTGCTTTTCCAAAGTCTGTTCGCCACCCCAAAGCCAGATGACCCCCTCAAAATCACCAGTCTGCCAGACCACTTTTATGCTGGATTCACCCTCTTAGCAATATACAATACGATATTGCAGAACGTATACACCTTGCATCACTGAAACTCTGTGTCCTTGACTGTCATCTCCCTATTTCCCCCTCCCTTCCCCCAGCCTTTGGTAACCACCATTCTACTCTCTGTTTACAAGAGTCGGACTATTTAGATTCCACATGTAAGTGAGGTCACGCAGTATTTGCCTTTCTGCATCTGGCTTCTCTCTCTCTTTCTTTCTTTTTTTTTTTTTAAAGATTATATTTATTTGACAGAAAGACACAGTGAGAGAGGGAACACAAGTAGAGGAGTGGGAGAGGGAGAAGCAGGCTTCCCACTGAGCAGGGAGCCCGATGCGGGGCTCCATCCCAGGACCCTGGGATCATGACCTGAGCCGAAGGCAGTCCCTTAACCAACTGAGCCACCCAGGCACTCCCTGGCTTATTTCATTTAACAGAATGTCCTGTAGGTTTATCCCTGTTGTCACAAATGTCAGGTTTCCCATCTTTTTAAAGACTGAATAGTATTCCATTGTGTGTTTATACCACATTTCCTTTTTCCTGTTCATCCATCAAAGGATATATACATTGTTTCCATATCCTGACTATTGTGAGGGTGGATAAGCACCCTATTTGAAAGCTCAATTCCTACTCTCTATCAGCCTTCTCGGCCTTATTTTTCCCATAGCACTTATCTCCGTATTACATATAATGTATTCTGCTTCTTTATTATCCATTTCCTTGACCCCCCACTCCCCAACCAGGATGCTGTTGCATGAAGACTGTGGGTTTTCTTTGTCTCTGCCTAGAACAGGACTGGGCACATTGTACTGGAAGCCTGATACCTCTCGAGTAATGAATACATGTATGCTTTCAAATACATATGTATCAACTAGAACCAGTTTTCAAAAATACTTACCTCAGTTGGTTTTATACTTCAGGGGACAAGCTAATGTCACAGAAATACTGTTCACAGAAATTCTTATCTACTGACTGTGGTGAATACTTCAGCAAATGCTTTTAATTATTAGCAAAGGTCAAATCAGTTCATACACAGAAACACAAAAGGAAATACCAAAGAAACAGAATTGTGAAGGTCAAGGTGATGGTGCTTAGAGGTTTGCACATGGTTAACTCAGCAGCCAGCACTAGATTAGCTATTTAAATACCAAGGAGGGTTAGACAGAGGTGACAGATTCAAGGCTGGGAGGCAAGAGGCTAATGTACAGGTAATTAAGTAGCTCTTAGTACTTACGGAGTTTACCTACCACATATTATGAGGAATCTCGAGGCAGGATAACTCGGGATTAATGAGGAAAAACTCAAGGGCTCGTAACTAAACAATGTAAAGATTTGTCATTTTGCTATTTTTCCAGAATGAATAGATTCACTTCCATAGAGATCTCTTTCTCTAGCAGGTGTGTCTTCCTTTCAAAACGACCCTTGGGATTTTGATGTGTGTATAACATTCAGATCACAGGATGCGTTATGACCAAACAGAAGTCCCCCCTTGCACTGATTTCTCTTCAACAACTGTTCCTCTTCACCTTATAGTGGCCCCAAACCTGCCTTAATTTCCCTGGATTTACCCAGTCAAATATAAAGGCATATTTCACTTAAAAGAAGGTTATCACTGGGGTGGCTATCTGGGCAGTTGGAAGATCGTGCAACTGTTGATCTCAGGGCTGTGAGTTCAAGGCCAATATTACTTAAAAAAATTGAATCTCAAAAGAAGGAGGAGAAGAGGAAGGAGGGGGAGAAGAAGAGGACAAAGAAGAAGATGTAGAAGGAGGAGAAGGAAAAGGGAGAAGGGGAGGGGAAGGGGAGGAGAAGAAGCAGAGGAAGAGAAAGAGGAGGAAGAGGAAGAAGAAAAAAAGAAGAAGGAGCTGGAGGAGGAGGAGGAGGAGGAGGAGGAGGCTACTGCTGAAGAATCAGCCTGAACCAGAAGACAGTGACTGAAGCACAGATACACCATCTTGAAAGTCAATAAGGATATTACACAAATGAATACGGATGATGCCATGGTGAAATTGGTGGCTTCTTTGGTCACATTGTTGGCTGATTTAATTCGCACTTTAACCGTGGGATCTTGACTAAGTTTTTCATCTAGAACAGAAGATGTTGTAATAGGACCATGGCCCTTGTAAGGGCCATATAAGAGAATGTGCTCAGCACAGCACTTGTTGACATTGTGACCTCATTGTTAGTATCGTCCCAAAGGATACATCTTGACAGAACAGCATATTGAAGTGTTGGAAAAACCACAACACTTGATCCCACTTAGCCAGTGACAGTCATGGGTTATTCTGTTGACTCGGGAACGTAATCATAAAAGCAACCCCTGTCACTCATAAACGTGTCTTAGTTTGGACAATGAATCATATGGTCACCCTACCATGAACTCACATAGTTAGTGAGGATTTTTTTCTGGTTTTTTTTCCACATGATCTTGCACTGTTCTCAACATAAACAAGATTTGGAACAAATACCTGTTGGATGAGAGAAGAGATTTTTTTTTTTTTACAAACCAGAGGGGGAGAAGGAGATGAAAGAGGAGGAGAGAAGCCTCCAAAATTGTATTACAAATCTCTTGCTGAAAGCCTTTCTGGAAAGACAGCCTACAGTCTGGAAGGGAAAACATGAAGTTGTGTTGCAGGCCTCATGGTCAGTCCAAGGAGAAGGGTAGGGATGGAGGGGTGTGGACCCCTGGGCCAAGCTGACTCCTGGGCCCCCAAGGCAGCAGTTTCAGCCTCTTATTCTCACAGCACCATACCTTACCTTCCAACCCCAGGAGTAGCAGTAACAATCCTGCTGCAGATAAAACAGTACTAAAACTCAAGACTGACAGTCCGTTTGAAACCTTCCAGTTCCATCTATAAAGGTTTTTTCTAAGCATTTTGGCATTTTTCTCAAACCGTCCAGTGTTCTGTTTCTGTTCTCTACATGTTGTAGAAATTCACTTTTCTTTTAACTCTAAACTCCCCAAGTTTTCTTTCTCCTCCCTCCCATCCTTCAGAACCCTAAAATCTACAGCAATGGATGGAGGTGTGTGTGAACCCTGGGCTTCAAATAGCAGCAATTATGCCCCTCGTGGGGCACCTGGTCATGTCTGGACTCACTTTGGGGTTGTTGTGATTGGAGACTCTACTGACTTCTAGTGAGTAGAAGCCAGGATGCTGCTAAACTTCCTCCCATGCACAGGGCATCCTCCACCACCAAGAATTAACCAGCCCATATTGTCAATCGTTGGGTGATAAGGAGACCAGCCTCCCTCCTGCCCCCTGATTGTAGCATTTTCCAAAGAAATTGCCTTAATATAGTGTATCAACTCTACCAAGAGCTCAGGGGAAGTAGGTGAGGGGGTGCTGTGTTGTGTCGGAGGGTTGCTCACTCTTCAAACATCTCCTTACAGATTACAAATGAATCCTGATGAGAAGCTCTTTGAAAGGAGAGAGTGATTATGAGAAGTCTAGGCTCAACTCCTAATTCTGCTGCTAACTGGCTGTGTTGTATTGTGCAAGCCACTTCTTGGTAATAAACCTACCGCGCTAGGATCCTCTGAACTTTGGAAACGATAATGTGTAAAGCATTTTGTAAACTTGGATGTTTCTGCACGATCACCAAGTGGTATTGATTTGCCTTTGGGTGGTGGTCCAAGGGCTGGCCCAATTGTTTTTCACTGTCCAGATATTGGAATGGACCTCTTCTATAACACAAGACATTTATCTAAAATATTAACCCCTTGTTATTTGTCAAAAAGCCAGCTTTTGTGGCCCTGGGCATCCACTGACACATAAGGACTTAGAAAATTCAATTTCCTAAATTTCCTTTCCTTATAGGAAACATTGGGAAAAAAGTTATCTGTCAGAATGGAAAAAGATGGAGGTAAAGAGAAAAGGTGATCCTAGAGCATACCTTGTACCCACACATCCAAAAAATACCTGCTGCTGGGAGTCAAGTAAGCTCTGAGTAGCCAGGTAAAGCACAAGCTGACCATTGTGACCACAAAAACAAAAACAAAACAAAAAACCTTTTGTTTTTATCATTTTGCCTAACTACAGGTTCATGAAAAAGTAAGCACCACATCACAAAATTAAGTTATCCTCTCTATGATATAGTCATGAAAATTTTAGAAAAAAACATTTCTGTTCTACTCACAGCATTGAGAAGACCAACCCATCCATCCATCCATCATCCATCCATCCATCCAACCATCCATCCATCATCCATCCATCTGTCCATCTATCCATCATCCATCCATCCATCCACCCATCCATCTGTCCGTCCATCCATCATCCTTCCATCCATCCATCCATCATCCATCCATCCATCCATTCATCATCCATCCATCTGTCCATCTATCCATCATCCATCCATCCATCCACCCATCCATCTGTCCGTCCATCCATCATCCTTCCATCCATCCATCCATCATCCATCCAACCATCCATCCATCATCCATCCATCTGTCCATCTATCCATCATCCATCCATCCATCGACCCATCCATCTGTCCGTCCATCCATCATCCATCCATCCATCCATCCATCATCCATCCATCCATCCATTCATCATCCATCCATCTGTCCATCTATCCATCATCCATCCATCCATCCACCCATCCATCTGTCCATCCATCCATCATCCTTCCATCCATCCATCCATCATCCATCCAACCATCCATCCATCATCCATCCATCTGTCCATCTATCCATCATCCATCCATCCATCGACCCATCCATCTGTCCGTCCATCCATCATCCTTCCATCCACCCATCCATCTGTCCGTCCATCCATCATCCTTCCATCCATCCATCCATCATCCATCCATCCATCCATCCATCCATCCATCATCCTTCCATCCATCCATCCATCCATCATCCATCATCCATCCATCCATCATCCATCCATCCATCCATCCATCCATCA
The DNA here is from genome assembly GCF_009829155.1 of Mustela erminea. Taxonomy (NCBI): domain Eukaryota; kingdom Metazoa; phylum Chordata; class Mammalia; order Carnivora; family Mustelidae; genus Mustela; species Mustela erminea. The sequence goes on along the minus strand of NC_045614.1, from coordinate 210,114,574 downwards.
TCCTTCCATCCATCCATCCATCCATCATCCATCATCCATCCATTCATCATCCATCCATCTGTCCATCCAACCATCCATCATACCACAAACTTTTTCTGAGGACTTTCTTGTGGCACAGACTCAGATAGTGCTGGAGAAATAAGCACAAATGGAACAAAGGTCCCTCTCTGTTTTGGAAAAACCTTCCTACAGCTGTAAACCTGCAATGTTCAAACTGGCTCATTGCTGGCATTTGACACCATGCTTTATCAATAACTCTGATTACACATTTGTTTATTTTGAAGATCTTTAACCACATTCTATGAATTCAAATACGCCAAGGCCATGCTTTGTGGAAATATTTTTGCTGCTTATATTTTGAAACACATTTCTTAAAAACTTGGAGACAAATGTTTGAAATGTATTTTTGCTCATTTATTCAACACACTTAGGATGAAATCATTTAGCTCATGACTTTTACACCTCCAAATCTTACTAAGATTTGAGCTTTCCTTTTGAATGTGGTTGAGTTTAATCTGATTGGACCAGAAAGAGATAAAGGCTGTGAAGGCTACCTGGGCATCAGCTCTGTGGGCACACTCTCCCAGGAGGTGTTTGGGTGTGATCGGGAAAGTGGTGAATTCAGTGACCTTGGGAAGTCCTTTTCACTTAATGGTACATCACCTGAATGAGGACCTTGAATCAGATGATTGTAGGGTTCCTTCAGCACTCCAATTCTGTAATCTATGATCTAACATCTCACCTATGTGGAAATCACTAATCAGAGCGGAACAAAGCTCAGAATCAGGAAGCAGGAGCAGAAAAGGTCTCCCAGAGCCAAAAACAATACAACTGAGTTTACCTCTCACAGCGTGAGTGTTTTCCCCAAGGGTGAGCAACTGAGCTCTCATTCTGAGCCCATGACTCTATCCTAAATTCAGTCTAACCCATTTTCTAGTGTCTTGATCCAGAACCCATTAGAAAGAGCAAAAAAAGGAAGCTGTAACAGTCATCTTCATGAAAATAAAATGCTTAAATTAAAAGCAAAAGAATGCTTACAGTTTTAAGTTTTAGTTAGCAATGAGGTTTACTTCCTTATTTCAAATGAACAAAGCAAAGGACTTACTGATTGAAAGAAAGAAAGGAGGAACCCAAGGAAGGGGAGGAAGGAATAGGGAGGGAGGAAGGAAGGAAAGAAAGGAAGGAAGAGCCCTATGTGCCTGGTACACAGTACAGAGTAATGAGCCAAAATCTCAAAAGCAGACTGGTTGTTGAGCATGCTGGGGAAAAACAATATGGATATTTGGTTATATTTTATTTTATTTATATATGAAATGTCACAGTATTATTGGAACCAAACCCCGTATGTAAATATTTTGGGTACAGTGATTCACTATAATAAAATTATGTATAAGCACTTATTATGTAATTATCCATCTTGCAGAGAAAGCATTATAGTACCAATTAGACATTTAATTAGAAATTTACATGGCACCGTAATTTCTTCCCTTTATACTTCCTTTATGACATTCTAAATTAGGTTTAAAATTCTTCCATAATTCTAGTGCAGGTATGGTTATCAACAGTAAGATCAAAGACCTTAAAGATTGTTCTGTCTAGTTCCGTCTTCTAAATAGATTGTTATGCATTCTGCCACTAGATAGAGCATTTTTTATACATGATATGTGATTTCAAATTATTTAATAATCTCAACAATCCTGAGAGGTGGTCACTGTCCTGGAGTAGAAAAGAGAATGCCTCAGAGTGAAATGACAGGGACTTGAACTGGATTAAATTATGAGTTGTGAATTTCACTCTTTAATATGATTTTTTTGTGTGAAATATTTCCTCTGAGGATAACTTGATCACTTTCAGGCCCTTGTACAAAAAAAAAAAAAAAACAATCATGGTAATCATCCCTGGCGATCATGGAATAAGATGCTGTGCTTTACTTTTCTCGCCAGCTTTGTTGCGATCTAATTGGCATATCATATTGTGTGATATTTAAGATGTCCGACATGAAGATTTGATACACATACATATGGCGAAATGATCACCACCACAAGGTTAATTAACATCTCCACCACCTCACATAATTACCATTTTTTGGTGTAGCAAACAACACTTAAGACCTACTCTCTTAGCAACTTTCAAGTATTCTTCAAGTGTATTTTCAAGTATATTTCATTTCAGTCTTGTTAACGGTAATCACCCAGCTGTACGTTAGCTCCGCAGAACTTACTGATCTCATCACTGAAAGTTTGTACCCTGTGATCAGTGTCTCCCCATTGCCCCACCCCCAGCCTCAGAAAGCACCATGTATTCTCTCTGAGTTCAGCTTTTGCACATTCTACATACCAGTGAGGTTGTACCCTGCCTTAATGTGGAGCTCTATTTTGGGAACCTGCTTCCTTCTCCGTGCAGGCGGCTAACTTCGGGCCACAGCCTCCATCTTACAGGCTCGCCATGAAGGCTGCTGCCCAAATCCCACTCCTATCCCTGCCAGCCTTCTGAACACAGCTGCTAAATCTCATTCTCTTTTCTCTTGTATCTTTCTTCTTGAAAAAAGGGCCAATTAGTGGCCCAGATCTGATGTCCGTCCTGTTCTTTAGCTTGTAGACAATTGCCACACCAGAAGCAGGGATGAGAGGCACAGTGCCTTCTACAGACCCTGTCCTGAAGCCCTAAAACCCATCAAATATTCTGGAAAGATCCCAATGCCAAAGGTGCTCTTGGCAGAGTTAAGGTCTCATGGCACCTGGTACTCTTAACAAGTCTGAAAGCAGCAGGTAGGGCTCTGAGGAGCCCTGGAAGCAGGTGCAGAGTCCTGGCTTCCTTCTTGCCTGCTGTCTTACTTGGGGCAAGCTACTAACCCCTACATGTCTTGGTCTTCCCTTCCGTGGCATGGGTCCTTCCACTAAGGGTGTTAGGAGTCAATCTCTACAAAGTATAGGCAATCCTCATTATTTGAGGATTCATATGCTTCATAAAACTTTTTTCTCCATTTGTGTACATTTGCAACCCCATTTATACTTGTCAATATTTGTAAACCCAGAAATCAAGAGAGTCCAAGATACTTGACTGGCCCTTTCTCTGCTAAGACAGGGATGGCAACTTTCTCGCCAAGAAAAAAAAAAAGAAATACATCCTTACCATCCAGCTGGAAGATTCCTTCTGGAGGGCTCCTGACTCCATTTCGAAATGGAAGCCAGCTTTTCTTAAAAACCCATTTCATGTTTAAGTCCCTAGTTTCACAGATGATACTCATGGCATTTATTAACATACAGGATTGTCTTTAAACAAAATTTCCAAAATAAGCCAAGGGCAGACCAGCCCTACCTTCTTCTTCTTTTACTTGCACTGGCTTTCTGGGTGTCTTTGAACAAGTTTCCCAACCTTAGCACTGGGAAGTGATCCCTTATAAGTTTCCTGCATTTATAAGTTTATTTGGGACCAAACAAGAAGTCCGAAGTCCGTGGAACTGTGGACATAACAAAGATAAGGCATCAGCATCAGACCTTCAGTGCTCCAACCCCAGCTGTGCATCACAATGACAGGGGTGCCGGGGGCATGTGTCAGAATGAAATGCCTGCTAGCCCGGTCTCCAGAAATGAGGCCTTGGTGTCTGCAGGAATGTCTCACGTTCTTCCAGGTTGGGGAAGACCATCCTGAGCAAAACGCATGTACACCTTCATGTGAGCTTGAGTCAATGAACTACCAGGACAAAGAGCATTTACACATTTAAGCCCCTAACTCTATTTGGGAAATAAAAGCTTCGCACCCATGAACGTGTGAAGGCACCCAAGAGAGAGTAAGAAACTATTTTCCAGGTGGAAGGTCTTTGACTGTTCCTAAGTTAACCCACTGGGGATCTTTGATGAAAGAGTAAAAGGAAGGTACACATTGGCGATATGGATGTTTATAGTGAGGGAGTGAGTGAGAACCTTGGGGGATGTGAAAGCAATGTAGACATATGGCAGTCAGAGGGGGAGGGAATTCTAGATTGTTTGGAAGAGTGAGACAAAGCCTGAACCACTAAATTTCAAAACAACCCTATTTGGAGAAGATTTTCTATCTTTGGGATAAAATTATTCTTCCTTGTAAATTTCAGTGGTTTGTAAGGCATTATCGGTCTCCATGTCTCTGGTGCCCTTATGTGCATTACATCTGAAAAAATCCAGTTGGGTGAGTGCGGGAGCATTCGATATATACAAAACTTGAAAGCTGTTTTATAAGCCTGTCTTTACACCAGGAAGTTGAATTTTCCCAGAATCATACTGGCTCGTGTTTCATTAGAAACTCAGAGCTCACAAAACACAGGTTACAGGTTGTATTTTTCTACCTCTGGTTAACCGATTCTTGCCTTTTTTTTTTTTTTTTTCTTCTGCTTTAAGTGTGCATACACTGCTGTTAATTCAGGCAGCAGGTCTCCCAGGTCGAGATAAAGAGACATTTCACCTCCCTGAGGACTTTGAGGGCTTTGTTCCAGTTTTCTTTCATGGGATGTGAAGGCATAATGGTTACACTGCTGTAAGCCCAGCAGTTTCTAACATTGCAGAAGCAACTCGGGACAAGGCACCTCTCTGAAATACGCACTCACTTATCAGTCAGCTCCTGGGAGTCAGCAGAGGGAAAGACCTGGGTGAATTCTGTCTCTGAGAATATGGAAGTCCAAAAAAAAAAAAAAAATTGATCTTCCATCCCCTTTTCATGTTGTAGCAAAAGAAAATGAGCTAGCTAGATGTTCTAATTACAACAAGGCACCGTAATCAAAGTCCCCAAAAGGCAGTGGATAGAATTTGGGGCGTTCCTGGGGAAAAATCATATTTTTATATTCACAAAACTCGAATTTGGCAATTCCTCCAGGGATGAATGTAAGGAGCAAACTATTGCAATAATTGTAGCCATGGCTTTATCCCCAGTAAGAATCAGAGAGATTTTTGCATCTCATTCCAGAGGCGAGTTAACTTGAAGTGTCGTTTGTGCTTATCACTACATGGAAATTACATAAACTCTGGAATTTATGTAATGGGTTTGTAAAGAAATGCATACACTTTCAAAAGTGAAGGTAGTGATGCTTGGGTTACACATGTAAACCACGAGACTGACCCAGGAAACAAGGACCTACAGCTTCATGGCATCGGAGATGTTTCCTTCGGAACCAGGGCTAAGGTTGGGCACTGGGTTAGGAGGTTGGTGATATCAAAGACATACAGGACCAAAAAATGCCGGAAAATTGATACATCGCTTCTTGAGGGCATGAGGTCATTCTTGGCCCCAGAAAGTATCACTGGATACACCTGCTGTTTTAGCAGGACTAACACCCTCCCTCTCCGCCTCACCCTGCATTCTCCCCCTTAGCTTGCTCACACTCCTCCCAAAAAACCTTCTATGAATCAGCTTTTTCTCCTGGTAGGAGCCGTCTCTCTGCTCCTGAGCTCCAAAACACAGGCAGTCACACTAATGCCTAACACACCATGAGCGTGGACCATCTCCTTTCAACTTTGGAGACCTCCATGAGGTACCTGAAATGACTATCCCATTTTAAAGATGAGCAGGTTGGGATTCAAAGGTGTCAAATACCCTTGGTAAGTGGCAGAACCAGGAGCCTGGGCTCTCAGGCAACCTGGATGAGAAGAAAACTCCTACATCCTGCCATACTTAGTCTCCAGTCACCCAAGGGCACCTAGTGCCAATGTCAGGCATGTGTTTGCGTGGGTCTGCCTACCTGCCTGCTTGATTTAATTGTTTAAACAACCAAATTAACTCAACGGCTGACAAATAACCTGGTGATTTCCATTGCACTTAAACCTCAGGAGCTTAAATAATCAGTAAAGGTCAGTGTGAGCTCATGAACACAGGCTCAGGAATCAAGAAACATTCCTGTTCTTGGCTTCTCCAGTCATGATGACCTTGTTCTAAAGTTCAAAGTCATTTCCCTTCTAGATTTTAAAACTTAGTCTTGATGCCGCCCAGACCAGGTTATTTCTCTATAACTCCAGACCTGTGAATGCAAACAGAAAATGATGGATGGAAAATTCTTGTTTTCATTTTCTATGCAATGGGCATAGGTTGGAGAGCTAGAAATGCCTCCGAGGCAGGTTTAAATTTTTCCATTTTATCCAAATGCTTGAGAATAGGAAGAAAGCTTTGTGGTTTTATGTAATAGGCAGTCTCCTCTTTTCCAGTAGTTGTGTTGACCAGCCAGAAGGTAGAAATGTGAAATGTATTTTTCCAATGAAATGATGTGATGAGTGGAAAGTAAGTTTCTAGAGAAGCTTCCTCATGGAGTCCTGGAGAGAAAAAGCCAAAGAAGGAGGGGAAGGAAGAAAGGGAATTCCATTCTCCTTTCCCAAATCAAAATTAACCTACCACAAAATCTGATAAAATGAATGAGTTTCTAGAATCTTCCCACACTGTCCTGCACTTTTCTCCAAGGTCCCAACATCATTCTTGGGAAGTCCAGGCTCTTGGTTTTCTCTTACGCCATAAGGACTCCCAGCCCACCCTGTCTCCCTTTCCCTCTTGATCTCAATCCCTTACCATCCCCCTCAAACCTCAAGTCTTACCCTCTTAGCCTGGGTAAGTTCTATCAAACATTAGGAACCACTAACAGCAAACTCATAGTGTTGGCTGAATGCCAAGCACTGTTTTGAGCACATCACATATATTAATTCACGCAATTCTTACAATCATCTTCCAGGTAAATGCTGTTATGACTGCTCCATGCTAAAGATAAAGAGACTGAAACAGAGAGGGTAAGTGATTTGCCCAAGGGCACCCAGTTGCAAAGCAGCAGAGCCCAGTTACAGACCCAGACAGCCTGGCTCCAGAGTCTGTGAACTTAATCCTGTGAACTTGACCCTTCCTATTATTTGGGAAGCATGTGCGTCATGCCAGGACTGTCCAGTGTGGGTGTCCTTTGAGCTCTGAGACCTGCGCCATGCCAATCACTGTGCTGGGGCTGGGGCTGGGGACACAGGGGTGGCCAGGACACATGGCCCACACCCAGATGGAGCATTCCTTACAAGACAGACGAAATAAATGTTCCGTTAGGATCATGGAGGAGGGGTGCCCAACCCTGACCTGGGGCTGGGTAGGTGTGGAATGAAGCTTGGTCAGGCCTATGGGGACACCTGAAAGATAAATTGAAATACAGCTGGTCAAAAAATAAATAAATAAATAAAGCTAGGAGATAGCATTCCAGACAGAGGAGTGAGCCTGGGGAAACCCAGAACAAGAAGTACAGAGAGAGTGGAGCTACGCATGGATGGGCCGGTCAGGTGACCGGCAGAGAGCCCTGCAGAGGTCGGTATGGTCAGGCAGTGAAGGGCCCTTTGGAAAGTCTGGGCTTTATTCAAAGAGCATTGCAGCATCCCAAAGTGTTGTCCACTGGAGGTATATGAACTGACGTGCATCTAGAGAGAGCGCTTTGCAGGAACAGGTTGGAAGGAGGGGGCCATGGTCCAGGATAGGGTCCACTCTCTGCAGATCTAATGTAACTGCTTCCTGGTACACGGAGAGTTCCAACCTGGAAGTCTGGGGCCGCAGCAGTGGTTCTGGGCTCAACATCAAAGGATGATGGAATCTGTTATATTTGAAAAGGGCTCACCCAACTGTAGGGCTAGGACTTTCCACCGTTAGTTCCCAGTGGGGGCAGTTCTGTCCCTCAGGGGACATTTGGCAAAAATCTAGAGGCATTCTTGGTGGTTAGAGCTTGGGGGAGTATACTAGATAGAGCCTGGGGATGTGTGTGCTGCAAGGCACAACATGGCCCCACACAAAGAATTATTCAGCCCAGAATGCCAGTAGTGCCCACGCTGAGAAAGCCTGCACTGCTACAGATGACCCAAACAAAGCAACTTGTGAGCAACTCAGAACAAGTTCTCCACGGGACAATGAGGGAGAAATGGTCCCCTCCCAAGAGGCTAAATTTGAAAAGTTAAAAAAAAAAGGAATACAATTCTCTAAAAATATTCCAAGTAGAAAAATAAACAAAATAATGCACCTGCCCTCATGCCAGACCCCAAGTCCAGGCTTCAGCTTCCTGGCTTCCTGGAGCACACCAGCCATGGGGGTTCCCTCCTGCCGGGGCCGCGTGGCAGACCACCCACCTGAGAGCCTCGGGTGCCTCGTCTGACAAATGCAACAGGGACAAAATGCATTGGTGGCCTGCTGGTCTATTACAGACACTCAGTAGACATCCGTCTCCTTGCCACTTCTTCTCCTCCCTAAGGGTCTGGAACAGAAGATGAAGTGTCTGGGAAGGTGAACTTTCAGACAGTCTAGAACTCACTTCTGGAATCTGGGGAGAGTGGGGTTGTGGTCCCCAAGGGAGCAAGGTGTCCCCACCCCAAGGGTGAAGGAAGTAATCATAATCACATATTGAGACGTTTTATTACCAACACTCTTTCATACATATTTTTGCGTGTTATATAGTATAACATTCTCTTACGAATATATGAAATCTACGAATAAAGATTTATTTTTAAGTATTCTCTACACCCAATGTGGGGCTCAAAGTTCCAGCCCCAAGATCAAGAGTCACGTGCTCCAAGACCGAACTCACTGGACACCCCTGAATAAAATGTTTTTATATAAAAATGTGTGGTTTAATATGTATTAAGATATTTTTATATATTGGGATATTGGAAGTATACATTTTTTTTTTTTTTTTGCTAATGGGGTGCTCAGTCAAAAACTGTTGACACTGACAGTAGACCATTAGCGTGGGCTCTAGATTGCTTCAGGGAGGAATGGGTCTAGGGGATTGCTCCGTTTATCCCAATGCCTTAAAAACTATTTTTAGACCAAGGGCTTCTACCCTTCCAAAATTCAACTCCTTCTCTTAAGGAACTTTTTCAACTTCTGGCAAATGAGTCTTGAAATAACCGTGCAGATGATTTGGATTTTCAACAGTTGACCTGGTCCATTTCTAGCACAATCCTGGGGCCTTACTCCCCTTTGCCAGGAGAGAGGCTCCACCTTCACCACAAGGAGGGTGACCCTTCAATCCCTCAGGTGGAAAGGGGTCCAGATTAAAGGTGCCGCCTCCTGGCCAGAGTTAGAAAGGAATGTTATGTTCATCAATTTTTTTTTGCCACAATTCCCAAAGAGGTGGCAGGTACTGCCGTCTGGCCAGACGGCTGAATGGCTCCACACGGAGACAATAACAATACACAGTTACAGGGGAGTGGGCGAGGGTGGGAGTGAGTCATCCCTGTGAGAGTCTTTCTAGTATAGCTTTGACTTTTGGATCCTATACCTTAATTTTATTACATTAAAATTATTTAAATACTAAAATTTAAAAATTGTCTTGCCAATACAAAAATAATAATTAATTTTTTAAAGAGGTTAGTAATTCAAATTTCCAAATCTTTGTCCCTTCTGAACTTTATCCGTAAACTCTGATATTTTTCTGATGACCTTTCTTAATAAATCAGTGGTGTCTTGATCACAACACCCTACTACCTGGTAACCCCTTCCTGTGAAATTTACACAGCTGATGTGCACCCTAATGCTTTAAAAAGGCTCAACCTCCCCCTTTAATCTTTCCTGAAGCCAGCAGTGATCTGATTTCAGTGAACCTTGTTTTGTCCCAGGACTCACCTGTGCAATGCATTTATTCTACAGGGAAGCTTTTGAATGAACCCACCACCTGATCCCTCCCTGGTATCCATAGGCTCTGAGAGGTCAGAATCCTGTTTTCTTCCACTGTGGCCACTCTCCCTTCAGAAGTCTTTTTGAAGGCCGGCTGGCTCATTAGGAGAGAGGATCGTATATCCAAGGTGTGTAAGCCCTCCTTTCAGGACATGTCCACCTGTAAAGGGGTTTTTGGCAGGTGACCAACTTCCAGGAATTTGTTACCTCGATCATGGGGCCCAAACTCCCCAGTCTTGGGGTCAGCCCATGGAATTTATGACGCACCTAGCTGTATCACGCAGGCTGGCATGACTCCACTGGACCCAGATAAATGGAATCAAAACCCTCCCCATATTTCCAGGGGCTGGCCCTCAACCAGCTCGCTTGGAAGGTGATGTGAGGCAAAGAGAATCGAGAGTCCTGGTTACATCTGTGGGAGAGAGCAAAGAAGGGCTCCGTGCTGAAGGAAATTCAACATCTTGCACAGGAGGGAGCTTCCCTTCTCTATAGGACTTGAGTAACATGTAATGTCATCAAGGGACATGCTAACACCAGAAATCTTCCCCCTGGGGACAGTATAAATTTTTTTTGTTGAAATAATTTCAAAGTGCAATATTTCTACTGATGTTGTAACAGCCAGCTACTAGCACTGGAAATATGGCATGAGGGCACCTTTGTAAGTGCCAAATAATGAAACAGCCAAATTGGCTTGTTTTCATGAACAAATAAAGATTGTTTTATGGACACATTGAATAAACTTTGTGATGGGAAACAAAATTTTAGTCTGTCAATTTGTTTTTCTCTTGAATGGGTGTAAGAGTAGAGAAAAATATATGTTAGCCTCTGCCCACGGCTCCGGGCACTGAGCTCCTGAAACTCTCGTAACTCTCTAAGTGACAAGGGCACTAGTAGCATCTTCTGTTCTAAGATTTGGTCTTGGAACTGAGTTCCTGACACAGGGCTCCTGAAACACTTGTAATTTCCTGGTTGATGAGAGTTTCTTTTGTTCTAATGAGGTGATGCCAGGTGGGCTCCTGCCTGGGCTCCCAGATGGGGGCTGGTCACCAGAAAAACACAAGTCATGATTAGAAGCTTGAAATTCCCAGCCCACCCATCAGTCTCTTGAGAAAGAAGAAGGGCTGAAAATGGAATTTATGATTGACCTTACCGATGTGAGAAAGCCTCCATAAAAATCCCAATGGTATGGGCTTCAGAGAGCTTCTAGATTGATTGAACACGTAACACACCTGAAGAAGGCATGGAAGGTTGGCCCCCTCCCAACATACCTTGCCCTGTGCATTGCTTTTGACTGGCTGTTCATCTATACTCTTTATTGTACCCCTTTATGATGAACTGGTATGCATAAGTAAACTGTTTCCTGTGAGCTGCTCTAACAAATTAATCAAACCTAAAGAGGTGGCTAGGGGAACCTCTGATTTATAGCCCATGGGTCAGAAGCACAGGTGACCACCTAGACTTGAAATTGGCATCTGGAGTGAGGAGGCTCGTGAAACTGAGCCCTTACGCTGTAAAAGCTGATCTCCACGTAGAAGGTGTCAGAATTTGGTTAAATTGTAGGACCCCCAGCTGGTGTTGTAGAATTGCTCAGCGTAGGAAAATCCCCCATATACAGGTTGACTACAAGTGTCAGAATTAAAGTTTTCTGTGTGAAAGTAAACACGCAGTGGGGGAAAATGGTTTGTGCTTTGTTTTCGTGGGTTTTTTATTTTGGGGTTTTTTTTTGTTGTTTTTCTGACTCAATGGGACACAATAAGTTGAACATAAGCTCTGGTTTAATAACATAAAAGAGATAGACATAAAAACTTGTGATGTGAATGGTACGATTCTATAGAGGAGGATTTGACATTATCTAGCAAATTTATCTATACATTTGCCTTCTGATCCAGCAAACCCACTTCTAGAAATCTCTCCCAAAGATAATACTGGCAAAATGCAATGGAGCTATACACACAATGCTAGTTACAGAAGCTCTGTTTTTAATAGCAAAAGGCGGGAAAAGACCCAAATGTCCACCAATAAGGAATGGCTGAACAAATTAGAAACTGGTTGAATAAACTCAGGCATGGCTACACAGTGGACTGTAGACATGAATGTGGAATAGTTCCCTGTACTACTCTGGAGTGATTTCCAAGAAATAGGATCAACCCAAAAAAAGCAACATACAGAAAACAATAAAACACACACATTATTAATAATTAAACTTAAAACTGTCAGTTATTTCACCAGCACCCCCGCCCCCCCAAAAAAGTGTGTATTCCGGAATGCTGCAGAATCACAATTCAGGACAGGAAACCTATGGCAAAATCATTGGCAAGTCTACAGAACAAGGGGGAAGACCGCTCTTTTATAAATGAAAAGTGACTGTGGGGAGGGGCTGTTATGAGCAAAAAGTCCATAGGAGCAAACTGGACGTTTGAAGTATAGTGGCTCCTCATTGGCTGAGCTGTGACCGTCTCTCATTGGCTGGGCTGTTGCCGGGGGAGGAGAAAACCGTCCTTCCTCATGCTGGAGTAGTAAAGTAGTATCCCTAAGCAATCCTCCTCTGGTTTGCCAAGGAGCGGGCTGTCCCAGGCACAGTAAGCTGGCAGCCATGGTTGGGCAGTGGTGGAGTGAGAACAGGGCAAGATCCAAGGCCAGGGTCCTGCTCATGCTGTGGCTCTGGTGACCACACTGGACCCCTAGGACTTACAGCTGAGACATTTTTTACTCTGTGGCTCTAATAGGAAGCTCAGTTTTTTGAGTCTTCCGATTCAGTCTGGATACAGGCCAAGGTTTTGAAACCCTGGGACACTGGGAGGAATCAGAAGATGACCCAATGCAGGGGAAGTGAGACTCAAGCCTATGTCTCAGGGGAAGGAAGGTTTCCCTGAATGGCATCGCCATGCAAGTGATACTGGCTGAGCAGGCAGGTGCAGATGGCTTTGGGTTCACATCAAGAGCTCTACCCATTGTGGTCAGATCGTGCTCTCTTGTGAGCCCTATGCCTGCCCTCTGGCCCCTCAGAGAGCCTTCCATCTCTAACAATGAACAGTAATGGACTTTTGTCACAACATTCAAGGCACTGCTTTTCTGCCATTTGGGAAGCAGCATTTGGGACACTAATTAGTAATCAGTAGGTTGCTTTTTGAACATGGACTCAGGACAGAGAGACGTTTATCATGGGTTGTGAGAAACATCTGATGACACAGTATTGGCTGCACCCCCAGGACATTATGCTTGTGACTTTCTAAACTTCTCCCTCTGCCCCCCCTTCTTTTTTCTCTAAACTCCTCGCTGGTCATGTTGTTTAAATCTTCCTGATCAACCATAACTTTCTACTACATTCGGTGGGTCTCCCAAGACTGCCTTCTAAGCCCCAGGGTTACCTTGGTCACAAGAGGGAAGTGATCCTATTCCAGGTTCTACAAACAGCCCCTTCTCCTCTGTTCTGTGGTGAGTTTACCAAGTAGACCTCCAAGAGTGCATTATCACCTCTGCATCTGGAATGCCTGTGGTAACCACTTAACACAGACTGAAATAGGTGGGAGCAAATCAGGTACAAGAAAAACTATCTGCTGGGGGGTATGGGTGGGCAGAGCAAGGAACTGAGTGTGAAGGTCAAGGAAGAAAGAAGGATCAAAAGTGATGGAGAACTTGAGTCCCTGTGACAGTTCAATTTTATGTCAGGTTGATTTGTCATGGGGTGCCCAGGTTTTTTCTGGGTGTGTCTGGGAGGGGGTTCCTAGAGGAGATTAACATTTAAATCAGGGGCTTCGGGGAGGTAGAATCCCCTCCCCAGTGAGGCTCATCTAACCCACTGAGAGGCTGAATAGAACAAAGGACAGAGGGAGGGGTGATCCAGCCACGTTCTTCAGTGGAGACATCAATCTTCTCCCACCCTGGGCTCTACCCACACAGAATTTCACCACCAGCTTTCCTGAGCCTCCAGGCTGCAAACAGCAGGAGGACTCCTCAGCTTCCATGATCCTGTGAGCTAATATGCCATAACAAATCCCCTTTCCTGTATGTCCTACTGGGTCTGTTTCTCTGAAGAGCCCTGAAGGATACAGTCCGTGCACACCAGATGAACAGTGATCTCCACTCACAAACCTAGTGCTTGGGGAGGAGAGGCTTCCCCAAGATGTGGTGGGGGGACATTTACCAAATGGGACAGGCTGTTATCTTTGCCTTCCAGAAACCAGTCAGCTTCTAGTAAGGCAGAACCTTGAATTGTCTCCAATGAACTCAGAGTCCATGAGATGAACTCAAGCATAACTGGACGTGGTGGCTGCTGCAGGCATCTTACCATCACGTAGAGCCTGAGGAAGACATGCAGATGGAGGTTGTCAGTGGGGCAGATGGAGGGGAATGGTGGGGACAGAGGCAGGTCAGATGGAGGGAGACCAAGTGCAGAGCATCAAGTGAGCTCCCATGTGGGCTTCACCTCAAACTTGTTACAAAGCCAAAAATCCTTTTTACTTATTTAAAAAAAAAAAGAGAGAATTTGACTGGCCCTGTGTCCCAGCCAGACAATCATCCCTGCTGCACCTCAGGCCATGGTTTCACAGACCTCACCAAAATGCAGTCTCAAATGGAACACCCCATGGAAATCATGATGTTCATGTTTCACAGGTTTGCTGAGGATAAAGGCTACTTAACAAAGGATGACCTGAGAGTAATCATGGAAAAGGAGTTCTCTGGATTTTTGGAAAATCAAAAAGACCCTCTGTCCGTGGACAAAATAAGGGAGGACCTCGACCAGTGTGGAGATGGCAAAGTGGGCTTCCACAGCTGCTTCTCACTAATTGTGAGGCTCACCATCGTGTGCAAAGACTATTTTTAGCACACATGTAAGGGAAAGAAGTAGGCAACATTGAGCAACACTCCCACCCAATAAGAGTTCTCCCAAAGGGTCTCTGAAGGAATTTATCCCACAGCTTCCTCCTGTATAAAGGATTCCATTGGCAGATGGTGACCCTCAGAAAATGTACAGATAAAATCCAACACCCATTTGAGAAGGAGAGAAAGAAAAGTCAGATAAGCTTTTGATTTTTGTATTGTTTGCATTCTCTCGCCCTCAATAAACAAATTCCTTTTTTAGTTCCTCAAAAAGAGAGAGAGAGAGAGAGAATGCAAAATGGTGCAGCCACTGTGGAAAACCTCAAGAAATTAAACAGAGTTATCACATGGCCCAGCAATTCCACTTCTAGGTGTAAAACCCTGAAGAATCGAAAGGAGAGACTCAAACATGTATTTGTACACCAGCTTTCACAGCCATGTTGTTCACAATAGTCAAAAGGTAAAACAACCCTAGTGCATATCAACAGATGAAAAGAAAATCCAAATGAGGTCTATACCTACAATGGACCTTTGTTCAGCCATAATGAGAGATGATGTTCTGACACATGATACAGTGTGGATGGGTCTTGAAAACATTGTACCCAGTGAAACAAGCCAGACAGAGAAGGACAAATGCTGTATAATTCCACTTACAGGCAGTACCCAGAACAGTTCAATTTAATAGAGACAAGGCAAAATAGAGGTTGTCCGGGGCTGGGGACAGGGGCAGAAAGAGATCTGTTGTGTGATGGATACAGAATTTATTTGGGGACTGATAATGTTTGTTTATTTATTTATTTATTTATTTATTTATTTATTTATTCCTGATAACGTTTTAAGTGAAGACAGTGGTGATCGTCATACAGCATTGCCAAAGTATTTAATGCCCCTGGATTGTACACTTACAAATGGTTAAAATGATAAATATTCCATCACATATATTACACTGCAAGTAAAAAAGTAGAAATTTATTCTCTCAGAATTCTGAAGTCCAAAATCAAGATGCTGGGGGAGAAGAAAAGAGGACCAGAGTTTAGATTTTTTAGTGACGTTTACATAATCTACTTTGGTCAACCAAACCGATGTTCGGTGGTATTGGAATAAGGTGGTTGACAAATGCATGCGTATACACTCACTCCGAGAGCCGGGATGGCATAAGATGGACAAATGCTCTTTCAGGCTTGTGGACAGGTGTGTGGTGTGAGACCTGGGGTGGCCCCTAGCCCAGGCAGCTGAGCCATCGGACACCCTGGAGGAAGGAGCCAATTGAGCCTGTCCCTCTTCTCCTCCCACACTGAGCCAAGAATGCAGGACAACAGCTCAAAGCTTCTCTGCTCAGAGGCTCATTCTTTCACTGCTCAGATTCCCCGGAAAACATCTTGGACAGATACTGAAAGATCTGGCAGTCAGATGATGCTGGCGTCAGGCGTGCCTATGACCAGTGACTTCCAGGTTTTAATCATCTGGGACTTTTATAAATCAGAGACTTTTATAAATACACTATTCCCAGAAATTCCAATTCAGCAAGTGTAGATTGGGCCCAGGAATCAATGTTTAGCACATGACCCCAGGAAATCAGAAGTATGTGGTCATTGGGTCCATCACAATAAATCCTGCGTGAGACGCCAGTTTCCTGATGGAAAGAAACTTTGCTTTGTCAAAAGCTATTAGTTCGTTTTTTCAAACTTGTATGAAGACATCGGTTTTATCAACATCAACACTGTGATTATAGTCTTGGAAATCCCTGGGTGGCCTCAACCACTGTGGTAAATGGCCACATAACAAAAGACAGCATTGTGGGAGGTTACTTTCTCCAACAATGGATACACTGTGGAATTCTCTTCCTTCTTTAGACACAGGGCCATTTGAGTCTCGTTGCAGATGCAAGTGAAAGGTATCTGTCTTGGGACCATCGGAGGTGAGAAAACTCCTGAACTTCACCGTCAGGGAAACAATCAAATCCAGCTGTTCTCAGGTGTGGTGACTTACTACATCAGTTCCTGGTTGATGCTGGCGGATCTGAACTTTCTGCCTTAGAATCCATTCTCCATGTCCTTGAACCTGTGCACCTAGCACTATGAATTCCTCCAAAATCTGGGGAGGGGTTGGTGCTCTCCAGCACAACAGCAGGACTCAGGAAATTTCTAAGCTGTGTGTCTGAAACAGGGTTGCCGGACCAGATTCCAGCAGAGTCACCACATCCCTATCCACCAGCTTCTGTGGACCTCAGAAACAGAAAAACATCTTCGCAGCAACATTCCATCTGAGTCCCAGAGCCAATAGCACCAGGCTTCTCCCTGAAACCTGAGGCGTCCACCTGGCCCAGCAGGATGCAAGGGTACCCCAGGCTTCCTTTGGAGCCCTCACACCTGTGACACCACCGTGCCTTGCATTCTATCCCTCAATGGCCAGTTTGCTAAGGGGAACCTGTGGTTGTCTATTCCCTGAGATTTTCTCATCCCATACTCCTGCCATCCCTTCACTGAGCTGTCTTCCTCATCTTGCCGTCCGTCATCGCTGTCTGCAGGACCATACCACTTTGTGAAACACACTCCCTGCCTGCCTAGTCTTCACTGGGCCAGGCACTTAGGACCTCGACGACCTTGGGTAGCTGTTGGTCTTCTCAGGCCTCACCTGGGCCATGAGTATGTGAGAGCTGCCATCCGTGTCAGGCAGCGTCAACCTGAGGTTCTAGAAACCAGTCTAGCTATTTTAAGCAGAAATGCATTTAATAACATGTATGTGGTTATAAAATCTTCAGAAGGGCTGAAAATGCAGGCTGCAAAGAAGGCTTCCAGGAATGACTCACAGGCCAGTACCCCAGAACGGACCCACCAGAGGAGCTTTTAACTAACTCCATGGCAAATTCTGGAAGCAGGAAGCCACACAGCCTTGGAGTCTCCAGGGACAGAAGCTTTGCCTTTGCTTCCAGTGGCGGGACACCGTCAGTGGCTCTTCAAACCTGCTAAATCTGTATGAGAGAGAGAAAAAAAGATGCCCCCAACTGCTATCTCTCTGTGCACAGAATCCTGCAAACTCCCTCTTCACCGCCTCAGCCCGCAGCTCCCAAATCACATATGGCACCCTGTTTGCAAGGCAGGCTGGGAAATGAGGTTTCTGCTTCTCCAGTCTCTGCACTAAAGGAAAACCCAGTAGAAGGAGGTTGGAATGAATGAATGGGATTGATCATAACTGGCACGCCCCCTCACAGAGGTGTTGGAGGATACAATGACATCTTTATTGTTCCATTCGTATGTTTGTTTATTCAGGGAATAATTACTGCCACTTATTGTACCAAGAGCTCAGTGGGGAGTGAAGTACAGTCCCTGACCCCAAGGAGCTTGCGGGCTTTTCTCTGGAATAAATTGTGCCCCCACCCCCACCCAAATTCATATGTTGAAGCCTTTCCTCTTACGGTGACTGTGTTTGCTTCTAGACAGAGCTTCTAGAAGATATTTAAAGCAAAAAGCTATCCTAAGAGTAGAGTCCTAATCTGATAGGACTGGTGATCTTCTATAAAAAGGGAGAGTTAGATACCTCTCTCTCTCTTTCTCCATGCAGACACACAGAGGAAAAGCCATGCAGAGACACAAAAAGAAGGTGGCCATCTGCAAGCCAGAGGAAGAGCCCCCACTGGGAACAGAACCCATGTTGACACCTTGAGCTCAGACTTTTAGCCTCCAGAGCTGTGAGAGGATCCATTTCTGCTGTTCGAGCAGCTCAGTCTATGGTATTTTGTTACAGACGTCCGAGCAGGCTAAGACAGTTCAGCAGGGGTTTGGGCAAGAGAACAGGCCAAGTATAATACAATGTGTTGGGTGCCAAGGGGCAAGAACCAAGGACTTTGAGAGCACAGAGGGGGCACCTTGATAAGCCTTGGGGAGTCAACAAAGGCAGTTAGGAATCCGAGGGAACAATACATGGAAAGTTCCAGAAGGAAGACAGACCCTGGCATGTTCAAAAGGACTAGAAATGTCCTATTTCTAAGACATTTGAGGAGACTGAGGAGAAAGACAAGTGGTCAGCCTAGAGAGCACTGCACCCTTGACCCAGGATCCAGCCATGGCAAGTCCTCACTGGAGCATAAGCAACTTTGACAAAGGTAGAGATGGGGCACAGTAAGAAGAGAAATGGCAACAACCATGGAGAGGTCCCAAAACTTGCAGGCACAGGCCTCCACTGCCCTTTCTCAGTCACACGGGATGGCCAGGTCTTCAAATTCTGAACCGCCAAGATGTGTGTGCTCTATCTGTATGTCAAGGGGGCTGTGGAACTGGGTGAAGCCGATGTACCCCCACGGATCTCTACATCCATAAACAGTGTAGACAAGCTAGCTTCGGGTGCCTCCAGGAGAGTTGCATATATAAACAGCACCTTCTGAATCACTAACTTGCTCATCTCAGCATGACCTTGTCCAAGAGCAGTAACCAGAGACGGTGCCCCATCTGTCTGGGTTTTCCCTGGACTAGGTACATGGAGCGATTGGGGGGTGGGGAGTGGGGGGTGGGGAGTGGAGGGGAGGTTCAATGCAAAAACCAGGAAAATCCTGGGCAAACTGGCACAAGCTGGTCATCCAAGGACCTTCAGGAAACTTAAAATTTGCACAGAACTCCCACCGTCTTGGTGTAAAGCAGCCCCGTCTCACACAAGTAGGTGTCTTCAGACCTGCCAGGCACCCTTGGGGACATAAGGCTGTAGCAGGCACCCCGCCCAATCCCCTCCATGCTCACAAGCCATCAACGTCCCACCACATGCACCTGAGATACCCCCTGAAGACTTCCCAGCCACAAGTGCTAGGGATTCAACACCTCCAGCAACCGTCCTTGCTGGCCGATGGAAGACTCACACCCCAGCTCCCAGGCTCTTTGGGTGGACAACGGAGGGGTGTTCTCCACACTTGCGCACAAGGAGCCACCAAGCTGGCCTTGGTCACCTGCCCACCGATGCACTCCCTTCCCCACTTCCTTCAGAGTTTCCCAGGATCACTTCCTTTGTCTCAGATCTTTATCTTCAGGACCCATGGGCAGACTCCTGCTGGCAAGGATGCTTGATCCTATAGGTAGACCATGGGAGATAGTAAAGGAGGAAAAGTATGAAGGTGATGTCATCACATCTGTGTTTTTACAAGAATATAGACAAAAATTCCCGCTTTCATGAAACCTTCATGTGGGGGCAGGAGACTGCAGCGAGCAGAATAAAGCCCCCCTAAGAGGGTCACACCCTAAGTCCTGGCATCTGTGAAGATGTTATATGATGAAGGGGAATGGAGGTTGCCGATGAAGTGAAAGTCGCCAATCAGCTGACTTTAGAATAAAGAGATGGTATCGAACTAAGTGCGTAGGTCAGTGTCACCCCACGTGTTCCGTAAAGATGGAAGAGGGGAGGCAGCAGAGTCACCGGGGAAGAGGAAGAGACAGAATGACGGAAGCCAGGGTGGTGGAGTGATCTCAGGGGGCTTTGAGGATGGAAAGGGACCACAAGCCAAAACTGAGGGCAGCTTCTAGAAGCCAGGAAGGCAGGAAAGCTGGTGCTGCCCCCAGGAAGAGACACAGCCCTGCCCCGCAGACACCCTTGATTTTAGTGGAACCAGTAACACCCACCGTGGCATTGACCCCTGGAACTATAGGACAATATATCTGTATTGGTTTAAGCCACTACGTTTACAGTGATTTTTTTTTTTAACAGCAGCCATAACCAGCTAATGCAGGAGCGTAACAAAATAATCAAAAATCTTGATAATAGTATAAAAAACCAACTGCCTAGGATAATCATAAGCTTCATGGAGAAAACAAAGCAGCCAAGGGGGATAGGCTGATGGACAGGGCCTGGTTTTAGCTAGAAATCTTTTGTTTGCTTGCTTCGAGCTCATGTAGGATGAAAACTTGTGAGCGTCGGAGGCCCCAGAAGCGATCTGACCACCATCCAGTACCTGCTCCCATTCCAGTGGGGAGAACGTGTTCAAATTTGTTACCAACCAACTACTTCCGGGGGGAGGGGGGCTGGGATCACAGCCCCTTTCCTCCTGATGTAATGCATTCAACATTTGGGAGCAGAATGACACCATTTGTGGATTTTTCTTTTTGTAGGAATCATTCTGATTATCAACGACGTATCAGGCTAGCTGGTTGGAGACTTGCAACAGCTGGCCCTTTCCTGGGGCAGAAACACCTGAGTGGAGTTTGCCCTTGACTCAGAGGAACCCAAAGTCACGGACACACCAAAGGACCAGAAACACCAACACGGAACCACTGTGTTTTCCTAACACGATGCCGCACCCCAGACCAGAGCAGCTCTGGCTCCCCGGGGAAAGAGCGCAGTTCTCGCTGGATGATTCTGCAGAGCAACTCAGGAGGGATGCTGTGGGTTGAAAGTGACCCCGAAAAGGTATATTTGAGGGCTTGACTCTCAGCACCTGTGAATGTGACCTTATTTGGAAACAGGGTCTTTGCAGGTGGGATTGAGTTCATAGGCGGTCACCTTGGATGGGGGAGGGGGGCTGCCTGGAATCCATTGATGGCGTCCCTATAGGAGAGGGGGATTGGGTGTCAGAGAGGCCAGAAGGGAGGCCCTGTGACTGTGGAGGCAGAGGCCAAGTGATGCAGCTACAGCCTGAGGAGGAGCAGGAGCCCTCCAAAGCTGGACGGGGTGAGGAAGGACCGTCCCCTGGAGCTTTGGAGCTAGCCTCCCCTTGCTGACACCTTGATTTCTGGCCTCCGGGACCTTGAGGAAGCTCAGTGCCCTTGTTTTAAGCCTCCCGGTGCGTGGTGCTTCGCTTCCACAGCCCTCAGAAACTGATACACAGGCCAACCTGGGCAAGAGCCGTGGGGCTAGAACGCCACTTAGAGACCCTTCATAAAAGGGACATTCCTCTGTCGGGGCAAAGCCGCCCACCATCGGCCACCCACTAACCAGCTAAGTTTTAAGACCTGAAGCACAGCCATAGAGAGGCTCACTCTCATTCTCACTGCCTCCCTGCCCCATGGGTCTCCCCTACACAACTGGCGGTTGGTGTCCCTCTAAACATACCCTCCCGCTCCAGAGTTCCCCCTCCTCCAGCTCCAGAGTCACCCTCCAAAGTGTGCATTCTGGCCCCCTTTCCTAGTCAAGGGGTCCGTCTCTTTGCATTCAGAAAAAGGGGCTAGAAGTCTGCTCATATTTCCAGAAGACGGGGCAGACATCTGGACATAACATCCCCTCCCTACGAGGGATGCTCAGTCCAGAGGAAGCCCCCGCTAGAGCCTCATTGAACGAGGGGGTCCCTCCACTTTGGCCGATCGTGTATGGTGGGAATCAACATCAAGCAGTGTGTATGGGCAGTATTACATGACAGAGATATTTTTAAGCAATCAGATGCTTCAAAATCCTTCCATACCTAACCTGTATAGCAGGCTTCTGGGCTCTTGCCATCCGACCCTTCTGCCTGTCTGTCAGATGGAAAATGTTAGGGACATGGCCCGTGGACAGCCAAGATCTCCTTATGCCTCCCACTTATCTCCCTCCTTCCCCTGTTCCTTCTTTCTCCGGGCTTTATAAAAAGATGTAGATATAGTGATAACATCACAGAAAATGGGACACGCCAAGCGACTCTCTTGCAAGTCTGCCTTCGACCACGAGGTGGCAGTATTGCCATGCCTTGCTCTCCTTACCCGGCCATTTGCAAGGACTGTCCCCAACAGTGGGGTGACTTCACGCTCTCCGTTTTATTGACACGTCTTCACCAATGTCACCCTGGACAGGTACAATTTGCGACTAGTTTGTTCTGGCAAGCTGACTTCACGTTTTTTGCTTTCCATCAGGTGTTTTGTGGCCATATTAATTAGACAGTTTTTTTTTTTTTAATTAATAGGTTCTGTTCTAGAGTAGTTTGGGGATTATAGGAAAAATTGAGCCAAACTACAGGGGCTTCTCATCTATCACTTCACTCCACACAGCACACCCTTTCCCTTGTTGCTGACGTCTTGCCCTGGGGAGGTACATCTCTGTTATTGAGGAGGCAATACTGATACATTGTTATTAACTGAAGTCCATGGGCTACCTTGGGTTTCCTTCCTGGTGGTGTATGTCCTATAGGTTTGGACAAATGTATAATGCTACGTATCTATCGTTATAATGTCATGCAGAGTATTTTCACCGCCCTCAAATTCCCCTGTAACACCTATTCTTCCCTCCCCGATGCCCCCGCCCAAGCCCTGGGAACCACAAATCCATTTACTGTCTCTGTGGTTTTGCCTTTTCCAGAACGTCATGTAGTTGGAATCATAGGGTATGCGGCCTTTTCAGACTGGCTTCCTTCTCTTAGCAATGCACATCTTAGACTCCTCCCTCTCCTTTTGTGGCTGGGAACCACTTTTTAGCCCTGAATAACGTTCCATTAGCTGACTGTACCACCGTTTATCCGTTCACCTGCTCAAGGGCATTTCGTTGGCTTCTAATTTTTGGTAATTTGAGTAAAAATGCTATAAACACTCATGTGCAGGTGTTCATGTGGACATAAGTTTTCAACTCACGTAATAGTAAGGAGCACAATTAGCGGATTATATGGTAAGGCTATGTTTTTTTTTTTTTTTTTTGAAAGATTTTATTTATTTATTTGACAGAGAGATCACAAGTAGGCAGAGAGGCAGGCAGAGAGAGAGGAGGAAGCAGGCTCCCTGCTGAGCAGAGAGCCCGATGTGGGACTCGATCCCAGGACCCCGAGATCATGACCTGAGCCGAAGGCAGCGGCTTAACCCACTGAGCCACCCAGGCGCCCTGTTTTTATTGGGTGAGCTTTATCAAGAGGGTTGGCTGACAATAAGGAATGGTTGGACATTTTCATCTGAACACCATCTCCAACACTGGGGCCCTTGCTGTTTTCTAACCATGATCGTGGTCCTTCCAGAAATAGATATGAAGTGTCACTGGAGTCCAGGGGGCTCCCAGTGGGTAAAAGGAACCCAACCCCCACCCCAAACTTACATGCCCTCCCACGCCTGCGCACTTGACTGATGGGGAAATGGATCTGCCTTTAACACACTAAGCAGAGTTCTACATTCTGAGTAAAAATAGCCTGTGATCTTCTTCTGACCAACACTAATTTCAAATGCTCAGGTGAAGTGGGTTTAGTAGAAGAAAACCTTTTTTTAAAATAAAATAAGGTGGTGACAGTGATTCCACATTGTAGAGAAACGGCCTTGGTCTCGCAAGTGAGTCAGAAACACCCAGATGGGCCCTGAAGAGTAGCTGGGGGTGAGAGACAGGAGGCCCCCTTGGCACTCCTACAGCGGGGCTCAGCCTGTCCGCCTTCTACCCTTAGTAAAAGTCCACCCGACTTAGTAAAAGTAAGAAACCCACACACCAAATGCAATGCAGACTTTGAGGGAGCTGCAAAGCTCCAGGGAGCCATGTAGCTGAGAGAACAGAGAGCAGCCCCGGGACCAGGACCAGCAGACGACGACGGTGGACACAGGGACTGCTTGAAGCCTCTGTATCGGGAGCAGCCACCCCAGTCCATGCACGGAGGCATGTACACATGTGCACGCGCACCTGACACACACCCGTGCATGTGTGCATACATACCCGCTCATACACACACGTGAGCCTAGGCACACATTCCCCGCACAAACACAGAGATGCCATGCGTGTGTGCGTGCACAGACATGCAGCCACGCACAGACACGCACAAACATGAATATTACACGTTTACATGCTCACAAATGCTCATGGCTATCTACGCACATGCTCGTATCCACATACAAACGCACACACATGCGCTCAGGCACAGATACACACAGCAGACAGAACACAGCAAAAACCCACATGCCGCTACCAATAAATGGAACAAACTGAGGGAAGCTAAGTCTATACTCATCAATACTGGCATCCCAAGGGAAGCCTTTCCCTCTGGCATTGGAGGTTCATATGCTGTTAGCTGGCTTGAGGCTCCAGCACCGACCACCGGTTACCTTGACCAGAGCCGCTGTCCTTTCTTGCAGAGAGCTGCCACACCGCATCCCCACTAGATGAGAGGCCCTAGGGAAATGTCTCATTCGACAGCAGAGGAAACGCATGCTGGCCACCTGGTCCTTCTTTCTTTGGGAAGTCAGGCTCACCACTTACCTAATGTAGAGAACAAGCAAGATAAACCATCACTGGAAAACTGCTTTGGAGGCTACAGAGGAAACTCAGCAGACCAATGCATGTTTTTAATTGAACTAAAACTCTAGAGGGAGGTCAGGTAATAAAGCAATAATTTAAGTGCAAGGAAGGTATATAAAGAGAAGACAGAACAAGGAAGCTCTGAAAGATTAAACACAGGCTAGCTCAACTCTTTTGCAGTACCAGGAGGCAGATCAGGGGGGACTTAGGAGTGCCGTGGAAAGGAAGCTTGGGAAAACTCAGCAGGCATGGGTACATTCCCTCTCTTGACTGTGGTTGGTGATGGCTTCATGTGTGTCAAACTTACCAGCTGTATTGCTTAAATCTGTTTAGTTTAGAGCACGCCTGTTATATACCTCAATAAGGTGGTCCTATTTTATCAAGATTATGTATTTTTTTTTAGATTTTATTTATTTATCTGACAGACAGAGATCACAAGTAGGCAGAGAGGCAGGCAGAGAGAGAGAGAGAGAGAGAGAGAGAGTGAGGGAAGCAGGCTCCCTGCGGAGCAGAGAGCCCTATGTGGGGCTCGATCCCAGGACCCTGAGATCATGACCCGAGCCGAAGGCAGCGGCTTAACCCACTGAGCCACCCAGGCACCCCAAGATTATGTATTTTAGAGAGAGAGTGTGTGTGTGTGCAGGGAGGAGCAGAAGGGGAGTATGGGTAGGGGGAGAATCTCCATCAGGCTCCCCTCGGAGCACAGAGCCCGACGTGGGTCTGCATCCCAGGACCTGGAGATCAGGACCTGAGCCAGAACCAAGAGCCACACGCGTAACCAATGAAGCCACCCAGGTGCCCCCAGTAAAGTGGTTTTAAAAATATACTTGCCCCAGGATGAGTGCTGAGTAACGTATGGAACTGTCGAATCGTTATGTCGTCTGCCCGAAACTGCCTGAAACTGCCGTGTGTTCATTACACTTCAGTTAAAAGCGAAAATGCAGACCGACCCCTCCCCACCGTCACATCCGTGTAGTCACCCGTAAGGCAGGAGGACAGGCCAATGGGTGGCGTGAAATACACACAGGCCCCCTTTACCGTGGAACAGCTTATTCTATAAGCTAAACAGCGGGCTCCAAACCAAGCCAGATCGGGGCTGCCAGGCCGGCTTCCTCACAGAATGGCTTTTGTGTACTCAGCGAGGCTTCGGGTCTCTTTCCCCAGCTTGCCTCAATGGAAACTCGGATAAAATCTGTGCTCTGCCCGTCGTCGGGGGGATATTGTCAATCACCCATTCATCCCCGCAGCAGCCGGCCATCCCGTGCTTGGGGCTGGGATCCACAGACACTGCCGGGCTGCTGCCGTGAGGACTGAATGTTGACTACCTGTGTGCCACGCGTCACGCCGCAGACAAGGAGAACCCCCACTCTCCCTGCTCTCAGGCGGCTGGCGGTGCAACGCAGAAGCGAGACAATGGCGTGTTAGAAGGCAGTACAGTCATTATATTTGATAAAGGTGATAAAGAAGGCAATTGTGTATAGGGGACTGTGTAGGGACACATCTCATTCGAGGGGACGGTGGAAAAGGGAGGAAATTTGATGACCCTTATTTGGATGCTGTTCCTTGGAAGTTCCTGGTGATTAACTCAATCGTGAATGGAAGGCGGCTCCCGAGTCCTTGGTTCTACTACACAGCATAGGGGACCCAGCTGTGGTCCTGAGCTAAGAGACTCGAGGTAGAGATGGAGATCAGGACAATGGGGTAACTTCAGCCCGTGTTATTCCCTAGGAAGCGTGGGCAGGATATAGTGATGGTCGCCTGGAGTAGGGAACAGGGGAGAGGGATGTCAGGTAAAGGGAGCAGTTTGCAGAGCTCCTGGTTTCTTCCCGGTGATCGGGCAGATTGCAGAGTACAGATTAAAACAGAACCGAGAGGGATGAGCAGGTTTGATGGGAAACATGAAGACTTCCGTTTTGGCCTTCCAAAGTGTTCTTTGGGAATTAGCCTGTATTTCAGAGGCCAGTGATGAGCTGAGAAGGTGGAAGGGGCAGAGCTCGCTCGAGCCGCAGGCGCCCGACAGCCGGAAATCACCGTCTCAGGTCAGAGCGAGACAGTCCGGGTGCAAGAAGCTGTCCCTGATGGAGTTTTGTGCATTCTGCTCACTTGTCCTACTAGGTCAAGGTCACTTACTGGGATGAATGAAAAATACTAGGACTTTGGTTTATATTGGTTTCTAACTTTAAAAGAAAAGAAAATGAAGAGAAAGAAAAGGAAAGGAAGAACGAAGGAAGGAAGGAAGGAGGGGGAAGGGAAAGGAAAGGAAAAAGAAAAGAAAAGAGGAAAGGCGGCAGGGAAGACGGAAGGGAGGAACATAGGAAGGAAGGGAGGAGAGAGGGAGGAATGCTCTGCTGCTTCGCCCTGTGGGCTAACCCTGGTACCCGACCTCACTGCAGGGGCCAGACTGGCAGGTGTCGTGGGATGCTCTCAGCACCCGGAAGGGACAGCGGGAGCTCCAGGTGGCGTGGGTCGACCCAGCTCTTCACACCTTCTTTGCTGTCCAAATTTTGCTGTTACTGCAGGTCCCAAATCCCCATTAAGAGAATTTGCAGATTACATTATCTAGTTTTTAATCAAACTCATCCTCCTGAAAATGGACAGGTGCCTTCCACAGACGCCTGCTGGACGGTGGTGTGAAGAGATTTCCAGGGAAGCAAGCAGGGGTGGGCAGAGAGAAAGGGACCACGGCCCTCCGGCGATGCAGGAGGTCAGGATAAAGGAATAAACCTAACCTGGCCCTTCCGGGTCAACGTGGCATTTAACAGCAAATGAGAAAGTAACCACTTTCCTGCCAGAAACATGTACTACGAGGGGAACGTTCTGAAAACTGGAGTTTGGAAAGCTTTCTTTCTATCATTAGTGTTTTTACTGCCAACAAATGACGTGTGACAACTATCAGAGCTCTCGTATCTCACACTTGAAAACTTGGAAACACCATTTCCTAACCTGTTAAAAAGCTTCCAAGGGATTCTGTGCATTTTAAAACCCATTTGTGAAACATATAAAAATGAATAACTTCCAATTAATTTGCAAGAACTACTCTCTGACATCAAGGAGCATGGACATTTACTAACTGCATCACATAATCATAGCAATAAATAATAACAGCCCCTGGCATGTTCGGCAGATGGGGTTGGAAAATGAATATTCTGATTTAGGAAGCAGAGTATGGAACACCTACCATGTGGCTCATTATGATTTCCCAAAAGGATGACACACATTTAATCACATCACTCTCAATAAGACATCATTAATAAGGAACTGAGAGGTACAAAAGATTTTTGAGAAAACAGGGTATTTTTGATGGTTGTTAAGACTTTGCCTTTTTGGTCTTCCAAGCTAGAAAAGAGGAGGGTAAAAACATAAACGTTTAGGAGTGCCTGGCTGTCTCAGGCAGTGGAGCATTCGACTATTATCTTGGGGTTGTGAGTTCAAGCCCCACAGTGGATGTAGAGATTACTTTTAAAAAATAAAACAAACATTTAAATTTGTATTCACTTCTCTTTTCCTATACTTTTAATATATCTATTTTTATGTATGTTTTATAATAAGCATCACTGCACTATGAATAGTGAAGGAGACATAATTTATAAATAAATATATTTAATTACATATAATACAGTTGATTAATATGTTATTACATACATTATCCGCATATATTTCCAATTCATAGATGATGAATGAACATATATTAATATACCATATTACATGTATATTAGATACTGATTGTAATTATTTTGCAGTATGTTAAATTATACATACTATATTAAATATGCTTACTTACATCTACTGATGCATATGTATATATTATAATCATGTGCATATGTTTACATAATGTGTGCGTATATTATACTCGTACTACATTTGTAATCCTCCTGCCTTTCCCCGGTGTCCGCACTCTCCCGCATTCCTGGAAGACGACGTTACATCTTCTTCTCTCGCCTTCAACTCCCCGTGCCTTGTTCCTCATCCTCACCCTCAGGTGGTGGTACCACTTCTTATTTCACGGAGAAGACCCGAGCAACCACAAGGAACTTTCCCCAGTCCTCCCAGCACCTGTGCTGAGCTTGCTACCTGCTCTCTGTGGCAGTGAATGGATTCCAGAGTGCCTGGATGGCTCAGTCGTTAGGCGGCTGCCTTCAGCTCAGGTCATGGTCCCAGGGTCTTGGGGTCGAGGCCCCCATCGGGCTCCCTGCTCAGCAGGAAGTCTGCTTCTTCCTCTCCTGCTCCCCGTGCTTGTGTTCCTTCTCTCTCCGTGTCTCTGTCAAATAGTAAAATCTTTAAAAATAAATAAATAAAATAATGGATTCCATTCTTCCCTCTGGACCTGCCTCTCCTCTCTCTTCCCAGGCACCGAGAGCTCCAGAAACCCCCTTGCCCCGCCCAGTCCTCAAGCTTCGTCTGCTGACTTATCTCCATTAGCCGCAAACCTGGTGCCTCTCCTCCCATCTATAACAAGCCAAGCCCTTCCCTTACTCTGACGTCATTCTTCCCACTCCTCTGTGCCCTCTGTAGCACGGCCTCTTGAACGAGTTGCTGAGGCTCATTGAATTCGATTCTTCCCCCAGCTGGGCATCGATCTCCCGCCATTTCTCCAAAATTCCTCTTGCCAGGACCAACAATGACTTCCAAAGTGTGAAATCCCAAACTCAGTTTCCCAATCTCCTCAAAGCCAACCTTCTGGCAGCATTGGACAGAGAAGACTCTGTCCTCCATGAAGCCCCCGTCTCTGGTTTCTAGGACACGGCACCGGCCCAGTGGTTCCCTGGCCTCTCAGCCCACCTTCCCAGGCTCCACTGCTGACTAATATCTGAGCTCAAGCCCCTCTCCTCACTCCAAAGGGGCTCTTGATGGCCTCATGCCTTTGCTTTCTATCCAGAGCTGCATCTCCCGCCGTATGCCTCCAGCCTTTTCCTGGGAAACTCCAGATACTTTACTCAACTGCCTCCGGGAGGGCCCCATTTGCAGTCCTAAGTGGTCTTTCAAGCCTTAACTACCCCAGAGTGAGCTCCCATTAATCCTCGCTCCCAACCTGCTCCTCTCCAAGTCTTATCTAGGTCAGAGGTGGCTCCTTCCCTAAGGCTACGCAGGCCAAAGCCTCAGCTTCAGCCTTGACCCCTCTCTTTAAGTAGATAAATAATGGTCCCTCCTGCCCAAGATGGCCACATGCTAAAACCCGGAACCTGCAAGTATGCTGTCTTCCAGGTCCTGCTCCTTGTGTGTTCGGGAGCACGAGGCCATCATTATTTAACCAACTGCTGGCTATCACAGGCCAATGAGATGTGGTTCCTATGCTATAGGGTAAAATCAAAGACGGAACTTATCACATGGTTAAAAACCATCCCTGAGGAAGGGCGCTGGGAGAGGTCCCAGGGATATCCTGCCCCACTCCCTAAAAGGAACTATCTCCTGTTGGAATGATGACAACAACCTCGGTCTGACCTCAGGACTGGGTATGAGGTGGGACTAGTCCTTAAGGTCTCACCCATCTTGCGATCTGAAGAGAAGAGCTCATCAGCATAGGAGCTCATCGGTCCCCAGAACCTGTTGGTTTGAAATCCTCTTGGGAATTTCCCAGGTGTAATCTGAAAGCCTCAGCCGTGTGCAGAGGGCAGGGCGAGACCAAAGAAAGAGGCGGGCCACTCAGGGCTGGTGGATGGCATGTTTAATAAGTTCTCTTGAACTTGGGTGTGAGGCTGCTGCAGTAGCAGCAGGATGAAAAGATGGATGGACCCCCACAGCTGCCCTAACACCAGATCTTAAAAGTTGGTAAAGAGGTCCTAATAGGGTCCAGTCATGTGTGCCGCACAGGTGTTCTCAACACCGCATCCCCAGCTCCAGGTCATGTGCCCCAGCCTCTGCGAGCCAGAAAGCCAGTGGAATCCACATTCCAAAAACAGGGAAGGTGGGGGGAGCCTCCAAGTGCCCAGGTCCAGCTTACAGATCAGTGGGCAGTCATGTCTTTTCAGTGACCCAACAGGTCCAGACCCCGCCCTGGTGTTCATTCCCTAGAAGCTGGCCAGAGGGGAAGATCCATTTACCTGGATTCTCACTGTTAAAGGACTTTCTAACAC
Source organism: Mustela erminea (assembly GCF_009829155.1). Taxonomy (NCBI): domain Eukaryota; kingdom Metazoa; phylum Chordata; class Mammalia; order Carnivora; family Mustelidae; genus Mustela; species Mustela erminea. The sequence goes on along the minus strand of NC_045614.1, from coordinate 210,083,906 downwards.
ACAAGACAGAAGAGCGTCTCCAAGTGGGAGAGCCAGGACCAGGAGTGTAAGTATAACTCTCCATCGTGAGCCTCTCCCCTGTGCCAGGCAGAGGTCGGGCACTGTTTCCAGCCCCTCGGCACTTCTGGCAGGAAGCTACTTACACCACCCTTCGATACAAGAGGATCCGGAGAGTTAGAGAGGGCCAGTGACTGCCCTAAGACCATGGAGATGTAACAAACAGAACCGAAATTTGGACCACATGTCCCTGGCTTGTGAAGCCACACAGGAGATTGTGTGATTCTATGACAGGATTCCTGATTCTAGCTCAATAAATGGAAGGTATTTTGAACAATGAGAGCACACTGAAAATGCATGGCTGCGAACTTCCAGAAGTAGATACCTTTTTTCTTACATACCCGTCCTCGACCTCCCATGGCCTCAAGGTGGCCCAAGTGACAACCCAGCTTCTGGATAACCACCGAGGCCCAGTTTCTAGGACCATCCTGAGGCCTGGCTGCATGGCTGCCCGTGGCTACCATAAGGCACCCTACATTTAAATTCTCTCCTGTTTAAACTGGCTCCAGAGGTTTTGCTAACTTGCAACCAGAAGAATCCCAACTCACCTAAAAACCACACAGGTGTCAGCTACCTTGAAAGAGAACTTAGGGTGACAGAGAAGCCGGTGAACCTTCTAAACTTGGAAAAGCAAAGAAGCCAAATTCCAATATTTCTCTCAAAACCCAGTTTATAACTCAAGCTTCTGATTTAAGAAACATCAGAAGACCATAGAAAACAACAGGGATTTTAAAAGTGGAATTTAATTTCATTTTTTTAAAAGATTGTTATTTTATTATTTATTTGAGAAGGGGAGAGAGAGAGAGAGCACGAGAGCAGGCGGAGGGAGAAGCAGACTCCCTGCTGAGCAGAGAGCCCAAGGAGGGGCTCAGTCGCTGCTCCCCGGATGCTAGGATCATGGCCTGAGTCTAAGGCAGGTATCTAACCAACTGAGCCACCCAGGCACCCCTCAAAGTGAAATTTAAGAATAAAAGTTGATTAGGCTCGATCCGGGGAGAAAGTTCCTTTCCTTAAAAAAAGAAAAAAGAAAACCAAAACAACAACAACAAAAACCACAAAAAACAAACTAAACAAAAAGCAGCGTATATTTTTAACCAAATAGAAATTTGCAAATTGACATATTTGAGGGGTTTACTCATTTGAGCAGCCTTTGGATCAGTTCATCCTTTGTAATAGCAAACACTCGGAAAGTCAGCTATTTGCCTTCTATCTTAAATCAAATATTTAAATGCCTATAATTTCTCGAGTGTTCAGAAATGCCGTTGGTTCATTTAATAAGCATGCAGCGGGTGCTTACTGCACACAGCCCCCTTCAATTTCCAGAACAAAATAGAAAGCAATCTAAAGTGTCATCCAATGAAACTTTCCCACCTGGCAAATGAATAGGCTGGCTTATCTGGGCAAAGGCATGTTTGCATAACCGGGCTGCATTAAATATAAGAGACAGATGCTAAGAACAAAAATAACCAAACGTGGCTTTCTGAGCGCCTGGTCTCTTATATTCGGTAATTACAAGGGCTGACATGGAGGAAGGAGTTAGGGGAGGAAAATGAATGGGAAATGGTAGGATATATTGATTAAGATGTGTGTCCCTTCCCTCATTTCCAAAAAGGAATCTCTGAGAGCAGCTCTTCACCCATGTTGGTTCCTTTGCCTTCGGGGTATCTGAACATCTGGATTGGCTCTGCCTGCTCGAGCTGAGGAGAAGGGATGGCTCTCTATTGGATGCCCAACCAGGAAACAGTGGTAGATCTTGGATTCCATCGCCGCAGCCGGACAAAGGGGAACAGCTAACAGCTCCCAAAGGACACATCGGGAATTTTGTACCTGTTTGATGGTAGGACAGCTCTTCAAAGATTGTCCCCAAGTTGACTGGATTTCACCCTTAGCAACGTCTGCAATCCAAGTGAAGCAGGATCTTTTGCTTAGTTTCCACCTGTGCTGCTGACAGCACATTCTCTCTGTTTTTTCCCTCCTTGGGAAAGGCCACTGGTGGTTAGCACGAGTGTCCGTGAAAGCGTAAGACAGGTGTCTGCCTTTCTTAAATTTATAAGGCATGGCAGAGATGGCAGTTTCTATAAAAGTTTATTTTCTAAGTGGAAGGAAGAATTGGACATTTTATGACTAAGGATGCTGCCTGCAGTAGGGCAAGGCCCCCAGGCATGCCCCTAGAAGAGGAAGGGGTGATGTTTATCCTAATTATTGAGAGATTCTGTCATTTTGCTCTGATATTTCGAGAGCTTTCTATCTCTCCAGCATCACACCCAGTGCTGGTCCTGAGTCCCCGAGAGTAAGCCCTTCCTTAAGATCATCACCCTGTCCCCCATCTTGAACCTCAAATACCTCCTTCCTTTGCTTGTAAATTCCTACCTCTCCCATTCCTTTGTTTCTTTTCTTCTCCCTTATTTTTCCTTCTCCTGTCCTTTACCCCCGCTGTTTTTCTTTGGTTCATTCCCCATTGTTCTGTGTCATAGAGTCCCAAGGGCAGAAGCAGGGTGGAGAGCGGAGCTGGTGTTCTGCTTTGCCATGCTGCCTCTCTGCTTGTGGGTGGGTCATTCCTTCTCTGAGCCTCAGTTCTAAGAACAAGAAGTGATAATACCTGTTTGTGGGGCTTATGTGAGCTAGTTCAGGTGTACACCCTTAAATTAAAAGCTACCCAAATGAAATCGCTATTATTATTGGGATCACACAGACAACTAAAGCCGGTGACCTGTCTTTACTTTGCTACCTGGAGAGGGAGAGAAAAGAGACAGTGGGTGGTGGGAGCCCAAAGTCACTTGAAGGAATGTGTGGTGACGGTGCCTGCATCTTAGTAATGACTAACTGCATTCCAAAGTCAATGACAGGTCACTGTCTTTACCACAGCTCAGCAGCTGGCCAGCTGTGATGGCCCGCTCAGTGTGCGTTTTAGGTTTCTTTTTCCTGGTCCATTTCCCACTCACATGCACTGTCCCCGGCCCTCTCTGCCTGCGCTAAGCAGCTTAGGGTAAGCTTGGATTGAAAGAGCGTCCTGTCCTAAGGGTGATGACAACGTGGACCCACCCAGCAACGGGTTGCCTGGGTGTTGTTTTTCCAAAACTGCTGTCTCATCCCCTTTGTTACCCTTTTCAAAAGGTCTGGCCAAGTTTACAGAGTTTTCAACTCTGCCATGTCACCCACTCTGCCACAACTCATCTAACCCCCTGTGACCTTTAGCACATTCTCTATTTGTAAACACTAGCTTTATTGAGATATAATTCACATTCCGTAAAAGTTGCTCTTGAAAGTACAATTCAGGAGGGGCGCCTGGATGGCTCAGTGGGTTGGGCCTTTGCTTTCCGCGTAGGTCCTAATCTCAGGGCCCTGGAATCGAGCTCCAAATCAGGCTCTCTGCTCAGCAGGGAGCCTGCTTCCTTCTCTCTCTCTCTCTCTACCTGCTTCTCTGCCTACTTGTGATCTCTGTCTGTCAAATAAATCTTTAAAAAGGAAAAAAACGAAAGTACAATTCAGTGACTTTTAGTATATTCATGGAATTGTGCAAACATCACCGTAGTCCAATTTTAGAACATTTTCTTTTCCCACCTCCAAGGAAAAAATAAAATACCCTTTAGCCCTTACTGCGTCCTCTCTCCTCTCCCAGCCCTTGAAAACCACTGAACTATCTTCTGTCTCTGTAGATTTGCCTATCTTGGACATTTCGTATAAATGGGATAATATAGTATGTAGTTCTTTGTGACTGGCTTCTTTCACTCAGCTTAGTGTTTGCAAGGCCCATAATGTGGTTGTGTTTATCAGAACTTCGTTCCTTTTTATGGTTGAATAATATTTCATATTGGATGGACAGATATCCATTCATCTGCTAATGAACAGTTGCGTTATTTCCACTTTGGGGCTGTTTCTATTTATTTATTTTTTATTTTGTTTTGTTTTATTTATTTTTAGAGAGTGGCGAGAAAGCACCAGCAGTGGTGGAAAGGGGGTCAGGGCAGAGGAAGAGAGAGAGAGAAAGAGAGAGAGAGAAAATCCTTCTTTTTTTTTTTTTAAGATTTTATTTATTTGACAGAGAGAGATCACAAGTAGGCAGAGAGAGGGGGGGAAGCAGGCTCCCCTCTGAGCAGAGAGCCCGATGCGGGGCTCAATCCCAGGACTCTGAGATCATGACCTGAGCTGAAGGCGGAGGCTTAACCCACTGAGTCACCCAGGCGCCCCAAAAGAGAACCCTAAGCATGCTCCACACTCGGACAGTGGGGCTATTTTAATAAGGATGCTATAAACCTTTGAATATAGGTTTTGTGTGGACAGACATTTTCTTTCTTTCCTTCTTTCTTTTTTTTTTTTTCAACATACGTTTTCATTTCTCTTGGGTTCATACCTAGAGAGGAATTGCTGAGTCCCAGAGTAGTTCTATTGCTAACTTCTTGGGGACCTGCCAGATTGTTTTTCCAAAGTGGCTTCACTATTTTATATTCCCACCAGCAATGTAGGATAGTTCCTATATTTCTTGATCTTTGTATCACATTCTAGTTCATGAATTATCTCTATATGTATATTACTACTTCAAGCTCCTAGTGGCCACAAACCGCTGCGAGATCATCACAGTGGGAACCACAGCACAGGATATGTTCTGAATAAATCACAGCTATTAGTTGGATATGTCTTTTATTATATTCAGTTACAGTTCTTAACTAAATTGAGTAAGCCCACTTTAGGAGAAAATACAGGTCTGATTTCACACCTTCCAAAGAAATCTACACATAAACAGAGTTCCCCTGTATCGGGCCCTTACTGGACTCCTACCACATATGACCTCATTTTTCAGATAAGGAAACTAAGACTCAAGTTACTCGTCCAAGTAATTAACAGCGAAGCTGAAATTCAGACCCAAGTTTTCACTGCATCACGTTGTCTTTCACGGTGAAGGAATTCTATCTATTTTGTAGGGAGAAGAGGTTTATTTGAGAACTTGTGCTTTCCCTCTATGAATTCCACAAATGCAAGCACCGATGTTTTACTCCTTTTATTATCTCCTTTTGTACACAGCACATAGTGGTAACTCAAAAATTTACTTCTGATTATATAAATGTTGAACAATGATATAATGACGAATACGTATATATAAAAGTATATATAAAGTATATATAAAAGGTATTGTCGTCACGGTCTAGTTCAATACTTATTGCGACTATATATGATAATATACGGTAAGCACCTAACCACTTGCCAATGGCCACAGAGCCATAGTCGAAACTGGATCTCCCTTGAATCCCCCAAAGTTGGCCTATGTGCCTCAAAGCGTCACTGCAGGGGAACCAGAGCAGCTCTGCCTCTGCAGCTATCATCCGGGCGCCCAAGACACTGCCTGGTGCCACTCAGCTGACACCAGCTGTCGGAAAAGCGGAACTTGCTGAAGGGGCCTTTGCCCCTAACCAGCATGGCCACCCTCGGGCTTCGGACTGAGGGCGGCAGAATGAGAGTCACGTGAGATGAATTCCGTTCTTTTATTGGCTTTATCTCCTGGAAGGGCGGGATACAATGGCCCAGCGGGGGCCGCCTTAAAGGGCCCGCCGCTAAGTCTTCCAGAGCTCCACCCCCGGGGCTGGGCGGGGCCGGCGTGCGAAGGCCGCGTCCGGGGGAGCCGTGGTGACCGCCGCCGGCTGTGACGGCAGCCGGAGGGGTTTAACCGCGGAGTCGGCGGGCGGGAGAGCGCGAAGAGCGCGCGCTCGAGCCCGGCTCAGCCGACGGGGGCGCACGGGGACGCGCGAGCTCCGGCGCGGGGATGGAGGACGCCGTGGCCGGGCCCCGGCTCCGGGCGGCGGCCGAAGCGGCCGAATCGCGAGCTCAGCCGGGGGTGACGCTGCGGCCCTTCGCGCAGTTGTCGGGGGAGGCCGAGGCCGACGAGGGCGGCGGCGACTGGAGCTTCATCGACTGCGAGATGGAGGAGGTGGACCTGCAGGACCTGCCCAGCGCCACCATCGCCTGCCACCTGGACCCGCGCGTGTTCGTGGACGGCCTGTGCCGGGTGAGGGCCGGGCCGGGCGGGCCGTCGGGGGGAGGGCGGACACTTGTTGCCGGGAGGAGGCGGCGCGGGTAGCGGCGCCCAGGTCCCGGCCGGCTCGCGGCAGCCTCTCCAGCCCGGGCCGCTGTCAGGGCCGAGAGGCGACGCCCCCGGCCGCCCTGCCACGGTCCGCTCCTGGCCGGGCGGGGGCGGGGGCGCGCTCCCCGAGGGTCCTGGGTCCCCGAGCACCTGCCGGGCCGCGCGCACACCGGGCACAGGGTCTCTCAGCGCCTCGCCGCAGACCCTGGCTGGTCACCGCCTCCTAGGGACGCCCGTGACCCCGGGTGTCTACTCGGTGGGGATAGTAGGGTGGGGGACATGAAGTAAGGGACAGTCAGGGATGAACTGGCACCTGGAGTGGTCGGCAGCTCACACTGCCACCCCGGGGCAAGTACCGTCGCTCTGCACTTATTCCTTTGGGGAAGGGGCTCCCCCTCATTCATAGGGAGCAGGAAACAGACGTGGAGCGGCGACGTGATTCACTGTTCATAAATAGGACAACGTCGCTGCATTCCCAATCTGCACTATTGGAAGAAAAGCCAATGTTTGGGTGAGAATCTTCGGTTGCTCATTATCCTGTGGCTGGCCAGTTTTGGTCGAATGGTGTTGGGGGGGGAAGGGACGCATTCTCTAGGCCTTCAGGATAGGAATCTTGCCCCAGAATGGATAACATGCCACCGTCAGGACACTCAGTATGTGCAGAGCTGGGTTTTTCGTTTTTTGGTTTTTGTTTTGTTTTGTTTTTGTTTTTGTTTTGTTTTTTTTGATTTTTAAATCTACCCAGTTTAGAAACTTAGGAGGCTGAGGGGGCAGGTATGAGTAATCGACGGTGGTGGCGGGGAGGAGGCATTTATTTCAAATCTGCAATTAGTGTGCAGAATAAAATTTGGAAAACGTAGGCATTGCAGAATAAAGCCTGTCTTTGAGAGATATGCCTCATGAGGAGAGCAGCTGTCAAAAAAAGTGATGCTTTCCATGCTTGGCTCTGAGTCTGCCTATACTGGCAATGAACTTGTAGCTGAAGGCTGCTGCCAAGAGGAACACCACTGTGGAACAGAGAATGGCCTGCTCGCGTCCCATTTATTGGTAATTTCTGTGCCCATCCACTTTCAGAAAGGATTTACATCGGCTGTGGGCTTAGGGGAGCTCCGTGCATGCTTTCTAAAGCAACAATTGTCATAAATGCAAGGTCTCGCTCATCTTTTTCTAAAACCTTTTCTCTTCTCAACGCCAAGGTCTAGCCAGCATATCAAGTCTCTTTCCTAGGGGTCTGAGGCTGTCTTTTTAATGGAGCAGGTCAGGTCGTGTAAGGTTGTGCTTATTTACTTGGGTGTCTAGCGATTCCTAGTTTTATGGTCTTTCCAGAAAGTGCAGGGGACATTCCTGAAATTGCTTTGTATGAAATTTTGTCCACTTTGCTAACTGTTCATTTTAAGAAATGGTTGAGACTCTGCTTGGGCCAGGCACTGTTCTAGGCTCTGAGGGACAGCAGTGAATGGAATCGCGACCCTGCCTCCAGGGCTGGCCTTTCTGTTGTGGGGCAGCAGACTGTCAACAAGTATTAAACATGTCAGGAGGTCATCGTGCTATAGGAAAAAAGTAAGATGGAGGTGATGGGGGAGGAGGAACCGGAGGTCTGGGAGGGGAGGGAGATTGTTTTACGTCAGATGATCAGGGAAGAGCTTTCTGACAAGGTGATGGTTTGAGCAGAGACTGAGGGCTTAGCATTCAGTCCTTTATTCATTCTTTTGCTGAGTACTGAATGCTTCTTACGTCCCAGGCACTGGTTTAGGCCCATGGGGAAGAGCGGTGAACATGGTGAACTTCCTGCTTATGTTCCAGTGGTTGAAGTGGGGGCGAGTCAGATAACTGAGAAAAATAAGTGAACGAGGTAATTTCGGATCCGTGGAGACAAGTAGAGTAGAGAACGTAATGTAGGATAATATGCTAGAGAGTGACCAAGGAGAGGACGGGGCTGAGTCCTACCAGTCCTAACAGGGACACCGTGGTGGTTCGAATTGGGGATGAACTGGGGCAGGACTAAGGGAGACAGCTGGGGTGGGGACGGGTGTTGGATGGAGGGGAGGAGGCCACACTGCCAAGTCCAAGACCCAGGAGAGCAGCTGGTGGCCGGGCCGGAGCTGCGGGAGTGAAGGGGTGTGGGATCAGGATGCTACAGCAGGGAGTGGCAGGGAGGAAATACCCCACTCACCCTGGCTTTCTGGTCTCATTGGTGGAAACCAGCTGGCAGCCAGGAGGCCAAGGAGCCCAAGTAGTTGCAGTCCATAGGTGGGGTCAGCCTTCCAGAGCCCAGAGAAGGGTGTGGGAGGGTCAGTGTAGGCAGAGAGGACATGCAGAGAGGGGCCAGCACGGGGCCGCTGTAGAGTGAGTGGCTCCGGAAGGTCCCTAGGCACAGCTTGCACTTGGCTGGCAGAAAGAAACTCCTTGCGTGGATTTGTGTGGCCGCCATCCAGGCAGAGGGCACAGAAGGGAACAGCAAAGCCAGAAGTTCTAGGGAGATGGTGAACTGACTGTATTCAGAGGGTGTGAAGGGCGCCTCTTGGCCGAGTGAGAGATGGTAGGGGGGTGGCTGAGGTTAGACACAGCTGGGGAGTGGTTCCGTGGGGGGCCCGGAGAGGGATTGGGACGTTACTCTAACAGCTAGCAGAGTGGAGAAGGTCTCCTGGGGACGGAGGGTGGCTGATCAAGAGAGGAAGCAAGGAGACCCCTTTGTTAGCTCTCGCCCTTTGTTGTCTAGGGCAGCTATGAAGGTGTTTGAATTTGGGTGGGGGCATTGTCTGGAGCTTGTGGGGAGGGGGCAGGGGAGCTTTGTGCAGTGTTGCTCGCACATCCCTAAGCTCCCCCTAAGGTGTCCGATAATCGGTGAAGACACAACATTCACTGGGCTGAAGGAGCTCTGCCACCAGGGACGGTGAGAGGAGAAATCACTGTGTGGGGGTGGGGGTGGGGGGGAGGCTTATGGTGAGCCTTCCAGTAGAAAGAATGTCTCCTGCAGCTAAAATCACCCCTCTAGGTAGGAAAGTGTGGCTTCTAGCAGCCTTATTATTTTCGAGGCCGTTCTCCCTCAAGCAGCCCGATCCCTCCTTTGGATATTGAAATGAACATATCCTTCGGCTTCTGGTCAGTGTCGCCTTACCCGAGTGGGCAGACGGCTCCCTGCGTCCCCCTCCTCTAGGTCGCTGTGCTGGGGGGCTGGCCATGCCCTCTCCTGAACCAGTCCCTCGGAGGGTCACCTGGAGGAGTGCCCATTAGCCTGGTAGGGCCGCTAGAACCACATACCGCGGACTGGGAGGCGAATAAGGAATGGACGCATGTTTCTCACCGCTCTGGAAGCCAGTGTGGTCAGCAACGGTCCTCTCCCGGGCTGCGGACCTCTCACTCTGTCCTGCTTCGGTAGAAGGGATGGGGAAGCTGGGGTCGGGGGGCCTCTCCCCCGTCGTGACCTGAACACCCCCTAAAGGCCTTTCCCCCTCATACCATTACCTTCAGGGGTTAGGATGTCAACCTGTGAATTTGGGGGGAACACAAACATCCAGACCATGCAGAGGGTATGAAGGAAAAAGACTGTGCCAACTTCTTTCCCAGTGCTCCTCTTACTCTCTAACCATAGTCCTGATAGAAATTGATCTAAACCACCAACTCGTTTGGGAATTTATGTCAGAAGCCGTTTTCTAACCATAACACTTAGGTCTGATAGGTAAAGCTTGTCGTTGTTAGCCCGGTCATCGTCAGTGCTGTAAAAAATTTATAATAAGGGGTGCCTGGGTGGCTCAGTGGGTTAAGCCGCTGCCTTCGGCTCAGGTCATGATCTCAGGGTCCTGGGATCGAGTCCCACATCGGGCTCTCTGCTCGGCAGGGGGCCTGCTTCCCTCTCTCTCTCTCTATGCCTGCCTCTCTGACTACTTGTGATTTCTCTCTGTCAAATAAATAAATAAAATCTTTAAAAAAAATAAAAAAATAAAAATAAAAAAAAAATTTATAATAAATGTGTTCATTAAATGCTTATCTAAAAAACACCTGAAACTGTACCATCAGCTTCAAGCAATATTACTAGAGAGTTCACATCATTATAAATGAATGAAAAGTTTTTAAAAGATTATTTTCGAGGGGCGCCTGGGTGGCTCAGTGGGTTAAGCATCTGCTTTTGGCTCAGGTCGAGATCCCAGGGTCCTGGGGTCGAGCCCTGCATCAGGCTGTCTGCTCAGCAGGGAGCCTGCCTCCCCCTCTCTCTCTGCCTGCCTCTCTGCCTACTTGTGATCTCTCTCTCTCTCTTTCTGTGTCAAATAAATAAATAAAATATTTTTTTAAAAAAAGATTATTTTCAAGCACCTGGGTGGCTCAGTCAGTTAAGTGTCTGACTCTTGATTTTGGCTCAGGTCATGATCTCAGGGTCCCGAGACAGAGTACTGGGTCACGTTCCATGCTGGGCGTGGAGCCTGCTTAAGATTCTTTCCCTCTTGGGGCGCCTGGGTGGCTCAGTGGGTTAAGCCTCTGCCTTCAGCTCAGGTCATGATCTCAGGGTCCTGGGATCGAGCCCCACATTGGGCTCTCTGCTCAGCAGGGAGCCTGCTTCTCCCTCTCTCTCTGCCTGCCTCTCTGCCTCCTTGTGATCTCTCTCTCTCTCTTTCTGTGTCAAATAAATAAAAATATTCTCTCCCTCTCCCTCTGCCCTTCCCACCCCCTCTCTCCCTCTCTGAAAAAAAAAAAAGAAAAGATTATTTTCAACTGTACAAATATTAACTAGCATATCCCATTACTGTTCTCTTTTTGCAAGACTTTTTTTTTTTTTTTTTTTTTTTTTTTTGAGAAAGCAAAACAGGGCTTTGAACCAGTGACCACATGTGCTTGGGCTTGTTGGCCATGGTCGTTGGTTCCCTAGAAGAATGCTTATTCAGTCCTTATCAAGCTAAGCAGACACTTGGTTCTCACGTAATATGCTGTGAGTTTGCAGACAGCGAGTACGGTTGCATAGGGTAATAGACGCGAATGCTGCTTTTCTTTTTTCTTTTTTCTTTTTTCTTTTTTTTTTTTTGAATGCTGCTTTTCTTGTTGTCGGAAACACGAATGCATATTTGGCTGACGGAGCTTTGCCCGAAGGCTAAGTCAGAAAATGTGAATCATCAGAACATTTACTCTTCTCTAGTGAATAAACTCACCTTCCTTAAGACAAATGCCCACTTCGGACCTGTGACATAGACATGCTTTTCTTTCAGTAGCAGAAATATTCTGAGAGCCATAAAAGGAGTTTGAGCAGCGGCTTTGAATTCGTTGTATCCGAGAAGACCCCAAGCCCTGTCGCACCTTAGCTGTCCGGGAGAGTCCCACGGGAGACTTAAAATCATCCCGACCCCGGGCCACCCTGACCAACTGCAGTCTTGGGCTGGGAACCGCCTGGAAAGAGTTGTCTGAAAAGCTCCCCGAGGTGACTCTAATTGAGAGTCGAGGTTGAGGACCCTTGTGCTACCTGGGAGGGGTTTTCACCTGACCAGAGCCCTTGTTGTGCCGGGAAAATATTGAATAATTGGTCATTGGGTTCCATTTTGAGCCAGATCTGTGCCTTGGTTTCCTCGAGTCTAAAATAGCGTCAGGCTCCTGGTCCGGTGCCTCCCTCCTCTGAGTGGTGTTTGACCTTGTAGTTGGAAGGCTGGTTGATTGGCTGTCAGCCTTGGAGCCTGCGCCTCTGGGAGGTGACACGGGAGATAAGAGTGTGGACTTTAACACGGGGTTGCCTCCCGGGGCCTTCGTCCACAGCCTCTTCAGCAGCTGCTCAGTCTGTATGTAGCCAAACGGCAGGTCCCGGACGGGCCCTCTCCAGACTTGGGCGTTGGTAGACAAGACACCATCCAGTAGTAACTGATGATGAGATGTTTTTCAGGTCCAGGCGAGCAAGGCCGGTATGCACTGCGGGGTCTCACAAGGCTGTAGGTACTTGGCGGCGTTTCTGCCTGTTCCTGTTCCAAGTCAGTCTGTGGCCGCGGGTTGGATAATGTGACATTCCAGCAGATCGGTAGCAATCGGGGTCGACATTGGTATAAAATCCGGGCACTTTCAGGCCTTTTCACCATTCGCTCTCGTGTCCTAGGTATGTGCTTTCTCCAACTTAAACTATGCCTAAAATTGCCCCTGAAGCCCCCTGAAGAGTAGAGAGGCAAGAAACCAATACGGGATGGTTTAATTTATTTGGAAGTGTCCAGAATGTCGCATGTTCAAAAAACAAAAAACAAAACACCTGTGTGTTATATATGTGCGAAGTTTATTTGACGATTTATCTACAATTTCCCTAATTTTAGAATTTCTGACTCTTACATAAATCAAATGAGTCTTTATATCCCTGAGGTTCCTTTGATCCCTCCCCGTCACTCCCCACGAGAGCCGAGCGTGTGGCTTCCTTTTAACTCCGTCCTGCACCACCAGGCATCGCTCACAGCGTTTTTCCTCAGCAGCAGTAGCTTCAAATGTCATTGCCCCAAGACATTACATCAGGGAACAAAAAACAAATCTGCTTTGTGATAGAACAGACAGCTAGAGCAGAGGCTGTGAGACGCCGACTCCTGGGTTCAGATTTCAGGCTGTATCTTCCACGCTTCCCTTTTAAAAAGTGTAGTCAGATGGTCGAGTCCACGGTCCGCATCTTTGTCATTTGAGGGGGCCCGTTGGCCCTGGTTTGAGACGGCAGGACTCCTGGGAAGTATCAGGCGCTGGCGCTCAGCAGTGTGGGGGTGGGGGGGGAGGTGGCAGTGGCAGAGAGAGACTCCTGGGCGAGCACGTTCTATGCACCATTGTCAGGACCCACGCCAAGGGCTGTGGGATTCTGCCAGTCCTTGGAAAGACAATTCAGTGGTGAGGGAGAATTTTTTTTTTCTCTCGTAAATACTAATCACCACTCAAAAACGTGGGGACGCGGACAGTGAATGACGGTGTCGTGTTCTCTGAGCCTGGACAGGCTGTTCCTCCGCAAGAGGAAGCAAAAATAGCTCTTCCACCCTCGTGGGGCGAAACAGATACGCTTTTTTAAGACATAACATTGGGAAAATATTAATTACCTTGACTCCGAGGTTGATGTTGGGAAAGGGTTGGCTTCGCATGTAGATGTCAGTCAGTATAGAAGCCCTTTGCTGTATTTGATTTAGTTGGCACTGAGTGTTTTATTTTTAACCTCAGAAGATTTAATTGGGGTGCGTCGGCTCACGTGGCTCGTCCAAGTGTAACAGCTAAGGTGTGGATCTCCAGCACACCCGTCCCACACACGTCTACACTGTGAGGCTGAGGAAGTTTTTTGTTCCCGGTGCCTCAGTTTCCCTGCCTGTCAAGTGGGGGTGGTGATAGCACGTACATATTACGATGCGCATCAAGTGCTTCTCACTGACTAGGACAGAGTAAACGCACGACATCGTTAGTGTACTAGTTATGCCCTGCTGAGCCCCAAACTAACTCAAAGGTTAGTAGTTTATTATTTTCTGTGTTATGTTAGTCACCATACAGTACAGCATTAGTTTCTGATGTAGTGTTCGTGGTCCGTTGTTTGTGTATGACGCCCAGTGCTCCTGCAGTCCGTGCCCTCCGCCATACCCACCCTCAGGGCTCACCCATCCCCCCATCCCCCTCCCCTCTGAAATCACCAGTTTGTTTCCTGGAGTCCACAGTCTCTCATGGTTCGTCTCCCCCTCTGATTTCTCTCCCTTCATTTTTCCCTTCCTTCTCCCAATGTCCTCCATGCTGTTCCTTATGTTCCATAGGTAAGTGAAACCATATGATCATTGACTTTCTCTCTTTGACTTGTTTCACTCAGCATCATCTCCTCCAGTCCCATCCATGTTGATAGAAAAGCTTAGTGGTTTAAAGCGGGAAACACTATGCTCCCCAGCATCTGAGGATCAGGAATGCAGGGATGGCTGAGCCTAGCGCCTCTCTCCTGCCCTCCTCAGTCAAGCATGGGCTGCAGCCCCATCCGAGGGCTGGCTGGAGGAGCCTGTGCCTCCAGGCTCACTCACGGGGTTGCGGGGGAGGCAGGAGGACTGCATTTCTGCGGGGCTGTGGGGCTGAGGTCCTGCCCCGCGGGGTGGCCACTGGCTGGAGGTTTCCCAGCTGCCGGGACCTCTCTGTAGGGCAACTCTTGACCTGGCCTCTGGCTTCCCTCCGCACAAGTGAGGAAGGGTGTGTGAGAGGCATGGGATGCACAGGCTTTGGGGACCGTGATCTTGGAGGGAGATCCTAACCCCTTGGGCTCCGTTCAGGAAAAGTGAGGCATCTAGGCTGACCTCACGCAAGGGGTGGGGGGCGTACATTACAACAGGACCCCGGGAGGTGGTCCCCGGGGCCATCCCAGGCTGCTGGCCACAGGAGCTATGTATTAGTCCATTTTTTGCTTTATAAACTTTTTTGACTTCCTGGGGCGGCTAACAGAAGTGTTCATTAAGGTACCTTATTTTCGAATCTGATTTTTTTTTTGCTTAAACCCTAGAGGAGTTTTATCCCCCACAGTTTTAGACCATAAAACTGTCCTAAATGTCCACTACCTACCTCATTGATAAATAGGGTTATTAAGTTTCTAAAGTACAAAAAGCTGTTAACTACCACATTTCTGAAGGAAGAGCTTGGGAAACTAGATCCATTTACTTTGGGAAGAGCCGGTATTTTTCCTTTTGATACTAATTTCAGCAGGTGCGGTATGAAACTCCCATGAGAAGGCCTGGTCAACGCCACAGAACAGGAATTTGAGGTTGGCCTGAATTCCGATTTAAGAGATGAAAATGTTAACTTAATTCAGAGTGCCAAGTCTGGATTTTTTTTTCACTCAGTGTAACATAACTTGTTTTCCCTCCCCCTCTTGATATTTCTTGTTCAACTTTCTGCTTTATGTTAAAGACAATAAAGTAGTTCCCAGTCATTAATGTGAAGTGCCTTATATGGGATCTTTTTCTTTTCATCCTCTTACGAGGACTCTATGCAGTAGGTACTCTTACGGTCCCCATTCCACAGATGTGGAAACGGAGGCCAGCAGAGGCAAAGGAGCCGGCCCCAGGTCACAGAGCCAGGAGGCGCCGGTCCTGGGATTCAGACCACGTTTTAACCAGTTCCGGAGCCTGCGCGGTCATCGTCTTGCCGTGTGCAGTAATGCCCATGAATTTTTCATATCTTTCACATCTTACTGAAACCCCAGGGCAGCTCTGTGAAGAAAGTATTTTTATCCACAGGAAACTGAGGTCCAGATGAGTTACAGCTCTATTCTCGCAGCCATTTATTTATGCTTAGCGGATGTAGCTGAGTGCTGGCGGTACCTGGGTGACAGCCCTGGCCATATTCTGGGGCTCGGGCAGAAGGCAGGGCCGGGGCACAGGTGCCGGCTAGCCCTGGACTGGAATCCTGACTCCATCGCTTCATTCACGCACTCATTCATTCATTCATCCATTCATTCCTTCTCTCATTCATTCAACAAATATTTACTGCGTGCCTTTTCTGAACGCTGTGCTGGTTGTAGGACCAATCACGAGATCCCTGGGTGAGTCTGTCACACCCTTCCTGGCACCCCCAGCCTCCTGGGTTGCAGAAGGAAGACAGCTGCCCCTCCCCCATGGTCGTGGTGAAGTCAGCACGAGGGGGCTCGTGGTGAGTGACACCATCCCTCCCTTCCTGGGGCTCACAAGCTAGCAGCAAAGACACGAAATTGCATTTTTAAGTTGTGTTTGTTATGGTAAATATAACCAGGAAGCTTGGGAGATCCAGAGAAAACCACGCGTCCTTGGGCCAGTTACTCAGCCAGATCTCCGTTGCTTCGTCTCCAAAGCGAGCAGGTGGAGTTGGATCACGGGCTCTCCCAACCACAGGGCTCTGCACTGTTCCGTCAGGGAACATGGTCCATTCGCCCCTTGCTCCTGGGCATCCCCCACGTGTTAAATCAGACTTTCCCGAGTTGGAAGTTGCTCCAGAAGAGAAGTTCTCTAGCGTGAATCCAGTTCTGTTCCACCGACTTTCCAGCCTTCCACCTGTACGGCAGACAGAACTTGACCTCTGCCCGTCCTGGGTTTTCAGCTGTGGCTCTCTAACAAAAAGATTAACACGAGAAAAACAGACAGCTATTAAAGTGCACGGCGCACATCACAAGGGAGGAACCTCAGCGAGACCGAGGTTCGGTCTCAGTAATCAGCGAGATTATAAATCCTCTTGAACAAAGAACAGCACGTTTGTAGAGGAAGGACAGGGCAGAGAAAAGCTGTCTCGGGCTTCCAAGTGCAGGAAGGTAAATATGTAGGAGGAAGCTAATGGAGTAAGATTATTTGCAGATTCCTCTGGCGCCTTCTCTAGGCTGAGAGGAGTTGGGAGTCCTCTGCAGTAAAAGGAGAATGTATTTCCTGCCTTTAGGCAGAAAAAGGGGAAGAAGATAGTTTTCTCTGCCTTGTGCTTTTAATTGCCTTCAGCTCAAAATAACTTTTATGTCAAAGAGGGGTATTTTGGGGTGACATTCTGGTTCCTTCACACCCGTACTCCTGCCTCCTGTCCCGTACCGGTCAGTGGGAGGCCTATCTGCTAGTTTGGAGCTGGAGAGGAGGCACATGTGTAATTTCTGGAAATTTCTGTAGAGCTGATCTGGAAAGAAACCTGTGTCAGAGAGCGTTTCACTGACTACAACCTCGATTCTGTCCCGTGAGTATTCGAGAGTTTGCCAAAGAGAGCCTCCCAAGGCCAGAACACTCCTATGAAATGTTACTTAAAAAGTCTCTTATTTACTGGGGGCTTTTCCAAATCCCCTAATGGCTGTAACTTATTGATAAGGCGACAGTATGTCCCATTTGCATGTCTGATTTATGCCTGTCATCCTGGGAAAGTTATAGTAATACCCCCTGTGACCCTGAAGTTTGGATGATAAATTATATAATCAGTAATTCATACAATTAATGATTATCCCCCTATTTATTTAGTACCACTTGTGCCAAATATTTTATTTTACCCTCATTTAATCCTTCTTACAGCCTTCTAAGAGAAATGCCATATGTGCTTATTTTATGTCCCCATGGCATATGTCCCCATGGCAACGGGGCATCTGACTGTGGGCACAGAACCAGGGCACGAAGGGCCCTGAGGCACACACCTTGCATTTCTCCAAGGAGGAATCAAGGCTCAGAGAGGGGATGATGTGTCTCAGGGGTGCTCTCTGGATATCGGCTTACGCTAGGTCTCCCTACCCCCTGCCCGCTGGTTTTTTATACTGCTCATCTAATTGTCTGCAAAATAATGTCCTCCCCACCCCTCCTAGAAGAACCCAGAGCCTGCAAATAATGAGGAGGACAGCGAGAGTCAGGTCAGCCAGGACAGGCAAAACTGTCCCAGTGTCACCATTAGGGGGCTATGACACAGAGAGGCAGAGAGAGCTTTGCTCCAGCGCTGATCCCACGCTGTTCAAAATACCAGCTGGCCACCAGGGGGCAGTAACCTCGCGCACGTTCTGTGGTGGAGCCTGTTGACTTAGGCTTTAATTCAGGCACAGAAAGTGCATTTTCAGCAGGAAGAAGTCACGCCTGTGCTGCCAAAAAAACTATTTAAAGATAAGTTCGTAGTCGAAACTTTCAGGTGGAAATACACCTCCTCCGTCTCCCATAGAAGACGGAGGTTGTGGGAGAACGACCTGAGGAGCCCCTGCCTTGCTGGGGGCGACACCACCACCTTCAGAAGAGGAAACACACAGGGATGTGTTCACCCGCAGCAGTGGTCTTCCCGCTCCAACCACGCCTGGTCCCAGTCTGTGACTTCCTCTGCCCCATGCTCTGATTTGCAGTTTATTGGAACTATGACTCAAATTGCTGGCATAAAGAAATACAAAAGGAACTCACTCAGATGAAACAAACACTGTTTCAGAGATAATGGGGGTTTCCTGAGCTGGTTACTACATAGACTGCTTTTTATTTATTTATTTATTTATTTATTTATTTATTTATTGTTTAAGAGAGAGAGAATCTTAAGCAGGCTCCAAGCATAGTGCAAAGCCCGAAGCAGGGCTTGATCTCAGGACCCTGAGATCATGACCAGAGCCAAAATCAAGAGTCAGACGCTTAACTGACTGAGCCACCCAGGTGCCCCTACATAGACTACTTGTAATAGGTAAAGCAGTTAGGCCCCCATAACTGCATGGTGGGAAGTGTCACATGGGAGACCCTGTCCTAGAATGATTCCAGAATTATCTACTACTCAGGCCATGTGGTGGCAGTGTTCTGCGCTGGAGTGGGGATTCTTGGGAACTCAGGTGGGTCTTGGCTGTACCCATAAGCTTGTGCCCTAAGCTGCAGATCTTGGACGGTGGTAGAGACCACCTCAGTTCTGGGTCAGCAATATATAGACCCTTTTGCGACCCGTAAAGACAGACCACCCATGAGAAAAATCTGCTTGGTTACCCACAGTCGATGAACGCCCCGGAAGCCCCTTGTGGGTGTCTGACAACAGCATCAGGGTCAGTGTGTATCTGCATCTTTCTGTCTAGCAGAGCGAAATCTAAGGTGTAGCCTTCCGGCTCATCTGCCTATGCATCCCAACAGAATATTTCCAGAACATTTTCATTTTTCAAGTCGATTCTGCACCTGTGTATTTCTTTGAAGTGGTCAATAAATTTGCAGACCCAACACTTGCACCCTGATTTGATCTGTTTTGTCAGATGTTTATTCTTGATGTATACTGGGAAATTCCATTAATCAACAGGATACCTCGGAACCTCCCCATTTTGAATACGCCAGTTCTGTAGAGCAAGCTGGGAAAAGTGACCTAGTCCTTAGCATGGCGAGTGGCCCTAGACTGGGGCGTGAGCGAGGTAGGGGGAGGGGGTGGCAGGTGGGGAGCCTGTCTGCTGGGGGACAACTCCCTGCCCTTGCCCACCCGAGAGGGCTGTTGCACAGGGGGCAGAATGGAACATTCTGTGCTGCGTGAACAGCCTGGAATGAAGCTGTACCAGCGCTGCCCTCCCCCCAACCCCTGCTCCCCCATCCCCCCGCCTCCCCCCACCACCCCTCCCCCCGCCGTGGCAGAGATTCTGGGTTTCCTCCTCAATCTGTTGAAAGGAGGGCAAGGTGGTGCGTTCACTTTCCCGGATGCTATTGAGGATCAAACACAGCATGGCAGTATCTGGGATAGCATCTGATGGCAGAAGAGACTTGAAATATGTGTGTGGTCTTTATCAAGGACCCTGTTTTAACAGCAGTGAATGTATCATTAGGTGATGTTGTATACTGGGTTGCCAGTTAATTTTTGTTTGTTCACGTACTTCCTTTTCATTTATTTCCTTTTCCTCCTTCCCCTTCTCCCCCGATGGCCTGAGGGGCCTCTTGGCAGAATCATCTCCCGGCAGGTTCCCCTGCTGCTTATCATTCATCTTACTTCTATGGCTGGGCTGAGAGTGGGAATGTGCCTGTTCTCCCCCTAAATGCCTGCCCTCTTCTATGGACAGATACCTCCCTTGCTTTGGCCCCGTGCATGGTAAAAGGTATTATGACATTGAAGTGAGGAGGGCGAGTCCCCAAAACGATGTCAGCCAGAATTCACAGCCCAGCTGTCTCAGCAATCACTGTGTGACCTTGGGCGAGTAGTTTTCTGTGCTTTGGTGTCTGTTTTTGAACTGGTAATCAAAGTACCCACCTCATAGGGTTGTAAACATAGGGGATAAGGGCAGGCCGCCCCAAAATGTGCCACTTTGTCATGCTGGTTATTTTAAATAGAAGTTACATAAAAGCCAGCCTGTGCAGGAAGGACATTCCTACCCTCCTCTGTCCCCCTGAGAGCAGGAAATAAGCCTCCCTGCGGAAGGTACCTCCCTGGACAAGGAGGTGAAGAGACAGCCTTATCACCAGAAATAAATTCAGGCCCAAGAGAGCTGTATAAATAACCTGTTACTTTTTACTCGCTTACTGCCCCAGCCCAAATTCCGATTAGAATTCCTTACTAATTGAAGCCCCCAAAGTTCAGTCTTCTTTGTCCTGTCATTTCCTTACGGATTTATTGTCTCTTTGTCTAAAAAGCATAAAAACTGTCTGCCTTGGTCATTTCATTTTTCTTTCTTTCTTTTTTTTTTTTTTTAAAGATTTCATTTGTTTATTTGACAGAGACCACAAGTAGGCAGAGCGGCAGGCAGAGAGAGAGAGAAGGAAGCAGGCTCCCCGCTGAGCAGAGAGCCCGATGTGGGGTTGGATCCCAGGACCCTGGGATCACGACCCGAGCCAAAGGCAGAGGCTTCAACCCACTGAGCCAACCGGGCGCCCCATGCCTTGGTCATTTCTTTGGTCACTTTCATCATTGGGCCTCTGTGCACACATAATAAAACCTCATGGTTTTTTAAATTTTTTTCTCCTGTTAATCTCTCTCACATCAGCTCAATTTTTACTCCAGCTGGAAGACCTTAAAAGGTAGAGGAAGAACTTTTCCTTCCCTAAATTAAGATGAGAGGAGAGCATATAAATTGTTAACCTTCAAAATAAAACTGTCAGTATTGTATGTCAACTGTACTTCAATTTAAAAAATAAACAATGGTCTCTAGAATGCTATTAGTTATTTTATCAGCAAAAAATGGGTTTATACAGAAATAACAGAATTACAATCCCAGATAAGCAAGGGATGGCAAAACTACAGGCAAGTCTGGTGAATAAAGCAGAGGAATGCTCTTTTATAGAAGAAAGGGGGAGTTGAGAGGGTTGTGTAAACAAAAAACTCCATTGGCTTGAGCTGGGAGTTCAAGTGTAGTGGCTTCTCATTGGCTAGGCTGTGACCATCTCTCATTGGCTGAGCTGTTGCTGGGAGAGGAGAAAACCCTTCTTCCTCCTGTGGGGTGATAAATTAGTATCCTGGTACCTCTCTCCCTGCAATCGACAAGAGGTAGGGTGTTAGCTCTCCCTACTTTTGGCTTCCCATCTTAGTGAGGCTTTCCTTTATTAATTTCCACAAAATAAATAACTAACAATAATGCCAGGCTCCAATAAGTGTTTGGTACTTATTAGCAATATCATTAAAATTATTAAAATGCAAATATTAAAGTGTCTGTTGCTCACTGCTATTTATCCTGTGCCTACGAAAGTGCCTGTCACAAAGCGGACACTCGATAAATACTAAGTGCAGCAGTGGGTGTAAAACACATGCAAATGAAAGTATTGCTCTTTTAAGTCCATTAAATATTAAGCCTTATTTTCCCAGGAGTTTCCCACACATGTGAGCATATGTATGAAATTAACAGACTGAGGTGTGGCTAAACGTAGCAAGATGTGTCATACCAGAATACTAAAATGGCTTGTCATCACTTGTAAATGCTGAGATAAAGCATGTTTTCACAGGAAATGAGCTCTGCTACAAAGCTGAAAACAAACCTAAGAAACTATAAACACTTGGTAAAAATAAATCGCAAATAAGACAATGGATGTAAAAACCATTAACTCTAAAGCATAAAATTATTAATGCTAATGATAAGAAATTTTAGGCTTCCTGGCACAATTTAAAAAAAAATCTGTAATTGAAAAATAAACAGCGTGTTTGCTGGGGGGGCTTTACCTCTCTCTTGCCCTCAATCTCTTCTTCCTTCTTCCCCTCTTCTCCTTTCCTCTGTAGCTTCTCTTTCATTGTTTCTAGAATGCCTTTAAGGAGACACACAAACATCTTTTCAGAAATTCCTTGTCATCTGCTAGGTGTCCATTTACGGCACCAGCCAGCCTCTCGCACCCTGGGTAGAAGGTGTCTGCTCATTCCTTGCCAAATCTTGTCCCTAAGAAGGCAAAATCAGCTTGTGATCTTATCTCTGAAGGCTGCCCTGGTTTCCATTAGATCGTGCCAGGAAAGATGACCTTCTGCGATGAAATGCATGCTGTCTGCTTAGTACTCAGTGACCTGCTGTGCTTTTAATTAAATGAACCAGTCTTTAAAAACTTGATCGTTATCCCCACAGCAGCATGTCACCCACCGGTCTGCCCCCAGTTCCAGTAATTCCAGATGATTACATCATAGGGCGGCACCAGTGGGGACCCAGGGTTGGGCTTTAGCACTGTGGGATCTGGGCTTATTCTTCTTAGAGCCAGTTCTCTGGTCTAGGATAACTCACCCCTTATCCTTCTAGCCAGAGAGCACAGCTATTATAAGCTGGCTTTAGCAAAGAGTTTACATACCATTGTGTTAGGTCCACAGTGTGCTGGTGGAACGGTATTTAATGGCATTAAGGAGAACTTTCTGAAGAGCACAATTCATAATAAGTACATTTGCCGAGTGCCAAATGGGTTATTACATTTATCTAGATTGCTGTTTGCTTTGAAGAGTAATTCATTCTAAAAGTAATATTTGGGAGACGCCTGGGTGGCTCAGTGAGTTGGGCGCCTGCCTTCGGCTCAGTCATGATCTCAGGGTTCTAGAATCAAGCTGGTGTCCGGCTCCCTGCTCAGCAGGGAGTCTGCCTCTCCCCCTCCCTCCGCCTCTCCCCCAGCTCATGCTTTCTCTGTCTCTCTCTCATAAATAAATAAAATCTTTTAGACTAAATAAATGTAACATTTCATTGTAAAAATGAATAAAAGTGTTTCCTAAAAATTCCCCATCCTATTCTCTCAACCTGTTTCTTAGAAATAGCCTCTTTGAGTTTTATGTGTACTGTTTCATGCATGTTCTATGCATGTGATAAACATGTATGTGGTGTATATAAAGAGATAAATGCAACTAAATATATGCCATACATATATATTTCTGTACCATACACACTCTTTAGCCACTTATCCCTTTAAAATATTTTGGACATCTTTCCAAGAACTCTGTGCATTCCTTTTGATGACTACACGGAATTTCACTATAAAAATGTAATATTTAACCGGCAATTTCTTCTAATAGACATTTAGGTTGTTTTCTAGGGTTTTTTTCACCATTATAAACATTATTGCCAGCAGCTCCTTATACATATATCTTTGTTGACTTCTGTACACACGTACGGGAGTTACATTTCTAGAAGTAGGATTTCTGAATTAGATGGAATACTGAGTGTACATATTGAGAGAAACTGCCAATTTGCTCTCCAAAATGTTTATACAAATATATATTACCCCCTGCATAAAACTTCCTCTTTCCCCACATTCTCACCAACAAAGGGCATTACAAATCCTTTTGGATCATTGCCAAGATCATTCAGAGACAAAAAATAGTACCTCTTTGTTCGAATTTGTTTTTCCTTGATTTGGAACAAGGCTGACCATCTTTTATGGTTATTGATCATTTGTTGATTTTTTGTTTGTTTGTTTTTTGTTTTGTGGTTGTTGTTCCTGTAAATTGATGGTTTATATCTCTTGCTCCTTTTCTGGTACATTTCTGGACTGAGGAATCTAAGAATTTTTTGTGTATTAAAGGAATTGGTATTTTATTACGTATATTCTCCCAGTTTGCCATTTGACTTTATGTGGTTTTATCCCATAGGAATTTTTACTCTTTTTATTTGCAGTAAAGATGTAAAATTTTGCCTTTTGGTCTTCTGGGTTTGCCTCATGTCTATAGAGTCCTTTCCTTAAACAAGATGTATAGATGTATAGAATGTTTTTTTTTTTCTTCTAGGACTTTTATGTCTTATTTTTGATGTTTGCCTTTAATTCATTGGGTAAATTTTGGTATAAGGAGTAAGGTAGGTTTCTGGTTTTATTTTTTGCATGTTACCTCTGAGTTCCAAATCTACAGATTCGAAATACACTCAGGTGGCCAAATATACTGGATTCAGGGCTCTGCTCTGGATCTTTTTGTCCATTTCGAAACCAGTTTTGTGCTACTGTACTGATTGTGGCCTTACGTGGTAACCTTATTTAACTGTCCACGCGTATATTCCCCTCCATTCTTCTTTTCAGTATTTATTTTCCTGGCCAATTTCATTTGCTTATTCTTCTCCGTAACCTTTAGAAGCACTCACTCGGTCACATTTAAACCGTCTCTATCCCCTGCAAATAACAACCTAAGAAATGCATCAACCAAACCTGTTGGTGTTTTGTGGGATTGCTTTGGGTTTATAGTTACTTAGGGAATATTGGCATTTTTGAATATTATGTTTCGATAATGTTCTACTTATTTGGGCCATCTTTATGCCACCAGTATATACCACTGTCTTCATATAGATCCTATCATTTCTGGTTTGTATTCATGTTTTAGATTCTTGGGTATACATATTTTTTATGTCAACCTAAGAAATGCATTAAGATTTGAGCTCACTTTTCCTATTATACTGACTTTCACTTTCATATAAAGAAAATTCTTGTTTCTATGTATTAACTTTGCAACCACCCACCATGCTAAAGCTTCTTACCGCTTCTAAGAGGGGTTCAGTTGGTTCTTTTGAATTTTCCAGGTATAAAATCATCTCATCTGTAAATAGTGATGGTTTGCTGTCTTTTCTACAACACTTGTGTTTTATTCCCTTACCCACATGGTGCTTGAACAGAAATTATATGGTGCCAGATGGCATCCTTATCTTGTATCCAACTTCTAAGGGGAACATACTCTTTTTTTTTTTTTTTACCATTTTTTACCATTTTTACCTTAGTGTGGCGGTATGGTATTTTCACTTACCTGCACATATCTTTAACAAATACCTTCCTGTTCTAGACCTGGTTGCACACAGAAAACATACCCAGCGCTCTTGTTGAAGTAAATTCTAACCTCTCACTCAGTTCTCCTTTTCAAGAAGTGACCTGAAGGATGGTCTCTGAACCGTATGTCTCCGCCCAGTCTTGACCCTGCCCAAGGGAACTTGGCATTGATGGGAAGGTTCTTTAATCTGTGTGGCTCAGTACAGCCACCACTGAGCATTTGAAATGTGGTGGAGATGACCAAGGACGGAACGTTTCATTTGTTTTCACTTTAATTACTGTAAATGGTCACATGCTATGGAGTGCTTACAATGTGGCTGGCGCTACCGAGGAAGGGGATTTATTTTAAGTTGGAGTCACTTTAATTGAAAAAGCTACACGTGGCTAATGGCCACAGAATCAGGCAGCATCGTTCTGCCTTCATACCATGCAAGATACTCTAGAACTCTAGAAACTACCAAGTGGTGCTTGGAGAGGTTGAGATTGGCCCTAAATCACACGCAAGTTCACGACTAACGTTCAGTGAGATGCCCAGCTCCTTGTTCTCGAGCTTGTCCCACAATCCCTGACCCTCCCCCTCGCTCCTCACTTCCTGTTTCCCTCCTTGAAGGGTCAACCATGTCTAGGTATGCAGACCAACAAGCAGTCAGTAAATATACCTTGGCCCCCCCGATGTTGTCCCCTGGTGGGTTGACCTTGGGGCCTGTGCTGTTGGTGAGTTTCAGCTGAGCTTCCTTGCTCTGCTCCTCCAGGGGAACGGGGCATGCAGCTGGCCTGGAGCCTGTCCCCTGACCATCCGGGGCCTGTCCCGTGGCCTCTGCAGGTAGTGCTGGGCACTCTGTTCCGGCCTCCTCGGGAAGTGCCAGAACTCTGCCCTTTGGGTCCAAATGCATTTTCTAGTCTTTTTCCTACAAGATGGTGGACATCCGCTCCTCTAGCAAGACGGCAGCGTTGCTCCTTCCCCCATGACTAATCTAGACCTGAAGGGAGCGCCTGTCCGGTGAGCTGGAGAGCTGAAGAAGAGTACAAAGAAAGGACAGCCGGGGCGCCGGCGTGGCTCAGTCAGTTAAATGTCTTGACTCTTGATTTCAGCTCAGGTCATGATCTCAGGGTTATGGGATTGAGCCCCATGTGGGGCTCTGTGCTCAGCAGGGAGTCTGCTTGAGATTTTTCTCCCTCTGCCCCTCCTCCCACTTGCTCACAGGTGTCCTCATTCTCTCTCTTAAAAAAAAAAAAGCAGAACCTCCAGAAAGGCCCTGGACCTGGGGCTCCAGCATAGGGTTGGGTGTCCCCATAGTGAAGAAACCATGGCAGTGTTCACGAGTCACTTGGAACGTCCCGACTTCAGCCAATCCTGCCCCTCTTATCCTGGGGCTTTCCTGGGCAGTCCCTTGGGGCCACAGCTGGCCCTCTCCTTGACTTTCCCTTACTGCCAGCCAGTCATCCCCGTGAAACAGGAGTGACCTCGTCCAGAGAACGCTCTGCTCTTTCTGGGCCAGCAGAAGACCCTGCACTCCCATCTGGAATCACTGGTCAGAGTGCCCGCTGCCTCCTCCGCCGCTCACTCGCAGCGTGACTGTGGGCAACTCGCTCACCCTCTCTGTGTTTGCCCTTTCTGGGCCTCGGCTTGCTGGCCTGGAAGATGGAAATGGCCACCTCGTGGGTAGGGCCACAGCAAAGACAAAGACGACCTGAGTCCGTAGCTGGAAAGTGCTCCGAGGGCCTGGTTCCCCAGGAGGCCCCCCAAGTGTTAGCTCTCCACACAGGTGAGCACTCTGCCTGCTCCGAGGGCAGGTGACCCCAGGCCCCATCCAGCCCCGCCCCTCAGTGAGCGCTCTCCAGGCAGCCATACTGGGGTGCTACTGGGGTGCGGGGCCTGGGTATGTGCATATGGCTGCACCGGGGCCCCTCAGGGAGTCCTCTTGCTGGGCTGGATCACGTGTGTGTCTCGGCTTGGCAGAGTGACAGCTGGCTTCTGCCAGCCGGGTCCCAGGGCTCTTGGGGCAGCTTGTCCAGCACCCATGACCCGCCAGGAGCTCTCAGGACACGGGGTCACAGGTGCATCTGGTCCAGGCCACAGGTTGGTTTGGGGAGTGATGCCTTCCCAGCGGCATGGGGTGGGGCACGCCTGCCTGAGCCTGTTTGTGAGTTGGGGAGTCAGCTCTTAGGTCGGAAGAGGACCGCCTCCAGGGAGGGAGCAAACCCCAGCATTTCCATCTCTGTGCAGCGTTTCCGTGGTGGCTGAGACGCCCGGGCCCACCTGCAGAGTCTAGCCTTCAGGACCCATACCCCAGACCCTGGCATTTCTGATGAATAGACGGGCTGTGTTCACTCCTAGCAGAGTTGGTAGTTTGCTAAAAGGTCGGACTCGGCTTGATCAGAGCACGGAATTACTAGGATTCTATTCTTTCTGCCCAGTTGCTCCTTTTCTTTTTTTTCCCCACGGGCGAGAGCCTTGGAGTACTTCCTTAGAGCTTAGAAACTCGGTGATTTTCCTCCCTGACCCGTGACCCTCTTTTGCGGCCTCCCAGCGCATCCAGGGAAGGGACAGTGGCTGTGGGGACCTTCCCCAGCCCCTCACTCAGCACCTCCTATGTGCCGGTCCCCACAGCGCGGGATCACCTGTGTGCACTCAAGGAAGTGCTGAGCGTTTGGGCTGTGCAAGCACATTGTACCTTCTTAGAATCGTGGGTGCGTTTAGTCCTCGCGCAGGCTCTGTGAGTGAAAAGCTGCTATCCTTTCCCTTTTATGGATTGAGTCACCGAGGCACTCCAAGGTGAAGTCACCATCACCGGCTCCATGTTGCAGAGCTGACGTGGGGGAGGTGCGGGTGGGGGAGCCCCAGCTGTTCTATCTCAGAGCCCAAGTCCTTAACCGCTGCCCAGTGCTGCCTCTGCAGCATCTTTCAGTCTGATGCCAGCATCCTTGTGAGGTACACACTGTTGCACTGTCATTCCATGAAGCCTGGAGAGGTCCTCTGTAGGGGCCCAGAGCTGGCCTGGGCCCCTATACAGGGCCCCCCCAGGGCAGCCCCCCAGGTCTTGGCTCTGAGCACTGCTGTTCCCCGTGCACCCAGCTGCCCATCCATCCCTCTTTGCTGTCGGAGCCCCTGGACTCTGCCTTGGCCACAAGGACACCCATCATCGTGGCAACCATTGGCAAGCAACCATTGGCAACCGACAGACTCTAGGGGCCTCGAGGCTCCTCTTCAGGAAACAGTCTCTGCAACATCGTTCTGTCTTCCCACATGCTTATTTCCTGGTCCTGTTTCCTCTGGACAGTTCATATTCTTTACCTGATGCAGTGATTGGACTGTTTATTTTAGGTAGGTCTAGTTTCCTAAGGGCCAGGGCAAAAGTTCCTCTAATCTTACCAATAAATATATAACATTTTGGTACCTTTTTGGTGTTGCAGGAATTCTGAAATCATCAATCACCTATCGTGCCAAACAAAAGCATAAGAATGCAGATGTCCCCCACCACCCACCCTCCAGCCCCAGAACAGAAAACAAATGTAAACCAGTGGTTCTTTTCCTACAGGTCATAGATTTATAAGTCTGCCTGGGGTGGTGGTCACCCAGGGCATAAGCCACTCTTGTATCTGTACACCTGCTCCTTGAAGGCGGGACTGTACCTGGTTCGCCTTGTATCCCGATCTGAGACCTAGTGTGCAACGACCTTCTATCAGGGTCTGTCCAGGGAATGGCAGTGAGCAGCTCACATGTATTTGGTGGGAAGGGAAACCCAGGCACCCAGAACCTAGTCCAGAACTTTCATGAAAACAATGCCCACAGCAGTTTTCTAATGTTTTCTAGACCTATTACTAAACCTGTTTGCTGTTCTGGAATCTGTGTGTATCCTTTGTCTGTGCTTACCTCGGCAGCTGGAGGGCTCCTAGCCCCACCACATAACCCATGGGGACTCAGCGCCTCCGTCACTGGGAGGCTCAGTGTCCTCACCTAGAAAACGGGCATGGTTGTTGCATTTCAGGCTGCCTCATGCTCCCTCCCCGGCCTAAGAGAGAGACCGAGTGCACTCATCATACAGGAGCCCTTCCCATTCTTAGGATGTGCAGAAGATAGCAGACATGCTCGCTTAGTTAGTATCCCTTTGGAACGTCTCTAAGGGAAGCTCAGGACTCAGGACGGCACCTCAGCCCGCGTCATAAGCCAAATCTTTCTCATAACTATTCAGTTATTTTATAACTGATGACGAGGCAGTTAGAGGGTCAGCCGAGGGATGGTGAGCTTCACATGTGTGAAACTCGGTGGGGCCGTGGCTGGCAGTTACGGGCAAGCTTGTGCTTGATGGGTTGGGAGCTCATTGGTATTGTCAGAAGACCTGGAACTGCCCGTATCTGAGCATTTTCCACGTAAAGACATCGGTGCTTCACTGTTAGGCCTCTGTCCGTGACTGGGTTTCCCATTTAAGACCATCTCCGTAATGAAAACAAGATTGAGAGCATCCTATGAAGTCCCACTGTATACGAATGGGGTTCGGTTTTAGTGTCATCTTCATGAGGGAGGATTTGGCTCGTTTTGGAGTGAGGGCCACCGGCATTTCTCTGATGGCGTCCAGTGTTGGCTCGTAGCCGTGCTCATGGGTCTTCCGTGTCTGGGCCCCACCTCTGTGTCTCTCTGTTCCCATTCACACCCCATTCTCACGTTCCCCTGGAGCTCCAGGGAAGCCAAGCCATTGAGGCTTTCCTGTAATCAAGCCATTGAGGCTTTCCTGTAATTGTGGATCGCCGTCTCCGTATTAATCACTAGAGTATATACAAGTTATATAGAAAAATCTGGTCAGGGACAGATGGCCTCAGCAACAAGACAAGCTTTGTTTTGTTATGTTTTCACGGAATCAGAAGACACAAGAGATGACGGGCTTCTGTTCCCTTTTTAAGGCCGCTTATAGCAACGTAGGCCCTTGATAAATGGTTCACTTCTTAGAGACCTTGAATCCTGATGTGGAGCAATGACAGGCACCTGGATGGCCCCAGAAAGGTGGCTTGAGCGGGAAAGGGGGTCAGGGATTTGTGTGGGTGCGTGAGGGGACAAATTGTCCCATTTTCCTGACTTGCTTCCTAATCCTCGTGCTGGGAAAACCAGACGTCCCCTTTCCTTGAACTTAATCACCTCCTCACCAGTGTTTGATTCCATCGAGGATTTAGCAGATCTTTTCTGAGCCAATCAGAGGACAGTGTCGGCAGGTGTGGGTGTGGGTTCGGGGGTCCTCCTGAAATCCGGAAGCAGGGCTGACCGACTGCGGGAGTGGACCCAGCAGGAGAGCCCCGCCACCCAGGAGTGTGGGGAGGCTGGGCTCCGCTAAGCAGAACTTCTCCCCAGAAGGCAAGTTTAGATGCTCATGAATTGGGGTAGTGTCTTAGGTTTTCTGGCTCCCCATCATTTTTCTTCTGTCCATGTAAACCCAGACAGGAAGATTTGGTGGAGAGGGTGGGATCTGAAACCCTAGCGGGGTGTAGGGGTGGGGAAGCACTTCTTCATTACCCCTGATGGCACTTGGCAGCTGGAACCCGGGTCCTGCTGTGGTTTGCTGTGTGACCGTTTGCTGTAATGCAGGGATCGGGGAGCATGGGGGTGGGGGGTGGGGGGAGTGGTGTGATGGCTTGTTCTGTGCACAAGTGTAAAGTAATAGCCATTTTGATATCAACCTGATAATCATGAGATCTGGCTTATGGGGATCTTGAATCTTTTAGATACATCAATCAATCAAATTGGAATTCAGTGGCAGTTCAAAACACCACAGCTCTGTTTAGTCTTGCAACAGCCGTGTTTGATGCCCAGCATTGTGTACCATCCCCTATTCACACCCTCCTCCAGGGTTTCATGCGGCTCTGGAGTTTGCAGGGTCCCTGCAGTAGCCGGCCAGCCCCCCTCCCCTGCCTGCGTGTTCCATGAGGTCCCAGCCCAGGCCTTTCTGCTTGCTCGTCCCTCCTCCTGGCATAGCTTATGCCGAGAAGGTCATAGGTGACTTCCTCACCTCCTTTGGGCTGACGTCACCTTCCCAGGGAGATGGTCCATGGCCTTCTTAGTCCAGTTGTAGCCCCTCCTCTGCACTTTCTGTCCCACGCGCTACCCTGTTGTCCCCCTGGGCACTTGTCACCACAGGACTCACGGCTTTTATTCATTAATTCTCCTCCATCATCTTTCAGACTGCGACTGCACACAGGCTGTGGCTGGTGTCCTTTTTGTTCCCAGAGCTGTGCCTGGTACCCAGGGGTGCCCCCCCCAAAATATTTATCACATGAAGGAATGAATCCTTCCTGACAAAGACTCATGCTGGCGGTGGCTGGGGAGGGTTCTGGAGGTGAGGGCTGAACCCAGGTTCTCACTTGATTCCATGCTTTTCACGAGGAAATAGCTTTTATGGGTCCTGGCAGGTTTCTTTTCTGAACACTGTACAGGCATCACCTGGACGGGAGATCCTAAAGGTACAGCTTGATAGGTTGTGACTAAAAAATCCTTACCATTGCCCCCCAGGTCAAGACGGAGAATGTTATTGTGCCCAGAATTTTCTAGGCCATCTGCCTCCAGTTGTTCGATGCTTTGATTGGCTGGATACACTTTATCTTTCAACAAGGGCAGAGTTTCACTTCTCCGTGAGGTTGCCGGCTTCTCAAGGGTATGAAGCATGTCTTCTCGTCTTGTGACCTTCCTTTGGTGGCCTTGTCCTCAGGGACCATCACGCATGGGAGATCAGCCCTTAGCCAGAATGGGATGTTGGCCAAAATCCAGAGTCCTGGACCGGCGGAACCCCATGGGTTCTGGGCTGCTGACCAGGGCTGGGATGGAGGAGCCTCCTGAAGGTGGGGTGATGGGCCAGAAGAAGGTGGAGAAGTACCGGTTGAAGAGACGTGATTTAGAAAGGGGATTGAGAGCATTTTTTCTTTGGTTTCTAGTTCTTCTTCCCTTTCCGGTCAGAGTGCTGACGTTCATACCCTCTGAGGTGTGCACATTAGACATCCTTTTCCTTATTTACTTGTTTCTCCATCAAATATTTATTGAACTCTCCTGCAATGTACATAGACCCAGAAGAAAACACAGCAGTGTCTCTGCCCTCCTGGAATGTACCTTTTCCTGGGAGAGACAGATATTTGTTAAGTATATTAGTTACAGTTTGTGATTCCTATCACAAAGCAAACGGGAGTGTGATAGACACTAACAGGAGGCACCCAGTGGGACCTTGGTTGAAAGCCTTGTGTTGGCAAAATTTACTCTTGCTTGGAGGAAGTCAGTCTGTTGTTCTACTCAGGCCTTCAGCTAATTGGATAAAGCTCACCACATTAGCAAGAGCAACTTAAATGTTCATCTCATCCAAAAACAACCTCACAGAGGCATTCAGAATAACGTTTGACCACATGTCTGGGCACCATGACCCAGCCAAGTGGACACATAAAATTAACCATCCCACACCGCTAATAATAGTTATCTTCGTTGTTGTTTCTGTCCTGTAGTATGAATATAGCACAGTTTATTTACTTTTCTATCGTTGATACCATTTGGATACTTTCCTGTTGGGGGTAGTGTAATAATGCCTCTATAACATTCTCCTACTTGTGTTTCAACATACACACGTTCACATCTCCTTGATTGTGGTGCTTGTTCTCTTTTGTAACTCTAGCTTGCTTTACATTATTTTTGTCTTAGAATTTTATATCTACGTTTGTGAGAGACATAAGTCGATAAGATTTCTTTCTCATAAAATCCTTGTCAGGCTGTAGGATCAAAGTTATGCTAAAATCATAAAACACATGGGAAGAGTTCCCCTTTTTGTGTCTAAGGATGAGTTTATATAAAATTGATGTAATTTCTTACTTAAATGTTTGGAAGATTCCACTGATCTGTGAGGACCTGGAGTCTTATTCTGAGAAGGTTTTTAAGTTAGAGATTCAGTTTCTTTTATAGACATAGACTCACTTGATTTCCTCTTGTCAGTTTTGTGAAGTAGCAGTTTTCTAGGAATGTTTCATATTATTTGAAATGTCAAATACATTGTAAAAATTTTTATTGCATTTTATAGGCTTTTAAATATCTGTAGGACCTATGGTGATGTCTCCTTTTTCAACTCTAACAATGACAACTTGTGCTTTCTTTCCCTTATCTTCATCTGTCTTGTCAGAGGTTTATTGAATCTATTAGGGCTTTAAAAGAGTCAACACTTGATTTTTAATTTTTTTTCTATTGTAGATTTATTTTCTCTTTCAATAGTTTCTACTCTTTTTCCCCTCTTCTGCTTTCTTTGACTTATATTTTGTTCTGTTTTCTTGCTTTTTGAGATTAATATGAAATCATTGATTTTTAGTCTTCTCCAATGTATGCCTGACTATAAGGCTATAAGTTTCCTTCTAGTAGGGTGCCTGGGTGGCTCAGTGGGTTAAAGCTTCTGCCTTTGGCTCAGGTCATGATCCCAGGGTCCTGGGATCAAGCCCCACATCGAGCTCCACATTGGGCTCCTGCTCAGTGGGGAGCCTGCTTCCTCCCCTCTCTCTCTGCCTGCCTCTCTTCCTGCTTGTGATCTCTGTCAAATAAATAAATAAAATCTTAAAAAAAAAAATTTCCCTCTACCTATGGCTTTTGGCTTTTGTTGCATCTTACAAGTTTGGCATGTCATATCTTTATTACTTTTTACTTCCAGATATATTCTGATGCCCACTGTAATTTCTTCTTTGGCCTGTGGATTATTTATAAGTGCATTGCTTTGTTTACAAATATTTGGGGATATTCTAATATCTGTTATGTCATTGATTCCCAGCATAGTTCCACTATGTAATCAGAAAGCACTCTGTGTCAGTTCCTTGACATTTTTTTCAGAGTTGCTTCATGGCTCCACCAAGGGCCAGTTTCATGTACATTGGAAAGGAATGTTTGGGGGTTTTGTTTGTTTGTTTTTGGTTTTTTTGCAATTTTATTTTTAAGTAACCTCAACACCCAATATGGGGCTTCAACTCATAACTCCGAGACCAAGAGTCACACACTCTACCAATGGAGCTAGCCAGGAGCCTGGAGAAGAATGTATATTTTGTAGCTTGTTGGATGCACTAAACAACAACTTATAAACAGTTTGGGTTAACTTTGTCATTTGCGTTGCTCATATCATCTCTTGCCTTATTGTGTTTTGGATTCATGATGCTGAGAGAAGTGTACTAAAATATCCCACTATGATTGGGATGTTTTTCTCCTTTCTTTCTACTTTTGCATGCTTACTCTCTCCTCACCCCCCCCATACATTTGTGAGTGTACGTATGTTAAGTATGTATATATGTATACACACACACACACACACACACATACACAGCCACATATGTGCCTTCTTTTGATTTATTTTTAAAATTATTTCATTGTTTCATTATTTCTCTCCCTCCCCTAATTTGTCTATTATACATTCCTTTACAGTTCTTTTAGTGTTCTCTTTGTGTTTGTTCTAGAGATTACAATATGCATCCTGGACTTATTAAGGTCTGATATGAATTAGAAAGTGGAAATAATATCTTAACATGGGATGCTTCTGTAGCTAATATATTTTTCTGGAGAGGCATGTAAATTTGCTTCTTTTTTGTGCGTTTCAGTAAGGTTCTTAAAGACCTCTTAGAGCTCTTAATGTTATAATAATCACCAAAATGAATGAAAAGAGTGAAGCTGAAATATTACATAATCTTTAGAAATTATTCAGCTGTTGAAGTTCCACTACTTTTTCTAGAAGAACGTAAAATTCATTTTAAACAAGAATTTTATAATCTTTATATTTTTATATAATTTTTATAAATTTTTATATAATTTTTAGTAATTTTTATAGTAACCCAAGCACACAGTTTATGTAAGGCTTTAGCACATTGCCCTTTGAGTGTACAGAACTGGTGTCTGTTAAACTCATATTGCAGCGTGACCCTCAGGTAACAGATCATTCTTGTTTTGAATTCCGAATGCCACACATTTGCATGAAGCTAGTGTACATTTAATTTTGTCGTTTGAATTCAAGATGCTCTTTCGAATCCTCTGTTGAAAATCAGAAAAGGCACAGGCTTATTTTCAAGAAGACTCTGGCACCGGGCGAGCAGGTACACACTTCTCTGCAGGGTTGGAAGAAGCCTAGCCAGTGAGCCCTTTCTAATTTGTGAGTACCTGACCCACAATTAAAAGCAACTGAGGATCTTTTCATTATCTCTCTCCCTGGGACTGGTGTCCTCTGCATCCTTTGTAATTTTCCCCTGACCTGTCCCTAATTATACCATCTCATCTAGCAATTTGATGCAAACTTCAGTAGGTGTTAATATCAACAAGATTCCATTTCATGGGGCAATGTAATTTTCCACTGCAGTCAGCGGTGGGAGATACGTAGACTGGTAAAAGAAACCCTTTCGGGAGGAGGATATATTTGAGGGGTTGTTCACAAGAACAAACTGTAATTATGAAGCTTTATTTTTACAAAGGACTTTTTTTTTAACCTTGGTAATGTCTATTTTCTTAGATTTGGTAGAAGCATTTGGAAAGAAAGATACTCTGGTGTTGGAAGGGCTATTTCTCATTATTATTTTTGCTTTGAACTTGTTTGCTGAATTCACTCTGAATGAGACATCTTCGATATTTCTAGCTCACTGAGTTTGTATTCTTACTCACTGAGTTTGGATTCTTACTATCTCCTGAAGGTGAGGGGGTATATTAACAGCCATTACTGGCAATAAGGTGTGAGATTTCCTGCCTCTAGAATACAGGTAAAAGGTGAAGTGGACAAATTGTTGCATGATGACAACCAGTAGCAGTGGGGGGGCACCCCAGGGGACTCTTGTAAGCAGTCCTCAGCTGCTGGTCTGTCCTCAGGCCGGAGCAGGAGGATTCGTGCTCTTCAGCAGAAGGTTCAAAGAAAAGTTGTGCTAAGGTATTGGGGAGTAAACAGGTAGCTCTTGGTTGGACTTCAGGATCCATACGAACCCTGCTCTGTGTATGTGCGTGCTCACGCGCGCGCGCGCATGTGTGTGTGTGTGCGTGTATGCGCACACGTGTGTTTTTGTATGTGTGGTTTGTTTTTTTGATGATCAGCCTTCAGATCTCTGCGGTACCTAATGTGGTCATGGGATCTCTGTACATTGTGGTCATGTTTATTAACCTATAGAGATTCCAAGCGAAATAGAGGCTCTTTGTATTAGTCTGCTAAAGCAACTGTATCAGAGGACCACAGACTTGGTGTTTTCAATGACATACATTTATGTTCCAACAGTTGTGGAGGCTGAAGTCCAAGGTCAAGGTGCTGGCAGGTTTGGCTTCTCCTGAGTTCTCTCTGCTTGGCTTACAGATGGCACCTTCTTGCCATGTCTGGGTGTGGTCTTTCCTCCGTGTGCACGTGTCTGATGTCCCTTTGTGTAACCTCATCTTTTTTTTTTTTTTTTAAGTAAGTTCTGTGCCCAGCATGGGGCCTGAACATCAGGACCCTGACATCAAGAGTCACACACTCTACCATCTGAGCCAGCCACACACCCCTTCTACCCTCTTCCTAAGAGGACACCAATCGGACTGTTAGGACTCACCCTAAGAGCCTTATTTTAAATTAATTACCTTTATAAAGGCCCTGTCTCCACATATAGTCATGTTCTCAGACACTGAGGGTTAGAACTTCAACCTGTGTATTTAGGGAGGCAAGGCACAATTTAACCCATAACACTGTTAGAGTGATCTGTTGGTTACCAGGAACTGTGGGGTGTGGGCGAAATGGGGGGAGATGTTGGTCAAGGGTACATGCTTTTGGTTATAAAAGGAGTAAGTTCTGGGGACCTAATATATAGCATGATGACTATAGTTAATAATACTGTATTCTATACTTGAAATTTGCTAAGAGAGTACATCTTAAGTGTCCTCACCACACACACACAAAGGGGTAATGATAGTTATGTTAATAATCTTGATTATTTCACCATATATATTACATATCCATCATATTGTACACCCTAAATATGTAAGATTTTTATCAATCAATAAAACTTAGGAGGGGGGAGTATCTGTAGGAACCTATTAGTCCTCTTGTTCCTAAAACAAGTGTCAGATTGTTCTCTGTTTGAAACGAATGACTCTGGACCCAATTCCCACATGTGTGTGTGTCAGATACCAGCTGGGTGTCAGACAGCCCAAGGTCACTTCACATCGCACAGGTGAAGGGCTTGGACCTACCAGACAGCGCCGTCCATACACCCATATACTTCAGAGGCCAGTCCCAAATCCAAGTTGTCCCCTGTGCTTCTGACCAGTCCGAGGTTCCTACAGCCCCCTCCCTAGGTTTGATTAGTTCACTAGAGCAGCTCCTAGAACCCAGATGAACAGTTTATGTAGACTACTGGTTTATTAGGAGAGGATATCACTCAGGAGCAGCCCAAAGGAAGGGGGAACTGGCACGGAGCTTCCAGACCCTGTTTCCAAATCTGTCCATCAACCAAGAAGCTCTCCAAAGGCTTTTGGGTTTTTATGGAGGCTTTATTACATAGACATGGTTGATTAAATCAATGGCCTCCAGGGCCCCTCCCCTCCGTAGAGATCCAACCCTCTAGTCACAATATTGGCTCCCCAGCAACCAGCCCCCAGCCCCCATTCTGTGGGGTGGTCCAAAATTCCTTCACTGGCATAACAAAGACACCGTTATGCCCTTATCACTTCAGAATTTCCTGGGGTTTTAGGAGTTCTGTGCCAGAAACAGGGACAAGAATGAATATATAAATATATAAATAAGTATATTAAAAAATATATTTAAAATAAATATGTATAAATATATATTTAAAGTAAATATATAAATATTGAATTATATGATTATAATATGTAATATAATATTTAAAATATATATTAAATAAATACATAAATATATGTTTTGCATACAATATATAAATAGATAAATACATATATACATATAAATAGATAAATACATAAATATATATTTAAGTTTGTATTATATATAAAATATATAATTGCATTATATATTATATTTTATGTGATGTATCATATATCTTAAATATGTATATAAAATCTATATATTTTATGTATTATATATATTTTTTCTTATAAATAACAATTTCAGAGATACTCTTTAAAATGGCATCGACCTCCATCTGGCAGTCACATCCAGCCCAGGTGCTAGAGTAAATGCCTCGTTTGGCTTGAAAGAGAGCCACCCTGTTGGCCTTTTGATAACAAATTCAGAGCCAGGAGGTCGCTGAGGAGGCCAGGCTAATTCTGTTCCCTAAATAGAAGGACACCTGCTTTGCAGGAATGCGGCAGATCCCCTGGGAGGCGCCCTTGCTGTGCACTTCCCCTAGGCATCAGGGCACTTCCTGATCTTCCCAACTTTTTATTTTTAGGTTTTTTTCTTCTCATTAATACTCTGTTGAAACTATCATGCTAGGTGTCCTGATAGTGTTTAATTCTTTTCAGGGCTGTAAACAGTAGAGGCTTTTCATTCTCTGTGACTTCTCTTTCACTTGTTAATAGCCCCAACGCCTGGGCATAATGGCTCTTTCTCTTTGGGCTTCTAAATCTCTGGGATAAGAATTTAGCAAATGGAGAGTGGACAGGCTGGGGTTGGGAAGGCTGGGAACTTCCTCTTCCTCCTCCTCCTCCTCCTCCTCTCACATTTGAGGAAACTTTTCAAATCAGAGGAAGAGAGGGTGTGAGTAATACTTTCTCAGATTGAAAGGATCATTAAGGGGCACTGTCACCTCGTTTTCTGACTCTCCGGGATGGTCATCTTTGTTTTGTTCTGGTTTGGGGTTTTTTTCTTTTTTTTTTTTTAGTTTAGCTTGTTTGTTTTTAGTTTGGAGGGGTCCTTTTGTTTATTTTAGCGATCTCTGCGCCCAGCATGGGGCTCGAACTCACAACCCTGAGATCAAGAGTCACATGCTCTGCTGACTGAAACAGGCACCTCTGTTTTGTTCTGTGTTTTAATAAGGACGTTCCTTCTAGCCTTTCTTCCTGTGCCCAGTTCTGCAGCTTTCAGAGCAGAGCAGGTAAGATCCTAGACCAGATCTTCATTTGGTTGTTAGAATTGGCATTTTTGAACTGTGAGATAGTCTCTGGAAAAAAAAAAAAAAATTGCGAGGAACACCGTTGGTTATTTAAACTTTCCAGCTGGAAGGCATTTCCAATGGATCTTTCCCTCCAGAGCCTAAGACTTCTCTGAAGCAACTGGGCCCATCTCTAGAAGGACCTAGAACTCCGACTCACTGTTCAGTGTTTTTTGAAGGGCAGGGGGAGTGGTTTCTAGTGCTTCTCAAAAGATATTTTTGAAGTCTTTTGGCCTAAAACTCTCCTTTCCCTCCTCCACACCAGTCCCCTTCACAAACACCCTCCACCGGGCTTGCCTTCCCGTGCTTTTTCTTGACTTGGGGCCAGCTTTTATGCGTCTGTCAAGGGACACAAGCCCAGGAAGGCATGCAGGTCTCTGGTCTTAGATTCACAGCACCTGGGGTTTGGATCCCCGCTCTGTGCAACCTCAGGCAAGTCGGGCAAACCCTCTGGAGTTGGCCTCTTCCATAATAAAGTGGGACGATTACTGAGAGCCTCTTAGGACCACAAGGTCACCCCGAGGTGAGAGGCCTAAGAAAAGCATCCAGGGCCTTGCCGGGCAGTGACCACACCCGTCTCATCTACCCTCCCCATCTGCCACCCCGCTCTGTTCACTGGAGTCCCTCGCATGCTGGCTTTTGCAAGGCCAGGCTTTCAGCTGCTCGGTCTTGCAACGCACAATCTGTGCAGCCCAGGGGACGAGAGTGCCGAGTGGCCCGTCAAGTGAGCCACAGTGATATTTGAACACGAGCCCCGATCTGATTATTCTTCAGTCATTCAACCCCAGGCAAGAATGGATTCATACTTTCCACTGCTGCCTGCGCCAGCCGGTTTCCGTATCAGCCGGAGCCTCAGGAAGATAGAAGGACACACTGTCATTCTTTCCATTGGCGCTGACCCTGCTCGCTGTCAGGCCTGAGTGCTGGCACGTTTGGCTCAAGGAAGCTGCGAGTGCGGGGTGGGCTGTGCACCCCGGCTTCCGGCTTCCGTGGCCAGCGCACGTGAGGATAGATAAGGTAGCTCTTGGCATTCCAAAGCTGGACTCCCCTTACCTGCAAAAGCAAGATAAACCGGGCCTCCTCCTCCGTCGTCAGGAATCTGTGGCCAGGTTTGCTTCAATTTCGAGCCCACCCGTTGGGTCTGAGAGTCCTGGGGTGTGGCATTCTCCCCCCGTTCCCTGACACCTGCTCTTAGCCATGAAGAGTCAGGTTGATAGCAAAACCCCTATGAATTCTTCCGTGGGAGAGGGATTGGTGGTGGTTATCTCCATGTGATAGAAGAGAAAACAAAACCAAATTCTTCTGCTCGGGTCATTCCTGAGCACCATTGGCCCAGATGGAGTTGGAGCTCATGACCCTGAACCTGCCAACCCCCCACCTCCCTCCCCTGAGCCCAGGGACGTTGCTGACACTCTGTTTCAGTTTTAGAAAACTCATTCCAGGGAAATGAGAGATGGGTCTATTTTAGGACCCCTGACTAATTCGTTTTATTCTGTTTTCTGTAAAGCTAAGAGCGTTATTCACCAGCAAGGTAGGTAAGGTCTAAGTAATGCAACTCCGCTGTTGGGTTTGGGGTCATGGTGCTTGAATCAGTCCGGAGCATTTATCAAGTGCCTGCATTGACTCATGTATTATTAAAACCGGCAGGGGCTTTGGAAATCATTTTCCCCAGTGGCTGGCTGTTTACCAGAAGCACCTAGAGGGCTT